>NC_138509.1:28458931-29758273 GCF_964252035.2 Podarcis erhardii
GAAGCACCACTTTAGCTAATGGGGCCTCCTGCTGCCGCCACGCCACCGGAGCACAATTTCTGTTCTCATCCCGAAGCAAAGTTCTTAACCTGAAACACTATTTCTGGGTTAGCGGAGTCTGTAACCTGAAGCATATGTAACCTGAAGCGGGTGAGCTACCACTGTATTGTTGTTATTAGAGTGGATGCCCATGGCAAGGCTTTCAGTAGGACCTGCAGGCCCAGGCACAGAAACCTGAGGTCACCGGGAGCAGGATTGTGATAGGTGGAAAGAAAGCCAGAACAGCACCTTGGGATTGAAATGGCCACAACTTTATTGATTACAGATGGCAGTAGACTTTGGCATAGGCACTGGGTATGGACCCTGAATCAACCTGCCCGTTTGTTGGTTGATTGAGCTGGAAACTTATTCAGAAGGGAGACGGGATGCCACAAAAAAATGCCCAGCAAAGAACTGGAAGGATAAAGGTTCAAATCTCCATACAGCCATGAAGCTCATTGAGTGACTTTGGGCCAGTCACTCTCTCAGCCTAACCTACAGGGTAGTTGTAAGGTTTAAAGGGAAAATTCTATGATTCTCTTATCAAAGGGGGGTGGGTGTGGGTGAGAGAGCAGGCATTGTGTTTTGCTTTTTGCTTGGTGACATGTACACAGCAGACAAAATTCCCCTGCTGAAAGTGTATAATCTGGAGAAGAATTTTATCCTAGCACAAATACCAACTGGATTTCTACTTAAAGCATTCTGTGTGCCTGACTGGTTCAGCACTGCTTCTTTCTGGGGATAAGGGCAACCTTGATGCCACCAGGGGAACTCTCCTTTGCCTATATAATGGTGATACTCACCATGTGAATACGAATATTAAATTTATTGCAGGGAGTTGGGCTGTAACACATATTGTGAGAATTGTCCTAATTGTGTCATTAGATGAGAGCAGTATTGAGAAAGCCACATATTACACAGAAACACACGGGGAAAATTGATCCTTTCTCTTAAAGGTCTGCATTAACTTGGTAGAGGAAAGGTGTGGTAGGGCTAAATTCCTTGTAGCAAGATTATGAACAGAATTGGAACATGCACCTGCTAACAGCTAGGAGGAGGTTAAAATGAAAAGAACTGAACTTGGAGTTGCTGTAAATCACTCTAATTTAGCAAGTGCCTTCAAGTTGTATTCTTATCGCTAGGGTGAGCACCTCTTTCACAGTGATTAATGAGATACAATGGAAACCATGAAAAGAAAGGCACTATCTTAAGCTGTTTTTTTGTAGCAATCCCAAAACTTTGTTTAAGTAAAAAAAAAAGAAGTTGAACTCATATAACTGTCCAATTTTGGAGAATGTCAGCATTTGTATGTGGTGTGTAAACTCTCCCTGGCCTGATTTAGAATTGGTTCAAGCAAATGATTTCAAGACAAATAAAAATAAAATATTGCATCTGAAGTAGGCCCATTGAAATTGATGGGCATGATTAACCCCAGTCAGTTCATTCTAATGAGCCTACTTATTTGGGGTGGGAAGGGGATATAGCAGTAACAGTGTATAATGGCAGCATTGCTGCAACATCCATGTTAGGCACATTGTGAAATTACATTTCCCTTGATTCTTGGCTGGTCTGGACACTGCTGTGCATGTTCACTATGAATGGACTTTGTTATGTATTGCTAATGGAGGCTATACCACAAAACCTGGCTTGCTTCTCTTGCCACCAGTCAGTAATGTGGTAACAGGGAAAAAGACAGGGAGGAAGCATCAAGTCATTCAGAATGGAACTGTGTGACTTGAATTTGTCAAGTTTGCTTTTTGAATGCCCTCCAAGAAATTAAGCACCCCTCAACACCATTCATCTGGGATTGCCAACTGTCATGCAGAAAAGGTTTCAGACATTCATGAAATGTATTTACTCATGTTTCAGATATAAGTCTGAGAGTGCTGACAATCACTTTGCGGTGTCTGTCACCATTCAATGGTGTATCCCTTAGTGTTACAGTCACTTGCACCATCTGCTTGGGATGATCAACATTTGCACGGGATTGTTGATAGTGATTCATACAGGGGTCAGCAAACTTTTTCAGCAAGGGGCCATTCCACTGTCCCTCAGACCTTGTGGGGGGCCGGACTGTGTTTTTTTTGAGGGGGGGAAATGAACAAATTCCTATGCCCCACAAATAACCCAGAGATGCATTTTAAATAAAAGCACGCATTCTACTCATGTAAAAACACCAGGCAGGCCCCACAAATGACCCAGAGATGCATTTTAAATAAAAGGGCACATTCTACTCATGTAAAAACACGCTGATTCCCGGACTGTCCGCGGGCCGGATTTAGAAGGCGATTGGGCCGGATCTGGCCCCCAGGCCTTAGTTTGCCTACCCATGCATTAAACTGTGGAAGTTCACTGTATCAAATATATTGTAACTCTTTAAAGCAACACTCCTTGTGTTAAACACAGAAACCAAACAGCAAAGGAGTGTAGCCAGATGAATGCACTATTAAATCATTATTACCGAGACAACTATGGGTTATTTGCTTGTAGCAGTTCAGTGAGAGAAAGAGACATGCTGAGTTATGAGCTTTCAATGCCCAGATGCCTCCTGACAGTCTTTAAAACATTTAGCACTCTTACTACTGGGACAGGTGGATCTGTCAATTTCAGTTTCTCATTTCCTAATCTGTTTGATAATACACATGAAAATTCACCAGCATTTTAGTGTGAATTTTCCCCTAATATATACATTTTTGTATGCAATTTTGCCTAATACATACATTTTTGCAAATCAGTTTTCACTAATGTGTCATTCCTACCCTTTGGTTTGCCTTATCCCCTCCTTTGCAAAAATGTATGTATGTATGTATCCTTTGGACAAGCAGGGCTTGGGTGTGCATGTTGAGTTTGTTTATTTATTAACTAATTAAATAAAAACATCCAGGGCTCACATAACAAGGAGGGAGGCATTTTCTCCCCACAGCTGTATCACTTGTCCAGGGATCTGGCCATATCCAATACATAGCCTATTAGTTTCATGCCAAATTTTGTTAAAATAATTGCCATTTTTAAAGGTTCAGCTCACGATCTGAAATGGCACCTAGTGGTTTCCAAACATAGACAAAAAGCACTTTCTCCACCTTGGGAACCCACAGAGCTTCATTTTATACAGAATGACTCAGAACCTGAAATATATATCGAAGTGGAGGCAGCACAAAGAAACATTAGAATTGTTTAAGAATTCACAGACACTGGGCTGATCTTTTTTCTGCCTTCTGCACACCACAAAGTAAGACACCACATTCTTTTTCAGATATGAAATGTGAAATAGCAGCAGACAAATTGGTAATATGCATTGATAACCAACCTCTGCATCAATTGAAGCAATTTTGTGGTGAATTTGGAGAGGATGAATTTGTTTCTATCACAGTGATTTGCAAAGTTTTCTTTCTTGAGCAAATAGTGGCCCTACATGTCTCGCAATGCCAAGGAGATGTTGTAAACTAATTTATTTGTTTATTATATTGATCCATCACTTTTCACACACTAAAGACTGTCCCCAAGTGTATTGCAAAATAACTATGAACTAATTGTCAGGACATTTTAAGCATGCTTTGTAAAGTGGATAATCTCTCAGATCTCAAAAATCCTATCAAACCTTTCTATGGTTGGCGATAGGGGGTTATTGCTAGAATGTGAATCTCTGTTTCTTGGAAGCATAACATAAATTCCACTTCTCCTCTGACAAAATATCTGTGGTTGTTGGGTGGAGGGCGGGGGCACAGACTGCGTTTGTAAGCTCTTTCTCCTGTCTTTGTAATGAGGCATTACAACCCTTTTGCTGTGGAATGGTTTGGTGTCATCACTTCCAAAGTCATTTAATAGCTGTACTAGATCTAAATCTAAACTTTATGTTCATATTTTTCCCCCCCTTGCAAGCTGCTTACAAGGCTCGAGTCAGCATTGGTCACAGCTGAATGCCTGTACTTGATGCAATGGCACCCACCCAAATGGGAAACGGTAGATACACCTTGTGTGTGTGGGCGGGGGGAATATTGTTCTCCTACATTTGAAACAGCTCAGCCATGTGTCTCTCTTTCCCCCAAAACTTTGGGTGAGAAAGAGAGAGATAAAGAAGTTCACAGAGTGGCATGCACACTATGTACTTTTTAAATTAGCATAAGGGTAGAGGATAAATTTGATTCATTTTGCACTTAATGGAGAATCGACTTAATTTGTACTTTCTGGATAAAAGAGAATGTGGGGGGATCCTTTGCATTTCACACTTTTCCAGATTTTGCAGTGCAGCTCTCTAGCCGTGTAATGTGTAAAAATACCCACCATATACCAGAGTGAAAAATGTGTGTGTGCGCGCGCACACACACACATACACATATGATATGTGCAAAAATAACGTCCATAAGGCATTGTACAGTATTGGGGGCAAACGTCTATACAACAAATGTGTTTTTTAGGGACAATTGCAAACAACATGTTCATTGGCATAAGAAATAAGTGGATGCCACACCATGTCAAACTTATCTCTTTTGGAAGTTCCTTGTACAACCCTACTGTGACAGGTGAGTCTTTTTGATAAGGCCACATCCCACACAGCATTAAACCATAGATTCATGTGTATTTCTGATTGCTTTTTCTACTGCTGGGCTATGAAGCCTGCTTAGGTTAATATACTTCCAATTGTTTAAATCCTGTTGCACGCTTTCATAAATATTTGTATCGTTGCTTTGGCCTATTTAATAGCAGATGTGACAGTTATTCCTAGGTATTTAAAGCAGCCATGGGCTATGGCTGGGGATGAGTTAGAGAGAAGCCAGACTGACCGGACAGATTATTATTTTTGAATAATTTGCAAACCTGTCACTTTGCAGAATATATTGTGTTGCTCCAATATATAGGGGGGGGGGCTCCCAAGGGTCCTGGAATGTCATCTGCAAACATGTTCACTTTGTATTCTACACCTTTATTTATTGCTTCCATTACTTATACAAAGCAGCCTATATGGACTGGTTTGCAAGCTGCAGGGCCTTTGTTTGAAATTTAAAAGGGGGGGGGGACTCTACTATTTTGAATGGTTAAGGTAAGCAGAAGCTCCTATCTGCTTTCCTATTCCAAATATTGGAGACATTTTTCTTTTGCCTCCTTCCACCACACCCATACACACAAGAAATTCAGAAAATAACACTCCACATTTTCATGTACGTACAAGAGGTAGATTTGCACCCAGTACTACTTCCAATCACTTATTTGTTACTGAGACAGCATTGCAGAAAGAATAATTCAGAGGAATTGCACCACCAGGAATGTGTGAAAAACACAGCAAACCCTTAAGGAAAGACATTGCAGACATATTGATTTTACAGCATTAGAACTGTCACATATCCCTCTAAAATCCTGGGAATTGTAGTGTCACAAGACTGCAATTAACACTCTGTTAGAGACCACTAGCCTATTAAATTGCTTAGGATGAGAGAATAACTATTAAATCAATGTTATAGATATGCCTGAAGGAGCAGAAGCCAGCATAGTAATGACTGGGCAAGTGAGAACATGAACAACAACTATGTGCCAATTCACACATGCCTGTCATCAGCGGAACACACATGGTGACTCACAGCTGAATGTGTGAGATAATAGAGAAATATTGTACTTGTGCTTTCGTCATATGCTAAAGACACACTTCTTTGCTCTGGCCTTTTGACACCCAAGATATGCATTTTTGGGACCCACCCTGTGACTGTAATGTGTTTTAACGTTGTTGTTTTTTATGTTGGAGTTTAGATTGTTGGGACCTGCTGATGAAGAATGCTTAATAAATGTAATGATGGTGGTGATTACGACGGTGATTGTTATGTACTGAAGTTCTCACCCTGGGCCAGCAGGGGGATACTGTAGATAGTTTTCACTCAGGTCTACGTCAGTTATTTTAGGCGGGAAACCCTGGGTTGTTGTTGCTACAATGTTGACAGCCGGCTGCCTATAAAAGCAGGCCGGCTGAGCTGTTTGCTGTTCAATTCTGTCCAGCTTACAAATAAAGAGCTGCTCTGGAGAAATCGCTGTGTCGTCTGCTATGTTCGCCCACAACTTAACAGTGATAATTTTTTTTAAAAAAGCATTCTCACAGCTGCTGCATGAAGAAGGATAGTAGTCTCTTTTTACAAGTAGGGAATCGTAGAATTTGTTTTCCAAAGCTGCAAAGATTCCAAGCTGAGATGTGATTTGAACAGAGATCACTGAGGCTTAATTCTGCTTCATTCTCTCTCCACTGTGATACCAGGGAAGGGAAAACCCTGATAGGACTCTGGTAGCACATGCTGTAACTATGCCTAGACTGGATTATTGCAATGTGCTCTGTGTGCAGGATGGCCGGCCTATGAGGCCATGTGAAGTGTCCGCCTCAGGCATCAGGATCTGTCCAATCCATAGGGATGGGAGATCCATCCGCTAATGCAGAGGTGCCACTGCTGCCTAAAGCTTCATCCAGGTGCCGCCTGCCACTGGCCCTCCCCTTCTTTGGCCTCAGCTCCCAGCTCACCTTCTGCCTCCTTTTCAGCCAGAGGCTCCTGTGCCTTCTTTTCACCAAGACTGGAGAGGGGCAGTAACTGGAGGAGGAGGAGAAGTCAAAGCCACAACTTCGCAAATGCTGATCTTCAACTCCCGCTTCTTCCATATGTTGATCTCTGCTCCCACTTTTTCCCAAATGCTGATCTTTCCCTCCCTGATGCAAATTTTTCCCCTCTGCTTTCCAACCCCACCCCGACACAAACTTTCCCTCCCCTCTTTTCATCCCCTCATGCCAACTTTCCCTTTCCTCCTATTTTTTTCTTTTTAAATCACCCACATGCATGGCTATTACTTTCACTCACTTCACTAACAAACTGTAACAGTTCCGTGACAAATTAATGGTTGCATGTGAGATGCACCTCCATCTCACTAAACTGGCAGGAGGGGTGCCATTGTGTGGTGTGACTCAGGTGCAATGATGTTTTGGGGCGAGTCGTCTGCATGGGACTGCCATAGAAGAGTCTTCAGAAACGTCTGTTTGTCTGTTGGTCCAAGATGCAGTAGCAAGGAGTGCTTTCTGCCTGTGCTGCTTAGCGATTTGTTTCCAGGCTCAATTCAAGGTGGCTGTCCTTACCTTTTAAATGCCTAAATGACTTAGGTGGTTACTTGAGGGACTGCCTTTTCCTGCCTGCCTGCTCCTTGAGATTTCGTGAGGAAGCACTTCCCTGTGCCCCACCTATGAGGGAAGTCAGGTTGCTTAGGGTGAAACAATAGTGCCTTCTAAATGTCTATGCCAGTATTATGGAACACCTTCCACATAAGGCTGGCATGGTTCTGTCTTTGATTGCTTTTTTGCTGGCTGGTGTATCCTTTTTATTCTAGTAGGCTTTTCATTGGCCAGGCTGAATTGGTTAGGGTTTTATCTGCTGTGTCCATCCCTGTCAAGTTTGCTAATTTGTGATTGTTATATTGTGATTTCTTAATACTGTTAATACTAGCAGCATATTTTTATAATGTGGTTATAATGACTGCAATCTACCTTTTGTATACATTTGTATCAGAAAGGCATTTTAAATGAATAGGTACATGATTTTGGAACTCACAAAGCTGTTCTGAAAGTCTCTCTCACCCTCCATTTTTGCATAGAATCACTTTACAAAATCACCACTCCATTTTTTCCCTTGCCAGATAGACCAATTTGCTTTAATGTTCAGTTCACATGGCAAATAGTCAAAGCATGAAATGAAATCCAATGAAGCATTTGGAATAAGAAATGTAAACTATTTCAAAACATAAAAACACAATAACTTGACTGGGCTCTGCTAAATAGCTCTTGGGCATTTGTCCGCTGTAGTTTGGTTTAAGTATTTTTTTTAAGGTTGTATAATGTAGTGCTGCATAAACGCAAGGCTATGTACTCCCTTCATAATCCCACCTCATTAACCACAAGGACATAGCCCATAATAGTCCAGTAAACTGCACCGCAATACAGAGGATTAAATTTTACTCCTGTGCACTGACTTGTCTTCTAGCTACCAAACCTTTAATGTTTCCTATGCACCATGCATCTGGAAATAACATGGTTATTCTAAGAATTAAAAGATGTGTGCCTCTGTAATGAACATTAGCAAATCCTATAGGATGTATTGTAAGCACAGCTTTAATCATCTGATAATATAAAGGACTGTAGGCCTCAGGAATTCCTCAATGCAATATTCTGAGGTGAGGAAATTATGCAGCCTCTCTCCCCTCCTTTTTCCAAGCTGTAATGTTTATTTGTGATAGACTTTAGCATCTCAAAACAGTGACATGTTTATGGCCCAATACAGGAAGCACAGCAAATCTATAGTATTGTAATGTGCTAAGGAATTTAATGATGGATTGGATGATACTACTATCAGTGAATGGCTTAGCTGCATGTGTAAGCACTGACAAATCTTGAGTGTTTAACCCACTGTGTGATCTCAAACAGAAATCCAGACAACAAAAAGGGAGAAATACACAATTTCAATTTTATTAAACAGTAAATCAACCACAACAGAGGATAATTGCCAAACACTGATGGCTATTTGCCATCTTCAGGAAAAGAGGATTATTATTTATTAAATGTGCTAGTTGCTTTATCTTGCCCAAGGCAACACCCCCTACACTTAAAGCATCCCACCCAGGATTAAATTACAGATCTATTTTTAGTTATGAGTAGATTAATGATATTTGCAACACATGGTCTCTTTTTCCTCAGATAGAAGCAAGAGCTAGGCTTTTTCCAGCCACACCACGGCAAGGGTTTTTAGATAGAACAGGCAAACTTACTTGGAACTGTCTCATCCGAGTGCCTTGGATAAGGGGATAGATAGGGATGGGGGATAAATTCAGTTCACTTTTCATTTTAATATAAAGCTGCCCAATTCACTTTCCAAAACAATGCTTGAACCAAAACAGACATTCTTCCAGATTCTCATTTCTCTGAATTTTGTTATCCGTTCTCCAACTATTTAATCTGCACAAAAGTGTGTGTATTAGGATGCATGCACAGAAATGACTTTATTATTGAAAATATAAATATGCATTGTATTAGAGGAAATTTCTTATTAAAAATTGTGTATGTTGGGGAAATGTGCAATGAGGACTTAAAAAAAACACACCTCGCACTTGTGTAGAAATGTGGAGAACTGAACTTCTGCTTGGACAAAGGAGAAAATAAGAGAAACTGAAATTGATGGATTTAGTCAACATGGCACCTTCCATATATTGGACTCCCAACTCGCATTAGTTCCTGCTAGTATGGCCACTGATCATGGATAATGGGAACTGTGGTCCAATCTGGGGGGCACCATGCTGTCTACTCCTGCCTTAGCATCGCCTCATCTTTACCGACACAACTGTTTTTGCCCAACCCACTTTATTCTTCATCACCTTTTTATCTCCTTTGCTCAAGATGTTCCCAATCTCCCCTTACCAGTAATGATTAATGACTATATGTGATCTGTGAGATACATAGTATACTTGCAATACGTGAGAATTATAATAAATGCCCTTGGAAGCAAAATGCATAAATGCCTTGGGAAGCATCTTTGTTAAAAGCAGAAACCTTTCTACATAATAGAACAAGAACTAGGATGGTCTGAAGGACAAATGAGTCCACCAGTTTTACCTAAGCAGGTCTGGATCTGGCCACTGCATGGATGGTAAACTAACGTATTCCGTCTTGGGTTCTGTGATGGAAGATGGGACAGAAATGAAATGGAAATAATTCTTATATATCTTAACACTGCTGAACTCTCCAATGCAGAACACTTTTTGGTAATTCCCTCCAAGTTTTGCCAACTTTACACTGGTTCAGATAAACTAGTCTGGGTCTGCCACCAGCCAATCAGGGATGCCTTTTAAAACTGTAAGTCACTGGGCTTCACCTCATCCACCCTGCCCTTTTATAAATATTTTGGTTCATACAGACCTCAGTCAAGAGTAAATGTGAATAATGGTCAGTCTCTTAAGGCCTTCACCTGTCTCTCCAGGAGGGGCTAGCCAGTGAGTACTCAAAAAGTAACAGTCTCAGTTACCTGTTTATCAGATAAAGGCAGGTTAACCTAGGAAATCAGGCTGAAAATGGGAGTGAGCAGGAGACTGTGAGTTGAGAGATAAGTGGGAAAAGTTTTTATATTGGCCTGAAATGATTGGAAGCCTCTAGCAAAATGAGAAACAGATACATAGTCTGCTGCAGTTGTGTAATGTCTTGATGAGTAACAATGTTGACATAGAGGATTAAGGCATAATATGCTGGTGTGGGTCTACATGCAACGCTGTTGGCAGATTTGTCACAGAAACAGCAAAGTTGGATTGATGAGTATAGATGTGTGAGCACCTCCTGTGTGTATCAGATTGTCTTAGAATTAGCAAAATATGTATGCATGAAGATTTCAGAAGATCTTTTCTACATACAATTCAAAGTGCATGCATTTTTTCCATGTTAATTTATTTGGTTTGAGTCACGGACATGGACTTCATGCCAGCATTACTTTCTTGATTTGAGATTAAAAAATATGGAATCTCTGGGGATCAAGGGTAACAGGGCTGTTTTGCTAATTAATTTTTAAAAAATCAAATAAAAGCCCCCCTTTTGTTGTTTTCTCTTTCTTTCTTTCTTTCTTTTTTGGTTGGGGGGAATTAGACCATTCAAACATGCAACTATCAGTGGAAAAAATAACTAAAAATGGGATTGGGCTGCTGACTTATAAATCATTTCCTTTCTGATTGACCAGAATCCTTCCCCTGACTATTCTCCATGCTAGAATAGTCACTATCCATTTCATCAATTAATATAGCACATCAAGTGTTCCCAAAGATGCAGAAACTCATGTCAAATCAGATTGCCTACCTACATAGAAGTTTTGGAGGAAATGGCCAGATGCTATAGATAGTTCAGATGGATGTAGATTGGTTTTTGAATGCCTAGGAGCCTGTGACTGACCTATTCATGGATGGTTTATGAATATTTTAAAGGGGATAACTTGCATGGGATTGAAAATTTGGAATTTGACTGCATTCTGATTGTCCAAATCACATTTACATTGAAAAGCGAGGAAACCATCATGCTCTGGCAAGGCACAGTATTATCTTAAATAGCACCCAATCATATTCTTCCTCAAATCAGTTGCAGAATTCCATTTGAGAGGAGAATCAGGCCTCCATATCCCTTTAGAGCCAAAGACACTTTTCAGATAAAACCATTCACACCCCTTCTAACTTTGATGCCATGGTTGATCAGATCCACTTTTTGTAGCTTTGGAACTTGCTTGTCCACTTGTTAGGGATACTTTTTAGCTTGTAAAGAGTGAGGATGTGGACAGGATTCGTGAAGTGAGATTTCCCACGTGTATGATTAAACCTAGTCCTTCCTGGCTCATAATAGCTGCCAGAAGGACACGGGGTGACTGGGTGGTGTAGGGAAGCTCCTCAATACCTTCCTGCATGAGGAAGTTGCTTCAGAAAGCATTAGAGGTAGTGGTAAGGTCTTTTTTTATTATTATTACCGAAACCCAATGTATTTGGGATAATTTCTGACCGGTCTCCATTGCTCTGTTCTTGGACAAGGTGCTTAAGCATGTGGAAGTATCTTAATGCCATGTTTTCCTGGATGGTTTTGAATCATCTAGAGCCATTTCCATTTGGTTGCAGGCCTAGATAGAGGCTGAAGACTGGTTTAGTTGCCTTCATAGTTTATACAGTTGAGACGATGGTAGCCTGCCCCTGTTGGTTCAGCAGCTTTCGATACCATCCACCATAGTATCATGGATCACCTGAGTGGCACCATTCTGAGATGTCAGATCCTTGCTAGAGGGGTGGTTTCAGAAGGTGGTGCTGGAAAACTCCTTGGCCCACTTGCTTATTGCGTCTCATAGGGTTAATATTATTATTAATTAGTCATTAAATTTCTATACTACACATCATCCAAGGATTACAGGGTGGTTTGCAATTAAAAAACACAAAAATACATAACTTACTAACAAACAAAACAATACCTCCCCATTCTGCCACCCTCCCATGCCACTTAACATCTACGTGAAGCCACTGGTAGCTTGGAGTTTGGTGTCATCAGTATGTAGATGACACCTAACACACACACTCATTTCCATCACCATCAAAGGAAGTTGAATCTATGTCTGATGATGATCATGGACTGGATGCAGGTGAACAAACAGAAGCCTGCAAGAAAATGGAGGCATATCAAGGAACTGGGGTTCAGCTTGTTTTGTATAAGGTTTCACTCCCTTTGCCATAATTTCCTCTTATATTTTTATAAACCCCAATTAACATATAGCCAAACATTTCCTACATTCATTATTGGATTGAGGATGGAAAGCACCCAGCAATCCTGAAGTGGTAAAGACCAACTGCTTTGACTTTTCCCCCTATAGATTACATGGTTCTGTTTGCCTAAAGCTGACTTGTCTGCTGTTGCCATGTTTGCAATCAAAAATATATGTTCCTGAAAAGAATAACAGCATGACCTGACGGAAGTAGGTTTGGAGCAGAAATTACCAACAGCTCACCTTGAGCCGCTAACTTGAAGTACTTCTCAAATCCAAACTAGGAAGGAGCTGCTTGTTTTGTCAAAATGACTACTGTGTTCAGGTTGTTAAGTAAATTTTAGCTGCAATTTGTTTTTGTCAAAAACTTACTGTTCTACAGAAGAAATAGTATTGAATTAATGCCCCACACTTCTTTAGTCTGTTTGTCCTTCTCCTCTTACTGCAGTGCTTTGCCAATGCCATTGGGAGATTTACTTCCCAAAGGTCGAGAGGACCTTGCAGGATCATAGAGTTGGAAGAGACCACAAGGGCCATCGAGTGAGAGAGCAAGTGCTCCCTCCTCTTAAGAACTGCAAAGGTGGATAGCACTTCATTCTGCCTGAAGGAGGCATTGCTGCCGTTGTGATAGCAGCACATTACTCCAAAACCCAGCAATTGTTGAGCCTAGCAATCAGTATGTACAGGCTTGATGCTGCGCCAAGATTAAAATGAATCTTGTACTATTTAAATATGGCTCTAGACAGTTGGCAAGTCTAATAAAGCTGAAGCACAACAACCAACTTGTGTATTTGGCAACCCAGTAAGCTAATGCTTGTTTGAGACATTTATATTTATGATTATATTCATTCTTTTAAAACATGTACCAAACTTCTTGTTTCAGTCCTATCCTTTCATTTTAAAGTTAAGTGTCTGTAACCGAAATAGACTGAAAACTTAGCATAACCAATGAAGCTTTGCAGTTGTTCTATCACTAACCTTGATATCAGGCCAGAATGTCCTTAGCAACTGCTTAGCGACCACATAGCAGAAAGAATACATTTGTGTGTATGTGGATATTTTTTTCCCTTCCAAAGACTGAGAGCAAAGAAGTACGGTAGTTGGGGGCTGTGGATATGAGGTGTGAAGATCAAGTTGGAACTGGGATGCAAAGCAATTTGCTACTTGGGGGAGATTGTGGGCCTATATAGTGGATGTTCCCATGCATATGAAGAGGATAATAACCGAGATATTTTTCGGCACCTAGAACATGGATTTTGGCACTGCTTTGCAACTTTATGGTATTCTGGATCCTGTAGGAAAGGACTTTGTTTTCCATCCCATGTGTCTAAAAATGCAGTTCTTTCTCTGTGCTAGTTTGGAGAAGGCTATAGAAAGAACTCAGAGGGACAATGTGTTGACAGGCACCTCCTTCTTTCAAGCCTCACCTTTCCCTTTTTTTCTGCTTGCTATAAGGATTCCCTGGACAGGATCTTTGATGGGAATAGTAGTAGACTTCACCCTTCTGTCATCTTGCATCAGGCATTGTTCATTTGACCCTAATGAAAGACATGCCAAGGAGGCCCAGAAAATATTGGTAATTATAAATAATTATTCTAAGTAAAAATTGTAACCTTCCAGAATAGAAACAGAATGGGGAATCTAGATTTCAAACAAATGACAAATGGAACAGATGGATTGGGTATCCCTCCATGCTGCTGCGTAGGCTCCAGTATCAGTCTCTCCATTTGTCCATGAAAGGGGCACAGAATAACTGCATCAGCAAAGTTTGAAGTCGGCTTTCAGCAAACATGCAGTTTAGTCAATTAAAAGTTCATGAAATATTGTTAATTAAAATGTGCAGAGAATGTGAGAAATCATTTAGTGAGGTATGTTCAATGTATAACAAAGATTAATGGGAATAATATGGAAAGGTAAATGTTTGGCTGAACTTCAAGAAAATCTTCTTGACAGTGATGTATATTGCTCCAAAGAACTTTTCCCAAGGGAAGTGATACAAACCCATTATCAGGGACATGTCTTGCCAGAGAAGATAAGAGCTGCAAAGGTGACAAAAGTTCACTGCTTGAGGAATCACATGTGGTCTGAAGAAGGAAAAGGTATTATTGCATATCTTGCTGGTTGTGTGGCTATCATTCATTGGTTAAATCTTGATGACTTACTTGTGTGAAAAGGCCACTGCAGATTAAAGAGCATAGATGGTGCTTTAAATATTGCCTACATGCAATCACTAGGGGGCAGGGAGGAGTGTAGCTCAGAGATAGATCATTCTGTTTTCCTGTATCAGACCCAAGGTTCAATCTCTGGTGTCTCCAATAATTATTATTTTTAAATCACAGGCAATACAGTTGGGAAAGATCTGAAACCGAGATCTGGAGAGCCACTAATAAGTACAATAAATATTATTGCGCCTAGATATGCCAACAGTCTACCTCAATATCAAGGTATTATTTTGTACGTGCAAATACATCTCTTCTAAATGAGCACAATGTAATTTTCAGCTGTGATTCACCGAGTGCTTTACACATATATGTGTGAACAAAACCTCCATAAAACAATCCAGCTTCTCTCATACTCAAATCCCTCATGGGTTTCTTCTCAAATTAACTCAAAAACAAAACAAAACTGCACCTGCTCAGGTCTGATTTCCAGCTGATTTGGGGAAGCGTTGTATTCTGTATTGCACGGCTGATTAGAACGAGCAGACCTTTGTACATTGGCTTAATCATTCCAAGTAGGCAGAACTGAGAAATACACTGCACAGTATGTATTCATTTAATTTTACCTTAACATTAATAAAATGCCATTCCTTATTGTAAAGCACCAGTCAGTATTTTTTAACAGGGAAAATGTAACAAATGACAAATCTACACCATTAAAAGCAAACAACAGAAGTCTCATAAAATGATTGCAAAGTTGAGATAAAAATGTTTTAAATCATTCATGGCATAGTAAGAGCTGAAATGGAGGAAGGAGGGTCCCAACAACTACAGCATGTTAAATGCCAGCTCTAAACACGCAAGGGTGTATTCCAGGCATCCCCAAACTTGGCCCTCCAGCTGTTTTGGGACTACAACTCCCATCATCCTTGACAACTGGTCCTGTTAGCTAGGGATGATGGGCGTTGTAGTCCTAAAACAGCTGGAGGGCCAAGTTTGGGGATGCCTGCTGTAATCAAACAAAAGATTCACCACTGCTGAAGCTGCTATGGTGAAAATGTCTAGTGGTGATTTGTTCATATCTGATCATATGAGAATGATCAATGAGGTATGTGGGAGTACTTCCACACAGCAATTGGCTGTGGACTCGACAGCACTAGTAAGTGCTGTCCCTTCTTCCTGTTCCCATTTAATCTGGATTTACCATTTTTGTAGGGCTTGTTTAATTATTGCATTTTCCAATGGGTAAAATTCAGTTTACATGGGAAAATAATAAGAGATGGCATTTTGGTGAGGATGCTGTGTGGGTATTTCACGAAATCTGCATGTACAAGCAACACACAGTCACCAATAAACTGCTGCATGGAATAGCCCTGATTGAAAACCATACAGCATCCTTCATAAATGTGTGCATAAATGTAAACCAAATGTGAAACAAAGGTCTTTGATGGTTTTGTCTGAGGGAGGCTTTTGAAGAATTTCAGCAACTTCAAGTTAAAAATACTCTTAAGTACAGGGATAAAACTTGACTTTATCTGGTCGCTCTCTTAGAATCTGTGGATTGAATTACTTCCTGCACTTGCCGGTGTCTGCATTATGAAAGGATATACACAGATGGGTAGGGACATGTGAATATCTGAGGTTAGAAATTATATAAACAATAAAATTAAACGTTGAAATGTGTGAGCAGGTGAAGGTTTGTTTGCAAGAGAACCATGAGAGAAGATATAGGATTGGGGGTGAGGGGGTGGGAAGAAACAGCAGAAGAACCACCTACAGTACCCTCTCTTAACATGAGGAAAGAGGAGGAGGCTCTTGACTGGAGGTTTTCAGCAGAAGTTGGATGGCCACCTGTCATGGATGATTTGAGAGTCCAGTATTGCAGGGGGTTGGGCTAGATGACCCTCGGGGTACCTTACAATTCTATGAGTCTATGATGCTAAGAAAAACCGAGGCATATTTAAGGAAGCCCCACAAGCCTCTCATTCTCGCGCACCCTTTTCACGAAGAAACAAATTCTCCTTCCCTCCCACCATTTCCAAAACCCCAATTTCCACCCACCCTTCACGACTCACTGTACAAATTAAAACTTTAAAAAAGTAAATAGAGCTGATGAGTGGCTTCTTCCTCTGAAAACTACCATTTAACATTTCTGACGTCCAGACCCCGCAGTCACAATTCAGGCAAGAGGGGAAAAAAACCCCAGGAAAGGCACTGAAGTTGGCTGGCTGGCACGTTCTCGAAGAAGTCCGTCAATCTCCCGCGCGACAGACAACCCAATACATCTCGGTGTAAATGCAGACGCCTTCCCTCCACTACCAGCTACGGCCACGCACCTGAGCCTCAAGCAAAGGCTCCTCCCTGGGGGAAGGTCTGGCTCTCAGAACGTGCTTGCAGCCGAGGGAATGAATTGCGCAGTCTCCGGGCAGAAACAGCCCATTGAAAGGTTCTGATTGGCTAACAAGGTTGCCACGTGACCCATCCTAGTTCCCTTTGTGCTGTATGGTATTCCTGTGACCTGATTGGCTAGACCGCTAAGCAAGAAGAAAAGGACGCCATTTTGTCTGCTCACAGTGTTCTCAGGAATTCTGCCTTCTTTTGAACTAAAACGGTCAGAACTGAAGAACTGCTCCTGTCCTTTGCAGTGTTTTCTGACTACCTACAGAACAGGAGAGTAGCAGTGAGTTGCAGAAGTCTCTGTAAGTGATCGTGAAGGATATATGGTTGGGCCTGAGTGTGTTTGGCTTTGGGATTTAGGAGTTTTGTTGTTTTTTTTTTTAAAAAAAACGTTTTCTCCTTACAAGTTCCTCAGGGCTCTGCCAGTCTTCAATAGACACACCTCTAGTACACTTGATTACTCGCTTTCCCCTGCCTTCATCTGACTAAGAACATATAGAAATGTGGGGGAGGGGGACGAAGCTTAAAGGATATTTCAAATCCAGCCCTACTGATGATCCCCCCCAAATGTTTTTAAACTGAACTGTAGCCAATTCAGCTCCCCCTTTCCAATTATTCTGTTATTCGCTAGATACAAGCCGAGAAAGTTCATAGATCTAGCTTCATACATCAGGGAGAAAAACAGATTCCTAGTTTGGAAGGATCCATTTTTGGGGGGCATTCAGAAAAGGGGAAAAAAGGAGGTTAGTGCCTAAACAACCCAGAAATAGCTGGGAAATGGCTTATAGGAAAGAAGATGAACATTTTGTTTCCAGCCTTATTAAAATTGCTGGAAGATTGCTGGAAGATTTCCATCCAAAATAAAGTGTGCTTGAAATCCAGCCTGTTTCTCTAGGTCCTTCTACCCACCCAGAAGTTAGCCATCCCTACACTTCTTTGTTCACCTCTTCCTGCTTCTGGCATAACTTTTGTAGCCTGTTATCTCATTTCCCTCATTAGCTTTTTTGGCTCAGGTTATGGTGAGGCACTCTATCCTCTTGTGATAACAGTGGTTGTACATATTACTGGCAAGAAATGTAGTGTTAGGTTCCAGGTTAATTGGTGCCTGGGATTACCAAACCATGGGAGCAACAAAAGCCCGAGGCATTAAAACGAAGATCTATGTACTCCTTCAAAGCTGGCTGTAGGAGAAGACCTCCTAAGGGATTGTGGATAGTAGCAAATATAATAATGACATATGCTTGGTCATGGGTAGGGACAATATCTCAATTATGTAAGCGTGGCGGATGTTCTTTTATAATGGGAATGGGAAAATGATGATAGGCATTGTGGAGGCTTTTTGAATGCAAAAGTGTTTCCCCTCTGACTGGTAAACAGAATTCTTCTGTTATAATGTAAATCATTTAAAGATGGCTTATGCAAGAGACTTTAATTTGAAATAGCTTCTGGTAACTGCACTCTGTTAGCTCAGGAGGCATTGTTGGACAATTGCTAAATCTGCCCTACTTGGAAGAAGGGATAGGGGGCAAATCTGAGTCAGTTCACATTTAAAAGCAAGCACTTCTCTGAAATTTGCAGTGCAGTTCTCTAGCCAAGTAATGTGTACAGAAATGCAAATACTAGGGCATGGTTTGCATAAGATGCATATATAAGTGAAAATAACATATAAAATGTATATTAGGGAAAATCAGATTGCAAAAAGTGTATATTAGGGAAAATTGCATAGAAAAGTATGTTAGGAGAACTTCACACTAAAATGCTGATAAAAGTTCATGAAGACTTTTATATTAAAAAAAAATCACAAACTGATGTGGAAATTGGAATAACTGATTTTAAAATGGAAAAATGACAAGCTCTGAAAATACAAAGTTGATTGATTCATCTATGCCTCCTTAGAAGCAACTTGCTGTTCCCCTTGTTAGACAAGCTCCTTAACACTTTATTTATGGCAGGGGTTGTCAACCTAGTCCCTACCGCCCACTATTGGGCGTTTCAGGATTCTAGGTGGGCTGTAGGGGGTTCTATGGCACAAGCTGAATCCTCCTTCCATTGAGCACTGGTGGGCGGTAAGGAAATTTTACCATCAAGAAAGATGCATTAGTGGGCGGCAGGTATAGAAATGTTGCCTACCCCTGATCTATGGAAATGTGCAATGTAACTTGAATGCTGTTATGTTGGGTCAAGTGGAAGAAATAACATATCTAGGTTTTTGTATAAGCAAGTATCTAGCAGATGTTTGTATGATGACTATTAGTCACATCCTGTATGCTCCATTGGAAGATGGAGAGAAATGGTTTCGGAAATTTGAATGAAGCCAATTTAAGGCAGAAGTCTTACTTTTGCATATGGTTGGCAAGAAGCAGCCTTTGTAGCTGTGTGTATTGGCTGCTGTTGGTTTTGGGAGAACTAGTGCTGTCTTGTCAAAATGCTTGTCTGCTTCCTTCTGCTCAACTTGTATATATTTTTTTAAAATAACATTATAATACTCTAGTAAAAGGACCCCTGGATGGTTAAGTCCAGTCAAAGGTGACTATGGGATATGGCACTCATCTTGCTTTTCAGGCCAAGCGAACCAGTGTTTGTCCACAGATAGCTTTCTGGGTCATGTGGCCAGCATGATTAAACTGCTTCTGTCACAAAGGAACACTGTGACAAGCCACAGCGCATGAAAATGCCATTTACCTTCCCACTGCAGTGGTACCTATTTATCTACTCGCACTGGTGTTTTTTTGAACTGCTAGGTTGGCAGAAGCTGGGACAGAGCAACGGGAGCTCACCACTGTCGTGTGGATTTGAACCACTGACTTTTCAATTGGCAAGCACAAGAGGCTCAGTGGTTTAGACCACAGCGCCACCTGCGTCCCTCAATATTCAGTACTCTAGTACACTTTCCTTAAAAGATAACTGACCCTATAAAAACTATCTTTTGAAATTTCCTAGTGCTTGCAGGAAGTGCTGGAATAGTAATAACATTTTTCAAGTCAGGCATTATTTCATGGGACAATCAGGTTCCTGGGAAAATAATTTTTGAGAATTACTGAATGCAATCGTCTCAGGGACAGGATATCTGAAAAGAGAACTCAGCATGGAGTCCAATTGTAGAAATTTTGGCAGGAATGATATGCACTAAGGGAGGAGAGAATGCACAGTCCAAATGAATTAAGGCCTTTTTCTTGTGGTTGTCAGCTGGTTAGCAGATGGAACCATTTCCCCCACCCACCCCAAAGTTAGTCATATTTTTAAAAAGAGGTGCTTCAATAAAAATAAATTGCTCTATCAATCACTGTGTTTTTCCATGAGCCTTCATCAGATCCGCCCACATTTTGCATCACCTGCTGTTAATCTTATTTATTTAATGTTTTAAAAACAAACCTTACTGCATGAAAAGAAGACCCAATTGCCCACTCTCCTTTTAATTTAAAGACCAACTTGAAGTTGTGCACTTCAGTTATGCAAAGCGTTTGTCCACAAATTACTGTGATAAAAATGTAAACTGACAAACCATGGAACAAAAGCAGCTGTCCAGAAGCTCAAAATAGGCCATCAGTTTTTTGATAAGCAAAGAGACAGGAGTATTTTAAAAAGAAGACAAAATTATCTCCATTGAGATGCTGGTCCATATATTTCCATGTGTGCTGAGTGTATTAATAAGTAAACATTTAGCCTAGGAAATGTCTAGTTTTCATGTAAGAGATTCTGGAATGGAAGGTGCACATGGAAGCACTGGAAGACTGTGACCTTAGCGTATTCCACAGAATGGTTCACATGCTGCCTGGCCACACACTTACCTACATAATTGTGCTGTCAATATGCAGCAATTCCAGTTAAAAGGTCTTGAGAAACAGGGCTGGGAGAGCCCCTCCAGAATGGATAATGCCTGCCAAATTACAGGCAAATAGGTAAAGGGGCTTTGGGGGTGGACACTTTCAAAATGTGATCCCCCAAATTTATATTTAGTTCCTTAGATCCTTTTCTTAGAAGTGTAGAACAAATATTATATTGCACCTGTAACAGTACCACAAACTCAGATCATACTGGTTGAGTGGGCATATATTGTGTAAAGCAGGGGTTGTCAACCTAGTCCCTACCACCCACTAGTGGGCGTTTCAGGATTTTAGGTGGGCAGTAGGGTGTTCTACGGCATAAGCTGAATCCTCCTTCCATTGAGCACTGGTGGGCGGTAAGGAAATTTTACCATCATGAAGGATGCATTTGTGGGCAGTAGGTATAAAAATGTTGACTACCCTTGGTGTAAAGTGATCCTGCAACTAAACTGGTACCAAGGGCTTTATATACTAACTCCTTGAACTGAAATGATAATACAACTGGTTAAATAACTGCTGCTTCTGTTTCAGGGGCTTTAATAGCCAGGCAATGAAAGACGGGAGGAATTTAGATGAAGTATATTTTAAAAGGCCTAACTTTAGCTGTTAATTACTGGAACTAGATGAATATTTTCTGATACAATAGAATTCCACCTCTACCTGCACTCCTGCTGAACTCATTTTTGTGGCTTAACTAAAGTGTAGTTCCTCCCTCCGTCCTGCTGAAACTTTTTATGTGGCCTTGCACTTCTTTGAACTTGAAAAAAGGCACTTAAATTGAGGTGGGGACAGAAACCATTTATATTTGCACAGTTAATTATGCAAAAGTCCACAAATGTGAAAAAGGAGGAGAGCATAATCCAGGTTTGCTTTGTTGCTCATAATAATGGAGTCTTTATAATTACCGTATTTTTTGCACCATAACACTCACTTTTTTCCTCCTAAAAAGTAAGGGGAAATGTCTGTGCGTGTTATGGAGGGAATGCCTACGGGTGGCATGCCTACAGATTTTCCTCCTCTAAAAACTACATGCGTGTTATGGTCGGGTGCGTGTTATAGAGCGAAAAATACGGTATGTGACTATGACCTGTATCTCCAATAATATAATTTAATGTGGTATAAATTGTAAAAGACCTTAGTTACCACCCTACCTTCCAACTATTCTTTAGTAAAATAATTCTTGCTCACATACATAATTATAATATAGGTCCATGCAGGTGAATAATGCTTTTATTATTCAAGCAGAAAAGGACTAGGGTCTTTGGTAGATCTTGGCACAAGTAACTTCTGCTCTAGCCTACAAGGTGTCCTGTTTGTTCTGTGTCTGTTTGGGCTTTGGACATGATGGAGATAGAGCAGTGTGAAGCAATAATAAAGTCACCAGGAGTTTAAGGGCTTGTCCACACTTCCTCTTGCCCTATGCCAAGAAAGAACGAGTCCAAGTAGTTTTCCACTTGTCCCGTGCTTTCTAGGTGGATTTGCCTTTGCCTTGCCACTTTCCCCTGGAAAATCTGCACTAAAATAAATAGAAACAAATGGAAATCTGTGGAAAACGTGATTGCTGCTTGTTCAGATTCAGTACTAAAGATTGGGTTTCCCCAGGGGAAAGCAGTGGAGCAAACAGAGGTGTGGATTAGGCCTGGGCGATAAATCAAAATATTACCCAGGACCAGTATGGGGAGCAGACCACAATGTCGGCTTCACTTAATGGTATATTGCTGGTGAAATTGCCACCGCTCCTGAGTCCCTCTGCTAGCAACTTCCTCCAGTGAGCATTGCTAGCAGCGGGACTCAGGAGCAGTGGTTGCTTCACCAGGGATATATCACCGCGTGAAGCCACCATCCCGCTCTGCTCTCATATTGCACAGAGGGAGAAAAAAGCTGCATTGGCGAGGCACCAATACAGCTTGTTGCTCCCTCTGCATCTTCAAACTGCTCAGCTGAGTGTGCAGTTGCCGCTTGCCTCAGCCGAGCAGTTAAAGGATCCCCCAACCCAGCTCTGGCTCCCTCAAAGGTGGGGGGAGCACTGGTGATGATTCTGCTAGCCGTTCAAACAAGCCACTTTGTTCCAGCCCGCTAGGAGCTGGGGTGAAAGCGCCTCAGCTCCCACGTTGAGAGCTGTGGCAGTTTCACCCAGCGCCTCTCAGCCTGAGGCCAATGCAGCTTGTTTTTTCAGCATTGCGGCATATCACCAGACTGCGATGTTTAGCTGGTGATAGACTGTGATGTTGAAAAGCTGATATCGCCCAGCCCTAGTGTGGATAAGCCTTAAGTTAGGCAAAGTTGTATCCAGCCAGAGCTTGCTGATTGTTGGATGGCACTACAGTGGTACCTCAGGTTACAAACACTTCAGGTTACAGACTCCGCTAACCCGGAAGTAGTACCTCGGGTTAAGAACTTTACCTCAGGATGAGAACAGAAATCATGCGGCAACAGGAGGCCCCATTAGCTAAAGTAGTGCTTCAGGTTAAGAACAGTTTCAGGTTAAGAACGGACCTCTGGAACGAATTAAGTTCGTAACCAGAGATCCCACTGTAATAGAAGGTATTATCTTGACTCCTTTCAAATAATTTTTGAAACTAAGAATGCTGAGTCTTGGTTAATCACTGGAAAGTGTTGGATTGTTTTATTTACTCACAGCAAAATAAGATTGCAGGAGTCTGTTTAGAGCAAATGCTTTCTCAAATACTCGTACATAGAGTAGCCTGCCAGTTGCAATGCAGGTGTGCATTGGACCTGCCTTGCCATCTCTTGGCAGATATCAGGGGCAGCAAGAGGGTGGATTGATTTGTGCAGTGTGAGCAACAGGAAGTTTGAATATTCCTATAAAGAAGCAATGCAGCTATTGCCCTCCAGCATCACAGGATATATTCTTCTTAGGAGCATGTGCAATTACAACTGTGCTACTAGTTATGATTTGGCTATATTCTATCTCCAGGATGAGAGGGATCAATGTTTTTGAAACTAGTTGGTGAAGAACAACAGTGGGAGAATGTCCTGTATGTAGCAGGCTGGCCACGGTGGGAAACAGAAAAGATACTAGACCAGATCCAGCAGGGCTCTTCTTAAGTTCAACTCCTACAATAGTGCATGATATATATTGCAATAGGCATGTGCTTCCTCTTTTTAATAAAAGTGGATGCACACAACCTTTGAATTGCCATTACTGAAGCACTCTTTGGAAACTGACATTACTACTACTGCATCCCCTTTAACCCCAACTTACTTTGCCATACCACAAGAAGAAAGGAGCCGAATTTCTTGAAACTTCCCTCTGTCTAACCTTGGATCCATCAGACTACCCATTTTCTGCCTAAATCTCTCATCATCCCTTAGACAGCACTCATTGTAGCAAAAATGAACAAAGCTACAGTGGGAGTGATTCGAAATAGTCAGTGGCTTGGCATTTGGCTTGCGTATTTTTTTCCACTTCACTGCCTGTTTTGTAATTTAAATGCTATACACCCACTCCCTAATGCAGCTGATGGGGTTGCTTTCAGTGCTGATCGGCTGATGGGATTGGGAGGGAGCCCCTTTGAAGTCTGGAAAATGTCTGCTTCCAGGTGCAGTTTGAATGCAAACCATGTGTCTGCAAATCACATTTTTTCCCCTTCTGCAGACTGACAGAAAATTACCATTTGGAGACACAGTTTGAATCCATATGATGCCTAAAACTTACAAGGGCTTCCACTTTGCACCCATCAGCTGATTGGAGTTGAGAGCAAGGACCTTTGATGTCATACCTGACATCAGTGCTCACATAGCATATAATTGACCTGCAGGCAATAGAGGGTGTTGTGGTTCAGCCTACCAGGTGGATGCAGTAGTTTCCTACTTCTAATCCATTGATTTGAACATGTCTGAAGGTCCTTGGGATGAAGATGCAGGAAAAGTATAATATATTGCAAACGGACACACCACCTTTGTAACAAGATAGAAGTCTTGACACTGCAATCCATACTTAATCTGTGAAGACATAGGATTTATTCTTGAACCAACATCCTCTGAGGTGTGTGTGTCTCTGTGCGCAAAGAAACAATCTTGGTTATCCTTAGATTGTTTTTACAACTTTTAATTATTTCATTTTAGTATAATTGTGAACAGTGAAAAACTTGATATTACCACATGGTAGTCATCATATTTCTGTGCTGAAACTTAAAATATAGGAAAACCTCAGGGTGTAGGTTTGTCTATAAGTTGTGGTTAATAAAAATATTAGGAGAAAGTAAATGTGGGTGGCGCTGTGGTCTAAACCACTGAGCCTAGGGCTTGCCAATCGGAAGGTCATCAGTTCGAATCCCTGCAACGGGGGTGAGCTCCCATTGTTCGGTCCCAGCTCCTGCCAACCTAGCAGTTTGAAAGCACATCAAAGTGCAAGTAGATAAATAGGTGCCACTCCAGTGGCAAGGTAAACGGCGTTTCTGTGCACTGCTCTGTTTTCACCAGAAGATGCTTAGTCATGCTGTCCACATGACCTGGAAAAACTGTCAGCGGACAAATGTCGGCTCCCTCGACCTGTAAAGCGAGATGAGTGCCGCAACCCCAGAGTTGTCTGTGACTGGACTTAACTGTCAGGGGTCCTTTACCGTTACCTTTTAAACTTAGTAAAAAGCTGATAAATCTTTTGGGAGGGCTTTAAAAAAAATCATAGAAATGGGGATGCAGAAACATGAAGCACTGAATTTCATATTGGAAAAATAAGCATCTGAGAGAAATCAGAAAACTGACAGATTCATAAACCCCTATTTACCACTTGACCTCCTCCATTTTACAGATAGATTAGCAAGACACTAAGAAGAAAATCTTAGCTAAGTTACCCACTCTTGCTCCTTTGGGGGATAAAATGTAGCAGATATGAAATCTTCAAGGCATCATCACTTTCCATATATCTGATATTAATAAAAGTGGTTTCTTAAAAAAGAAGCTTGACTGCTTATCTGATCAATCCAATGCCATGCATGCACAAATAAGCAAGAAATAGAATTAGCAACTTAAAAATAACAGTGGCAATTAGTTTTTAATTGCAGCATAAATTTCACCTAGTGTATGTTCTAACATCACTGAATTTTAAAATACATTTGTTTGTTTGAATAAGTAATAAAAAATACTGTTTACCTTGCAGTTTGAAGTATTGTTTGCTGTTGCCTATTTCTCACCACCCTCAGCTTTTTCTGTCTTCCCTCCCTCCCTTGCCACAGAAATGCTGCAAGAACAAAACCAAAAGAAATGAAATGTTCCCAATATGTAATCATTCTGGTTCAAGACTATAATCTTTTAAATTGCTCTACTATGTTACATAAAAAGAGAAATATTATTAGACAGGAGTAATTTGGTATAAACTAAATTCTGGACGATAGGGTTTCTGCAGTTATTTAGGCTTCAGGAAAAAAAGTGCTAGCAAGGAGGATAATTACATTAGTAGCACACATTTTGCAGTTCTTATGAGTCAAGCAAGCCAACATCTTGGTTTGTTAATGTGAAGAGATGAGCAAGCCTGAAAAAATCGTAGTCCACCCTCCCCACAAATGATTTGGAAGGGGGTAGTAAAACATTTTCATGTGTAAGAACTGCATTCTCAGGCAGAGATTCATCCTGTGTCTTGCAGCAGTTCATTCAGCTGAACAGAGAAGCTGCTTTTTAAAAGCTGAATACTGGCTTGAATATTTGGCAGCAATTGCCATGGCAAAACGTCCTACAAAGTTCCGTCTGTGCAGTTTCTCCTGTCAGTGTGCATCATTTCATTTTTAGAGTGAATATAGTAAATTTACACATCATGTTTCACTATCATTTCCTTTGACAAATGTCCAAGTTAAAATCAACATTCAGAGCAGTAGTAACACTTAAACAATTCAAACTCAACACTGTTTTATTTTTCATTGTCATGCATTATGTGACATGAGAGATTTGTTTCTTTTTACAATAAGTTATAGAAATGAAGCCCCAATGTGGAAAAGGAAAATATCTAAAAGTGACAAAAACATAAAATAATTTAGGCTGCAATCATATGCACATAATGTACCTCTATACTAGAGATATTATTATAAATTGCTTAGTACAATTGCATTTAAATATGAATCAACAACCAGCAGCGATCTAGATGCTGAATTTTTGAACAATAGTTCATTTTAAACCCTAGTTTCTGAAGATGATACTTGAAGAAGAAATTTAACTGAAAATTTCATCTCCAAATTCTTCTAAAAGGGACAAAATATAATTCGGATGAGCTGAATGGTTATGCAGTGCGTGATTTGAGAGAATGTTATTTACAGTAAAGAAATAAAAATTCTGAAAGACCTTAGTTCTGAGTTTCCTATGAACCGGTTAGAAGCAGGCCCTGAGCATAAGATATAGTTTTGACCCCGTTTTAGCACTTTTGAAAACAATCTGAGAAGTCATAAGCAGCAAAGGGACTGCCTGATTTGGTTCAAGTTCAAATCTGGATCACAATTCAGAAAAATAAAGCTTAATGGCTCCTCAATTCACTATCATGAAGTGTGTGTGTGTGTGTGTGTGTGTGTGTGTGTAAAGTCTATTCACACCCCTCCCTCCCAGTTGACAGAATTGGATGACATTTGAAGGCATAATTGCCTCAACTTAATGGATAAGGTCTTCCCAGTTATAGACAAATGTTCTTTGTCATGTTGCATTATAATTGTTTCATGACAAAAATGCAATTATTGTATTTTCTTTCCCCCTGTAATCAAAACAATTGAATGGTGTGCAGAAAGGGGAGGGTTAACCCATCTCTCGTAGTGTGTGCCCTTGTGATTGTGTAGCAAAAAGAGCATGGCCCCGAGCACCACAGTCATGCTCACTGGCCCCCTACTGACTACCTACCACAGCTGCATGGGGCCATCCCCTCCTTAGAAAAATGTAGATGCCCTACTACTTGTTCCTATAAGCTCCTCCTCTTCCCGCAACATCAGTTCAGAACTCATTTCCCCAATATTCTTCCTAAGGAAAAATTCTGTAAAGTTAAGCTCCCCACCCCCACCCCCCAAAAATAAGGATGTGTCTTCATTTTTTCTTCCAGAGATCAACAGCCCCTGCTTATAATTGTCATCTCAGTCTGGACTGCATCTTCATCTGTAATAAATGAGCATCTTCATACATCATTTAACTAACAGACTTTTTTTCATGTTCATTTCTTGCTTTTGAAGCTATTCTGTAGCATGTTATTTAGGGAAGATCAAATGTATGAGATTTCTCTTTGGAATAAAGCAGGCTTTGAGAAGAGGGCCATATATAAAAAAATCACCCTTTGGAGTTCACCCATCCTTAAGTCTTTAATTTTTTTGAGCACCCATAGATCACCATAATCCATATAAATGCCAGGAGGCAGACACTGAGAGAGCCCAAAAGATGTAATGATTTCTAAGATAATAGCACTTAGATATATGGGGGAAATGAATAAAAATCAGACTAATGATCCTTAGTAGTTACGGCACTGAAGTTTGTAATTATGAATTTGGCCCACTTGTACCGCTTGGCTGATGATACCTGAATCAAGCATACACATCTGTACACACACACATGCAAAATGAATTTTTATCTAGCTCAGAAAAGGTAAATGAGCCAGCTGCTTTCTAGATAGATGTATAGAATTTCTTGTTAACCCTATGACTCAATTCAATTTTCATTCATTGGACTAAAGCTCACGAACTGTTTGAAATTGACATGTAATTTACAGAACAATGCCAGGTTGTTTAG
The DNA here is from genome assembly GCF_964252035.2 of Podarcis erhardii. Taxonomy (NCBI): domain Eukaryota; kingdom Metazoa; phylum Chordata; class Lepidosauria; order Squamata; family Lacertidae; genus Podarcis; species Podarcis erhardii. The sequence goes on from NC_138509.1 coordinate 28,487,333, forward strand.
ATGAATTGCCTTTATGCAAGAGAAATCTTGACAGGAACAGCACAAGGCGTGCTGGTGGCCCATCTAGTCTAGCATTCTGTTCTCACAGTGGCCCACAAGCAGAGCAAAAGGTAGCAGAACTCTCCCACTGACATTTCTTTAGCAGCTGGTACTGGAGTATATAGTCATCATTACTAGTGGTCACTGATAGCCTTATCTTCCCTGAAATTCGTCAAATCCCATTTAAAACCATCCATGTTGACAGCCACCACTGCATCTTGTGTGAACAAATTCTGTAGTCAGACAATGTGCTGTGTGCATATATATTCTCTTGTCTATCTTGAATCTCTGACCTTTAAACTTTCTTAGATGACCCCAGTTCTGTTATGAGGGAGGCAAAATTCTATCATATCTACTTTCTGCATGGTTACTTACCCCCTCTGGAATGCACATTGTGGTTCTAGTCCTCATTAGAAAGGCTGGGAACACAGGTCACTGCTGCTTCTGCCTTTTCTTCCATCTGCCTGAAGGTTTTTTTGCATTTAGGAAGGGGGTCAGGAGAAGCCCCAGAACGTGGAGGAGGAGAGCAGGGCTCTATCTGGAAGCTGAAATGCTTTCACAGATGGAATGATTGGAAGAGTGTGAGGTTGAATTCCATCCTGAGTCTATCAATGTAAGAAGCTATTATGGTGGGATATAACACCAGCTAGGCTTGACAAGGTTTATTCAGGCACACAGTTCAAATGTTGGAAGTGCTCAGTCACAAATGCCTATCTGCTTCATATTTGATGGGGCAGCCAAGCTGGCTTATGCTTTTTGGAGGCAAATAACATGCATTATATCAAAAATGATGGATCTAACAGAGGGACTTAGCCCAATGTTGATTTTGTTTAATTGGATTGCAGAGGATATTCCAAAATAAATTCATTATTAAAGATTTCCATTTAATAATAACAGCAAAAATTGTGTGGGTGCACAAGAGGAAAAAGCCACACACCACATCTATCTGGGAATGATTATTGAAATGTTTAGAACTTGCAGAAGTGGACAAATTAACCAACTTGATTCATAAGAGAAATAACGAGTATTCAGATGTTTTTTGCTGAGAGATGGACATGTTTTTGTTCATTATTGAAAATTTAAGTCTTGGCAGGATTTTGTGTTTCTAAGTAATAGAATATGTGTGTGTATCTATTTAAAGTATTATACAATATAATAAGGTATAGAAACATTTTATTTTTAAAAAGACACAAAATGATGATGACGACGACAATGCCAGGAATGGGGCAGCACACTTCTGCCTCATCAGCCCAGCCAGGTCCCTTAGAGGGATTCTGGCTGAGTGAGCAGAAAGAATGAAAATGGGGGAAACAAAATGATGAATGGATGGGGGAGAGACTGGAGGATGAGGAATAGGTGTTGGCGGTGTGTCTTCTCCCTTGTTAATTTTCACAGGCAGTTTAAAACCTGTTGCATCCCTCAGTAGGGCTGTGTGGGAGTGACACACCCCTGTAGACCCTTGGGACAAGAGCAGGGGCAGGTTGCTTCCCCGACACCACATCAGCTCTTTTCGGGCATGCAGCATGATTAAATCTGTCCACTGAGATCAATGGAGACTAAATACACAGGGAGGGCCTTGCCAGACGGTTTGTTTTTTAAGCATTCTTTTGCATAATAGTGGGGGTGTCTACCTGCTAACTTCACTTATTTTTGCTTATAGCTTTTCCAACCCAATATTGCTGCTGATTTGCGTAAGAGAGATGCTGGTGTCCATTGTGTTGTCTATCATCTGCCACCCACCTCAGGAAGAGAGAGACTGTGCTCATGTGCTCTTGCATAGCTTTTCTCACTGAGAATGAGACTGTGCTCCTGATTCTGCTTGCCTTGTGCCCACGGTCTGATGAAGCCTGCTTTCATGAGATACAGCCCTGACCAATGTGCCTTCATGCTTGCTCCCTGCCTCAAGAAGGCAGGCTGGCCATTGTGACCTAGTGGTGATGTTTCCTGCCTCAAGGGGAGCAGTCATCTATTGCGACATTGTACTAATGCTGTCTGTTTGAATGGGAGAGACCAACCATTGCAATCCTGTGCTGATGCTTCCTACCCTAAGGGGAGGGACCAGGCAATGTGACCTCATGCTGATGATGCCCACCTGAGGAAATAAGACAGAACCTGTTACGATCTGTGAGCTTCATTGCCTTGATCATTTGTTTTTCATCATCTCTGGATTATGAAGTAACCAAGACTTTCTCATATTGCCAGAAATGGAGGCTTGGAATCTGTGTGAAGATGTGGGAGACAAAGATGTTGGATTATTTTACTTTCTGCCCTTAACAACCGTCGAGAAACTGCATATAAAATAGTTGTCTTCTTTCAAGTTGTTTTCATTTCTGGAGTCCCACAATTGTAAAAAACAGCAAAGTCACCAGTACTTTGTTTTACAGAAATTTGGACTGCAGCACCTATTAACTTACATTGGGTTGTATCCAGAGTTGCCCTGAAAGGCTCCTTCTCCGAAGGAAAGGGAAAAGGGGAGCTGTTTTTGCCTATTCTTCCTACAGCCTCCCATGCCACCTCCCACACTGTCTAGAGTAGCTATGGATCCTTCTATTTCCATTTGATGTCATTTTCACACATGTTCAATCAGAAGTTGGTTCAGCCCCATTTTCAGCTAATCTTTTTTTAAAAAAGTCTTAAATTATATGCATTTTTGCATGCACTTTCCCCTAAAATAATTTTGTGCACATGTATGTCCCCCCCCCATTCACATTTTCAGAACCAAAAACCATACCTCAAAATTTAGGGAAGTGTGCAATTCAGTTGTTAAACATGTCCAGATTAGAATATTCAGGATTTCCAAAGCTTTCAGAGCTCTCTCCTTTGTTGCGAGTGTTCCATAAATGAAGTTCCACTCATGAAAACTCTTATCTGGATCCATACTGATTTTGTAACATTTCCTTTTATAAAATATGACATTGAACAGTTCCAGACACACTGGAAATTAAAGCAATCATCAGAAGTAAGCTTATTGGGCTTAAAGTAGCAGCCAGGTATCCTGGGGTTCATCGCATTTAAGCAAAATGGTCTTGTTGCGATCTCACTTCCAATGCATATTAGTCTTAATATAGTCTATCAAGCTAATGTGCCATACCTCTGAGAGCTGACATACTGTGGAACCTGCACTGTATTTCCTGCACTGGTGAATAAGAGATGAAATAAGCTTGTGCATTTATTTTTAAGTTGCCTAGATACAGGATAATCAGCCATGAATTTATTCCATCACTAACAATTAACTACCATCTAGAGAGATACAGAATTTGTCGTTAGCTTTACTGTGGATAATGTGCACATGTCTTTAAGAGCATTAAACTAAGTCAGGGAATTGTAACATTCCCAGCGTTTCATTAAACGAAATTGGTAGTATATATTTCTCTTAATGCAATCATGGGGACATTAGCTAAACACATTTCTGAACTAATTCTCAAAATTGTAGGAGTGCTGAAGAATTAAACAGGTAGCGACTCTCCTGGCATGGTTCCCATTTGCCATCATTACTTGCATAGTTCTTCATAGTAATGATTCTTTGTTGCTGAGGGATCAGCTAGATACAATCAGCGCAAACAGTTCAGCATGATAGAGATAAGAACATAAAAATAGACTGTTGGATCAGGCCAATGGCCCATCTAGTCCAGCATCCTGTTCTCAGGCCAGCCAGATGTCTGTGGGAAACCTGCAAGCTGGATTCGAGCACAAGAGCACTCCCCTCTCCTGTGGATTCCAGAGACTGGTATTCAGAAGCTTTTGCTGCCTCCAGCTGCGGTGGCAGAACATATCTATCATGGCTAGTAGCCATCAGTAGCCCTCTCCTCCATGAATTTATCCAGTCCTCTTTTAAAGCCATCCAAATTGGTGGCCATCACTGCCTCCTGTGGGAGCGAGCTCCATAGTTTGACTGCACTTTGTCAAGAAAACCTGCATGAAGAGTTCCTAGTTGGATCTATTCGATTCTTCCATCCTATTGACATCAGGTACAATTTATGTGAATTTTTAATTCTATTTTATTCTTTTATGTTTTTTCTCTTGATACGGTTTATTGTATGACACCAGCATCATACTGGAGATGGGAAGCATAAGAGGTGTCCTTTCTCTGTGGTTGCAAACTAGAAAATGAAACAAAACAGCCTGCCTACTTTGGTTGGCTGTTTTGGCCCAGTTGCCGATAAAGCAAGCTGCAAATCTGTTTTCCTCTTCCGCCCCAGCTACATGGAGTTTCTTAGCCATACACATTAGCTGAGGCAACAACTTTTGTGGTAGAATCTGCCCCTGGGCCCTCCAAACACTGCTGGACACAACTATCAGGAGTAATACTGTGCTGAAAGCATCTCCCATGCTTTACCTACTCCACCCCACTTCTTCTGTTAGTGACATAAGAAACTACATTAAAAAAAATCAAAGGGGAAGAAATAATTGAATGAAAATCTCATGGATGGGGTTTGGAGTTTTTGTTGCACTTAATGTACTTTCAAGGGAGCTGAAGGGTTTGTGAGTGTCATTTCATGCTGTAAATATATTCGCTGGGTTGTATTCTGCAGCCTTCTTGAGTGTTCCCTTTTCCTGAAATCCCCATGGCATTCTCAGCTGGGCTTTCCTGTGAGTAAGAAGCTGGGGAGGCTGCCTCCAGTGAATCTGACAGCTGTTTGTCTTTTTCTATGTTTTAGGTTAGGTTATTTAACTTTTAAAGAAATCATTGCAGAAAGATTTCTTTAACTGGGCTCACTTTTAACTAAATAGGATTGGACTGCAGAGCTTCTTTTAGGAAACAGAAGCAATGCTAATGGCTTTGCAGAACAGATGCTCACAATATGGGAATCTTTTCCATTGCTCCAAACGTCTGCCAAAATGTGTTATTGTTGATGATGCATTGAGGTTGTGAGAAGCCTGTACATTGCAATATTATATACAGTAGTTATATAGATTCCCAGGATCTAGTGATTTATTTTTTGAAAGTTTCTTTTTGTATTTGAGATTAACTAAGGAAACAGAGGGAATGTGAACTTGTCGATATGTTATCTAATGATAACAAGTGCAATTACTAGTGAGAAATGAATGAAGAACAATTAATGGTGATATATTCTTTTACATTCCACTTGTGATTTCTTTATTTCTTGGTTCAAAATGCTGTAAGGGGCAGAGATTTGTGTTATCTATGGAAATGTGGTAGGGTTTTGTTTCCTTTTTGCCGTCTTAGGTTTCTTTGCATTTTAGTGTTATCAGCTCATTTGTGCCTTTGGTGAGGCACATGGCTTTGACTAATAATCTCTTATCTTCGGGGCTCAGCAAAGGCATTTGTGTAACAGCGATGATTAACATTTTATGAATGCAGGTGCCCTTCTGCAACAAGTAATAATAAATAATAAATAATAGCCCCGACTTCCACAGGAGGATTGCTCTGATAGAGCAGCCGCAATATTGGATCCAGAAACTGCTTACAAGAGACAACTTTAGGCAGTTTTTGCCATGCTGCTTTTGGGGAATTAGGAAATCTTCTGAAAGTCACTCTCATGATTAATGTATATAAGGAAAGGCATAGACAAGCATCTACTTTGAAGGCTGAAACTGCACATTAAACTTTTTTCTCCCTTTCTGATTCTTTCAAATTAGCCTAGACAAACTATGAATAGAAGCTGAAGAATTGTAGGCAGAGAGAAATTTCTTAACCATTCTTCCTTCGGGTTCTTACCTTCTCCATATCCCCTTCCACTGTTGCCCTGGGTGGAAAAGAAAAAGTGGGGTAGAGTGGGGTTGAGCTGAAAAATAACTAGAGGGAAAAGGGTCAGGCAGCTTCTCTCTTCCGAACCCACTTTCATTTCTGTGCTGCCTGTCCAGGCTGGTTTTTGTCTTGAAAGAAAGAGCATAGAAATATATAAAAAAAGGGAAATTGGTGTAGATTGTTGGAACTAGGCATGTGTCTGCTAAGAAAGGTCCAGCTTCTGCATCCTTTTAGCATATACCTATTTGCTTTCTTTCAGTATCATCAGCCACTGTCTCTGAGTAGTCATTTTGAGGCCGGTGGGCTGTGGGGCCCCAAACTTTAGCCAAAAAGTCTTGCCCTGCCTGCGCCATTGGCTGTTGAAGACAGTTCAGAAGCTGTAGCGAGGTTATACTTTGGCGTGTATTGCAACAACTCCACTGGTAGGGGTGGGCGGTATACAGCATCCAAAACTGGTTTGAAGTCCCTATCATGATATGGGTTTCATAATTTTTGATCCTACAAAATATTGTGAATCATGGTGTGTGTGTGTGTGTGTGTGTGTGTGTGTGTGTGTGTGCAGGAAAAACCATGAAGCCAACCAATGCCTCTACGTAGCTCCATCTTTATTTCAGACATTGTGATATATTGATATATTGTGTTGTTTAGCTGGTGATGTATTGCAGTGTTGAATACTAGATATTGTCCAGCCCTATCCACTGGCTCTCAACCCCAGTTCTAAGAGTTGGTCTGAGCCATTACAGCACCAAACAGTCTAGGACCAAATACCTGTTGGGCCACCTTCTCCACACCAATCTACCTATGCACTGAATTTATCACCAGAGTTCTTTCTCTGGGCTCCCCTGCCATCTGAACTGTGAGAGGCAGCCTTTTTAAAACAAACAAACAAACAAAAAACACTCTTTACCTTTGGAACGATAGTTTTAAAAAGATGCCACAAACTCCCCAGGTAGTCTGGTGATGCTGTTACTGTCATTAGGCACCAGGTATTTTTCTGTCTAAATAGACAATATTTTGTTTCTGCTTTACTTTGTTGTGTTACATTCATGCTAAATTTTATTATTTTCTTTTTAAAGTGCTTCTATTGTTTACCCAGAAATACAACCTGGGAACATAATTTATTTAATGCAGAAGGTATGAGATATGAATAACTTAAAAAAATGAAGTAAATAAAAAATAAAATATTTTAGAAGTGTTTAGTTTTCTAAAAGCATAGTTGCATTTTTGTAAAACCTTGATGTACCATGGCAGCAATATTTGAAATTGTATGCATATAAAAAACTTAGCAGCTTAAAAGTATTTGTACATGGCACTCCAATATCTGAGCGGTTAGAGACTTGAGGGGTTCCAGGTGCTTACCCAGCATTTTGTTTTGTTTTTTCATGATAGTCAGTAGACATTATGGTTTTTAGGATAGAAGGTTTTGTTTACACATACATGCAACCTGAACATAAGTTGGAGGGGCTCACAGAATTAAAACCCCAACAGATCTTGCTTCTCCATTAGACACAGCTTTGGATCCAGGACACATCAAGCATGGTTTCCTGTCTAAAACTTCCAGCCTGCTTCCAGCTCTGCTAACACACACCACACTGACCTATTGTTCTTCCACCTGGCAGCTAGCTGAAGTGGGAGGAAGGCCCATCCATTAGCCCAGAGGGCACCACCACTTAGTTGTGACTCTTGCAAGCTAGCTTATTCTTTAGGGATCCTGATGACACTTAAGTGACCAGCTCAGGTCATTGTCTTACAAAGAAACTGGGCTCCGCTCCGCACTGGAAGGAAGCTCCCCGGCGAAGCCGGCTTAGCATTGCTGGGCAGCTTCCTCCCAGCGTGGAGCCCGCTGCCCAGCGAAGCTGCTGAAGCGTATAAGAGCCCCCCCCCCCAACTGGCAGCTGCCAATCGGGGGGGGGGGGGGAGCGTCTTACACGCCCAGTCACCTAATACACCGGAATCTACGGTAACTGGTATAATACACAAACCTGTCCCTAGGCACCCCATTTACAATATTGTTGAGCTATTTCTCAATTCTTTAAGTTTCTTATGAGGTCACTTGCATAACTTAATTCTGGGAAATGTAACATGCTCTCAGGAAAATCTGAAGTCTCTTTCCTTTGTTATATTACTGTAATTATAGCCAGGTGAACTGTATGAACTGATCACCATTCAGTATTAAAGAAGGTGATGCTTTTCATTAAACCCTTTATCTTATAAAACTGATACTCTTCTGGGACCACAGCAAATTATGATGCTTCTTTTTTGTGTTTTTCCTTTCTTTTCTCAATAACGAAATGTTCCAGAGCATTGGGAGTCAATATGTATTATATTCACAATGTGCATAAATAGAAGAATCTCCCATTAACCACAACCAGCATGGCCCATGGTCAGGAATTATGGGAGTTACAGACTAATAACATTCAGAGGGCTACAGCTTTGTTCAGTCACTGAGGGCAAGCTTGAAGGACTTGCTTACAAGAGCTCTTGGTCCTCTGAATTGTGACTGGGCCACTCAGGCCTTAATCTCTTTCTCTGGTAGCCACAAGGGAAATGATGGTTGTGACAGATTTCTCTTTGGGACGGTGATCAAGATTTCAGCTGCTCCTATAGCAACAAATATTTATTTTTAAAATTGCATTTTGCTAATAGCATCCTGAGTCACTGCTGCAGCATTTGGTGGGTGAGATGAATAGGGAGTATATTCTCCAGTGTGCGCCTAAAATACTTAAAATGCACAACGTATCTGCAGGGAAATGTAGAGAATATGCCATCTAAAATAGTTGGTTTTCTCAGATTCTTATAGCCTGAAGCAAAAGGATGCTTCTGTCAGACTTTTCTCCTAATTTACTTGTTTTAAATTGGCATTGCTTTAAATCTGCATTGTGTTCATATGGAAGGAAGAGGTGGTTTTCTTTTTAGGTTAAATAGCTTGGAATAGGCGGTTTCTTCCTAGAGAATCTGTGCTGCCATAAGGCTTCATCTAATTTTATAGTTCCATTATAAGGCCACACAGTCATCCAATTGTGTTACAGTGAACAACATGGAGAGAAACAGGATTGCAGTCACTGTTTCTACTGATTGACTGGTGGTCAGAACTTAAATATATATGAAGGGCCAAGTTCATGTGATGTTAACATGTCACTTGAAGCAGCATGAATATTTTGGGAACTGTAAATGCAGATCAGGTTCAGAGTCATGAGGAAATTCACCATTTCCTCTCATGCTACAATCTCAATGACAATCTTAAAAGAGCACATGAGTCACAGAACATGGGCCTCTCTTTTGTCTCTCACCCTGTGGTTAAAGAAAGACAAACCCATGTTCAATTTACAGTGTGACCAAAGCCCTCTGCTTAACAACCAACAGACCTTTAAGGTAGAAGGAAGAATCAGAGAGAACCATGAGCATAGTTCTGACCCTTAGGTAGCCAACATGGTGCCCTTCAGATGTTTCTGGACTCAAACTCCCATCTGCCCCAGATCACATGACCATTTGGTGGGTAACACATTGGCTAAGCCTGTTCTGTCCTTACACTAGTGGTGGTGGGGAACCGAGTAGCTAATTCTAAGCCTATAAGATCCCAGTTTGATTTCAAAATGGCTGTCCAAGCAAATTGAGGGAATAGATTCTTCCCATTTATTTGATTAGAAGTCTTTTGCTTTTCTTATTTACACATTTTGGGTTCAGGGAAGAGGTGGCTCAGATACTAAGTGGACAATAGAAATGTCAAAGATTTTGACATTTTTGAAATAGCAGGCTTGTCTGAGTTCCTTGCAGGTGAAAGATGTGTGCCCACATGCCTGTCTCCCTTACCAAGCTATGTCTCCTTTGCAGCCTCAGAGTGGTAGTGAAAGGGACAACATTGTGCACGTACCTATGCACCTAGGTAGCCTTGTATTTCAAGGCCATGTTGGTCTGAAAGAAAACATATATTCTTCCAAACATGTTAAGAATGTCATAAACATAATTCCCCCCCCCCAACCAATTTTTTTCCAGCTTTGGTTAACTATTCTCACCACATTACCAATTTATTATAATAGGGTGCATTTTGATGCAATCTCTCCTATCCTGCAGCTCAGTTGGAGAGCACTTACAGTACTTTGAATGCAAAAGGGTTGTCAGGTTTAATCCCTGGCAAGTTCAAGTAGGGCTGGGAAAGATCCCCATCTGACACCCTAAAGAACTGCTCAATGTCAGTTTCCACAGTACTAACTTAACTGGACCAGTGGTTTAATATGTATCCTGTATAAGCTAAGTTGCTTAAATGTTACAGGCAAATAAAAATCTAGTTTCATGAAGACCCCAGGTGATTCTTAACAACTGTGTAGGCCAGAACCTATAGCATTGCAAGCTGTTTCCAAGAAATACACTGATCAATATTACGCATTTCATTTCATTTCATTTCATGTCTGAACTGCCCTCTCTTCCAAGGCAACCCAGGGTGATATACAATGGAAAAAATGAAAGAACAAGAACCATCTCCTAATGTAGATAACAAAACATAGCTTTGAAATAGGAGAATACAAAGGTGTTTTTTCATGGGGACTGCATATATTTGTTGCACAATTTGATAAGTGCATTTGCTTATGTAGTTGTATAAGACAGTGTGGTAGGAATATGCCTTTTTAAAACAGGAAATAATGTAGTATATATTCCTAATACTTGAAGAAGCAAATACAATAAAAGTTGAAGCTGAAGTTAAGGAAGTCTCCATAAAACAAAACAAAAACCCCTGAAATTAAAGTAATTAATTTTGAGACTTTTAATGAATAGTGTGAAAACATCTTTTTGGAGTAAAGTGTATTACAGAAAGCGTCTCATTAAGCTGGATAAATTGCAACATTAAGTGTCCATGGTTTAATAATGTGATTTTCTCTCCCTTTTATTAGAGAGAATATTTTTGAGTCATGTGCCATTACAGAAAATTAAATCAGTATCTCCAGCAACACTCAATTTAAAATCCAAAAACAACAACACATATCCTCCTTTCAAGGTTTAAAGAACTACATAATATTGGTTGGCTTCTTGATGCTTTTAATGAACTTTTTAGGTCTGATAGGAAAAACCTGGACATTTCTGTGAGTAATGATATGTTGGCTTGAGTGGATCTGTTGGTCTGCATATTTAGTTTAGTGATTGAACTCTTAATTTTAAAATATTTCACCAGCGAAGGTTAGAGCCAAGTTCACATGCTTACTGAGTGATCATCATTATGCAGTGACTAGAGTGGGGAAGGGCAATTGTACTTACTAGGAATATGCATATGGACCTCCACATGAAGGCCATGGTACATGCAATATGCTACTGTATGTGGATAGGGGAGAGGAGGGATGTGTTTGATCCATGCACAGCTGATCACCAATACAGTAAAACCAAACGGTGTTCAAGCTTCTCATAGGCATTGTGAGAGCAGGATGCTGTGAGAACAGGATGCTGGACTACACGGGCCATTGGCCTGATCCAACAAGGCTTGTCTTAAGTTCTTAACGGTTTTGGTTTGACATAAATGTTTCTCTTTCTGTTGACTGTATTTTTGTTATCTTGACTCCTCTACCCCTTTGTTTTTGTTATATTTTGTTTAATGATTTGGGTTTTAAATTGTATAAATTGTTATCTCAGTTGTTTTGTAAATCCTCCAAAGCAGCCAATGAGCAGGACATGGATACACTTTGTAAAGAATGAATGAATGAAATGGGCTTAGCCTTCCATGTGTGAGGTACCATAGCAGAAGAATGCTCCAGTTGACCTGACTAGAAGTCAACCTGGTCAGGTAAGAAAGGGCAGGGAAATGCTAGCGACACCAACGCTCAGCCCCAGTGGGTAAACCGAGGGAGGAAAGTGCCTTCATTCTTCCTCTTAAAGGATTCTAAGTTCATACAGGGCGAATGCCTGAAAAGCGCTATTGACATACCACCAAAAAAATAGATGTTCTGTATGTTTAGTTCATACTTTCCTCTTTATACCCTGCCTTTTCACTCAGCGGGCATATAATGCAGCTTACAGCCGTAACATAAAATATTCTGTACAATCTGCAAACACAAAGTGACATTTCAGTAGAGAAAGCTTGAACAGGACTGTGTGATCCCCACTCCCCCAGATGAATTCTAAATGACATGGAACAGCTTTATAAGACAAAGTATGAAACTCCGCCAAATGGCTTCTTTTATGGCTACCTTAGATCCTTCAATCCAATGAAAAATTGAACACTTGCCTCATTCTACAGTTGAGTGACTTGCCTGAGTCATTGGTTCCACTTCTGGGAGCTTTGAACACAAGCCGTTTTGGTCACACTTTTTCCCTCTTAGGTATCCTATTCAGTGCTAAAGTATAAAATGGATTTCATTAAAAGTGAAAGTAATAGAAAGCTTACATCGTGCTCTTGTGATGCAAATATTAGATGAAATGACACATCACATACTAAACGATTCCAGTTTTTCAAAGCAGTCAGTTTTGAGGCGTTGCATTTAAAGTAGTTGGAATCAATCAATAGCATACCTGCTGCAGCAAAACATCCAGGAGAATCTTTTGAGGGAAAGGAAATCTTTTGACATATCCATGCTGATGGCGGATATGGATAAAGTTTGCTGCTTGTGTCAAGAAACCTAATCTGCCCATAGGAAGCTGCCATTACTGATCAGTGGTTCATCTAGCTCAGTATTGTGTACAGTGACTAGCAGCAGCTATCAAGGGTTACAGACAAGGGGCTATTCTTATCCCTACATGATGCTGGGGATTGAATCCGGGACCTTCTGCGTGGAAGCAGATGCTCTACTACTGAGCTATGACCCTTTCTCAAATTTATCTACAGAATGGTGAAGTGGGCTTTGTGGTATGAGAGTCAACGTTGCAGCCTATCACTTACTATTTGGGGCAGAGCCAGAAGCAGCACATCCGGTGGGGCAGAGCCACAGTACTAGCTTCCTGGTGGTTATGTCACTGCCACGTACCACGAGGGGTGGTAGTGAGGCAACAGGGAGGTCAGAGTGGTGTGGGTGCACCGGAAAAAAACAATCCTTTGCTTCTGCTAGTGTGCCTGCACTCAACCTCTCCCAGTAAGCAGGAACAATAGCTCTGCTGGCATTGCATCTCCACCCCACTTCTGGGCAAAAGATAGGAGCGCTACCCAGCTCACCATTAAAACTCCTAAAATGCCCCAACAACATCAGTCTATTGGTGTCTTGTTCGATGAATGGAGTCTGCATTTACAGAGGCAGTATATCAGAGGCATTGGGCCTGTAATTAGAATTAGCTGGATTCATTAGAATTAGGACTTGGGTCTGATCCTGTAAAGCAGTTCTTGAGCATTGCTTTAGCAGATAGGCGCACGCACGCACGCACACACACCATTTTCTGTATAAAATATGCATTTATGAAAAGAAATGTTGCAATAAAAAGGGACTTCTGCATGATTAAGTGAGCAAGATAGGCTGCAATTCTAACCCTTCTTACCTGGGAGTAAGCCCCACTGAATTAAATGTGACTTACTTCTTAGTGCATATGTTTAAAATTGCAGCTGTAGATTGTTTGTGGTGGGCCATTAGTCACATCATTAACTTTGCCTTTAAGGTGCCACACGATTCTTCATTGTTCTTGCTGCAAATGGCTAGCAAGGCTGCCCCTCTGGAAATTCATTCACTTTGAACAGGAACACAGGGGGAAGATAACTGAATTGTAAATATTTGTTGGTGTCTGTTGTGTACTATGATGTATTAAAAAAACAACAACATCCATATGAGTGGTTGACAAAACAAGAAAAAGACTTGAGCAACATAGACCAATAGCAGCAGAATTAGTTGAAAGTGTGAATGAATATTGGAACAGACTGAAGCATTTTCATAAATTTCTAGTGGCAAAGAAAATAACAAAACTGTACATAGAAGTGTGTGTGTGTGTGTGTGTGTGTGTGTGTGTATTTATAACATCAAAAACATTTTAAAATATTAAGAACATCTGAAAACACAAAGCCGTATAAATATTAATTTCAAGGTTACCAGGAACCGTGTCTTGCAGCCATCAAATTGCCAAGGTATAATAAACAGGCAGGTAATAAATATGGGAGAGGGGCCAAATAATCAGCATGCTCTGTAGTTTAATTTTTAGCGCCAGATTTTATTTAAAGTTCTTATAATTATTGCCAACCCAAAAACTGCTGGTGTTGCTACTTGAAGTTCTGCTAAGTTTGCTAATGGAAGAGTTGCTAGAAGAGATAAATATGTCTGAGCATTTAACATAAATATTGTGGCCAAAAAATCCTAAGACCACCTTTAATGCACCAAGAAGGAAGCAGTGGACTGCAGTTGCAAGCAAACTAAATAAAGAGACTTGTTGAAGATGTTAGTGTTTAGTTTCAGAAGTATCCTAGGGAAATATGCTACATAGGCCAGTACTGGTGCAGCTGCGATGTGCAGAAACCATGAGGGATTGCATTATTGACGCTGAATCCATACTGAATGCAACATATTTAATTTACTTATGCAACAAAGGACCTCCGGTATTTTTTGCTCCATAAGACGCACATTTTTCTTCCAAAAAAGTAAGGGAAATGTCTGTGCGTCTTATGGAGTGAATGTGTGGTCCCTGGAGCCGAATTGCCCAGGGGCGAAAAGCAGATCGTGCTTTTTATTTTTAAAAAGGGGGGGGGGTGTTGGAACAAAGCCACTTAGCAGCTGATCAGCAAGCGATTGGGAGGGGAGATAAGGGACTCTAGCGATAAAGGAGGCTGCCACAGCATGAACCACAAAAATCAAACATCCACTGTTTCGTTCAGAATATTTTTCCCCCTTGTTTTCCTCTAAAAACTAGGTGTGTCTTATGGAGCGAAAAATACAGTAACTGCATGCTACTTAAATGATGTGATCTTAGAGTTTGTTAGAAATAACATACATCTTAGAGTTTGTTAAAAACAACATACATCTTAGAGTTTGTTAAAAACAACAACAAGTGTGTAGGGAAGTGGGGGCTAAGCCTTTGTTTCCCAGCCTCTCCCACAGAGCAATTACCATTAGAGGGGAAAACTTCCCATTGGCTCCAGTGTTGATTGCAAAGGTGCTAGGTGGTTTTTACCCAGATCACAGCTGGAAAAAAAAGACTTAAACCAACCTTCCTGGCACACAGAGGTGCTAGTCACAGCCACCCTACACATACAAACACACCTGGTCATTAATTTTTCAAAATCCACAGCATGACTGCTAATCACATCGTTCACATAGCATGCTGGTATGTTAACTGAGAGCAGCTACCTTGTCAAAAGCTTTGTAAGGAAAGGTAGGCTGAAATGACACTGGACATCTGCATGCTTTTATCAAAAGAAGGATAGGGAATCAGCAGTAGAACATTGTGAATGAAGACATCTGCTAGATTAGCACAGATGGGCTTGTGATAACTTTATGAGAGCAGCCTAGGTTTTCCCATCACACAGGAAATTATCTGATTAATTTCAATATACAATCAGTCTGCAAATATTAGTCTCCATTCGACATATTCCTAAGTACTTCCTATGCTGGATCTTCAGATGGCTTAAATCAACGTAGTACAGAACAAATTAAGGCTACCAGTAGGGATGGAAGGATTGATCAGTTTTGATTCTCTTAGTTTCTCATTTTTCTAATCTTAAATTCAGCTGCCATGTTTCTGCAGCAATTTGCAATTTTTTTTAAACGATCATTATGGAAATGCTTCATTTTAGTATGATTTCTGCAGTTTTGATTAATATATGTATCTTTTGCAAGTAGCTTCTAATATAATGCATTTTCTATGCTATCTTCAGTAATATATTCATTTTTAAAAGCATTTCCCCATTATATATATAGTACTGTACAAATAGTTTTGAGATACTTTTTGTGCAGTACATAGGAAACTGCCTTATACTGAGTCAGACCGATGGTCCATCTAGCTCAGTGTTGTCTACACAATGGTTGTCAGAGGCTCCTCTGAGTTTCACTCTTTCAGCCATCCCTGGAGATCCTGGAGCTTGTATACAAAGCATGTGTTTAATCACTGAGAATCGTGCTTTACCAGCGTGCAAGAGTACACGTGTGACACTGCAACACTGCAAAAAAACAAAAAGACAAAGATCTTGAGGCTACCATATTATGATTGCTTTAACTATCCTTTTTTTTTGGTGGGGGGGGCAGTGTTTATCTCTCTCTCTCTGTGTGTGTGTGTGCGCGCGCGCGCGCATACATCAGTGACATCAAGTGGAGGGTAGGTGCAAATTAAGTGAAGAAACTCAAAGCTGTAGCAAATTGAGCATGCTTCAATGCCAGAGTTATAGAAATACTTCTGGTTAAATGGACTCTGGAAGAGTAAAAGAAGAAGAAGAGTTTGGATTTGATATCCCGCTTTATCACTACCCGAAAGAGTCTCAAAGTGGCTAACATTCTCCTTTCCCTTCCTCCCCCATAACAAACACTCTGTGAGGTGAGTGAGGCCAAGAGACTTCAGAGAAGTGTGACTAGCCCAAGTTCACCCAGCAGCTGCATGTGGAGGAGCGGGGAAGCGAACCCGGTTCCCCAGATTACGAGTCTATCGCTCTTAACCACTACACCACACTGGGTGAATTTATGGAACACAAGGAATGCAATGTGGACAATCTATTGCTAGCCCTCATTGAGGCAGTAATTGATGCAAAAGGGGCCCAAACCAAGTACTGAGTATGCATGCTTCTACTTCTCAGAGGTCCAACATTGCTCTATTTGCAATCCTTGTTTTGCTGATTTCATTTAATCTAATTTTCTGAGATTGTTAATCTGGGGTTTTCATCAGCTGTACGCCATCATCATCATCACAATTATAACAAATAAAGGGTTGACATATCTCACTTTGCATGTCATGAATCTGTCTCATATATTAGTTTCACCTTTTAAGTTGAATTACTGAAATAAATGAACTTTTCCACGATATTCTAATTTTCTGAGTTTTACCTGTAAGACCACTCCATATACATTTGTGTAACTAAACAAATAATACCATACTTAAAAAGAAAGAAAAATCTTTGTAGCCAAGGTTTAGGCATCACATTATGCTTCTCATCAAAGTCTGCTTTGCTTGCTTACTGTCTTTTGTGTATATTTAGATGCTGATTGAGCAAAATCTGGTGAATTAATTACTAGCATAATTATGTAGCATTGGTTAAATTATTCTCGCTTTCCTGATTGATGGGAGACGACTCAGCAGTTTTACCACTCACACAAAGCTTTACCTGGCTCCAAGGCCTCATTTATTCAGCCATTTTCAAGAAAGTCCCACTGCCCAATTTTTTCAGGTATGCTGAGGGCATGATCCCTGCTCTTCCTGTGACTGGGCTTCCTGTCTTGCCCACCACTACCATTGCTCCTGAGCTCCAGGGGGCAATGAAAGAACCAGAGATCAAAGTGGGGCTCACAATGGGTTGATTGGGGGTGGGACACAGGCAAGGCATGTCTGAGATGAGGCTCTTCAGGCTGCCTTTGGACTGGCATGCAGTGTTAGAAACTGGGATAGAAAAGCTAGGAGCCAAATGGCTCCTGGGACTTGGGTTGTGGGCGCCAAAACAGAATGTCTAGTCACCATTTGTGGGGTGGGTTGGAAACACTTTATATTTATTATTTTGATAAGCATGAAGTAAAGCACAATTCACCTAAGTGACACATTGTTAGTACCACATTTTCAACATAAATTGTTAATACATGTTTAATTAGGTGTTTATAATAAAAATATTGGTACCATACTTCAATTTTCAAAACACTCTACTTAACTCCTTAACATCTATCCTTAACATATACTTTGAGGCTTCAAAACACATACGTTTCTGTAATCCTTGAGTGTCAGCCAGGCACAAAAAATGGCACCCAGACCTTTTTAGGTGCTCGCAAATGGAGAATCTTTAGGCACAAAATGTGTCTGGCGCTCTGCTAATTTTGAACCCTGCTAGCATGGTTTTCTCTTTGTCTTCAGTGGGAGCAGGATCTGAGTGAGCTGGGATCCTGACACTCATAGCATTAAATAGGTTGAAGCACCTTAAACTATAAAAAACTTTATAGCATTTTTTGTGAATGGGATTTATATTTTCTTTTTGTGCGCTGTTGGTGTTTGACTGTGGATCACTTCTAAAACCTTGGTTGCCCTACATATGAATTGTACTGCTTTTATGAGCACTTGCAAAATACAAATTATTCAAGCTTCCTGACTTCATTTATAGCTACAGGGGATCCTCTCCCTCCCACCCTTCATCAATTTTTCACCTCTAATCGGGTGGTCTAAGGAATAAATCCAGCCCTGGTGAAATAAGAGCTTCTTCTTTCTGTCTTTAATGATGGAGAATGTGTAATACTCATTTGGAGTGTAGTGTCCTTTTAATCAAAACAAATAGTGTAATTTCAGAGACCTACACCAGGTAACCTTTAGAAAGGAGGATAAAAATCATTACTGGGAGATAATAAAACAATAAAGCGAAACCATTTCTTTTCATTTCCCTGCATCCAGTGGCACTTCTATTCGTACAAAGATCAACCTGGATTAACTTCCATTCTCTTTGATTAGCCCTTATTAAGGTGATAGCATTTCTGCAGCACATCAGTGTTGGACATACACATACTTTAGACAACCACCGTGAAGATGTGAGTCGGGTGAAAGGGGAGCGGGAGCCTTGCACCTTATGTACGTGGTGTTAAAGCCATTTCTCAGATGCAAAGTACAATGGTGCTCCTGGGCATCTGTGGTTTAGGGCTTAATGTGAAGCTACATGCATACAGGGGTATTTAAGAGCCATTGGCTGATTGTAATAAGAAAAAGAAGCTTTCGGCAGTTTGCAACTTTGATCTGGGAAAGCATGCTCAATCCTTTTTCCAGACTTCATTTTCGGCTCCAGATTGCACTTCTCCAGGAGGGGTCAAGACTGGATCTTTTCTCAGAATAAGGCAGGTGCTGCTGTGGCTTCACCACAGCAGCTAGAATTTCTCTTTCAAGGTTAGTTAAAAGTTAATTTAGTAACTTTCAGTTTTAAACTAATTTTTAAAAAGAATTTCCAGCTGCAATAACAAGGCACTCTCCTGGGCCATCTTACCCATAACGTCTCGCTCTAAGGAAGGACCCCTTCCCCCAGCATAAGAAAGAGAAGAGGGGGAGGCAGAGGATCAGACCAATGGCCCATCTAGTCCAGCATTTCGTTCTCACAGTGGTCAACCAGATGCCTCAAAGGGAAGCCCACAAGCAAGAGCACTCTCCCCCTTCTGTGGTTTCCAGCAACTGGTATTCAGAAACATTACTGCCTCCGGTTGTGGAGGGCAGAGCATAACATCATGGCTTGTTGTTGTTGTTGTTTAGTCGTTTAGTCGTGTCCGACTCTTCGTGACCCCATGGACCAGAGCACGCCAGGCACTCCTGTCTTCCACTGCCTCCCGCAGTTTAGTCAAACTCATGCTGGTAGTTTCAAGAACACTATCCAACCATCTCATCCTCTGTCGTCCCCTTCTCCTTGTGCCCTCCATCTTTCCCAACATCAGGGTCTTTTCCAGGGAGTCTTCTCTTCTCATGAGGTGGCCAAAGTATTGGAGTCTCAACTTCAGGATCTGTCCTTCCGGTGAGCACTCGGGGCTGATTTCCTTCAGAATGGAGAGGTTGGATCTTCTTGCAGTCCATGGGACTCTCAAGAGTCTCCTCCAGCACCATAATTCAAAAGCATCAATTCTTCGGCGATCAGCCTTCTTGATGGTCCAGCTCTCACTTCCATACATCACTACTGGGAAAACCATGGCTTTAACTATACGGACCTTTGTTGGCAAGGTGATGTCTGCTTTTTAAGACGCTGTCTAGGTTTGCCATCGCCTTCCTCCCAAGAAGCAGGCGTCTTTTAATTTCGTGGCTGCTGTCACCATCTGCAGTGATCATGGAGCCCAAGAAAGTAAAATCTCTCACTGCCTCCATTTCTTACCCTTCTATTTGCCAGGAGGTGATGGGACCAGTGGCCATGATCTTCGTTTTTTTGATGTTGAGCTTCAGACCATATTTTGCGCTCTCCTCTTTCACCCTCATTAAAAGGTTCTTTAATTCCTCCTCACTTTCTGCCATCAAGGTTGTGTCATCTGCATATCTGAGATTGTTGATATTTCTTCCGGCAATCTTAATTCCGGCTAGGAATTCTTCCAGCCCAACTTTTCGCATGATGAATTCTGCATATAAGTTAAATAAGCAGGGAGACAATATACAGCCTTGTCGTACTCCTTTCCCAATGTTGAACCAATCAGTTGTTCCATATCCAGTTCTAACTGTAGCTTCTTGTCCCACATAGAGATTTCTCAGGAGACAGATGAGGTGATCAGGCACTCCCATTTCTTTAAGAACTTGCCATAGTTTGCTGTAGTCGACAAAGTCAAAGGCTTTTGCATAGTCAATGAAGCAGAAGTAGATGTCTTTCTGGAACTCTCTAGCTGTCTCCATAATCCAGCGCATGTTTGCAATTTGGTCTCTGGTTCCTCTGCCCTTTCGAAATCCAGCTTGCACTTCTGGGAGTTCTTGGTCCACATACTGCTTAAGTCTGTCTTGTAGAATTTTAAGCATAACCTTGCTAGCGTGTGAAATGAGTGCAATTGTGCGGTAGTTGGAGCATTCTTTGGCACTGCCCTTCTTTGGGATTGGGATGTAGACTGATCTTCTCCAATCCTCTGGCCACTGCTGAGTTTTCCAAACTTGCTGGCATATTGAGTGTAGCACCTTAACAGCATCATCTTTTAAAATTTTAAATAGTTCAGCTGGAATACCATCACTTCCACTGGCCTTGTTATTTGCAGTGCTTTCTAAGGCCCATTTGACTTCACTCTCCAGAATGTCTGGCTCACAGTCAGCAACCACACTACCTGGGGTGTACGAGCCATCCATATCTTTCTGGTATAATTCCTCTGTGTATTCTTGCCACCTCTTCTTGATGTCTTCTACTTCTGTTAGGTCCTTACCACTTCTGTCCTTTATTATGGTAATCTTTGTACGAAATGTTCCTTTCATATCTCCAATTTTCTTGAACAGATCTCTGGTTCTTCCCATTCTGTTGTTTTCCTCTATTTCTTTGCATTGCTCGTTTAAGAAGGCCTTCTTGTCTCTCCTTGCTATTTTTTGGAAATCTGCATTCAATTTCCTGTATCTTTCACTATCTCCCTCGCATTTTGCTTGCCTTCTCTCTCCCGCTATTTGTAAGGCCTCATTGGACAGCCACTTTGCTTTCTTGCATTTCCTTTCATTGGGATGGTTTTCGTTGCTGCCTCCTGTACAATGTTGCAAGCCTCCATCCATAGTTCTTCAGGCACTCTGTCCAGCAAATCTAAATCCTTAAACCTGTTCCTCACTTCCACTGTGTATTCATAAGGGATTTGGTTTAGATTGTATCTTACCGGCCCAGTGGTTTTTCCTACTTTCTTCAGTTTGAGCTTGAATTTTGCTATAAGAAGCTGATGATCTGAGCCACAGTCAGCTCCAGGTCTTGTTTTTGCTGACTGTATAGAGCTTCTCCATCTTTGGCTGCAGAGAATATAATCAATCTGATTTCGATGCTGCCCATCTGGTGATGTCCATGTGTAGAGTCGTCTCCTGTGTTGTTGGAAAAGAGTGTTTGTGATGACCAGCTTGTTCTCTTGACAGAACTCTATTAGCCTTTGCCCTGCTTCGTTTTGATCTCCAAGGCCAAACTTGCCAGTTGTTCCTTTTATCTCGATTCCCTACTTTAGAATTCCAGTCCCCTATAATGAGAAGAACATCCTTCTTTGGTGTCACTTCTATAAGGTCTTGTAAATCTTCATAAAATTGGTCAATTTCAGTTTCTTCAGCACCAGTAGTTGGTGCATAAACTTGGATTACTGTGATGTTAAAAGGTCTGCCTTGGATTCGTATCGAGATCATTCTGTCATTTTTGAGATTGCATCCCAGTACAGCTTTCGCCACTCTTTTGTTGACTATGAGGGCCACTCCATTTCTTTTACGGGTTTTTTGCCCACAGTAGTAGATATGATAGTCATCCGAACTGAATTCGCCCATTCCTGTCCATTTTAGTTCACTGATGCCCAGGATGTCAATATTTATTCTTGCCATCTCATTTTTGACCACATCCAACTTACCCAGGTTCATGGTTCTTACATTCCAGGTTCCTATGCAATATTTTTCTTTACAGCATTGGACTTTCCTTTCGCTTCCAGGCATATCCGCAACTGAGCGTCCTTTCGGCTTTGGCCCAGCCGCTTCATCAGCTCTGGATCTACTTGTACTTGTCCTCAGCTCTTCCCCATTAGCATGTTGGACGCCTTCCGACCTGAGGGGCTCATCTTCCAGCGTCATAACTTTTATATGCCTGTTGTCTTTGTCCATGGAGTTTTCTTGGCAGGGATACTGGAGTGGCTTGCCAGTTCCTCCTCCAGGTGGATCACGTTTGGTCAAAACTCTCTACTATGACCTGTTCATCTTGGGTGCCCTGCTCGGCATAGTTCATAGCTTCTCTGAGTTATTCAAGCCCCTTCGCCACGGCAAGGCAGTGATCCATGAAGGGGAACATCATGGCTAGTAGCTATCAATTGCCCTCTCTTCCATCCATTTGTCTAAATCGCCCAAGAGCTCTGTACATGTGCCACGCCAGAGCAGTGGGTGGTGGCAGCAGTGGTCAGTGAGGCAAATGAGTAGGACTCTACCACCCCTGCCCTTACCATTTTCTACGGTTGCTTCATGAAAATACCAAGCCTGAAATTCAACATGGTGCATACTAGTTATAGGAAAGAACTGTGGTTGGCAGGAAGACAGACAAAAGAACTTATATTGAAATGGATTGTGCCTTGGAGAAGCTAGGGAACCAGTAATAATTGTTCAGCATGTAAAACAGACAGATTAAACACTGAATAATTGACAGCTTCCCTCAGAAAAAAAAAAATGATTCGGTAAGAGTTGAAATATGAATGAATTTCATTGAATGAGTGATCGTATCCCACTGGAGGAAGATTTTAACGCATCCATGTATGTTCCGACAAGGACACTGCATTGTTAAGAGACTTAGATTTACCTACTTCAACTTAGGTTTACCTACTTCTCAAGCTTCTTTTATGCAGATTGAGGCCATTGGGGAAACTGAATGAAATCTAATTCAAAAAGAAGGAAAAGGTAGTGGAGTGATGATGCACTGCTCACCTTATAGCTAGCCAAATAAAATAAATTAAAATGGACAGGCCAGTTGTTGGAGAATTTAGTTTCCTCCAGCATTGAGAATCTTAGGAGCCTAGTCAAACATCTATTGAATTAAAATCTCTTCACTGTTGCTTTTTAGGTTTGAAAAAAAATGATAAAGGTGTGCAAAATGAACTGTATGGACAAAGTAGATAGAAGTTTTTCTCCCTCTCTCATTTCATGAGGACATGGGATAATCCAATGAAGCTGAATGTTGAAAGATTCAGACGAGACCAAAAATAAATAAATCACAAGCTGTAGTGATGGTCACCAATGCGAATGGTTTTAAAAGAGGGTAAAGCAAATTATTGGAGGATAGGAAATCCAATGGCTACTAGCCATAAAAGCTATGTTCTGCCTCCGGTGTTGAGGGCAATGTGTCTTTGAACAATGGTTGTTGTGAATCTCATAGGCATCTGATTCATCACTGTGGGAGCAGGAAGCTGGACGATGGGCCTTTGAACTGATCCAGCAGGGTTTTCCTTATGTTCTTAATTATCCAAATAACTTGTGTGTTTCAACATCTTCTTCTCCTTATCGGGAGAATGTGCCTATATTACAAATTAAAGCACAACTATTACTTTTGGGGTGGGGAGGGAATATAGATGTCCCTTGTTGTTTCTAGTCTTGTGTGGCTCACCAGTAGGGGACATTGTAGGATATCCCTGCTTCAAGTCTCAGACGTCAGTCCTATTGAGTTCAGCAAGGCTTTCTTACAAGTAAACGGTGTTAGGATTAGCAGTCTAATTCAGTTATTTCCTGCCTAGGAGGCTTTCAAACAGAAGGGTACCTGCTCTATAAACATTGGATTTCACTGATTTTACCCCAGAGAATCAAGATAAGTAATGTTAATATAACTAATGAAAATGTTTACATTTTGAAAATACAAATTGAATTGAGTAAGGTACATTTCCAAACATGAATTTAAAAAGAAAGCATTCTTTGAATTTGGCATCTGATGCATCTCTTCCACTTATATAGAATGTTTTGTTCCAACAGATGCTTCCACCAATGGAAGGGAAGGGTAGTTTTCTTCCATGCTGTTCTGGAGAGTCCCCAACCTTCTGGAATAGATTTTTCAGGGTGTTCAAGAGGCTGGAACAAATATGGGAAATTTTTGAAATTTGCCTTCCCTCCTCTTACATTAGTAAAAGAGTCAGACCGCTGGCTGATGATGTATAAATATTTGTTGTTCTTTCTTAGATTTAATATTTGTATCCGCATAAATAGAGAGGTTTCGCTTCTCTCTAATCATGCCTGATGATCACATTTCTATGTCGCTGTGCGTACATACAGTGGAATTTGAGGGACAAGATGTGTACTTGCAGTTTTCCTAAAGGAAAGTGAGATCTTTGTGGGACACTGTAGAGTGGGATACATCATACTAATGAGGCGATGGGCTATTTTATGCTTCACAGTGGAGTTTTTCCACTGTTCTGCTGATTTGAATTCCTCTTGAACTTGTATCAATAAGACCAGGCATACACTGAATATATGGCAGTTTTCTCTTTTGTTGTTTTGTGATCTGAAGATCATACGCGAAGAAATCAGAGGCCACAGTGAGGGGCCAGTTGCAGTGGGTGTGGTTCTGCCAGTCGTTTTATACCACGGCTATTCTTAAGGGAGAAGTGAAATTGATCATATGTAGGTCAGTGGTAGAAGATATGCTTTGCATGCAAAAATTTCCAGGTTCAATCCCATGTGTCTCTAGGTAGGACTGGGAAAAGCTCCTTCCTGTCCCAAACCCCAGTAAGCTGCTAATTGATCTCATCATGATCTCTTTTACTGAGGAAGTAAATATGATTTGAGCGTGTCTGCATATTATGTACAGTAGGCAGATATAATAGGATATCCTGGACTGTGCCACCTTGGGCAGAAGGTAGTATGTCATAGTTCTGAATGATTTCCCAAAGCTTTTCTCTCCCCCCCCCCCCAATTTAAATACTTTATTGAAATTCATAGATAACATACACAACATACTAAGATGGAAACAATCGTGTACTAATAATCATATATGTTTACAAAAAATAAATTTAAATTAAATTTATGCAATCTCTTTTTTCCTATCTTTTTTGCTAACATAGAATGGATTTCCTATGTTAGGTGTAGTGAGCCAGTGTGGTGTAGTGGTTAAGAGCAGTAGATCCGTAATCTGGGGAACCGGGTTTGTGTCTCCGCTCCTCGACATGCAGCTGCTGGGTGACCTTGGGCTAGTCACACTTCTTTGAAGTCTCTCAGCCCCACTCACCTCACAGAGTCTTTGTTGTGGGGGAGGAAGGGAAAGGAGAATGTTAGCCGCTTTGAGACTCCTTAGGGTAGTGATAAAGCGGGATATCAAATCCAAACTCTTCTTCTTCCTCCTATCATTTCCTGATGCATATAACCTTTCTGGTGATGAATGTACTTATCATTATTACCTTACTCTTTCTGTACTTTCTAATACTTTCTTACAACAATTCATACCTTTTTGCTTGTTTCTTAACAGTTTGTTTAGACAAGGGTCATTCAAACACTGCCATAGATTGTACCGCTATTATTCTGTAGATATCTCTTATACATATCCCACTTTTTAATAAATGATTGTCTTGTATTACCTCTTAGCCTGTTAGTCAGTTGTGCCATTTCCGCATATTCCAGTAATTTGCACTGCCAATCTGATAAGGTTGGAACTTTTCCCCCTTTCCAATTCATTGCGATCAGTATTCGGGCTGCAGCCGTTGCATATAGAAAAAATTCTCTTAGATTTTTTTGGAATGTCTTTACCTAAAATTCCAAGCAGAAAGGCTTCTGGCTTTTTTAAGAATGTTAACTCAAGATTTCCCAAAGCTCTTCAAGAAAACAACAACAAAAACAAACACAAACCCAGGCATGTAGTTAATATATGGTTAGCACATCAGATAGAGAAGGGGTCTCACAGGTAGTGCCTATGGGTACACATGTGCCTGCAGAGGCCTTCCCTGTTGCCACAGGGTCCTATCATCCAACTAAAATTTGGCTTGAAAATCACCCCGTTGTAGGCAATAGAATAGGGTATGATATGTACTTAATTGCGGGTGGTGTGTGAGTTCCCCATGACAGTTTCACCAGTCTGCAAATGGGCCCATGGACCCAAAAAAGTTGGTAACCCCTGAGAGAGAGACCTACCATAGCTCTCTTCTTCATATGCTTGTTTATTATATGTGCAGAATATAATAGATAGACAGATGAAAATTAAGAGAGCATTCACAAACATGACCTTGCGCCTTACTTGCTGTCATCTGTTATCTCAGTCTAGTATCTTATTCTGCACAATGTATAGAAACAATCTTTGACAGAACAATATGCTCCTTTTGTGGAGTTGTTGCTTTCTTCCTTTTTAGGTGTCAGAATGCTGGGGGCTGTCATGTACTGGAGATGTTGCTAAGACAACCAGCTACTACAACAGAGTTTTGCTTGAAAAGGTGGCAGGCCAGGGACATTGTTAAGCCAGGAGCTTTTGACATCCTGTGGAAACATATCTTTCCTGACAGCAAAAAAAAAAAAAAAAAAAAGGACAGTAGTCATTATTTTGGGGAGAAGTCACGAAGGAACAGCCTCCCTTCTCATCAAACATACTTTTGTATGATTTCTACCTTGTCTCCCAGCTAGCTTTTAAAAATACTCTGCAGCTCCACAGCAAACAAAAGTTCTTGTTTTCTGAAACTCCTAAGGTACCAGAAAGCAAAGTTGCTTCTTGTAAGCAACAAGATTGCATTAAGTGTGTCCTCTTTTAAGGATTTTTTAAAAAGTCAGCAGTAGGACAACAGGACTCTTTTCCTCAGTTATCCCAGTTTTTTATTCAGTGGATGTCCTTCCTTTTTCTAGGAGGGTGTGGAGGGACACGGGTATTTCATAGGGTTGTGCACTGGTTTTGACCAAGGTGCAAATCCCAAGCCAAATTGGGCCTATTCAGAGAGATTTGGGCATTGTTCAAGGTGGGCTGAGACAGCCAGAAATCACTACAGTCACTTTTGATGGCCCAGAGTGCTCCAGGGCTGCCAGGGGGTGGCACATCAGGCAGGAAGGAGAAAGTAGGTGCCCTACAATTCTCCACCCTGCAGGATCACCACCTTCACTCAACAGCTGTTCAGCTGAGGCATCAGTCCTGTGGGGTGCTTACTTGCAAGCAGTTTCCCTGCAGAGAAGTTGATCGTAAAGGAGCATCCTGCAGAATTGAGCCTCACTGCAGGGGAGGGCAGTGGGGAAGACAAATATGTTTTCTCCCTCATGACTGTGTGGGCATCAGAGGGGCAGGGGGCATTGGAGAAGGAGGAGGGAGCTGGGTGACAAGGGTTGGAAGCAGCGAGTGGTGCGTGTGTCTCAGGACTGGATCTGCCGCCCCTCCCAGCTGTGGCCCTCATGGGAGAGCCGGCCCTGCTTACCAGGCCCCAGAGTCTAGCATTCCAGACTGCCTCTCACTTCTCTCACTCAGTGCTGTAGTCAGCTTCTCTCCCCGTCTCTTCAACCTGAGCCAAGTGATTCAACTACCTGAGCAAGTCTTCGGTCACCAAGCCACTCTGCCTTCCTTTCAAGTCTTCTTTCTTCTTCCTCGATCCTCATCCTCTCGTGTCTTCTTCTGACTGTTCACTATGAACACCAGCCAACATGGAATTTCACCTCACCAGGCAGAAGACATCCCCCATCAAACACATTGCAAATGACAGGATGCATTATACAAGACCCATCAAAACACAGTGGATTTCTTCATAGAGGGAGCCAGGGGAGCCAGTATCCCAAGCCTCTTGTTTCCCTACCTTGTAAGGGTTATTGGGGGAAGGAGACTGTCATGATTGTAAGATCAGAGACAGCTTCCTTCTATGTGAGAGTAGCAGTTGAGGTGGAACCAGTCTTTAAGAACAGGGAACACTGAGGTTTAAGTGTGTCATCTAGGTGGCCACTGTGTGAACAGGATGCCAGACTATATGGGAATTTGGCTTGAATTTGATCAAGCAAGGCTCTTCTTATACTCTTATGATATTATCAGAGCTGTATTTGTTTCCAAAAAAAGTGATAATATGACTGTGCTTTACTTTTAGTTCATAACTTTATGAGGTGATATTTCCCCCTTCTCTTACTTGTTACTCGCCATGGTGCAGTCACACAGATAAAGATATTCCAATTTCTGACATTTAAAGATTATCAACAGTTTCTATCCTTTCTGGCATGTAAATGGCAAAATAATAATTGTAGGGTTTTTTTGGCATATCATCGATTAACTTATTTATAAGTATTTAAGTGCTGTCAGCTCTGTTCATAATTCATATGGAGAGCCTTCATAATTCATAAAGAGAAGCACCTTAAATCCAGCATCCAGTGGCAGCTTCTCTCCCAGGGTCAACAGCCACTTCATGAGATTATTTCCCCCAGAACTACAGTATAGGAGGAAAGGGTTAAACCGCACTGCATGTGCAGCAGTGCTAAGCCTGATTTCCTCCATACAGCTGCTATTTTTAAAGGAGAGGGGACAACGACAAAGTGAATGTAGTCATACATTTAATGGATTGTCTCTTTCATCCATTAGACAGTAAGCTCCTCAGGGCAGGAACCTGTCTTCTTGACAGTTACCCTGCAAAGCAACAGGCACATCAGTGACTGGTGTTACATGAATAACAACAAGCATGGTAATTTGTATGATTTATTTGCAAGTGACGCTTTCTCAGAGAACAACTAATGATGGTAATTTTGAGAACTACAGAAGCCGATGTACCACACTTTTTCCATTCTAAGAAATAATAACAATAGGTCTGCCACTGATGAGCATGGCTGTCAATTATGAAAGTTCAAACCCAGGTTGTAATATTTGACATAACTTAGTGGGTATCCCAGATTTCCAGCCAGCATATAATCAGTGTAATATACAAGGGGAGGTTGGGAGAAGACTGGCTTGCATTAAAAAATATAATAAATTGAATGCCACAAGTGTGAAGTGAAAATGATTTGTTTATGTTCTTTTGGAGTAAAATATGTTTTAATTTTTCCATCTGCATTGCTGCAATGATTTGAAAGCCAGATCACGTCTACCCAGTAGCATTATTACAAAACTGGAATTAAAGCTCAGCCTACTCAATCTATCTGTAATCGTAAAGCAGTCAAGAAAACGCTGATGGTGGTTGAACACTTGATAGTTTGTCAGGCTTTATGAACTAATGGAGTGTAGATCATCAATAATTATGTTAATAATGGATTTATGGTACTATTTTTAAACAAAGGAATAGTGTAAGGAATATGCCTGAATGACTGATTATGAAAGAACCATAACACCCCCACCCCCCGTGTGTGTGTGTGTGTGTGTTGTAAATTCTGAGGAGTGAAATTCACTCAGTTATGGGAATGAATTATATGTGATTTTTTAAAAAAGGATAATTCAGTGAATATTGCACTAAAGTACACCATACCAAATTGCTCTTTTTTGCTTGAAAATAGTCTGAATAATTTTTTCCCACTCTCCTTTAGGTAGTAGTCTTTGGGGCAAACTCAGAATATGGGGAACTGTCTCATTACTGTCCATCCTTTCCTGCCTCTGTATGATTCTCTCTTTCTTGCTTTTTTTACGACCACAATAAGAACACAAGACACATCCTTCCAGGTCAGGCCATCTAGTCCAGCACCCTGTTCTCACAGTGGCCAACCAGATACCTATGGGAAGTCTGTAAGCAGGACCTGAGTGCAGCAGCACTCTCCACACTTGTGCTCCTGAGCAAATGGTTTTCATGGCCACGTCCCCTGCACTTCTCAGTAACACTGTGCAGATGTTCTGAATTGGTATAGTGGATACATTGTGGGTAATGGTCATGTCGACCCTATCCTCTCTTTGGGCCCAACTTGCATTTGTTGAGACCTTGTGCATATGCAACGTTAGAATACGTAGAAGTTGGGTACTCTTACGGGGTGGAGTCAACAGCAATGATAGCCCAGTGTGAATATAATATATACACTTGCATTGCCAGTCAAAGGTGGCAGTAATGTCACAGTAATCAAGTGATGTTGCAGTCATGGCAACAGAACAGGGCTGGGGTGGGAGGCAAGTCCCCAGAATTCCAGCCATCATGGATTTGATCCCCATAGCCAGGAAGAGATGTAATGCTTCTGTGGCAATGGAATCAATATGGGGCTTTGTCCAAATAATATCTCAGGTCCCTGGGCCTACCTTGACACTCCCCCAGTGTGAACGTATTTCAGACTTTTCACTGATCAACAACATGAAGCTGCTGCGGCCAGGGGGGGATCTTGTAATCAGTTGAAAATTAATAACTGTGAAGGAAGCCCTCATTCTCAGGTGAATTTACCATTTTCCATCAACTATAGTCAGTGGAATGATCTGCAAAAGAAACCCAGGAATATTGATTGAGAAGTATGCATGAAATGAGTTTTATTAGGTGCATCTGTTTATCTACTGCACTATTGTATCCATACATAAGCAGAAATCTGCTCCTAGATTTTAGGAGCAATCATGCCAAATTTGGTTACAATATCTAAAGTGGTGTCCAAATACATAGCGAACAAGCATACAACTTTCCAAAATATATAGTAGATTTGCTGAAAAATCCTTAACCGAGGGACTTGGGCTTCCTCCTACTCCTCTATATACACTACATCAGAAAGGTAGTCCCATTGAAATAATAAAATGATGGATTGTTGGCTTGGGATCCTAACTAGCTTTCAAAATTCTAATCTTTGACTGATTTTTCCTTTTTATGTGCATGAGTTTGTGAATTTTGCATGGTTTATTTCATAGTTTCTCTTTTCACATTTTTTATTTGTGCTAATCCTCTTGCAGTGTTAACTGGGAACAGTGAGGTGCAAAAAAACAATTAATGTCTATTTGATTTGTTTACATCCTTGCAAAATACCATCTTTTAAAACACAGTCTCCTTTCAAAAAAGGGGAAACCACCATCTAGCTCACCCAAGACATTTAAGATTGGAATGTCATGTTAGAAGCATCCTAATCAGACAATTGCTCCAGCAAGTTCAGTATTACACTGATGGTTAGAACTTTTCAGTGCTTCAGGCAGTATCCAAGCATGTACCAAAGACCTCTTCATTTACTTATTTTTATTTCATAACATTCGTTGTAGTAAAACCTCAAAGCACTTTACAAAAGGAATAAAACAGTAAGATTGTTGGTTAAAAACCACCAATATTAAAAACATTAAAGAAATTAAAATCAACCATGACCTAATACCAGATTAAACACGATGCTTTCTGTCATGTTTATGCTTGCTCAAATGAAATGTTTAAACAGGCACTGAGAAGAGTACAGTGAAGGTGCCTGCCTGATATCAATAGGCAGGGAGATCCAGAGTGTGAGGGGCTGCCATACTAGGGATATAAGAAAGCATTAATTTCCATTCTGACCTGTGCTCATCATACACAACACTGCCCCATCAGCCCTTACCTGCCTGCCTTCTTACAACCATTCAGGAGTTGGTTCTGCCTGCCATTGACTCTGGCTCCACCTATTGTTGCCCCTTCCTCTGCTTTACACCCTACTAGTCACAATGGGTACCAACCATCACCGAGGGAGGGGCTTGGGGAAGGGTGGTAGCTTAGCAGAGGGTGCTGGGTTCAAGCCCTGGCATCTTCAAGTAGATCTGTGAGAGACCCCTGCCTGAAATGCTGGAGAGCTGCTGCCAGTCATTGCCAATGCTGAGTTAGATGGTCTGGCTTAGTAAAATGCAGCTTCCTGGGCCCTGTTTCCTTATGAATTCTGAAGTTGCAAGGAGGAGTGAACGGGGGGGGGGGGAATGTTTGTGGGGACAGTTTGGGCCACACATTCTTACAAGTATGAGGTGGTGTGATGACTTTTCTTTCTGCTTTTAAAACAATTAAAAGGGAATTTGAATTCCAGACAGCTGGAAAACTCTGCTCCTCCCACACTACAACAGACAGGTAAGCATTTTCAGCTGAGATCTGCCCATTTAATAATCAGCTGTTGCTGCAACCTCTGTGCTCTCCCTGACTTTGAAGTCAGAGAAATTTCAGAGCTATGGGATTTGCTGAGAGTAGGGAAATAATGCTTCTCAAGGCCAGTGGTCCCTGCCAGCCAAACTCACTCCTATTATTTCTCTTCACCTCTCCTTGAAAATCAATAGCCATTTAAGCATATGGTTGAGATGGTCCTGTGGTTAGGCAAAGCACTTAGTCAACTTCAGGCTTTGAATTTCAAGTATTTTTTACTATTATTAAAGGTTTTAGATAAGTGAATAGAGGAAATAGTAAGATGCACTGAAGATAAAGATAAACAATATTATCTAGCAAGCTTTTATACTTGATCCTAACATTCATTTCAGTAACTTACAACCGAAGTGAAACTCCCCAGGCCATGGAGGATAAAGATAAAGCACACTCAAAGTCACCACATAAAATATTATCTGAGGAAGGATAGCCCATCAGAAGGCAGCAAAATGGCGTATGGGGTGTCTTACCTTGGAGGAAATTGGTGTTTTGTTCTTGCCATTTGAGGATGGGAGAAGAGGAAGTGGAAATGGAAATGATCCCCATCTTGGGCTACTGTCAGATGAGAAGCAGACACTGATTCGTATATTGAAGAGGATGCTAGACAATTTTGGCCCCAGAGCTTTGTCTTGTGCATTTGCCCAGCTATGCACCCTTTACCATTTTTTTAAAGGAATGAAAAAGGCCCCTTTCATCACTGTAAATTCCCCACCCTAAAAGCCAAGTGACTTTCTTTCCCATCCCCACTTGAGATGCCACTGAATTCACCACCGCTGTTGGAAAGAAAAGTGTCACCCACATGGGGGGAGCATTTGTGCAGTCCTACCTCCACTTTCTTGGGTCATTTGTGTTGCAAGCAACTCTTCCTGTTTCTCCCCGCCCCCCAAATGATAGCAAACCTAACCTCAAGTCCGTCTACTGTTCTTCTCTCTTTCCCCTGACCATGGCTAAACAAGAAGTGGTAGTAATTGCATTTGTGCAATTAATCTGCACATCTTTGGTTATGTAAACAGCAGATGTGGGAAGACCTCAGCAGTCTCAGAGATCTGGAGCATGAGCAGAGAGAGTTTAATGCTTCCTCTTCCTGCTACAGTCCTGGCAAAAATCCCTTTTAAGTTGTTTACATTTCAAGGGAAAGCTCATTTTCCCTCTTATCATTACTATTATGATTACAACTTGCTAGCCACTTGTTCTGCAAAAAGGCCTCCAGGCAACTTACAACATATTTCAGAGCATAAGTAAAAATATGTTATAATAAAAACACATTTATGAAAAAGCGTGCAATTCATTAAAAAATACACAAAGCAACCCCCTGCAGAAAGCTTCAGCAGCACAACTAACAGCAATCAATATCTTTGCAGTATCTCAAAAGCCTTGGGGAAAAGGTAAGTTTTTACCTGACACTGAAAATATGTCAAAGAAGGCTCCAGGGAGACCTCAGTGGGGAGGATGTTTCACAAACAGGGAGCCACAACTGAACATGGAAACTTCCCTTGAAATGCAAAGAGCAGCTTCTGGGAGAGGCCCTTTGCCAGGACTGTGACAGGGAGAGAAGGGTTGGAAGTTGCTCCAGCTTCCCCACAGCTGCTATATACATAACAAAATATGCACCTTAATTGTGTTCAGCAGTTAATGGTGCGTCTAGTTTGGCTTTTTGCCTCTAAGTACATGTAACATTTGCTTCTAGTTATATTATTTCTTTACACAAACATTAAGCCTGTGAAATTATATCTGTTCTTTCTGCATTCAGAAAGGCAACCTGTGCACTTTTTAATAGCTACAGTTTAGATTTTTGTTGCAAGACACTTTAAGCTTTGGAGAAGGATAAACATATTTAAATGAGATTAAATAATCTGTGCAATTGAGTTTCATAGAAAGATAGGACAAGATGGAAGCTGGGCCAAATACAGACTCAGTGTGAAATTCTGCTACATTCAGGTAAAAGCAGTCAGGCACTCATCTACTTGGAAGCTGACAATTCCCCCCTTCCGCCCACGATCTCGTTGTGCATTGATTAACAAAGAGTCTTGTACAGGTAGCTTGCTTTCCTTGACGTTAGAAGCTTGTATGTCACTCAATCCAAGCTGCCTTGTTTACTGACATTGTATCTGTTTCTTATGGGATGAGGTTTTCTGCCATTTACTTTTCTCATTCCTTCATACGTCAACTCGATTGGCGGAGCTAGAGCAATTCACCAGACAGGGTCTGTGTTACATTTTGTATTCTCTTTCAATCTTTCCTTGCTGGAAGGAGCCTTGTAGAATCAAAAGCAAGGGAAGGGAAAGAATACAGCATTCATGTACTGCTGCCTTTTGGTAGTTGAAAAGAACATTTGCCACTTTTAGCTTCCTTTCTCTCTTTCCTCCTAAACTTAAAAGAAAAAATCTATCAAGTGGCATCATCACAAAGCACCTCAAGGAAGGAAAGCAATAATAGGGGTCAACTACAGTAATAAATTTCATAAACACCAGAAATCACACAGAAGCTATTAACATGATGATGCCAATCTGAAAACCTGTAAACGAATGATAAATTTTAATACTCTGTTGCTTGCAGTTTTATAATCACAGCAGACATTGTGATTCCCCTGGGATAATGTTATTTTTCTTGTGGGAACTGGTGGTAACAAGGAGAAGGCCATCAAAATACAGGGAGAAGCACATTTGTAGAAAAAAACTAAATATATGCATGTACAAATTGTGATTGGCATGATCCCATGAGAATCTATGTGATTAGGGAGTCAGGACTTGTGTAGATTCATAATCCAACTAATTAGAAATAGGCTAATCATTGAAAAACATTCAAAATAGAGGGCAGTAACAACACTGGAAGTCTGGAGGCTAAGGCTGTGCAGTGTGAATTAGAAACCCACCATTTGGATAAGTTAAATAGATGGATAGAATGGAATGGTGGGCATGCCCCAGAGACAATGGAAAAGAGATCTATAATAAAGACATTCCATTCTGTACTTCAAATTCAGGAGCAGATGTCTGACTTCTTGGAGTGTGGTGTACAGTGACAGCAAGACTATATTCCCATTGGTTGTAGGGGGGGAGGAAGGGATGTAAACCTTTGCTTCCATGAACTTCCTAAAGTTAATTTATCTTGGGACCCAAGATTTGGAATGATTCTTACTTCTTCCAGCAGTCAATTGCACCCAATTCACATTGTTCAGCCCCCCCCCCCCCCCCGTTTCACAATATCCCTGACAATCACTCTTGTTGTTCTTAACTATCTTTCTGGTTCTTGAGCTAATACATAAGGAGCTTTTACAACATCCCTAGGTAGCTGGTGACGGTATCCAGTGGCTGGAGAAACTCCTCTAACCTTTCTCTTAGGAGCTGGTATAACTACCTTTGGCAAATAGCACCACCTGAAAAATGCATACAGTGTCAGGCCAACATATGGTCAGACTAAACCTAAAACAGTTGAAAGGATATGGTTTTCCTTTAATCTTGTTTAAATAATTCAAACTCAGGTTGGTTGTTCAAAAGCTGTTGGGCACAAATCCTGGTGACTTTTGACTGCTAGTGTCACACCCCATATTCCTACCCCCCCCCCCACATTCTCTGGAGAAGCAGCAGCAGCATTCAAATAGCTGAATATGCTTGATTGTTTTAGGCTGCCAGCACAAGGCCAGTGAAAATCTGCCATGGCCCCACCTGCTTGACCTGCTGCCCTCACTAAGCCTCAATCGGCTGTGCAATTCAGGCCAACATATGGAGTGTATGTTTTTAGGACCCACTTATAGTTGTAAGTGGGTTTTTAAAAAAATAATAATGATGATGATGATGATGTTAATAATGTTATAAACTGCTCTAAAACCTTAGGGCAAAGGGCAGACAATAAATAAATGATAAATTTTCTGGAGGATTTCCCCCCCCCCCATGGGTAAGAACGTGAGGACGAAATTTGAAATTGCAAAAATGAAAAGAACTAAGACAATGAAATAGATCAGTGTCTCCACCCCTGTTATGTATGCCACCTAGAAGATGTAATGAACGTGTTCTAGATTTCTCCAGAGGGAAGGACTAGAACAAATGGGTAGAAATAACAGGGAAGTGGAGTTCAGCTAAATGTTCAGAAAAACTTTGTAATGGCAAGAGCTGTTCAACTAGGGGACAGAAACTGCCTCATGGGGTAATGTGCCCTTAAATTACTCAAGGTACTTAAGCAGATTGTGGACAACAGTCTTATCAGGGATGCTTAGTTGCAAGATTCTTGCACATAAAAAACTAGTATCTCAAAGTGAAGTCCAGACTAAAGTTTTTTTCTGACTTCTAATTTTGTGTATGGATTTGTTTTTGGGGAGCAACACACACACACGTAGCACAGTCCAGAAAAACAACAGCAACAACAAATTTGCTAACTATTCTGCTGATTGTATAAGTGGTCATATGTGTAAAAGAGAGAAAGGGGATCAAACATACATTCCCAAACAGCAAATTTTAGAACGCATTTGTGAAAAATTTGAATTAGCATTTGGTTTTCCTGATTAATCACATGCTAATTTCAAGTCATTGTAGTACTGCATATGTGAAATAGAGGCACTGGATCCTACTCAAGCTTTTTTTAAAGTTTAAATGGACTAAGCATATATGTTTGTGGATTGGTGACAAGCATTAGACCAAGGAATCTTGATAGTTGGTTGACCAAGGCCAACTAGCGGAGCCAGGTTCACAGCTAAAGCCAGCCAGCCAGCCTCAGCACTGGGCCCCTTCCAATAAACAGTAACAAGGCTCTGAGTGTTTCATCTCTCTTTCTTGGAGATGATAGATAGAGATGTAATCACACTTGCTAGGGCAGAGATAATCAAAAAGCACTACAGCCAACATAGAGTTTATTTTGTTACAGCTGCTATGGTGGATGGTGTGCTTATGAGCCATCTTGAGTGTT
The DNA here is from genome assembly GCF_964252035.2 of Podarcis erhardii. Taxonomy (NCBI): domain Eukaryota; kingdom Metazoa; phylum Chordata; class Lepidosauria; order Squamata; family Lacertidae; genus Podarcis; species Podarcis erhardii. The sequence continues at coordinate 28,524,119 of NC_138509.1, forward strand.
TGATCCTGTGAATTAAAAAAAGGATAAACCCCCATGAGCACACAGTAAAAACTGATAAGTCTATATAAAAAAGAAGCTTTTCCACAGCAGAAGTTGGGCATCTAGAGGTTGCAACACATGAAAGGAAGAAATGAAAGTAATCCATTTAGTGTCTGTGACAACAGCTTTAGCCAAAAGGCCAATATACCATTTTAAAGGGGTTTTTTTTAGTGGTAAAAGAACAGTTATAAAATCAAAGACCAAATTAATTCCTCCTTTGCTGCTGCACAGTCTATGATTCTGAGTTGATTATATCTATTAAAAAAAAAATACCAATAAAGCCTGGGAAATCAGAAGCCAGTGACAAGCATACTTTTCAAAGAACTAGAGAAATTATCCCATCTTTTAATATTTTTGTCATGTTCCAGGTAGATTAAGCATCTACAACTGGATGGAGGGCAATCTTGCACAGGGGCAACTGGAGGCAAGCAGCAGGATGCTGGGATCAAGGATTAGGGAGTGAGCCCTTGTCACTAACGAGAGCAGTTTCCTAGACAGCTCATCTGTACCAGTGTTCTTCACCCTTGGCTCCCTAATCCCATTGAGTAAGCCATCTGGGAACGATGGGTGTTGCAGTTCAGCAACATCTGGTTATCCAAAGTTGAAGAACACTGATACAGACTATTCAGTACCTGGGAGAGCTCCCATGAATAGCAGCCAATGCTCTAGCAGAGCTCAACTGAACTGTCAAGTTGAGCAAGCCCACTGATGTCCCAAACTCTACCCCTCAAATGTGAGCTAGCAGGGTTTTCCAAGAGGGGAAAGCTCTGGTTTGTAACCATGCACACCCTAATGATACAACTTTGGGTTTCTCACCTGGTCTGTATACATCCTGTGGTTCAGTTGTGCAAGAAGGCAGTCAATTTGTACTTATTCATTACTTACTAAGTTTGCATCTGGGCGGGCCATTATAATGTATAGAGGTGTTATCTGATCCAACTTTGGTTATAGGCAACGCAGGCATTTCTATACTGTAATGATTTTCTGTGCTGTATTAGTCAACGCAAACCTTGCCAGACAGCCACTTTATATAGCATTAAAATAGTGACATAGTGTGAGGAAGCTAGCTACCTTTTAGGCCTGCTATAATTGATAAGATGGTCTTGCCTCTCATCACTCAAGAGCATGCCTTGGAAGATATTCACTGGCCATGCTGCCACTCACTGCTAGACTCTGCTATACATTTCTGCATTAAGGATAAGGCTGGATAGTTAAAAGACAAAGTGACACCATTTCCTAGTTGGTTTTTGTTTTCTTTTTCTTACAATGCAATGCATTGAAAAGTTCTATGGTACTGCATTGCTCTGCTGCCACTCAGATGGCTAGAGGAGGCACTGAACCTACCAACCAAGCATGATTAGGCAACTTAATGAGTCAGTGGGTCTCCATCTGCCCCTATAAAGCTGGTGACTTTGGTTTTACTCTCCAGTCTGAGAAAGTGACTATTGAGACATAGACTGAACTTCCCCCAGGCTGCCTTGTCCCCCTTCAGACTACCAGATGTTGAATCTTGAAAACCACAGGTGGCCCATCACAGGAAGGTGCCACCGCTGCTTCCCCCTCTGTTGAAGCCTCACTTACCAGGGTCATGCAGCGGCTTTTGGTGAGATCTCAAGTGAGTTCCACAAAATCTTACGAAATCTTGCTGGAAGCCACCACCAATTTTCCTTGCTTCTCTAGAGGCAGGCGGGGCACCCATGGGCACACTTTCCCACAGGATTTTGTCTCCTGAGGTGGCTGACTCCGTCTGTTTCGTGGGCAGGCCGACCCTGTTGATAACTATCAATGTTGTCCATTTGTGGTTGCTAACTTTTCCATGTTTGATTAAAATGTTGAAAATGCAATGTAGACATTAACCTGATCTGACATTAAATCTTAAAAGAAGTTCTTTGATGATGCATTTGCTTGACACTACGCTCGTTACTATTTTTATAAACCTTTTATTCTGCAAAGAAAACACGGCTAGATGTTGATTACAGTCCTGATCTCCCTCCCTCCCCCCCCCTCACACACACACACACACACCGCTTTGTATTGCATATGAAAAGCACATCATCGTCTTAACAAATTTATAACACGTGGTTAACTATAGGTTATTTTCTTGGTGAGTACAAGTCTGCCCAATATATTTTATGCAGTCATTCATGAAATTTTGTGTGCGTGTTTGTGTGTGTGGTGGCTCATAAATATTTCATATTCTGCTAGCAAGGCTATAAATAAAAGACACTAAACAATTTTCTTTTGATTAACAAAAAACAACCATTTAGTGGCAGTAATAAGTGGTGTTTGTGGCCTGTGTTGCTGAATAAAATTGCGTTACAGTGATTGGTTACCGCAGCATGTACAATTATTATTTTAATTAATTATCTCATAATTTTAAAAGTTTTCACAAAGAAACTAGGTTTCTGAAGCTCAAAGTTGCTTTGCTGAAGAATATTTTTGAACTTCAGAGCAACATTTTTTAATTTCTGCGTCCATTCTGGAGCTCCGGTCAGATCCTGAGGAATTCGCAACCAGAGGTGCCGGTTCTGCGCATGCACGCAGCACGGTAGAGTGTTTCTGTGTATGTGCACTGCACGTAGAGTGCTTCTGCGCATGCACATGGCGCGTAGAGCGCTTTTGCGCATCCACATGCGGCGAAACCCAGAAAAATACTTCCTGGTTTGCCGTGTGTGTAACCTGAAGGATACGCAACCAGAGGTGTGCGTATCTGGAGGTACCACTGTATAACATTTCAGCAATACCCCTGCACTTTTTTAAAGGTATACATGATTGTCTCATTTAAATATCTACCTATGGCTTAACACTGACTGTAATCTGTGGGATAATAAGCCTCATATAACTAATATGCTTAAGTCTAATTAATGCATTAAAGTGTTAAGACCATAGAGTAAGCTATCCTGCCAGGTTTAGCTTACCTTTGGAGGAGGACAGCATTTGTTCCCTCAGTCTGCCTGAGAAGCATAACGAGTGAAGAGGTTTGAGCTGGTTGTTCCAGCTCATGTTGTATGACTCTCACAAGCCACTCTTGTGTTCCTGTGCCAGTAATGTAGGAACTTTCACCACTTTGCTTCTAAGCCAAGTTTTACTGGCTTGCAACTATCTAAAGCACGTGAATCTGATCTTTGAAGTTTGTAAGTAAACTATTTTTAACTTACCAAACGTGGTCTTTTTCCATGCTAGAGGAAGAGGGAAACTTAAGAGGAAACTTGGAACGACCTATTTCCACACTATACTTTGCTCCATGTTTTGTGATTTTAAATCCCTGTTTGGGGTTCTCCCACCAAAGAGTACTTGCCCCAAAATTAGAGCTTGGCATCCAGGAATTCTTCTTTCCACCCTTCCATCAGCATAATCTACCTGTAAGCCCCCTTATACCTTAATTGAGCAGCTGCAATGTCAGGGAATGTTTAAAAACATTCTAACAGCAAAAAAGCTGTGGGGGTGGCATGCTGTTAGCAGAAGGAAGGATGGCAGAGGCTGGTACCCTTCAGAGGCAGAAAGGCTGAGCTAGAAAGATAAATGGATAATCTGGACCCAAGAAGCAGGGGAGCTGAAGAATGAGGTATAGGATAGGATTCAGAACTGCTGAAGCAAGGGAGCAAAAAGCAGTGGGTTTAGAAGCAGAGAGATGGTGCAGGGATGAGTAGAGGGAGAGAAGTACTCCACGCCCAGGGAGGAACAGAAGAAACTTGAGGCTGGGAGGAATGGCAGGCAGGAGAGATGTGGCCCGCTGTTAGGGAGCTAGCAACACAAGGTGACAAAAACACCATTGGTGGACAGAGTTACGGTTGGCTACTGAGTTGAAGCAATCAGCTGAAAGTTTGACTAGCTCCCTGTGCTATTGAAATATAACAGAAAATGGATGTGTAACATTAGAACTGGTCCAAGCTGTAGGGTCTAGTTCATGAAGATTTCATGAAAAACTTCATTAGCATCAAAAGGGTGCTGTTATTTTTCAGAGCTTCTTTGAAAGGGATACACAACAATTCACTGAAAACTTCTTGCAACGACTGTCAGAAGTACTGCTTGCAGACTAAATTGCATGGTTTGCCTTTTCATTTCATTACAGTAACATAGCCAAATCCATGTAGCTCCATCAAATTCAGCATATGATCTTTGACCCCCTGACTTGCTGTGATTACTTAAGGAAGTATAAAAAAGTGAGGGTTGGTTTGGTTCCAGGGCTTCATGAGCAGTTTTCATGGTGCAGTGTGCTTGCAGATCCCAGTTCCTCTTTCTCTATGGGTTCCCTTGATTTGCTGCAGAAGAAGGAGAAAATAGCAAAACTTGCTTCTTTTCATTTCCATTCATACACGCCTTCCCCCTCCACTTTCATGAAGAGATAACTCCTTCAGTGAGTATAAGGAAACCTTTCAAAAGAAGCCATTTGCACCAAATCAGCAGCAATGATATGTGGTGGTGTGGTGTGTGTGTACCACTGATGAATAGTTACAAAAGGCAATGAAAACTATAGGATTAGTGTGGGGAGGAGGCTCATTGAAATAACAATTTTGAGGCAAAAATTGAACTGGGAAAACATTTGACTCACCATTATATAAAAGTCATCTCTAAGAGCTTTCTTCTGTCAGAAACTTTTCTTCCATAAATGTATATTCCTGTTGTTGAGATAGGTGCATGAATTAGCCTAACTTAATTTCAGAAGGTGGTGGCAGCACAATTGTGCTGCCAGAAGCCAAAATGGGGGTTACATATTTAATATATTTAGAAATAGGTTTTCTTGTCAAAAGTTTTGTGTGAGGCTGATCTCAAGCTGTGCTCTGTAGGCAACCTGGATTTAATAGGTGAGCAAAGAAATAGTGCACTAATAACTTTTGACTTTGCCTAAGGTGGTTAATTAACAGTACAAAGCTATGCCTATGATTAGGAAGATATTACTGTATCATTATTAATGTCACATTATGAAGGGTGTATTAGTAGTTAATTTGATTAATAGACTATGTATCTTTAGACTCGTTTATATTAAGTATTATCAATATGCTTAATAAACCCAGAAAATGAATATCATTTAAGTGAGCTTTTTAACCAAGCAGTTTTATTTTTTTAAATCATATTATTTCAATATTGTCTTTTATTGGGTTGGTGTTCTATCTTGACAATTGCCTAGTTGTCACAACTGAGTTACCATCTTCTTCCAGGAATAAACGTAAAGGTAAAGGGACCCCTGACCATTAGGTCCAGTCGTGACCGACTCTGGGGTTGCGATGCTCATCTCGCTTTATTGGCCGAGGGAGCCGGCGTACAGCTTCTGGGTCATGTGGCCAGCATGACTAAGCCGCTTCTGGCGAGCCAGAGCAGCGCATGGAAACGCCGTTTACCTTCCCGCCAGAGCGGTACCTATTTATCTACTTGCACTCTGATGTGCTTTCGAACTGCTAGGTTGGCAGGAGCAGAGACCAAGCAATGGGAGCTCACCCTGTCGCGGGGATTCAAACCACTGACCTTCTGATCAGCAAATCCTAGGCTCTGTGGTTTAACCCACTGCGCCACCCGCATCCCTCTTCCAGAAATGGTGGCTTTATATTAAATATATGATTTCAGAACTGTTTATGAAGAATGCATTGGCCTGGCCATCTTCAAAATACAGAAGTTAGTACTGTGTACTAAATCAGACCATCTAGTTTAGTGTTGTCCACACTAAGTGGGAGTAGACCTGGAAATGGCATGGATTGAAATTGGGGCCTTCTGCGTATAAAGGAGATGCTGTACCATTGAGATACAGCCCTTTTAAGACAGTGGTACCTCGGGTTACAGGCGCTTCAGGTTATAGACGCTTCAGGTTACAGACTCTGCTAACCCACAAATAGTACCTGTGGTTAAGAACTTTGCTTCAGGATGAGAACAGAAATCGCACGCCGGCAGCGCAGCGGCAACAGGCGGCCCCATTAGCTAAAGTGGTACTAAAGTGGTACTTCAGGTTCAGAACAGTTTCAGGTTAAGAACAGACCTCCAGAATGAATTAAATTCTTAACCCAAGGTACCACTGTAAAGGCATGAGAACACCAATGACTAGAATATTAGTTTTTCCCACCTTTAGCATACTTTTGTAATTTTAAGGAAATCACAGTGTAAGAGTAGAAAGAGTTGAGTTTTTTTGGGTGGGGGGAGCAGTTAGGATGAGTTCACATCCCCTTGTTCAGAATTTGTATGACTTAGACTGAGAGCTCATAAATAATTACAGTGGGAATATATAACTGGAAAATATTGTGCATATTTTATGTACTTACTCACCACTTTTGACAACTTGCCTTTCTTCCATCATGGAATTCAAGGTGGTATATATGAGATTCCAAGTCTGTCTCCCATCCAGGCACCGATCAGACCCAGACCTGCTCAGCTTCAGCATAATAGCTGTATTATGTGCCCTTAGACCAGTCTTTCCCATCCTGGTACCTTCCAGATCTTTTAGACTACACTTCCCATCGTTCACAGCAATTGGTCATGTTGCATGGAGCTGGAGGGAATGTTAGTCCAAAACATCAGGATGACACCAGTTTGCTTTAGGCCAGGTTCCACCAACATGTGACATTTAGAGTTTGTCTCCTGGATCATCCCCCACACACTGTTTTTCTAATGTATCTTGAAAGTTGGACCAAGTGGAATTAGTCTGAGCCTTGAAAAGCACATAGAGCTGAGAGAGAAAGTGGGATTGTCCCTCTTTCAACTTCCTCATTCAATTATTCCAGGTCCATCTAGCTCATTGTTATGTACTCTGATTGGTGGCAGCTCTCCAGGATTTCAAACAGGAGTCTTTCCCAGATCTACCTGGAGATGCAGATTGAACCTGGGACCTTCTGCACACAATGCAGAGGCTATGCCCCTTTGCGCCCACAAAAATCGTATGCACAAAACTGGTTTCCAGAAGTCCTTGTACGTGCCAGTGAGGGTCTCTCAAGCATATCTGGATCCTTTAAAGTTAACTGAAGAACCTTTTTAAAAGATGTGGGTGTGTTTTGTCATTAAATTGACAAACCTCTCCAATATGCTAAGTAATTTGAACTTTTATTTCAATATAAATTATATAAATGAGACTGTGTGATCTGTGTGAAGCCACCTATGAATGGATAAACCAACATGGAGACCAATGGAATACTGTTCCTTACCTCCTTGATTGACATGTGCAGTATTGGGAATGGAAGACCCATAAGTGCCTGCCATATCCCCATAGATCTTTCTGTGTGCCATTGATCAGCATGGCAGTATATGACAGGCACTCTTAGGCATTCCCAGACTTTAGAATCCATGGCTAATTTCTCTTCACTTGGGCCCATATGAGGATTTTGCCATTGTGTATCTTGCTGCCCTTCATGTAAGTTAATCCTAAATATTGTGCTTCAGGGTGGTTCTTTTTTCCCTTTTGTAATATGGAGATAGTAGATACAAGAATAAAAGCTGAGCTATTTTATTAGATACACATCATATAAATGGCAATGAAACTGAAATGGTTATTGCTCATTTGTTGTCGGAAGATTAGATCGTACCATTCCACTTAACAAACGGTTCTACCTATAATTCTATGGTCTTCACCTAAATTGAGTTTTTGTAATAAAATAGCATAGCAATAACAATTCAGCTAAAATCAGAAGCACTTCTGTTCAGAGCACTTACATATGATTTGCATTTTTTAATGTTAATGTTCTGTTAATTTTTGCAAGTGTTGGTTGAGTCTTCCAAATGAAGTAACACATTTTCAGTGTTGTTTTCCCTCCCCGACAGAATAACTTTAGCCTATTGGTCTGGAGCCTATACCTCATTCTATGAATGGAAGAGCATTCATGTTCATGCAGTGAGACCTTCTTACCTCCTACTTCAGGCCTCTAGGCCTCTTGAAGGTCTGCTCCTGGTGGTTGGGGATCCTTCGCTGCAGATGGAGGAGTTGGTGGAAATTAGCCCCTTTATATGAATGGAGGAGCAACTTAAGCTCCAATAACTATTTGTACTTTATTCAGGCAAGGAGAGGTAGCCACACACCCACACCCCTGTCAATAGCTTCCCTGACCTGAAACTGCATCATCATGTAGCATTTTTCCCAGTTGCATTCAGACACTTTGAATGGAATGACAGCTTAGCTGTTAAGCATTGCCAAGCCTCTGTTTGAGACAGCATTGTAGCTTTTGCTATTGCTAAAGAAGGAAAGGAAAAAACAACAGTGCTTGACCGCTTTGTTGAAAGTAAGGATATCACCTTCCTGAAAGTGCTGCCACTTTCACCCACCATTCGAAAGTTGTCAGTATTCTCCACGCAACACTTTCACAGGTACAAATGGCCTAGCAATGGCAGGAGGAAATAACATCCAGGCCTAAGCCAGTCCTCTTCACAAGTACTATGAGGAAAGGTTTTTTTAAAAAAATCATACTGTATTATGTAGATTAAGTTAAGCTTGATAAGTGATCCAAAATCCAATGGGGAAAGCGCCAATCTTTACCAACATGAAAACCCAATCCTATGGGACATCTGTGTCAAGCATATGTGAAGTATTAAACAAAATAGTGAGAACCTGTGTAGAAATATTTAGTGCTGCTGTTGAACATTACCTAAAGCCACAGTTCAAGGTGAATCTGGTGGGTCCTGCTCAGGAGTAATATCTGAGGAATTATGAAAGAAGAAAAATGACACTAATGACATTCCTCAAAGATATTCCACACATTTTTATTTGGGACCCACAGAAACACATAACGACGGCTGTTAGTCAGCTTTTGCTTTGGTGATCCGTCAGCTTCTCAACAGTGTTGGATGTCCCTCTGGAAGATCTGGGCTGGTGAAGGAGCTGTCTGTTCAGGGACCAATTTGAAGAGCCTGGATTTGCCAGCAAATTTTCTTCAATCAGAGGGATGAGGTTCCTACCATGGTGGGGCCATTGGGGAGAGAAAGAGAAGACTTGACCATTCTGAAGGAGGCAGAAAGAATTTGAGTATGACTAGCGACATTTCTCTGAGGGGTTCTGTACATCCCTAGAAATACTGTACAATATATCGTACAAACTGAATTCACTAGAAAGTCTGATATTTATTCAAAGAACACAGTATGATCACAAAAGTAGTCTGTGTTGCATACATTTTTAAACACTAAAAATGTGCATATTTAAAAAGCACTTGAATACACTCAGAGTGTGAAATTACCTTACATTTGGCTAGATAGCTCATAGACGTCTCTCTAAAATATTACTGCAACATGAATTGGGGCTTTGAGTTTGGATTTTTTTAAAAAAAAAATATGGGTGGTTTTAGACTCCATATTTGCCTATAGCTGCCATAATAGAATCTTGCTTTTGAAGTAATTTCTTAGGTATCAATTACTCTTCATTGAAACCTTAGGGAACTGCTGTAATGCCAAGACAGCCCAATTGAGAAATGTTGTCTTAATAAGGACATGCACTGTAGCCAGTAGGGTAATTGTACTGAAATGCACTTAAAAAGTGTAATGCATGCCACTGGGAGAAAAGCTGAGGAAATGTTTGGTGATCAGTGGCAGGAAAGGGCCAACATTTCACAAATTATCCCTAAATAAGCACAGGGATATTACAGTTATTTAGGAGAAAAAGTGGCTTTTTTCTCATTTTAAAAAAGACCATTAATAAGTCATACAATTACTCAAGCATCACATACAAACAAATTTGATTAAAGACCAGATTCTGTTATCTGTAGCATCACATGATAATGCTTTTCCTGCCCTGCACCATTTCAAACTGGAAGTTATGGGGTGGGGTAGCGGGAGGAATTCACATGCTTAAATGTTCCTACCCTGAGAACGATCTTTATACATCGAAAACTAGCATGCAAGGAGTGAAGGGTTCTGCCAAGCAGGGAAAGACTTTCATGTCTTTTCACAGGAGAACATCCAAAAATAAAAGTTGCCAACAAAACTTTGTCAGCTGAATCCACTGGTTGTATGAATGGCCTGAAATTGAACTGACCTTTTCTTCTTTTTGGCAATGTGAAGTCAGGGATGCAATGCTTTTGCTACAGGAAAACCTATACAGGTCTAACTTGTTGAATTTAATGGGGCTTACTCCCTGGTAATGTTTATGTGATTGCAGCCCTATAGTTTCTTTTCAATCATGGTAGTATCAAAAACATAGAACTATATTTCCATATTAATAAACAAATATAAATAATTTTTAAAAAGTATATTCTTAGATATTTATCACTGGATATAAATTTCTGTATCATATTTTGCCATGTGTGTAAAATCGCATAGGTAAAGTACACTGGGGAAACTTCTAAAGAGAAACAGAAATGTTGGTAGCATTGTCCATCATGGCTACCCAGCCAATAAATTCCCACCTTTTGCCAGTGATTTATATCTGCTTCTACTTTATGTACTAATGGAAGATAATTATTTTTATACAGCTCCCATAGTGAAGCTGATACTGTAACTCCCTGATATTTAAAGAGAAATATATTTTTTTTCAAAGGGATGATACGAAACCATTTTCAACTCAAACCCCTTTTGTTTGGTACATTCAGCAGCATAAGTTCTGATTTTTAGGTATTGAATGTGAGGCTTGGCTATTTTTTCCAATTAACGCACTTATCCAGCAATATTTCTGGACTGCTCATAAAGTCTGCCGCATTGTCTGTGTAAGTCATGCTGCAACGCACCAGTTCTAATTCCTTATCTTTCAGCAGTATTTATAATTAGAAATCAGATTTTTATTGTTTGTAACCAAGGCTACAACAACATAAATTACAACAGACAAACAAAAGAACCCAAGTGCAACTTAAAGCATATAAATTTTCAGAACTACAAATTATCAAAAGTTAAACTTGTAAAGTTCCCAGAATAATTTAGATTGAAATATCTCCTTGGCAGGCAACACTTTTTTGGATCAAAAATGTTACAGGCTACTTAACTCTAGTCTTTGAACACTGGATTTCCCTGGCTTTTGAAATGGAAATGTATTTAAATACTAGACTCTGTCAAGTGTGTGTGTGTGTGTGTGTGTGTGTGTGTGTGTAGTTGCAATGTGGGGTATATGTCAATTTGTGTGTGTTGCCTACAACACAGGCCCCCATAGTTAGGTGAATCCTGGTTTAGCCACTGCACCACACTGCCATATTCTATACCAAAAGGAATAATCATTTTACACAGCATCCACTAGGTTACTCCCTTTGCAAACACTGGCACACTAGCAGAATTATCACTTCAAGATCAAACTGCACATGCACCATATTGTTCTGCCAGAAGGTGCTGTCATATGCTTTAATGGGGCAAGAAAGACTGAATAACTTTGAACTGCTACTCAGAACTTCTCCAAACCGGTGAAAGTATCCCTTCCTCTACAAGCTTAAATAAATTACATCAATACAGTCATACCTCGTGTTACGTTTGCTTCATGTTGTGGCTTTTCAGATTACGAACGCGGCAAACCCGGAAGTGTTTACTTCCGGGTTCGCCGCATGCGCAGAAGTGATCTTCACGCGTGCACAGAAGCGATCTGTGCGCTTCACGCATGTGCAGAAGCGCTCTATCGCGCTTCACGCATGTGCAGTAGCGATGCTCTACTTACAGACTATTTGGGGTACAAATGGCACCCCGAAACTGATCACATTCATAAGTAGAGGTACCACTGTAGATTTCACCAAAATTGGAAAGAAATATATGATATGCCTGTACGGTATTTACAAGTTGTACTAAAAACTTCAACTTTCATTGTAACTGTAGCAATTTATATCAGAACATATTGAAATTTGACACATTTGTAGACCTCATCAGCTACCTCGTGTGTCAGGTTGCTAGTTCTTAGCTAAACAGATACCCTTTTTTTAAACAATATAAGTTTGAGGCTTATAATGGTGTGAGCCAATTTTTTCTTTCTTGCAAGTTTCCTTAGCTAAAGAGCCACTTGCATAGCAATCTCACCAAGAACAGCATATGTAGAAGTAAAACAATAACTAAAACCCAGACTGGAACTGTATGCTATCAAGATTTCTGATGTAGGATTTCTAAACATCACTTTCCAGTACAGCCATCTTGCCTGTGAGCACAACAGGAGCCTTGAGGTCAACCCTAGGCATGGGCATTCGGCTGGTGATCTGTGATCCCAAACCAAGGGGCCCTTGCCTTGGCCCAGCTCACCTTCCTTACCTTGTTCTTTCCACTGTGTACAGTGCTGTGCCACAGAACTCTCCCTTCAGATACCATCTCTTTGTGCCAGTTTGACAAATGCAATTTACCTCTGTTTTGAAACTGATTTTGAGTCAGGGACATTTCAGCTTTTGATTTGGGCTGGGTGGGGTGCTCAGCAAGATTTAAAGGCCTGTGCTTAAATAAATTTAAGACTGAACTGCCAAAATGAACTGTCTACGAATACCATTGCAGTTGATTTTGTATACCCAGCATCTGCAACAATGATCACAGATAAAACACTCATTTAGACTGCAATCCTAAATAAACTTACCCGGAAATAAGTCCCAATGAATACAATGGTACTTACTTACTTACTTACTTTCAGACATGCCCAGAATTGAACTATTGTTGTTAGCATCCACCTGTCTCGAGAAGCAATGGAGTGTGCCTGGCGGGGGGGGGGGGGTCAAACAACTGTGTTAGCCGCACCGAAATGTCCTCCCTGGGGTACAAGCCTGAGCAGTGTGTATGAAGGTCCTGGGCTGCCCAGATGACAAGATCTCCTTCTTGGCCTCACTGGTGTGGTCCAAAGGAAAACAGAGCAATACATTTGGAACCAGCTTGGCTGCCGGAAGGAGGCGTACAAGGTGTCATCAGGTCTTACAAGCATGGCCACTCACCTGGGATGATGGGAGTTGTAGTTCAACAACTATAAGAGGGTCAAATTTCCCTCCCACACCTGTGGTAGAGGCAATTAATTGACCAACAATACAGGTGCTCTCTTGCCCTTCTTCAGTGCTTCCCGCAATCTGCTTGTGGTATGGGTCCCATCAGACCTACCCAGATACCAGCCAATTTCATTCCCACTTCTGATGCCCTATTTCAGTTGCAATTTCTTTTAGACATAGTCTCTCTCTTTTTCTCCCTATCTCAGACGGCTTAATTTAAATAAGCACTTAAAATGCCTCTTAATATTTAAAAAGTAGAATTCACTAGCATAAGCAATTTCACTTTTCAGTCATGCAGTCAACTTACCATAATTTGTGCAACTTCATGACACATAATGACCGTTGGTAATAACTGCACCTATTCACTCCCCACTTCCCATGACAATACTTAATAACGACGGCACCGAGGGAGACTTAAAAAGACAGACTAATGATCAAGAGATGTTAAAAGTTCACCACGTGCAAAAAGTGTATGCCTCGTAAGCAAAAAAGAAAAATCTTTTAAAGGTAATAGAAGTAATGAGAGGGAGAGCCTTTCATGTTTCTCCCGCTAAACATAACATTGACAAGGGCAGCTAAGAACCATCAGTAGGCTCATGGCTGTATGTAATCTTACCCCTCTCCCACATCTTCTGCACATGATCAGTCACTCTTTGTTATTTCTGCTCCTTTGTATCATACAGAGATGATCTCTAGTAGGGATGTTTATAGATCCCAAAATTCGCTTTCTTCTTTTACCTGTGCTTAAAAAAAAAATCCAATCTATTTCTGAGTTGTTCTGTCTGCTTTCATTTGGGTTCCGAGCTGCTTTATATAAAGCAAAGTTTTGTGTTCCCCATACACCCTTATAGGGAATTGAAAAATAAGAAACCTTTTTTCCTCTTGTAGCAGAAGCAGATGAAATTTGTAAGCAAATGAGCCTTCCGTAGTGGATTAAGCATGCCAAATTGCAGGGAACTAAAATACATTCACTTTCCCCCCAATCCATATTAGGGCAGCATCTTTATTAGTCCAAATAAGCTTCAAAATTGGCATTAGTTCCACATTTTCTAGGGAGACTGGGATTTTTGTGTCTTTCTATTACCTTTAAAAAAGAAGTGGCCACGTTAGGTGTACTCTTGCTTGTACGCTTTTGGGGCCTTAGCAGCTCCAATAGGCATCACAATAATGAATAAATAAAGTGGTGTTGGACACATCCTAGCTGTAAATACAATGTGGAAACATTGTCTAAAGGCCTAATCAGAATGATCTTGGGGCTCCAGTTCTTCCACATACACACACTGATAACTGAAATCCCAGTATTCTGACAACCATTGATGCTGATGAAGTGAGAACATGACACAGTCAAGACATTTTCCCCATAATTATGGATCCCAGTCAGCAAACACACACTGACACCCAGATCCCTGCAGTTGGTATGTTCTGCCTTAACTAGTTTGGGGCCAGATGATTGCAATAGAAGGAAAAAAATCCATTCAAGGGGAAAATTGGCTTGAGAATCGAAACCAACATCAATACCAGCTCAATAGAAAAGAATTGTTCTACTTTGTTTTTCGTTATAACAAGTTAATTCCGACAATGAGTGGGAGGACTAGAGAGAAATACATGTTGGTCCTCCGATATGATTGCTATCTGGCAGAGGGTGGGACTGTCAACTGTGGTCCATTGAGTTAGTGCTCAATGTATTTTAATGGCATGCTTGATTTGATTTTAATGTATATTAAAATCTGGAAATCACAGCCCCCTGCTACAGGGACATACAAACTCTATTCACATGTTACAATGGAGGGGGTGTAGGACCATGTGCACTGTCCTAACTCCCAGCTTTCATGAGTTCTGCTGATGATGTGCATACATACAGATAAAGAGCACACAGTTCTTCCCTGTGTAGTCAAGAATCCCGGAAAAGAGCAAGGTTGTCAGCCATGTGAAGAGAAGCATTTACAGTATTGGCATTTAAGTGCCGGCTTTACTTCAGCAAATGATCCACCTAATTTGATGTATTAATGTGATCTAACATTGGCAGTATAGCCAAATATTTTATTTTATTTGCAAATGAAGAAAATAAAACTGTACACAGAGACTCGATACAGACCTCCAGCTGAACTTGCAGATGTGGAACAAGGACATAAAATGCGAACAGAGGCTGGAGATTTATGTGTCATAGAAAATATGGCTTCTCTCTCACACACATTCACCTTTTAGTGTGGAAGTACTAAAAACAATGTGTGAAATAGGTTGCTAATATGATGATTATTATATGAATGAGTCCTTTAGAGCATTACAATTAGCAGTTAACATCAATATGCTACAGATCTGATTCAAGGAAAATGTAGCAGGTGAGAAGAATGTTAGAAGGAGCCATTGAAGTAAAAGGCATTATATTGCAATGCTGCACCATTGATTATAGTGAAAGGAATGCATGCACTTAATAGCATTCATATGCAGGATATGAACTTAAGTTTACAGTCAAATTCTGAGATCACTGTCAAAATGGAGTTATTTCCTTTCACAATATAGCTTCATAGCCCTGATTTCTCCTTTTTGTGGCTTCAAGGAAATTGGACAATTGTATCTAATAACTATATAAAAATGAATTTATATTGTTACGAGTTTGGGATGTTAAACTGGGTGCCAGAAACCTCTAATCCCTGGATCCATCAAGTGTTAGAATTTAATCAAGGCCTCTAATTTTGGAAATAGCCAGGCTAGCCTCCTGGTGAGGTGATAGTCTGGGTGGTAAACCATTAAGGGGGATTAAGGGGCTCAGTGTGATATATCAAATGAGTGGGGGCCCTCCCTTAACATTAAAGGCCAGGATTTGGAGTTGAAGGGGGCAGTGATGTGACCTAGAAATAAAGCAGCAAGAGAGAGTTAAGAGCAACGTTTGAGAACAGTGCCTGATTTGTGGTTGTGGCTATGGAAGAAAGTCTGGTAGATTCTATTGCTACTTTCTAAATTAGGTTTTCTAATGGACACAGTCTGGTGTGCACTGAATCCATATTTGCTATATTGCTCATTAGCTTTTATCCTGTTTCTTTCATTCCCATGAGATGCATTAACAAAATAACCAAGAGAAAATCTCACATTTTAACATTCGGGAGCTTTAATGATGTTTTAGTTTGGTTTATTTTTCATAAGTTATCTGTGCAGTACTTTGTCAGCATAATCTATGGCTTGACTATTAAATATATATATAATAAGCAGAACAAATTATGAAATGAAAAATGTACCATCTTATTTTTAGCTTTCCATCTAGCTGGCTTTCTAATGAGAGCCACCCAGGGATCTTATAATATTTACTGAACAGAAACTTATTTAAGAATATAAGTCTATGGGGGCCTTTCTGTAATTTTGGTAAACTCACAGTAAAGGCAGGCAGAAGACCAGAGCTCTGGCCAGTTGGTATGAGTGTGTGTACAATTGAAAACAAGCAAGTCAGAGCTAAAGAGGGGGGAAAGGTAGCAAGAAATTATATTTACTTAGCTGAAGTGAGCGTGGGGGGATGGTAGAGGAGGTAAAGATATATCCAGCACTGTTTCCCTGATCAGCTTGCTATCATTATCAGCTTTGAATAAAGAAGAAATACCCAAGGGAGAGACTTATCTCTGATCTATCAGATCTCATCCAGCTCTGTCCCCAAAGGAGCACATTAAAAGAGGCAGTTTGCATTAAAGAAATTAAGTGGGCAAAGCAAAGGGAGTTCCCCATGAACATGTACAGAAAAACGTGTTATCTACTCTTGTGAAGACTTACTGGGACCCAGAAGAGTTAAAAAACTTTTGCCCAGTGGCAAATATCCCCCTCACACAGTCCCCCATTCTCTCCCCCAAGGCCGGGAAGGGAGAAAGCGAGGAAGTCACCGGCTTATATTCGGGTATTGTCTCCCCCCCCCATGTCTTTTAAATATGCGGCTTATATTCGGGTGCTGCTTATATTCGGGCCAATACAGTATTTGGATCCATTCCATTCTGGCTTCAGGCTTGGTTATGGCACTGAAACTGCATTGGTCACACTTGTTGATAGCATTTATCAGATGTGAGATGGGGGAGTCAATGCTGTTCATTCTCTTGATCTCTCGGCAGAATTCAGTACTGTTGACCTACTGCTCCTACCTCCAGAGAGTAGTAATGGGAGGCAACTGTTCAAAACCATGGGAGTTACCTATGTTCTCTCAGTGTTTGGAGGCAGTATTAGGCTGGTGTTTGGACCAATAAATTGAAGGCAGAGGTGTTATGTGTCCTGATTTCTCAAGTCCAGGAGATGGGGAGGTGACCTGCCCTGGATGGGGTTGAACTCTCCTGGGGAAGCAGGTTCACAGCTTGGGGTGCTTTTGAATTCAAACTGTTGCTGGAAGTTCATGTGACCTCAGTAGCTAGGAGTGGCTTTTTTTAGTTCTGGCTTGTTCGCCAGCTACAGCTCACTTTGGACAGCAATGATTTGACCACTGTACTGCATGCTCCAGTAACGTTTGGATTAGATTATTGCAAAGTGCTTGCCTTGAAAATGACTTGGAATCTTCAGTTGGACCAAAATCCAACATCCAGATTAGTGATGGGGGTTCAATTTAGATCTCATTTAACCCCTGATTTAAAACAGCTGCTCTGGTTCCCAGTTTGTTTTCAGACCCAATTCCAGGTACTCATGCTAGTGTTTAAAACCCATCCAAACCACACATTAAAGAAATCACACAGGGTATTTAATACTGTTTGTGGCTCCTAGCAGGATTTTTTCTGTTTTAACGCCTCAGCTGTGGCTTTCCTTTTCCTGGAAACTCCACCCCTCTATAGGAAGTATGTTTGTGTTTCTTTGTTTCACAAATCCCTTGATGAAAAATTTTGCTACATGCTTCTTCTTGTGGTAAATTGGTCCTTCATATTTTATGATGCATATTAAAAATGTGGGTTGCCCATTGGATAAGCAGGGGTCAGCAAACTTTTTCAGCAGGGGGCCCATCCACTATACCTCAGACCTGGTGCGGGGCTGGACTATATTTTGAAAAAAAAAATATGAATGAATTCCTACGCCCCACAAATAACCCAGAGATGCATTTTAAATAAATGCACACATTCTACTCATGTAAAAACACCAGGCAGGCCCCACAAATAACCTAGAGATGTATTTTAAATAAAAGGACACATTCTACTCATGTAAAAATATGCTGATTCCCTGACCATCCGTGGGCCGGATTTAGAAGGCGATTGGGCTGGATCCTGCCCACAGGCCTTAGTTTGCCTACCCCTGGATAAGAGCCAAAGGCTGCAAGACACAAACTACTCACAGTAAAGTAGTCTAATGAAAATCTAGTTTTGACATAAATCTCAGCTCCTTACCTTAACCTTGAAGCATGGTATTCACTGAATGCAAAGCAAATTGTAACTTAATATTTCTTTGTGCTGCTTCATCTCATTTATATTTTATGAAACGACAATAAAAGCTGAACGGCTTTTTGTTACTCTCTGTAAGAATGGCCCAATGAATGAAAAAAGAAGCAATGATGCACCTACCTCTTTTATATGCTTATATACTCCTTTACATCAAAGAGTTCAAGCGTGCTGTGAAATAAAACTAGGCAATCAAATCAAGGAGATGTAGACAGATTTTCTGCTATGATATAACAAGGGAAGGTAGAAAGAGCTGTGAGGTTTGTGTGTGTTTGATCCAATTCTGCATGATTGGATAGATCCAAGCGTTGTCATGATTGCTCTAAGTTAGCTATAATTGGAATATTCAAGATGTCTTATCATGGGATGACTAGAAGCCCTCACTTCCCAGTGATGCCAAGTTGGTGTCTTAACTTCAGTTTCTTTGGCAGAGTAGCAAATAGTGGAAGGGGAAAATCAAAGCCCACTGCTTGCGAATCATGACATTACAACATCAGCTCTGGATTAGACTTAGCGAAAATGGTATCCTGATATAGCTGCAGTCTCCTGAGCCAATTACAAGCCCAATGAACCTTTTAGGAGAACATTTTAAGTTGGCTGTTTTCTTGCAGTGTGGTTGACTCTAAATCAGTGTGCTTTCTGCCTGCAAGACACACAGGAAGTGCATCGAGCACCATCCTCATCCTTTATAGGGTAAATAGCACGAAAACCAGCCACTATAGTGACACATTTTTAGGCCTTGGTGTACCTCTTCTTATACTTTGGTCCATTTAGTTTAATATTATCTACACTGACTGGCAGCAGCTTTCCAGGGTTTCAGAGAGGAGTCTTTCCAAGCCCTCTTTAGAGATACCGGAAATTGAACATGGAAACTTCTACATGGAAAGCAGATGCTCTACCTGAGCTACAACCATTCTCATGAATAAAATAGAAAGGATATACCTCTGCTATACCTTTTGATGGCTATTATTTCCTCTTTTTTCCTCCATGGTGCTGAGTTTGTCTTCAGTTAAATCCTTAAGTCTGATTTTGCTTTGGGGTTTTTTGTGACCATTGCTTGTCTCTGGATTTCAGCTGTACTAGAAAGCAATGATAGGAAGTGTGAAAATTCCGTCTGTGACACTCTGCATTTGTATGAGGCACTGAACAGTGGTAGGAGTTGAACAGAGGTGAAACAAATAGAATCATCTCACTGAAACCTCAGTCTTTCGGAAAAGCTCATTAAAAACCCACCACTCTGGCCGAGACCTGCTGAAGAACTAACTAACAAGCAGAACCTGAAATACTGGGTTGGCGCCATTCCTCTTGAACTGAATTAAGCCATATAAGATGGAAGAAATGCAGCTCAATTTTGTGTATACTGTGGACTCCAAAGAATGAATTGCAAGCAAATAGTACATGAGATGGAAGAACACTAAGTAAGACCATATTTTACAATGACAGGATCACATTTTGCTCTGGTATAAAATCCAAATAACCCTCTTGAATTGTTTGGAGATGCTGCAGAATCACAAGGGCATAGATGAGATGGGAACAGGTACATCGAGAAGTATGTAGCTGGAATGGGTTTATAAGGGAGGTTGTAAGACAGCAGAACACATTGGTTAACTGAAAATATTTCCTGCATAAATTTTGTTTCCTCCCAGATACTAACGTAACTTAGAAACTGATTAAAAGTGGACTTTAGCTTTCTCAGGCTGCAGTCATACTAAGAAGTATGTTCCATTTGACACAGTGAGTTTTAGTTCTGAGTAAATATGCAAATTATTGTGATATGTATCCTGTTAAATAAATACCCTTGTCATGCTTAATTGGGCTTTAGACACAACTTAAGTGATTCATTTGCTTATTGAAGTAATACTATGAATGAGCCTACTAACTCCTTGCAGGCAGAAAGTTAGGACATCAGGGACAAAAAGACTAAATCCTTCTCTCCCACATACTAGCTATCAATGAGCAAGAAGCTTTAGGGGAGCATTCAACCACCTAAAAATAAGATAAAACAAAATACTGTAAGTTCTCTGTGATGTGGTATGTGCATTTTCTGCACAGTTGGTGTCATATAAGTAGTAATAAGATAATAAGATATAGAAGGAAGGAGAAAAATAGAATCCATGACAACAGACAATGTAAAAGTTCCATCTGTTTTGTCTTTAGCAAATGTCTAGCTGAGCAATTATCTGTTAATATGTTTTTAGTGACTCTTAAGCACAGAAAGGTAGTAGAAGCATCACATATTCTGAGGTCTGATGAAGTTTATGTCACCTAGCGTAGCTCTTTGTTTTCCACATTTTGTACAAGCACTTCACAAACGCTTTGACATTTGCTTTATTTTCTTTGTTTTTCTCCTACTGAATAGCTTTGACAGATAATGTTTTTAAATGCAAGTCCTAGCTTTTAATTCCCCCCCTGCAATTTCTATTCCACATGCTATGGAGGGTTATTTACCCAGGTATCCTAGTTTTGTCTCAGAACCACTCCCAGATGAAAAACAATGCATAATCCAGATATAGGTGATGGACAGTGTGGGTTTGTTCAGCTGGTAGGTGTGGCAACCTTAATATCACCTAGAATCTTGAAATAGGGACGCGAATAAAACGGAAGCCAATTGGATGGCTGGTTCTGTAGCTTTTCCATATGGATCTGCTGTATTCTTAAATTTTGGAATCCTGCCCACCATGGTGACCCCTTCCCTCCTGTTCCATTCATTACAGTCTGTTCGGTTGTGTATTATTCCACCTGATTCCATTGTGCACATCTTTTCACATAAATTATGCATTTTCCAATTCTTTCCAATGCACTTACCAGTAAATACATTTTATGCATCTTTTGCACATCTTTTACCCTTTTTGGGTGCACCAAAATGCATTGTGAAATCTGGAGGAGTGCCTAATGTGACTAGGAGTTGTCTACAAGCATATTCAGTGTGTTGGATCAGAGTGGTTCACTGTGGAAAGTGGACCAAATGAAATCCTCCCCCATGGCTCCTGAAAGCTACCTTATATTTCAAAGAAACAAAAAATATATATGAAATAAATACTTTTCCCGAAGGAAGGAATAAAAGGTAAGAGAACAGATAAGCATAATTTAACAAACTTCCTTTCCATTGTCTTACATCAAGCTGCAAGACAGAAAGCCTAAATATGAGTAGCTGGTCTTTTGAAATTTCCAGAAACATGAAAAAAAAGGGAAGGATGCTTTTCACTGCTGAGAAGTAGGATGTTGCTTTCCTACTTCAGTGAAGCTGGTGTCACAGCCTTACTGTGCCAGGTCAGATGAAAAGCACAATTTAAGCAGCCGCAGTGAATGGCTGCCATCTGTGCTGCAGATGTCACACTTTCTTTTCTCCTAAGAACTGATTTGAGGTTTTACTCATAGGAAACTAAAATTAGGAAGGTATAGAGAAAAGCAATATGTGGAGTAGACTTTTTTTTCTATGAGAGAAGTAATAATTGGAGGAACTGTTGGGGAATTTTTTCTTTATAAGCTTTGGAGATCGGTTCCACCTGGTGGACAGTTACAGTGAGCTTTCAATGATAACATTAAACTGTCACGACGACACACAAAATGCTTGTTTTAAAAACTACAACTTTATTTGATAACTGTTTTAATGCTGAGCTGAAATTGTATACTGGCACCCATAGCCCAAATGAATGTTAAACCAAAAGAATATTTATTACATTGGCAGAGTATTCTGTTAATTAGAGTATCAGCAGTTTGATTAGAGGCTAACCAAGAATTCTCATTATGCAAAGCTGTTTATACAATTTTTTGTACATCCTGATGAAATAATCTGTACCAGGAAGCACTAATGTTGCTAGCAACAATCACGTTCACCCTTTGTTTCTCAATCAAATTGGCTGGTATGCTGCTTAGGACTTCTTTAGCACAATCAAGATCCAAAAGGTGTTTTCTCTGAATTGTTATGCAGAGCTCCAGAGTACTCGGGAATGAAACAAGGCACTGTGGTGGATGCCAGGCTGCCACCAGCAGATGACAACTCTGAAGCAAGTGAACATGTTTTGGGGTGGAGTGGGATTGCACAGGCAGGCCTTGCCATTGAACAATGCCTGCAAACTATGCAACCACAAGCTGTATATGCTCATATGAATGGGTGTGTGCTCATTTTCTGTACACAAAATTCCATCATGTTTCCCTTTGCATAATGAGTGGGGACAAGGCCATTGGTCTATTCACTGTTTTTGGCTTTATTACCTTCCATGTGCTGGGAAGGGAACTTTTGCAGCAAGAAGCCTACTGTACTCATGAATGCTCCTTGCATGATTAGAACCCTGAATTTTCAACGTTCTCAAATCATATGAGGAGCCAACCTAAGCCGAGAAGGCTTTGCACAGGAGGAGCTCCCTTCTCAGCATATGAAAAGTGATGGCCAGTGGTGAAAATGCAACAGATAGGGCCAGATCGATGGGCTCCTTCCCATTCTCTACCCTCATTGGGTGAGATTTTAACACCTGTATAAGGTTACATATAATATGTGTACTGAACATACACTGTTTGGGGTTGAGGATTGCCATCACAATCCTGCCCTGCTCTGTATGCTCATTGTTACCTCAGAACTGTTGTCTGAAAGGGAGAAGACTATGGAGTTAATTGGCCTGCTACTGATCACATATCTCCAGATTAAAGAGAGAGAGCTCTTGATTTTGTTAAGGGTTGTTGACTCTTCCAATTCACTTCCTGATTCATTCTACCAACTTATATGCAAATCAGAAGATGAAGGGTACTTATGTTTGCATTCAGAAGTAAGCGGACTGGGAAGGCTGGAGCCAGGGTAATTAGACACACAGTTGGCTTCCATTTTATTTGTGCGCCTTTCTTTATACAGGATAGACTGGCTTGGTGAATAGACTTTCCCTATGCTCCAATTTTGTGGCTAGATGTTATTCAGAAATCAACCGGCACCCTATGCAGGAAATGCAAGCTTAACAAGCTAATTCTATGCATATTTAGTCCTTATTCAGTAATTCTTTCCAATTTATTCCATGTTTTAATCTCACCTTTCAACCTGAAACACTCTCAAAGCCGTTTAGGAACCATGATGTATTTGAAATAAAATATAAAAAAAACCCTATGTACCTACCTATATGCATACACACACATGCACACACAGCTGTGCATGCCACAAATCCAAATGTCCAGTGAATTAAAAAGGCTTTGGCAGACATCCACAATAGCACCGGATTCCAAAAGGAGGGAGTCACTTAAAATGCCACTTCAAAAAATGTCCTGCTCTTACCAAATGTCAGCCTAATGTCCTGTGAAGTTCAGCAAGATTTACACACAGAAGGGTGGCCCATTCAAAAGCAGTTAATTCCTTTACCAACCATTATTTCCCAGAGTTCATTTGAGGTTATTGCTAAGCATTTAGTTTTTACTTGGTATGCAATCCGATAGATCTGTCTCCTAGACATTTATATTCCACCTTGTTTATACCAAAGAACTCAAGGCAACATAGATGGTGTTCCATGTGGTCTCCCATCCACGATATTGAGCATAACTAGACCTACTTAGTAAACGGGCTGCATCACGTACCTTCAGAGTATGCCCTTTCCACATAATAGCAAAGCCTAAAAAAATGGACCTGGAATTATTTCAGTCTTATCCAGTACAGCATGTACCTTTGTTTTGTTTTTGACATTTTCTTGAACTTCCACAGACATCACTAGATGCTCTATACTGAAAGGCTTTTCAAAAGTGAAACATAATAAATGAGAGAAGCAAATAGAACGTTATGGGAATTTTTGCTTTTGTAACTGTATTAAAGTAGGTCACATTTGGGCTTAGAACCTTGGCTGTGCTTGTTGCAGTTAAATATATATAAAAGCAATCATAGGATTTAGGATCCTAAAGCCAGTGGCATTTTTCAGAATCAAATTCAAGCTGGCCTAAGTCTGCTAAGTGATTTAAATTGACACAGCTCAGGGGTAAGCTGTATTTTATAGAGGTGCCTGCCAGTATGTTTGAAATCTAATTGCAACCAAGTTTTAAAGCACTGGTTCTTGCACAGTGATGCTTCGTGTTCTTTTCAGGAGCATCTGAAAGGTTGAACTTAAAAACACCATAAATATTGTAAAAATGAATTCCTTCCTTGGTGTTCCTTGGATGCGGGTGGCGCTGTGGTCTAAACCACTGAGCCTCTTGGGCTTGCCGATCAGAATGTCGGCAGTTCGAATCCCCGCGATGGGATGAGCAGCTGTTGCTCAGTCCCAGCTCTTGCCAACCTAGCAGTTCGAAAGCACGCCCAAACATGCAAGTAGATAAATAGGTACCGCTCCAGCGGGAAGGTAAACGGTGTTTCCGTGTGCTGCTCTGGTTTCAGTGTTCTATTGCGCCAGAAGCAGCTTAGTCATGCTGGCCAAATAACTTGGAAAAACTGTCTGTGGACAAACACCGGCTCCCTCAGCCTGTAAAGCGAGATGTTGTCAGCGACTGGACTAAACTGTTAGAGGAGTCCTTTACCTTTACCTTTAGTGTTACCTATTAGATGCAGAATAATTCTGTTTTCAAAAACTACTGTTTCTCTCAAATCATGGTGCTCTTTTCCAGAGATAAGTGTATGTTCTGTCAGTCATGCAGGGGCAAATATATTTCAAATGGAAATAGGGTGTTTTCAAAACCAAAAATAAGCATGTGTTAATTTCCAGAAAGTCATGACTGGTGTTGTCATTACTTTCTATTCAGATTTGTTTTCATTAATATGTAGATCCACAGATAGACACACACACACACACACACACACACACACACACACACACACTTTATTTATTTTCTTTCCTTTTCCAAGATTAAACAGCAATAAATATACAAGTGTTTACTGGCTTTTTTATTATGTTCTCCGCTATACACAATTTCATGTATATGTGTGGTATCCGGGAACGTAGCTCCCACGTAAGTGGGGAGGTGCCTTGTATCTTTGTGCTATAGAAGACCATGTCTTTCAGACCCCACCCCACCCTGAAAATTAATATAGCTTCAAGGCTTCAACCAATGCGTATTTTATATACATGAGTCCCAGTTGTGTTCAGTTGAGCTTATTCTCAGGATAGTGTGTGACAGGCTATTATTTCCTAAAAGGACTGAGTTTAGGCCTGTAGCCACTGAGAGTGGGGCTGCAGAAAGCAGAATGTTCTATGTTCAGTTTTTGTTTTTGTTTTTTTACTATTTTCCTTTAACAGGTAAAATATTAAGGAAAAGCACAGATTTAATATTTTTTTCTTACTGGTTTAGTAAAAATAAAAACTAATAACAACCTGTTCCTACTCTCCAATGTCCCTAGTGGCAAAAGTAACTAATAAACCTAACAAGATTTTAAAACTTTATAGAATAATTTTTATTTAATTTTATTAATAATAGTTTAATTGTAGTAAAGTATATGATCTTTCAACCCTGTACTCACTTACTTGGGAGCAAGCCCAATTAAACACAAAGGGACTTACTTCTGAGTAGACATGTATACCATTCTGCTGCAAATAGCTGTACAGTGTGCATTCCTGGACTTCAGATATGGTACAATAGGACTTGTAAATAAAGTCTCTATACCAGCCTGCACCTAGAGATTCAGGGCTTTACAGAAAGGAGGTAAATAGACATCACTCCTGTGTAACCATCAGTTCCTTACTGCAGTCAATGAAATCATACTCATTTCTTAGTATAGACTCACACCCCATAATGATGCCTTCAGCTCTCTACTGAACATGTCCAGAAATAATCTCTCTCCATAATTCTTAAAGGAACATGCACTAGTCGATCACAGGTTTATAAGGATAATTTATTTGTGCTTTTGTTAAGGTTCAGTAATGACCCCAAACAGACTTTTGGTTAAAACGATATGCAAGGTTTTAATGTCTTGTATATGATAATCCTGAAGCTATGCATTTTAAAATGCATGGCATTCAGTGGGCTTCAAATGGGGGGTGTGCTTATTTCAGAAATAGCAGAACTTATTCTTCAATATTGTGGGGCATTATTACAGCCAGACCAACAATTTGTGAGGCTCACAGAGTTTTTCTGTAAAATTTGCTAGAGAGAACTCTGTGAGATCACTTCCTTTGTCTGTCTTGGCAGGAAGCTGTAATACTACATCCTTCCTGCCTGCCTTGGCAGCTGCCTCTTTCTTCATCATGCTTCCAAGCTGACCACATGTGTGTGTCTGAGCTCTGCAGCTCAGATACCATTTTTGAACTTGCATTTTGTACTTTCATAGTTTAGATAGTAACTATAAACCTGCCTTCGTTTTGCTACTGTAATTGCTGCTTCAAGATGTAGATTATGTAAGTAAATACCACTTTTAATTTTTTCACAAAGAATGTGTGTGTTAAGGGGGAGAAAAGGGGTAAAAGCAGGGAAAATCCAGTCTGTCTTAAAGGGTCCTGGGTTATTGTTTCTAGAAGGTTCAATCAACCTTGTCTCGGCTTCCAAGTTTAAGCTGCAAATCATGGTGCTCTGCTGATCTCACTAAGATGAACAAGAAAGGATAATAGCTAAACAATATGTCCTCTCCTGGTGTCTAAATCCATGCCTACAGATATGTGGACTAAAATAATGGACACAGCTACAAACATTTAGCGAGCAAACGCTCATAACAAGTGGATAATCAGCAATGTACCTGGTGACTGATAATTATCATTGATACTGTTCAGTAAAACAGTCAAGGGGTCAGGAATAATACCGTGAGAATTTGTAGGATCTGAGACCAAAGAGTTTGACTCCACAACTCAAACTCCTGTGTCCCATGACTCATATAAGAGCTAATAATTTTAACCAAAGTTGGTTAGGAATACTAATTCTTAAAACCCAGTTATCTGGCCATACGCATGATTCCGTACACTGTTTAATGCTTGCTACTACAATAGATCATGCAACTGTAGATAACTGGCAGGTCATCAGTCAGCCATGAGAAATGTTATTTTTAGACAATTGTTGGGTTTTTTTAACTACTCTTGGTGGAGATTTTCAAAGCCAATGTAGTCACAGCTTCAGTTTTTGTAGGCTGTTGGACAAGAAGGTATTAGCAGGTCTGCCTGGTCCTTTTTTGTCACTAGACATGGAGTGGGGAACCCATCCATTGGACATATATTAAGTGGATACGCAGAACCTGAGGACTTTGCTGGTGTTTGGTGGACTTTTGTGACATAACAATTGTCCCCGTTTGAACATTATACCTGCCGAAAATGACTCTATGTGGAACTAATGATGATACCTGCATATGCCTTTATGTAAAAATAGCTTGTAAAGCCTGTTCTTTCTTTGGGTCCTCAATCCAGTTGCATGATGACTTCTTGGCACCCATCTCTAGATTCTCCTTTTAGAATAAATAAATAAAATGTACAAAGTACTTTTTCTTATCACTGAAAAGCCATGGGTTAGCTTCTGATATTAAAGAAGGGGACCTAGAGGACAAAGCTGACAATTATAGGCAGCTCTCACGTCTCTATCTATCAGTATTTGTGACTTGCTTATTTTACCGCATCAATTTCTTCTAGTCTTTTCAGACTCGTTAAGTCCTCAAAGTGTAGCCACCACTAGGGATCTCTTTAAAGATGTAGCACTCCCACTGGTGCAATGTCTTTGAAAACTGAGCTGTGAGGTTGGAAATATTGTGATACCTTTAGTACTTCCATGGAGGTGCATTGTGGACCAACTTTGTCCTCTCTCCATTGACTCCTTTTAGAAACTCTGCAGGTTTATTTGAGAATCTCTCTGGGCTCTGTTGTTGTTGTTTTTAAAAAGATGTTTTCATCCTTTGAGATCATGCTTTGATCTACGTTTAAATAGGCAGGGTGAGTCTGACCTACTTTCCCCCCACCCCTTTGAGCATTTGGGGACTTTTAGAAGCATTTTATTGAAGCAAACATATAAGAGTATCTGAGGCCAGTTTTAAAACTTCAGAGGTTTGTTTTGAATACTCTACTATTTATATTTTGCTTTTACTGGCATCTTATTTATTCATTAAGACACTTGGGGACCATTAAGGCAAGAAACCTCAGCTGCTGAGGCACCATTTCTAAATTCCTTGCAATGTTAGCTCTTACTAGAATAAGAAATATATGGGTTAAATTGATTTTCAAAAATAAGGATCAATTTATACTAGGGCTGGGGAAGCTTTTCAGCCCCAGAGTCACATTCCCTCCTGGGCAGCCTTCCAGAGAACTCATACCAGAGGCAAAAGTGGGTGCAGCAATAATGTAAATTTTGTACTGCTGGCTAGTTTCTACACACATTCACCCGTACCTTTCTCTATCCTCTGTCCAGGCAAACTAGAGGCATTATCAAGAGTTCTAGAACACATTCTAGAGACAGGCAAAAAACTGACTAGACCACTGCTCCCATATGGCAAGCCGCATCACTACAGCATCTCCATGAGAGTTTTCTAGACTGATTCCATCCATAGTGGCCATTGGCTCCTCCTAGGCAGGAAGAAGTGTAAGAGGGAGATAGTAAGCAGCCTTATACTCGGTACTGTCTACTCTGACTGCCAATGGTTCTCCGGGGTTTCGATAGCAGCCTTTCCCAGCCCTACCTGGTATCACTAGGGATTGAACCTGGGATATTATGCATGCAAGGCAGATCATCTGCTATTGATCTGTGGTCCTTTGGTTTGTCCTCTGATCCTGATAACACTTTGCTTCTGATTCTCAGGTTCCCCCTTCTCATTTCATTCTGCAGCCCACAGCCCATAATTGACTATTACACTGATACCTTGTATTTCCTCCAAGGTGTTCAGGTAGCACACATGGTTCTCTACCACCCGTTTCATCCTCCCAATGATCTTGAGGATTGCTTGAGCGAAAATCGTTCACCCAAGGATACCCTGTGAGCTTGAAACCTGGGCCTGCCAGCACACTGACTCCCAAGCCCTCTCTAGCAAACAGGAATAATTTCAGAGTGGGGCAAGTAGCAGGGGTTCTTTCTCACACTCTACTCCCATCAGAAATGGGAAATACATGGATAAAAGAGATTGAAAGAGGTGGGCTTCTAAAGAAACCCTCAACATGGTGTGGGGGGAAACTAGAGGATTAAGTGTCTACATTACTTTGGCATGAATCAGTTTTATTATATTTCTGCATTCATATGTGTCAGGGGTTCAGGGAGAGAGGCGCAGATGAGGGAGGAGACAGAGAGTGAGGGGGAAGGATTCCAGAGTGACGAGGAAGAGGATGACAATGACCCAAGATTGTCCATGAGTCCGTCCAGTGAATCGGAGGACTCCCAAAAGGGAGCCCCTCTGGTCAAGCCAAGGGAAGCTAGAGGGGGAAGCAGTCAGGAGCAGGGAAACGAAGGGGGAACCCCCAGTGGGAGTTGGAGAGCGAGACCGGCTGCTCCGCTGGAACGGAGTGAGGGGGGAGGAGTGACCAGTGTGTCAGAAGGAGCAGAACAGGAAGCAGAGAGGGGAAGGAGATCAGGGCAAAACGTCCTGCCGGAAGGGGAGGAAAGTAGTATCGAGGGCAGTGTAACTGTCGAAGGCAAGGTCAGGAGCAACGTACGCGCGCCAAGTTCAAAATGGGAGGCGCGCGGAAATGAAGAGAGTCCTGGGGAGGAGCCTGGTCCCAAAGCCCGAAGGAGGGGGGAGGAGGCGGCAGAGGACTCAGCCTCTGGAGAGTCCCGAAGGGAGAGAACACAGGGGGGCAGAAAGACCCTGCGGAAAAGGAAAGAGAGAAAGAGGTGGACCAGTACAAGCCTCTTAAACTGGTGTAGAGGGGGGACCGACTCAGAGGGTACTTCAGCGGTCTAAGCGTAACAGACGTAGAGTCACGGAGCTCGGATGTAAAGCTAATAATGTTCTTCAATTAAAGCTTTTGTACATAAGCTGGAGTGGACTTTGGTCTCTTGTGAGCTGGGACCACGGGTGACTCTGACAATATGTTACTTTTTTTAAAAAAAACAAATAAACCCATATTTAGAAGAAATACATGTTTGTTCAACACACTCCTATACATGTTTAATCAGAAGTCTTAAAAAATAAATCAGTGGCTTTACTCCCATGGATCGGCTTACTCACAGTTCAGTATGCATAGGATTAAAATCTTAGATATTTTGAGAGAAAATATATCTATTTCTATAAACATTTTTTCTCAAAATAGTCATTTTAAAACTCATCTCGATATCTTTCTTCAGCTAAGAACTTCATCAAAACATCTTGGAAATGTGAAAGCTGGTGGCTCCCTAACTTTCAATTCACACTTTGGTCAGCAAGGTATGGGTTAGGTTAGTTTGCATTGGAATTCACAAAGACTGAATTCCTGAAGCATGCCTAGAAAAAGCTTTAAAACAGGAGAAAGAAACGGAAAAATCAGGCTACTGCAAAAACAGACTGAAAATCAGGACAAAAGAACTGATGAGGAATGTCAAGCAGAGGCAGTACATGAAAGCAAACACACCTGTCGCTCTACTGGCCTACAAGGGCTGCTTTTTCTTGTGCCTTCTGAAAGCCTTATAAGCTGTTTTTTCTCCCTGTGACATTGTGTCTCCATGGTGTGAAGGAGAAGAAGCTGATCAAAATCCTAGCTATAGAAGTCATCACAAGAGTAGGGGAACGCACATACAGGTTATAGAGGAACTAGGAGTGATAGCCAAAGGTATACATAGGAAACTTTTGAAGAACCGATAATACATTCTCAAATGTATTGAATGGCTGTGAATTTTAAACAGCCATTGGAGGGTAGAAGAGAGAAAAGAGAAAATAACCAATGTGTGGTTTAACCCTCCCCCTCCACAACCCTAACAGATGGATTTCTAAAAGCACCAGAGACAGAAAATTCAAATCAGGGAAGACCAAGTTTCATGGAATTTGGCCCCCTCTAATTAAAGCAAGGGATGCTTATATTTTTGAGCACCCCTGCTTTGAATAATTGCCCCAATTCCGGATGGAAATCATTACAGTGTAGGGAACTGTGTGAATTCTATATTCAGTTTGTTGCATATAGTGTGTGCATATGTGTCTATTTCATTGTGTCACTGGTAACTTTTTGTGTAAAGGATCCCCAAGTATGTAGCTTTCACAAAATCATAAGAGCTGGATGATCAAGAGTTGTAAAACCATAAAGCTGATCCAATCCCTTGCTCAGTACATGAAATCCAGAGCTAGAACATCCCAACAGATGGCTGTCTAACTTACACTTGAAGACCTTAGCAACAAAAAGCCCTCCAAGTAATTGGTTCCATTGTTGAGCATTCCTCTTAATGTTCAACTGAAATCAATCCTGCTGTAAGTTAAACCCATAAGTTAAACCTGCCCTCCAGGGCAAAGAAAAAGTTTTTGTCCTCTGCTGTGTGACAGCGCTTCAAATATTTGTAGAGTGCTACTATGGTCCCCCATCCGCCCCTTCTTATTTTCCAAACGAAAGCATTCCAAGATTCGTCAACCTTTATTCCTAGGACTTTTTTTTCCATACCATTGACCATCTTGGTTGCCCTCTTGTAAACCTGTTCTAATTATGTCTAGATACTTCTTAAAGTATGGCACCCAGAACTCGACGTAGAACAGCAGAAGAGGTCTGACTAGTGCAGAATGAAGTGGGCCCTTTGCTTCTCATGATTTGGAAACTTGAATTATGTTAGTGTGGCCTAAAATCATATCAGCCTCTGTCTTTTTTCCCCAGCCACATCACGTTGCCAACTCATATTCAGCTTCTGATAGACCAAAATCCTGAGATCTTTTTCACATATGCTGCCTTCAGTTCAGGTATCTCCTACCCTATAGTGGTGTGCTTGATTACAGAAGAGGGGGCAAAATGGAGAACTTTGTCCCTATCAAAATTCATTTTGCTAAGTTTCAGAGCAGCTTTCTAGTCTAGCATCCTTTTATTCCTGTCTTTTGAGGTGTTAGGTGTGCCTCCCAGTTCTGTGTAATTGGTCACATTTAATAAATAAAGATTCCCTCCACCCTTCCATCCACCCTGTGGCCCTCCAGATATTGCTGGACTACAACTCCCACCATCCCTAATCATTGGCCATACCATTTGGAGCTGGTGAAAGTACTTAATAGAGCAGCAAGGCCACCATCACATCCACAGTCTTGCCAAGAGTGCTGGCTATGACCAATGATGGGGCAGGCTGGGGAATGCTCCCCACTGGCTGCTGCCGCGATAACTTCCACCCATTCACCTGTTTGGTGGTTGAAAAGGGAAACTTCATGCTGGTGGAGTCGCACTGGCATCACTCCATAGGGAGATGTCAACGGGGGGTGGGTCACTTCCACCCAATCCACACCAACACCATTCCAATCATTTGGATTCCTCTGCCAATCACTGGAAAAAACCAACCAAGTCCCCACCCCCATTACCTAGGATAGAGTCCAGCCATGCCCCACGTGAAACTTCCCTTCAGTTTGAAAATAGGTTTCTAACAAGGATTATCTCCTTGGAGAGGGAGTGAGAGAGAGAGATTTATGCATCCAGTTAACTGTTCCTCTCCCCACTCCCCAATAATAGTCCTTCGCTTTCAGTTCATGCCTACTCTTCCTCTTCAGCAATCAGTCATCCTGTAAGGGGAGTTGTTTCTTTTTGTGACATTCAGCTTTCATTCTTTTATTATTGCCTCTTTTCTGTTGTTGTTGTTGTTGTTGCTACTGCTGCTGTGCCGTTTAACTCACCCTGATTATTCACATTGTCACAGACACAAGCAAACTAATTGAACTTACCTATGTACTGTCAAATGTAGTTGCCGACAATGTTTGCATTGTCTCGCAAGCAGAACTTCTGTAAAAACCAAAACCATTATTCAGCTTGCAGCCTTGGTTAAATGGCTTCTTTGGGATTTCAGAATGCTCTAGTAAGGAATAGGGATGGGGGAGAAATTCAGTACAGTTTACATTAAAAGGGAAACCTACCTAATGTGCACTTTCTGAAACAATATGAGAACCAAAATGCAGTTATCCTTCAAAATCCACACTTCTGCAAATTTTGCAGCACAGATTTCCAGTCAAGTAATGTGTCCAAAAATGCATATGCTGAAGTAGTGTCCATAAAAATGCATATATTGCTGAAAATAATTTGCAATAATGCCTTGTTTTAGGGGTAATTGCTTTTCAAAAATTTGTATATTAGGCTAAATTGGATACTAGGATGTGTATATTAGGAAAAAAATCACATCAAAATACTGGCAGGTTTTCATGAGGGCTTTTAAAAAAATAAAATAATCACAAGCAGATTTGGGAATGTGGAGTACTAAATTTAAGATCAGAAAAGTAAGATGTTGAGAGAACCTGAAGTTGACAGATTTGCCCATTCCTAGTCAAAAAGACTCTTCCGCATCTTCAGAAGAGAAAAACCATTATTTATGTGTAACTCACGGAGCCTGCTTGAGGACGGTTGATGTAAATGAATGTATTTCCATTTGCCTCACTGGAATCTCCTGAAGGTTATGGGGATTAATGAATAGACAATCTGCAGATGGTGACTGAATAGCTTGAAGTCTTGCTAGCAGTACTGCATTTATACAGAGAAGAAAAGAAGCAGAACTGTTAGTCCTTTCCGCCTCCGTATACTTTGCTCACAACATAAGTAGTGCTGAGAAACCACTGTTAGAGATGCTTTGTTTCTTTCATAGAACTTGAGTCTACGAGGTTTCTTGTGGATGACGAATGATGGTTAGTGCTATTAATTATGCATCCCCTATCTATGAAAACATAAAACTATTGGAAGGAATTCTGTATCTAATCTGTGGCTACTATACATACATCCTGGATATTAAATGAAAGAGTTCTAGACTTTGCATTTTAATGTGATTGTTGTTGTTGTTGTTTAGTCGTGTCCGACTCTTCGTGACCCCATGGGTCAGAGCACGCCATGCACTTCTGTCTTCCACTGCCTCCCACAGTTCGGTCAAGTGATTACTACATGCACTTTAGTTTGTTTGCACTTTGGTTTGGATTGGGGTGTATATTTCCTATGTGATCTAAAATCTTCCAGAGACGCAGATAAAATTATAACCTAGTATTTGAACACAGAATGAAAGGTGGGTTTTGAATAACTACATATTATATAGTCTCTTATCCAATAGAGAGTGTTGTACCCAAGGGGAGATGAGCAGCAAGAAGATAAACAGCTCCAAGCCATAGGTCAGAGAAATTTGGAGGAGGATGAACAGCAATCCAGGAAATTCAGTATGCTATTTGCAAAGGCTGGATAACCCTCTTGATTCCAAGGGCTACCGTATTTTTCCCTCTATAACACGCAGATTTTTTTCTCCTAAAAAGTAAGGGGAAATGTCTATGCGTGTTATTGAGCGAATGTGTGGTCCCTGGAGCCGACTGGCCCGAGTGCATCACACATTTTCTTCGAGGGTCGTCTTCGTTGCGGTCAGCAGAAGCCAGGGAAGTGCTTGCTAGGAGGTTTGGCCACTCTGATCGCTTGATTGTGTGTGCAGCGCAACTGTGTGTTTGCTAGTGTGTGTGCTTTGTGAGTGTGTGGTTGCCTGTGTGTTTGTTTGCTAGCGTGGGTGCTTGGAGGGAGTGAGAGAGTGACTGACTGCTGCATCTTCTCCTGCAATTTGCCTTTTAAAAAATTGGAAGCAGCGGGGCAGTAAAAACCACCTCCAAAAGCCCCATTTTTCCCTTCTAAGGCTGCAGCTCGGCTTTGGGAGCCCTGAACCCCTGCCTTGTTCTTGAGGGATCTTTGAGGTTTTTCCTTTAGCTTTAACCCAGCCCCCTTATTTTACCAGTTTAACTTCATTCTCGGTGTGGTAAACTGATTGCAGGCAGCCACACGTGCGTTTGAGCCTCCCGAGAGAGAAAGCTTTTGCTTTCCTGCATTCTGCCTCAGGGTCTTACAGCCCACCCCCTCTGTTTCGTTACTGTGTTTGCTCAAACGGAACAAAGAGCAGAGAAAACCCCTCCCCTTCAGGCAACAGAGGGGAAAGCAGAGCGTCCTTCCTTCTAATTCCTCTCCATGCTCCGGTGCTGCTGCTGCTGCGTCTAGGGACTCGCAGGCAACATGCAGGTGGGGGAACTTTTGCCTTCCTTTCCTCCCTACGGTAAAACCCCTCTCCTGCATTCTTAGCCAGCTGCTTCTCCGCACACCCCTCTTGGTGCTCCTTGTCCCTTCTATGTTTTTCCTTCCCTCCCCACTTAAAACGTGGTTACAAAGCGCGGACCAACATGGATCCTCAGGATCTTTGCATTGGGTCACCCCAAATTCACCATCAGATCACATAGCATATCCATGGCTACAGCCTGCACCAAAAAAATCACGCACCCACTGTTGCCTGGGGCTGCAATGGTGCAAAAACGTGGTTAGAAAGCACAGATCCACATGGATTCTCAGGATTTTTGCATTGGGCTACCCCAAACTCACGTCAAATCACATGTCTGTGGCCACAGCATGAAGCACAAAAATGATACATCCACTGTTTCATTCAGAATTTTTTTTTCTTGTTTTCCACCTCTAAAAACTATGTGCATGTTATGGTCAGGTGCGTTTTATCGAGCAAAAAATACGGTAAATTCCATGATGGGGGTGTATACAACTGGTGGGCAGGACTAGATGCAAAACTGGGGAAAGTCCTGAGGGCCAAACTGAGATAGCTGGAGGGCCACATTTGGCTCCTGGGCCTGAGTTTCCTACCTGTGCTCTATTCTTGAACTTCATTCATTGTAACAAGGCCTTGGTGTGTTGTCTTGAATAGTTGCGGCACTTGCTGTTCAAGGCGGCCGGGGGGGGGGGGGGGAGCTTGATCTGAAATGAATGTTTTAACATTTAAAAAGTTAATTTGAGACATGAAAAGATTTCTGAAGAAGTGATCCCTGAACCTATGCACTCATAATTCGTTAACCCAAATGCCATCTACTGACAAATTTAATGAAGGCCCTTTTTCCTAGACAAATGAAATGCCAGGAGTCTCCCAAGTACATAGTAGTTAAAGGAAGTGTGGAACTGGCAAGGTGTACCTTTATGCTCACATATTCAAAGGCTATGATATCTAAAAAGGACTGAGAACAACTTTGGATGTTACAGCCAGTGATAATAAGCAGCTGAGTGAGTGAGTTATACTGGCCATCATTTTTGTATGAGTTCTACTTGGAACATAAATTTGTGAAAAGTGGAAACATGAGTCATGAATCCATTTAGTGGTTTGCTTTTTTTTTGTGATATCCACTGCATTCCGATTTAAAGGCTTGCAAGCCAGTGGGTCACAAGGCTGTCATGCCTTGGCCCCCTCTCTCCTATGCCTTTCATGACAGCTATCTGCCCCGTTACAAGAGTAATAGCAAAAAGAGCTGTCATGAAGTTTGCTTAAAGCACATTTTCATGTTAAATTTGGAGGCCCCACAGGGAATATCCAAGGAATTTTGTGGGAAACAAATCACATTTTGATAAGACTCCTGCAACTTGTAAGAGGAGTGGGTGTTCTCACATCCTTGGCCCTATCAAATTTCAGAGAGGTAACTGTCTTTCTCTATATCATTCCTGGATAAAGAAGGAAGATTTCTTGCTTTCCTGCTCCATTGCTCTTAGTGACAGTCTGAGGATTGATGAACTGAAACAGAATCTTTTCAGAGCATTGAAAATGTCTCCCAAAAGAAGTGGTGGAGTCTCACTGCTTCATACATTCTGAAACAACTTTCTAAAAATACGGTACAATTATAAGCACAGAGTACAGGCAACATTGCAACAGCCTGAGGAGACTTAATTTTTTTGGTGGGGGGCACATTCCTTGCCTTATGCTTTGGAGCATGCACACTATGGGGTTCCCTTGGCTCACGAGATAACAGTCCACCACCCCTGCTATAGTGGGCTTCCTGCAGCAACAAGAGTTGTTGGACTAGATGACCTTTGGGTCACGTTCCAACTATGAATCTATGACTTCCGTCACTGTTGATAATTTAAAGATGCCTGATTGAGCAGTCACTTCCTTCTTGTTTTTCAAAACTGTCCAAAAAAATAATGACTTTGCTTAAATAATATGTTGGAAACTTAATCAAAAAAATTACAATATTTGTTTCGCTCTCAATGACTTCCCATTGTCTTTGTCTTGCACCACAAAGAGGCTAGTTATCAAAGCTTGCTACATATGTTTGGTTTCTCTTATATGCCCAGGAGGTTGGTATTTGATGGCCTTTTACCCCAAGAATTCAGTTTCCTGAAGCAGAAAATTAAGCTTTTTCCTCTTTTCTGTGGAAAAGTCAATGTGTCCCTAATATTCACGCAAGACTGTGCTGACATACACCTAGCAAAGAAAATATTAAGTACTATCCCTAAATAGCTGGTACAGCAAAAGGAATGGTCTGAACAAAGACATAGGGCTGGATCCAGACTAAGTCATGCTTTGGCCTCATTGAAATCAATGAAGTTTAAGTTAGACATGACTTAGTTGTCTCCTTGATTTCAGTGGAACTAAATAAGGCATGACTAACTTAATCAGCACAATCCAGTCCAGAAGTGAATTTCATTGAGGTCAATAGAGCTTACTTGCACATAAGTGAGGATAGGATTACAGTTTTTGTCTAGATCAGTGTTTCCCAACCTTGTGCCTCCAGCTGTTTTTGAACTACAACTCCCATCATCCCTGACTAGCAAGACCAGTGGCAAGGGATGATGGGAATTGTAGTCCAAAAACAGCTGGGGGCACAAGGTTGGGAAACACTGGTCTAGATCCTTCCTTGTGTTCAAGACAGTGGCCAAGTGTTTTTCCCTTAGCTACACTGAAGCTTCTCTTAAATAGGACTGAGATCCCTTGCTTCTATTTGCATTTTTGCAATGAGGTGTCAAGACACAGTGAGATTTATATTTTAGTTGTGTTAATGAGAACCTGTAGATAGTCTAACTCAGATGTGGGAATGCTTTCAATAAATGATTTTGACCTTCTGAGCTTTAAGTGGGGCAGAAAACAAAACTTAGTTCAGCACTTTTCTCCTGCAATACAGGAAATGAAATCAAGAGGTGTGAACAGGTATATATAATTGAATGTTATTGAAAAGTAGACTCGCAGCAGAAACTGCAGATCCAAAATCTGTTCCTATATCCCACCACTGTAGGCTCTTTTCCTATACCATACCACTTTAGGCTGCAGAGGGCTATGTGTTTATCCCCACCCCTCCTTGATAAATTTATTTTGCATAGATTCATTGAGTTTTAGACTTGGAAGGGACCACGAGGGTCAACTAGTTCAGCTGCCTGCAATGCAGGAATATTTTCCCCCAACATGGGATTGGAACCCACAACCCTGAGAGTAAAGAGTCTCTTGTTCTACTGACTGAGTTGTGCCACAGGTCCATAGTAAATTAACATGTCAGGAGAGGGGGCCAACCTCGCTTTCTTACTGATATTCACCTGGTAGATGAATGAGCTTTTTTCCCCACATAGGGAAGCATTCAGACATATATACGCACCAGGCAGTCCAGGATTTTACCATAATTTTGCCACTTAACCTTAGCTTAATATAAATGGTGTTATTAAGCAATTAGCCTGGCATGGTCATTCTGAGGTATGCCCTACTGTTTTCAAAGGGCTCTACTCCCAGGAATGGTGTGCCTTTTGAGTTCCTTCTTTCCGTGGTCATGCTGCCACCTTCATTTGCTTTAGATGGGGAGCTTCCAGTCACGCTATAGGAGGACTTAAGAAGTTGTTTTATACCTGCTGGTTCATCTAGCACTGTATTGTCTACATTGACTGGCAGCAGCTCTCTATAGAATTTCAGGCAGCACTACCTTGAGATACCATAAACTGAAACTGGGAACCTCTTCATGCAAAATGTGTACTTTATCACAGCACTACAGCCCTTAATTTTGTTTGGTCTACATTTTAAGTGACTCAATTTGCACCTCCTGAACTAATACAGATATTGGAAGACAATTATCCTTTGGATTTCGCACTTCTCCAGATTTTGAAATACAGCTATTGCCTTGAAAAAATGTATTAAAATGTAGAAGAAGGGGGGGGGGAGAGGAATTTAAGGGTAAAGTACATTTAGAAATGAGTACATTGAGATAAAATAAGTGTTTAAATAAGTGTTTTGTGCTCAAATATTTAAATACAAATTTCCATCTGCTTAAAAAAAAAACCCCACAGAACATTGTAAAAATGGGTCTGAATGGAGTTATGATTAAACACATGGAAAACTGACATGAACTCAAGATAGAATGATGAATAATCAGGCTGTTTGCTGGAGCCTTGTGACAAGAGGGTGACATGGCTACATTGTCTCTTTATTTGTCAGTGTAGAATTTATTGCAAATCACTTTAGGGGGGGATCTCAAGTTCTATTATGAAAAAAGAAGAAGAAAATATCTGTCAGATTTCTTCATTACCTTTCATAATTTTGTAAATCTCTTATCAAGTCCCCTTCCAAGTTGTAAAAGGGTCCTTTTTAAATCTGTAAAAGCTACAGCTTTGATTATTGTGGTTTGCTTACTATTCAGCGCTGATATCTGGCCAGCTTGTTCTGCCCTTTTAACTGTTCTTTCTGCCCATCTAATGGCTTTATAGATATAATTATAAGATGTTTGGCTGATGTACTATTAAAACCTAATTAATTTTCAGTTTGCATGAATTAGCTGTAATATGCATAAAGACACACATTTAGAAGTGTGATTACATGTTAACTGAAAAGTTGACTTTGAGACATTTGTTTATATATTATAAAATGAAGTAGCTCCAGGCTTAGTGTCTTAAAAATTCTTGGCTCATTACATTATGGCTCTTTGATTGTCTGAATGGTCGCCTGGCATTTCCATAGGGCAGAACTACATATTACAAGAAAATACAGGAAACACAGAGGAGATAACTGTTTCTGTCTGTATGCAGCGAGGGATATTTGAGCTCAATCAAATCACATGTATATCTGAGATAATTTGTTATTCCTGATGTTGATAGATTATAACGGATCAGTCTTATATCAGAAACACAACTGAATGTAACAGGGTTACTTCCAAGTAGATGGATATAGGATTAAAGCCTTACAATGCAATCCTGTGCATGTCCACTCTGAAGTAGAATCATAGAATCATAGAGTTGGAAGAGTAAGTCCCTCTAATTTCAGGGAAGCTTCTATGTAAAAGGATATAGGAGTATAACCTAGAAAAGCAAGCAGGTACTGTTACTGTTGTTGTTGGCATTTCTCTGTCTTGGGAGACAATGGAGGAGTGTGCCTTTGGGGGGTGAAGATAAACTGTTGGAAGGTTTACAGCGCCTGCTGTAACCGATGCGGGAGAGACATGTTTTGTTCCAGCTGGGGCAAATGGAGGCGTTCGGATGTGCTGCTGCACCATGGTACAGCGGCATCATGATGTATCTTCTCTCTGCACTCCTCCCAGCAGTCAAACTGTAAATATAGTCAGTAGATTGTAATTTGGAAACGATGATTCAGATAACCTACTAAGCCAAACCTTGGCTTGCTGAGATGACACAAGCATGAGGCCTTCCAGAGAGGAGCTCACAGCCACTTAGCCCCCCTCCCTGCCCTCTTTTGCTGCCAAGCTCTGCCATACTAACCCAAGATTTGGCTCCGCGTGTCATCTGAACTGACGCTTGTAGTTTTGGTTTCTCTCCACTACTCATACTCAGCTAGAGATGGGCAAGAAATTCAGTTCAGTTCACATTGAAAGGGGAATCTTATCAAATTGGCACTTTCTGAAGTCATGAGTGAACCAAAATCTATTTTTGCCTTATGTATGAAATTCATTGCTTTGAAATAAAGCAGGTGCACTTCCCTTGATTTTCAAGTCAGAACTGCCTATACATTTTATTATAAGAAAATACAAAAATATTATTTCCTGACACCTTTAATAAGGGTGTCTCATGACCTCACTCTCTCCTCCCTGAAATATTGCTTGACCTTTCCAGGTGTCTTTTGGCTATTGTCAAAATTTCTTGAACATTTGGCCAGAGGAGGAATTTCCAGTTTTGATTTGGACCCTGCTTGAACTGAAATTTCTCTTGGGTGTACTGCCAAACAATTTCATTGAGTGACGCCAAGTTCTAGTCTTATAAGAGAGGAAGACACATTTATCTCTGTCCCATTTTCTTCACACCATTCATGATTTTTATAAGCCCATTTAAAGCTGTAAAAATGTTGCTTTTAAAACTGTTTCTGGGATGGAGTGGGGACCCCTCTTGTTTCTGAAATCTTTTCAGAGTGTTTCCATCCCAAAGTGTTCCCCATCCAATTTCACTTCAGGCTAAATTGCAGGGCCAATTCTTCCTTATATTAACACCTCAGTATTAATCCTTTGGAGCAGCATAGTTAACAAGCAACTGATAAGGCAGGGTAGGGACAAGCATTTAATTCTGCCTCCATCGCTGTTCTTTGTGGAGGGTGACTATTTGCAGGAAGTCTCCACTATTTTTCAATCGATTTTCCTGGAGTTCTAAGATGTACAAGAAGTCTCAATGGTTACAGGATGCTCTTTGCTTCAGATTATTGCCTTTCAATTCATCGAGGGCAATTGGAATAGTAACAGGGCTGTAGACACTCTTCCTCATGGTTCCCGTCACATGTTTACTGACATCTGAAGGCAGCCCTGTTTAGGGAAGTTTTTAATGTCTGATGTTTTATTCTGTTTTTAATCTGTTGGGAGCCACCCAGAGTGGCTGGGGAAACCCAGACAGATGGGCGGGGTTGTTGTTGTTGTTGTTGTTGTTATTACTGAAGAGGGCTTTAGTCTTAGATGTTTGAAGAGGGCTTTAGTCTTAGATGTGTTTAGTCTAGTATGATATGTCTATATTCAGATTCCTTGTGACCCTTACATAACAAATCTATTTGTCATTTGCACACTGGTGTTTGTATAAGGTGCGGAGATAAGTTATTTTGAAATTTGTTTTTAAACTATTCAGTCTGTGCATGTTCTGGAGCTAACAGATCTGAACTGTACCTCCCAGACTAATTTGCAGATCGGAACATGGCTATCCTTCAGATTTTGCACCTCTCCAAATTTTGCAGTGCAGTTCTCCAAGGACTGCCTTAACAACAACAAAAAGATCCCATCTTTCACTCACCCAAATAAATAAATAAATGATGATTTAATGATGGCAGGAGCAGATGAATGTGGAACTGGGATGAGACAAGCGTCATGGGCCAAAAATAGTTTTTTTTTAAAGTAATTTTTATTGGGTTTTTACATTTTATAACAACAGACACACACACAAAGACAAAGACAAACAAACACACAAATACAATTACATACCCTAAGTTTCTTTACCCACTTTCATTGACTTCCCCCCACCCCCTCCTCTTACATCCCAATTCCAAAATTAATTCAGCAAGTTCTTACCTAACCTCTTAAAGATATTCACATTGCTTTTAAAAATTAAATTCTTTTGTTTATCTATATTCAACTATCCAATTCTCTTATAATCATTAATTTCTTTTTTTTTTAAGGTCGATCTAACTTCCCCTTCACAAATTTTCCCTTTATTATATTAATTATAGGTCACATTGACCAAGTAAAACAAAACATAACATTTTATAATTCTATTCTCTCCCCCCCTGCCCCGGTTTCTGTCCCTTCCTAGACAAATGTCCAGAAAACAAACAAAAAATATTTCTAGCCCGGATTCCTCACGTCCGAGGCGTCTGATTCTCTGTCAGTCCCTCTCTGCCAGCTATATTGGTAGTCCTCTTTGATGGTCCTAAGACCCCGAAGGAGTTCAGTCAGAGTCAGATCATATTTTCTTTCATTCAGAATGTTGAAGAGTATTTGCTGCGAAAGGCCATCTAGTTTTCCATACTCAAGAGAAAAGTCCCAATCATATTGCTTTGTTCTTTCTAGTTTTAATATTCCAAGTACTCCAGGGGCTTCTCTCTTCTTCTTTCTCATCTTTCGCAGGTCTGTAATCCAAAGGTCTTCTTGCTCATACTCTAACGCTGCAGATTCCTGGTTGATATTTTCCACTTGTAGTGTCTGAACTCCTTCTTTTTTCTCTGTCAATTCCAAAGGCATCTCTTCCTGCTCAGCTGCAGAATTTTTATCATACATCTCCTTTGTGCATTCAGCAGAGTTGTTTGTTTCAGGATTCAAGGTCATAAAAACTTTACTCAGAGCCATACTCTGCTCCTGCAGGATTCCCACGAGAAAGAACATTTTTTCTATCTCCGCCAGTAATTTTCCCTCTGCAGCCATTGTAATGTCACTAATTCCCCCTAGGGGGCTTTCAGTTATTTAGTAGTCCTTTTCCAATAATCTGTTACTTTGTTATTATCAATACTTTGTTTCCAATCGCCTCAGTCCAAATGTATCAGCTTTAATTCCAAGAGTTATTAAATAGCAATATTCTTTACTTTGTCCGCCCGTTTGACAGCTTCTTTGACAGCTGTCAAACTCCTTTTACTTCTTCCTCCGGGACCCAAATAGAACACTCCCGGGTTTTTTGGGGGGGATACACACAAAGTTCCAAATTCCCTTTCTCTCCAGCACAAAAATCTTGTTCTATCAAATTTGTGAGAAACTTTTAAATCTTCAAAACAGTATTCATTCCGCCTTAATTCTCCGTTCCTTGCTTTGAAACGTCTATAAGTAGAGGGGGTGCGGACTTCCCTTTAACACATCCCCCGATCGTGCCGAATTCACAGGATAAAATTTTTAAAGTCCAAATTCCACTACTCACGGGTCCTTTGTTATCCAGTCCAAATTTTGGGAAGAAAGTCAGCGCTCTCCGGCCATGGCTTGCGGCTTCGCTCTACTGAGGTAGCGGTCTACTCTCAGCACCACGCCACTCTCCGTACCCTCTCCGCAGCCTTTAAAAAGGCTCTTCGTGGGTCGGGGAGGGCGCTTAAGGTGCCCACCGAGTCACCAAGTCCGCAGGCTTCCGCGCCTGCGGTTTCTGAGGGTCCCCGTGTCGCCGGCACGGCAAGACCCGTCCTCAGCAGAGCCGATTCCCTCCGGAGCTCGGAGGGAATCCGCCATTAGCCGTTCGCGCTAACCCGGAAGTCCTGGTCATGGGCCAAAAATAGGCTGATCTGTCCATCCTTATTATAAGCAGGTGGGCGAACCTGTTCAGCTGGGGGTTGCAGCTGGCTAGGTTCTCTTGTGCTTTCTTACTCCAACATGTATCTGCACTTCATATTACACAGTATTTGCAAGGAGCGGTCCATCTGCTTGGAGTGGGGGGTGGGGAACCGTGGCAATAGCCTCCCAGCCGCAGCATCACTGTCACTTAAAGTGAGGGGTGAGACAGTGGTGTGGTTGGGGTGTGCAGGTGCGCTAACATAGCTTATATGGCAGTCTGTGTGCAGCCCCAGCCTTGTCCCCCTTTCCTAGTATGCGGCAGTGATACTGATGGGGGGGCATTGCTGTAGCTATGCTTCACGAAGCAAGCTGCTCCTGGTGTTTGCCACTGCCGACTCTAATTTATATGTAGCAGTTATGGTGCATACAGTTCAATTTGTCCATACTGGTGCTGGCTCAAGACATTTTGATGGCTAAAGTAGCTTTTATTTACTATTAGATGTGTAACACAATCAGTTTGAAGTCACCTTGGTCTTTCAATATACCGTATTTTTCACCCCATAGGACGCACTTTCCCCCCTCCAAAAATGAAGGGGAAATGTGTATGCGTCCTATGGGGCGAATGCAGGCTTTTGCTGAAGCCTGGAGAGCGAGAGGGGTCGGTGCGCACCAACCACTCTCGCTCTCCAGACTTCGGGCAGATCTCCGTAAGCCGTGGGAGCCCGTGCCGGGCTCCTGCGGCTTGCGGAGAGTTGCCTGCATGCCGAAGGCTGGGCGCGATGAGCTCAGCGCGCCCAGGCTTCGCGCAGCTCTCCGCAA
Organism: Podarcis erhardii; assembly: GCF_964252035.2. Lineage (NCBI taxonomy): Eukaryota > Metazoa > Chordata > Lepidosauria > Squamata > Lacertidae > Podarcis > Podarcis erhardii. Next base: position 28,569,079 of record NC_138509.1, read on the forward strand.
GGCGCGGGAGCCCAGCACCGGGCTCCCACGGCTTGCGGAGAGTTGCCTGTTCTGGGGGCTAGGGTCGGGGGAAGCTCGGGCTTCCCCCGCCCCAGCCCCGCGCCTGCGGGGAAAATATTTTTTTCCCCTTTATTCCCCCCCCAAAAAAAAACTAGGTGCGCCTTATGGGACAGTGCTTCCTATACGGCGAAAAATACGGTATTCTATAGCTCAGACATACACTCTGCTCTTTTGTGAATAACACATCTGTGAGGTGGTGTTGGTATGTGTTAGGAGTTTCAACCAGGAAGGCCCAGGTTTCAGTCTCTGCTTAGTGTGAGACTCAGTGAGCAACTGTGGGGCTGTTACTTGTAGACTAGCCAAAAAATGGGTACTCTCAATGCCCAACACACTAAGCTCCATAGAGGAAATGACAGGCAATCAATCAATCAATCAATCAAGTCAATCAATCTAGAGTTCATAGAATCATAGAGTTGGAAGAGACCACAAGGGCCATCGAGTCCAACCCCCTGCCAAGCAGGAAACACCATCAGAGCACTCCTGACATATGGTTGTCAAGCCTCTGCTTAAAGACCTCCAAAGAAGGAGACTCCACCACACTCCTTGGCAGCAAATTCCACTGTCAAACAGCTCTTACTGTCAGGAAGTTCTTCCTATGTTTAGGTGGAATCTTCTTTCTTGTAGTTTGGATCCATTGCTCCGTGTCCGCTTCACTGGAGCAGCAGAAAACAACCTTTCTCCCTCCTCTATGTGACATCCTTTTATATATTTGAACATGGCTATCATATCACCCCTTAACCTCCTCTTCTCCAGGCTAAACATGCCCAGCTCCCTTAGCCGTTCCTCATAAGGCATTGTTTCCAGGCCTTTGACCATTTTGGTTGCCCTCCTCTGGACACGTTCCAGTTTGTCCGTGTCCTCCTTGAACTGTGGTGCCCAGAACTGGACACAGTACTCCAGGTGAGGTCTGACCAGAGCAGAATACCAGTGGCACTATTACTTCCCTTGATCTAGATGCTATACTCCTATTGATGCAGCCCAGAATTGCATCGGCTTTTTTAGCTGCCGCATCACACTGTTGGCTCATGTCAAGTTTGTGGTCAACCAAGACTCCTAGATCCTTTTCACATGTACTGCTCTCAAGCCAGGTGTCACCCATCTTGTATTTGTGCCTCTCATTTTTTTTGCCCAAGTGCAATGCTTTACATTTCTCCCTGTTAAAATTCATCTTGTTTGTTTTGGCCCAGATCTCTAATCTGTCAAGGTCGTTTTGAAGTGTGATCCTGTCCTCTGGGGTGTTAGCCACCCCTCCCAGTTTGGTGTCATCTGCAAATTTGATCAGGATGCCCTTGAGTCCATCATCCAAGTCGTTGATAAAGATGTTGAATAAGACCGGGCCCAAGACAGAACCCTGTGGCACCCCACTAGTCACTCTTCTCCAGGATGAAGAGGAACCATTGATGAGCACCCTTTGGGTTTGGTCAGTCAGCCAGTTACAAATCCACTGAGTGGTAGCATAGTCAAGTCCGCATTTTACCAGCTTCTTTACAAGAATATCATGGGGCACCTTGTCAAATGCCTTGCTGAAATCAAGGTAGGCTACATCCACTGCGTTCCCTTCATCTACCAGGGTTGTAATTCTGTCAAAAAATGAGATCAGGTTAGTCTGACATGACTTATTTTTCAGAAATCCATGCTGACTATTGGTGATCACAGCATTCCTTTCTAGGTGCTCACAGACTGTTTGCTTAATGATCTGCTCCAGAATCTTCCCTGGTATTGATGTCAGACTGACTGGGCGGTAATTATTTGGGTCCTCTCTTTCCCCCTTTTTGAAAATAGGGACAACATTTGCCCTCCTCGAGGCTGCCGGGACTTCTCCTGTTCTCCAGGAATTCTCAAAGATGACTGCCAGTGGTTCTGAGATCACATCTGCCAGTTCTTTTAATACTCTTGGATGCAGTTCATCTGGCCCTGGAGACTTGAATACCTCTAAACTAGCCAAGTATTCTTGTACTATCTCCTTAGTTATTCTGGGCTGTGTTTCCTCTGCTGAATCATTTGCTCCAAATTCTTCAGGTTGGGCATTGTTTTCTTTATCGGAGAAGACTGAGGCAAAGAAGTCATTAAGGAGTTCAGCCCTTTCTGTGTCCCCAGAAGAGTTGGACCTGCTATTGTCTATATCATATGGGCAGAATTCCACATGGGCACCCCCACTGACAGAAAGGGAGGGAATATCACCTCCTCCCTGAAGCTCCCAGTGCCACCTTTTATACTTCATACTATGTCATACTTCATACTATTTCATACTATTTTGGAGGGTCCCCCGACCTCCCAGAACAGATGGGAGGTATAGGGAGCTGCAGCGAGTGGGTAAATCATGAAAACCACCCCCTTCAGCATTTTGACAGAAGAATTCCTCTGCTATATCATGTTCCTTTCTATCTGCAGGAAGCAAAGTCTGGCTCCATCCTTGTGAAACTCATAAGTAATGTATATTTTTCTAGAAAAGCTTGAGTTTCCCCGCCTTCTGCACTGCAGTCTCTATCAGAAAATTGATTGCTTTTGTTTCCTTTTCACTGATGCCAGTCACATCTTGAACAGAACATTTAGTGATCCCATTGAAGATATCAAAAATAGTGAAAGTGATGTCAAAGGAGAATACATGTTAGAAGAAAGAATCAATTTTTTATCCATTCTAATTGCTTATATTATGAATTTCATTACAGCCAATTCCATTATATGAATCCATTCTCTCATGATAGTCAATAATTTGAAAGTTCAAGTAGATTTAATAATTCATTCAGTGAGCCCTTAACATATTTCAGTTTTCCCCAATACCATATAACAATTATCACGAGAGGCAAATTTAAACTTGTATGCTCAAAGATTTTTCTAAGTATGACATTTTTGGTCTCTGCACATTCTATAAACTCCCATAGGAGAAGAATTCATGAACAACTAATAGCAGACCCAGTCAATTTAGAGACACACATTTATTCACCCAGTTCGCTGTGCAGTTAGTTCAGGTTCGGCTGAGCTAAATAACAGTTGCAACAGAGATGTGTGCTACTGGGTTAAGAAAATGAATCTGATGCAGACATAAGCTCTCTTCAGGCATTCAAAGTGAATATGTGAAGATTGCTGTGGCATTGTGTGCAGAAACCCTGCCTGCAAAATCCAATTCCAAGAGGACACCTTCATGCACTGAGTGCAAAGGTCTGAAGGGGGCTCCAACCATATTCAGCTGAACACAGTTGCCTCTGTGGGACTGGGAATCCTGTGTTGTCAGGGTTCCCAATTGCACAAAGGCGTCAATGCAGGGATCTCCTATACCAGGCATGGGGAATCTATGGCCCTTCAGATGTTACTGGATTCCAGCTACCATCAGCACAAGCCAATGTGGCAAATGATCAGGGATCATGGGAATGCCACAGGTTCTCCACCTATACGCTGCATATTTTACCCCACAAACAAGCCAGTTGTGGCTTGAATGCGCAAATAGGGCCATGATACTGCATTGTTCTTAAAGTTTTAAAGACAAACAGCGGACAACATGAACTCTTGATGTGATGTCAACTTTGGCCATTGCTGCTAATATGTTGGATGTTGAATATGAATAATGGGTTTAAGCTCTCTATGGCCATGAACTCACCAACCTGGTTGGGGTATGGATTTTCAAGCTCAATTTCAAACAGCTTACCCCTTAGGTATGCTGGAGAATTTAGACTCATAACAGTTAAATGCTAGAGCAATATTTAATAAAAAAAGGAGTGCAAACCAAAGTAAGCACTTTCACACGTATTTTAAAAGGTATTTCTGATCAGTAATGGTGTGTATGGTGAGGAAGAACCATCCTCCTGACATTAGCTTATCCGCTGCCTACATGGACAGGGCCTGGGCAGGGAGGCAACAAGTTAGGAACACCAGTGTATCTGCGCAACCCTGGACCTGCCACTGCCCCACCCATGTAAGGAGAAGTGATGCTGGAGATTCCACCCCACCACATGTGGTACCACTTTTAATATATTTATAGTTCATTGCTCTGGACACCAAAAGTTTTTTTAAAAATTAATATAATATACTTCTGCAACCATAAGTAAAATGAATTCAGCAGAAGGAAATGTCCATAGAACAGAGTTCACAGCAATGCCCTTCACTGAAGAAAAAAAATCCAAAGAGTCTGTAAATCATTAAAATGACAATCTGCACATTGGGGTGCACGAATTGGGGTTGGGGTCAGTGAATTTAGGATTACTGACTAAAAGGTTTTAAAAATTGAAATGCTATGGATGTGTGGGTGGGTGTGAAGATTGTAATGCAGCACCAAAATGTTGCAACATAGACTTCAGGGAAGCGCCTTTGGGAAAGGCATTCCATAACCAGGGTGCCAGCCCAGAAAATGTCATGTCTCTAGTAAACTCCCATCATAAGTCATTTGGTAGAGAGACACCCAAAGAATATCCTCTGAAGGTCCATGTAGGTAAGATAAGTCCCAGAAGAGGTGATCCTTCAGGAAACCTGACCCCAAATGTTTAGGGCTTTAAATGACACTTTTAATTTGGCCCCCAAACAGACAATATGATCATGTTCCAGCTAGCAACCTCTCTGCACTCTTTGAAACTGCATAGAGTTTCGTCCATAGGAGAGTTGAGCGTTCACTACTATATACCAATGGAAACAGTACGGCTGACGGTCTATATAAAATAAATGCTTTCCACTTTGATTCCAGATATGTGTTTGTGAAATTTAACATCATCATCATGCATCAGGAATCCACTGGAAACCACCTGAGGGGAAAGAGGAAGCAGAAAGCACTTAGACAAAGTAAGTTTTAGAACTCTTAATGCAATATTGTACTTACCTTTTCTTAGAATCATAGAATCATAGAGTTGGAAGAGACCACAAGGGCCATCGAGTCCAACCCCCTGCCAAGCAGGAAACACCATCAGAGCACTCCTGACATATGGTTGTCAAGCCTCTGCTTAAAGACCTCCAAAGAAGGAGACTCCACCACACTCCTTGGCAGCAAATTCCACTGTCGAACAGTTCTTACTGTCAGGAAGTTCTTCCTAATGTTTAGGTGGAATCTTCTTTCTTGTAGTTTGGAGCCATTGCTCCGTGTCCGCTTCTCTGGAGCAGCAGAAAACAACCTTTCTCCCTCCTCTATGTGACATCCTTTTATATATTTGAACGTGGCTATCATATCACCCCTTAACCTCCTCTTCTTAACTCATTCTCGAAACAGCAGTGGTATTCTTGTTCAAAAAACAACAAACGAACTTTGTGACATTGGACCTTTGCACAGTTTGTGTGTTTTTATTGTTTATCTGGAAAAAAATGGGTTGCTGTGTATCAGTAAAGTTCCCCTGCATCAACCCCTCTGCTCATAATCACACCCTCCAAACATGGCCTTGTAGTGAAGAAACAGGACATCAGCCTGTGCTTGTTGTGTGCAACATTCAGCTACACACTTTAAAAGTGCTTTACTGTAGCCTGATTGAACCTACTAATCATGATGATCACCAGCAACAGATAATCTCCACTCTTTTGGTAATCAATCGGCACTTTACCAACTCTTTCTAGTTGCTGGAGGTGGTTGTGGGCTAATGGAATCAGTCCTTGGTTGCAAGCTATTATCTCTCATTGTATGCCTTTTGTAGACACTTTTTACCCAGAATTTATCAATTATTTTCAATACATTGAGCCATTTAGAAAAAAACATATTTGTGTGTTTACGCACCACAAATGCATGGCAAAATCCAGAAAAGTACATAAGGCAGCTGGGAGTTGTGTTCCATTTCTCAAGCAAGTTCAGGTACATCAGATCATGTCAATCCCCTGTGAAAAGTGGACCAAATTTCATCCCTAGATGGAGCCAGGTAATTTTCCCCTGTATTTTTCTATGTCATCTAAGTGAAAATCTGTACCTATATCCATCCTTCTACCTATGGGGGGGGGGGTTTGTTGTCTCCAGACCTCAGTAAACCCTGAAAAGGTAATCACAAAGTTCTGCAACTCCAGATTGACATTATAAATATGAAATGAAAATCAGACTTGAAGCGTTAAAGCTCATGATGGTGTATGAATATTCATTCATTCTGTGGCACTTCCATGAATTCTTTTAATTACCACCTTTTCATATTCCAGTTTCTCTGTAATTCGTTTGATAAACAATTCTGCAAAGGGGTTGCAAATGACACTTTCATTTTGCCAATCTCAGAGGTTATTACTTGAAGAAAATACATCATCAGGATTGGTCATTTTACATCTACTACGTATGAGAATCAGTCCTAATTGCATTTTTGTTTAATTGGTGGTGCCTAAATCCACGAAGTAAGGGAATTCTATTCTTACACATCCACAAATAATTAAATATGGATTCATAATTAGCATTCACAGAGACTTTGACGAGTTTTGCAGCAAGGTCCAGGGACCAAAAGGTCAATAATTGAAATCTATCATATGTGTGGGTATTTAGTGGCTGAAATGCAAGCAGAATCCATAGCTGAACAGACCCAGTTCTGTGTATACCAATTATGTGTATCTGCACGATGGATTAAATTGCTGCCAAAATGTACAATGACCACTAACAAGGAGTTAGTTAGTTTGGTAAAAGTTAAACACTTTTAGATCCCCCTGGTTTCAATAAGAGAGATTTAAATGCATGCAAAGCTCTCGTATTTAAATTAATGGTATTTGCTGGATCATGAATTGTTGCTATCAAAGGGTTAAAAGGTAGCAGAAACGCTCTAATCACTGAGCAGCTGGAGGTCATTAGGCTTCCAGGAACATGAGTTTGTATAAATAGTCAGTCTCCCATGTGTTTGTTCCCTTTTTTTTTCCCCTCTCCCCTTTTGGGCGTGTTTGCTGATATGTGTGGTTCGTCGCCGGGGGTTTTTTTGTTTTTTGTAAATAAACCTTATCTTTGAGTTACAAACCGCTTGCTCCAAGACTCCTCTTTGAAAAGATACTGCCTCTCCTGCCCTTCTAAACCGCTGCGCGAAATGCTCTGCTGTAGTGGGACTTGTGACGATGGAAGCGCACTGGGCATTTACATTAAACTAATTAAAGTTTAATGGGACAGGTTATGGATGTTTGTACGTCAAGAAGGAGATAAGGAGTGCAGTTCAGAGTGATTTATGAAAGGACTGGAGCGAAGACAGAAGCGGTTGCCGACAACGAAAGCCTTCAAAGCAGCTTGAGTCCTGCAACGTGCCTAGAAAAGTTTTAAACAGGCACTGCGCAGTTTGTACTCGCTGGAAGACGCCTTATTCCTCAAGGAGCCACCTCAGCAGCTGGGAGACGGTCTACAGGTGTGTGAGTATCGTTCCTAAGCCCCAGGGAGGATGGCAGAGTCCCAGGAAAGTTTTTCTGTCCCGTTTACGCGACTCAATGGGAAAAATTGGCAAGATTGGAAGGCTAGAGTAAGGGTTTGGTTGCAAGCAAAAGAGTTGTGGAGTTGCACTGAAGCACCGCCTTTACAGGCAGCTGCAGACGCGTCTGCAGAAGACAAAGCAGCAGCAGCAGCTTCACAGAAACGCGACAGGAAAGCCCAAGGTCTACTAGTTTTGGCAGTGGGACCAGAGCAAATGCCTTATGTTTCTGAGTTAAAGAACACGCATGAGGTCTGGACGGTTCTGCAGCGGTTAAATGCCAGAAACACTGCGGGGGCCAAGATCCATGCTACAAGATGTTTGTTTGATTTACGTCTCCAACCGGGAGCGTGTGTGAAAGAACATATTGCCAAAATGGTGTCTGCCTTTAATCAACTAAGACAGCTGGGCATTCCTTTCTCTATGGAGCAGCAGTCATACATATTGTTGTCTTCTCTTGATAAAAGCTATGAGACTCTAGCTCTAACTTTGGAAGCTATGCCTTCAACTGAATTAACCCTTGAATACATTTCATCTCGGCTTGCAGATGAACAGGATAAAAGGCAAAGAGAAAGAGGTTTGTCTTCAAAGGGGAGTTATGCTGTGCCTAAGAGTGTTGATGCTGAGTTTGAGCACACAGTAAATGCTTTTGCAGCTAGACACTGTTTTCGCTGTGGTTCCCCCTCCCATCTAATCAGGAATTGCACACGTGAACCTGGTCAAGACAGCACCAAGGCCGTTACCCCTAGTTACCAGACAAGGAGTTCCAGGGGACGTCGAAGAAGAGGAGGAGGTCGTGGCTACTCCCACAGCACACAGCACATGGCTTCAGCAATGGCGTTGATGCAAGGGCGTGGCCAAGGCAGCAATCTACGCTGGTTGGTCGACAGTGGTGCATCTCACCACCTGGTGGCGCCATCTAGTGTCCGTTTGCAGAATTGCAGACATTTGCAAACCCCTAAAGTTGTGACTATGGCAGATTCAACTAAACGTTCCTTAGAGACCGTAGGCACAGTGTTCTTGAATTGTTTGCAAACAGAAATTGATGCCTACGTGCTAAAGGGATTGAAGGGGTGTATTTTGTCTGTGTCAGAACTTGATAGAGTTGGGTTTAAAACTGTGTTTGAAAATGGGGTTTGCACTATTTCAAAGAATAACGTATCTCTTTTGCAGGTGGAATGCAGAAATGGGTTATATTATTTTGAGACAAGTCCAGATGAAGTTGAACAGGTTCATGCTGGTTGTGTGAACTTGCCTACCCATAATTCTTGTGTTCATTTATGGCACCGCCGTCTGGGACATATTAATTTTCAGTATGTTAAAAGGCAACCTGAATTATCAGAAGGGTGCAAAATGAACAAATGTGCTAAGTATTTGGATTGTACTGCATGCAAAAGGGCGAAGGTTCATAGATGCAGCTATCCCAGTTCAGATAGGAAATCTGACAAAGTATTCCAACTTGTGCATATGGACCTATGTGGCCCAATGCCTGTTGCTAGCATGGGAGGTTCGAGGTATGCACTGTGTCTCTCGGATGACAAAACAAAAGTCACATGGTTTTTTCCTCTCAAAACCAAAGCAGATACTGCAGAAACAGTTAAAAATTGGGTTCATGCAGTAGAACTTGAATTCGGTACTAAAGTACTTGCTTTTCAAACAGACAGAGGGTCAGAATTTACCGGGTCTGTGTTGCAGAATTTCTTTAAGAAAAAGGGAATTAAGCATCGTCTGTCTACACCTTATTCCCCCCAAGAAGGAGGCGTGGCCGAACGTAAAAACAGGGTTCTGCAAGAGTTGGCAAACTCTATGTTGTTTGATGCTAAACTCCCTCAGAGTTACTGGGCGGAAGCCTGGCAGGCGGCTACTCATATTCTGAACCGAGTATATAATTCTGTAATTGGCACTACCCCTTATTTTGCTTTATATGGGAAGAAGCCCAAAATTAATTACTTTCGGGTGTTTGGATGTCAAGCCTATGTACTTATCCCAAAAGCGTTAAGGAAAAAGGGAGGTCCAAGGGCTAGGAAACTCATATTTTGTGGGTACGAACCACACGCCAAATCTTGGAGATTCGTGAACCCAAATGGGGATACTACAAGAGTGGTCCTCAGTAGGAGCGCTGAATTTTGTGAGCAATCCGGATGGACTCACTTACATGGTAACCCTGACATTTTGAGAGATGACTTAGGCATTCATGCTGAGAATGAAAGTCCAGAGAGTAATGAGCCAGAAGGGGATGGTGCACATGGTTCAGATGCAGATTCTGACCAGGCACAAGGTTCTTCTCCTAAGGTAGAAAAGCCAAAATCTAGGAGTGTTCCAACATCGCCACCCAGTAGGCCTAGCAGACAGCAAAAGCGAAGCAGGTCACCTGCAACACCAAGCCCAAGGGAGGTATCTAAACGGAGGTCTTTATCCCTAGAGGCACATCCAGATATAAAGTCTGAGACAGATTCTGACAGCCAACGGTCAGAGGGGGCACAAGAGGAACAATTGCACAGATCAAACCGTGCCACAAAGGGCAAGCCGCCAGAGCGGTTTAAGGTGACAAGTGTATACGTAAATATGGCACAGTGTGAGCCAGATAGCTATATGGAAGTACAACAGCTTCCAAGCTCAGAAGCCGCAAAGTGGCAGGAAGCAATGGAAAAAGAGATGGCTTCAATGAAGTCTCTCGGTGTGTTTACAAGTACAGAGCTTCCAAAAGGGCAACAAGCTGTAGGTTGTCGATGGGTATATCGTTTAAAGCCCACAACTACTGAAGAGTTGCAATATAAAGCCCGACTAGTTGCAAAAGGGTTTTCGCAGCGCAAAGGTGTTCACTATTCTCAAATCTATGCCCCTACTTCAAGATCGGAGTCACTAAGAATGCTTTTAGCCTCTTCAGCTAAGAAGGGAAATAAGCTGTTTCATTTTGATGTCAATGTGGCTTATTTAAATGCAGACTTACAGGAGGAAGTCTATATGACAGCACCACCGGGTTTTGAAGGAGACAAGCCAAACCAGGTCTGGCGCCTACACAAATCCATTTATGGGTTGAAACAGTCCGCCCGTAATTGGAATTCCTGCTTAAACAATGCTCTAGAGAGCATGGGGTTCAGAAAGAGCGCAGCAGATGCGTGTCTTTATCTAAAAGGCTCGGGATGTGAACAAGAAGCAGTCTTGATATTTGTTGACGATTTATTATACAGTGGAAAGGATGATAAACTTGCACAACAATTTGCCACAAAGCTTGGAGAAAGGTTTCAGATAAAATCACTAGGCAATGTATCTGTTTATCTAGGAGTTAAAATTCAGCAAGATGAAAATGGGAACTATTGGCTCAGCCAAGAAGCTAAGATCCAGCAGTTGCTGGAAAGGTTTAAAATGGACAACTGTGCTGGTGTTAAAACCCCAATGGAGTTAAGTTACATAAAGGATGCTCAAGTCGAGCAACAGGCAGAGTTCTGTAATCCCGGGGTTTACCAGTCAGCGATAGGCAGTCTACTCCACATTGCACAGTGGACTCGGCCCGATATAACATATGCTGTCAACATGCTGTGTAGACAAGCTGAAAAACCATCAGTGCATGCTTGGCAAGGAGTAAAGAGAGTTTTAAGGTATCTCCAAACTACCAAAAGGTTTCGCTTAAAACTATCAGCAGAGGGCAGCACACAACTTGAATGTTGGGCCGACAGTAGTTGGGCAGATGCTGGACCAGATAGAAAATCAGTGTCAGGAATGGCGATAAAATTTGGAAATGCACTAATTGGTTGGAGATCAAGAAAGCAGTCACTTATAGCTTTAAGTTCAACTGAATCTGAGTTTAATGCATTATCAGATGTATGTAGAGAACTGGAATTTTATAAGCAACTGGTACAAGAATTGTTTGGAGAATGTTCCCTACCTATCAGAGTGTGGGAAGACAATCAACCTTGTATTAAACTAGCTAAATCAGGTCAATTCAAGGCACACACAAAACACTTGGATATCCGTTATCAAAATGTATGCCAAAGTGTAAAACAAGGTTTAATTGAACTAAAGTATTGTCCAAGCCAAGAAAATCTCGCAGACGGTTTTACGAAAGCTTTGAGTCCGCAATTTCATAAATGTTTCTGTTCAGGTTTAAATTTGAATTAAGGTTGGTACAGCTCAGTGTTACGAGCGAGAGGGGGTGTTGCTATCAAAGGGTTAAAAGGTAGCAGAAACGCTCTAATCACTGAGCAGCTGGAGGTCATTAGGCTTCCAGGAACATGAGTTTGTATAAATAGTCAGTCTCCCATGTGTTTGTTCCCTTTTTTTTCCCCCTCTCCCCTTTTGGGCGTGTTTGCTGATATGTGTGGTTCGTCGCCGGGGGTTTTTTGTTTTTTGTAAATAAACCTTATCTTTGAGTTACAAACCGCTTGCTCCAAGACTCCTCTTTGAAAAGATACTGCCTCTCCTGCCCTTCTAAACCGCTGCGCGAAATGCTCTGCTGTAGTGGGACTTGTGACGATGGAAGCGCACTGGGCATTTACATTAAACTAATTAAAGTTTAATGGGACATGAATTACGAAATTATAAAAAACAAATAATAAAAACACATTAAATCATTTGGAAACCTTCAGCTGATTTCAGTAAAGCCACATTTGAAAAGTGATGAAGGGGTTTCAGGGCATAGTGATTAGAAGGAAACTCCAACCCCCTGCACTGCAGGAATCTCAACTCACAGGTCACCCAGCCTGTGCTTTTAGGTTTATTTTACTCCTATGCAGTTACTGTATACCATTTCTAAAATATATAAAGGAAAACATAAATATATGCTTCTATCAAGGATGTGTACCGTGGTGATGTTCAGTATATAGAGAGCTGCTGATGGGTTGGAAGTGTGAGAGAAATAAATAGGCAATATAGCAGCATCTCAGCTACTAAGGACACCAAGTCATCTTGTCTAAAAGCGTTTGTACTTTCATCTGTCCTTTCCAGTCTGCCTGCCCGATGAGGAGTACTGTGAACTCAGTATCTGTGCATAGTCCTTCAGTAGCATATATTGGTCGAATGAAGATTTCACTCCCCCCCCCTCAGTTGTAAAAAGTGTCACTGCAGGTGATAGACAGACAGACAGACAGACAGACAGACAGACAGACAGATGCTTAGGTGGAAGGAGCTCCCCACACAGCCGGCCACACATTCATTTGCTGGAGCTTTGGTGGTGTATACTGCCATTATGTCACTATGGATAAAGAGGAATCCCACTAGTACTTTGCACCAGTAGAAGAGGTTAAGCACCAACAGCAGGAAGAGAGAAAGACCCCCTCCAGATGCCCTTTTATTGCTTATGATGATCAGGAATAATGGGAGTTGTGATTCAACAACATCTGGGGGGCCACAGGTTGCTCCAGCAGTAGGTCATCTGTGGGTGGGGGGAGGACAGCGGCATCCAATTGGTGATGGAGGCACGTCACTCATTAAAATGAGGCAGGGTACCCTAGGGAGCTCCAGGTTGGTGGTGACAACAGCCCTGCATGTAGCCCCCCCCCCAAGTGGAGCCACCAACAACCTAGAACTCCCCCACAATGACACTGCCTCACCCCGCCCTGCCCTTGCTCTTGTGAGCATAGTGCTGCCACTGGAATGACACCACTTCTTCTGTCCTCCCCCTTATGACCCATCACTGGGTTCCCTATCAGTAATATAAAGTGAGTCTGCTCAAGCTTTAGCTGAGACTAGTTGGGGAGCTTTCCAAGTATTGGCAGGCCAGACGTGGGATTGACTTTGCTGTCAAAGCATGGGAGCCTTTTTTATTTGTATCCTTTGGGTAGCTGGGGCTCGGGGACTGCACTGCTCACTGGAGTCTAAATGCCAACATTTGGGGGCTTTTGCATACGCTTTTTGACTATCCGGAACTTGGATGAAAAGTAGCCAAACATGGGGACTATGTCTTATTTAAGTGACTAGCACAAAAATTGCCTTGCTGGATCATGCGAAGGTCCATCTAGTCCAGGGGTCAGCAAACTTTTTCAGCACTGTCCCTCAGACCTTGTGGGGGGCTGGACTATATTTTGAAGGGGGGAAAAATGAACAAATTCCTATGCCCCACAAATAACCCAGAGATGTATTTTAAATAAAAGCACACATTCTACTCATGTAAAAACACCAGGCAGGCCCCACAAATAACCCAGAGATGCATTTTAAATATAGTGGAACCTTGGGTTGCAGACATAATCCATGACAGAGGCACATCTGCAACCCGCAGCGTTTGCATCCTGAAGCACCACGTCTACGCAGGCGCGATTTGGCGCTACTGCACATGCACAAAGTGTGATTTAGCACTTCTGTACATACATGAGCGGCGAAACCCGGAAGTAACCCATTCCGGTACTTCCGGGTTTCCCGTGATCCGCAACCCGAAAACACGTAACCTGAAGCGTCTATATCATGAGGTATGGCTGTAAAAGGACACATTCTACTCATGTAAAAGCATGATGATTCCCGGACCATCCGCGGGCCGGATTTAGAAGGTGATTGGGCCTACCCATGATCTAGTCCATCTCCACCATGCTGTTTTCAACAGCAAACAGCTAGGGACTTTGGGGGAAAGAGGATTGACTAGGATCTGGAGATGAACTCTCACCTCTGGGTTCCTAATGACTTGGTACTGCCTTGAGCTAATCATAAGTAGACATGGGCAGGAAGGCTTAATCACACTTTTATGAGCTTGTGTCTTCTATGGTTAGTTTGAAACATTGTTGAGCAGCACCAGGAAGTGGGGAAGACACTTTGAGAATTAGAATATACTGTAATGTCTGAACAACCTGGTGCTTAATGTAATACAAATTGACTTGGCTGTCTTACATGCGTCATCCAGAGAGCACATTATTATTATTATTATTATTATTATTATTATTATTATTATTATTATTATTTATCATTATTTGCAATGCACCTATTTGAGGCATCCAGGAATCACTGTTTGGAGGGCCGGAGCAGGAGTTCATGGGCAAAGACTGATTCTGTTTTGATTCAAAGGGTCAGCCTTTTGTTCTCTATTGTCAAAGCAGATTATCTTAAAATTTTACCTTTTTATCATATAAATCTTAACGCCAATGCAGAGAGAGAAAGAGATGACAAATCCCTCAGTAATACTAATCAACAGTGCATAAGGGTCATTGTTTGAAGGAAATGTATTTCATTTTTTAAAGTTTTCTCAACAAACCCGACCTGTTCCATCTTTGGAGCTTCAAATCTCATAGTAAATAGTACATTGGCCTGTGGATGTGCTGGCGTTCTTTGGTATGAATTAACTGACTCCCCCCCGAGCTGCCCTTTACTATAGCTACTCATTAGTCGATGAGTGTGTGACTATGGGGAGGAATTTTGTCTTGTACAGAAAGTCACTGTGGATTTTTTTGTATGTCATGTACATTTTAATTCCCTTAAATACATTTGGTTTTCCTTTGATGATGATTATGATAATCTATGACCAGAGTTCACTTGAGGCACCCTCCTATGTCATCCGTTGGCAAATGCTGTGGAAACTAGTAGGGTAGTTCTTTTTAAATAGTTTTGGAGTCACCACAATTATTTGGGTTATTTTGTAAGAGGCCTTGAAAAATGCTAGATGGCGGCAGAAGTTAAGGCTTGTTTTATAAAGTTGTTTCGGTCCTGTTATCCCCACCTTGAATCCAGATCCTATACAGATGCATTTACCAGTACATCTTCAGGAACAAAACTCGGTTCAGTATTTTGATTCACATTATTACATAATATATTAATTTGATTGATGTTAATCAAATTAACATATTAACTTTATTAGATATTAGAGTCTGCATTCTTTTTTCTTACTTCATAGAATCAAAGGATTGTAGAGTTCGAAGGGACCATGAGGGTCATCTAGTCCAACCCCCTGCAATGTCAGGAATTTTTTGACCAGTGTGGGTCTCGAACCCATAACCCTGAGATTATGTGACTCGTGCTCTACTGACTGAGCTATCTTCATTCAGGAGCATTGAACTTATATGCAGGCTTCAACATGGTGCCCTCCAAAGGTTTTAAACTATAACTCTCATCACCCCTGACCATTTGGCATGCTGGCTAGGACTAATGAAAGCCATAGTCCTAAACAGCTAAAGGGTAACAGGTTGAGGAAAACTTCTACAGCTCCCTTGTGCCATTGTTAGGAGGCTTAAACATCACTCTGTCTATCATGTTTTAACATATAAATGTGCTTCAACCTTTGAGGTATCCAGTGCCATGGGAACTGATGATTGAAAATATTTTCTTTTCAGCTTAGCATAAAATTGAATAGACACATTGTTCTGTATTCAAACTGATTCTTTCTCAGTAATATTGCCAGTTATTTATCTGCTCATTCTGTGTATGTATAAAATATTTAAATACAAGTTTTAAAACGCAAATATACTGTAATAATAATAGAAACACAGAAAAAATAAAAGCATATATTATTTACATTTTTAAAAGGAAAAAGAAATATAATCTTCCTTACACAGAACAGCAAATATTTAGCCTGATGCTGAACAGAGAGCAATGTTGTTCTCAGGCAAACTTTCCTGGGAAGCAAATTTCACTCATGGGCACCATGAACCATAGAAGGCCCATTTGGCAGGGTCACCTGGAGGAGAGCCTCCAAAGTTGACCTCTGCACATAGACAGGTAGATGCATTCCTTCAGAAACTGGGTCCCAAGCTGCATCTTCACTTTGAATTGTGCTTGGAAAAGCACCACTCCTCTAAACCATCTGTTTTTGGACTGCAACTCCCACCATCCCAAGCTATCAGGTCCCAGTGGACAGGGATGATCGGAACTGTAGTAAAAAAAAGCCCAGCTTGAGTCCCACATTTGGGAAACCCTACTCTAAACACTCATTTCGATGTACGATTAAAGGGCCTTATTTTTGGTTAAACATGCGTAGAATCACTTTCTGACTGTCTTTAAAGACAACCCAAATTGATTCAGACTAAGGTTGCCATATTTCAAAAAGTAAGAATCAGGACACCCTGAAAGTTGCTGAGCTTTACAATAATGCAATTTTTCGATCCAGGGCAAAGCACTTCCTTTTGGGACCCCCCCCCCCGACGTCAGTTCCGCCTTTGAGATCCCGCTAATGTCTGGGAGAATTTGGATGTATGGCAGCCCTAATTCAGACTGAGGGCAATGAATAGGCAAGCAGTTTCTAACTCTTTCAAAGCAACCACCCTTTGACTCATTTCTAACATCATTTTACTCTTTGGTTTTAAATTATTTTTAAGTTGCAGTGACAGCCCTCATAAAATAAAGACATAAATAATAAATACTGGAATGATTCATTGTATATTTACACTTTGGTCAAACATTATCAAACACTGTTGGTGTGTAACTAGTTTTATAAATACTGTTAGATAATGGAGACTGACAGCACGGTTGCTATACATAAGTCCATGTGTGTAATTAATTCCCCCATCAGATTGTTAGGACTTTACTACTTTCCTACATTTTATCACAGCAAAATATATAGACTTCAGTATGTGACTGCCTGCAGGCACAGCATGTAATGTTTTGTGAGTTTTTTGTCTTGGCTACAGTGATGGACGTTGAATACCAGTCACTATCTTGACAGTTAAGGACAAATTGACAGATGGGATTGAGCCATCTTTAAAATATAGTAGGATTAGGCGGCGGACCCCAACTATTGTACCCACTAACAGGCATACAGTCCAGTAACTGAATAGTTGAATATTTGTTTTCTGGGACAAATAGTATTAAGTAGCATTAATAGAGATTTTAAATAAATTCAATGGATTTTTTTTATTATTATGGAGGGGTCACTGGCTATCATTGAGCGTGGAGGAAATACTGACAGTCGATTGAAGCGCAAGGAGAAACAGAAATACATGCCAGGTGGTCTCTTTATTCACTGCAGAAGTGGCAAGCTGCTTTTGTAAACTGAAGGATTGCCTTTTCAGCACTGAGCTGTTTGAGTGAAGATTTTTTAATTGCATATACATTTCTTCCTGCTATTTACAAGTAATATATGGGAAATAGTTTAGGGAGAAAGCGAGAACCTGTCAGTTTGCTTTTCAAAATATATTGTGCTAGTAAAGTTGGTTTCTGTTAGAGTCCTATGTAGGCATATAAAGCATGAAAAAGATTTTTGGATTTTAAGAACGATGAATATTAGGCAATAGGATCCTAGAAAACGGGATGTGGGGTTATTGGTTTGTGGATTTTTTGCTCTTGTTTTATTATGTATTTTGTGTTTTTATTTTGTGTTTTTATGCTCTGAACCTCCCTTAGTCCTACGTATGAAGGGCACTATTCAAATTTAATAAATAATAATAATAATAATTAAATATGAAGACATTAGCCCAGTGACATTGTATATATCCACCTTAAAGGTTGTACATATTTTTTTCAGTATCTCACACCTATTCTCTAAAGAATTTGCAAATCTTTCAGTTTTGTGTCATTTTTAGATAGAATTGGCCTGAATCTTATGCAGGGGTTTAGTTCCAAGGGTAATGCATATGTGTGAAAATTCATATAGACAAAATCGTGTTATCCTTGGAGCCACCCCATGACTAGCTAGCCGGCCTTTTAGCAGTCAGGGAGAGGGAGAGCATCCCTACTAGTCCCAGAGCCAGCGCACCAAGCAGGCCCTGCACAGGAAGCAAGTCCAAGAGCTTAAAAGTGCATTTCACCCCAGGGAGTATACTGTACACATAATTCTTCAAGGCAGAGATGATTTGAAGAATTCTGACACAGTAATTTAGGTGACCAGCTATAAGCAATTTTTTTTTAAACATAAAGTGAGGTGTCCCTTGTTCAATCCTAAGAAATGGAAGGTTAGGAATTCAAAGGTAGTCCCTCCGCCTGATCCTTATTTTAGTTCACAGACTGGGAAAAAGGGAAAGTGAGGAACTGGAAGACACTGGATCCTTGCCCACCTTGCTCCCTAACAGCACTCTTGGCCTTACCAATGTCAAATCTCCAAAGTCGATAGCGTAAGGAGTGAATGTTGGAGTAGTGGAGGGATGAGAGTTCTGATGTATCTTTCGGTCCCTGGAAAGTCATTGATAACCACTGCCTCTCCCTGTCTATTAATATAATAAAGTTCCCATGGGAAGGAAAGATTGTGAATGGAAAACACTGGGAGATATGCAGTCACGATCGAGCACTTTAAAGGTCTTGTTCATTTCAGCAGGAAAGGGTTAAGGACATTCTAAACATTCCTGTTGAGTTTGATGAAATTTGAAACTGGATTGTATTCATTGAGTAGGGAAATATTTATTAAGGGGGGAGGATTGGAAACTTGATTTTTATGATCCAGTGTTATTTCTTTTATTAGAATTATAAAATTTAATTGCTAGCTACATATATCTATGTCATTTTGAGGTAGACTGGTAGACATACATGTATGCGAGTGCGAGGATCCCAGGGGATGCAAAAAAGGAGAAATATGGCCGTCAAGACATCTTTTCTTTGGGTTTTGATTGCCAATATATTACTTTTACAGCCTCCTGTAAATCTCACCCAGCAAAGAAGCTGCATAACAAAAACATCATGTTTCATCGTCTCCATTCTGTTGATCAGCAGCTTAATACATTGACAGAGCTGATGCCAATGAAGGAAGCTGAGGGTTGGATCCAGGTCATGGAAGGGACAAAGAGGTTGACTCTCACAGGAAGGATAGAGGAAGCCATTTTGCCACTTTCCTTACCCCTGCAGCCTCAGCGCCACCTCCGGCATTGTTCTGGAAGTCTTGCCTGTGTGTTTGCACCATGTCTAATGCCTGTCCCCCTTTCCCAACCCTCGTGCAAAGCAACAGCAACCCACCTGTTAGGAAGCTAGTGTAGCAGCTCTGCCCCACTAAGAGAGCTGCTCCTACTACTGGGGAGAAAGGGGAATTGGTAAAAATCACCTCCTACTAAAAACATTGTGCCCATGGGAACTCTGGATCCAACTCCATATAAGTACTATTCACTTATGTGCTTGTAATGTTAGGGCTGGGTGGTAGGTGGGTGTTACCTCTACAGCATTGTTCTTATGAATAAAGAGCACTCATTTACTTCTATAAGAAGATAAATCACTATTCCGTTTCTTACATAACTCAAGGACACCATAGAAGTAAAGCCTGTCCTGCGTAATTCCAGAACCTGGGATGAGGCTCAGGTTTTGCCCTTCTGAACTGTGTCCCAGATTAAAGTTAGTTTACTGTGCCTACTGGAACTGAACATCAGGGACTTCAGTAGTGGACGGTGGGGTGGGGTGGCAGTACTAACCTGGCTTAACAACAGCTGAGCTGCTGCTTACAGGAGGGGGGAGGGGAAAGGGGCAAGGCAACAGGGAGGTCAGCGTGGTGCAAATGTCCTGGCAGAGCCAACCTGCTACTCTGCTAGTGTACTTGGTTCACTATCAATGGCCACCAACTTGGATGGCTTTAAAAAGGGAGAAATTTATGGATAAGGCTATCATTGGCTGCTAACTACAATGGTTGTGCAGTGATTCCTATACTAGAGGCAGTATGCCCCTGAAAACCAGTTGCTGGAGACTGCAAGTGTGGAGAGGTCTGTTGTGCATGTATTTTTCTTGTTAGGCTTTCTGTAAGCATCTGGTTGGCCACTGAGAGACTAGGATGCTGGACTAGATGGGCCTTTGGCCTTTGGTTCAGCTGAGCTTTTCTTGGTTTCTTATAGTCTCCCTCCTTCAGAACTTTGACATATTCTTGACCTGCATTCCACTTTATTTTTTGATAATAGCATCTGGTATATGCCTGTATGCCTTCATGTAGTGATTTTAGTTTTCTCATAGGCATTATGAACATTCTTTCTTGAAAGGATAATTATATTGAATTAGAATGTATTTTAAGTAAGATAATTATCCTTTGCATAAAGAATGTACATAATGGCTATGGGAACCCTGAGGTCATCCATACGACAGACTCCCACGCACAGCCCTTCCCTGCGCTCCAGCATTTTGCAAATGTAGCATTACAGGATGGTTCATTCTTGCAAGGGACTCCTAAAGCACAGTAACTCTGTGGCATGGGAAATATGTGGCCTCCCAGATGTTGTTGGACCAAAGCACCCTTTGTACCTGCCCATTTGCCATGCTGACTGGGGCTGATGGGCATTGGAGTCCAACAACAGGTTTCCCATCCTTGCAGTGGACCTGAATAGTTGCAAGAGGGTGTCTGTCACATGTAGGCAGGCCTGTGGACACAAGAATATTTTTACTATTGCTTAGTTTCACGTTCCTCTTTTCTTCTTCATTAGCTTGGAAGACACGTCTTCTACCATCTGTTTACAATAAATCTTTATTTAATCCAGTGACACAGTCCCATCCTTGTTATTAGCATAGCACTTATTTGATAGTGGTGAGTTCTGCAACAAGCCTATAATTGCTCCATTTGCAGGGGCCTTTGTTCCCTTATAGATGCCTCTTGTGTTCATTGTTTGCTGAAACTCCTTGGATTCCCTAATTTATACCAGTCAATTACTATCTGACCAAGGATGGTTAATGAAACAAATCACAACAAGCATGGCTACTTCGTACAAATGCTGTCTTCTTTCATGTAGTAGTGCCAACATTTGGTTTACTTTCTTCAATATCCCTGGCCAACAGTAAAAAAAAAAATCAAACTGGAACATGACAGCCAAATGGCTTGTATTAAGAGGATAATCAGCATACTAGATTTGAAATAATGGGGTGCCATGAATTGCATTTTGATGACGCGTCTTTTAAAATCAACTGACAAATCCATGTTGGTTTTCAAAAAGTGTGTTCAATTTTTAAATGGCTTTCTCTTTTGCACTAATTCAGATTCAAAAGTTATGCATTAAGAGATATACTGAATTCTTAGCATTGTTTGCAAAATACCCCATAATATTTATTAGCATTTCTATAGAGCTTCTCCTACATTAGCAAAACCTACGCCACCAAGTAATTGGTCTGACTGCCAAACTGGGCAGTCTCTCTCCCCATTTTAAACTGCTCTGTAATCATGTTCAGAGATTTATTCTCTGTGGATAAGCAGCGCAGTCACTGTCCTCCTCCAGACACTTCTGCCAGAGATTCCATTCTCTGTCTGCTCAAAGACCACAAGAAACACCCAGCTGGATCAGGCCAAAAGCCTCTCTAGTTGTATCAGTCTTTTCCCCAGCAACAGATATTCAGAGGCATACCACCTCTGATTCCTGAGGTAGTACACAGCCATCTTTGCTTGTAGCCTTGGTTAACCTTATCCTCAGTGAATTTGCCTGAAACCTTTTCAAAGCCATCTAAATTGGTGATCATCACCACACATTGCAATATCATATTCCATAGTTTGCAACTGTACACTATGTGAAGAACTTCATTTTGCCAATCCCGAACCTTCCCACATTCAGCTTCAGCAGATGACCTTGGGTTGTAGCATAGTGAGAGATGGAGAAAGACTTCTTTCTATCTTGTTTCTCCACACCATACATAATTTTATACACCTTATCATGTCCACCCCTTCCTCAACTTTTTTGCAAACTAAAAAGCCCCAGCATTATAATCTTTCTTCATAGGAGTGTTGTACCAGCCCATTTATCATTTTGGTTGCTTTTTTCTGAACCTTTCCCATCTCTGCCATGTCCTTTTTGAGATGTCAGGACCAGAACTGTAAACAGTTTTCTAATTGTGGTTGTACTAGATCTGTATAGCAGTGTTATGATCTCTGCAGTTTTTGTTCCAAACCCTTTTCTAATGACCCCTGACTTGAAATCTCTTTTCACAGCTGCCGCACTGTGACTTGACATATTCACCACCAATTCATAAGTGCCCAATGTGAATCAATTTACATTTGCTTATGCTGAGTTGTATTTGCCACCTTAACACCCATTCATTCAGTTTGGCTGCCTCTCTGGAAGCTGAAGCTTCCTCCTGGCTTGCCTCTTTATCTAGGAGCCACCGGTCATCCCACTTTGTAAATATAAGGGTCTGTTTTTCCTTGTGCTGGGTAGATCTGATCAGGGTTGTGTGATCGTTACTTGTGAGTACATGCAAGGGATTATTGCAAAACCCAGTCAAATTATTTTCCTATTACTACTTTTAATAAAAAGAGCATGAAAGGCAGTTGGATAAGTTTGATGCATTATGAATTAGGAATTGGTGTACTAAAATTAGGGTTGTTCATTAATATTTTTACCTTATTATTGAATGTTGTCTGTTTTTGGATTAGCTGTCTCTTGTTTTAAAACACACTGTCTCCATAGCACTTTACTAAGGAGGCACAGTATAGAACTTTCCTGGATCTATAAGGCAGCAATGGGGTAACATTGGCCCTCTGAGCGTTTTTAGACTACATTTCCCATCATCCTGACTATTGGCCGTGCTGACTGGGGCTGGTGGGAGCTGGAGTTCAGCTACATTTGGTGGAACACAGGTTCATCATCCCTGCTATAAAGATATGTGTCGGACCAAAGTGTGTGCAAAGGCCACCCCCCCCCCCAATGTTTTGCTCCTCCCAGTTTTGCCTGTGGCTCTGCTTACCATTGGCATGTGGCCTTTGAAAGGTTTTTACAGAAATATATGTGGCCCTTGAGCTGAAAAAAGGTAAATATGGATATAGGGCATCTGAATCCAGCTCTGTCATTCTACCACTTTCCCAAGTTGCTACTGAGGCAAGCACCAGTCACATGGTTAGTGGTGGCAATCCCTAGTGTGAGCAAATTGCTGTGCAACTGTTAATTCAAGGCTCATGAATCTGTCTCCGTGGCTAGCAAAATATGACTTATATTTAATTTTACCTGGCTTTATCTGTAAGAAAGTAATCAAATGAAGGTGGTCTAATGGCAATGCCAGCCGGCGAGGGTGAATCTCTTCTAAATAAATTAGCTACCTAATATAAATGGAAATTATGATTAAAACTAAGCATTTGAATCAAGGCTGCCTTGTTGTTAAATCATGATTAAAACTCGTGATGTAAATCAAAGTGGTTTAAATCTATTTGACCGGCTCCTGAGATTATCTGAGAAATGCTAATTAGATTTGGAGGCTCAGAGAGATACTGTAAGGGGGAAATGATAATAGAGACCCACATTGCATTGATTGCATAGGTAAAATAATTAGGGGTTTCATTTAAAGAAAACAATGGAATTGACTCACAGAGTCTGGGCAGGTTTGACATAATTGAGACAATTTGCGGAAGATGCCCTACTTGGAGTGAGGGAGGCTGGTAGAATGCGGCCTTTGCTGATCAAAGAGCTTTAAATGCAGAAGGAAACCATGACAACAGGTGGCGTAGGTTCAAGGAACCAATTGGTTGAGGGAGTAAGAACCACAGGAACACACTTAATATCTAAGGCGTGAAAACAAAAAAGTTACTGCTCTTGCATTCCGTAGATTTTAATCCAATTTTATTATCGTCCTTAAGCACTTGAGGTAGCTTGCAGTAGCAGCTTTCAAAACAAATCTGCTGCTGGTGTGGCGAATGATTCCTAAACTGTTTGCTAGAATGACTACTGTACTAAGGTGTGGCCTTACAGCACAATCCTCTGCATGTCTACTGAGATGCAAGTCCTGCTGAGTTCAGTTGTGTATAGGTTTGTCTCATTAATATTTCTATTCCATGTTTTGTAAATCATCATATGTCCACTAAAGATGTCAGACTAACTCCCTATTTGGGTTTTTCAGAAATATGATTATGTTTTGTGTTTGGATTTGAACAAACCACCTGACAAGACATTATGTGGGCGATTGATATTTGCATAGAGTAAGACAAACATTATGGGCTTGAATAATCTAGTGCCGAGCAACGCCCCCCCTTTTTTTTTCTATTCAGTATCCAGTTGGAGACACCAAATCTGGTGTGAAGGCATTTAGGCATTTCTTTCAGGGAGCAAATGTTTATGGCAGCCCAAATTCCTCACCCCAGTTTCAAGGAACAAAATTCATCCCTCCTTTTTTTTTTGTTATCTGAATATTCTTCCTCAAGAACTTTTGGCTCAGCAGTAGCTCTAGCTGAAATAAAAGAACGGCAGTGTGGGTAGAACTGGCCAGAGTCAAACTGTGCATGTGGGAAAGCAATTTTATTTGACATGGTTTATTTTAAAATTAAGCCAGTGCCTTTCTAATAAAACTGTCAAAATGGCTTAACAATAAAACGAAAGAAAAGTCAATATTAAAATAGCATATGAAGCCTATGTACAGTTTTACATCTAATTTTAATTTGAATGACAATCTGAATCCCAAAAGCTTCCTATAATTGGTGACAGAAGCACAGAGCACCTCTCTGCCAAGGGCGTTCCCACGTAGATGGTGTCACAATGGTCCCATCTCAATCAGCCTAATAAGGCAAACAGATGGACCCTGAAGCAGGCTGCCTCTTGATGATCACACAGCTGCAAATGTGGGTCACATGGGGAAATTTTATTCCTTCAGTTACACAGGGCCTATGCTGTTTAGGATGAGTACCTTTAAAATACTCCATAAAGTAGTATGTATAATAGGAAACCAATTGTAATTCAGAAACACAAAGCTTTTATCCAACACAGCATAAATGGAGCAGCTTTTAAAAAGCTAGCATCTCCCCAGTCAGCTCTCTGATGGGAAAGCTGGGTAAGGGACTGAATCTAGCCCTCTACTCTTTCAGACAGTTGAATGGCAGAATCTCATCTTTTAAAGAAAGAGAAAAGCATGTGCACACATGTTGAAGTGAAGAAGAAAATTGAATGCAGGACCTTTTTATGTATGCCGTTCACACTAAAAGATGGATTAGTGGATGAGCTGCCAGTACCTTCCAGAGGTGTGTTATGGCTGAAACAAGAAACGAGAGACCAAACATGTAGGCCTCTGCCTCAGATGGTGGTCAGTCTCCACTCCACTTCAACAGAAAGTGTGGCAGCATCTTTGCAACTCCTTGCTTCTTGCCCAACCAGACTAGTTAGCAGATGGGCGGGGTATAAATTATTATTATTATCCTTATCATTATCCTGTGTCACCATATATAACTCAGAGACTAGGGCCAAAGATAATAAACAAAAATCCAGTAGTAGGCACATCACACTCTGTCAGGAATAAGAGAATAAGTCTCCTTCAACACTCTCTCTCTGTCTCTCATGGGGGGGCACCAAACCCTAACGATCTTGCTTTGGTGTTGACCCATCTGGAGTCATCTCCACAACCTGCAGCAGAGCCTGTTTATATAGCAAGGCAGGCACTGGACCACATCCACCCCACTTATTTCTGGTTTTATAAATGTTAGTAACACACGATTACTGCATCATCCTTCTGCTTTCTTGTATTTTGCCTTGAAGTATATTATGGGATATAATTGGAGAAACATTCCAATTATGGAGTAGGTTAACCAGCAGAATCTTGTGTCACACTAGCACAGGGTTGTTTTGTTATTCTCAGGGTGAGCTTGGAGACACAGTTCACTTTCAGAGATGCTTATTTTCTCAATAAGATCCCATAGCAATGGACAGTCCTTTTTTTCTTGACAGATAGATAGCCATGTTAGTATTGTCTCCTTGGACCTTCCCTTCTCCTTTGTACCCAGTTACCTTGTTCCTTCACATTTTCTAATATTACCTAATATTGCCCAGAAACTATAATAAACTGAAACTATAATAGAAAAAACCAGGAGTGAATTACTTCTGTGTGTGCCAAACAATATTTATTTCAGCTTGATTAGTAATGTAAGTCACGCCATGACTCATCAACATCAAAGTAAGCTGAAACAAAGACATGACTCCAAGAAGTGAAAGGCTTTAAACAAAATATCTGCAACCTTAGCCTTGTGGAATTTGAGTTTCTGAGGGAGCAACTCTGATGTCCACAACCATTTCATATTGTGGTGCCAGTTGTGAGAACTCTGGTTCCAGCTAGAATGTGTAATTTGCTGCAATTGATAGGATTACTGCATCCCTGATTTGCACAAATCACACCAGTCATCTGCCCACTCCTCACATGAAGGTGCTGGTATGACTAATACTGCCATATCATCTCAGCCAGGCCTGGCATTGGCACATGGCATCCTCAGATGGTGGCTGCAGGTCCCATCACTGGTTTCTGTCCAGAGAAGGTGGGAAATTCCGTTATGTGAGCATAAATCCTTGCACTGGTAGATTGAGTTGCTTAGCACTACTTTGGATACAACCCACTGTTCTTTACCTTAGTACCTACAAAAGAAGAAGAAGAAGAAGAAGAAGAAGAAGAAGAAGAAGTAGTAGTAGTAGTAGTAGTAGTAGTAGTAGTAGTAGAGTGGAGAAAGCAGATTTAGTATCCTTTCATGTCACCCCTACTTACACTCACTAACGAATCACAAAAGCATTGAGGGCCAACATTTCTAATACATTTTCCAGGAAATTGTTAACAGTTTCCTAGCAACCACTGTAACAGATGTGAAGCTTTGTTGCTGCTGAGTTTTAAGAACTCCCCCCTCCAGTTTATGAAATCCACTAGAAGTGGAGGAAGCAACTATTATATTTTAAACTTAATTCCACATTATACAGCATAAGGAGGAATCTGCTATTTTATGCCCCACGAAGAGCCAACATGAGAGCATCCAGAACTCAGAAAAGGGCCTTGGGGGGCATTTTTGCTTGCATGTAAAACATGTGCACAGGTACACAAGTGGTGCTAAGTTGCACCTGCATATTTTGGGTTTTAAAATGTTCAGGAAACTTCCACAAGTAGAGGAAGCTCCTCACTTTATGCCTTCACCCTCCATGACTTGGAAGGGTCATTGGGGGGGGGGAGAGCTTAGTGCACATGTCCCCATTCTCTTAGCTTGCATGTAGTTTTATGTTTAATCCAAGGGTGTGGAAACTCCAGTCTGCTGGGATTTTTAGGCCTAGCAAGTCCACAGTTGGGCCTGTGAGGCTGTTTTCCCATAATTATGCCCACCTGCTGTCGTATGTGATATCAAGTGTGGCATGATGTCAGGTGTGGGGCAGGTAGATTCATGTGTGCTCCTTAACATGTCAGGGAGATTACTACCACTGCTGTTGATTGGCCTTGAGTGCAGGCCTGCTGGGATCAGCTGAGCTATGGTATTCCCCATAGAAAACATAGTAGCACATCCATACCCTGCCCAAGGCAGGAGTTGAAGCCACCTCCTTCAAGTCTGCTGGAATGGCTGCACTATTGAGTTCCCCATGGGGAACACAGCTGAAACTTGCAAAAGGTAGGGCTTGATGTCAGTGATATAAGGGATGTCAGTCCTACTGGACTGGCCCTGCCCACCTCTCAAAGTGGCCTGCCATCAATAGGAGAGCTCAGAATATGGTCCACTAACCAGTGCCAGTTCCCCACACCTGATGTAAGCAGAGTGTCTAAATAGGGCACCTCCTGCTTAAATCTGTAGGTCATTGATAGATTATGGGCGCTGAAAGCCAACTTTCTGGTATGGAAAGGGAGCTAGTTTCAGGCTTGTGAGTGAGAAACAGTACAGTTAGGTAGATCCTTGGTGCAAGTAAGCATGGCATTTGGTTATGTCAGATACTGCTTTCTTATTCAGGAAGGAGAGGTGTAGGCACATAAGCACAGGACAGGGTCCTACTCTCCTTTCATGTTGTGTTCAGAAAAGTAACATCCGACCATGTCCTGAGAGACAGAGGGTAGCAGAGACGGTGGAATGAAGGAAGTTCACAGTGATATAGCTGACTTTGTTCAAAACATCTGATAATCAAGGAGTTCAAAAGCTCTTTCATCTTTGGTGTATACTTTGAAAAACATTAAATGTAATAATTCACAAAGCTATTTCTGCTTCTGAATTGTCACATTTTGAGAACTGGGACACCACAGGAAAAGACGTTTATATACTGAGCCGTCTCCTTACATTACATTTCAATTTATCATAGTGTCACAAATAAAGGTGATTTTTGGGTCATTTACAAAAATGGTTTGCTGCTCCATCATATCAAGGCTTCTCTCCCCCCCCCCAAATGAGGGCTAGTTAAATGGATCTTATGAAAGGTGCAATTATCCTAGTATTCATATAAATTATATAGAAATTTATATAATCATTTTCATTTTTGATGATGTTGAAACAAATGGTGGCTTTCTCTTTGACAATGATTATTTCAATCCTTTAGTGTTTCAAGAGGGATTTAGTATGTTGGCCTCAGGGAGACTAAAATACTTCGATTATTTTAGTTTTAACAGTTTTGGTTCCCTAACTATATATTGTACAACTATATGACAGCATCACATCAACCAAATGGAATATGCATTTGATCATTGAAGCCATTGTGCCAGCTGGTAGAGTTCTGTCAAAACATCACCTGGGGAAACAGGAAAAAAGCAGGAGAAAACATCTCGCAAACTCAATACATGTTTTACATTTTTATAATTTCTCCTCCTATGAGATATTAAATTTCATCACTCTGCGGGATACCTTAGTTGTTCATTACTAGATAGTTAAAACTTCCATTTTCTTCAGGTTTATATATTTTTCATTGTTAAGCAGGACTAGTGGGTTTTAAGGAAGGAAGGTAAAACAGTAGAGCGTTGGATGAATCAGCAAGCCTCCTCCAAAAAACAGAGAGCTATGAAAGGAGCAGGAGAAGACTGGTTTGAAGAACAAGGTTTCCTTTTTGCTCCTGAAGTCCAACACACCCTGTAGCTGTATCAGTTTCCATCACTTGAACAGCTGGTCCAATTATACATTATCCTTGTAGTGCTGATTATTTTAAGATTTTTCTGAAGGCCACCCATTGACTTTAATTAAGCCAGTATTTCATAACATGAGCAAAAATCTAGTCTTATTAACTATCCCACTAGAAATAATGTGAGAGTTGCTGCAGTGCAGTTCTTAAGAGTGTGAACAGTAACATCCCATAATCAAATCCACAACCACAAATAAGGATGTTCTAAGAATTCATTCTTTGCAATATGAATTTTTCTGCATCATGGAGTGAAAATAGACTGATCCTTTCCTCCTTAACCATGAAGTCCCTAGGTGACATTATTAGACAACCTCTTATCAAGCTGCCTCAGCCCCTTTCTGAAACCTGGGGGACAACAAAGGTTGTTTTAAATGTATATATTGTGCGTGAAGTGCTGTGAACAATGCAAAGCTTTGAACAAATGCTATTTTTATTTTTATTTTTGGATTAAACATGGCACATTGTGATACTATTTTGTTTTCCTAATATTGTGTTCAAAATAGTGAGATTCCAGATCAAATATATTAAATAATGGGGTGAGTGAGTGATCAAAATTAAAGCACTCTTCAAAACAGAAGAAATCGTGTTAAAAGATATGATGGCAATGACTGAAAAGTGGGTTTAAAAAGTCATAGGCTGCTTCATCGTGTACAAATGAATATAACCTAATGTAATGTAAATGTTAAACATATGTAAAACGAGAACATCAACTATTACTTTACTTGTAGGATTAGAGAAGTGAAAAAATAACTACACAGAACAAGCAGCCTCTTGGTGTAGGAAACTTGTGCAGTGAACAGAATAATAATTTCAGTTTATTTCTCTTCCTCTAAATTCACTCATGATTTGAACGGGATGGATTTTCTTCTTAGCCGACCCTTTCCTGACAGCTGCATAGATTTCCTCTGGCTTCTCTCTCTTAATCAAAGGCTTCTTTTCTGGAGCCTTCATCCGCCACATCACCACAGGGTGTCGTGGGCCAGCAGGACTTTGAATTCTGATAATTTTCGTAGAGGCGATATAGGACATCTTCACTGTCTGCACCACGGCATTCATCAAGTTCTTGGCAGCCTGAATTAGTGAAGTCACGCTGTCCAACTGTAATCAGAAACACAACTGTTAACAGCCTCAGAAATCAAGCGAGCTGTAATCAAAAACAAACATTTAAAATACAGGTGATCTTTGTTTCCATTTGTGCATTCCATGTAAGGAATAAGCCAACATGAATGCAGAAGGGTCAAAAGTTATTTGCAATGTTGGATAAATAGAAGCTTGAGGTGAGGACAGAGTTACTTTAACAGTGGACATTTCTTTTTGCATTTGTAAAGCATTACAGCCAGTCTTTTCTTACTGGAAACCTAAAGACAGCACAATTTAACAAACAAACCCAAGAACAATACAGTAGAATCACTAAATCACAAATATAATTTTGGCTATAATTTGGCTTAGAAATGATGTTAAACATCTTTTAATCCCCTGATCTTTTGTGATTTCCGAGGTCTGCAAATTTGATTGAGAAGGTTTATATAGAAAAAATATTAACTGCTTGATCAAAATGTTCTCAAAGCGATGCATAAATAATAGAAAGATAGATAAAACTTGGCTAAAATCAAATATACCTATTAAACCATCATAATTAAAAGCAAATATTAAAATCAACAAAACCTTTAGGACATATGTAGGTAATGGAACTATATGTCTGGATTATTGTGTCATTCTAATGAGGAGTAGGACAACTGTGCCATGTCTCCAAAAAATGGAGAAAAAGAAACCAATGGATACAAGTTTTTAGAAACAAACTGAAAGCACACACTATATTTTAGTATTTTTATGAATGGTGTATGTTTACACACATATTGCTTTCATTCTCTGTGGAGGAAACACACAGTTATCCAGAACATTCAGGAACTGATGCCAGTTTCTAAATAAAATCCTCTTACATCCATAAGTTTTTTCTCTTAACATTTTCTCACCCCTAATTCTGCTTTGGGACTTTGAAGCAGGCTTCAAACTCTGTCTCTGCAGCTGGGAATTATGCAACGTATTGGTTGCAACATATCCTCATACAACAGCTATGGTGGGACACATGTAGCCCTATCAGATAGTTCGATACTACCCTCAGCCAGGGGCGGAGCTTCATGCTCCGGGGCAGGGGGGCAGCTGCGATGGCATCCTGGCCGGGATCATTCTTCCTCATGCTAGTATTTTCCCTGTTTCTTTTTTCACAGTAAACTTTTAAAGTCGGTGTTGATATAGCAAATAAGATTTAACAACAAAGGAGTTCAGCTTTGCTGCTTAGTAATAGAAAGCAACAAGCTCTAATTGCTCAAGACTACAGTGAGCCTTGCCTTTCTAGTTTTGCAGCTAGTTTTGTATTATTTATTTATAACATTATTTATAGCCTGCCTTTGGGGGCATAGCCCATTCAAGACAACTCACAGTGTCATAAAAGCATAATACATAACACAAGCTTTAAAAAAGTGAATAAAGGAGCAGTACAGTATTACCAGAAATATATGCCAGTTAAACAACAGAAAATTCCTGTAGATGTATTGTGCCACTGTTTAAATACACCTAAGTTGGGGGAGGAATTCTGGAACTCTAGAAGAGCAGAAGACTTTTAGGCAGATGATTTCCAACATGGACTGCATAGCATTTGAACTGTGTCATATTTCATTTTTGTGTATGAGCCTCTTGGTGAATGTTAAAATTCTTCAGCATTTCTTTCCATGTGCTATGAATTCCACCTCCAGCTTAAGCTGCCTTTGCTGTTGTCATTTTGCACTAGAAAATTGGCAAGGGATAAATTTACTGTAATTCATATCAATAACCTGAATGAATAACTTTTAAGCTTCGAAGAGTCACTGTGCTCATATTTAATTATAAGGTTGACAATTTCAATTTAGAAATGCAGCTCCTTTTTGAATAATTTTAAAGAATACTGTGTTCTGGGGTTTCTGCCCACCTCCTCTTGAAGATCCATCTGATTATTCTGAACATGTTTTGAAGTTTGGCTTTTGTAACTCCCGAACACAATTTGTTTCAAAAGCTACTATGGAATTAAGTGATAAGAATTTGTACTGCATCATGAGAATGTGATCAGAATGAATTTTGTAGTGCTCAGGAAGCTGCATTTGGGTTTTTTTCTTGTGATATGCACAACAGCAGTGACCAGTCATTTTCAGTGAGTATGCCTTTCACTGAGTCCAAAGAATAAGAGAGGTCCACTATAATGCTTGCTCTATCATGTGCATATGGCACCGTACAGGCCCTGGCACCACTGGAGAGGCTAGGGGATTGTGGACTCATTGGTTCTTTGCCAATGCTAACCCTATTTCTTCTACCCAGACATGCCCCAAACTCCAGTTGCCCATGCCATTTCTGCCACAGGATGACTGCCTGCCTGTATGTCAGTATGTATCAGTGTTAGAGGGCATGTGTTTGTCTTGTGTGTAGTGAGAAAAATAAATAAAATTTGGACAACTGAGAACTAAACACATGACTCCCCTCCCCCCCCAAGAAGGGAATTGTGTTAAGGGTTCTGGGGATTGTAGCTTTGTGAGGGGTAAACTGCAGTTCCCATGTTTCTTCAGAGGAAGCCACTTTAACTGTATGGTGCATACGCAGCTCTAGTATGTGTAATGGCTGGTGTGTCGGGAAGACTAGGACTGGGAAGGCTCAGGTTTTAATCCCTTGTTGGACATGAGCTTATAATAGTCATCACCTTTTACGTTAACCTACTCAGAGAGTTATGGAAAGGAGAAAACCATGCAAGCTCATTCCAGAGATGAAGACAATTTACTCCAGTGAGCATTCTTTTAATTTGGCATTCTTGGCAGCGTTTTAATGATTGCCTTTTACTATTCTGTTTTGTTGTTGGTTTGTATATTTGACTTTGCATTTTATTATTTTGGGCTGTTGTACAAGGAGCCACCTTGACTACACTTTAGGGTAGAAAGTCGGTTCCAAACAAACAATACTTCACTGATTTCCAGTACTAAAATTCTACATCGACTGGTATCTGCATTCTTCCCCTTCAAAAAACACTATTTTTAAAACAAATTACATAATTACACCCACCCCCAGGTCAGGCTGCAGATGGAAATGAACATGAATTGTAGTAGATTTGTGGTTCAGTCACAGTCCTTTAGTCCTTGCACATTACAGCAAGCATAGTTTATAGTTTTACCCACAGCCTGTTCCATACATCTCTGAGTAACGTTCTGCAGGGAATCTAACGTACTCAAGGACAATAGTCACTGGGATACCTTTTTGTCTTTCTCTGCTATTCTCTACAGCCTCTTCAAGGCCTCATGCCATCATATCCAGAGAAAACTGATGAAACGAGAATCCACATAAACACAAAATAGACAAAATATTTCTTTACAGCACCCTGAAGTTAATCTTTCAAGGATGCTTCTTAGATGACACTTTGCCATCAGCATCCTCTTCCTGAGAAAAAAATGTATGCACCTTTTATCAGGCATACTCTGATATAAATCACCACTTTCCCCCTTCCAAATATAGTCAGGAAATTGTCAAGCCCCATTTCATATGCAAAATAAATTTGAGAGTGGGGCAGAGATGCTATCATGGGCATAGCCAAGGGGGCGCAGGGGGGCAGCTGCCCCTCTGATCAAGTAAAACAATAGAAACACTTAACTAACAGACTAAACACATCACTTCTGGGAGGCCCACAAAAGTCCTGCCCCCCCCCCAAATCCTGGCTACGTCCATGGATGCTATGCTAGTTTCCTGACAGGTGAGTTGCTATTGCTTACTGGGGGTGGGGGGGAGAGGTATGACTATTGGGTATTTTGGCATGTTGTTGGAGTACCAGATTGGCTCTGCCTGTGAGTTTCCACTGAGTCAAGCTCCCTGACATTTCCCATTAAGTAACAGCAACCCACCTGCCAGGAAGCTAGCATAGGGGTTCTCCCCCACCTAGTGAGCTGTTTCTGCCAATCCATGTGCATGGTGGCTCTTATGAAGGCAAACCCCTGCCCTAAGGTGGCATGCCATACGATTTTGATCCAGACCAGATTTTGCTGCAAACTCCCTGCCCCTGCCACTGTTCTCCCTGCCCTCCCCTCCCCTGCCATCCCCTCCCCTGCCCTTACTCAGCTCCATGCAAATTCGAAGCAT
The DNA here is from genome assembly GCF_964252035.2 of Podarcis erhardii. Lineage (NCBI taxonomy): Eukaryota > Metazoa > Chordata > Lepidosauria > Squamata > Lacertidae > Podarcis > Podarcis erhardii. The sequence goes on from NC_138509.1 coordinate 28,603,193, forward strand.
TGTGACAGTGTAAGAAGGGGAATAGGCAGAGGGGTCTGGTGTGACTGGCGAGCATTGTGAGCAAAGGAAGAGTTGGAGCAGAGATTGACCTTGGCCTGTCATGCCTGGGGCATCTCCAGATGGAGAGATTCCTGCCCTCCCCACTCCTTTACAAGATGCTTCTGCATCCTTGCTTCAGACCAATTTTCTTTTCTGTGCTTAATATGAGAATTGTTTTGCTGCACTTTATATCAATATGTCTTCTCCAGGCTGCCACCCTAGAGGAAAAAGCAGAGTGTAAGAAAATTGGGGGAAATGCAGGTTAAACTGTAATCAGCAGAAGTAAAAGCATTTCTTCTTTGATCCTTAGACTGACAGGACAAATAAGAGCTTGATATGTCATTCCTATGCTCCCCTCCAACTGAAATCCAGTCACCTCTGAAGTATTTCAATATTTACAGCCAAATAATTTAACCCATAGTCTGGTCATGGAAATCAGAATCAGTTTCAAAGTGTACAAACGAGAAGACTAATGAATGTTCTTCAATTCCATCTACATTTTGCCTTCCATGCCATTACTGCAGCTGCTGAATATCTGTAGCAAATTCTGGCAGAGAAGGGAAACTGGAAGAGAAAAGGGCAGGCCATAAGGAATACAATTTAAGCAGAAGGTCAACACGTAACTGAGTTTGGCAAAAGCTATACATAGTTAGAATTGGCCAGAAATCAATTATCTGTACATCAAAAGCAGCAGTGAAAAAGGAACGGTGGGTAGGTTCTCCTGAACCATCCAAAATCTGTTCTGAGGCAAGCCAAACAATTAAAACTTCTGAGGAACAAAGACAATGAATGTGTAGCTTTCTAAGGCAGCGTTTTCTCAAACCATAAGCCTTGGGCCACTTTCCGGTGAACCTCAGTGCCACTGCCTGCCCATCACTACCTCCGCCCATTAGTCACGCCATATAGCCTTAAGTTGGACCAGCAGCTCCTTGCATCCTGAATAAAGTGGGTTGGGCAGAGACCAGGAAAAGATAAGTTGGGGAGAGTGGGAAGGAAGGTCTCCCTCCTCTGAGAGAAAAAGGACTAAGAAAGTTTTAAGGAAATGATAAAGTCAGATAAAATGTTGTTGTTGTTGTCTACATAAACTGTGAAAAGAAAGGAAAGGGATACGAGCGGAAAGCTGCTTAAGAGGAAGAAGTGAATGCAAAAGGACAGGGAGAAAGGGATAAAATAAATGGCATGGGATGGGATAAGGTTCAGCTGAGGAATGACCCCAACTGGCGTACCAGCCAAAGCTGGTTGAAGGCACTTGTCAGGGAACTGCCATCCGCTCAGGGGCGAGAGGGGAAAAGCCAGATGGATTACAGAGAGCCCCCAAAGATCGTGGGAAGCAGCACTTCCTCGGCAGAGGAAGGTAGCCACGCCTCTAGTGGAGAGGAGATGCAGGGGGCGGAGGAGGCAAGGCGGTGCCAGGACACCTTGCTGGAGCAAAGCGGGGAGGAGGGAGGTGCCCTGTTACCCAAGCCTTCCTTGCGCAGAAAGCTTCCGTGCAGAGAGGGACGGCACAGACTGGGGGTCAAGAAACTACTCTGCTGGGGAAGGTTTAAGGACCGCCCACTCTCAGATTCTGCCAGTGAATGAGCAAGACACGGAATATAGGCGCTCTGCATTCTAAAGGTTTTTATCACTAATAAGAAAGCTTTAGAACAGACTATTGAGGCATATTGCCTGATTGCTCTCAAGCAACCAACCGATACCTTTAACAGCACTGCTGGCCACTATTAACAAAGATGGACCCAGGAGCAACCCCAGGTTTCAGATAATGGTTCCAGGGGACATAATTCTCATGCCTATGTAGATACTTATCATTAGCTTGGTGTGAAAAAAAGATATCAGTCTAAGAGCATACCAAGTTAAAGAGCAGACTGCAGGGGAGAACTCTTGGGATATGTGTGTGTATGGTTGTGCAGAAGGTCAGGAGAAGAAGGTGGAAAATTCACAATATAAAAAAGGACTTGCCTAAAGTGAAATAGTTTTCTTTCTTCTCGCCTGCTGCATTGATTTTCTGTCAGATGTTCTCTTCTATTTAGCAGTTCATTTGTCATTATGCCAGTTGGTGGTATTTAGGATGATTATGAAAAGCTGGATGTGTTAGCAGTTTTCTGTTTACCTTACAGCATTAGAAGAACTTTATTAGAAGAACGTGTAGGATTGTTTGGTTGTGACTGATGTCTTATTCTCAGCTTCTCCTTGCCAGGGCTTGTTCAACCTTCCTGTGGCTGACCCCAAACAGCCCTTGCCCATGTTGGCAAAATATGGTTGGGGATCCAGGTAGGTAGCCGTGTTGGTCTGACGCAGTCAAAATATATTTTAAAAAATTTTAAAAATTGTCCAGTAGCACCTTAGAGACCAACTGTAGTGGGGGAGTAATGTTTGAACCTCTCTTCTGCATGCCCTGGAATAAGAGCTGTTTGGCAGTGGAACAGACTCTCATAAGAGGTGGTGGACTCTCAATCCTTGGAGATTTTGAAGCAGAGGTTGGACGGCCATCTGTCATGTATGATCGAGTTGAGATTCCTACATTGCAGAAGGTTAGCTAGATGGCCCTTGGGACCCCTTCCAATTCTACATTTCTATTACTCCGCAAGTATGGATCACCAGCAAGGACTTTTCCTCTGCGATCACAAGAAAGTGAGCACATTAGTAAACCATTTTTTTACACATGCAAAAGCTTGGAGAGCAGTGAGTAAGCAGAAAGGATTGCAGTTGTTTTTATGAAGGCTGTTTCTATTTACAGCTTTAATAAGTTATACTGCATGAAAAACAATATCCCACATCCCCCCAAAAACTCCACCATGTTGTTTTGCAAAAATCTGAATTACTGTTACTGCATTCCTATTGCAGTTCAAGTCTCTTTGTTATAGTTGTTAAAGCTATTTGCCATTTGCCATGGAACATACCTAAATGATAAGCTCTCAAACTTTATAATGTAAAGGTAAAGGACCCCTGGACAGTTAAGTCCAGCCAAAGGTGGCTATGGGGTGAGGCACTCATCTCGCTTTTCAGGCCGAGGGAGTCGGCGTTCGTCCACAGCTTTCCGGCTTATGTGGCCAATATGACTAAACCACTTCTGGTGCAACAGGACACCTTGATGCTTCCATTTATTTTCCTGCTGCAGTGGTACCTATTTATCTACTTACACTAGTGTGCTTTCAAACTGCTAGGTTGGCAGAAGCTGGGATAGAGCAATGGGAGCTCACCTCATCACACAGATTCAAACCGCTGACCTTCTGACCGGCAAGCCCAAGAGGCCCAGTAGTTTAGACCACAGCACCACCCGTGCCCCCTAATTTTATACTTCATTCTCAAGCTATTAACAGTAGTAGAAGAGTGGTCAGTCGTTCACTACGGTAGCTCAGCAATTGGTTCTATGAATGTTGATTCTGCCACTTTACCAACAGGTTTGTTTTCTCCTATGCATCTCCCACTAAACATATTCACAGAGTGTTTATTGTTATAAGAATGAAGGGAACCACTGGAGGAAAGTATCATTTTTGTATTCTCAGTCACTGGGACAATTCATCTTTCTCACATATTTCCTGCAGTGCATTGATATTCCTCATAATGAAAAGGATGGCAAGGTATGATGGCAAGAAATGAGTAAAGAATTATACAGTAATGCCACATTTAAATAAACAGGATGGGATCGTGTACAGAAGGAATATTTAACTAAAATTGAATCTAAACATGCTGGGGTTTTTTAATACCAATCCTACACTTGTGCAGTGGCATAACTTTGGCATAACCACCATATAGTATCAGCCTTTTTCTTGATTTTGCTCTAGTACAGCAACAAATGCACCCCACTTTCTCCCATTGTTTTCTATGTGAGTAATGCGAAGTCTACCTGCTATTTTAAGTAATTATTTGGTAATGCAGCATGTCTTGAAATTGGTGCACTACACTAATAATGCTGCTATCAAATGTATCTCTCCCCACCCCCACCCCCCGATCTAGCCTGAAAGATCTTTATGCTGAGGCAACAAATACAGTGTACATTAGAATATTCACATGTATCTATGTATGTATTCCTTCCAAATGTGGGCTAAACTGCCGCACCCACAAGAGACTAAAATATTCGTCTCATGGATCTGACATTTTGTCTGATTATAGTGCAGGTTGTAACCAGAAGATAATGGTATAATGAAATGACCTCAGGACAATTTGCACTTACTGCTGACATGATGAGTTCTCCGCCTAAATTCTGTATTTCAGCTTTAACTTGACTGCAGATTTTGAGCTGGTGGGAATACAGTTTGATCTGTTCTAGATAAGCCAGTAAGTCCTGCTTACATGATGGGTCTTGACACTAAAAAAAGAAGAAAAAAATATTTCATTTTGCTAGCAATTTTTATTTTTTGGAATATAGGTAAATCCGGTCCAAGAGACCGCATACATATAGTAGTATTTTTTTAAAAAAAGTTTTACTTGAAAAGCAGGCATCCATGCTACAAACTCCCATTTTAAACAATGGTTCTCTAAATATACACTACCTATAAGGTGCATGCTACAAAAAACTTTTTTTTTTCTTAACTCAAATGAATCACATTCTCAAATCCTTGACCCTGACATGACTGGATTTTTTCATGTCCGGTTCAAGAGCACACATTGAACATCATGCCCTAGTCTAATCTTGCTCTTTTGTATCATCATTTGATTATGCCATGTTTCTTTTGCAAGAAAATAATTATGATAACATTTTATTCTATTATATTGGTGGTAGAACCAATGTGGTTATATAAACATATTCAGGTTACTGAATATGTTTTCTAAATATTTTTAATATTTCTGAAATGAATATTTTAAAAATAATTTAAGCCTAATTTGATGTACTCAAATTTGTATATAATACTCAATTTTTACTTTTTTTGGATTTTTTTCTTGCTAGGTCTTATTTCCTTATATGTCAGCATATAATGTTCTAATTTTCATAACTTCAAATTCAAATATCCCAAAGTTAAAACATGCCTGCCCTCTCGAAAAAATCTTTATTATTTTAATTTTTAAGATGAACAACGTGGTTTCATTAATTTTTTCTATTACAGCTATGGATTGTAGGAAAGTTGTACAAAATGGCTACCCAGTAGCCATTCCCTCCCTCCCCCACGTCCAAAAATGTAAAATTTTCATTACAAGGAATAAAAAAACCATAAATTTCATTGTTTATCGAGAAAGAGCATGTCTTTGCAATAATTTTCAACATCAAAAACTTTGGGTTGCATCATGCCCACACGCTGTAAATTCAGCTTTTCGAAACCTAGTTTTTTTCACCCAAAAAACTAGGCTACAAGTGCATTTATTTTAAAAAATTTAGGCATTTATAAAATCTTTTGTGTGCTGGTGTATTTTTTTCTGAAATCCTCATCATTTTATTGAGCTCTGTGTAAAATTTCAGAGATCTGATCCTTGGTTATGGAGGGAAAAAATAAAATGTACACAAGGGTATCTTGTGCCAAGGGTCTGGAGGGACAGACAATGCAGATTTGACAAAACATTGAAGTGCTATAAAATTAAAACCGTTTGAGATGGGGGGGGGGGGAGAATTAAGGGGGTTTCTTTCAACCATAAGGGAAGTGTGTACAGCAAATTTCATCAACATCCAATACGGAGGGTGACATGACCTCGTTGAAATGACCCAATAATGAAATGAGTAGCAGCACTAGAAGGTAGCACTTGATACATTGGATACTCATCTTCACAGCCCTGTAGATGTCCTGCTGCATCCTTCCTTTCTTTATACCTTCCAAGCACTTCTAAATGTAACACTCAGGTGTACTTGACAAATGCAAGGAGATGGCAGTTGCTGCTCCCTAAAATGTCCTCCTCCCCTAGTGGATGTCAGGACCAATTGGAGATGGAACAAGGCAACAGAGAATCTGGAGGTGGAAAGGGCTAAGGTAAAGTCGCTCCCACTGACATTTAGCATTAGTCCAAACTTCTCTGCGTCCATGCATCCATTAGTAAAATTAATACTGACATAGCTGACCTTCCTCCGTCTATGCAGTAATGAATATTTTTATGTGGACATTCTCAGGCACACCTGTTGATAATATTTACTGTGCAAAAAAATACATGGGAGTGGCTGTTTTAAATAACTAGACTGCATTGCTCAATAATATTTTCAGCGCAGTGTGATGAATGAAGACAGGCATTCCAATCCAGCATTTGGCATGTGTTGCTGTAAGATAAGCATATGGAATTGCACAGAGGAAACATGCGAGCTTGTATAAACTTCCATATTAATCTGGGCTACTGGGAATGGAGTTTGTAACTGGCTGGATGGCGTGTGTGTGTGTGTGTTGCATGGAGTGTGTGAAATTTGAATTTCTGCACGTATTTCTGCCTTCCTGTATACTGGCAATGCATGTTTGGAACACTTTTATTTATTTAATTTCTGAACCACTTCTAGTTGAGATACCTGCTTTGCAGGGGGTTGGACCAGAAGACCCTCAGGGTTCCTTCCAGCTCTACAATTGTCCACAGTGATTCTAAGCATCCTGATGTTAAGCTTTTACAATACAACAAAGCGTGCATAACAACACATTAACAACAGTCTGTTTTGATATCACGCAGAATGGACCTTCTCATAAGATGGTATCTGCAGATTGCCCTCTTTTGTACAACATAGTGATTGGTTGGATAGGTAGCTAATAGATATGCTTTTTCTACAACATGGAGCAATATAATAGTGTCACACTGTCTCTCCCCAACCCCCTCTCTCAGTTCTATGTATTGCTATTTAAAAGTAAGCCCCACTGTGTTCAGCTGGACTTACTTCAAAGTAAATCCATAACATAGCCTGTGTGTGTGTTTATATATATATAATTGTTTATGTATTCTGATCCCCTTCAAAAGCAAAGGGAATGCTCTAAGCAGTATAATGCAGATTAAAATCACTGTTGTGTGTCATATGACCATTAGACACCACCAGTTGTCGTGTTAGCTATTGTATGGTTACCATGATATTTCCCGTAGGAACGAGAATTCCTTTCATTCTAATGAGTGTCTGTCATCCAAATGATAACAGAATTAGCCATTTCATTTCTCACAATAAAAAGTAATGATCAAGTGGAGCTGAAATGGGCAGATTCACTGAAAACAATGGTAGAATATTCATTGATTTCAATGGGTAAAACCATTTTGCAGAATAGCTGGGGAGGGGGTTAGTTAATATAATTCCATAATTCAAAATGCTGTAAACTGTCTCAAGTATGCATTATTTGGGTTTTGCTTTACTTCCATCTCATCACTTTCCAAGGACATAAAATTACTTTGCTGCTGTACTGATTCTACTAATGGCTAGTGCTACAGATCATGGCCATAATCCAGTACGGATCAAAGTACACTTAAGCCTATTAAAAATGAAATGTGCTGGATTGTCGCCCCTGATACCGCTTTCAGTGGCTTCTCATCAAATGGTGCATACGTTGAAATTGTATTTAAGCTATTCGAAATAACACCCACGACTGTGCTTATTGTAATTATACAACTGTGATTTTTGTCTCAGTTATTTTATCATCAGCTAGTACCCTTGAATGGTAGTTTGGTGATATGCAACAAAATGGAATATAAATGAAGAAATAAATATCTTAATTACAGTTTGCTTTAAGTCTTTGGCTCCCACAGCACTGTGATGGTAGCATAAAGTGTATTGTTATGGCTGCTGAGTTACTGTCCTTTGTTAAATTGATTACTTGCCCATAGTCAAAGATGATATTTTGGTGTTTCCTCCTGAATGGGGCAATTTACTTGCAGTCTGGAGTCTGGGATCAGACTGGGACTATAAGGCAGTTGGCAGTTCTGAATTTGGGTACCTGAGCCTGAAGTTCCCCTTCAGTTTTGCAGGTAGCTTGTTGCCAGTGCAAACAAAACTATCCTTTAATAGTGGGGAATAATATTTCTGCAATTTAAACAAATGAGCTCTTAGCAGATTTATTTTTAGAGTTTATGAGTAAGGGTTGCTGACATATTTTAAACCTGCAATGAAAATGGGTTGTAACCTGAATGAATGTGGCCACTTGTATTACACTGTGTCCTATTTCTTTAACCAAAAATAAGAAGTAATGTTTTTCCTGTAGATTTTCAAAATGGCCCCTGCTAAAGTGAATAATCTATACGATGTAGTTAATGTTAAGCCACAACACATATTTTTTCCCCAGAGGCAAAAATCCCAAAGCCTAATTCAAATGGTTTCACAGTTCTCTATTTTGATGATATGAGATTGTATGCAGCTTGAGTAAAAGTCATTCATTTGAAACTGCTCTACTTTATGAACTGGAAAAGGTCAAAGAGATGCAACAATGAGTCTTCATTACACAGTGATTGCTTATTTCAGCTGCTCTCTCGCTTTAGAAGCTACATGGGGAAAAGAAAAGAAGGGTTTGTTTTTCTAACTTGCATGTAATATGGGATACTGAAAACTCTCTCTTACATTATGGCCAAGGTGCTGATTGGGAAAGGGGTGTCAAGATAATAGAGTCGTGCTCTGTGAGGTATTGTGAGTAATAAACTGATGCATTCTAATGAACAGACATTATTGGTTGTGACAAGAAGACCTGTAATGACTCTGTTATTCCCAGTTTTGGGAACCAGAGCGGGGAGAAACTATGAGAAAGGTATGTTCCATCCTGAGAACAATCACAATCCAGGCCCCAATGGCTTGGGCTGTGTGCACATATCCAGGTGAGATAATTGCAGTAGTTCCTATCAGCTATTAAGAGACAAGGGGAGATCTAAGTCTATCTCCTTGCACCCTCATCTGAATAGGCAATTTATGCTACTTTCAGTTTTCTCAAAGGCTACATGCACGAGCTGTAACAGCTGCACCAGGGAGCAAACTGCACATGCAGTACCCATTTGCACACATTTGCTGGACTAGGGCAGATATTTGCACAAGGTGAGGACAGGAAAATGCTTGGAAAACAGTACATCAGAAAACTATGGACCATACTAAGCATGTCCCTGCTTGCCTGTAAAGCATGGGGATGCTGCTTTGCGTATATCAAAATAAGCTTGTGGAAGAGAGGAAGGATACCTACTTCCTTCCCTGGGTTGGCTGCTTTAAACTGTTCTCCCTTAGCCTGGTTAACTTTCAGTATCAGCAGAGGCGGCGGCTTTTTTCATGTCCTGAGCTTTATATAAATGGAGAAGTGCATGTTTTTAAACACACAAGCTACACTGGGGCACCTGGCTTTACTTCTCTACAATATTTGAATTAGGAGAGGCCTTGTAACCCCTGGACTTGATGGTGGGCTAGAGCAGTGTTTCCCAACCTTTGGTCTCTAGCTGTTTTTGGACTACACTTCCCATCATCCCTAACCACTGGTCTTGCTCGCTAAGTATGATGGGAGTTGTAGTCCAAAAACAGCTGGAGACCCAAGGTTGGGAAACACTGGGCTAGAGGAAGACCACTAAACTGACTCTGAATCCTGGCAAGATGGAGGCACTGTGGGTGCATGGATTCCACGTATGGATATTTGGTTAACTGGCTGCTTTGGAGGGAGTTGTACTCCTCAAAGAGCAGGTACATAGTATGGAGGTGCCCATGATCCATCTTTGTTGCTCGAGGCCTAGGTAACCTCAGTAGCTGTGAGTGCTGGTAAGAAAATTAAAGCCATTGGGATAGCCTGGCCGCAGACATCCATGTGCTTGTAACCTAAAGGCTGGATTACTGAATTGTGGGGCTGCCCTTAATGTTGGTCCAGAAGGTGCAAACTGCAATTGCTTGACTTCTTGTTTCATCAAGGTACTGCCAAGTCATTACACCACTGTTGATAGAATTGCATTGGTTCCTAATTAGCTTCCACACTAGGCCCAGGGGGCTGGTTTTGGTGTATAAAGCCTTAAACAACTTGGGATCAGAATACCTGAAAGATTGGTTCACCCCTTATATACCCAGTTGTGGCATCTACTATTTGGAATTCCCTCCCCTTCAATATTAGACAGGTGCCATCTGTCATCATTTTGGAGCCTACTCTTTCTATTTCAACAAGCCTTTAAATTGAGATATTTCCCAGTCTGCATCTGCATTGGAATGGTTTTTAAGAAGTTTTTATTGTTTTGTGGCCTGTATTTTGCCTTCATGAGCTCTTTCGGTAGGAAGGATGGTATATAAATATGCTAAATAGCATTAAAGAAATACTATACTATACTGTGGTACCTCGGTTTTCAAACGTCTCCGTTGACGAATGTTTTAGAACTTGAACACTGTAAACCTGGAAGCAAATGCTTCGGTTTTTGAACATGTCTCAGAAGTTGGACTGGAAACGCGGCTTCTGCTGAGTGCAAGACCTTCAAGCCTAGCTTGTCAACTATTGAGTTTTGGTTTTCAAATGTTTCGGAACTCGAAAAGTCTTCCGGAACTGATTGCGTTCAAAAACTGAGGTACTGCTACTAAGTGAACTGGTGGCAGCACAATCGTAAAGTTTAGTTTATACTAAACCAGTATCCTTGATATGTAGCCTTTTATTTTTAGACTTGCTAGACTGCATCTGAAAAGTGAACGAATTCTTATTCCTGATATAAGAGAAAATAAATTAATGTATCATTTCTTCTTCCATTTTAATTTAACTGCACATCAATTCCAGTATACAGCTTATAATAATTCAATTGAAAAAGTAGGGTGATAAGTAACATCTTAATGAAACAATGGAAAATTTTATGAAAGGAGTGACAGGGTTTTAAAGTCATTTGACCAAGACAGTTCATTGGCAAATATTGATGTGGCTTATGTACTCCTGGTATAATAGTTTACTATGCCACAGTTTGCCAGCTGTGATAATTCTTAGGTGTTCTTCTGACACAGAAACTAGACTTTAGATGAAGGGAGCCACAAATACAAAGAATATGAAGGTATGAAGCATGGTAACAGTTGTATTCATCAACTACTGTGTTAACTACTGTGTTCAAATTATTATACATACCTGATTAGAAATTAGTCTTGCAAGCATATCCATTCTTGATCCTGCCTCTGAGATCATTTTTGCTGCATTAATAACATCTGATGTATTCTTCAGTGGGCCTCTACCCCTTAAAAAAGAAAAGCAATAAATATAATGAATTAAGTATGTATTGCGATTAAGTTCTTGAGAATAATCTTTTGGACAATATTCTTGAGAATATTCTTGATTAATGAGAATATTAGAGAATTTTCATTTAAAATAGGAGAATACTTATTTTAATGCATTGAAAATGATATAATTTTAATGCATTGAAAATTAGTTAATATACATGTTTATTCATGGGTAAACGTGTTCAGATGGCAACCAAAAGCTGTACAGATACTTTTATTCAATGGGGCAATGCAGTGAATTCACATTCTTTGATTTTTTGCACCAAACTTGAAATTGAAAATTCAATGTGAATGACGTATATTTACCATCAGCTTTGAATTCTAATTACCGTATTTTTCGCTCCATAAGACGCACCTAGTTTTTGGAGGAGGAAAACAAGAAAAAAATATTCTGAATCCCAGAAGCCAGAACAGCAAGAGGGATCGCTGCGCAGTGAAAGCAGCGATCCCTCTTGCTGTTCTGGCTTCTGGGATAGCTGTGCAGCCTGCATTCGCTCCATAAGACGCACACACATTTTCCCATACTTTTTAGGAGGGAAAAAGTGAGTCTTATACAGCAAAAAATACGGTATGTTGTGTATGTATTAAATGTAGCTTTTAAAGTAAAAGGAATATTAAAAAACCCTCAGGTCCGCTACATGAGTACGTTCTTTAATAAGAATATATACACAGTACAGTATTTTCAGTACAACACTAATAAAATTGATATAAAGTGGGGGGAATCTAGAAAACTTTCTTACTGGTCAGCAGGTCAGCACTGTTGACATATAGGGAAACTTATTGTTTAGTAAAGGAAACAGTGAAAATACATAAGCACAAACCTATTTGTCACTTGCAAGTATCAAATTAAAAAGTAAAACATGTTTTATAGTTAAAGTTAGACCATTCTAGGGTGATGGCACCAGTAATTGTCATGTTAAGGTTTGGTATAAGGAAACTCAGTAATTTAATCATATTTTATTCTTCTATTAGAACATGTACATGTTATAGGACAAGTCAAAGAATACAATTGGCGTGTTAAAGTTTGATAAAAGTAAATTCAGTAATAGGCTATCTTGTGCTTCTAATAGCTCTAACACTTAATAACTGTTTCAGTGACTAAAACACAGCTTGATAAACAAAACTATATGCATACATATAAAAAAGAAGCCATTAACATTAAATATATTATCATTATATGATAATATATTTCCGTATGTCAATCTCTGGTAAATGGCACCTTGTACCATTGAATGGCACTGTAAAAACCAGTTACTGGCACTAAATAAAAATATAGAAACGTCAACTGTTTAACTCAAGGCCACTTCACATGCTGTTACACATAATTGCCTAGGCCTAGGGACTTTAAGTGTATAAAGCATTAAAGCTACTGTAAAAAAAAAATCATACTATATGGCCAAGGATATAGAATTGCTAAGAATAAGGTCACACCAAAATAGGGGGGGGGGGAGGCTATTACATACAAATTCAAATGTTCATCAAATTAAATGAATAGCATTTTTAAAACTTTTTTTTAAAAAAACTTTTCTGTAACTCACGTTTTAGAACTGCCAATGGTGAATGACACAATGTCCAGTAATGTAACTGGATCAAAAAAATCATTATTCATTACTTAAACTGGCAATATCACACATTGACTTCTTATTTACTAGATTTTTTTAATGTGGATTGTAAAACTGGTTCTTACATTAGAATTTACAGTTTGTGGAGAATATTCTCCGGAGAATTTTCTAGCAGAGAATATTCACATTCTCCAGAATATTCTCCAGAGAATATTCTCACCTCACATCACTAATTGCGGTACAGGAGTTAACTAGAGAACAGTTGTTTGAGAATTAAAGGCAAACCTTCTTCCTGGCTTTGAGAATTAAAGGCAAACCTTCTTCCTGGCTTTGAGAATTAAAGGCAAACCTTCTTCCTGGCTTTTTTAAAAAAATTCCTTTACTGAAGCTGTGTCTAGTCTGTTTCATTGTTTTCTTGAATTGATAGCCATCCAATCCTTTCCAATCAAAAGGCAGTTGTTTTACTTTAAAATATCTCAAGCCGCTTCCAGAAGTCACACTGGCACAATTCCTACCTTAGCATATATGCTAACAATACCATCAAAGCTCCTTCCTGTGAGGATTAAAACTGCCATCAAGTCTGCTGTCTGGGGCAGTAATAGTGTGACAAGAGCTGCCCTGTCTTCCTGGCCTGCACGTTGTCACCTTCTCTTCGCCTGGATCTGATCTGGAGGAAAGAGTGCTTTGCGGGAGATGTGTGTGCTCTGGGCCACTCTTATCATGAATGGCGCTGTGGTTTAAACCACTGAGTCTCTTGGGTTTGCTGATCAGAAGGTCGGCAGTTCGAATCCCCGCGACGGGGTGAGCTCCCGTTGCTCTGTCCCAGCCAACCTAGCAGTTTGAAAGAAAGCCAGTGCAAATACATAAATAGGTACGGCTGCGACAGGAAGGTAAACAGCGTTTCTGTGCGCTCTGGTTTCTGTCACAGTGTTCCGTTGCGCCAGAAGTGGTTTAGTCATGCTGACCACATGACTTGGAAAGGGACAGTGTAACAAGCCCACCAGCTAGGCTGCCAGAGCAACCCTTGCCACTCAGCCTCCTGTTGATGGCAGCTGCCAGGCCGCACACTTTGGCAACGTCTCATAAGATTCAGGGCAGCTTCAGGGCAGCATCTGCAGTAAATGATAGCTGCTGGTGCGGTGGTCGTGGGTCCTGACTTTTCTCAGGTGGCAAAATGGCTTGGTCTGATCCTCAGTAAAGTTGTGGAGAATCTATAAATGGCATCTCAGGGAGCATAGGAAATTTTGGTAACTGAGTGCAAGAAATTATCAATAAGTAAGTGATTACAGTGGTACCTCAGGTTAAGAACTTAATTTGTTCTGGAGGTCCGTTCTTAAGCTGAAACTGTTCTTAACCTGAAGCACCAGTTTAGCTAATGGGGCCTCATGCTGCTGCCGCACAATTTCTGTTCTCATCCTGAAGCAAAGTTCTTAACCCGAGGTACTATTTCTGGTTTAGTGGAATCTGTAACCTGAAGCGTCTGTAACCTGAGGTACCACTGTATGTGACATTTTCCCAGTCCCGTGTCATGCCACATTTACCTCAGTATGTGAATATTAGTGCCACTCATCTACACTTAAATTGGTCAAATCTAGAAATGAAGGAACAGTACATCTTAAACACAAGAAGAACCATTCTGCAAATTCGACACTTTCAATTATTCTAATAAATGAATGCTCCCGGAGACAGATTCACAGTGAATTATAATTTATCCAGTAGAATCTGGTTTTAGCCATTCAACTCTTTGATTGAGGGGAAAGAGATCATACCTTTCTAATTATGTTCTGCTCAAAAGCAAACAATGCAGCTTACATTTCATGCAGGCAAGTATTGTAATGATTCCCTGGACGTCACCAGGAATAAAGTTTAGAAAGTATAGCCTGATAATTTCATTTTCTAGGGGACCCAATAGAATAGCTCCTGCCCTGTCCCTATTGCCCCTAGGTCATCACTGTGGCATTATGTTAAATTTAGTTATATTTGAACTACAGTGGTACCTCGGGTTATGTTACCTTTGGGTAACATAACTTTCAGGTTGCGAACGCGGCAAACCCAGATTCCAGGTTTCTGCGCAGAAGCACACCGCACACATGCACAGAAGCAGTGCCTCTTGTTGCGGACTTTTCAGGTTGCGCATTGACCCCCAGAACGAATTAAGTTCGTATCCAGAGGGTCCACTGTGTACTTTGCTCTTTCCTTCCTAGTACAGCAGCATCAACAGTTTCTGAGAGTGCAGGTTTGTCCTCATCCTCTGCTACCTACTTCCCTGATCCCATCAGCATCATGGCCCTAGAGACCCACAACCTATCTGTTATTCAGGGGTGGCTGCCCCATTTTGTCAACTTAGGCTAAATGGGAATTGCCACCTCTTGGCCCTGCCCAAGCATGCCTCCCTTCTGCCGCCACCACACCCTAGCTCTTGCCAAAGTCAGCAGGAGCCAAAGAGTGCTCCCCCAAGTGTTGCCTGCATTGCAGAGTGCCGAGTGGCAAACAGCATAGATGAATGTCCTGGCTCTTGCTGAACTCAGTGCTCTGCCTGGGGGTAGGGAAGATGAGTGGCAACACTGCACACTGGAATGCCTCCTTGGTGGTGGCACGGATGAAGCACCACCTCTTGCACTTCCACCACCTGAGGCTGGCACT
Organism: Podarcis erhardii; assembly: GCF_964252035.2. NCBI lineage: Eukaryota > Metazoa > Chordata > Lepidosauria > Squamata > Lacertidae > Podarcis > Podarcis erhardii. The sequence continues at coordinate 28,618,508 of NC_138509.1, forward strand.
TCACCTGCATCATAGGTGGGCAGGCTCTGCTGTCATTTTTACAAAGACAGCTTAGGAACAAGCTGAGAGCCTCACCTAGTGCTTCTGCTTGCTCATTTTTCATCCTCAAGTGAAGGACCTTCTAAAGCTAAATGCTTCCTCTGCACTGGGCCTTTGTTTGATTTTCATCCAAGACTGATTTTCCTAATTCTTAGTCACAGTGTGATAGATTTGAATGCCACTAAGAGAGAAGAAGGAATAAAAAGGAACAGTACGTTTCCTACTAAGTTACATATTGCCCTCAGAATATTCTGGTTTTGTATTACACATAGATTTGCATTATCTTGGGTGCTTGTTTTTTTAAAGGTCATGCAAATTGTCATATTGTGAATACAACTTCAGAACTCCTAAAAAATTTTTTTTTTAAAGAAAAGAAAAAGATGCGGCAACTTTTAACTAATATATATTTGCATAAAATGCTACAGAGAAGCTTTAAAAAACTGTTAGATGTATTCAATTTAAATCAAGGTCATTGAAGAAAAACTGTATTGTATTTCAGCATGTGTTGTAAGGCATGCTGAAATAGAATCTGAAAGGAATTTGAAAACTTTTAGCAAACAAGAATTATTTTTTCTAACTGCAAAAGGTTTCATCAGTTGATCTCTCCCCCCCCCCCACCGGCTAGTTGTAGGGAAATAATACTTTTGCTAGGGGTAAATTCTTATAATCTGAAATAGCTGATGGACCTAGAAACACACTTTCTTTCAAAACTGCTGCTTTCTCTCTCGCTTCTTCCACCTTGCTATTTTTGGCAAAGACAATGCAGGTGGCCTACTTTACAGAGGACATTCCTCTGTTCAAGGGGCTGTCTGGTCCGAGTCCAGTTTAGAGTTAAAGAACCATACGAAAGAAGAGCAGCAGGATCTAAAAGTAGCCCATGTGCAGGTGGCATGCCTGGATAGCAGACTGAGCAGGCACATGGGTTATCTCTTCCTCACTATGGTGAGATTCCTGTATTTCAATTTCAATTAAATTATTTCAAATTTTGCATCTGTACAGTGGTGCCTCGCAAGACAAAATTAATCCGTTCCGTGAGGCTCTTCGTATAGCGGTTTTTTCGTCTTGCAAAGCAAGCCCATTGACAGCTTAGTGGATTAGCGCTATTAGCGGTTTAGCGGCTTTTAGCGGATCACCTGATAAGCGGCTTATCAGCGGATCAGCTGATAAGCGGCTTAGGAAAAGGGGGGGAAACCCCGCAGGAACTCGCAAGACATTTCGTCTTGCGAAGCAAGCCCATAGGGAAATTCATTTTGCGAAGCGCCTCCAAAACGGAAAACCCTTTTGTCTAGCAGGTTTTCTGTCTTGCGAGGCATTCGTCTTGCGGGGCACCACTGTACATATATATCAGCACTTGTAATTTTTGCACATTTTTGTGCCTTTTTTAAGGAAGAATGTTTTCTTTTTTATGATCCATGAGTGGCCATTCTAAGGATGAACTTTAAACACAAATGGGCCATATTTAAGCAATATCATTCTGCTGTTACCAATTGCTCTGAAGCATTAAGATTACATACGAAGTTTCTACCTAGAAACAAACCAGTGTGACTCAACCATTTCACAAATGCAATTAATTTGGGGAGTGGGAAAGACAAAGGGAGAGACTCTGGCAGGTGCAAATGAACAGGTGGGAAAGGGGGGAAGGATATAGGCAAACTATTGAGGGGTGAGATTTCTGCTTCACTCCAAAATATGGTCCATCCTCTGTTTTTCTCTTACTTGTGGATACAATAAATGCCAAAGAGACACTGGAAAGGCTTCTATAGGAAAGTGTGGGAGTAATAAAGGCATGTTCTGTTCAGAAAAGGTGTGAATTTTATTTTATTCGTTTAAAGTCAGTAGCATTCAAGTTTGTGAAAATTCTGTGAACGCAATGGGCAAAATCTGGCAGAAGTTAAGTAACGACTAAGCCTTAGGGGTGGAATCAAATGGGTGTTGCTCTGCTAATGGAAGGGTAGCTATCCATCAATGGACCGGACAAGGAAGCAATTTTTGGTTATCCCTTCTCCCTCCTGCAGCCCCCTAATTTGATCTGGAGGATTGGGAGACCTTTAGGGGCAGGGGAGAGAAAAATTTGTCCCTCCCAGTTCCAGTTCTTTCTGTGGGGAGACACCCATTTGATCCCAGCCATTCAAATCATGACTTGATTGTGCCTGATGTGCAGTTGGCAGTTGTAGCTACTTATGTCTAGATAGAGATCTGTTCACTCTAGACTATGTAACTACAGGAGTGGGAAAGGATTAGAAATAACCTTTGCAGAGAGATGTAACTCACTGACATTAAACCCTTTAAATATAACACTTTGCTAGTTGAATATGTTCTGTCATTTAAAGCAATTTTTCCTACCGGGATCATCTGCTATCAGTGCTTCTTTCTTACAGATACAGACGTTGAGATATTTCATGTTGGTTTCAAGCTCAATGTCTCTTATCTTTGTTAGATCTCACTGTGACTCCCTCAGGATTCAACAAGGCTTGCAAAATAAATAACTAAACATACCTGCACTTCTCCTTCTTCCTCTGTAAATAACTCTGTCAGCTATTCCCAACTTTTCTGTTTTGAAATAGTGCTTGTATTTTGTCATTGAAAAGACAAATGCCTCGTGAGCATTTATTTTCATGACGAAGATAGCAGACTCCTATACCCTGGCCACTAAATGGGCCTTGGGGCAGAGTCTGGCAGGCTTAGAAGCAGGCACACAAAAAGTATTTGATGGGCATTTCAGACCTCCATTTTGGTTAAATGTCAGTTTTACTGGATGGACTAAATGTATGTGGCAAGATGGAACAATACTTTTTACTCAGCAATTGATATGGACGGTGAAGGGTTAGGACTGGACCCGGCAGTTGTACCTGAAAAGGGTGGGGTTTGAGCTGAATCCTGGAAAGAACTTGTTTATTAAACAAATGCACGGCACTTTTCAAGAAAGATTAATGTCACTTCTGGATCCTAGAGAGATGAAAACTTTTGTTGGGGGGGGGGACAAGAAAAATGGGGGGGCTGACTCCTCCCATTTTTGTATTTTTAACTTGGGCTATCACATCTCTATTGGCGCCTACTGGAAATTGTCCAAAGGATGATTCAAGGACAACAGAACTTCCACATCCTTCCATCTCATATGAAGTTATGTCTGCTCTTTGTTGGGTTAACTAAAACTCATGACAACAGTTAAACATAAAATTATCTTTTCTAGCGTAATAGGGTGCCTCTGATTTATGCTTCCTTGCTAGTGTGTGAATAGCTTGATCTCTCTCCCCCATTTGAATCTTCCATTTTGAGGAACAGGTATACAAATGTTTTCTGATACTTCTGTTGATCTGGAAAGATGTACCAAATTTCAAAGGGGAAGTGAGATTTTGTAAACCCCAAAATTCCAAGGCATGGATTAAAATGGCACGTTTCCCATGTGGCTTATTTCCCATCTTTAAAGGAATGGAAAAGTGGGGAAATAAGGTGCTGCAGGGGCAAAAACCAAGTGAGGGGAGCCTATTATTCCCCATGGGGGGCCTTCATGGGAGATGTGCTTTTCCCATCCCCACCCTTGTTTTTGTTTTTGTTTTTCCCTTCTCCAAATGTTGCCCCTTTTTTTGTACAGTGGATCACCAATATCAGGGACCACAGGGGCAAGATCTAAGGAAGAGGGAGCCCATTCACAGGTTTTATCAGGCTACATAAGAACACATATAAAAATGGCTGTTGTGTTATAAGAGTCTGTATATGATCCTCTGTTAAATTCATATGTTCATTTTTCTATGTCAACATGCTGAAGGTACACTCTGTTTGCAGCTCACACTTATTTACCTTAAAGCAAATCCTACTGATTTCAATTGAATTTATTTCCAAATAAGTGAGTTTAGTAATGCACACCAACAGCGATTACAATTTGAACTATACTAAAATTATTTTAAGATCAGACATAGGAGGGAAATTAGTTCTTCATCTCAAGCACAAGGTAGCAAAATGAAACAGAAGATCAGTTTATATTAATCTGATTCCCTGGAGTGTCTAATATGCCTTTTGAAAACTGCAAAAACAAATATTTTTGCATCGATAATAATAAAAAGTGATTAGAAACAAATGAATGCTTTCCTCCTAATTTTTTTTAACATGAATGAGAATGAAAGAGAGCAATTCATGGCCTGCACAACATTTACAAACTCCTACTGTGAGACGGGCAATCTCTGTCAGGTAGGAAGGAACCCTTCTAGAGAGAAGTAGCATTTTTGAAAGAAACCATTTATTCTGAAAGAATGAAGTGAAGTTATCTGGATTAAATAAATTATACACCTAAATGTAATTGAGCAATCAGCATGTTTATAACTGATGGTCTATAAACAGCTGACCTGCCTTTTTTATCATCATGTTGCTTCTAATCTTGTTACTCAAATGACTTCAGCAATTGCAAGAAAATGTTATTAGTGTGCCCTTTTGCTTTTAAATCTTTTTGGTCAACACTATTACACTGTATTTATGACTAAGACAGTTTGTAACATTGGATAATATAGATGTTACTGACCAGCTAACTTGCCACAGGATTCCCCCCACAGTATTTCACAGATGGCAATAGGGACCCTCCTGGAGGGGTGTAAGGAGGGCATGATTTCCATTCTGCCATGGAATCATCTATTCTGCTACTTTTCAGCTTCCATTAAAAACATTAATGGATCTCACTATCAGCTATGGCTGAAACTTATGTGATTAATTACATAAATAAATGCAATACATTTCAACAGGGAACACAGTGTAGAAAATAACACAATTATTTGTGCAATTTTTGCACACTAAAGAATCATGATAGCGAAGACTGCTTGTATTGGCTTCCGTGATTTCCATTCCTCATCATGGACAAACATTTCAACTGTGAGAATCTCCAATCTCATTCCCTTTTCTTATGGAATTTGCTACCATCCCTACTCACCTGTGAATGTGTAGTGAGAGATTTTTCAGAGTTAAGATAGCAAGTGTCACAATAATAATAATATAGTGCACAAATATATTGCAGATGGCTTCTGGAAACCAAAGGCAATCCACAGACTACAGTATAAATACATGCATGTATGTGTATAATGTTACTCAGTTAAACATTCAATTTGGTGAATTTAACAACAATTTAAATAACATGTCATCATAATGCTGGGAATTTCCCTGGGAAGAGGAATTGAGGTATATTTGGTGTTTCTAACAACTCTCAGCACCCTTAACAAACTACAGTTCCCAGGAGTCTTTGGAGGAAGACATGGCTGTTTAAAGTGCTGTAAACGTTTGTGCAGATGGAGGAGCCTTTATGAAAAAGGTGCCATCCCACCTTTTATTTAACCTGTTGGGTTGTTGTTGTTGTTGTTGTTGTTTAAGCCTTAGGATAGCTGGCTGCACTTCACTTCCCACAGCTAACTGTATAGAATTCAAAAATTAAAATTAATCGTTCCTGTGAGAAGGAGGAACAGAACTGTTCCTGTGAGGAAAGCCCTTCCCTCCCTCTTGTCTGAAAATACTGAGCTCAACTTAGCTGCCTCAGAAGCCTGTAGGCAAGGGCAGTTTCATTAGGCATGCAAAAATGCCAGGGAGCGCTCTCTGCTCCACTTTGCTCAACTTCATTTGAGATATTGTGTTAACGAAAGCAAAATAGAAAGCAAACAAAATTAAGTTTTAATATTGTATCATAGCTGTCTGCCCTGAGGCTGAGATTCAAAGCTACATAGCAATTTAAAGCCAGAGGGGGCTGGGTAGAAGGAGAAGCGCACTGATTGGCCCCATGCTGGCCAAGTGACATTGCAAATCCATCAGGCAAGAGTGTGACTCACACAGAGAAGCCAGGCCAGAGGGCTTTGTTGGAGGATGCCACAACTCAGCCAATACGCAGTCAGGAGAACTCGGGTGCGGTGGGAAAACAATTACTAAACGGGGCTGTTGCTCTGAGCTCATGTCTGCTGCTATTTCTAGGTTGTTTCCTCCAGGGTTTGCTTCCCAAATCATAACCCTCATTTTCTAGATCTTGTCTCTTTATTTTACTCCTCCCTCACTTTTACCTGGTTACGCTTTTATTTTGATCACATTTACTTCTGCTCTGCAGCTGCTAGTAATCTCCCTGTCTCAGTCTGTTTGTGAATAATTCTACCCCATATTCTTCCAAATCCTTTCCCCTTTCCAAGCTGCTGGGGTTAGCTTTATTCTGTTGGGGTTCCCCTAGCTTCCCTATGAGTTGGAGTAAGTGGCACACTGCTAAAAGGGGGAGCACTAGTGCAATTTCCGACATAACTTCTCTTTCTACTCCCACGTCCTGCTCCTCAGTGTGTGCTGCCTCCCTCAATAACCATCTTCCTTACTTATTTCTCTTGCTCTCTTACCCTGTTCCCAACCCTAACCCTGCGGAAAGCCATCTAATTAGACTTTAATTTGATTTTGACCTGTTTTTAGGAGGTAATTTAATTATTTTTTAATTTTATACCAATGTTATATACATTGGTACCTTGGGTTACACTCGCTTCAGGTTACATATGCTTCAGGTTACAGACTCCGCTAACCCAGAAATAATACCTCGGGTTAAGAACTTTGCTTCAGGATGAGAACAGAAATCGTGCTCCGGCAGTGAGGTGGCAGCGGGAGGCCCCATTAGCTAAAGTGGTGCTTCAGGTTAAGAACAGTTCCAGGTTAAGAACGGACCTCCAGAACGAATTAAGTACTTAACCCGAGGTACCACTGTACCTGATGTTAGCCGCCCTGAGCCAGACTTCGGCCGGGGAGGGCAGGATATAAATAAAAGATTATTATTATTATTATTATTATTATTATTATTATTATTATTTAGTATTCATGAAGGATAAGGCTATCAATACCTATGCTCTACCTCCACTATCGGAGGCAGTATGCACTCAGCTTTGACTTCTTCCCACAGGCATTTGGCTGGTCACTAAGGACATTTGCTCTTGTGTTGATGAGGCCGGCTTGAAGGGGAGGAACTGGCCATAGTGACCTCATGCTGATGTCGCCCACCTGAATGGGAGAGAAACTGGCTAGCATGCCCCTTGCCCCATCCATCGGAAGGAGAGAGAGAAAAGACTGCTCTTCATGCCCACGTGTTGCCAGCCAGAAAGGTACCTTTGTGCCCTGGACCATACTTTACTATCCCAGCCTCACAAATGCAAGTATAATTTATATTGTTATTTATTATTATTATATTCCACCATCCCTCCAAGGAGCTCAATGCAGCACATGTGATCTTTCCCCTCCCATTTTGTTTCCTCACAACAACCCAGTGAGGTAGGTTAACCTGAGGCAGTGGCTGGCCCAAATCCTGGCAGTGACCTGCATGGCTGAGTGGGGATTTGAACCCTGGTTTCTCAGGTTTCAGAGCTTTAAATGTATGGTGTGGCTTTAACTAAAGTGTTGTGGTTGCTCATTTTAGTTGTGAAGCTCTTCATAGCTTCCTGGCCTTGCCACATTTCTTCTGCCCTTAAAGTTAAGCCTTCTAGCTCTCTTCAGCCTCCTAGCATCACATTTTCTGGAATGCTCATGGGAGCAAGAGTGCATCGTAAAAGCTTTATCCAACCCTCATTAATTGCCAAATAAAGCTGGTGGGGGGGGGGGAGAGTACCAGCTCTACTGAAAAATACAGAAAGCGATTATTATCTTCAATTGTGATACTGCAGGGGGTGTGAATATTGTAAGTGGGTTGCTGAGTTTTGAACTTAATCTTTTTGGCTTTTAAGATCATTTTGTGGCTTTTCAACGTAAAACCCAGTATCAAAACTGCTTGTGCAATTTGCAAGAGACTTGGATATATGCTGCTACGTTTATTTATTTAGAATTAGATTTAATCCTTTGCATGCAAGTAAATTCTCTCTCAGCTGTCAAACTCAGCTCTAATAATAAGTTGGCTAAAGGAATGACAAGCCCAATCTGTTCAGCAAGAATTACAAAATTCTTTTCTGTGGTCTCTAGTCAGCCACAGAAAAATAAGATTATGTGAATCAGCTTCTAGTGTCATAGAGGCACAAACAAACCCTGACATGGTATGTTGATGTGTTTTGCAAATAATGCTAAAATAACATCAGCAGTGAAATAATGTCAGTAAAGATAGATACCTATGAAGAATAATTTTGCTAGAATAGAGCAAGAACACCCTATGATCAAGTAAGTCATCTACTCCTGTACTGAAAGAATATCCAACAGGTGACTTTCTACCTTCTTTTTAATAGCTAAGAGCACAAGTCAGCCCAGCACTTTGAAGTCCCACATATTTTAATGAGATAATTTAAATTCTACTCTTTAAATCACTCGGATTGAAATCTGGGGGCCTTAATGGTGCACAGCTTTGGGCTGGATCATAATTTACACTAGTTTCAATACTGTACACTCTACCTACCTATTTATCTATCTATCTATCTAATTATAAGAAACAACTATCATTATATACAACCAATGTATACAGCCAACAGGAACACTAGTTTTCCTCTTTCATTTTGCTTTATGGGGGGGGGGGGGGAGTGCAGGTTTTGCAAGCTACTGCGTCCCTTTAATCAGCAGCTACCCTCTGGTGCCCATCATTGTTTCTGCCAATAATGCACCCTTGGAAGAACACTAATTCCAAGATTGCACTGTGATTATTGCCATTGGTGTTGATAGCTGAACTGTCAGTTTTATACTTTGAAACAGGGATGGGGAACATGTGGCCCTCGTGATGTTGTGATCCCACATCATCTAGAGGGCCATGGGTTCCCAGGCCATATTATCAAACTAGAGTTTTTTAGGAAAGGAAAAGTCACAGTTGGTCCTGGTAAGCTCTCATGGCTGAAAGCACCTGAGGTTGGGGGTTTTGTTTTGTTTTTTTACCTACGTACCAAATTGGCCAGATTTTCATCCTCCCACTTAACTACACCAATATCTAATGAAAAGACAATCTAAACCAGGACAAATAATCAATACATGGGAGGTAAAGGGGAGCAAGAAAAGCATTAGAAAAATAAATTTTGCTGTTCCTAAGGCAGCTGATTTCATTTATAAGTAAAATATATTAAGAATTTTAGTTATTTAACAGATTAACCCACCTTTCCACCACTTAGATTTTCAAGATGGCTAACAAACAGTTCCTTTCAGTCTCAGGGGGGATAGCCTTCCACATCTACTCCTTCTCCTCTAGAACAAATCAAAGGACTCCCTCCCCTTACCTCTGATGCCATGAGAGTGAACCAACACCTTTGCTCTTGCTCTCCAATTGTGAGCTCTCCACCCTAGTTCAAGGACACAACAGATAAAATAGGAGGAGATCAGGACAGCTCCCATCAAATAGCTTTTTCCTTTTTCTCAGGCAGCTGCCACAATGGCAGTGAGAATCTTAATTGGTTATAGTATTCCAGTCCCCCAAATACTTTTATTATGAGCTTGCATCTGAAGGCAGCCCTGTATCAAAAAAATTTCAATGTCTGATCTTTCACAATTTTTTAATGTGCTGTAAGCTGCCCAGAGTAGCTGGGGAAACCCAGCCAGATGGGTGGGGAATAAATAACAAAAATTATTATTATTATTCAGTCCTTTCCTCTAATCTTAAGTTCTCAAACTTCTTATGTTCTCCTGGTAATGTGGGGTTGGACAAGGACTTCAGAAATTGCCTACTTGCACAGCTAGCTAGTTCTAAGAAGTGCCACCCGCAAGGTTTAAGTGAATCTTAAGCATCCCAGAGAGCTCACACCACCTTCACACTCCTAAATTTAGATATTTAATCCCTGGTGTTCAGTACATTGGTTCAAGCCAGTAAAGTGGCAGTAAGATGTTAACTGCATGTGATGTGACTTGAGCCTGAGTAGAACCATACATGGAACTCGCTTAAAAGATTTTTTGAGTAAGCCCCATTGAACTCAGTTGGACTTGTTTCTGGGTAGATAGGTTTGTTGTTAAAACAATATAGACTTACAGCAAACCTGAGTTATCCTTGTTTACTAAACAACTTACTCATTTTGGGTAAGTTGACAAAATAAGCTAAACTCATTTCCAGGGGTTTGGATACCACCTACAGCATATAGGCATAAATCTGTTCTGAAAGAGCAAGTTCAGTTTAGAACTGAGCTCAAAGACTTGGAAGATTCAGGAAAAGATTATGCAACTCAGATGATTTTTGCAACCCAAACAAAAAGGCACAATTTGGATGAGTGTCAGAATTATGTTTAAGCCCCCCTGCAAGAACAAGTTCCAAAACTTCCTAAAATACTTCCCTCGTTCATAAATCCACAGTTAGCAACTGAAATGGAACAAAATAAAAACAAATAAATTGCAGGATAGGTAATGTAATTAACCGCACAGTGAAGGAGTCGCGTGAATTTGCATTTGATATGTTCTTGGAACATCTGTTATGCAATAGTGACAGGTGTTTATTAATATGGATGTCTAATCACATTTCTAGGTCGCTAATGCCTCAGTAACTCATCTTTCAAATATGTATATCTTTCATTATACATTACAATCACTTATCAAAATATTTTACATTTATCTTTTGCACATGACTACTTCTGACCTATCAGGAAAATGTGTTTCTTTTGAAGGTTAATGCACTGTTTTAATTTAATCATTTGATATGACAAAATTTAATAATATAGATAAAGGGTACCATACATTAGTTCTGCTTGTGTCCATAGATCCCAGCGGCTAGAGGGGTTTCCTATGCTCAGTGATTTATATTCTTTTCTGCATTGTGGTGTAGTAGTTAGAATTGTAGGCTAGAAGCTGGGATACCGGGTTTCAAATCTTCACTTGACCATGAAGCTCATTTTGTGGGTGACCTTGGATCACCCACCTAATCTATGTCATAAGGAGGCAGAGAACCATGTACGTTACCTTGAACTCCTTGGAAGAAAAGTGGGGTATAAATGAAATTATCATCATAAGCAGCCCCAGAAACTTTAGATAGCACCATGTAGGGGGTAGTGTCAATTGACAAATAAATTTGCATAACAACTGACAATTGTGCACATTCATATGAAGAATGTGTACAAACTTAAAGTATCATAAGACAATTTACTCAATGCTCAGCCAAGATGGATAAATCCCAACTAATGCAAATTTATCTGAAATGTTTTGTATGTTGCCTGTGTAATATGCATAGCCTCCACATCAATTTTAGACTTTTCCCAGGCAGTATGCAAATCCCTAGGCAGAGAAAATGCACAAAATCCCCTGTGCTGTGCTGTTAGTTTAAGCACATTCTCCATGTCTTTGTGTCAATGTGCACCATTACCAGTACACATTCTGTGTTGAATTTGTACATGCGACAAATACTTGTGTGGAGAATTGCTCGCACAGCTGAGGCACACCCATGTGCACACACACCACTGAACCCTATGAACATATAGCAATATCATACTACACAGAGGCATAGTGCAGGCATAAGGTGTTCCCAAAAGATGGGTTTTTTAAAAAAATTAACTTTACTACTTGTGACCCATCAAGTTTAGGCATTATTGTGGGATTCTAGGTGCTTGATAAATTCCACCCCTGCCCCAATCTCTGCCTTGTTGGGCAAACAGCAAAGGCTTACTGATTCTCTGGCAGGCAACAATCTGGTGGGCTGTGTTTAGCTTGGTGCATGACAACAAGTTGTGCAGGCAGGCTCGGTTTAGAATATAAATAATAGACGATGCTATTTGGTATGCAAAAAAAATCAATTTAAAATAAATGTACTGTATCTGAAACAAAATATGCCAGAATTCATTTAGTGGAACTACATACAGATGGCCTCCCTGTCCTTAATAAATTATCAGGGCACAGATCCAAAGAAGTGATTTGCGCGGACAGCCTGTGCCTTGTATCATGCTGCAGTTCCCATAGCCAAAGAGGTTGGCTGCTTTTTAAAATTAACCAACTGCTTATCTCTCCAGCTGTGGAAACCACTCTTTGTGGCTCCGTAAGTTTTAATTCAAAATCCTCATTCTCTTTAGCTTTACTCCTCAGTTACATTCTGGAACTTTATGGCAAACCCCATTGAAAAAGTAGCAAGTTCACCCTTGCTATGCTCTTTAGAACCTTGGAAGGAAGGTCATCTTGACATCTCTTGTGTGGGACAGAGTGCTGGTTATTTCTACCTCTTATTCTGATGCCCTATCAAACAACTCTGACCCCATGCACTGGCACTAGGAATCCTGCTGCAGTATGACACAATGGAGCCAGCGCACTGCAAACGGCATTTGATGCTCCTCTTTGGGAATTCAAATATATTTTCAATCATCCAGACCTTTTCAGGGAAAGGCAGACACTAAGAGTGACTATACACACCAATGTCATCGTATTTCAATTGTCTCCTTCAATTCACACGTGCTTTTTAATTTTAAATCAGTATTTAAAAAAAATTTAATAAAATTAATGTTAGAATTTAGATTTATATTCTTTTAATTGTGAAAAGAAATTTAGAAGTCATGAGGTGGTGGAAGACTTTGTCCAACAGGTTATACGATAATAGGGTCAACTCCCAACTATAAATCGCTGCATCTATTTCTAGTGTTTAGCTGCTGCTAAACACTGTGCAAAAATGTGCAACACCCATTAGCCAATGGCCAGGAATGATGGGAGTTGTAGTTCAGCAAACATCTGGAGGGCCAAAAGTTTTCCACTGGTGCATGAGGGGATTCCAAGAATGACAGAAGTAACACCCCCCCCCAAAAAAAAAACCCCACTCACAATCTGGTAAAAAAAACAAAAAACCCTGCCCCAACTAAGCCAGCCCCCTGAGGCCCAAGCATGCTCAGTGACTTTGGCATTCTGACTGACTGGTGTGGTGGAAAATGGAAGGAAAAAGTGGGATGGAACTGAGGATGGAATCCTACACTCCACACTCCAACGTTTTGTTGCAGGTCAGTAGTTCAAAGGGTTAAGATATACAGAAGGTATATTTCTTAAGTCAGGTAGTACTACTACTATTAAACTGATACACATTAAATCTAGCAGACACGGGGATCTGGAGCAATGTAGAGAACACAGTTTTTTGTATTAGGGATAGTTGGAGGAGGGAAAAAATTGCCCAACAGTTCCTGTCCACTCAGTATTTCTACTTTTATTTACACATGAAAATGTTTATTCCCACTAGGATTAGAACACAGATGTTGTAAGTGACCACTTTAAATAGCCAGCAATCATTTAAATGATGTCTGGACCATTCAATATGATGAAATGTAAAGGCAAGATAGACACAAAACATTTTCTGTCCCTGTGAGAAACAATCAACCAAACAACTGCCTCGTGAAAAGGTCACACATTCCCCATTTTGTTTTATAGGAACAATGTTGTAATGGACAGCTGCTCTAGGGCCACCTAGGCAGAAGACTTCAATCAAATAAAAAGAGACTTTAGAGCCACTAAATTAAGAAGGAATGGGTTTCTGTCGTTGGAACACTGTTCTGCACTAACACTATCAAAATAACTCAGCCAGCTTCTCTCAAGTGAAGGAAACTCTCCGCGTATTGTATCCCCCAGCAGCCTTATAAAAACAACAACAATGCTCATCAAGTTAACAGTCCATTATCAGGATAATCTCACCCATGATGTACAATAGCAAAGGCAAATCTGTAGTCTTCCAGCTCGCATCAGCACCAGCAACATCTGGAAGGCCACAGGTTCCCCATCCCTGTTGTAGACAGCATTTTTAGATTAAATTTCCTCCCCACTTTCCTTTCCCCTCAGCTCTGTTTGAAATTATGTTTAATACTCAGCTAAGGTAGAACTGATATATTTCCCAAAGAGGCAAAAGCACTGGTTATGGGCATAGGTAAATATATTAAAAAGATAAGCAAATTTAGGAAGTAAGCTACTTTAAAAACACTTGGGCATACTGTAATCATGCATAGGAATGTACTGGTAAACATAGCCTTTGCCTAGCATTAAAAATGAAAGAACTACAAGAAATGAGAGAGAAATGTAGGCACTGATTGTATTGTTAATTGGCTACTCTCTTTGTTCTTGTACTTGATTCATCTGTAGGACATCAAACATCTCCTGACATCCCTAGTGGCATAATTTTGTTTGGAAGCTAAGGTCAAACCAGTATATTTACATAAGTGAACCTGCAAATTGACATTCTCAATCCTGTTTATCAAGATGCAAACCAAATAATCCCTTGTTCTATTTACTTGTTTACTTTGCTTTGTACATAACATTTATTTCAATTATGCATGTTAAACTGAGATGATGAATAGAAATAGAAAGTAGGAAACTAGGTTAGGATGTCCCCACACCAGCTTAGCAGGTTTTGTGGTTGGACATCAGATGTTTCACCAACAACACCTGTTTCAATTCATGAAAGATTTTACACAAGAGGGAGGTTAGGATACTTTCAAGAATGGAGAACCAGGGGTTTAATTTCATACCACAATTAGACCCATCTTCAAACATATGAAGAACAAACAGAATGCAATATAGACCTCTTCCATTTCACTTTATCCAGAGGAGAACCTACCTCAATAGGTTAGAACAGAACCAAAGGTGAAACAGAGAAAGAACTGTTTTTGAAACATTAATAAAGAAAGAGGGAGGGATAGCTCTTCACTAATATTTATAAAATAGTAGTTCAGCAAAACAAATGCAATTCCTCTGCAATGTAAAAAGGACACGCAAAGGATGTCCAACAAGAAATTCCATAACAAGTTTGCCAATTAGAATAATAAAATCATAAAATTGTATAGTTGGAAGAGACCCTGAGAGTCATCTAGCCCAAGCCCCTGCAAGCCAGGGTACATTCTGAGCTTTGGCCTGCCTGACCTTCCTACAACTGTAGGCTACTTCGTGATTTCTACTTTGTTCCATTTCTTACACATTCCCTTCTTCCTTCTCAGCTCATCTGTATGCTCCTTATGCAGGCACACCATTTTTCTTAGGTGCTTCTCACTCTTCTTTCTTTCTTGTTGGAATTGTGTGGATTCAGTATTTCACCTTTAAGAAACTCCCGTCCATCTCAGACGTCCATTCTCTTTGGGTATTTCGGACAAAGGGACCTCACCCAGTAGTTCTGTAAGCTTCATTTCTGAAATCAGTCTTCTTAAAGTCTAGAGTGCGTGCGCAACTGTTCTTAATTTTACCTTGCTGGTGTATAATGAATCCCAAGAGGACGTGATCACTTCCTCCCAAGATTCCCTGTACTTCCACTTTATAGAGTAGTTTCTTCTTGTAGGTGAGGACCAGGTCCAAGAGAGATTACCCCCTTGATGCTTCTTCCACATTCTGCGAATTGAAGAAGGCAATTGAGGAATTTGTTGGACCTTACATTCTTGCCGAGTGTGTGTCCCAACAGGTAATCAGGGTAATTTAAGTCCCCTATGACTACTATATCTTTCCTTTTTGAATGTTTGGTAATCTTGCCACCACTCAGATTGGGGTGGTGTACAACAGTATAAAGGCTTGTTTCAACTATATTTTTAAATTCCCCAATAGCCATGCAGGTTATATCTTCACGAGGGAAGACTTTGACTTCTTTGTTTTGGTTTATAGCTCTAAAAAAAATTTATCCAAGTATACAAAGTGTGCATTAAACTAATGCATTTTCTCAATCCTGTGTGATCCAGATGGTACCTCCACTAGGAAATTCTCTTCTTGCTCCGTTTCATACCTGCTGCTTTCGGAATTCCACTGCAGCCCCCAACACTACTCTACCATCTGCCTTCACCATTGACATGATTGTACACTTGTAACAAATATGCTGTTTATTTATGCTTATGCAGAATAAAGTGAACAAGCTTTTATTTTCTTGGTCCAGCTTACTTATGAAAGTCTTGATTGTAAATTCACAATTTAAATGAAAAGTATATTACTAGTATATTACTAAGTATATTACTTAGTAAGTTAATTGCACAATTCTCATTGACATCAATGGAACTTTTTAACCAATTTAGCTGGAGCCAACCTCTTATGTCCAACTAAAAGATTATATTTATATATTTCTCCATTGATTGGGAGTACTTGATTGGGAGTCCTTGTTGTAAGGACCTGTTAATATGGATCAGAGAGAGCAGGTAGTAAAAGTTTTTGCAAGGCATTTGTTTAATCCTATGTATGAGAGGCAAGGAGGGACGTGGGTGGCACTGTGGTCTAAATCACTGAGCCTAGGGCCTGCCGATCGGAAGGTCGCAGTTCAAATCCTGCAACTGGGTGAGCTCCCATTGCTCGGTCCCAGCTCCTGCCCACCTAGCAGTTCAAAAGCACATCAAAGTGCAATTAGATAAATATGGCAGGAAGGTAAATGGCGTTTCCGTGCACTGCTCTAGTTTCGCCAGAAGTGGCTTAGTCATGCTGGCCACATGACCCGGAAAAACTGTCAGCGGACAAACGTCAGCAACCTCAGCCAGTAAACCAAGGTGAGCTCCGCAACCCCAGAGTTGTTCATGACTGGACTTAATGGTCGGGGTCCTTTACCTTTTTTATGAAAGGCCAATGAAAATCAGTGTTTGCTTGGTAAAATGAACAGTGGCTGTGAACTGCACTCCATTTCATTTCTAAGTCTGCCTTAGTTACAGTTACAGGTAGCAGAACCAGTAGTAGGGAGATTCAAAGCCTTCCTGTGCCAAAGGGTTTTTGAGGAAGCATCCTAATACTATTGTTTTAAAGTGCAAATTTCAAAATATAATGGCAGATAAGGGTGGGATTTTGTTTGTTTTAAACAAGAGCTTATTTTAAGTTTGCACGGCAGAAGAACTGAGATGTTATACCACAACAAGGATACCACCTTTCAAGCAAAGCAGAACAGAAGGTAACATCTTAAAAATCTTGTTTGTTTGGAAATTCTCTTGGAGTGGTCCCCCTGCTTTTGAGAATAGTCTTGTTTGAGTGACACAGGAGGCTGCATTAGGAAGGGGGTCATGAAAGCCCTAATATATATGGAAGAGCTCCCATTTATTTCCATAAAAGCCATATCTACAACATTTCTGCCAACATGTATGCTTATCAGCCAAGCCAAACATCATGTTTCACAATACTGTATAGATATGCCCTTGGATTCACAGCATCCTTACCATTATGTGTTACGAAGCAAGTCTGGGATATAGCCTTAAACACTGAGCTGCAGTGATCCGGGAAAAGGGAGATTTCCCTGTGCAGCTGTATGTCTATCTCGTAGTCTCTATCAATAGTTTCAGTTTCCAGCCAGAATATAATTACTCTTTTAGTTTTCTTTAGGTCTTTAACTAATCTTTTTTATCCAAAAGTTGATTAAATGGTAATAAAATGCCTGCAAAGGTGTAGTTTGCAAAAATGGATACTGGATGCACTCTGACCAGTAGACCCAACCCTGATAGCGTTATGGAAAATTCCAATATTTCAGACATAAGTACAGAAACACAAAGGCTGCATTACACCACCAATTTAAATTCCTATAACATTCCCAGAGAACACTGGGAATTGTTGTTATCTAGGAGGGATCCCAGGATCTACTCCCTCTCCATATCATCATATCCACGATTCTTTGATGAAGCTGTGACATTTAAAGTAGTAAAACCATGTAAATTTCTAGCATAGATAGGCCCAAAGTTCACAATGAAGAACAAACGCTGTACACATTCAAGAGCTTTTCTGTTTTTATCTGAGTAATTTCATAACCACAGGACTTCAATCCCATTAGGTCACTTTACTGTTTAACAGTGCTAAAAGGATCAACGAGAGAAAATAACCTCAAGTAAAATCAAAGGAAAACAAAAAGGACAAAGATAAACATCACTTTTTCTCCCCTAAAGGCAAGCACAGTATGATGGTTTAAACGGCTTGGCATTTCAGTATTTCACACTGAATACTTCAATTTTCAGTTTTATTAGTTGTGACACTCACTTGTCATCTGTCATTATAAACTCTTTTGTGTTTTCCACTCTGAACGTGACAATTGCTTCTAGCTCTATGTATGCATGTATGTATGTA
This sequence comes from Podarcis erhardii, assembly GCF_964252035.2. NCBI lineage: Eukaryota > Metazoa > Chordata > Lepidosauria > Squamata > Lacertidae > Podarcis > Podarcis erhardii. The sequence continues at coordinate 28,636,415 of NC_138509.1, forward strand.
TTTTAAATCCTGCATAATTACCTTGTGAAGTCTGTCATCTCCATCATAATCACACACATCCGTTTAGCCAGAACGATGATGTCATTGCTGGTATCATCCCATATTTCAATCTCTGCATCAAGTTTACTCTTGACTTTCTTAAAGTCAGCCACTTGCTCAGCTATCTTTTCTTTCTCTGCCTCTGGCAACTGAGTCATCTTTGCCTGCAAGGTAAGATAATTTGATTTGCAAAACATCTGCCTTTGTCAGAGGGTGTCCTTCTTTTGTGGATGCAAATGGACATTAACAAATGACTGCTCTGAATAAGATGTCATTTTGAAACAACAGCTGAGATCTGATGCCTTCATCTTTGGGCTATGTATTTGTTCAAGGATTGGCTGGTCCTGCACTGGATACTTAGAAAAGTCAAAACTGCACCACTGTGTTCTGTGCACAGATTGTAATAAATAAACACATCACACCCAGACATCCAGGGTCCCTTTTAGTGGGACAGGCCACCCAGTAACAGAGATAAAGGGCAGTTTAAGTGTAGCACTTTCCTCTTCACCAAAGGAATTAATAGCAACTATTTACCTATATAGCCGGATGCGGGTGGCGCTGTGGGTTAAACCACAGAGCCTAGGACTTGCCGATCAGAAGGTTGGCGGTTCGAATCCCCGCGATGGGGTGAGCTCCCATTGCTTGGTCCCTGCTCCTGCCAACCTAGCAGTTCGAAAGCACGCCAAAATGCAAGTAGATAAATAGGTACTGGTCCGGCGAGAAGGTAAACGGTGTTTCCGTGCGCTGCTCTGGTTCACCAGAAGTGGCTTAGTCATGCTGGCCACATGTACGCCGGCTCCCTCGGCCAATAAAGCGAGATGAGCGCCACAACCCCAGAGTCAGTCACGATTGGACCTAATGGTCAGGGGTCCCTTTACCTTTACCTATATAAGGGATGTGGGTGACGCTGTGGTCTAAACCACAGAGCCTAGGGCTTGCTGATCAGAAGGTTGGCGGTTCGAATCCCACAACTGGGTGAGCTCCCGTTGCTCAGTCCCTGCTCCTGCCAACCTAGTAGTTCAAAAGCACATCAAAGTGCAATTAGATAAATAGGTACCGCTCCAGGGGGAAGGTAAACGGTGTTTCCATGCGCTGCTCTGGTTTGCCAGAAGCGGCTTTGTCATTCTGGCCACATGACCCATGACCCATGACACATGACCCATGACAAATGCCTGCTCCCTCGGCCAGTAAAGCAAGATGAGCGTGCAACCCCAGAGTTGTCCACAACTGGACTGAATGGTCAGGGGTCCCTTCACCTTTACCTTTATTTACCTATATAGAAGGAAGTAAGAGATGTCCTCAGGGCAAATCATCACAGTGGGGCAGAAATACCATCCCTGATGAAAGGCAAGTGTTCTGGATTGATACTGGGGAATGTATCAGTTGCAAAGGTGGGTACTGCTCTTTGGTATCACAACAATTTAAAATTACTGATATTGTCATACTCACTGTGATCCAAGCATATTCTTCATTTAAATATGTTCATATATTACTGTATTGTGTAGTTTGGGCCATTTGTTTTGATAACTCTGTTTTGGGTCATTTGTAGGATAACTCGTACCTACGGGACCGCCTCTCCTGGTATGCCCCACAGAAGAACTTACGGTCTTCAAATAAAAACATCTTGAAGGTCCCAGGCCACAGAGAGGTTAGGCTGGCCTCAACTAGAGCCAGGGCTTTTTCGGCTGCGGCTCCAACCTGGTGGAACACTCTGTCACAAGAGACAAGGGCCCTGCAGGACTTGACATCTTTCCGCGGGGCCTGCAAGACAGAGCTGTTCCACCAGGCCTTTGGTCAGGGCGCAGCCTGACTCCCTCCTTTGGCAATCTTTACAAAACTTTAGTTTATGGTTGCCATCAATTTTGATTTTAATTAATTTTTATAATGTTTTTATAATGTTGCACTGTTTTAGTGTTGTTAGCCGCCCTGAGCCCGGCTTCGGCTGGGGAGGGCAGGATATAAATAAAAAATTTTATTACTATTATTATTATTATTATTAACTTATTATTAACTGCTTGTATACATATATAGTACAAATACATGTATATTGACAGCTTAATACAAAAGGAGGATAAAGTACCAGGTATTTTATTTTGGGGTGGGTGGGTGGGTGTGTTTTGTGGGGTGCTCCCCATCCCTTCAATGTGAAAGGCTCATCATACAATCCTTCTAGAATAGACAAGGGAATGATTAGCTGAATACTGCTGTACGGTGAATACTCCTGTGCGGCCTCAGGCTTGGATGGGCCCTCCGCTTACTATTTTCTGTGGGTTACCTGCCAGCACAGACCACCCCTTGCTGTCATTTGGGCCCACCGTCTGTAGTGGTATTCCTAGAGCTGCTGCCAACCACTTCCTCCTCGGGACTAGCAGGATTAGCTAGAAACATTGGCACTGTAATTGCTGGAAAGGATTCAAGCAGCTGCCATGCCCCATAATGCAATGCCTGACATAGAATATGGCAACCATATGTGTATTTTTCAGACAATCACAGCACCTCTGCCACCACCCAGAGGAGGTGGAGACTGGTGGCGAGGTTTCAGCAGGCAAAGCATCATCCCCCAAGAGCCCTACCGTGGCACCTGGACCCCCGTTGCTTCCCAACCATACCAAGTGCTGACACCAGGCCTGGGTGCAGCAGTGACTAGATCAGATCCACAGTCTCTGCAGTAACTGACAAGCAGGATTACCTGAATTCAGATGCACTTTAAGCATATCACTTCTATAAAGAAAAAAAAAATCAGTTTCTCTCCCAAAGGCATGAAATACGGATAAACGGTTTAGTCATTTTCAATGCCCATGTTCTATTCTTCCTTCTACTTACATGCTTTAATTTCCAGGAATTGTCTAGAAGCGTGTATTTAGTGTTTGTTTTAATGATGGCCAGCCTCTTTCCAGCTGTCAATGATTATGCCATCTGCCTTGCCAAAAGGCGCTCTGAATAAATGCTTGAGGAGAAGAGAAACTGCTCTGGTATTGGAATAGAAATCTGCTAATCTGTGGTTATCTATATCTGTAGATTTATATTCCTAAACTAATCTGACATGCTTAGAAAAATGTATTTACAGATTTATATAACCATTCACTTGGTCACCACAAGGAACATTTTTAAAAAACTAAAGAGAACAAAAAGAAATGTGTAAGAATAACACAACTGAAAATAACCCTTTTCCTACTGTGCTTGTCATTTTCAGAATGAGAGGACAGCTTATGTGGATTGAAACAGAAAACACGTTTAGACTGAACTGTGACTAAATTCTAGTTACATTGGATAAATTATTTTAAACCTTGCAGATCGTGGAGAAGCGAATATAGCTTCCCTTCAGTTTTAGAATTCCATCCAACTGCATGAGAAAATATTGATTATCCCATACATTGGGTGACCTTTATAGGGTTCTTGATCTTTCCTGGCACTACAAGGTAGTGAAACATTCCAAATCTTAACAGAGGACATATTTAGAAGCAAGTTTCTCTAGGTCATTCATTCTATCTTCCTTAGTAGCACAGTGCCATGCTGCTCATAAATCATACAGAATAATCAGCCTGTAGGCATGGATCTCTGTGGGAATATTCTCTGATGGCTAAGGACTTTTCATATTTAAGGGGAACAATATTTAAAAGTATTCAGCTGAAACAAAAACCAAAGCTGACTCATGGCTGCATTCAACTAAATTTTAAAATTCAAACCAGAAATGCAGTTCTCTATCTTACTTTACATGCTTGAAAGGCTCCTCCTCCTCTTTTCCTTGCTGCATTTTAATAATGAAAAATGCATGATGTAATAATATTGTGTTGCTAGTGTCCCTGCCTCTACAGCAGTTTGCTGTTTGCTTACCAGCCAGAGAAACTTAAGTCACATAGAAATAGCCTCCTGATTCTGTCTAAGACCATTTGTCCATCTTGTGCAATATTATCTTCACTGATTGATTGTAACTCTTCAATATTTGAGACAGGAGACTTCCCCCAGTTCTGCCTGGAGATGCCAGGACCTAAAACTGGGACTTTTTGCATCGAAAGCATCTGCTGTACTACTCAATCAATCACATGTTTGCTGTACTCCCAATCAATGACATGTTTTGCATTACTAAATGATACCAGGTAGTGCCACTGTTTAGAGCAAAAGCCATGGATTCTGGTGTGACACACACCAACAAGTAAGTACAGTGGTACCTCGGGTTACAAACACCTCAGGTTACAAACACTTTGGGTTACAAACTCCGCTAACCCAGAAGTAGTACCTCGGGTTAAGAACTTTGCCTCAGGATGAGAACAGAAATCATGTGGCAGCGGCAGCAGAAGGCCCCATTAGCTAAAGTGGTACCTCAGGTTAAGAAAGGTTTCAGGTTAAGAACGGACCTCCAGAACGAATTAAGTTTGTAACCAGAGGTACCACTCTATTATAATAGGTGAAGTGGGGGTATATTCCACAGGAAAGCGAAGGGAAACAGATCGTTCTTCACTTAACTTGGGGTGTTGCACTTGTGTGGATCTCTCACATATTTGGGTAGGTGGCAGTAAAGGTAAAGGGACCCCTGACCATTAGGTCCAGTCGTGGCCGACTCAGGGGTTGCAGCACTCATCTTTCTTTATTGGCTGAGGGAGCCGGCGTACAGCTTCCGGGTCATGTGGCCAGCATGACTAAGCCGCTTCTGGCGAAACAGAGCAGTGCACGGAAATGCCGTTTACCTTCCCACCGGAGTGGTACCTATTTATCTGCTAGCACTTTTGATGTGCTTTCGAACTGCTAGGTTGGCAGGAGCAGGACCGAGCAATGGGAGCTCACCCCATTGCGGGGATTCGAACCGCCGATCTTCTGATCGGCAAGCCCTAGGCTCTGTGGTTTAACCCACAGCGCCACCCGCGTTCCCAGTGGCAGTAGGTCCCCTTTAAAGCAATAGATTTCAGCTTCATAAACTGCCACAAAGAAAGTGGGTGTGTTACAATAAATAGCAATGGCTAAATAGAGCTATATTAGCCAACCTGTCTTTTTCAGGTAGGTTGTTACCCTGCACTGTGGTATCAACACAGTTGCCAGTCTCTCTCCTTCCGGTAGGTGGCATCAGGAGGAGGTCACAATGGCCAATTACTACAGCATAATGGAAGAGCAAAGCTCTCTTCTGATATTATCAGCAACACTAAGGGTCTCTCTGCCTGAAGGAGACAAGTTGGGCATTCTGGTGACCTTATGATGCCACCTGCCTGAAGATGAGTGGCTGGCCATTGTGACCACCTTCTGATGCCGCTTGCCTGAAGGAGTGAGGCTGAAAAGGAGAGTTTCTCCATTGTGACCTAATGCCAGAGCCGGCCCACCCATCAGGCAGTGTGAATAAGCACAAGAGGAGGCACCCTGCCTGTCCCGTCACTTCCAGCACATCGAGTGCTATTCATCTTTCTTTCCCCTTGAGTGAAAAGGTAAGTGGCAAAACCTTCATTTGGCCACCCCTCTTGTCAAGTTCCATGACGGAGGGCATTCTGGCACATGGTGGAAATGTGGGGCAGCGCATTCCCATTTGACATCACCTCTGCCTAATACTGATGCTGCCTGCCAGAAGACTGACTGTAGCGTGTACTTCATGTTGATGCTGTCCATCTTTAGGAGAGAGAATGTGGTCCGTGTACCCTACTGCAGCTCCTGCTCATCTGACAAAAAGACTAAAAGACACCCCATCATGCCCACATGTTGCCAGCCACTTTCCTGAAAAAGGTACCCATCACATTCCAGACCAGACTGCTTCACTGTTTTCCTCCCATATGGAAATTTTGCCTCTTCAAAGGCAGGGGCATCAGTTCACCAATGCATTGTTAGAGCTCAGGTGACTGCCCTCTTAACAGCTGTATGTATTGTATGTGCACCTAAAATAATTGCTACTCCTTGCTTAGAGGAATAATGCCTAAATAATTTTTCAGAATCCATTTTAAAATGACATACTTTCAGGGATATATTTTCTGGCTGCTCTTGTGTTAGAAATTGGACAACTTCTCAATCTTCATCCTGATTATAAAATCCATTCAGATTACAGGACAGTAAAATAAGTTTAGATTATGTGTGATACATTAAGGATATGCATAACAGATGGTTAATTAACATTATAGCAATTTCCCTTCACTGAAAAACAAATTCCTGAATATTTTTGTGTATGCCAACCAACATGCTGTGAACTTAGACTGAATTTTAAATACATAATCAAATTAATCTGACATCATCCACCCTGAGGCTGTGGAGCCTTACAGAAGTATTGTTCCTCATTCAAGAGCACAACAGGAGGAGGATATTCACTGAGGTCCAGCACCGAGGGCCTTCTGGTGGTTCCCACACTGCAAGATGTGAGGTTACAGAGAACCAAGCAGTGGGCCTTATTGGTAGTGGCACCCGCCCTGTGGAATGCCCTCCCATCAGATGTCAAGGAAATAAACAACTATCCGACTATCCAACTTTTAAAAGACATCTGAAGGCATCGCTGTTTAGGGAAGTTTTTAATGTTTGATGTTTTATTCTGTTTTTAGTCCTCTGTTGGGAGCTGCCCAGAGTAGCTGGGGAAACCTAAAAACTATTATTATTATTATTCAGGCTGCAATCCTGTACCCACTGAGGGGGTAATTCAATCCCAAGATCTGCCAGGATCCAATGTATCCCCAAGCTCAGGTGGGGCTACACTGGCATAAGCCCCAAGCCCAGCTCAGCCGGAATGAAAGTGTATCATCCCAACTCAGAATGTTGGGACAACTTGATTTAAACAATTTTTAAAATAGCAAAAACAATTATGGGAAATTGTTTTGTTTTTTTAATATATATTTTGCTGGTTTCTCACTTCAGTTTCCTTATCCAGAACCCACACAGCCTTGCTAAACTATTTCCACTGTGGAATTATTTTTAAATATTACTGAACACAGAAGTGAACAAAAGAAAATCCCTCTCAAATAGCCCTTCTCCAAAAGGACATATAAAATAAATCATGATTCTGGTGCAGGGAGCATGTGGGGTCAAAGAAGCCTGTTAAATTCAAGTGTAGCAGAGCTGTTTGGAGACTACAATGCATCTGCAAATGCATTTTCATAAGCGAAAAGATATGGAGGCAAGGAGGTTGAAGGGCAAGCAGGAGCTACTGTGAAATCATGTCAGGCATCTTCTGCATAACAATCATATCACTACAAGAGTTCTCAAAGTTACACAAACAGCTTGTGTGTGAATCCAATTTTATATGTAAAATATAAAATATCTGTTTGGTTCTCACTGTGAAAACTAAAATACAAACCCTTTGCCTTCTCACCTATGCATCTGCTTATCCATTTAAATTAGGCTCTTAATCCCATTCATGAGTTTTGGATACACTGCTGGGCTTAGTGTCACAATAAGGTCCAGTATACTATGAGATCACTTCACTACATTAAATATCTTAGGTGCTTGATAAGTTAATACCATTCCATACCATAACTTCAAAGTAGAAGGTTGAGTGGTGAAGAGAAATGCACAAGTTAAGACCATTGTAACTTGAAAATGGCTCAGTTTGATTTTGTATATAGTTTTGCATGCTTACTTTATTGTTTGTAAAGGTAAAGGGACCCCTGACCATTAGGTCCAGTCATGGACGACTGGGGTTGCGGCGCTCATCTCGCTTTATTGGCCAAGGGAGCCAGCGTACAGCTTCCGGGTCATGTGGCCAGCATGAAAAAAAGCCGCTTCTGACAAACCAGAGCATTGCAATGAAACGCTGTTTACCTTTCCACCGGAGCGGTTCCTATTTATCTACTTGCACTTTGATGTGCTTTTGAACTGCTAGGTTGGCAGGAGCAACAGGAGCTCACCCCATCACGGGGATTCGAATCACGACTTTCTGATCGGCAAGCCCTAGGCTCTGTGGTTTAGACCACAGCGCCACCCGCGTTACTGTACTGTAAATGTTTGAATGTGTTTTCTGGAATTACTTCTATTGTCTCTTGAACTTGAAACCAGCCACCACCACACCATTGTCTAAAAACCACCAAGCTTCCCCGTTTACCATTTAATGCACAGTTCAAGAATCACTGTTATCCATCCCCTGCAATCCATCCTAATGCATAGTAAACTATGAAATTTACTTCAATGGGAGTCAGTGATGGCCACCAACTTGGATCACTTAAAAAGACAAATTTAATAAATAAAAAATCAAATTTAAATTATATAAAATTGAAGGGCAATTTTTAAATACAAATTCATGGAGGACAAGGATGGCTATGTTCTACCTCACTGGCGTAGGCATTAGGCCTCTGAATACCAGGTGTGGGTAATCTCAGGCGGACCAAGTGCTGTTGTGCTCATGCCTTGCTTGTGGGTTATCCCATCAGCATCAGACATTAGACTCCTGAGGGAACAAGATACTGAACTAGATGGGCCAATGGGAGGGCTGTTGTTACCACCAACAGACATTTCCATATGGGAGTTTGAGCACACATGTACAATGAATGATGCAGTCCTAATGGGAGTGGCATGGCATCATTCAGCAATAACAGTAGGTAGTGAGTACCAGATGTAGACAGTTGGCAACAGGAAGAGAAGCAGCAGAACTTTTCCTAGGCAAATTGTCAGCCTCCGGACCTAAACCCAAATCTGAAACCACAGTCACTCTCAGCCTAACCTACCTCACAATGTGGTTGTGAGCATAAAATGGGGAAGCAGGAGGAGAATTGGGTTCACCACCTTGGGCTCCTTTGAGGAAAAGTGGGATATAAATTCAGTTAATGAACAAATCCTATCAAGCATTCCTTCCTGCAATTTCACCAATTTTTCCAAATTACACCAACAATTATTCCACATGGAAACTATTTTAAGGAAATCCCTTATTTATCTCAAACTCCAAAGGAAATAATTTTAAGGTACAATTCAGACCAAACTGGGCAGCAGTGGTATCTTAATCGCCAGGTGTTTTATTTTGTTTAGTTTAGGAATCATTATGTTATGTATTCAGTGACCTGTGTTTGCCTGAGCTTGAGTCTGAACTAAGGATTCTTAGCCCAATACATATCCAATCACAGCATGTTTCAGGATTTGGGCTATAGCCGTTGGCCCTTAAACTCTTTATGATTTGAAGCTTGGGAGTTTAGACACGTTGAGAGCGGGAGTGGCCCAGGCCTTCAGAAAAGTATATAAACAGCTGCTTTGCCCTAGTTGTCCAGTTCTTTTAGTTCAGTAAAAGTTATTGCTGTTATCACTGTGTCTTGCTTCATAGGAACCCACCTACACGTCAAATCATTTCACACAGTATATTTTAAGAACACTGGAATGTCACAGTTAAACCCTGGGGAATTAACTGATTTTAAATATTTGCACTGTTCCTTTAGAATATTGATACATTTTTTTCCAAAGTCTAACATAATAAATTGAAGAAAGAGTAGGTATAATCACTTATGCCCTGATTATCTGCATTCATTCTATACAGAGACTGCATGGAAGTTGCCAACATTCTGTTACTATTGGACACCATTGTGGAAGCATGGTGAAGATTCTGTTCCTCTGAACGCTCTTTCACCTGTGCAGAAGAGGACTTTGCTCCTGGAGACTGTGTAGAAGACAGCTGTTGATCAGGACAGGTGCTTTGGGCAGCTGCCAAAGCATAGTGCAAAAGGGCATCACCCATTTGGCATCTGTACAGCAGCCATCTGGTCAGTTTGGATGTTTATCCAACTTTATGTCATTCCTCACACACGGAAAATTGTACTTGTGCAGCAGCAGGTGAGCTTAACCCAATGAGTGGTAATTCTCAAGATGGTACGTACAGGCTCCTAGGAGTGTGTATATATCTCAGATTATGGCTGGCTGGGTTGCTCGCCTTCTATAAAGTTGCTACTGCAATCTGAGAAGACTGTCATTTTATTGCTAGAAAGGCACTGCAACTTAAAAGCAAAAAGGGGGTTTGCTACTTTGACTGGTACCGTTCCTACTGTTTGTTTCAGTTTCTGAAAATTTAATGAATGATAGGGTAGCAAACTTATCTCTTGTATATTAACTAAGGTGCATCCCATAATAACAGGAGTTAATATTATTAAAATGATGTCCCTAGAGACTATTTAAAATAAAAGGAATTGTGGTATCTGCATTGTACACAAGTTTAGACACGTGTCTGTCTGTGTGTGTGTGTGTGTGTGTGTGTGAGAGAGAGAGAGAGAGAGAGAGAGAGAGAGAGAGAGATATCTTTCCAGGATGCAGAAAATCTTGGCTTATTGTAAACAGGATAAACAATTCAACTAGAGACAAATTGTTTGGCAAACCCTGACATTCAGCTGTCATTCTTCTGAGTGTCTTCCTGGAATGGTGGGTCTCTCTAATGTAGGAACTGATAAGGTCTTAACAGAAGCAGCATGTAAGGGAGTGGACACAAGATGGAGAGTGCTTGTTTCTTGCTTTTAGCGCTCAGAAAACTATTTTTGTTCACAATGGGACTGCAAACCCAGAGGAAATCAAGCTGCAAGAAGGAGCATCTGGAACTACACCACTTGGACTCTCTTTTTCTGAAACAGCTGCTTTACATCTATAGCTGCGGGCAAGGTAGTGGGTACATGCTTTATTTATTCAAATATTTCTATCCCATCTTGTATCACTTGATGTCAGGGAGATCAAGATATAAATTACATAAAAGGGATGACTAACCTGTGGGCCAGATTCAGCCCAGCAAGATTCAGGAAGTGGCCCACCAGCCCCCACAGCTTTATCTCCTGATCTCAGCAGTGAGATTGGAAGATAAAGTGTTTTCTCGATTCTTTGGATTTTTCATTCTGCACCATACCTACCCTAAAGCTGAGAGGGGGCAGTCCTGGAAATTCTGCTTTTTTTACCTATCACATATCTTTCTGTGAAGTGTAAAAGATTGTGCTACCACCCCTCTGCTCAGAATTATGATTGGAAAGGTTGGAAATGTCGCCGTTTGCTCTCCAAAGGTTGTCTTCCCCACTCCCACTCCCAAGCTGTGATGGAGAGAAGTGGAAATGCTACCTTTTACTTTTCACAGTAAAATAGTTCCCAATGAAATTTTATATTTCATGTTCCATTAAAACTGAATATGACACTACAGTATCTGTCAGATTCACAAATACAGATGTACTCCCTTCATGGGAGATTTCACATTGCCTAGTTATCTGAGCAATGTAGGTTAGCCTAAATTATGGGAGTGTGAAGAGTCTCCATAAGAGCCAGGCTGCAAGGAGAGAACTACAACAAAGCAGCACTAGCAAAACTGTTTAAAACTAGTTTCCTTTTGTATTCGAACAACATACAATAATATGAACACTCAATAATAACAATCAGCCCTTCATGGAATGAGCACCTTCCAATTTTGAGTGGGCATTTCACAAGCAAATTGAACACACACACACCAGCATTGAGAACTTCAGCCTTTTCTCATTCAGTTCATAACTAATTTCACTCTGGATCTCATATGCTTTTTCCAGAAATCTACTGGAGAAAGGAGTTAATATTTTGGCATTATTCATGATAAGACTCCTTAAAGGACAAACAATACAGGCAGTTTGATCAACTATTTTTGAATAAAATGGCTTTGGTACATACCCTGTCTGTTTTCCCTTCAGTTTGAGTACTGGTGCGGCTGTGTGCATCATGATCGTCTTCAAGATCAGAGACATCTTCAAGTTCTTCTGGGGTCTGTGAAAAGAACACGACATTATTCTTATGCATGAACTTTAAAGATGTCATACACCTGTGACAGAATACCAGACTTCCGCCTGGACCTAATGTAGGTGGCATATTGCCCCGACTTCCACAATGAATGTACATATAAGAAAAATGTGAAGAATTCAAGAACATGAGCTATTATTTCAGCCTATTTAACTAGTTTTTGTGTAGCATATAATTATATAACTGAATGTGTACAGCCAGACTGTTTTATCCCCATATTTTGCACTGATCATTCCTGATTTTCTTGGATGTTATCTTTGTGACAATGCAGTGTTGCTATCACAATGCTATCACAGAATGGCTTGTGATTATTAAAAACAAATGTTACAAAGTAACCTATGAGACTTGTAAAAGGAGGCTGATTTCACCACATTATCCTAATAATTCGTTAGGATACATATTAGAGTTACGTGTGTGCAAATGACCTCTCGCAATTCTCCAGAGAAATTCGGACCATGTCATCAGCTGGAGGTCAGGTGACCAGTGCTGCCTAATCATGTTGTCCACTTCTGTTTAATAATTGACTAACAATTCAACAACATCTGCTGTCTTCTCTGCTATATCTCTGTACCAAAAGCACACAGCCTCATCTTCCACTAAGGCGTGTGTGCTGCTATTGTTGTTTTGACATCTGAGCAGCTGAAAGTGTCCATTAGCATTCCATAAGTCTTTAGTTGTTGAGGTTAGGCCTCAACTGAAGTTAGACCACTTACAACCAATAAAAATTGGTAATGAAAAACTCTGCTGGCATTTGCCACTTTCTTTCACCTGTCCCACCCATTTGCTCTAATTTGGGGGTAAATTTTGCAAAAACATGGGGTGGTATTCAACTTTTACTCAGAATAAACCAAATGAAATTACTAGACCTCACTTAGTCATTTTCATTAATGTCATTTGGTCTACTCTTAAGTAAAAATTTGTTGAATACCACCCATAGTTCATCAGCTAGACACTTTGATTTATTCTGATAACTCATTTGTCTGTTTCAGACCATAGCAAGTGTTCCAAAGCCTGACTTTGCAAACACATATTTTAGTTATGCTCCTTATTGCTTCATATTAATTGCATGTTATTTGATATAGTCAGTTAAGTGACCCAACTCTTTTTTCCTGGGATTAAAAGACACTTGCATTTTCCAAGAAAGCTCCCTACATTTTCAAGTTAGAATTCAAATGCCAGACCTGTATGATGAGAACGTCTGTGTAGGTCTGCCTCTAATAATTTATTTATCCGCACATTTTGAGTTGTGCATTACCAAACACTCACCCCTATTTGCATAGAAACAGACTGCATTTATTCAAATTGCTTTTAAAGATGAATATAACTTTATATTGAAAGAGTGATTGCTCATAAAGATTGTATGTGCTGAATTCTGAGCTAACAAGGAATTGGGTTTGACTACAATTGCCCTGTGTTTCTCTTGTTCTTAGTTTGATTTATGAATACCAAAAGACAAAACAGTATAGTACTCAGAGCTTTCCAAACTTTTCATGTTGGTGAGACACTTTTTAGACGTGCATCATTTCGCAACACAGTAACTCAGTTTAACTAGCAAACCAGAGGTTAAACTAGCCCCTTTTCTGCCCTGGGAAGAGCACGGGGAGCATTTCCATGACACACCTACACACTACCGTGTCACGACACACAGTTTGGAAAGCTCTAGTATAGCTTGTGCTGGCTATACTAGAAGTAAAACTGGTTTCTAGAACAACCAAGTCTAGCAAGAACTTGTTTGCGCAAACATCTCTCATAGCTTGTTTGAAACATGCAGAATGGAACACTTTCTAGTAGTTTATGCATTGTTTAGAAAAATATGCCCAGGTGACCCAAATGCTAAAATAAGTTAGTGCTGAGGTGGTGATTCTCATGTTTGGAAACCACCACAAGACTTTAAAAAATCACCACCACCAAAGGCTTTTTATTCCAAGACAGAGAATCCTGGATGGCCTCACTACACCGAAAAATATATAAGCTTTTGTGTGACATCTACAGAAATTCTGACCACAGCAAGCTCTAATGACAAATTAGAACTAATGGTTGAACTAATTAAATTCTAGATGAAATAGTTTTATTACAGACATATACACACTTGCTTTCATTTGTCATTTTTCACTCCTGTCACCTAATTTTTGTATAGTGCAGCTGGCGCTACTGAGAGCTATAGCTCAGAACATCTGGAGGACACCAGGTTAGGGAAGGATGCCCTATGCTGACAGGCAGTGGCTCTTCAGAGTCCCATTTAGAGAGCTTTCTCAGCCCCTAGGACCTTTTTCCTGGAAAGAATATGAATTGTCCTTTACCTAATTTAGTATTCTGCAGTAATTCACAAAACTGAAAATCCTCATGAAATTGTGAATGACGCATTGATTATACAACATCCCTGATCCCTGTACTTTGAGAGTCTCTCTCCTATCAAACTGTTCAAAATCTTTCTCTTTGTGGGTACTTTTCAAGTGCTGTAGCAGAATATATATGAATGATGTGGCCTTGTAATTAGTAGTACCATGACTGTCTAGTTCAGTACTGCTTACTCTCCAAGACCACAATAATTTCCATCCCTACTACCAGTAGGGATGCCAGTAACCCAGAAGAGTCATGGGATTGGGACATCTCTGCCCCAGGACTGGAGCGCCTACACCAAATGCTTCAGTTCTTGGCCAGCACTTGCATCTCTCAGACACACAGCTGCTTCCCATCTCCTGCAGTCATAGGAACAGAGGAGATGACAAGGCAGGTAGAAACTACAGAGCCACCACTGAAGTTCCTGGCTAGCTGCATATGGGGCAGCTTTGGAGGAGAGAAGGTAAGTACATGCAAACACCTGCTCAGATCAGGGCCTACCTGAGAACAGGAATGGAGGGAGCCTCTAGTTCCTATACAAGGTCCATAGTTAAGATGCTTCATTACTGAAGCAATGACTCTTATTCAAACTCCACCCTTCCTGACCTGTGGAAATGGACACACATACCCTGTCTCACAAGTGAACAGAAGCCAATCAGCCTGGCAGTTGAGAATTACTTCAACACTGGCAAAGAATCAGGAGCAGCCAACTGAGCACTGCAGGCATGGCTGTGCTGCTGATCTTGCTTCCCAATGGCATGCATTGCTGTTTGTTACTTAAAGCGGGTGGGCTATGGTAATGGGGGAATCAACATGGTGCAGCTGTAGCCAAGATTGTGTTGCATTCATTCTGCCATTACCTCCACCATATCTGAGGGCAGTAGGCTACCTTAGTAATAGCAGGAGAAGTTACAGGCCCAGTCCCACAACACAGCTACTTCCTCCTCCAGAGCATCTGCCACCTGAAGTGTCCCCTGAACTCTGCCCAATGGTAGGGATGGCTCTGATGCCTAAAGATTCATGCCAGACCCTGAGCACACATACTTTTAAAACGTATAACTGTCCATAGAGGAAAGCTATCATTTACTTTGGGCCCCACACAACAGCAACTGGTTGGCTAGTGTTGAAAACAGTCCTAGCCTAGATAGAACTTTGCCTTGGTTCAGAAAGACAATAAAAGACTACATACTTAAACCATCCTGGTAAATATGAGCTTACAATATGATTGGGCAGGCTGCTCAGAAAAGAAAATCCTTAAATCCATAAAAGATAGCTTCATTATAAGTGCATTTGTTTTTTATTATTACATGCAGGAAACCCCAGATTTTACTGTTCCATAGTATACATTCTTTTTTACCTAATCAGAAGACAATCACTGTAGGCAAATATGCAAAGTCACTTAGCTACAGTGATGGGTACAAGCTTAGACAGCTTTTTCACTTTTTAAAAAACAATCCTCAGACCCTAGAGCAAAGCACAACTGGTGTTACATCTGCAATGCAGAGAGGACTTGACTTATCTAAATCTATAATTTTGGTCTATAGCATGTAAACAGCATGTAAGAAAATGCAGGATTCAATCCTGTCTTGATTCAGTTCTATATTGAGAGGATGTTGTTGAAACAATCCGACAGACAAAAGTAATGGAGGGGGTCCACTGTGGGAGATGCAGTCACTCATGCATTTTTTCTGTCTATTATGTAATCGTAAACATACACAAAGGTTGCCTCCAGACTCCAGTATTCTGTGGGAAGGATTGAAGTGCATACTAGAATTTTAGGTTTGTGCAATTCAACTGATTTAAACAACTCTAATGTCCTAGCCTGAACACACACACACCCCGGACCTTTTGCCGTTAGATCTGAAATGTGTGGAATGATTGAATAATTAACAGGGAAATGTGTAAACACCACATAAGCAAATCATGATGTTCATTGTTTTATAACTTTCCTGCAAAAAAATCAGAATGAATGATAAAAAAGACTGGATATAGTCTAACCTGCATGAACACTCTGCAAGCAAATCAGGATGAATAGACCAAAACGGACAGGTATAATTTCAGCTCATGGCAACTACAGTTTTTAGTCAACCTATGCAGAGTTTTACTGACGTTGCTGTGGACAGGATCAGCTGAGTGAATGGTTGATGCCACATGCTGAAGTCAGCACAGATTGACTTCTGACTAGATTTACACTGCTATCACTAGTTAGTTTAGTCAAGAAGATTTTTTTTTTTAATATTGCAGATAGTACCTTTTCCCAAGTCTGCTCCAAGCCCTATGCTCTGCTGACTTTGCCTTCCAAATGAATGGCATGGATGATCTCACCTAATTCTGCAGTCAATGCAAGGATGCCACACTGCTACTTAGGCAGTCATATCTATGCAATGACATATCTTAAACAAATGTGAACCTTTTCACCGAGAACTGAAAAAATTGCTGGTAGGGATTTTTTTTACCCTTCTGGAAGTATTTACCAAAGCTGTGAGATGTTCTTTTGAATATATTTTGCCAAAGCTCTTGGCAAATTCTTGGTGAATCCAGAGTTCTTGTTCAGTGAAAACAACTCTGAAATGTTGAGGGTTTATCAAAACTCCATGTAAGATTTAGTTATCTCCTCTAAGCAACTTTTTGACAATGCATAAATTCTGTAAGAGTCAGTTAATATGCATTTCCCCGCAGGGTCCAATCTTCATCTGTACTAGCTTTTCTGTTATTCACCAGTGACCCTATTGCTGGAAGACCACTATGTCCTATAAAAATTAACAAGTAACATTCTGTATTTTAAGCATTAAAAATGCTGCCTCATTGACAATACTGAACAGATTGTACTTGCACTGGAAACCTCAGTCCAACTGCCTAAATAGCCCTATAAAACCTGGGCCCACAGAACTTGCATCCCACTTCCATTGACACATGCGCTCTTGCCACCACCCCTCGACCTGGAAACAGAATACCTGAGCTGGGTGCAGGTGAATGGGGGGTGGGGGTAACAAACGGGGAAGCTACACGTAGTCCTAAAGTTATGGGCCAAATTTTGAGGGGGGTAATTTGGAGCTTTTGGGAGGGGGTGTGAATAGATATACGTGAGGGAATGTGTAGAAGATACAGGTAGGATGGGGGTGGGCTTATGGGAAACCCATTAGGGGGCCCAAATATGGGGTAATGTATTTGCTTGTGACTCCCTCCCCTTGCCTTCTCTCCCTCTCTCTTTCCCCATTGCCCTTTTTAGAGTGTAAGGGGGCAGGGGAATGCTACTGCTCTTGACTGTGCAAGTCAGTAAGGGGCTGCCTAACCTGGCAGGGGTTGCAGTTCATATAATGAAGGCTGTTGCCTCATCAAATCATTGATAGTGGGATTAACCATTTTAGTTGACAGACTAAGCTTGTATAATTTGTATAATGAGGGAAATTGTCCTCAAGGGGTATGCGTGGTTGAGGGAGGAAGTATGTCTTTGGGTAGGGTTGGTCACAAATACAGTGGTACCTCGGTTCTCAAACATAATCCGTTCTGGAAGACTGTTCAACTTCCGAAATGTTCAGAAACTGAGGCGCAAAGTGCTATCTGCAAGTTCAATTGGAAAAACTGAAAAACACGCAGCGGAAGCCGTTCGACTTCTGAGGCGCGTTTGCAAACGGAAGCAATTACTTCCGGATTTTCGGAGTTCGAAAACCGAGGTGCCACTGTACTGCTGTTTGCACTGGCAGAGGACTCATCTATTCATGCAAAATGGAGTGTCCGCTTCCCCCTATCCAGCCATGCAGCCCAAAAAGCTGCTCCTGAAAGTTGGGCGACCTTCCAAAACAGTGTGGGGCATGACATAGATGGAGGAGTTAATGAAGGAAGGAAAGATAGAAAATCCCACAGGGGAACTACAGAATGTATGTAGTTGGTCAAGGGAGACATGGACTCAAAAGGTTTTAAAACCTCTGCCATAAAGGTTTTCCCTTCACTGCAGAATACTGTTCCCCTAGAGACTTGTCAAAGCTTGAGTCTCCCAGATGAGAGAGACTGCAGTATCCAGGAAAGGGACACGGCTGAGACCCTAAACAGGATAACTTCATCCCAAAACATTATTGCAGGTCTCACTTGTTCATTTCTAATCTCAGGAGCGTGAAAAATGTTCTTTCAGATTCATTGCCTGTGATTCTGAAAAGGCTATACAGTAGTAATTCTCTCATTGCACGCGAAAGATTGATCCTCCTTCTTTGCCTCTTCCAAGGAAGTTAGAGTCATATGACATCAGTGACACTTTATACTACAAGGAGAGAAAAGTACTTAGAAAATGTTTAAGAACTCAACTTTGGGGAGGAGGGTATATAGAAAATATGGCGTATCATTATGGTGGCGTGTCATGGCGTAAAGATGTTAAAATCATGAAAGTGGAACAGAACTGTTATAATGTGCAATTGAGCTGTTTAGATGATGCCAAATGAATTTCAATACAACATTTTATACTCTGCCACACCATAATATATTTGAGGTAAAACACATTTTACAGAAACGGTATTTCAGATATGTTTTTCCAGAGTTCCTCAACATTTTATTGGTATTATTTTTCACTACTCTATGCCTTTCAAGGAGTGTTTTCTTGGCACCACAGGAGCAATGGTACAGCCCTTGGGGGAAGAGACATTTATTTTGAAAAGCTCTAAAAAAGGACTTTTCAAATAACTTGTCGGTATTTTGGACAATATTTTACATAGGGCTCTAGAGCCCCAAGAAAACATTTCACACTGTGCAAGGATGAGTGTTGCCAAACTCTATTAATTCTTTGATACATAAAAAATAAGAAAGGAAGGGGATTAGGTTGTAATTAAAGAAGGGTAAAACCCAGTGAAGGAGCCCTGTGGAAGTATTCATATGCCTGGATTTTGGTGTCAGAAATCAGTATAATTTCTGGACTGCCAACCAGATTCAGCCTTCCCCTTACCAGGCTGCACCCATGCATCCATGGCTCTGGGAGGAGGGGCATGATTCCTCAGCTGGAGTAGGCTCAGAACAGGTGATGGTCACATGTCTCATCAAGCCCAGATGTTGTAATCAGCATGTTCAACTTCCCCTGTTGGTTGGCCCACAGCTTGGATTTTCCAGGGAGCTCTTTGGGACTGACCTTCAGGTGCCCTGACCTGATTGGCTGCAGAGGAGGAAACCTGGCCTGACTGGACTCTGGATACGGACTGCACACTAACATCTGCCATAGGATCATGCACTCCAGCAGGACCTGCTGCCAGGTAGCCCATGGTTCAGGACACAAATATGTTTCAAAATCCTGATCCCACCAGTCTGAGAATTTATTGTAACTCAGCTTATGTTACAAATTCCATGGAACAAAGTCCCATTGAGACAGTGTCTGAAGCTGTGCTATTGCTGCTGCGCCGGTGACAGGTTTCATAAGTGTCTGATATGCCCTAACCATACAGGTGGAAGAAGCAGACATTACACAGAGCAGTGCGGGTAACAGGACTTGAGAGCATGTCTGCTTGGAATTCTCACCTCTGTTTTCGTCTTGCTTGGTCTTTTATTGAGAGTGAAGTCCATGCATGCTAATCATACTCTAATAATATTTATAGTTAAGCCCAGCGCTGGTATATTTTACACCTTGTTCACATTATGCTCCAAGCTGCTGTAGTCAGTTCAGTCATAACTCATATAATTCACATCTACCTATGAACTGCCTTTGGCTGAGACAAAAGGCAATCCACCTGATTTCATAACCCCTGCATTTGATTTACAAGTTACATTTGAATAGCACAGCCATGAGAACTGCTGAGCAAGAAAAAAAAAATGCTTAAGGGGAAGTATGCCATCTACGATTCCAGTTTAAATTCAGTTGTTTAATTTTACAACATAGCGATGTTGTAGGGCTGATTCACCAGTGTGGAAAGCCAGCATGAGGAAGGTCCATAGCATAGTGTTAGAGCACTTGCTTTACCCACAAAAGGTCTTGGGTTCAATCCTTAGCAACCACAGACAGGGCTGGGGAAATTCCCATTTGAAGTTCTAGGCAACTGCTGTCAGCCAGTGTAGACAATACTGAGCTAGAGCAGGGTTTCTCAAACTTGGGTGTCCAGTTTTTGGACTACAATTCCCATCCCTAGGTAGTAGGACCAGTGGTCAGGGATGATGAGAATTGTAGTTCAAAAGCAACTGGAGACCCACATTTGGGAAACTTTGAGCTCCACCATTCATCAGACTTGATATAAGGCAGCTTCCTAAGCCTAGCCTGCCAGGACAAATATTTAGGATTGTGGTATAGAAATATAAGGTGGCAGACAAATGTCTCATGATCTGTCATTAAGATCTCTTTGATCTTTTTAGTTTTTACAGCCAGAGTCTATGCATGTCTAATCCAAAGTCAATTTATCTGAATCCAGTGAGACTTACTGCCAAGGATGTGCGACTAGGATTGAAGTTCTAGTTTCTTAGAGGCCCTTACAAGCATTCATGAGTGTACAAAACAGGAAATGCAAGCAATAATCTGCCCTCTACAGTGATTGTAGTTTCCTCCTGTGTGAGAAGAGCATTAATACAGTTCATTGGGCACAAAAGTGACCCACCTACCAGCAGCCATTTTTTATTTGGATCTTGGGCTAATGCTCTTCTGAGAGTATTGAAATAGAAGGGCACATCCAGAGCCCTCCCTCTGTTCTGGTTTTTCAATCTATGCTTTTGCAAGTTTGGGGTTATTACTACTTTTTTAATGTAACCATGAACACTGGAGAATCCTCCTCATCCCTAATGCTGTTCCTCTGAAAGCCAAAAACATTTCCAAAGGAACAATTGCTCACAAAGCATTTACAGCAACATTTATAACCAAAATCCCTATACATGTATTGCATCATCAAGGCTATAATAAAGAGGCTCAGTCACAGAGGCTACGAAATTTAGAGGCCAGGCCAAATCTCCAGGTAGACATTGTCCTAAACTTACCCTACAGTGTAAGCAAACACACAAGCACAATGGCACGAAGGCAGAGAGAAAATTGATCCTATTGCTAACAGTCTCGTGGGTTTGTCAGCTTTTATACCTAAGGATTTTGTTTGTTTGTTTCACAATACCCTTAACACCCGTATCTCATTCCAAATAAATGGTGATTGCATGCTTCTGCTGTATTTTGTTGACCCAAGAGACAGCAATAGCTCTTTCAGAGCCCTTTAAGCCAGATTTTCAGCTCCATTTCATTGCTATAAGAAGCCTGTATGTAATTCAGTGACCCAAAACACATTAAGCAAACATGCCAAGTTCCAGCCTGGACAAATCAATGGACACATTTTAGTGGTACAGATGGATTATTTATGTCACTGAAAAGAGAAGCTTCTGAAGGACTCTCTGAATGATGAACTGCAGGACACTGCATGTTTCACTGGTGAAGCCTTGCCTTATAGTGACCAAAAAAGGTCCTCACTTCCAATTGAAAATTGGTGGAGTGACCAGGACCTACTGTTGATTGGTAATTATATTTTGTGGTTGGGAAGCTGTACGTGAAGACTTTATACAATATGACAGCCTTGTGGACATAAGGATTCACCTTGTGGGACAATGCATTATACTTGATATCAACAAAATAAAACGAGTTGGTACCCAGGCTTCATCATTTTGTGGTATGGATTTCTGTTCCTGATTATGTGGTCTGTATAATCCTAATGACCCATTACACTGACCTAAGCCAGTGCTTACACTATTAGATCTCGTAAGTTGCTTTCCAAGATCTCAAAATCAACACTACTCCTGCTTCATCCTGTTCATCTCCAGTCATATTAAAATATACATGCAATCACTTCAGTGAGGTCCAGACAAACATCATGAAATATACACAACCAGCCATATATTTGAGTCTTCATAGAAACCCAGGACTAATGTTTAAATAGGGTTAATTTGGACCACCATCTTGATTTGGAACAGCGCCCAGCATCCAAATATAGACAGACCACCTTCTCTACCTTGGGAACCTTCATGTTGAGTTTGGTAATGATACCTCAAGAGGTAACTATACAGCCAAATTGGGTAACACCTTCAGAGCCATCGAAATTGGCAAAGCCCTGCCAAATGAGGTGACAATATCTTCAGGGGTGTCCGAATTGGCAGAGTTTGGAACTGCTGTGCCAGCAATTGAGCAAAGTCATACTAAAGCCACATTTCAGGCAGCTATCTTCATTCAAAACGGTGTCTGGCATCCCAACAGCAACGAAAACTGCTGCTCTCACCTTGGGAACCCACGTCAAATTTGGTGACAAAATCTCAAGAGCCGTCCAATACACAGAGAACAAACAGACAAATCATTTTCCAAAATATATAGTAGATAAGCCTCACAGCAACCAGAAACCATCAGTCTAGCACAGTAGTTCCCAAACTTCTTGGAATGGTTATGCTTGTTTTATTATTTTAATCTGTTTTTATAATTGCATATTAATTTGTTGTAACCTGCCTTGGGACCTTATGGTGAAGGGCGGGTAAGAAATTTTATAAACAGATAAAATACATTGAAAGCATTTTGGCACAAGGCTATGCAAGGCCGCCACAGAGGATGGGCATGATGCTTTACCTGGTACTGAAGCCCAGTCCTGCTATTTTATCAGACTGGAAGGAAAAGAAGGGAATGCCAAGGGATTCTCTGGCTTGGTTCACTAATTGGGGTAACTGGTGAGGCACATATAGAATGCACAGCCAGTTCTGCATCCAGACACAATTCTAGAGTAGCTGCTTCATTGTACTCATGGGATGACCTAATAGACAGCATCACAACAGAATTCTATTTCTAAGCAGTGCTATCTGTGATGCAACTTTCTGTAGTGTGCTTTTGCTTCTATGGAATTGAAAAGTCACACCACACGGCCTCCAAAGCAACTCTGCCAACAGTGTATCGGTAAAGGGTCAGCAACAGCAACAACTTTATGGCCAATTTAAAACCCTGTTATTTTGCAAGTGAATATGTGATAAGGGTCGATGGCAAAAGTAATGCAAGTGAAATGGTTATCTAAGCAGAGGTGCTGCAGGTTAATGCTGTGGGAGTTTCTGCTATGAATAAAATAAAATAAAGAACATTTGAAACCTGGAAATGGACAATTTTGTTTCACAGTAGCTTAAACACAATTGAAGATAAATGACAAAGTTTCGAGAAAGCCAATTTTAAAAAAACAAAATAAAATATAAACTTCTTTGCTGAAGTACACTTGGGCTGATAGCTTTAGAATATCTTTGCTATGGTGTTTTCCCTCTGAGGTACAAATATGTTCTATTTCTGCAAGGACTATAAATTTCCATACAAATTAGGGCTCTATAAGAATTGTATTGTAATGCTAATTAGATAACTAAGTCCTGTCAAATGGATGCAAAAAAAATCCAATAATCATTATGCTTGTTTTTCATTATTGCAGCATATTGTTAATTTCCTCCAGGGCTTATTATTGCTTAAATTAGAGAATAGCATTTACAGTAGGATGGCACTGAAAATGTACTTTGCTCGATGGAGAAGAAGATAGGAGCTAATGCTACTAGCAGTACAGTACTGATTCACACAGTCAGCTTGGCTATGATATGAGAGAATCAAGAATAATTGTACATAATTGATGAATTCGATCCAAAATATTTATATTCGTCTATCTCGTTTCCATCAACTCATTTCAGGAAAGCTGTGAAACTCTTGAACCTGTGGTCTGGAGGTAGATTTGGGTAGATGGGAGTAAATAAACTAAGGATTAATCAAGAGAAAGGTGCTGTGGATTGAGGCTTATAAATTCAGTGAATAGCTAGCTGTATTTGGGTCTGCGTACTGTTTCAGGACGTGGGTGGCGCTGTGGGTAAAACCTCAGTGCCTAGGACTTGCCGATCGTATGGTCGGCGGTTCGAATCCCCGTGGCAGGGTGAGCTCCCGTCTTTCGGTCCCAGCTCCTGCCCACCTAGCAGTTCGAAATCACCCCTAAGTGCAAGTAGATAAATAGGTACCGCTTTATAGCGGGAAGGTAAACGGCGTTTCCGAGTGCTGCGCTGGTGCTGGCTCATCAGAGCAGCTTCGTCACGCTGGCCACGTGACCCGGAAGTGTCTGCGGACAGTGCTGGCTCCCGGCCTCTTAAGTGAGATGGGCGCACAACCCTAGAGTCGGACACGACTGGCCCGTACGGGCAGGGGTACCTTTACCTTTACCTTTTTACTGTTTCAGGAAATGCAAATTAGGTAAATTCACACTAAAATGTGAACTGAACTGAATTTCTCCTCTAGCTCTACTCACAGATAAGTTCCAACAAAGATCCATGGCAATAAGAGTTTATAGTTGGCAGGTTCAAATTCAGGTTCAAATATTTATTTAGGCTTCCTATTAATCCCAGATGAGAGGCTGAGTAATTCCCTCTTGGACAATCACCCCATAGGTTTGTGTAGCTTGGCTATTTTCTTCCAGAGGGAGAGGTGGTGGGGTCTTTGAGTTATTATATATATATCTTTTTCTAATAGCATGATGGTGCAATTGATACTTATTTTCTCATATTCAATGAGGCTTCCTCCCATGTAAGTGCTCAGAAGACTGCTGCTTGACAAGCACCAACTACCTGCTACCTGTGCCATCCTTTTATTTATTACTATTCTTTTCATTATTAATATGTTATTATAGATTATTAGATTATTGCTGCTGCTGTTGTTTTGTTGTGTATGGGGTGTTAGGGGAGGGGTAGTACCTCTGATGGGGGACACGTCATGCTTCTTCTGGGGGAGTTTGTCTACCTTTGGTCCCTTACTCTGAAGTAGCTGATTGAGGCAGCTACTTCATCCAGATCTGAGTGGAGCAACCGTAACTCTGTGTCTCTAAAGAGGGTTCCCGGTTAAGTGGGGACCCAGGGTTTGTCTGAAAGGGATCTTGCAAGCATGTCTTGCCCTACCTTATTCCACAAATGCCCCTTCAGATGGCTCAAACAAGGAGCTGTGGCTGATTGTAGAAGATACCACACAGGAACCGGGTAGAAGTTCTTTGTAACACCCCAATATGCTTATAGATTGAAAGGCTTCCTGGAGAGGAACTGCATCACTTCCTTTTTGTCACAGTGCTAATTGTTGGAACTAAATAATGATGTACATAGTCAAACAACATTACTGTAATTGACCACCATTGATGTTATTTCGTCATGCTTGCACTCTGATCATAGTTATTAATGTTGGCAGGTCATAAATGTCGCTTGCTCTGAAACAGAGTATCTTTTAACTCTGATTATCCATCACTTGTGAACGTATAAATTGTGTTGACTATGAAAATTGTGCTGCATATGGAGGCAACAAAGCAATGAAGGGTACACGTCTCCCGTTTCCATAGCAAAAGAAAGGGTTTATTTTTAAATCAGCTTTTTGTTGAGATGACATCTAGTCACATATATAATTAGAAACATCAGCTGGGAATTGGAGATGTCTAAGGGGAATTAAATTCCACTGACTATCTATAGAGCAGAGTACATCTGAAAAGGATGTATTGGTGAGGGAAAGATGCTCACAGGAAATAAATGTAGAGTCCTTATATGTCCTGTAACAGAACCTAGACAGAGCTCTTATGTCGTATTTTAAAACATTTTCTTCCAAGAACGTTAACCAGATTTTTTCATAGGAAAATGTTTTGTATAGACTGTTCTTCTGTGGTCACAGACAGCAGCACTTTCAATTTGTTCTCTTGCCATCAATTGGTTCAGGGAAATCTTTAAGTTGTTAATAAAACTCTCAAGGGATTCTTTTCTGGGCAGCTGATAAACCACTTGGCTCATCATCACAGCCCAAGTTAAACACATACACCAACCAAACACAATTAAGTCGGTTAATAGCTGGTTGTGGGAAATTCTGGACTTCTTGAGCAGTGATACATATTTGTATCTCAGTGGATCATTGAATATCTGGCTTTTCCATATACTAGACAATACTGACAATAATACTGATAATACTGATTTCTAGATCCCAGGACACCAAAACACTGTCCATCTAAATATGAATGTACATATGATTAATAAACTAGATGGGACCCAGAAGTGATTATTTTACCCTGACAACATATATAGGGCTGCTCTGAGGGGCATTTTGAAAACTGTATGCGGTATATTGTTGCATACTTCCTTTCCTGAGTGGTGAGACATTGTAGAAGCAACATTCACCAGGTTTTGGTTTCATTTGTAGAACAGAGGCCTTTTTGGTTATGTTTGTTTTATTTACGTATACAGAAGTAGAACATGGGTGGAGGCAGGCAATGTGTGCTTAAGTAATGCAGAATCTACTACGGCATATCAGAGTTGTCAGGGGCTACTACCATGATGGCTGTGTTCTACCTCCACTGTCAGAGGCAGTATTCAGAGCAATGTTTCACTTTGGACCTGCTTGTGGGCTTCCCACAGACATCTGATTGGCCACTGTGAGTACAGGATGCTGAACGATGGACTTGGCCCTGAACCAGCAGGGCTATTTTATGGTCTTACATTTTGACAAAAGGTGGTCAGGGAGAGAGAGATATCTGTCTCACCCGCCCCTAGCACATTCAGCCAAATTCCTGCTTCTCCCTCTCTCTTTCCCTATCTGACATATACCACTGCTTTTTGCTCACTCACACCTGGCCCCTCTCCTTACCTGGCCTATTGGGGGAGTGTGTCACTTTCTAAGTTGTGATGGTTTTTCCATTCAAGCACACTTAATAAAGCTCCAGCTATGTCCCAACCATTAGATCACATGAAGGATACATCAACCAAACGTCCTGGGCTATCAAAAACCACTCTGGCCAACAAAGAAATAGCCTGCTGCAGTTAGAATATTTTAATTACCACATGTAGGTGAGCAGTCTAAAAATAAGAAATGAGCAGTCTGAATGTGTGATAATGAGGGATCAAAATCAAGTCTGGATGTGATGAAGTGGAAAAGGTATTAACTTATGCGTACAGGAGGGAATGCATGACAATTGAGGTTGGGCCAAATTGCAATTAGGGTATCAGAGCTCTCTTCTGACATTAGAATATTTCTACATAATATAGCAAAGTGGGGGAATAAACCCAAGGCATGAATAGGAATAGATAGCAGGTACTGAGAGCACTGCATTTAAATCCCTACAAGTAATAACTGTGGTTTCATAAGAACATAATTAGAGCCCTGCTAGAGCTTGAGCTACTTTCAGAAGCATAAACCCTCCCCAGTTCTCACTGACACTAACTTATCACCATCCTGACCTCTTCTCTAGGTATCTCCCGCATTTCGTTCTCTGGGATAACCAGCTGGCATATTTTATATGTTAACAAACCATTATGCACTGCAACTATTTAGGAGGTTTATTATAACGATTTCCAGATATACAGCACCTCCTACGCCCATTATTAATTCATTGCTTGCTAGCAGTATGAATGCTACCACACAGGAAGTGGTGAACAGCAAAACAAGCATAAATATAAGCATGTTTAGTTATGACACTCTTTTTCTGCCCCTCCACCATGAATAAATGTGAATGCTTGGATTACCATAGTTTTAGCTGCATATCTTTTGACAGCTGGTAAGGTGCAGAATAGCAGTCTTGTTAACCCACACTTTAATATTAATCATTAAGGTTGCTTACAGCAAAAGTATTAAGATTCTACAGAGCTAATTATTTTTCTAGATGTTCTCTTTTCCTTAAAGGAAGAATCGGCTGAACTGGCTCATTCTCTCTCACACACACACTCTCTTAACCTTTGCCTTGAGTAATGGCTACATTAGTCCATTTCCAAGTGAATTTCAGAAGAACACACAGTAGCTGTAAATAATGGCACAAATTGTGTCATCGGCACTCTCTTTATTCACTGATTTGGCTCCTCTGTCTGATCTAGCAAGCCCAGAGAGCTAAGCAACTTGGTGGCAAGCCACAGAGCAATTTGCTGCTGCAAATCCTTTAATTCACTGCCTTACGTTATGCCTTAGGCAATATAGCTATAGCAAGGGACACTGTTGAGTTGGCAGAATGGATAACTGTCCATTTACCCTGTGAAAGACACACTGCAGCCATCCTTGAACCAGTATTTATGAGGTTCTTATCTAGTCTTTTTCACGTTAAAGTAGTCAGAAAACATCTGCCACAGGAGGATGAATATATGCAACGGGACACACAGCATCACATGTCACGGTGATGTGTTTTAGATTTTTCTTACACGGGCTCTCTCAGGACATCTGTAAACTACAAATATAAACCAATTTAAGTGTCATGCCTTCCTATGAAAGGGACTCTAGAAAACAGTTCTGTGACTGGGGATATGTGTGCTTCCGTGGTTTTCTTTACCATTTTTGTATCTGTGCAGGGAAATAACAAATATATCTGTTGGTCTTACGACCTACACAGCCTGAAGGCATACAATACTACAGACTCACCAAAGTCCAACACAAAACCCTTGTCTGAAGCATTTGTCCTGCCTGTATTGACTGGCCTCAAGGTTGAGTTGGAAAGCATGGGGAAGTTTAGAGGAATTCGAATTCTGCTGCCTTTGGGGAAGAGAATTGTTTTTGATAGAACAGGGCAGGCTATCAAACTAAATAAACAAGAGACCCTAGTAGATAAGCCAAACCAGCCCCATCTAGCATAGCAAAGGCCAGGAATGATGCAAATTGTAGTTCAATAATACCTGGAGGTCCACATGTTCCTCAGGTCTGCCTTCATTTATTTATTAGGCACTTTTTTCATAAAGGTGAACTCAAAATGACTTACCCAAAACAGTAGCACACTTATAAATATAATTGTCAATTTTAAGGGAATATAAAAAGAAAAATTCCTGGCATGCTACTCACAGTGGTTCTGATAATTCTACCCTTACTGTCCTAATGCTAGTTACAGATAGGTAGCCGTGTTGGTCTGTCCAACCGTGTTGGTTGTCCTAATGCTAAATTGAATGATGAAATTGTAGGTGGTTATGCCTAATTAATTCTTATTTTTGTCAGCGTACAATATTTCACCTTTGATTGGCCTAAGAAGAGCAGCATATCCCATCAAACAGATGCAGCAAATGTTAAATTGAGTGTTTATTAATCTGAGGGTTGTTTTTTTTGTGTTTTTTTTTTTTAAAGATATGAATTGGTTTCTCCTAGCTAGGTTTAACGGTGTTAATCTTTCTGGTCCCCCGCCCCCATTAAGCAGCTTGTCTCATTAAATTATCAATCACAGCATGGTATGAGTAAAGACTAAATGCAAGCTTTCTAGTGAGCCCAAGATAAGGAAAGAGACAGACACCTCTAGCTTCCAGACCAGAAACAGCCTGATCAAAAATTAATTGAAACATATTACACAGCCATAACATTGTGGAATCATGCCTCTGTGAAAGATATACAGAATGAAGAAGATACTATCCAAAATATTAAGCTTATGCAAGGTCAACATGAGCTTTGGCATAATATGTTGAAGAGAACTGGATGGATGCTGCAAAGGCATGCACACTTACTCTTGAGTAAGTCTCTTTAGACTGTATAGAACTTAATTCTGAATAAGCTTGCATCAGCCAAGGATACACAACACATAATTAATAGGGATTAGGCTCTGTTTACCTGACACTGAACAGGTGAAATGACCCAAGGATAAAGATTATTGATTACAGCTCACTATGTATTGCTTCTTTACTTAGCCCTATGCCCTGGGTAGTCAACATGATGCTCTCCAAATGTTGGTTGGACCACAATGCCCATCATTTCTGATCACTGGCTATGCTGGATGGGGTTGATGGGAGCTGGAATCTAATAGCTTCTGAAGGGCTCCACATTGGCTACCATCCCTGCCTTGCTACTATCCCGTGGATGGTTCTTGGACAAGGAAATCATGCACTTTATAGAAAATAGCTTGTATAATTTGTTTATTGTATATAAGGAGAGGAAATGAAATGAATTTGTTCAAATGAATATAGAAAAAAAGGAGAATTAAATGGTTCAAATCCAGCTAATGTTAGTTATGAAGAAGGCTGTAAAACTAAGCAAACTTACTAAGGAGTACCTGTCCCACTAAATGCAGAGTAAGACTGGGGCGTGAGTAAACTTGGGAAGGCTACCTTGAATATAAAGGATGGTATTCAATGAAGTTTTACTCAGAGTAGACCAATTTAAATGAAGGAACATGACTAAGTTAGGTCCATTAATTTAAACAGTTCTACTCTGAATAAAACGTAGTTGAATGCCACCCGATGTGGCTTAAGTTAGTTTTCACTAACTAGCTAAATGGCAGTTTGAACCCTGGCCTCCCAGGTCCTATTCCAAAACTCTTAACCACTATGCCATGCTGGTTATCCACACTGTACTGCCTCTATTTGTTAGTGACTCTTCCATGAGATACATTTAAACATGCCTTTTACATTTGGATTAGAGCTGTCAAATGAATATTCTTTCAGAAAACATGCATACACAGCACTGTCTCCATTCTAGTTTTCTCTGAAGAGTTTTTTTAGAAGAACATGCTCCCAAATTACAAGAGCCATCCCGCTCCTATGCTTGTTGCAATAAATTCAACCATAGTCTCCATTCAGAATGTATGAATACTAATATTTTGCACTAATAAAAATTCTTTGGCAACTATCATAATGGGAATTACATTTAAAAATAAATATACTGCAGTTATTTTTCAGCTGAATACCTGCCATGAACAGGGCAACCATCTATTTTTCTTTTATTTCTATTTCCTTTATTTTTATATGAATTGATACTTAGCAAAAGAATTTAAACAAAGCCATTCTCCAAGAATGGTGCACATTATTCACAAATCAGTGAGGCTATCAGTAAACCTACTCTACATCGCTGCATTAACATTCAGCATTCACTATGCAGGAGAATAGAAAGCCTTTAAAAGCCTTTTTGCCATTCTTTTTTTTTTTTAATGCTATTAAAAATTCATTGCAGGGCCATGTCCAGAGGTTTTTTTAATTGACTACGAAGACATGTGTAGTTAGTTGTACATGCCCAGGAAAACTTTGGATTCTTGTTTTCCTAACAACCTTCCACTATCCTGCAAACCAAAAATGTTTTCAACAGCAGATATTACTAGTAATAATTTAATTACCTTGCCCATCTGACTGTGATATGTGTGGGAAATTGCAGCCAAACATATGCATGAGTGCCAGTTAGTGCATGAAGGGGTTAAGGCAACTAGGTTGTCATCCTAGACTCAGCTAGGTCATGCCCCCTCTTCTCCAGCGAGGGAGGAAGTGAAGCCTTCACTTCCAGTTCCCCCTCTCTCTGCGCCATGTAACTGACCAAGGAAGACATGCCTAAGCAAACTCCAAGCTTAGAGCACATGTCTGAAGCTATCTTTCTGTATTTTCTACCCTAGTATTCTGCCTGTGTTCCCCTTGCTGCTATATGAATGAATCCATAAGTAAGGCATTTTTAACTGACTTCACCGCGTGTGGTCTGTTCATTGCAAGAGGGGTAGAAAGAGAGGAGCACTGCTTATAAGCAGACTAAATGGGATAAAAGGGTCTACTAACACTATACTGCTGCTTGATTTTTTGAGTTTGCACTCTGCTACTGGGGACTTTCTCTTTTAGGACAGTTAGTTTTGAATTCAGGCACCTAGCCTATCCTTTTGTTATTTACCCCACACACGGGTCACAGGGATTCATATTTTTCCTCCCACAGTATGATGTGAAGAAATTTTGCTATTCAAAGGTGTGTGGGGGGGGTGTCAGATTGCTGCTGAGCATACCTAAATCCACCAGCACACCCAAAGTAGTTACGTGGATCAGCTATTGATTCACACACACACACACACACACACACACACAGAGAGAGAGAGAGAGAGAGAGAGAGAGAGAGAGAGAGAGAGAGAGAGAGAAGGGAAACAACCTCATTCTCACGTATTCATAGTCAACAAACTCTACAAGACCATAGATGGAACTCAAAGCAATGCCAATGAGATTGTTCCATCAAGCAGAACTGCCGCACTCACAGAGCTATTTCCTTTCTTCTCCCCCACATGCTGTTCTGGGAGTTCTGATCTGCCTAGAGCCAAATTTGGGGTGGGGCAGAAGACAGGGAGAAAGATCCATTGCATTAGTGGGACCTGTTGCTTCGGCTCCTGCTAGCACAACTATTTCCAGAAGAGAGAGGCCAGCAGGTGAAGACCACCACTGGATCTACAACAGTTTGTATTGTCCCTACCTCCTTCCCTCCACAGGATGACGGCATCCGGTGTCCTTTGGGAAGGATCCCAGAGAGTTTTAAACAAGTTTCTTGGTAATGACCCCTAAGTATGGGTCATTAAATTAACGAAGGAGGTGGCTCTGTGCCAGACGACAAGTGGGTGGGCCCCGTTACTCAACTGTTTGTCAGTTAGAAGGACAAAAGCGTGAGTTGAGGCGTGCAAGCTAGGAGGAGGCTGGACAGCTGGGAGACAGAGCCATGCCTGATTTCTGATGGGATCCAAGGCTGTATGGGAGAAGAAAGACCCTCTTCGGGTGTTAATGCTGTGAGCACCTCCATCATAGGCTCGGGTTATACAGTATGTATGTGTAAATAAGCCATGTATCTTAAAGACACTATAGTCTCCACTGCCCCTCATTCTGAGGAAATCAAACCCTGGGTAAGTGCCTGGAATCTCACACCACTCAGAGATTGGGGTGGCATGCAACAAAATGTTAAATATTGCTTTTATTGTTTTATTAAAATATGTAATTTAATGTAGCTTGTAAGCCACCTTGGAATGGTTTATACCTGGGAGGTGGGATAATAAACAATTGTCACGAGTAAATAAATATGACCACACCCCTCTCTTGCAATCTGGAGCAGGGCAGACTAGAATCCTACCACCTCTTTCTGCACAAAGGGAGCTAAACTCATAGCTCACACCAAACAAATATTCAAGCAACTCACATAACTGGAGCACCGCTGACTTGAGGTATTGACGCAAGCAAAGGGTGACTGGCTGGGTTGAGCCGGCACATGCACATGTCTCCCTTTCCTGAGATCTTGAGCAATATACCAGGATTTGCCCTACTGCTGCTACTGCTGCTGCTGCTAGCAAGTCAAAAGGCACATGCCATATAAATGAAGAAAAAACACCAAAGGAGAATACCTCTATGCCTCTATTACTCTTTCAGTTGGAGCCTCCATGTACTGGGCCTCCACACTAGCTCTGTGCCCACCTGTCAGCAGGCCTGTCAATCAAATTCTAAATAGAAGTCATTACACCACACAGTTACAGTCAGTACCTGAGTAAAAGGCTGACAGGAACAGCTTGCTCATGGCTGAGCAACTCCTCCCAAACCTGATGGAGCACTGTGGGGAATGAAAATACCATTTTTAAAGAAGTATGAACAAGTATGTGAGCTAAAGAAATATTTTTCCACACTTCCCAGCCTGAAATGACGAATGGCTCTTCTGGCTGGTGCCTTGATGGTGAAAAGGTGTTAGGAAAAATTATTTGTATTCTTCAACAAAACTATGGGATGATCGAATGAAATAAGAAATTCAAAACCAACAAGAATGATTCCAGGGGAGGGTTGCTGTTGTTTTTTAAAAGTACTCTAACACAAGGCCAACTATCTATAATTAAGGTATTTAAAATCTCTGAAAAATATTGCCTTGAGGAGGAGCTATGCAAAGGAAATTCTTTTTGACTATTAACTAAGCTTAGAAGTTTGGTCCAGATTGTACATTTGCCTCTTGATGTAGCACCTTCTGAATAGTACATCCTGTACTGGACTCCAGAGAAAAAAAGGAAAGTCCCTTTCTATACTGCCCAAAATACACAACTGTGACTACAAATGCACCTCCCATTTGCTTATTCATTTCCCCCATGCCTTGCGTTTCTGGACAAGAAAGAACTGCCTTCACTGCTGCACATGGCCTTGACACCAAGGAGCCCTGGAAATGGCTCCCCTCCCCACAGTCTTCAGATGCAGTAAAGTGCACTGCCATTGCTGCAACTTTCCAATCCTTTCACACCTTCCTGCTCTCCTCACATTGCTGACACACCCTGAAGCCACCATCTTCTTGTGATGACATATTGTGTTGGTGTCAACATACTGGTTTATGGTGTATGCATGTCAGGGATATTGGGATGGGGGGATGCAAATTAACAAACGCGACTCAAGGACACACAAGCTGCAGTCTCATAATTTTCCTGGGTGAACCATAATCATGAAGTTTGGGGGGGGGGGTTCCATTTACAGATTCCTCAAGTATTCGGAGGTCACTGACCAGAGCGAACGGATGTGGTGGAAGTTTGTGTAGTCAGGAAAACAAAAGGCAGGTTGTGCACAGGGCACTGGGTACAAAATACATGCATTGTACACAAACCTACCATTTTAACTATTAAAAATGTGTATTTTAACAGAACAGGCTGAACCAAAATCAAGGAGCAAGATGGGAAATAGAAAATAATCTGCAGATTAGACTGATATCACTTTTTTCAGAATGATTCGTCCCTAGGCAATGCCCCAGGAGTTTTGTTTAAAGCACCCTTCTCAACTTAAACATTTTGAAAAAATAAACATTTTGTGTTGCATGTAGAAAAACATTTGTCCCTGCGATAACTATTTTCATCAGCCTCGACTCCTGAAAAATTATCAGGATATACAGTACAGCAGTATTGGTGAATATTCCTTTTCTATATGAACCCTGCTTTAAATTAAGAAGATCTTCCTGAATTAAGTGGATATTTTGTCTTGAATAGGCCTTTCCTTGTACTACAGGAATATTCTGAAGATAACCAGCTACTTAATTTTGGTGTGAACTTCTAAGGTGCTATAAAACATAATCTCAAGATTACTGTAATGTTACTTCATTACTTGAGATAAGTGGCCTAGAAAATGGGTAGCACAACGGTACAAGAAATACATAGTCAGATCAAAGTTCCCTGGTTCCTTTCAATTAAAGGTGACCTATAAAGGAAAGAAACATTCACTACTTTAAAGGTCTTTTATAATATACATGGTTTATAACTTACAAAACAAAAATCTACTATTCTCTCATACTTTTGACATCTGTAATAGACAGCCTAATGAAAAAGACTAGAGTCCTAACCCCAGCTGTTACCCAGCAGGGTTGAAAAGAGCAGTGGGGCCTCTGCTGCCTCCTCAGCCCTGCCACACAGGGCATCGTACACTCTATACAAATTTGCATAAAAGTGGACACAAATTTGCATAAAAGTGGCATGTGGCTATTTATATGTGGTGTAGTGGTTAAGAGCGGTAGTCTCATAATCTGGGGAACCGGGTTCGCGTCTCCGCTCCTCCACATGCAGCTGCTGGGTGACCTTGGGCCAGTCACACTTCTTTGAAGTCTCTCAGCCCCACTCACCTCACAGAGTGTTTGTTGTGGGGGAGGAAGGGAAAGGAGAATGTTAGCCGCTTTGAGACTCCTTAAAGGGAGTGAAAGGCGGGATATCAAATCCAAACTCCTCTTCTTCTTCTTCTTATATTAGATTTCATTTCATTTATGAATCACTTGCTATGAAGCATCTTGAAGTGATCCACAAGCACAAATAAAAGCCCATTAAACACAATCGCCTCTTTAAGCAGCTTAAAGAGCACATACGTATACAAAAACAATGTACGCGTTTAGATGCAAACTTTGAAGCAATTACTACAAACAGAAATATAATGGATTTCACCAGAGAGGGGAAGGCACCAGGTGGCTTGTGGGCCTGCTCCGTCTGCTGATGAAAGGAAGTAGCTCAGAGGTAGAGGATCTGCTGTGCCTGCAGAAAGTCCCAGTTCAATTCTCAGCATTTCCAGGTTGGGCAAGGAATGTCCCTTGTCTGAAACCTTGGGGAGTCGCTGCCAGTCAGCTAGATGGACCAATGGTCAGTGTAAGGCAGCTTCCTATATTGCTCCAGGTATCAAAATACACTGACCCAGTGAATTTATCTAGGAACACCTGGTGCAAAAGATTGTGGAAGCTAATGGTATGGATCTGATCAGGGTGTGCTAAAAAAAAAAAAAGAATCTCTAGAACAGATTAATATAGTAGGGTTGTGGGTTTTTTTCCTTTTGGGGGAGATGAGACATTTGCCTCAAAACTCTTGCATAGTCAACCTCTCTTCCAGGATTCACAGTGCATTATCCAAAATGAATGTCAATATTTGTAGCATTTCTTCTCCGGTAAGGATGATACAGCAACAATAGCTTGTCTTATATTGGTAACTGCTAGTGAATTGTGCTCCTGCTTACTCTAGTTTCATTTGGAGCTTTTTCAAACAGCAGGACAGAAAGTGTTCCTTATAAGTGCTATCTCTCTCCACAGTATTTTTGCAGGAAGCAATTAGATTTTTTCTTCTTTCCCTTTTTTGTTTCCAATTGTACAATATTTGCTCAATTCTTGTTTCAGTAGGGATTTAAAATGTCAAATACCACAGTAGGGCCATGATAAAAATGTATGTCATACTGTGACTTCTGACACTGTTCTCTAACCTATGCAGTTTTCTCATTCATTTTAACAGTTTTTCTCTGTATTTTTACACAAGTTGAAATTTTCCTTGTAGAGGTTACAAGGCTATTTTCTTGCATGTTTTAAAGTTTAAAAATACAATATTGAATAGAACACTGGAAGGGGGAAGAGTCTTTCTATGAAATGTCACTGCAACTGTGGTAATTTAAAAATATCACACCACTACTCCCTGGAGTAAGTGAACTTCTCTGTTGGTGAGGGAAAGAAGTTATGCTGCAACCACGATCCTATATGGTCAGGCTAGGACAAATATCCCACCCCCTCCCCTTCCTGGGCCATTCATTGACTACAGAAAGGAAGTATATTCTATTACTGTTGGGATGGGGGTGTCACTTTACCTGCAATTACAAATTTTCTATGGCAGTAATCTTTCTCACATCCAAACCATATATTAAAGCACAATGCTTCTTCCAAATCATCCTGGGTACAGTACTGATTTCTTTAAGGGTGCTGGAAATTGTAGCTCTGGGAAGGCTACACTACAGTTCTCAAGCTGCTTTGGGAAAGCCATGTAGTTTAAATTTGTGTTAAATGTGCTTTAGAAGTACAGTGGTACCTCTGGTTAAGAACTTAATTCGTTCCGGAGGTCCGTTCTCAACCTGAAACTGTTCTTTACCTGAGGTACCACTTTTGCTAAAGGGGCCTCCTGCTGCCGCCGCGCCACCAGCGCATGATTTCTGTTCTCATCCTGAGGTAAAGTTCTTAACCCGAGGTACTACTTCCAGGTTAGCGGAGTCTGTAACCTGAAGCGTTTGTAAACCGAGGTACCACTGTATGGTGTTGTTGTGACCCTTCTGTCTTTTAACTATGTCAGTGGAGCCCTCTCCCTCTCCCTCTCCCTCTCCCTCTCCCTCTCCCTCTCCCTCTCCCTCTCCCTCTCCCTCTCCCTCTCCCTCTCCCTCTCCCTCCAAAAGGCATTGCAACCACTACAGGCAGCAGCCTGGATGTTCTCAGCTGTCTGTGTGGCTGGGCCAGGATGCTCCTGGAAACAACACTATGCCAGGAATTCACATGGGGGGGGGATTGCTGTCTCAGTTAGCCACCTTGAACTGAAAGCAGCAAAATCACCTCCCGATGAGACAGCAAGGCATTTATTTTATTTTTTTGGTAAAAGAAAAATGTGTTGGGCCTTCTGCCAGTATCAGAAATGCATTTCTCCACGAGGAAACATTTCTGTAAGGAAATATGTTCCATGTGTCCCAAAGCTAACAAAGAACAAGGTCACATCATGCCCACTGAATGCATGAAACATATTTGATGCATTTGCTCTCCTAGGGTCCCACGTAGTTGTAATTTCATGTGCTTTGTTGTAACAGCTGTGTTTGTCCATACCTCAGTCCCTGGAATGTGCTGCAAGCCAGACACAATGATCACATCCACATCTGTGCCTGCTGTCCCGACAACCATCTTTTTCTGGCCTGCTATGTGCTGCATCTGATGATACTCAACATCAGACCTGTGTCAGCTTCCTCATGCAAACGTGCCTCAATGCAACCTTTGCTGTCTCTGCCTGGGAAGCATAGTACTTGGACCTCAAAGATACTGTACAGTTGTTAGCCTTCTGTTTTAATCGAAGTAACATGTTCCGCCAGCAGCTGAAACGGATCAGTTTTATTTTCATTGACATGAAGTAAGTGGGGCCAGTTACTTGGCATCTTTGATGCAGGACAAACTCTCCATCTCAAAGCTTTGCTTCTTTTCTTTCTGGCTGCTTTAAAGCTACCTTTGATACAGCTATCCCACATATGTCTAGCCTGTCTTCTAGGTTCTGTAAAACACTTGAGAAAAAACTGCTAATGTTCAAAAGGTTCCTGCTAGCAAGGCACCACCCAGATATCACCATGTTAACTAGAAAAACACATTTGTCTCTCTCATGCTCCCTACCCTTACTGGGACTCATAGCAAAACAACAAAAACAAAACAAACAAAGACTTGGTGTGTAAGTGTGCCAAGTTTCATACAAGTCCAAAGTGCTTAATTCTAGTTCTACTCAAAATAGAGATTGCTGCAGCAGCCTTGCAGCCAGACCTTTCCACATCTGTTTCCTAAGCAAATACAGTGGTACCTCTGGTTACGAACTTAATTCGTTCCAGAGGTCCGTTCTTAACCTGAGGTACTACTTTAGCTAATGGGGCCTCCCGCTGCCACCGTGCTGCTGGCACACAATTTCTGTTCTCATCCTGAGGTAAAGTTCTTAACCCGAGGTACTACTTCCGGGTTAGCGGAGTGTTTGTAACCCGAGGTACCACTGTAAGCTTATTTCAGAGGAGTTGGCAGAGGGCCCTCTAAGAAAGGAGAGGCATTGTTCTCCTTCCCTTAACTGAGACTTCACCAACCTAGTGACCTCCAGATATTAGTGGACCACATCACACATCATCTCTGACTAATGGGCATGCTGGTTGGAGCTTATGGAAGCCACCATGTGGTGTCTTATATTTTCTCTCTACAGTTTGACATAGAAGTACAAACTACATTAAGGCTGCAACAGCCTTGAGAGACTGATGGAGCTGTCCATTTTTTCCTGTTATGAGAAAGAGAATTCCGCAATCATATCAATACTCTTCTGTGTGCAGTTTTAACCAAGCAGTGAGGGGAAGGATAAAAAGACACACAATGAAGACTCAATGAACTGTGCATGTGCCAATTCGAAAATCAATTTCAGAAACTTTCAGAGATTAACTAGAACACTGGTAGAATCAATATATACAACTTTAACAAAACAATGTGGGGAAACTACTCAGATCTACACTTACTAGTTGGCTTGTATACTATCGGCAACCTCTCATCGTGTTCCACCTTCCCCAGGCCTAAGTTAGAGAGCAAAGTGTCTGGTGATGGATTGTACAGAGCACAGGTAGCCAATGCTACCTCTAGGTGTTGTTAAGACCACAACTCCCATCATGTCTGGGCATTTGCCATGCTCGTTGGGGTTGAGGGAAGTTGCAGTCCAACAATATATGGAGGGCACCTGGTATGGAGTGCTTTGACTTTTATAATCGAGTTGTTCTTCCCCCAAAGCTTTCCTCACTCTTACTTCTTCCTGGATCCTGATGGAGTTATCTACAGTGGTGCCTCGCAAGACGAAATTAATTCGTTCCGCAAGTTTTTTCTTCTTGCGAGCTTTTCGTCTTGCGAAGCACGATTTCCCATAGGAATGCATTGAAAATCAATCAATGCGTTCCTATGGAGACCGTCCGGGGACAGGGGGGAAGCACCGCGCGCCTTCCCCTCTGTCCCCGGACCTGTTTAAAGCAAGGGGCGGCGGGGAGAAGATTGCTTCTCCCCGTTGCCTGCCCCGCAATCTCTGGGGACAGAGAGGAAGGCGCGCGCGCCTTCCCCTCTGTCCCCGGATATTGCAGGGCTGGCAACGGGGAGAAGCGATCTTCTCCCCGCCGCCCCTTGCTTCAAAAGAGGTCCGGGGACAGCGGGGAAGACGCGCTGCGCTTCCCCGCTATCCCCGGAGCTTGCAGGGCAAGCTTCGTTTTGCGAAGCAAGCCCATAGGGAAATGCGTCTTGCGAAGCGGCTAAGAAAATGAAAAACTCCTTCGTCTAGCGAGTTTTTCGTCTTCCGAGGCGTTCGTCTTGCGGGGTACCACTGTACTTCCAGTTAACTCACTCACTGCTCCCCCTTCACTTTGAAACTTTGCAGGTTTGGTTCAGATATGCTTCCTTTAATTGCATACATTTCATTTCCAGAAGTGGAAGTTTCAGTAGTGTGGCTGGTATTTGCCCTTAAGGTTCAATTGTAATCCTTCTAACCTCCTTTGGGGTAGGTTTGCGGGTATGGCAGAAGGAGATAGGATCTGCCCATGTGATGCCCACCTGGTGGAAGCTCTAGCTCACATGGCCCTTAATTGTAAAATATACGATGATCTCCGCCAACAATTCTTAGACCACCTATGTATCCCAACATGGAAACCAGAACAGAGGTTATACGCTTCTTATTACAGGGGAGAGACCAGGAGCTCACCAAGACAGTAGCCAAGTTCCTCTATTTGATTTTCTGCCGCTGAGGTATGCTCCAGGACCTTGCCCTTGCTGGAGTCCCACAGAGGTGAAATAGATTACTCGCCTCTTCTTCCCTTTGGCAAATGACTGTACTGTTGAAATGGCAATGAGATCGCATTGGCCTATTTATTCTGAATGTTTGTAAGTGATGCCAATAAAGGTGTGATGATGATGATATTTGCCCTTAAGGAGGAATTTAGCTTTTTACTAATTGTGGGACATGTTTTACCCAAATTCTTATTTTGCTGCATGTCTGCACAGTATGCAATTTAATTTAAAGCCTGAACCAAGTCTGAGTAACTTTAGAAAATTCCTTACCTTCAGATCCACACACTACCTGGCAAATTTATCATTATGTATGTGATTCACTCTTACAGCATTCCCTCGAGTGTTATAAAGAGACAATAAAGTGGGAATCTATGGTCTTGCTACAGTGCTCATATAATAGAAGGGGAGTTCAGGCTGGGTGCTCAATTCTTGTATTGAGTGTAGGAATAAATCGAATGTAGGAATAAAGCAATATAATATCTAGCAATCTGGCTCACTGCTCTAGTATAAGGTACAATACACTCACACTGTATACTGTGATCTTCTTAAAACTCATAGTTCTCCACATATTAAAAAGTATAGAAGCTATGCTGTTCCAACAGAGAAAAAGTCCAAAATCCACGGTGAGGCAATACATTTATTAGAACCAACCAAAAACTCATAAAATACTGAGCAAGGTTTTGGGTTCTTCATAGCTCTTCATCAGCTGCATGTTAAACAAAGCAGCAGGGAAGGGAGAAAAAAAAGTTGGCAGATGTTAAAGCCATGGAATTTGCAACTGGCATTCCTAGGTGCAACCTGAAAACTAGTAGAGCCTCACTCCTCCAACACTCCATTTTAAGAATGAATTTAGTCAGATTCCAGCTTCCCACTAATCATTTTTCTAGAGAACTTTAAAGCAAAGAGATCTTGACACTATCACTTGCACATAAAAATATAAGAGCAGCCCTGCTGAATCAACCCAAAAGCTCATCTAGTCTAGCATTCTGTTCTCAAATGACCAACCAGATGCCCATGGGAAAGCTACAAACAGAACCTGCTTATTTCCAGCAACTGAACCAGTGAGGCATTTTTGAAAAGCAATTCGCAGTGGGGGAGGCCATGTTAAAGGAGGAAACAAAAAATCTACTGCCCTCACTCATATTCTGATAGGCCATGTAATATAATACCATCTTCACACTCACTACACAATCCCTGTGGCTGGAGCAGAACACCATTACCACAAAGAAAACCATCTAATTGTGTGTGTGTGTGTGTGTGTGTGCGCACGTGCGCGCACACACACACACACACACACACAATGCTAAAGCATCAGCTGTTGGGGTAGATAAAGGCAGCTAACAAACTGAGTGCGGGGAAAGTTCGAGAACATTTTAATATCCTTGGAAGCTCTACTTTTATCCACAACATTGAAACAAGTGGGTATTTGGTGCAGCTCCAAAATACTGTCAAGGCAAGGAATTAAATCAACAGAGACAGTTTGTGCCATTGTTAAGTGGTCAGTGAATTGCTTCAAATGAACATTCAGCCCAGTCCTATGAGATCAGGGAGAAGCAATATTTCAAAGAGCTGATTATCTCTTGAGATTAGGAAAAGAAATGTTGGCCAGAAGTAAACACACAATCCCATCTATTTGATCTCATGACAGTGATCAGTTTATATCTATTTTAATTCTGCAGAGTAGCCACAAATCCCAACAAGAGCATTGGAGCAAACATAATGCAGACAGTTCAAGGAGAACCAGAAAAAAAGCATTCATTATGTAGCCTGGTTTCACTTGCAAAACTATGTGCTGGTGCATGTTACAACAATACACAATGGACAAAACAATGTGCCATTTTAGCTGAAACAATGAGTCTTCCACTTAACAGTTGATTTTTAATTTTTTAAGCAGTGGGAATCAAGGAGTGCTGTTCTTAGATAGCTCCCTTGGCTGTGTCAGTTGGATACATAGATATAAAATAAGCAAGAAGAGGAGTTCATTTCATATCTAGTGCATCACTCAGCTGCAGATGTTCTGGCTTGCTCCTCTGCCTTCTCACTTCTGGCACCAAGTCCTCCTGTCTTCCAGTCTCCACTGTTCTCCATCACACCATTTCCTCAAAGTCCAGCTTTATTCTCCACTGCCACGAAAAGGCAGAAGAAGTAGGAAGCAGGAGCACAGGCACCCACAACACCAGGGTCCAGCCCAGCAATGTTTACCTTTGGCTGTGCAAGCACTGTAGTCATGAAAGAGCTGCTATCAGCATGGTTCCCAACAACAGTATAAAAAACATTAAAGAATAGTTGTTGTGATGTCCTCTAAATCAAGGACATGGAGCACTAACATGCTATAGTATCTCAGAATATTGTGTGTATGCCTGGGCTTTTTTAAGGGGGAACACTCCCAGCTGAGTTACATGTGCATGTGCATATATGTATGTAAAAAGATTGTGAGTCCTTACATCCTATGCTCAAGGTTGTATATATGTGTAAATAAAACCATAGATATTAAAGACACCATAGTCTCCACTGACCTTCCTTCCAAGGAAACCAAGGGTAAGCACTTGAAATCCCTGGAGTCTCTCACTGCTTGGAGATTGGAGTGGCAAGCAATGTTT
The DNA here is from genome assembly GCF_964252035.2 of Podarcis erhardii. Taxonomy (NCBI): domain Eukaryota; kingdom Metazoa; phylum Chordata; class Lepidosauria; order Squamata; family Lacertidae; genus Podarcis; species Podarcis erhardii. Next base: position 28,679,498 of record NC_138509.1, read on the forward strand.
AGATGTGCATATATTAAGAGAATATATATTTTTGAACATGTATTTAAATTATAATGTTTGTGTGGACTTCAGATAAAAATAAATAGCGTATTAATGCAGAAACAGACCTGAATGGACCAAGTAAACATATGCAAAAGAGGAGTAGAAACAGATTGATTCATTCATTACACATGATTGTTTACAAGAACTTTCATTTGCAGTGTCCACACTGGAGAACAAATACTCCTAGAAATCCACTGCCATCAATATGTAGACTGTTTGTTGAGCTGTGGAACAATTTGAAGAGTATGTGAGTTTTCAGACTTGCCTGAACTAAGCTTCCCTTCGCTTGAAGACTCTACGGCTTTCTTTTAAGGTCTATAAGGCATTTGTAAGTAAGTTGTGCAAGATAGCCTATGAACAAAATGAAACGTTGTGGACTGACCATGACAACAAAAAAGCAGCCCATGAAACCTTCAATTATCACTACTGAGGACAGAAAAATAAAAGTCTTTCCCGTGCCCAAAGATGCAACCTTCGTAACCTTAACCTCTGACTCCAGTGGCGTAATTATAATCAGAGAATGAAAACCATCTCTTGTTCTGAATACAAAGCCACAAAAATAGAGATGGCAGCAAACTGAATAGGCTCAAAAAGACTTGCAAAGAAGAAGGGCAGGGATCAACACAGTAGCAGAGCAACATTTCAGGACCAGAGAGGGCTGGAGACAAAAGCACTGCCCTTTTGTTCGCACTCAAAGGAGGAATGGGGGGGGGGGGATCAAAAGAACACCAGCTTAAGCCACCAAAGCAATGTATGGGGTCAGGCCTAGCACAAGGAGGCAACCTCGCAGTCCGTGGAACTTACAAGTGAAGGGAAAGAGCTAAAGTAGTCTTACCCAGTTATTAGCATGGCTGAACTCATGCCCCAATTCCAAAACTGCAATGCACAAGCATTGTTGCGAATAGTTGGTGAAACACACCCCTCGTTTTCATTTTATTTTTTAAAACAAGATTCTAGCTTTGTTAAGCAAAGTCCGTAGCTCTATAAGCAATGACCAGTGAAATATCAGGGTGAGTTATAGGTCTTTTCCTCATAGTAAGCTGCTTTATACCAGGGCAAACTAACTATCCATCTAGTGCAGCATTAACTCCCCTTCGCTGGCAGCAGCTCTCCAGGGTCTTTCTATGCTGGATATTCCAGGAATTGAAACAAGGGTCACATCCACACTATGGCTCTCCCTAAAGAACCCTGGGAACTGCAATTTATTAAGGCTGGTAGGAACTGCAGCTCTGTGAGGGGTAAACTACAGGTACCAGGATTCTTGGGGGGAAGCCACATGCTTTAAGTGAATGGTGTAGATCTGGAGCTTTCTGTGTAAGAAATGCATGCTCTACTGCTGACAGCTATGATTCCCTTCCTATAAACAGCAGTAGAAAAATAACACGTGACAAGCAAGCATGCAAGAATGTACTTAATTTGTACAATTACAATTTGTATAATGTATGAACATTTCAGATTTCAGATTTCATTTGTGAAGGAAGAAGGGAGAGGTTTAGCACAAATGACACAAAGTCCTGGTAACGTGATCATATTTTATCGGCCTAGCCCTCAAGAACTTGACAAGAACAAGATCTACTAAAACAAACAATGATATCACTATTAGAATACCTTGAAAACTGAGTGAAGTTATGATGGAAGAGCTGGTCAGTGGTTCACCAGTCCAGAATTCCACTGATATATCCTAAAACAATTATAACTCTCAATAGAAACCTGGAACTTAAAACTCTATTCTGACAGAAACAAAAACTTATGCAGAAGATTTCATAGCTCTTTACCAAGAAGCAATTACTGTATTTACTTGAATCTAATGCTCACCTTTTTTGGCCAAATTATGTTCCAAAAATTAAGGTGCGAATTAGATTCAATGACACGTTTACAAATACTTTTTTTGGTTTCAAGTTTCTGAAAATTGAAGTGCACATTTGACTCGAGTAAATATGGTATCTTTTCTGGCTGGGAAATCATTGAAGCACACACAGAAGTCAAGTGCTCACAGGAGCTGCCACATTTATTTCAATGGAAGAGGATGGTTCTGTTTTCCCACCTTTATGTGCACAGAAACATTTCAAACATTTAAATTAATAAGGATTAAATTCAAAATGTTGCATTCTGATGATTAGGGGGCGGAGAAGCTTTGTGTGCTCTGATTCATGACTGCTGTTGAATTTACAGTTTGATATTGTTCAAACAACTGCCTGTGGTGAGTTATTACGATTTCTAGTCATTTTTGCTCTGTGTAGCTTTTTCATTTCCATGCAGAGCCCCTGGCAGCATTATCTTACCCAGACGGTGACCCCATGTCACTTTTACAGGTATTCAAAGAGCATCATGTTTGAGGCTCCAGTACTCAGCTGGCATCAAATAATATGCAGCACAGACAGCTGCCTAGATACCATTCAGCCACCCCACATAAACAATGCTATGAACCAGAACTCTGCTTTCCCAACCTTTTAGTCCTCAGTTAAACTGCTGCATTAAAAAGGCCAGCCAGATTGCCATAGAATTACAGGTTCAAGCAATACAATGTCAAATCCATATGCTCCTTACGTATATACTTACCAATAAAATGGTAAATACATATGTAACTAATTTACAACCAGGCTTCACTTTATCACTGATTCCCTACTAATAGTGTAATGTTCAAATCACTTATAGCTAGATCTGGTCTGCAGTCTGATTGATTTGTTGAAATGAACCCCTGAAGCAAATGAATCTGACCATGTATGACTATTTGACTGGTTTTTATACTAGGTGCAAGCCATAAATGGCAAATATATAAGAGGACTTGTCCTCTATCTTGAACGATATAAGCTATTAACAGAACGTGATATAGAAAATGTGCAAGTATAGAGGAGAAAACTCAAGTAGGGAAACCATGAAGGCACTTTCACAGAATGAACACAAAATGGTACATTTCTGAACCAGTCATAAGGTTTAGGTCTAATTCAGCAAATCTCCTAGCAGAGCAATAATAGAGTCTGTAGTAGGGCAAAGTACCTGCCTTTGATCTCCCCCCAATGCTTCCTAACATTTTACACATTTGAGAGGTTGCTTAAACTTTGAACTATACCACTGACAATCTAAGCTAATAATTACTTTTGGCAGACTGGTTGTTTTTAGCAGCTTTTTTAATTAAAAAAAAATACCCCACAGTCATTTCATGGTTGAAATAGTTGCCATGCTGTTCCCATTGAGAGATTCTCCTTTTCCTTTCTTGTTGAAAGGAACCCCATGAATTTGTGTCCTTGTTCATTTACATCTCCCAGTTATATTTTGATCAAGAATTTTGTTGCTCGCATCAGTACTCAGATCCTTGTGTAATCAGAAGCCCAGTGTGTTTGGCAGGGAGTCAATGTGTCCCAGCAGTTGGCTGTAAAGCATGTTACTTCCCTCACCTTGGCTGCTGCAGACAGTGCTTATGCCTAAATAGCATTTAGAGATACTGAAGTGCCTTATAGGCAGGTATTAGTTCTGTTTCTTACAACTAATTGGATGGTATCTAATTAGGAATATGAATGCACCTCCTTTCAATATACATGGAATTCTTTATTTCGGCTCATTTTGTGAGGCACTGTTCTGAACCAGATCTCTGCTTCAAGGGTAAGGGGAAGTGTGCCCTCTGTTATTAAAGCAAACCTCAGAAACACTTCAGGTGTCAAGCTCTCGTAACAAAGTCAATGAAACAGAAATGTCCAGATGGCGTGTTGGATTATTTAACTTCTTCTGACTTTTTCTTGAGTTGCCAATGTTAAGCATATTCTAATGCAGATTAGGTAACAGCTGGCACCAGTATCCGGGAAACATGGGCACCTGGACTAATTTGCTGTGATTCCTACTTTCCCATTCATTCTCCTTTGCACCAGCTAGCCCATCCGCAAGGAACCTGCAGCCCTCCATATGTTATTTGACCCCAACTTCCATTAGCCCCAGCCAGAAAGGACAATGGTCAGTGATGATGGGACTTGCAGTCCAACAACATTCGAAGATCCACATGTTCCCCATCCCTGCTGTAAGCTCTTGAGTAGGGTGAATTAAAAATGGCAGAAATGAACAAGCTGTGTAACAGCTGTCTTTTGGGTATGGGGGAAGAACGAAGAGTTTCTACAGAGGGGTATTTTTTAAAATAAATACTAGCAGCATTACAAACCCCAGGAACTGTCCCTGGACAAGACCATTTACAGCCTGATAAAGCATTTTGTTCAAAATGGAAAGGCAAGGCATAAGTACTATTAATAAATAATGAAATATATGTTATGCATTACAATTATATTAATCTGTTGGTTGGTTGGTTGTATTTTACAAAAGAAGCCTCAGGGTGACTCACACAATAAGGAAGGGAATCCTGGCACAATTCAAACAACTATAGGAAACTAAATGCAAATATTACTAGAATAAGAGAACTACCCTCTCCCCACTTCCAACATAAGATGATCACTCAAATGAATGACAGAAAATAGTGACTTCTATTTTTGATAGGAACACATGTTGTGAAGTCTAGCAGTACAAATTCTATAGGGTCAGGTCAGCATTGCTCCTCTAAACCTATCTTGCCCATAGCCTTCCAAATATGGACACAGAAGAAACTAGTCCACAAAAACATTTTCTTGTCTGCCTTCTCCTACATGCCTATGTTAGCAATTGGTGGCCTAAGAGAAAAGGACCGGTGAAAGTGTCCTTTCCTCATCGTGCTGAGGTGACTCTCACTTGATACAGGCGAACAGGCAAGGACTGCTTGAAAACCTGCCATAACGTTAAGCCTATTTTCATGTGGCACAGAAAAACTAGATTTCAATAATCATAGGACTAAACACCTCTGCTGGAATGTCCTGTTCCATAATAGTCTAGCAAGAGTTTTCAGCTAGCCTGTCTAGGAGAGAATGAGGGAGCAAGAGAGAGAGCGAGAAAAGTGCAACTGTTCCTGTGCTATCAAGCACTAAGCTGTTATTTCAGGACTCTGATGGATGTCGAAAGCAGAGCTGCAACCAATTTTGCCTAAAGCAAAATTTGAGTAGAATTTGGAGGTTTGGTCTCTGATGGAATGTCCAAGGAATCTCAAGGGGAGCAAAAGAATAAAAATAAGAATTTCAATAAAACTAGAGGATTTCTGGAGCGGAGAAAGCTCTGCTCAGTGTTAACTAAAGTGTTCACTTCTTCCTACATCCTCTGCAAAAAGTCACCTCCATTCCCCCGTCACATTCGCAACAGATCTTTTTCGGACCTCATCACACTATACAATCACAGCAAGAAGACAGGGACATATTTTAATGGTTATTTTACTGGGTATTACCAAGGTGAGTACTCTAAATGGCAAGTGCATTTCATACATGATTTTAATATCTATAGTTCCAGTTACAGATAGGTAGCCGTGTTGGTCTGCCATGGTCAAAACAAAATAAAAAAATTCCTTCCAGTAGCACCTTAAAGACCAACTGAGTTAGTTCTAGGTATGAGCTTTCGTGTGCATGCACACTTCTTCAGATACACAGCTTGCCATTTAACACAATCTGTGTATCTGAAGAAGTGTGCATGCACACGAAAGCTCATACCTAGAACTAACTCAGTTGGTCTTTAAGGTGCTACTGGAAGGAATTTTTTTATTTAATATCTATACTAGGTGTAGCACCATTAACAACACTGTGAATGAGCTAATTTGGGATTTTCAGTTCATTTGCTAATTTAGATGCAAGCCCAATCCTGAACACCCCCATGCCTCACAGTATCCATGCAGTAAATCTGCTACCAGTATTTTAGAAGTATTTCCTACAGAAAAGTCCCCATAATTTCATTATACCAAAGCACATGAAAATGCATGTTTGGGAAATAAAACTGATCTTCCTCTTCAGATGTAAGGAAGTAAATATCCCTTGAAAACGTTTATCCTTTTATCCTGCATATATTTATACTTTGTTCTTAGAAAAAAATGAACATACTGATAATGTAGCAAAAGTGTTTGCTCTGCATAATTTGCATGTAATGTGTGTGAAGAATGTGAAAGAAGCTTGCCATTTAACACAATCTTATTCATTTTGGCAGGATGAGGAATCTACATTTCTTTAGGATTTTCATAAGCACAAAAGTTGGGACATGTATTCTCTCAAACCCAAGAGCACACAATCATTCACAGCCGGGTTCAGCAAAATGTCAGGAGAGCACACCTGTTTTCCAGGAAGGAATCTATGAGCCATGGAAGCAAGCATAATAGCTGCTAAATCCCAACATCCAAGACTTGGTGGTGAAACAGAATAGAACAGAAATCTAGAATTACAAATTAGTTCATTGGTTTTGCCATCTTAAAATATACCATGATTTAGAAAGATTGTTCTATGACCTGGAGGGCATTTGTGACATAAGGAGAGAATTCACAGCTTTTCACTTTCAAGCCATGTCTATCATGGAGCTGGAGGCTGAGAAACCAAAGTTGCTTCTGCTCTCATCAAATACCCTGTGTTCATGCAGTTCCAGTACAGAAATTAAATGTCTCTTTAATTTTAACCCCAGCCAAAGTTACTGCCTTGCGTTGTCAATAGGGTTACTTTATGTTGTTACATCACCAGTCGGTACAGAACAAGACTCTTAATCTCAGGGTCATGGTTTCGAGCCCCACATTGGGCAAAAGATTCCTGCATTGCAGGGGGTTGAACTAGAGGATCCTCATGGTCCCTTCCAATTCTATGATTCTATAATCCAAAATTAGCCTTCAATCAAGTAGCAATAATAGCTTTTTCAAATAGCTGCTAAATTTCAAAACAATTTCTGTATAGCTAATATGATACACTGTCAAAAAACTCTTCTTCATGTGCTACACAATAATAAATAATAATAATAATAATAATAATAATAATAATAATAATAATAATAATAATAATAATTTATTATTTGTACCCCGCCCATCTGGCTGGGTTTCCCCAGCCACTCTGGGCGGCTTCCAACAGAGATAAAAAATACACTAAAATGTCACATATTAAAAACTTCCCTGAACAGGGCTGCCTTCAGATGTCTTCTGAATGTCAGGTAGTTGTCCATCGCCTTGACATCCGATGGGAGGGCATTCCACAGGGCGGGCGCCACTACCGAGAAGGCCCTCAGCCTGGTTCCCTGCAACTTGGCCTCTCACAGTGAGGGAACCGCCAGAAGGCCCTCGGAGCTGGACCTCAGTGTCCGGGCAGAACGATGGGGGAGGAGACGCTCCTTCAGATATACTGGACCGAGGCCATTTAGGGCTTTAAAGGTCAGCACCAACACTTTGAATTGTGCTCGGAAACGTACTGGGAGCCAATGTAGGTCTTTCAAGACCGGTGTTATATGGTCTCGGCGGCCGCTCCCAGTCACCAGTCTAGCTGCCGCATTCTGTATTAGTTGTAGTTTCCGGGTCACCTTCAAAGGTAGCCCCACGTAGAGCGCATTGCAGTAGTCCAAGCGGGAGATAACCAGAGCATGTACCACTCTGGCGAGACAGTCCGCAGGCAGATAGGGTCTCAGCCTACGTACCAGATGGAGCTGGTAAACAGCTGCCCTGGACACAGATTTGACCTGTGCCTCCATGGACAGCTGTGAGTCCAAAATGACTCCCAGGCTGTGCACCTGGTCCTTCAGGGGCACAGTTACCCCATTCAGGACCAGGGAATCCTCCACACCTGCCCGCCTCCTGTCCCCCAAAAACAGTACTTCTGTCTTGTCAGGATTCAACCTCAATCTGTTAGCCGCCATCCATCCTCCAACCGCTTCCAGACACTCACACAGGACCTTTACCGCCTTCACTGGTTCTGATTTAAAAGAGAGGTAGAGCTGGGTATCATCTGCATACTGATGAACACCCAGCCCAAACCTCCTGATGATCCCTCCCAGCGGCTGCATGTAGATGTTGAAAAGCATGGGGGAGAGGACAGAACCCTGAGGCACCCCACAAGTGAGCGGCCAGGGGTCTGAACACTCATCCCCCACCACCACTTTCTGAACACGGCCCAGGAGGAAGGAGCGGAACCACTGTATGACAGTGCCCCCAGCTCCCAGCCCCTCAAGACGGTCCAGAAGGATGTCATGGTCAATGGTATCAAACACCGCTGAGAGATCCAGCAGAACTAGGAAACAGCTCTCACCTTTGTCCCTAGCCCGCCGGAGATCATCAACCAGTGTGACCAAGGCAGTTTCAGTCCGATGATGAGGCCTGAATCCCGACTGGAAGGGATCCAAATGGTCCGCTTCTTCCAGGCGTGCCTGGAGTTGTTCAGCAACCACTCGCTCAATCACCTTGCCCAAGAATGGGAGGTTTGAGACTGGGCGATAATTGGCCATCGTGGCCGCATCTAAAGATGTTTTTTTAAGAAGCGGTTTAATAACCGCCTCTTTCAGCGGGTCTGGGAAGGCTCCCTCACGGAGGGAAGCATTCACCACCCCACGAAGCCCATCGCCCAGTCCTTCCCGGCTAGCTTTTATAAGCCAGGATGGGCAAGGATCCAGGAGACAGGTGGTTGGCTTCACTCGTCCAAGCAGCCTGTCCACATCCTCGGAGGTAACAGATTGAAATTGATCCCACACAACTTGACCAGACAGGACTCTAGCACTCTCCCGCCCCGGCCCTGCTCCCACGGTGGAGTCTACTTCTTCCCGAATCTGAGCGATTTTATCTGCAAAAAAATTTGCAAAGTCATTGCAGGAGAACATGTGGCCCGTACTGGGCCCCGATGTTACAGGTGGTTCCGCTAAATTGCGAACCACCTGAAAGAGTCTCCTGCTGCTGTTTTCTGCAGATGCAATAGAGGCGGTGAAGAAAGTCTTCTTCGCCGTCGCTATCGCCACTTGGTAGGCTCGACGTTGAGCTCTAACCCGTGTCCGGTCAGATTCAGAATGAGTTATCCGCCACCGGCGCTCTAGCCGTCTCAACGATTGTTTCATTGCCCTCAGATCCGTGGAAAACCACGTGGCTCTCCGGGCTTCATGCAATCGGAGAGGGCGCTTCGGAGCCAAACAGTCAATAGCCCTGGTTAACTCCACATTCCAGCGGGCCACCAGGGAATCGGCTGAAAGGCCATCAACATGGGATAAAGCATCCCCAACCACTCTCTGGAAACCATTTGGATCCATTAAGTGGCGGGGGCGGACCATCCGAATCGGTCCCACCTCCCTGCAGAGGGGATGGGTCGCGGAGAAGTCCAGTTGCACCAGGAAGTGATCTGACCATGGCACTTCTTTCGTTTCGCTTTTACTTAGTGTCAGATCACCAACATCCGTAGAGGTAAACACCAGGTCCAAGGCATGTCCGCAACATGCCTTGCAACATTCTATGCAATAACTCTTGCTTATTTTATTTTGCTAATGTGTTTTATTTGTTATATTATTTGGCTTGGGTAAAGAATACACATAAAGCATACATATTTGTGTTTACAAAGAGGACATTTGTGAGTAGTACAGATTCTTCCTAAGTAGGAGAAACCGCACACTGCACACCTTCTCTCTCCTGTGGCTGGTTCTGAATGTTACAGTGCAGTTTCTCAAAACAAAATGCAAACTATTTTTTGAAAGAATTTGTCTCACACTTGCTTAGTCACTTGGGTTTAGCTCTTGTTCCTATGAATGCTGCACAGCAATGTGGCTGACTAATTTGTGTTAATTGGCAATGCATGAAAGAATGAAGACACTTACCCGAATCATCATAACTGAACATCTAATATCATGAATTGTGTCATAGACCTTCTTGGAGATGTCAACAAACTGATTGTCATCAAACAGATGAATTGTATTCCTGCTTATCTTTTCCAATGCAGTGTTGACTTGACCAATAAACTCTGGAATCACTGTTAAATCAAATTAAAAAGAGAGAGAATTTTAAGGCAATTGTAGAATGTCTTCTTAGCCATTATCTTTCAGTTTTGAGAAATCCCATGTATTTGTTTTTTTTTAAAAAAAAAAGCTTTTGGGGACAATAGTGGAAAGGAAAAAGAAAATGGAAGGTAGACACCTAGGTTAATAATAAGGCAACACATTAAAATTCTATTTGCCCACTTTTAAAGGGGTGGGGATTAAGTGTTGATTCACATGATTGCTCCATGCATCATACCCAGTGGAAATCTCCCAGAACTTGCTGTACTTTGGCTCCCTGCTCATGTTTTTTATTAGTCCAGGACATAGTAGAGAACGGAAATGTTTAGACAGAAGGGAGAGAAAATGAATAAATGGTCGGTAACAATACAAGAATCAGTTCCTTCTTTTGCCATCTTGTTTATTTTCTTTCACTTACTCCCCCCCCCCTCCAAAGTTGGGTTCACACGGAGAATTGTTTTGTTTGTGTCATATTTCCAAGGACTGGCTTTGTCTGGCAACCTCTCTTTGTCCTGCTCTGGACGAAGGGCACAAGAGCTCAGAATACTTTGCCAGCTTTGATGTCTGAGCTCAGTTTCAGGGACATTGCTCTATCAATTCAGTCTGAGGCACACGAGTACTAAGGGATTGTATAATAAGAACCAGGAACCAAAGTACACATCCATTATGAAGGGAAGGGTCAGGAATACATCTACATGTACATTTGATTATCTGATTATGCAACCAAGCTCTAACCTGCATTTTGCAACCTGCTTTTGTAGATACCTTATGAATGTACAAACTGCATGCATGCAAGGACCAGATAGACAATCGGATGAACATATGAAGATTACAAAAAGGACAGTGTGCACAATATCCTTCACGTGTTCGCTTGGTCACCTGAAAAGGGCTAATGTGCACTGCCTTTCCCATTGTGTACCTCTCAAAAGCATGAAGGAGGCAAAATTCATCCCGCATCCTACTAAGTAATTTCCATGCTGTCTAAAATAGAAGGGTGTGCACCATAACAAAATTAACTGCATTTTCGTCCAATGATCGATTTTGTATTCAAATAATTTACGACGGCTAAGCAATGCTATAAGTGCAATAGTCCACATTGCTAAGATGTTGGCACTGCTACCACTAGCTAAAGTTATAATGATCTTTTTATCCCATAGGGCTTGCCCATAGAAAGTCTCAGAATGGAGTCGTATCTTAAGACTTATTAAAAATAAAATGTAAAGAAACTTTCTGTGTAAAAGCTCAGCCAAGAGCTCTTTCTTTGAGTTTCATTTCCACGAGTTTTAAGTACCCATGAGTTAGGAGGTGCTCTGCCAAAAGCATGGAAGGTTTTTAGCATGAATCATGGGGCAATCTTTGATTTGTAAAAGGTCACATGAGCATCCGTATCCAAACGGATAGGTTCTAACGGAATAGCATTTGACCTTGTGGAGACCTCAGTGGAAAGCACTTTAATGTTCTCTGTATGTCTTAAGAGGGATCTTACTAAAACATTAGACAGGCTTTTTAGCTAGCATAAGTTTAACTGTGCTTGCTATTATAATTATAACCGTCACTGTGGCTCTTCATTTTATTGTACCTTTTCCTGACAAGCTGGTGTATAGGAACTATAGCCCAGTAAAAAAAATTAACTTAAACATATATATTGATTGAATGATACCACAGATCAGTTACCACCTATCCACTACAAAAACAATCCTGACATTAATAAGATACAAGGAGAAAAAGTACTATTACTTTCCGTCAAAACTCAGTAAAGGAAATTGCCCATGCAAAGAAGCCTTTTTTCAACTCCTAAATGATATGCAAGTTCTTATGGTGGTTTTGAACAATTCGCAAGCAGAAACAACTATTTGGTTAAGAAATCTGGTGTGTCAACATGAAAAAGTCAGCAGTCCTATCCACATCAAATAAATTGCATCATCTCTGCAGGATGTCTGAGAAAACATGTTTGGGTTTGGGCTGCAGGAATATGAACTGGGTATCAGTTCCTCCTCCCTTCTTTTCCTGCCTTGTCCCTTTATATCCAAGCCTCATTTACAAAAAAAATTCTGGTGAAAGAGTGGGACTTCAGATGTGCTTGTGCAACATGCGAACATTCCAACATGCCTAAAGCATCATCTATTTTTTAAAGAGATTCAAGGAACATAAGGAACCTTGATACTAGGAACCTAAGGCCCAAGAGGCATACCATTCAAAAAATATTAAATACTGTATGCTACCAAGTATACGAAAGAGGAAAAAGATAAATGGATATAGTTCAATATTCCAGATATTAAACAGAATCTTTAACCCAGAATATATAAAGTACTTAACTTGACAAGACATTTGCACCCTCAGATCTCAGATCACACCAGTTGGTCCTAATACATTTTAACGCTTGGCACATAAACTGATCATATATTAAGCATGCCAAGGAGCCCAAGGCAAATTTCCATTTCAAATACAGGTGAACTGAGTTTCTTATCTTAAGCTTTCACGTTCCAATTTTCAATGCTATCTATAATTGAAGGAGTCACATGTTGAGTTTTGATTGTTGGCTTTGATTTGTTACATATTTTGAAAACCTATGCTTTCTGCATGCAGGCCAGGCAGATCAGACACTAGCGTTTCTGTTCCCAGCCACATTGTTTGCAATGGGGAATTCAGATTGATTTAACTGTTCTGATTATGAAAATGGATTCCTATCAGAAGTACTATAAGTCTGCTAACAGTGATAGACAAAGGGTAAACATTTTGTGCACGCACAAATCTTAGGAGCCAGCAAATTTTTCAATTGAGATGAAAGCACAAGTAACAGGACTGCTTGGGACTTGCTCTTCTTAGTATATTCTATTTTTTGCCACAGCCTACCCCACTGCCATTCTTTTAGGCAATGATTAGTTAAGAAGTTCCAGGACTCAAGCAACATGGAAATAACTTTAAAAGTCCTCCAAGGAAGTTTTTAATATTTAATGCTGTACTGTTTTTAACACTTGACTGGGAGCCGCCCAGAGTGGCTGGGGAAACTCAGCCAGATGGGTGGGGTATAAATAATAAATTATTATTATTATTGTTGTTGTTATTATAAACTGTATACCAGTTTACACTAGTGCACAGTCTAAAATAAATTGAAGTGTTGGTAAATTCTTATTACTGCACAAACAACACTTTTGGAAATTAGACTTAAATGTGTCTCCAATTTCTAGTTGAGAAAAAAGTGTAACTCCAAATGTCAAAATCTTGGAAAGCACTGATGTATCTGCTATAGTATATAAATAATTCTAACAGACTAGATAAGATAACATTCTAAGGTAAGAGAATGAAATTGGCCAAGGGGTGGGTGGGTGGGTGGGTGTGCACACACACATACATAAATGTATTGGCCAAAATGTTTTAAGTGCCGTTGGGTCATCATTCATAATATGCACAAATAATTCCAGGGCAAGTTATTAACAGTACAGCAGAATCCATAATGAGTAGTTGAGAAATGATCTGTTCAAATATAGATGAAAATGAAACAACAAAGAAGAGAAAAAGAATGATTGTATTAATGCAGTAGAAAACTATTTTGGCTCTTTAAAGAAGCTTGAACTGTATGACACAGGCAATCTCTGGATATCACAGAAATCTAAGCTTCTTTGCAATTAGTTTTTGCAATGCAGTACAGAAAAGGGAAAGATTAAGTTGTTTCTAAATTTTGTTACATGGTGGCATAGACATTCTGTAATGTTTCTGTAATTAAATGTCATTGGTTTCACATTTTGTACAATATCACGAGAGACAGCTCATAAGGACATCCATAAGTGGGGGGCTAACCAGATCTGCCACAACATGCTTTTTATAACTGCTCTACATCTTAGGCCTTGATTGTTCATATTTAATCATAAATTATATAATAGCAAGCTTGAAGGCTAAAGTCAGAAAGGCTGATTAAAATATGATTCCAGGCACAGTGGGAAGGAGAGTGCAGAACCTGCAATAATGTATTTCCCTTTTGGTAATTTTTTAAAAAATATTATTTTATTAATTTTCCAAAAACAACAAAAAATAAAAGCAACAATACATATTCAAACATAGAAAAAAGTGGAGTTGACCTCCCCCTATTCCCTTCCCTGGTTTCATTGTTTATCATCATACCGCATGTCCATTTTAAATTATAAAATCATTAAAATTACTTATTGTCCAATCACAATATCTTTACAAGCCTTTTTAATCCTTTTGGTAATTTTTACGTAACAGGAAAATATCTGGTTAAATGCCACCTCAGCCACAAATTCGTCCAGTGGCTTTAGCCAAGCCTCTGTTGTCTCAGCTGCACCACTCTCTACCTGCAAAATGGGGATAGCAACACTGACCTGTTTTATGAGGAGCTTTTTGAACATTTATAATGTGGTACATATATGCTAAATATCCTGTGGGATTTGCAGGACAATTCTAAACATGTTTGCTCTGCAGTCCCACCCTGCAATCATGTGTTTCTCGCATTTTGGCAAGTATGCCTAGGACTTCAGCCTTAATTTAAGCATCTTGTTAGAAAGTGTCAGCATCCTTCAGGGTTCGGGAAGCCAGCTGGCTAGCCCCCAGCTGGATCATGCCCTTCCAGCAGTGATGATCCCCCGATCTCTGGTGTGATGTAAATCAGCAACTCAGACTTCAAAGCCTGGGCACACTATATCAGCAGAGCATACTGTGCAAACAGAAGTGGCATGAGGCTTGTGGAAGCATACTAACAAGCTACAGATTTATTAAGCATAAATCAGGACAAGGAAAACATGTCGTCTCTCTTTCATCTCATCAGAGAGTGTCAAAAGCAAAGGCTATACACAACAGAAGTTCCCAGCAAACTGTGCTGGAACATAAACAGACATGTGACACGCAACAGTTCCATGTCTGCAACTAAAGGTGGAATGGACATTCCCAACAAAAAGCACCCCCACCCTAAGGAATTGATTTACACAACTTCTGACACATTACCTGCAGCAGTGGATTGCAGGGTGGGCTCCATCATTCACCTGATCCCTCTTGATTGTTACAGCAAACCAGGATGGAGAGGAGGAGAAAGGACACAGTGGTGACAAGGTCATTTTGGTGTAAAGACACTGGCAGGAGTGCTGCATTGGTTCCACTTTGTTGGAGATCAGGTGAGTGGCACAGTCACACCATGCTATCTGATGCAGTTTCTCTGGCATTCATCCCACCCTATGTTCAGAGGAAGCAATGGACAGAAAGTAGACACCTCGCAGAGAGTTGTTATTTATTCCCTACTACAGAACTTCCAGGCCGGAAGAAATTGCTTTGCCCAACTCCTCAGACTCAAAAAACACTCTCTCAATGCAATCCCTATCACCTCCATGTCACAGGAGCTAACAGCTGCAGAATCGGGCAATAAACCTATAAACGCTTACTGGATTTTAGTAAAGTAAAAGTTCAGGTTATACAACAAACAATAGAAAATGGCTTTAGAATCTATCAAGAACATCTCCTGAGGCTTAAAACTGAGATTGATTCAGCAAAAATTAATGTTTCAAGTATTATCTAATACAGATAGATGCTGAAGGTGTAATGCTGGAAATGACTCATTGAGACATGTGATTTAGAAGGGAATTCAAGGAGGTAAAGGTTCTCAAGAGCTACTAGCTTTGATGGCTATGTTCTGCCTCCATAGTTGGGGGCAGTATTCTTCCAAATACCAGTTTACAGAAGTCACAGGAGAAGAAAGTGCTCTTACATTTGGGTCCTGCTTGCGGGATTCCCATAGGCATCTAGATGGCTACTGAGAAAACAAGATGCTAGACTAGATGGACCCCCGACCTGATCCAGCAGCTGTTCCAATGATATGGGTACGTCCAATGATACAAACAACAACTTCAGACCAAAATGAATGTCTCAATTTTGTACTGCTGAAACCCTCAATATTTGTAGACTATCATGCACCTTTGAATTGCTGCTTTCTGTTTAAGTGTATGAGACAGGGAGTTGTGGCCATCCTGCCCACGTAATGCTTTTGCCCACCTTAAAAAGAGAATGACAGGCTGAGGCCACGCCCACCTGCATACGCTCTCCTCAGCGAGGAAGAGATGGTGCCCAAGTGTTCATGTTGCTGATGCTGCCTGTCTGAAGGAGAGTGGGCCATTTTAACCTCCGTGATGCTGACACTGTCTTCTTGAAGAAGAGAGACATGCCATTGTGACCTCAGGCTGATGCTGTCTGCCTGAAGACAACATTGGCCTCTGACTACACACTGCTGTCCATTTGCAAAACAAATATACCCTTTGTACCCAGGACCACATAGGAATTAATTATTTTTTTACTCCCATCCTGTCGTGTGCATGCTTTTCTTCCCAGGGGTTACCAACGCTTTCTAGGATATGAGTGAATGCTGGCAAACCTGTGTGATGTTTGCCCGGTGTGCTATGTTCTCATACTACCTGTCAGTCATCTCTCAAATCAATGAGAGCCACTGAAGAGTGAGCAGTCAACCTGTGGGGATGAGAAAACATCAGAAAACCAGCTCAAGAAGGTGTGTTGTTGTTCCTACAGAGAAGAGAGATCTAAAACTAAATGGACAATGGAAACTAATTTAAAAAAAAAGACTAAACTGGAACTTTAATACCTGCTACACATCCTGGTCCACATGATGTGCATTCCATATTGAATTCATATATAATGTGGCAGTTCATAATTAAGAAGAATACTTTTGCATAGCGTTAGATTACTTCATTTTAAAAAGATGTAATGGGAATTGTTTTTCAAAGGAAAAAATTGCATTAAGGTAAATGGAACTGGGAAGCTATGTTAAGAACATTTTTGCCTTTCATTATCTCAGCAGAATTAATCTGGAGGTCAGTAATAAAGGTAGGAAAATATTTAACCAGAATGGAGAAATGTTACAAATAACGATATTTCAGTATAAAGGCTGTGAGCTAGATTTAGTCTGCACGTCTAGAACAAAGAGAATAATGTAGCTTTATTGAAAAGAACATTTACAGAATCTAGACTTAATATAACAATCATATTTATTTTTTAGATGTGTATCCCACCCTTCCTCCCAAAGTATTCCAGGGCTATTCCTATCTACTCAGAAGCAGGTCCCTTTATGTCCAATGAGTCTTATTCTCCACTAAGCACGTATACAATTGCGCCCTAAATAACCATTACTATAGTAAATCTTTGGCATACCACCTATGCTTAGAGGTCTTACCCCTGCCTCATGGATGGAGAACCTGTGATCCTGCAGGCATTGTTGGACTCCAACTTCCAACAGTCTTAGCCAGCATGGCCAATGGTAAGGATGATGGGAATCAGAGTCCAACAATATCTGGAGGGCTGCAGGTTCCCCAGGTTCTGCCTTACATAATGTCATTACTATATTGCATTGCCCCAAGAAAGGAAGAAAGACAAGGATGAAGCAGCTACAGTGAATGATTACCACAGCTTTCTTAAGGGATCAAACACCTATGGGGCAATGGATATAGTGTCACATTTTTTGGCAGTACCTACCCTGGCTTTGAGCCCCATAACTACTAGTATATTGTCAAGCAGAAAGCACCTCCAGTCCTGAACAGCCAATCCTCCAGGTCAGCAAAATTAATTCTGCCCAAAGGGACTCTAAAACCACCCCAGGTGGCACAAGCATTTCTAGAGTACACTAGGAAATGGAGAGAGACTTGTGGGTACTTTTAATTTCTCCCCGGGCACTCCTGTCATCCAGGGTTGGCAAGCCCAGGGTTCATCGTGGGACAAAGTCTGGACTGGAGTGACCAAGGAAACAGTAAAAGGACTTGTAGTAACATAGAAAGCTGCCTTACACGAAGGCAGACCATTAGTCCATCTACACCAAGATTGCATACCCTCCAACATTTCTCCAGTGAAAATAGGGATGTTCTATTCAAATAAATAGGATGACTCTTGAGAGTCCCATGGAGACTCTTGAGACCTCATGAGACTCTTGAGAGTCCCATGGACTGCAAGAAGATCCAACCTATCCATTCTTAAGGAAATCAGCCCTGAGTGCTCACTGGAAGGACAGATCCTGAAGCTGAGACTCCAATACTTTGGCCACCTCAAGAGAAGAGAAGACTCCCTGGAAAAGACCCTGATGTTGGGAAAGATGGAGGGCACAAGGAGAGGGGGACGACAGAGGACGAGATGGTTGGACAGTGTTCTCGAAGCTACAAACATGAGTCTGACCAAACTGCGGGAGGCAGTGGAAGACAGGAGTGCCTGGCGTGCTCTAGTCCATGGGGTCACGAAGAGTCGGACACGACTAAACGACTAAACAACAACAGCAATTCAAATAAATAAATAAATAAATAAATAAATAAATAAATAAAGCCCCACCCATCTGACTGGGTTGCTCCAGCTACTCTGGGCAGCTTCCACCACATATAAAAACATAAAACATTAAACACTTAAAATCTTCCCTATACACGGTAACCTCCAGATGTCTTCTAAAGGTTGCATAGTTTCTTATCTTCTTGGCTTGGGGGTCATAACTACATGCCCTCCAACATTTCTCCAATGAAAAAAGGGACATCCTAAGGAAAAGTGGGACATTCCAGGATCAAGTCAGAAACTGAGACAGCTTCTGTAAATCTGGGATTGTCCCTGAAAAATAGGGACACTTGGAGGGGCTGGAATTGGGGACCAGTTTGCCCCAGCAGGCCACATCTTCTCCCTCCACTCCTACAGATCAACCTTGACAGATGGGCGGTGCCACCCACTTGGTGTCAGGTGACTGGTAAGTGTGTGGTTCCACCCAACTGTCTAAGCTGGGCTGCAGGGTGTGGGGGGAGGGGTCTGCTTCAGCAGTGCACCCCCTGCAGGGAACATGCTGGCAAAGCAGCATCCAGCACAATTGAACTCAGAGTGGAGAGTGAAATCCTGCTGGCTGCAAGGGTCAGTTTTGCCAGCTTGTTCTCTGGCAGCGATAGGACTGGCAGCAGAGCACCCAACAGAATTGAACCACACCCCCAATCATCAGCTGACATCACCCAGTAACATCAGCTTGTGGTCAGGTGGCTGTGTTTTGTTTTTTTTTTTTTTTCAAAAAATTTTATTGGTTTCCACACAATTAAAAAACACACTAACAAATAAACAGACAAACATAAATCATAAGCTTATTAAACCTAATATTCTTAACATTGTTAAATTACTTCCTCGTATCCCCCTAGTTGAATTTCAATGAATATCATTTTAACGGTTTTCCAAATCAAAGTTCTTAAAATCTTAACTTAATCACTTAACATCAGTCTTTCTTCCCAATTTAGCATTAAATATAGTAATTCCTCGCATTACTTATTTAAATCCTAGGCCTAGCTGTAATTGCAAGCTTTTTCCAATTAATTTAACTTGATATATTTAGCTAAATAGTCATTAAATTTCTTCCATTCTTCCTGATACTCCTCCTCATTCTGGTCGCGGACTCTTCTAGTCAGGTCGGCTAGCTCCGAAAAGTCCATCATCTTCATCTGCCATTCTTCCACAGTTGGTAGTTCTTGCATTTTCCACTTCTTAGCTAGTAATATTCGAGCAGCAGTTGTGGCATACAAAAATAATTTAACATCTTTCTTGGGCAATTCCAAGCCTGTTATTCCAAGAAGAAAGGCCTCTGGTTTCTTTATAAATGTATATTTCAACATTTTTTCAATTCGTTATAAATCTTTTCCCAGAAGTCTTTCACCTTGGGGCAGGTCCACCACATGTGATAAAAAGTTCCTTCTTTTTCTTTACATTTCCAACATAGGTTGTCACAGTTATGATAAATCTTTGCTAATTTAACAGGGGTCAAGTACCATCTATACATCATTTTCATTATATTCTCTTTTAACATTGTACATGCAGTGAACTTAACCCCTTTCTTCCACAATCTTTCCCAATCCTCAAACACTATGTTATGTCCTACACCTCTTGCCCAATCTATCATTACTGATTTAACTTGTTCATCCTTTGTATGCCACTCCAACAGTAACTTATACATTTTAAACAGATTTTTAACTTTAGAATCCAACAACTCCGTCTCCTGTGGTTTGGGGTAAATGGTTTCATGGGCCAATCTTGGCCTGTAGGCAAGAGGTTCTGCAGCCCTGGCCTATACTGGATGGAAGCAAGCTCCCTACGGTTTCAAAGAGAGAACAGCCCTACCTGAAGATGCCAGTGACATGTGTGCTCTTTGTATATGGGTTGAGCCACCTCAGCATGATTGGACCTCACACAGCAGGGGTGCCTCTGTAAATGATCTATGGAATTGGCCGTGTCCACATTGCTACCCGATTGAAATGTGGATTAGTTTCACACCACCGTGACATAATCATGACTTTTCTCACTTTACAGCAGTGTGAATGGATTCAATATTGATTATGTATTTTGACTGGCTTCTCAGCATTAATCTGCGTCCATGTGAATCCAGTCAAGGAACAGTGCTTCTGTAGAAGAAGCACCGAAAAACACATGCTTTAAAAACATTCCTTATTTTATCATAAAAAGGAAGCCATATATGTTATCCCCATAGGATTAAAAAAAACCCCCTGCTTGTTCTGTTTACAGAAGCTGAGATATTTTGCCAATTTCCATTTGCTTACATGTTTGTCTTTATGAAGCTCATAAAATAACAATGGGAATTGAATTCAATAGCAAAAAAAAAAAAAAAAAAGCCCAGTATTCATTTCTATTTGAATGACAGTGAGTGGTTTTTTTAGCTCTTGCCTGGAGCATGCCTTTTGCAAATGCAAAACAAAGCAGTTTCCTAATAAGGTTTCCTCACTCAAGCTGAACTTCCTTTACCCAAACGTGGAGGCTGCGGTTCAGACACATCCATCAATGGAAATGTGCTCTCCTAAGCAATGACCAGACAGAACACTGGAGCAAGTACCTTAAAAGAGAAGACAGCTTTTTGTTTCGTTGCGTAGTTGCTCCTAAAGTGGCATCACACTTGGTAAGAATTATGCATAGTGAAAAAATGTATTTTCGCTGATCAAACAAATCCCAGAGTCCACAACTTATTTAAAACAGATTGTTGCTTATGATCTCATAGAAAAGGAGGGGTAGATGAATATAAAAAACACCCCCACAGCAACAGTATTCATTGAGTCAGAGATTTGAATATAAATAGCCACTTACGGGGAATCAGGGTGTGCAACTACAAAGCAGAAATGTTTGTACGCTGAGGATTTATTTTTTATTTCTGGGAACAGTATTTCTTGCTCTCTACTGGAAACAAAGGTTACCAACTCTCCCTTCCCAGGAGAGGGATATCAAAAGCTCCACTGAAAGGAGAAGTTTATTCACACTTAACTTTCCCCATTGCTACCGTTCACTCAGCTGTTGTGGGATGCAGTATTCCACCTCTGGTGCTGATTTGCCACAAAGATGGCATGACTGACAAGCACAATCTATCCAGTGTGTTTCTCAATGACCAACAGAAAAAGAAAAAAACCCACACATTTTGGCCTGCTGGTACAAATTCACACTAAGACAAGGATCCTAGCTGCAATTGGGAGACAGAAACTATAGCTGGAAAGAGGGGTTTTTTTACCCCCTCCCCAAAGAATCCACATATATGCTTTATATCGTATTTTCTAACTATGCTCTGAAACAGATGAAATAATTTCCACAAGCCAACTTAGATGTGCCAGGCCAACACATCTAAAGCTTCCATTGCCTTTTTTGCACCTGCATCACATGATAACACAGCAAAGTTGAATTCAGCAAAATAAATAAATAAATAAAGATTTCCTCTATTGGTTCTAGCTAATAAGTTCTCAGACAGCTCAAATGTTTTAAGTATCTTGTTATTTTGTGGGATAAATATTAACATAATCCTTTAAGTAGTGTATAAGATGCTGTAATGAAGTGTTTCACTAAAGTGCTCCATTGTTGCGTATACTGAACCTATACCTGGCGATGATACTGAATGGCAGAGGACAATTTATAACCTACATTTTAAATCATGTCTTGAATTTTTGAGTTCATTCCCCGATTTATATTCAGTATGTTGTGCACAGATAATCCATTGTTATTAATGGATTTTATTATCCCGATGCAGCTTGCAAACAGAATGAAATCCCTGGCTTAGAACTCCAGGTAGAATTTCAAGGGTTCTATATTTGTCTTTTGAAAGAAGTCTGAAATACAAGAAATAGCTGAATTGATCTAAGAATATAAGGACATAGAAAGAGCCCTGCCGTATCAGACCAAAGACCCACCTAATCCAGTCGCCTATTCTCACAGTGGCCAACCATATGCTTATGGGAAGCTCATAGGAAAGACACCAGCATGACAGAACTCTCTCCACTTGCGCTCCCCATCAGCTGGTATTCAGGGGCACTCTGTGTTTGATACTTGAGGTAGTAAACAGCCATCACATTTAGTAGCCATGAAGACTCTTATACTCCATGAATTTGTCTAACCCACTTTTAAAACCATCCAAGTTGGTGGTCATCAACAGCAAATTCCATACCTTAACTAAGCACTGTGTGAAGAAGTAACTCCTTTTATCTAGCATGGGTAGCCTGTTGCTTCTGCTCTGCAATTCATGGATTGAATTCCAGGGCTCATGTTTTCTGATGGAAGGGGAGCTAGTTGTGACAGAGGGAGATTTTCTATCAGAGGAAGGTTACTGAAGGGGAGCCTTGAGACCTAACTCCTTGCTTGTAATTCTCAAGAGCAAGAAGATAGAGGATTCCTAAGCTCCCTCAAAGAGAGAGGGGGAAAATGTTCCACATCCATGGTTTCCCCTTTCCATAGGCTTTTCTTTCTTACTTTCTCTTTCTCTCTCTTTCTTTTTCTTTTGCTTACAGTTTTTGGACTTGTAAATCAAGTCTTGAAAACCTATTGATATTTTGTTTGCAAAACTCAATATGCCATGTTGTTCAGTCTCCTTTGTAGTTTGGGGTTTAGACAATTAATTGTTCAGCTTGGGGTTAAGGCAAATAATTTGTTCAGTTTGCGGCATCTTTGATGAGATGTTAACTCCACATCCATATGCTAGAGGTGAGCGGCCTCTATGGCACATTATAAAATCTGCAATTATTAGGGAGAAGTGTACATTATTGCAGACATGGGACTGTAGCTAAAACTGACATTTCACATGTCACATTCCTCTGCCTGTCCCCATTAAATGTAGTTTCACATCCCATGGAATGACACATCACTGTGCTTTTCCTTGTATGTGACAGCCCATGTAGTTGAGTGGCAACAGAGACATGCAGAACTTGACAACATTACATCATGAGCTATGAAACTACACATTATGGGGTGGGGAGGGAATACAATAGATACATTTCCCCTCTAAACACAATCCCATGTCTGTTGCAGTATGCAGTTCAGCCTTTAGGCTATATGCAATCCTACCAAAGGAATTCCTCTCATAAGATGCCATTTGTGTTTAATTCACAAATGGCATTTTCTCTCTGACCAAGCCCTGTGACCTGCAGTTCACCAGTCACATAATGCTCTCTCTGAAATGTCTGTACTATGGCAAATTATCCTCCTCAATATTCTGTATTTTTTGATTACATCTGCTTGCTGAGCCCCATGATCTGCACTTTTTTCTAATTTAATGGAGATACATTTTGGCAGTTGGAAGCTGTAACTTGAGCTATTTATAGCCTTTAATGCTGAGTGAGATCTTGGAAATGACACCAATGTCCAAACAAGCTCAATATTTAAATGCAGAGGTGGGATTTCCCAAGCCAAATAAGTACCGCTCAGACATCATGCTTATTTTTTGTCCAAGACAAATTGTCCATGACCAATTGTATCACTTTGACAAAACTATATTTACCACCAGACACAGGTGAAGCTGTGTACAGTTTCACTGATTTATTTCACAATAAACATTAAAACTGTAGCCCACACATGCATAACCCAGGTCAGATAATCGATGATGACATTTATTGACTGTTTAGTGGAAGAAAGGACAGGACAGGTAAATCCAGTGATTTGCTCCCAATGTCCCTTCCAGCAACTTATCAAACAGACAAGTGTATTTCTATCACATTTCAATTTAGCATAAGTTTTTTTATATCCTATTTCTGCATTAATTTGCAATTTATAGAAAATCTGTCTAAATTCATAAATACACATAGTTCAATGTATTTTCTCCCAATTCTAAATATGCAGTGCTACATGCATTTTTGTACACATTTTGAGCAAAGATCAGCACTGCAAAGCTTGAAGAAGTGTGAAATCTGAAGGATAACAGTGTTCTAAGCTGCACATTTGTATGGGAGATGTGGAGCAGGTCCCTTTGTATCAGAATTCCTCAAGCATCCCTTGTGCTATCACTGATTTTCTGATAGATCAGGAAAGGAACCACATATGCAGCATCCATTCGCATGTGCTATTCCACATCTACCTAGGGATGCCCAGGTGGAATGAAGCCTACTTCAACTGGCACATGTCCACCAGTAGAACTGGTGTATCTGTATTTATTGCTTAACACTTCCATGCATGTTCTATTATAATTTCCTGGGAAATGCATATGCCACATCTACAATGTTTAATTAGATCACATTTTCAAAGACAGCATGTTCAAAGAGTAATCCAGTTCTAAATATTCTACTTTTGATTCAAGTTAAACTGTATTGGAATTCAAGTCAAACCTGGGAGGCTTTAGTTTACATTTTATACACATTTTCAGTTTGACAACTTTTATATCACTTAATGATACACATGTCAAAAAAGAAGAAAGACCAAGTCAATATAGGAAACATGCAGCATTATTTGGATCAGAAAGCATAATTGCTCAATAAGGCTAAAAATAAAAGCCAAGTAAGAGCATTGAGATTTTGGCTGCAGTGCTGCACACATTCAGCTGCTTTAATACCCAGTGAAGTTAGCGGAATTTACGCAGCCTGACTGTACACAGGACTGCAGCCCTTTCCAATTAAATTTAGCCAATATGAAGCAAAGGCCAGTTAACCAAGAAAACCCAATCACAGGCAACTGGCATTTTGTAATAGTGTATCCAAAAAGTGCAAATAGTTTGGTTTGGGGTTTTTTAAAAAGAAGATTAAAGAGAATGTGGCAGAGAGAGAGCACGCGCTAAAGATCAGACAGCTTTCCAGCTTTGGCATCTGGCTCAATTAAAATTCCTGGCAATTCAGAACATGGTGACAGCTCACTGTGAGCAGTAGCCATGGCCCCACCTGCAAGGAAATGTGAAGTACCAATAGCCAGTCTAAAATCAGGAGAGAAAATAAACATATTCTCTTTATTTTGTGTATGGTGAGAGTGCCAGTACCTCTCTGTGTAAATGCTCTATTGGACATGAACAGAGATGGGTTTTGTACAGGTATCCAATATGATCTGATTAATCCATCCCTGGCTGTTGACTTTCTACTGTGCTTCCAGGCAATGAGAAGTATTGCCCATTCATATGCTGAGCTTAGAGCTTTCTATCTTCCCCATGGCAAGGGACCATGGCTCAAGCTTTGCATTCTTAAGGTCTCAGGTATCCCTTGGTATCTCCAGTAGATAAAGAGATAGAAGTCCTCTTTCTTCCTGAGACCCTGAAGGAGGCTACCATTCAAGAGTAGAATATACTGTTCTAGATAAACAAATACAGCCCCCCCCCCAATTACACACCATGGGTGCACAACGGCGTACAGTGGTACCTTGGGTTACATACGCTTCAGGTTACAGACTCCGCTAACCCAGAAATAGTACCTTGGGTTAAGAACTTTGCTTCAGGATGAGAACAGAAATCGTGCGGCGGCGGCGTGGTGGCAGCAGGAGGCCCCGTTAGCTAAAGTGGTGCTTCAGGTTAAGAACAGTTTCAGGTTAAGAACGGACCTCCAGAACAAATTAAGTTCTTAACCCGAGGTACCACTGTATACATGTGGCGCCGGGAAATAAATAATTCAAATCAAATCTGGAAATGGTGAGGAGAGGAGACCCTCCCCAGAGCCCCCAGACTCCAGTGAGGGCAAAGGAAGCCCCAAAGAGACCGGAGGCACTGTGGGGCTTTGTTTACACTGCTCCGCCTCCCCCGCCTAACAGTTGGTGTCCAGGTTAGTCACTTTTCTGTGCATCCTCCAGGCTCCAACCAGCCCCAGAGCTTCAATTCTTGTTTTGGATACAGTATTTTTGAAGAGAGAATGGCAGGATGGATTTTTAGAGGCTGTGTAAAGGGTGCTCCCCACTTTACGTGATTTCACTCATGTGCATGGGCCTGGAACGTAACCCCCAAGTAAGTGGGGAGTTGCCTACACTCTGACCTGGTATAAGACTGCCTCCTTTCTATTGCTTTATGATTGTTACACACAGCACATAATGCAGAATTCAACTGAAGTTTTAAAGAATATTTTTTTAATCCTCATGTGCCCAGTTACTTGACAGTATGTTCTCAGCTTTTCAGGGCTCAACTGTGGCCTGAAAAGACATTATTCCGATTCAGAATATGCCCATGGTGGCTTTCGTTTTCTCTGTTTTAATAAAACCACAATAAAGTTGTGTTTGCTCTTAAAAACACTTAAATGAAGTACTAGATAAAAGAAAACCAGGCCAGTAAAAGCCACTTTCTCATTCAGCTTCTCTTGCATGCCATACAAACAGCATTAATTTGAAAATGTTAGATGTTCCACAGGTTATATAGATGAAACGCTACATGTGCTCCTCATCCTTCTTTTGCAGACAAAATATGGTGCTTTTAAAATTTGTCACCTTTTCTGTCACGCTGCACAGCAACAAAAAAGGCAACAGATCCACAAACTGCAGAATGTTGGCAGTTCCATCTGGAATACAGGATAGGGCATGAACTTTAAGTGATGTTATAATATCAGTGACTGACAGGTGGGCAACCCAACCCACCTTTTGAAGTGATAATCACTGGATCCAGAGGGATCCAGCTTCCCATGCCGTAATAAATTGGTCAGCCTTTAAAGTGCGGCAGATTAACACAGATGTTCCTTGGGGAATAGCCTACGCACCACATATTAACATACCTCCCGACATTTCCACTTTTAACAGGATTGTTTGACAGTGATAATTTGTCATCCCTTTGGAAAGGCTTTCTCACAATAGTTTCTCTCATTCCACACATGTGCTGATGTAAGGAATACATCCCACCCCCTTACATAAAAATCTAGCAATTGTTCTAGAAACATTGGTTTATTTCATTCCTGTCATAGCCCTCATTTTCTGAATGGCACCTTGCTTCTCAGAGGTGGGAAACTCAAATCTGGTCAGATTGTACCTGATATTAACTGAAATTATCACTAGCATTTTGACTAAAGTGAAGTTAGAATTGGATTTGGGTGAACAACCTTAGTTGAAACACCCGAGAAATCTTTAAGAGAGAAAAAGGAAAATACCATATTTTTCGCTCTATAAGACGCACCAGACCACAAGACGCACCTAGTTTTTGGAGGAGGAAAACAAGAAAAAAAAAATCTGAATCTCAGAAGCCGGAACAGCAAGAGGGATCGCTGCGCAGTGAAAGCAGAAATCCCTCTTGCTGTTCTGGCTTCTGGGATACCTGCACAGCCTGAATTCGCTCCATAAGACACACACACACATTTCCCCTTACTTTTTAGGAGGGAAAAAGTGAGTCTTATAGAGCAAAAAATACGGTATATCCTCTTCAGCTACATCTGCAGGGGACATCATGGGTGTGGCCAGAACTCAGACTATACCTGAACTGGTAGCTTAGCAATTTAAATTTTCCTTGAAATCTGATTAAAATATCTGAACTTTTAATTGGAAACAGAAAAACAGATATTTCCCCCCCTTGGGAAATATGTTAGCAAAAATCAACCATGTTAAGCCAGGTTGAACAGCCTGGGGTAAATCTAATCTGTGAAAAAGGTTGTTCTAGGTTGTTGTTGTGGTGGTTGTGGTTGTTTTTTAAATACTGTAGTCATTACAGTAAATAACTTGGAATAACTGAAATAATAATTTAATCAAGGCAAGGTAACTTTCCTGGCAGACTGCTGACATTTAACAGTAAGTGTGGAGGGGGGGAGGGATTCAAAATAAAACTCCAAGGTTCTTAATTAAACTGAAAACCAGTGAATATGCATCATTGCCAGTTGCCAAGAAAATTTTCATCTGACTGGCACCAGGAAGATATTAAACTGAGTATAAATTTAAGATTAATAACCAGTCTCCAGAATGAGCTCAGACACACTAAAAGATAACACTCTATTTGTCAGGTTCCTGTCCTTTGCAGTGTCATCTCTATTATTGCACATTGTCATCTCCAAATGTTTTATGCCATTACATATATTTTCAAGTCAAACAAAATAGCTGTAGCAGACCCAAATCTTTTCTGATCTAAGTAGTTCAGTATGAACACTAAACTCAAGCCATTGACTTTAGTGCTATGGCCCTTAAATAAGGAGATTACCTTTTCTCTAGGCTTCTGGTAACTTAATAGCTAAATAGCTCAATGGGTATTGAATGCTGCAAGATATCTGATTAAAAGAGCAAAGGTGGTTGGTGGATACTAGCTACTGAACATATCCCACTTATCTGGGTGGGGACTAGTCAGATATCTGGGTTTTTAGATTACTCTCAAGAAGAAGCCTTCAAGGGCTCAAAGGACAAGATTGTTGGGGGGGGGGCGCTGGCTGGCTAGTGCAATCTGTCAACTTCCTCTTGTTCAGCAGGTACATTTGTAAATAAAGAGACACCATAAAACACTCAGTCTCTGGTATATTCTCTTCACACAGTAACTGATGGTAACAGGTAAGGTAAAGGTAAAGGTAAAGGTACCCCTGCCCGTACGGGCCAGTCTTGACAGACTCTAGGGTTGTGCGCTCATCTCACTCTAGAGGCCGGGAGCCAGCGCTGTCCGCAGACACTTCCGGGTCACGTGGCCAGCGTGACGAAGCTGCTCCGGCGAACCGGCACCAGAGCAGCACACGGAAACGCCGTTTACCTTCCCGCTATAAAGCGGTACCTATTTATCTACTTGCACTTAAGGGTGCTTTCGAACTGCTAGGTGGGCAGGAGCTGGGACTGAACGACGGGAGCTCACCCCACCGCAGGGATTCGAACCGCCGACCATGCGATCAGCAAGTCCTAGGCACTGAGGTTTTACCCACAATCTGTCAGCTTCCTCTTGTTCAGCATGTAAATTTGTAAATAAAGAGACACCATAAAACACTCAGTCTCTGGTACATTCTCTTCACACAGTAACTGATGGTAACAGGTAGCCTCTGAAATCTCCTACTGCTTAAGTAAATGGGAAGGGTAAAGCAACAGTAATTATCTCTAATTAGAGGTCTATACCAGGTACAGTAATTTAAGAATGACATGAAATTAAGTCATTAAAATGTAACTTCTCCCAGCTTTTAATATGGAACTATATGACCTATATAAACTGCCTGAAACTATAAATGTGAGTTGTTTTTCCCATTTTCATTATTTAGAATTTCCAGGTTAAAACAACAACAACATTCTGTTTCCTTAATTGAAAACATCTTGACAACATTGAAGTTGTTTCACTATAAATAATTAATTAAAATTAATATTAAAATTAAATTAATTAAAATCAAAATCCATGCTCTCTCTTGTCCAGATGCTTTAATTGAATCCCACCCACTATATGTATATAACGATAAGGCTAGGCATATAAAGCTGATGTACTGATGTTATGCTTAAGACCAGTGCTATTTTTCTAGAAAATGAGTTGCGCGTCGAGGTCCCCAAGACACCCCCCCCAAAGAAAAACACAATTGACACTTAATTTTTGTTTAAGGTTTTTGGCATAATTTTGGCCACAACTTTATTCAAATTACAGCAATGTGAGTGGTTGCTTAGGC
Source organism: Podarcis erhardii (assembly GCF_964252035.2). Lineage (NCBI taxonomy): Eukaryota > Metazoa > Chordata > Lepidosauria > Squamata > Lacertidae > Podarcis > Podarcis erhardii. The sequence goes on from NC_138509.1 coordinate 28,709,107, forward strand.
ATTGGTAGCACTAACTGACCCCGCACAGGGACAGCTCTGACATTCGCACCCCCCACGAAGTCAGCAAGGGTAAGTCACCTGGGGAGAGAGACGGGACTGGGAACCATGCCTCACCTCTCCCCAGAATGCTCCCAGGGGCTTGCATGGCCCTAGCCCCTTGCCAGGGGGTTTCGGACAAAAGCATGGGGAGCCCCTGGGTTCCTTTAATGGAAAACCCTTGAAGCAGCAGCAGCATTTTGGAGGGGCAGGCACAGCCAAATCCATACCCCTCCACCAACCAATTCCAAGACCAATGCCTAACCGCAACCTTACAAGTTGTGACGATTTGCTACACAGTAGGCAAAAACCAAGTGGCACACACTAATCAGCCAAATGGACACAATTCCTACCAGGCCCCTGCCCCAAAGCAGACGACCCCATGACAGGCATAGCAAGGTCAAGCAAACAACCTAAAATTAGGGAAGGGAGGGCGGGTGATCCGAAGTAAGCAGCGAAAAGAGGAAGTTCCTCACTGCGAGCATTGTATTTAACAAATAGGGCTGTCAATCAACATTGGCAACATCTAGATTACCCCAGTAACAGCCCGCCCCTGCTTAAAGGATGGTCAAACCATTTGCCTAGTAACAGTGAGGTGTCTTGTCAGCCCCGGCCGCAACCCGTGCTTTCCATGAGGGAGAACACACCGTGCCAGAACTCACTATGAACTTATAATAGCAATGGCAAGCACCTGAGATGTGCTGGAACTGAGTTCTGGCTTTAAAAAAGCCCTGCTAAAGACTTGTCAAAAGTAAATGTGGATCTTACTTTAAGTGATATTCAACTTATGTTAGACCCTTTGAAAATAATGGACTTTAGTTACTTGTCCATTGCTTTTAATGTGTCTCTTGATTATGGCTAACATTGGCTATCACCCCTTATCTAGAAGAAATATATGTGTCTCTTTGCTTAGCTTATCATAAGAATCTTTAGGGAGGATAAATTAGTTAATAGTATATTTTATTAGTTAATTTGTATATTTTAAGTGCTTAGGATTTTCAAGAAACATTAAAATAGTTTGATTGTATTCTGAATTGAGCTGAGTTATTTTCTTCAAGTGATAGGATTATCAGAGACTAACTATGCTGTGGGGTTTGAACATACATGCTTTCTACCATCTGAAGCTCCCTTGCTTGTACCTACTAACTGGCAGGATCTTACACAAGTTCTGGTTAGACAGGGAACCTAGACAATGTTCTCCTATTTAAAGTATTGAAATTTAAAATCTAAGCTTTGCTTTGTTTATTTGATATGTTTATTAATAAAAATAGGAAAAGAACTCAATACTTTGTACTTTAATTACCCAAACAAAAAATGAACCCACTATTAAATTAATAGTACTCTGAGTTGAAGTGCAGTAATCAGGTTTGTTGGTTGCTCAAATCTTTCTAAAGGCTAACTCTATAAACTGATAACACTACAAAAGTTTAAATTCACAACAATAGTTTCAGACAGGAGCACATTCGACTGACTGGCAGTGGCTTTCCAGGGTTCCAGACAGAAGTCTCTCCCAATCCTGGCTAGAGGTGCCAAGTTATTGAACTTTAGGCACTTTGCATGCAAAATGTGTGCTCTAGCACTGAGCTACAGTCCTTTCCCAGCCATTCAAACTAAGTCAAAGAAACCATGGAAATGTTTTAGATTTTAGATTTGCATCCTGGCCTAACCCTAAATCTGACATTTGAAAAGCAGAATTGAAAGGAAAAGAGAGTGTGCTATCTGAATAATTAAAAAGCGAAAACAAAACTGCATTCCCAAAACCAGATTCTGTACTTTCACCCACAGATGCTGTGGCCAGACTGGCTTTGCTCTTGCTGAGATGGCACGCAGGCTCAAAACACCTACGGGCCTTCTGGTTGAGGGATGTGGCTAAGCCTTCTTCCCTGTGACCCTTGGAGGCACCTGATACAGAGAGGGGGAAGGAGAAGGGCCACTTACAACTTTCCCTTTGACTCTCAGGGTCACTATACAAGCAGAATCAAGGCAATACTGAAGGCAAAACTTCCTGGACTGCACCATGTCAGATAGTAGTCATGATGAGTTTCATATCTGAATATTATCCATGCCAGGAAACAACAGCACAAAGCTGCACAGAGAAAAAGAGCATGCAAGCGAGATATATTTTAATGTTAGAAGTGGTGGAGCAGTTTCTTTTTCCATCAGGAGACATTATCTGAAGTATCTGAAGAAGTGTGCATGCACACAAAAGCTCATACCAAGAACAAACTTAGTTGGTCTCTAAGCTGCTACTGGACAATATATATAAATATATATTTAATATTATAACATGCAGCCCCCCTCATCACCTACAGCCTGAGGAAGGGGCAGCATGTCCTATTTCACTGCTTGAGGTGAAACAGGAAGTGCTGCCTTGCTCTGCTGCTGACAGTCCAGGAAAAATCACTTGAATCTGCTGATTGCATGCATTGGCCTACAGTGACTTCCTCTAGTGAATTAACACTACTGAGATTGTAGAATCACAAACCATAGGTGAATCTCAATGAGCAATAGCCAGGCCATTACCAGGAACCATAGCCAGGCCATTACCAGGAAGTGCCCTACCCTGCCTACAATGTTGTTTTCCCCCATCTAAGTTAAAAACAAAATAAAAACAGGCTGTGACAGCACAAGGCATAGTCTGCACCCTGAGAGGAAAGGCAAGCAAACCACCTAAACCAGCCTCCACTTAACGGCTGATGGATGTGGCTAAGCAGTCCTACTGCCAATCGTTAGAGGCCCAGAGAGATTGAAATGGGAAAAGGCATAGTTAGTTGGTTGGAACACTAAAGAAGAGCCTTCCAACACTGCAACATTTTGTTGAAGGTCCCATTTGTTTCTTGGAAGCCCCATTGGGAAATGTGGCAGCTTCATCTGGTGAGGAAGGCTGTCTATGATGCTATTGATACCAATACCACTACATCCTCTACGTAAAAGCAGAAAAAAGTTTAGGTCATAGAAACAGTATCTCATGGAAATACTATATCTAGGCTGCGTCAACAAAAGTATAGTGTCCAGATCAAGGGAAGTAATAGTACTACTATTCTGCCTTGGTCAGACCACACCTGGAATACTGTGTCCAATTCTGGGCACCACAATTTAAGAAAGATGTTAACAAACTGGAACACGTGCAGAGGAAGGCAGCCAAGATGATTAAGGGTCTGGAAATAGCCTTATGAGGAATACTTGAAGGAGCTGAGTATATTTAGCCTGGAAAAGAGGAGAGTGAGAGGAGATGTAAAAGCCATCTTCAAATATCTTAAGGGCTTTCACATGGAAGAGAGGGAGCATGCTTGTTTTTTCTTGCTCTGGAGGGTAGGGCTCAAACCAATGGCTTCAAGTTACAAGAAAGGAGATTCCAACTAAACATTCAGAAAAAGCTTTCTGACAGTAAGAGCTGTTCAGCAGTGGAACAGACTCCCACGAGAGGTGGTGGACTCTCCTTCCCTGGAGGTTTTTAAACAGAGGTTGGACGGCCATCTGTCATGGATGCTTTAATTGAGTTTCCTGCTTTGCAGAGGGTTGGACGAGATGATCCTTGGGGTCTTCTTCCAGCTCTGTGATTCTATAACCAACCCATACTCTCAACTGAACTGAGCTCCCTATGAAGTATCCATCTCCAAATTGGGAAGCTATAAATTCTTATCAGGAGGCTTCCTTGCAGTGTTTACCTTAAGTTCATCCTGGCCTAAGATTTCACACCTGGAGAATCATAGAATTGTGGAATTGGAAGGGACCATGAGGATCCTCGAGTCCAACCTCCTGCAATACAGAAATATTTTGTCCAACGTGGGGCTCAAACCCACACCCCTGAGATTAAGAGTCTCATGCTCTACCAACTAAGCTATCAAACTTCAGCTCTCTAGTATAGCATGTGGGTGAAAAGGATTCAGGGCATTTTCTCACTCATTGATTATTTTGGCTTTTGTATTTGTAAATATAAAAATTAAAATACTCTTATTTGATATGTTGGCAATATTTCTTCCTAGTAATTTCTCCAAAGGCTCACAATAACCCTGGCCTCACTAAATCACAGCTGGCAAGATTACTACATGAACAATTTACGGAAGGTAGAATTATATAACATTCTTGAAAGCAATTGCCTTATAATAGTTTATTTGCTAGGAAAGAGGAAACAAAGGACTCACAAAGTGAATACTTTCCAACAACTAATAAGTATTAAATATATACATACACTTACTTTAATCATGGAGTTAAGCACCTAATTAAGCAGAAAATGCAATTGGATTTTTAAATAGACTATCCCAAACTTCAGGCTCACACATTGTCCTCTCACTGCTCTTACCCTCTAAAAGCCATTATAATTTTTTTAAACACACAAACTATGAACTCTGATTCAGAGAAAGCAATTCCTTATGAATTATGCATCAGGGATACATATGGAAGTTACCATGGTCAGGTGGTAGGAGAAGGCTGTTAAAGAAAGATAAAACAAGAAAAAAAAAAGTATTCTGGGCCACTTCTCTTTCAGAAAGTGATAGAAAGACGGACAGTTTCTGGATCAGTATGGTTTGATTGTGGAATTTATGTGAATAAGGAAACTAATGATGTAATGCTGCCATCTCAATATGCTACCCTGTGGAACTCATAATTCTTTATGCTCTAGTAACAGTAAGGAAGCTCATTATATTTATACTGTTCTTTGTAGAGGCTAAATCCTGTGTGATTCTTGCAGTGCCTGTTAGTCTCTGGACCTGAATTTTATTTATGTTTTAAGTTATGTTCTTTGCATAGCAAGATGAATAACCCAGATCTTAGTGGAAGCTAAACTATAGCAGAATGGAAACAGCACTGATTGCAGTGAATACAGGATGGGATGGAAATCGCTGCCTCTCAGGCACATCCTCATTCATTACACATGGAAGATGAACATTCATAGGTGATGGTGCCAATCAGGTGATGAGTGTGGAGAGGTCTACAGGAAGGAAACTGACGTGTGACACATACACTCCAACTGCTGCTGCCTAAGTCACTATAGTAGGAGTAAAAAGCCAGGGAGGTGTCTGTCCTCCAGGACTGGTCGACCGGAGTGAAGGGACCTCCACAGGCAGCTGATTTTTCATATCATAAAAGGGAAACAAATTATTAGTTGTTTGATTGTTAATGCAGTTTTCCTTCCAGACTGGGAGAGACGTTCTTGTGGATTTCCTGCCTCAGGTTCCAAAATATTTTAACAGATGCATCTTAGGTGCTGAAAACATCAACCTGGAGCAGCACAATGACTTGGGCCAGCCCTAGAATTCTTAAATTCTAGTTAGAGCAATCAAAATGATTCAAAGCACTGATTGATAATACCTTGCACATACTCAAGGCATAACGTTCTAAAGGAGGCCATTACTGTCAGCAGAAATGCCTATACAATTGTGGTGAAAACCACTATGTAGTAAACTAAAGACTTTTCTTCCTAGAATTTGCCTTTGTTATTGTAATTGCAGCTATAGTAGGTGTGGCAATGATGCTATTCTTCCTCGTTACATTCCTTCTGGGCACCATCTTAATTTCCCAAAGATCACAACAACTAACCTTTCTGAAGACTTGAAGAACCTTTAGTGCCATGGCAAGGTGGCTGCTTTGCATTGAATGGTATTTATTTCTGTGATGCCCTTTTAAAAATGAGGTACAGCTTATCAAATGTGAGCTTCCTTCAGCCTTCAAAAGGTGATTAAATAACTTCTCCTGTCTTGCTTTTTATATCATGCACCAGTTTATATATCCACATGGGATTTTGTTTATAATTTTATTACAAAGAAATGTCACCAATTTGACAGCTTCCCAAGCTCTGGCAATTGAAACCCAGGCTTCATTCCCCTTTCTCTTCAGTTCTTAGAATGGATTCTTTACAATTGTCTAAGTATGGTGAGATGCTAGATGATTGTTCATATAACTAATTCATTTCAAATTGTTCTAAATTGCAGTGCAATTTTCATTAATACTGCTCCCAGTTTTAGAAGAGAAATAAAGGATTTATTGCCCTCTGTCATATTTCTCATTCCAATAAAAGTGATACAGTGGGGAGGAAAACAAATAACAACTGCCGATTCAGAACAGGAAAGTCCAGCCTCTGTGAGGCTGCCATTACCATCTGCCCTGATCACTGGCGGTGAGGTGGGTGGGTGGGTGGAGTTGCTATAAAGTGAAGTGGATTTTGTACGTTCTTGATGGGTTTGGGGAAGCGAGACATATGGGTTTGTGTCCAATGTTCTCTGGTAGGATAAGGGCTCTTGTGGTAGCAGACATGTGCTTGAATGTTCAGCAACAGAACAGTCCAATGCAGCGGTTGATCTCATTGTGCAACAAAGTTACCAGAAATCTGCTTATGCATTCTCTTGTGCAACAATGCTCCACTGGCATAAAACAGTTCACCAGTGGGATGAGTATATCGTTAAGTGACTTAAGCGTAGCACTACATTGGGTGCAACCCTTGATGCTGTTTCAAGACCGTGCAAAATGTACACTTGGAGATATTTAGAGGACCTCTTCACAAAAGCAAATATCACTTCCTCTCCGTTGCCTTCTTCAGTACGTTTTTGGGCTTTCCTTATGTTATATGGTATATAGAGTAGGTAGATTGTACAATGATTCTCACCTTCATCTGTGTTACTTGTATGATGCTGAACTTAGTTCTCACTATAATTTGGAAGGCTTTTATTGTCTCACAGAGTGCATTATAGAAATTGAACTCAAGGGAGAGAAATAACTCTTCAGAGAAATTATTCATTTGTTAAATCAGCACAAAGTAGCATATTCTTCTAGCACTCCAGTTTGTTTTCTAAAAACCTGCCCTACTTCCCCAATTAAACATCATATTCTGATTTCTATTCCCCAGTCAGTCTCAACAGTCAACAGTCTCAATCTATATAGCACTAGCTATTTCCTAACAACTGCTACTATTAGGCTGGTGCCCAGGCTTGACTCAACTGGGATGAATTTAAAACACTACAGGGAAGCAATTCAGAATCAAGAAAACTACTGGGGAAAGATTGTGTTGCTGCTGACCTAATTTAGCTGACTTTATTTCAGAATGGGTAAGGAAAAACAGTCTTACAGCTCAATCCTATGCTATCCTAAGAGCAAGTCTCACTCTTCTCAATGCGCTTAGGCTCAAGTTAGTATAATGCAGCATTACCAACAGTGCAAGCCTAACAACTTCTTAAGTGGTAGATGTATTAGACAATACAGCCAACACATAATCTTGTGGCATCATCATGTACATTGAATGACTGGGATCATTCAATTAGAGCTTCAATGTATGTAAAGCAAGCATATTGACTAGAACAGAAGTAATTGTTAAAATAGACCTCTAAGCATGTTTACTCAGAAGTAAGTCCAATGGAATTTACTCCCTAGTAAGGTTGATTATAATTGCAGCTAGGGGGAGAATTCAGTTTGCATTTAAAGGCAAAGTTCCCTACTACACACTTTCCAAAACGGTACAAGAACAGAAACACAAGCATCCTTCAAAATTCACACTTCTACACATTTTTGAAATGCAGTTCCCCAGCCAAGTAATGAGCACAAAAAAATGCACATTTGGAGAAATATGAACTAAAATGTTGATTAATTTTCATGAGAATTTATTATTACTTATTAATTTACATACCACTTAAAACTCTTTCTTTACACACCTGTGTACCCTACACACACACACACACACACACACACACACAACTTGTGGACATCCAAAGAAACTGAATGTTGGAAGATTCAGGACAGATAAAACAAAGTACTTCTTTATGCAGTGCATAAACAATGGAACTTGCTCCGACAGGAGAGAGTGATGCTCACCTTGGATGGCTTTAAAAGAGGAATAGAAAAATGGACGGAGGAGAGGACTACTGGCCATGATGACTATACTCTGCTTCCACAATTGAGGCAGCAATGCTTCTGAATACTAGGTTGCTGGAAACCACAGTTGCAGAGAGTGCTCTTGTGCTTCAATCCTGCTTGCTGGTTTCCCACAGGTTGGCCACTGTGAGAACAGGATGCTAGACTAAATAGCCCACTGGAATGAACCAGCAGGCTCTACTTATGGTTAACTAAATTTATGTGGGATACATAATCAATTTTGAATATAAAGTATCTCTTCTGGAGGGCAAAATGTCAAGTAAGCTCACCCATCGGCCCATCTTCGCAAACAACCAACAGGCTTCACCTTCACTGTCTGGTGCCTTGTATTCTTTGACTGCTTAAAAGTTACTTAGAGAACAGTTGAGGGCATATGCATTTAATCTACTTAAAAGGTCTGCAATTGAAATTAGTGGGGATGGGGAAAACAAACATTTCCCATCCTTTCTGCTACATGGTCCAGGCTGCTCAAAAGACGTAAATAAAGTTATATAATCCTCCCCGAGTCCCGGGAACAGGAAAGGATACACATCCAATTAGATAAAATACATTAAAAAGAAGTACAACCATCAGTTCTAGCACAGACTAGGTCTCTGCACAACAGAGGTAAAAGACTGTATAAATTAGGGAGTGAATCTTTGTCCACTGATTCTACAAACATTTAAAACTAATGGACTCAGCATGACCTTTGCTGTAGAATATAATATGCAATAAAATTATGGGGCCTGTGTTGGCGTCTGGAAATAGAAATTTGATCGATAGGCACTATTGTGAAAATATGAGAAGGAAGAACTATGATACATAATTATAATCTGACTGGGTCTCCAAATATAATTATAGCAGGAAACCCATCTCACTCATCCCAAATATATATATGTATGTAGGTGTGCTTTGAAAATGTAGCTTACAATTTAGAAATAGAGGATGAAATAGGGACTAAGTATTATGAAGCTTCAGCTATAAATACTCCCTTCCATCTTAAAGGGAAAATGTTCGGCTTATAAAGGAAGAGTGGCATACCAAGGTCTGGATGAATAACACAGGGAAACATTTGGTCAATTTTTTCTCTAGAAAATAGTACCTCTTTAATGATGTAATATGAAGTCATAATGCTATTTGCTAGCAATATATGGGAAGGTGAAACTTCTTTTCTTGTACCATTTCTGCCATCTTTCTGTGTGACCTTTCAGAGTTGCAAGCTCTAAAGGATCCAGAGTAGTAGATGTGATACAAGAATGGCCTACTACTCTGAAGTGCAAATATAAATTCCTGGTGTACTGAAGATCCCAGGTACTGGCAGTATTTGAATTCATATTTTGGAGCTCTATGCACATATGACTGAATGGGCAATGAAATGTTTTTACATTCTTATAACAGCTAGTGCAGCAGGTAGAAGGGGGGGGTGAAAGGGTTAATCCAATGAACACTTTGGAGTATTCACTCACTTAATCATTCCAAAAGCAGAAGATTGTCTCTTCACTTGCTCTAACCGGGTCATCTCCTAACACTGTATTTGTATTGCTGTGTGTGTTGGTGCCAGACTCACTTAAATTTCCGAGTCCAGTAAGTGTTAGAATTTAATTAAGGCTTGGGGTGTTGAAACTGGGTGCTAGACCTATGTGTATTAAGTTGTGTGCTAGACACATCTAATCCCCTGGAATATACAAGTGTTAAAAGCTAGGCTAAGATTCCTGGGTTGAGGTAATAGCTTGGGGAATGGGCCATTAAGACAATCAAAGGAACTCAGTGTGAGATGCCAAAAGAGTGGGGCCCCTTTCCCTCAGCAGATAGAGCCAGAACTTAGAGTAATATGACCTAGAAGTAAAGCAGGAAGTAGGAGGGACAGAGCAACATTTTGAGAGTACATTTGATGTCTGTTTGGATCCAAGACTGCAGCTATGGGAGAAGCAATACCCTCTTTGGGTGACTGTGCTTTGAACTTCTCAATCATAGGCTCAGGTTGTAGATATGTATAAATAAACCATATATCATAAAGACACTGAAGTCTCCCCTAAGCATCATTCCCAAAAGAAAGAACAGAAGCGCATCTGGAACCCTTAGAATCTCACACTACTCAGAGATTGTAGTGGCATTCAACAGTATAATTGAATATATTATTTATAATGAGTTAAAAAATGTTTAGATATACTTTCCCCTCAAAAAACGGAAGCATTCCTGTTGGGAATGAGCGGAAATATTAAAAGTTGACCAGAAATTGCTTATGTATGCCACTATGGCAGCTAGAATTTTATTAGCCCCTAAGTGGAAGCAGCAAGAATTACCAACGGTAGGCGAAGGGCAGACAAAGATGATGGACTATGCGGAATTGGCAAAGCAGACGGGGAGAATCCGAAACCAGAGCGACCAAGTGTCCCAGGGAGAATGGAGTCAATTTGTTCAATACATAGACAATCATTGTAAACATATAAAGACACTAGCTGGACTGCGATAAAGCTCGCAATGTTTAAAAGAAGAAACTTTCTACTTGTGCTTTAAGTTTTAAATAACTTAAGATAAATGTAGAATGTAGGTGGTCCAAATAAAATGGAGGGAAGTCAAAAGCTCGGCAGAGCTAAAATTTGTAAAAGGTGATATGATTTTTTAATACAGTGGTACCTCGGGTTAAGTACTTAATTCGTTCCGGAGGTCCGTTCTTAACCTGGAACTGTTCTTAACCTGAAGCACCACTTTAGCTAATGGGGCCTCCTGCTGCCGCCGTGCCAGCGGAGCACAATTTCTGTTCTCATCTTGAAGCAAAGTTCTTAACCTGAAGCACTATTTCTGGGTTAGCGGAGTCTGTAACCTGAAGCGTATGTAACCAGTACCCAGAGCTCCAGTACAACATAACTGTAACAATTTTCTAAAACTATCCAATCACTGAACGTCACTTTCGATCCCCTATTTACCGGTACATAACTATCTACAGTATCCCCCTGCTGGCCCAGGGTGAGAACTTCAGTACACAACACAAACCATACATTAAATAGACATATGCTACTGTTTCATTACTCCCCAATTCAGTTACCAGAGACAGCCCCCAGCTATGCCAAATAGCAGGGCTTATGCACTGCTGACAAGAGATACCCAGTTCAATATTCTATTCCCTGTGATCCTGAGGAGCGAGGTGAACCCTGAAGAATGACAACTCTCACATTTACAAAATTTAAACATCCTTCCAAAAGGGGAACATAAGGAGAAACTAGAGACAGTAGTTTACTAAGAATAGAGAACAGGAAATATAATATACAGGACAGCTGTATGCATCAGGAACAGAAAATTGTAACCACCATATTGAGGCATCTAATCATAAGCCTGCATGTTTATCAAAGCTTCTATATATTTCAATCAAGGCTTGTATTTAAAAATGAGCTTAAAAAAAGGATTTTCAAATGTTTCATGCCAGGCAAAAGACCAGCTGCCTAAAAGAACCTTGGCAAGATGTTTTTCCTCCTAAGACAAGAAGGGCCCCATTGATTTATAGTAGAAAAACAATTCTCAAAGTCATAAAAAGGGAGAATTACATATGCTGCCCCAAGGCTGAGAAAACACCATTAGGAATGGGGAAAGATAATACTAATGTGCCTCCCAGTAAAATGAGCCAGATCTTCTTTCTAAGGTTGAAAGGCCAGGAGCAAATGGAAGGAAAAACATTTAGCTAGAAAGAAAGAGAGCATTTTTGGGGAAGTCTCTTCTAAAGCTGTTTCTTAAACTGAGAGAGTTAAAAAAGGTTAAAATGTGTTAAATGTTGGAAAGGCAACTGGCTTGGCAGAAGAAGCAGCTTCTTCCTATTTTATTTTGAGGCTGGAGAGGAGGGGGAAAGGGGGAGGTGCAAACTGAAGAGGCTTCTTTTAAAAGCTGTGTTTTATTGAGTTCCTTCCTTTTCACTTTGAGAAGCTTTATTCTTTTAAGAGGCTACCTATGATAAATGTATGAAATATATTAGCTTAAATATATTGGCTTAAATGTAATTATGCAAAGGATTTAAGGAATGCTAGATTCTTATTTCATATGGTTGTAAGAGTTGTATTTATCCTGAAATTAAGTCAGCCACCAGCCCCCCCCCCTTGCCAGACAGAAGACGCCATCCGGGCAGTCTTGATATATAGTTGTCAGGCATTTTGTTTAGAAACATTAAATGAAGGAAATCTTTCAATGTTTATGTGAAACTCAAGATCCTTGACATCTGTTGAACATAAAATGTAAGATTAAACCATTTGTTTTAGAAGGCAATAGGGCAAGAAGGGCAAGAGGTGAGCTGGTAATTAAGATTCCATGTAAGATATATTATTACTTATTTGTCATTTATATATAGCTCTTTGTCTCCCATATAAGGGCAAGGAAGTGGGTGTATCTTTTGTGGGTGTATCTTTTGTGATTGGCTCTAGCAAACAGCCAATAGGAATTTCAACCAGGCTGATTGGACAGAGGCAGCCACAGGAGGAGCAAAGGGGGCTGGATTAAGGGAATATAAGTGCTGGCCAGAATGGCAGGAGGCCAGGCCAGAGCTTGGTAACCATGTACCACTGTGCCTCTTATTTATTTGTCTGACAAATAAATTACTATTTTAATTTCTCTATTGCTGCGTTGAATATTTCATTCCAGCTAAGCGTTAACCACAAGCAGGGTGCTACATTTTATGGTGCCGTGACTCGGATAAGTGGTCTGCTGGAACGCAGCCCCTTCGCCCTACTGGGCAGGGTACAAGAGAGAGGACAACTGCTTACCCAAAGCGCGCACTGGTAATTTTTTTCCAGGGGGAACGCAGAAGACTCGTCTGTCTGATACCCTGCTCACTGGCGGCGACGGACCGGGGGAAACAGGGAACCAACCAAGGGTAAGTGCACAAAGGGATTTTTGGCCCTCCAATTAATTGGGAGGAAGAGAAGTCTTGATCAAACTTCTGCGTCTCAGTAAGGGGAAACTGAGTACGCTAGGTGGTTGGGTACATCAGATGGTGATCTGGTGTAGGGAAAGGGAAGGATTGGGAGGTAGAGTGTGGTGAAGTATCCAGCGCATTGTATGTGTGAGAAAGTACAGAGCAATCTGTAGCTGACCCGAGTGTGGAGTGGGCAGTACTTCGGTTCCTAGTAAGGCGACTTCACTAGGCAAGGAAACCCACGAAGCGCGTCTGTGAGTGACTGAGTGGATACTTCACAGGGCCATACAATGGGAGTTGGGGGTTCAAAGGGGGAAAATACACCTCTTGAGTGTATGTTAAATAATTTTAAGAAAGCCTTCTCAGGGGCATATGGAGTCAAAATGACGCCAGAGCGCTTGAGAACGTTATGTGAACTAGAATGGCCAAAACAAATTACTGGATGGCCATCCCAGGGAACCTTTGATATAAATTTAGTAAGCAAACTTTGGACTGATATCGCCAAAGAAACTGGAGGGTGCCCAGAACAATTTCCATATATAGATTCCTGGCTGAGCACATTAAATAAAAATCCTCCATGGATAAGGGAATGCAAAGTCAAACGATGCAAATTATTGGCTGTAAAAGCCAAAGCTAGGAAAGGAATCTTGCCAAATAAACTCAAACCCATTTTTGAGGGGCCAGAGGAAGAGGTGCTTCCACCTCCACCCTATGCTCCACATCGAAGGGAGCTTAATCCAAACACTCCACCAGTTGTAACCCCAAGGCAAGAAACTGGAATGAATAATGGGAGTGGAGTCACAGAGCTTGATTCCTTGATAGATTATGATAAATATCTTCAGGAGGCATTGGAGTCCTATAATAAAGCCCAAGCAGAAGTGGTTATTCCACCTGTGACTCCTAATAGACCTCCATCTACAGTCTCCTTTAGTGGAACAACTGATTGCCCACCCCAAACCCCTGTACATCCAAGTCCCAGAGAAATGTTACAGAAGTTACAGGGAGACCTTGCTCGGTCAGCAAGCAATACAGCCAGGCGTATAAAGCTGCTAAAAGAACGCCTTGCGACAGATACCATCCCCTATGATTTGAGGCCCCTAGAGCAAAGTGAAGAGAAAGATCACGTAGTAGCCCCTCTTAGAAGAGTATTTGATGCACTTGAGGAGCCTGCGCTGGTTAATGGGCAACCCGGACCACGGCCACCTCGAACTTCGACCCTGCAATATATTCCATTCACAACTACAGATCTGATGAATTGGAAAACACACACCCCATCTTTTGCAGAAAAACCTCAGGCTATGATGGACTTGGTGACTTCAATAGTAAATACTCATAGCCCTACTTGGACAGATTGTCGCCAGCTCCTAAATACTCTGTTCACCACTGAGGAAAGGAGAGACATAATTGAAAAGGCACAGATATATTTGCGTGAGCAGGCCAGAGCGGGAAATATTTATAATATTGACCGTCATCTCCAAGATAACTTTCCCTTGGAAGATCCTAATTGGGATCCAAACAATGCAATTCACCTGGCCAGACTCACCACCTACCGCCAGACACTTGTGCAAGGTATCCGCAGGGCATGCCAGAAGCCCACTAATATGTCTAAAGTCTCAGAAGTAGAACAAAAACCAAATGAGAGTCCGGGAGACTTTTTAGAGAGGCTGCAAGAAGCCTATCGTATATGGACTCCTTTTGACCCTGAAGCCCCTGAAAACAGTAGAATGATTACTGCTACATTTGTGGCCCAGTGCGCTTCTGACATTCGTAAGAAAATTCAGAAATCAGAAGGATGGGAAGGGATGCTGATGAGCCAAATTATGGCCATTGCACGCCGAGTTTATCGGAATAGGGATGAGGCTGAGAAGCAAGAGAAGAAGAAGTGGCAGAAGGAAAAGATGGTAATGCTAGCCACAGCAGTGAAGCAAGACCACCGCCCCTTAAATGGAGGGCGAGGGCGAGGAAGGAATCCACCACTGGGAAGGAATCAATGTGCAAATTGCAAGAAGGAGGGTCATTGGAAGCGGGAGTGTCCTGAACCCCTGAGGTTGGAAGAAGTACGCCCAGGCCCAGGCCCAGGCTCCGGCTCCGGCCCAAGAAACCAGGGACGGGGACGGGGAATGATCCGAGATGGAAGATATCAGAGACCAGGACAGGGACGGAGTAGAGACAATTTCATTGGACTGGCAGAAGAGGATTTTACCCAAGACTAGGAACGACCGGACTCCATAAAGTTAGGCTTCCAGGAGCCCACGGTCACGATTCAATTAGGAAGCCATTTAATAGATTTTATGATTGATACTGGGGCTGAATACTCAGTACTCCCAGAACTATTGCAGAAAAAGGCATCCAAAAGTGTAATCATTAAAAGTGCCACTGGACAGTCAGCTAAGAGGTCTTTCCTCCAACCTTTGGAATGCCAGATTGGGGGACATCGTTTAACCCATCAGTTTTTGTATATACCTGAGTGTCCAATACCTCTCTTAGGTAGAGATATGCTGTCCAAATTGCAGGCCCAAATCACTTTCACTCCTCGAGGTCCAGAAATGAAACTGCCATCAAAAGCAGCAGGAATAATTACCCTCTCAGTACCTAAGGAACAATCATGGCGCCTAATGTCAGCCTTGCAAGTCCAACCCACATTGGATACAGAATTAAACAAGCTCCTCCGAACTCTACAGGTGCCACCAGGAGTATGGGCCGAAAATAGCCCACCAGGAATGGCTAAGAATATAGCTCCAATTGTAGTAACCCTAAAACCTATGGCTACCCCTGTATCTGTAAAGCAATATCCCTTACCCCGGCGAGCAGCGGAGGGCATCCAGAAACATTTGGACCGCCTATTAAAATATGGTCTGCTTAAGCCTTGCCAATCAGAATGGAACACACCCCTTTTGCCTGTTCGAAAACCTGGGACAGATGAATATAGGCCAGTGCAGGACTTGAGGCTCGTAAACCAGGCTATCGAGACCTTGCACCCAAATGTGCCAAACCCATATACCTTGCTGAGTTTGATCCCACCAGAAGCAACATTTTTTACTGTATTGGACTTGAAAGATGCATTCTTCTGTTGCCGGCTGGCACCACAGAGCCAACCTATATTTGCCTTCCAGTGGGAAGACCCTTTGACAGGAACAAAAGGCCAGCTAACCTGGACAAGATTGCCCCAAGGATTCAAAAATTCCCCAACTTTATTTGGCACTGCCTTGGCGAGGGATCTAACAAGTTACCCCTCAACACCGGGAGAAAAGGTGGTTCTGCAATATGTGGATGATCTTATACTAGCTGCAAAGGATTTTGATACCTGTAAAGAAGGGACAGAGGAACTGCTCCACTTGCTCTGGGAAGCTGGCTACCGAGTTTCCCAGAAAAAGGCACAGTTATGTTTAGAAAAGGTCAAATATTTGGGCTTTGACATCTCACACCAACAACGAGCATTGAGACCAGAGAGGAAAGAAGCTATTTGCCTTATCAAGGAACCTACCACAAGAAAACAACTTAGGGGATTCCTGGGAACAGCAGGGTTTTGTAGACTATGGATACCTGATTTCAGTAGTCTGGCCAAGCCCTTACATGAAAGCACTCGAGGTGCAGAAAAGGACCCATTCGTATGGGGACCTGAGCAGAAACAAGCCTTTTTAGTTATCAAACAGCGACTTATGGAGGCACCAGCCCTTGGATTGCCTAATTCGGAAAAACCCTTTCAGCTGTATGTACATGAACAGAATGGGATTGCAGCGGCAGTCCTGACCCAGAGATTAGGAAGTTGGAACCGTCCAGTAGCTTATTTGTCTAAACAATTGGACTCAGTAGCAAAAGGATGGCCTCCATGCCTAAGGGCAGTAGCGGCCACTGCGAGCCTTGTCAAAGAAGCTGATAAATTTACCTTTGGCCAGACGATGTATGTGAATGTACCTCATGCTGTTCTGACACTCATGGAATATAAGGGTAGTTATTGGCTAACGAACCCAAGGATGGCTAGATACCAAGGCCTATTGTGTGAAAATCCCAGGATTCATCTACGAGTAGTGAATATGCTCAATCCAGCGACTTTGCTGCCCCTACCAGAGGTAGATGATGAGGAATCACATGATTGTCTCCAAGTAATGGATGAAGTTTATTCCAGTAGACCTGATCTGAAAGATGAGCCATTGAAAAATCCAGATGTTGTATATTATACGGATGGTAGCAGTTACCTGCATGAAGGTGCCAGACGAGCAGGATATGCTGTGGTCACCAATGAGGAAGTTGTGGAAGCTGAAGCTTTGCCTGCTGGCACCTCAGCACAAAAGGCTGAACTTATAGGTTTAACTAGAGCTCTGCAATTGGCAGCCGGATGTAAGGCAAACATCTATACTGATTCAAAATATGCCTTCTTAACCCTGCATGCACATGGAGCTCTATGGAAAGAAAGAGGTCTAATCGGAGCCCACGGGAAGGCTTTGAAATATGGACCTGAAGTAGAAATCCTGTTAGAAGCAGTATGGGCTCCAGAACAGATTGCTGTAATGCACTGCAAAGGTCATGGACGAGGAAGGGATCCAATAACCAGAGGAAATCATGCTGCTGACAAAGCAGCCCGAGAGGCAGCCCAAAAGCCTGTGGGAGGATTTATAGCAGCCCTCATACCAGAGGTAGTTCCAGAAGATGTTAAACCTCACTATACCCCAGAAGAGAGGAAGTGGGCTGAACAGGAAAGAGCAGTTGTGAAGGACGGTTGGATGATCCTGCCGGACAATAGGATTTATGTACCTCATCATCTAGCAGGTACAATTGTAAGAAATTATCATGAATCTACTCACCTTGGCGGTACTGCAACTAGAGAGAGTCTCAGTCGGAAGTTGTATATTATTAATCTATCACAATTAGCAACTTGCATTTCACAGAAATGTGTTCTTTGTGCTAAAAACAATCCCAGGCAGGGACCGGTACAACCTCCTGGAATTCAGCATGTGGGATACGTCCCCATGGAAAGCCTAATTGTGGACTTCACAGAGCTGGTCCCTTCTAAGGGATTCAAGTATCTCCTTGTGTTTGTAGATACTTTTACCGGATGGGTTGAAGCTTTTCCCACCCGAACTGAAAAGGCACGAGAGGTAACTAAAAGACTCCTCACTGAATTGATCCCAAGGTTTGGATTACCTAGATGCATTGGAAGTGATAATGGGCCAGCGTTCATTGATCAAGTAGTACAAGATGTATGTCGAGTCCTACAAGTAAAATGGAGACTGCATACAGCATATAGGCCTCAGAGTTCAGGGAAAACTGAAAGAATGAATCGGACTCTGAAAACCCAATTGGCAAAATTAACCCAGGAAACGGGATTGGGATGGGTAGATGTGTTACCCATAACACTGTTTCGTGTTCGGTGTGCACCCACAAAAAGACTTAAGTTGTCACCTTTTGAGCTCCTGTATGGGAGACCGCCCTCCTTTGTTCAGGATATTCCAGCTGACCTTAAACAAATAGGAGACCATGTGACACAGGAACAAGTGCAATCTCTCTCCCGTGTTTTTGTTTCTCTTAACAGGTGGGCCCTCGAGCGCACGCCGTGCAGCATTGCCGAGCCGATTCATCAGTTCCAGGCTGGCGATAGCGTATGGGTGAAAGAGTGGAAACGTGATCCACTTGCACCTAAGTGGCGTGGACCTTACACCGTCTTGCTCTCTACTCCAACAGCGGTGAAGGTAGCTGAGGTGACCCCCTGGATTCATCACTCTCGTTTGAAGAAGTCTGAAGGCAGTTGGACGTGCAAAGGTGACCCCTCTAATCCTTTAAAACTAACTCTCTCCAAAAACCCCTGTATCTAGCCCTACCGGGAACGGGCTAGGTCACGGGCAACATTTGATGACCGGCCTGCTGCAGCCACAACCTGGAAGCTGGCTGACCTGCGCACGCCTGAAGCTTGAGGAGCGTCTGAACCAGCGACTGTGAACGGAAAGATTCTCTAATACAATTGATTGACTGCCCCCCCCCTTGTGGAACAATTATCAGAGATATTACTCATTGGGGATCCTCGGGATATATGTTTTGGTCTTGGTGGTTCCCCATTTCTGTCACTGGGGGAATTATATTGGGGCTAATAATTATTTGCTATCACAATAAGGTAATCTTTTGTGGAAGGAATGCATATACTAGACATCAACATGATTTTATTAATCCTGATCCCTTGGGAAGGGGAAGGGTCCTTGAATCTGACCAAATTGGCTAAATATGGATTCAGCCATGACCACAATATGTGGGTAGGTTTAGCTGAAATGGTAGCTAATGTTGCAAATAGGACCAATTGCCTTGTTTGCTCTCTTGGGCCAGATGATTCAGAGGGAGGTATGCCCTTATTACCGATACCATTAGATGCTATTGGTATGGTAAGCGAAATGCCACACCAAACTGAAATACAGAATTTCCCCGGATGGAACTCAACTAAACCATTACGAGTTATACCTGTACAAGGGGAATTCTGTGTACATAAATCATCAGATGCAGCTGATTCTCCCATGATAGGCTCTTCTCATTGTCACTATACTTGGGATTATAAGAAGAATAGTCATACCTGGGCACACGGTACTACCTATCGAACTCGGAATGCCTTGCCCTGTGCACCTCCTTTTATTCATGCATGGAAAGTGGTGTGGAACATAACTGTGACAGAAAAAGGCAATCTAACATACTGCACTGTGAACTCTCTACCCCTTTTGGTATTTCGCCTTCTGTATTCCCCGTACCAAAAACCTCAGACCCGATGGTTGTGGTGGATATGTGGAGAATGGGCATACAAGAAACTCCCTTCCAAATGGAGTGGGACTTGTTTCTTGGGTTGGGTATTACCACCAATGTGGATTATGCCCACTAGTTCGGCCAGGCGAACACGAAGGAATGCTGATATTTCTCATATAGCAGGAGGAAGTACCCAAAGTTGGAGCGGTACTGATGATTGGCCGCCAGAGCGCATTATAGCCTATTATGATCCTGCCTCCTGGAATCCTGGTGAGCTCATACAAGGGGCACGGGATCCTATTTATAATCTAAACAGAATAATTCGATTGCAAGCAGTAGTGGAACTTGTAACCAATGCAACGGCCCAGAGTTTGAGACTTATTGCACAACAGTTGGATGAAAGTAGAGCCGCCATTTTGCAGCTGAAAATGGGAATGGATTATGTACTTGCCAGGCAGGGAGGCCTATGTGGAGTCTTGAACTTGACAGGGAATGCCTGTTGCTTTAACATTTCTGATAATGGTGAGGCAATCCGTGTGTTGGCCACAAAGATGGAGAATATAGCACATGTCCCAGTACAAACATGGGAAGGATGGGATATGGGATGGCTCACCAATTGGTTACCTAATGTCACAGGACTCAAAGGGATACTATTGTCTTGCTTGTTTTTCTTGACAGTAGTAGTATTGGTTTTATGTATGATGCCATGTATCATTTCATGTTTTAGAAGTACAATTAGCAAGATGGTTTCAAATGAAACTCTACCTCATATCATGGCCCTATACAGAGCTTTACCTCAGGAATATGATGAAGGTCAAGCTATCAAGGACACTTGGGATGAAGGTCCTTGAGCTTGAAAGGGGGGAATGAGGCATCTAATCATAAGCCTGCATGTTTATCAAAGCTTCTATATATTTCAATCAAGGCTTGTATTTAAAAATGAGCTTAAAAAAAGGATTTTCAAATGTTTCATGCCAGGCAAAAGACCAGCTGCCTAAAAGAACCTTGGCAAGATGTTTTTCCTCCTAAGACAAGAAGGGCCCCATTGATTTATAGTAGAAAAACAATTCTCAAAGTCATAAAAAGGGAGAATTACATATGCTGCCCCAAGGCTGAGAAAACACCATTAGGAATGGGGAAAGATAATACTAATGTGCCTCCCAGTAAAATGAGCCAGATCTTCTTTCTAAGGTTGAAAGGCCAGGAGCAAATGGAAGGAAAAACATTTAGCTAGAAAGAAAGAGAGCATTTTTGGGGAAGTCTCTTCTAAAGCTGTTTCTTAAACTGAGAGAGTTAAAAAAGGTTAAAATGTGTTAAATGTTGGAAAGGCAACTGGCTTGGCAGAAGAAGCAGCTTCTTCCTATTTTATTTTGAGGCTGGAGAGGAGGGGGAAAGGGGGAGGTGCAAACTGAAGAGGCTTCTTTTAAAAGCTGTGTTTTATTGAGTTCCTTCCTTTTCACTTTGAGAAGCTTTATTCTTTTAAGAGGCTACCTATGATAAATGTATGAAATATATTAGCTTAAATATATTGGCTTAAATGTAATTATGCAAAGGATTTAAGGAATGCTAGATTCTTATTTCATATGGTTGTAAGAGTTGTATTTATCCTGAAATTAAGTCAGCCACCAGCCCCCCCCCTTGCCAGACAGAAGACGCCATCCGGGCAGTCTTGATATATAGTTGTCAGGCATTTTGTTTAGAAACATTAAATGAAGGAAATCTTTCAATGTTTATGTGAAACTCAAGATCCTTGACATCTGTTGAACATAAAATGTAAGATTAAACCATTTGTTTTAGAAGGCAATAGGGCAAGAAGGGCAAGAGGTGAGCTGGTAATTAAGATTCCATGTAAGATATATTATTACTTATTTGTCATTTATATATAGCTCTTTGTCTCCCATATAAGGGCAAGGAAGTGGGTGTATCTTTTGTGGGTGTATCTTTTGTGATTGGCTCTAGCAAACAGCCAATAGGAATTTCAACCAGGCTGATTGGACAGAGGCAGCCACAGGAGGAGCAAAGGGGGCTGGATTAAGGGAATATAAGTGCTGGCCAGAATGGCAGGAGGCCAGGCCAGAGCTTGGTAACCATGTACCACTGTGCCTCTTATTTATTTGTCTGACAAATAAATTACTATTTTAATTTCTCTATTGCTGCGTTGAATATTTCATTCCAGCTAAGCGTTAACCACAAGCAGGGTGCTACAATATGTGGAATAGAGGCAGATTTCACCAAACTCCCAAACACAATTCCTGGGATTCTTTGGAGAATCCCCAATAAATTTGCAATGTAAATATGCCCTAAATTAATGACAAACCTATTTCCAAGTAATCTCTCATCTTGACTAGAGATTTCCTCTGATGCACATAAGGGGATTAGGTTGCTCTATGAAAATATTTGTTATTGATGCAGGGCCTACAATCTGTCCTCCATTAGTGATGGACAAAAGTGTTTTCAACAGTGAACAAACCAATAAAAATTATGTCAGAAAAAGTGATCAACTAATGTAATATATTTTAGATTTAATAATATGTTAGGCATGAATGCCAAGAATACTACTGTGTATTAAAAAATTGAAATGACTACATGCTCAGTAAAACTTTTTTTCAGAGGTAGGCAAGCTTTATGGAGGCAACGGAAAAGGCAGACATGCTTTGTTAAGGCAGGTAATTTAATTCCATTTTTTGTCATGGAGCTTTCCTTGCCCTAGCCAACAAATAATTTTCAGCACAAGGAAAAAACAAAATTGACTAGGCTCTTTGCAGTGCAATCCTATACATTCCTACACAAAGGTAAGCCCCATTTAGCTCCATGAATCATCACAGCATCAACAGGCTGTAATCCTGTTTACCCTCACTTGGGAGTTAAGTCCAATGATCACAAAGAGCCTTACTTCTGAGGAAACATGCATAGGATTGGGCAGAATGACTGTCAAATACAGAAACTGAGAACACAGAAAATATTTTCTTCTCTAAACTCGGCAGGATTAAGGGACAAATATATACAGGATTTATCTATAAACCTATTAAATCACCACTCAGCCCTGTAGGTGAAACCTCTGC
The DNA here is from genome assembly GCF_964252035.2 of Podarcis erhardii. NCBI lineage: Eukaryota > Metazoa > Chordata > Lepidosauria > Squamata > Lacertidae > Podarcis > Podarcis erhardii. Next base: position 28,731,661 of record NC_138509.1, read on the forward strand.
CCTGCCTCTGAGGACACATCTTTTCTTATCCAGAGTCATTCAGTTGAGCCTTTCTCTAACTTTAATGGGGAGCTGTATTTTACAGCAAATTTGTGACTCTTCAGATCAATGGTTATGGATGATTTGCAATTCAAGGGCTATTAAAGTAAGCTTTTCCTTTAAAATAAATCAGTGTGCTTCGACTCAGATGTTGAGCCTACAAATATAAGCATGAAGTTTGCGCTAAGTTAATTGGCATATTTATACATCTAAAGATACTCAGCAATTTGAATCTTCTGTGTAGAACACAGCACAATGGACCAAAATCAAACCAGAAGTTAGCAATACAAACTATAATAAGTAAGCAACACCAAATGGTGGCTCATTTATTTATTTCATACACCACTTGACTGTTAAAAAGAAAAGCCTCAAACTGGTTTGCAAAAGATAAAACAGTAAAATCAAACACCTAATGACCACTTCCAATGGCTTCATGTAGATATTAAAAAGGAGTGGAGATAAACAGTCCCCAGCAGCACCCTTGGCCTGAACCCCTGGCCTACCTAGCAGCAAGTCCGTATGCCAAGTTCCCAGTCCAGGGCCAATCCAGATGTCCAAAGTCAAAAACCAAAAAACAGTCCCACAGAGATCCTGCAGGATCCGAGCCATGGCCCAACCATGGGCAGCTGAGCAGACACAGCACCTCAGCTCTGCTTCCCTTTTGTACTTTGCCTGCTGACTGCAGCATCTGGGCTTGACGAGGCAGATGACCCTCACCTGCTCCAAGCCTACTCCAGTTGAGGAATCACAACCCAGAGCTAATGAGTCCCACCTGGCCACCTAGGGAGCTGGGCTGTGGGCCCTTGACTGCCTCCGCCTCCTGGAATTACTCCCTACACCTCAGAGCCCACCGTGTTCATGGAGACAGGGACCCCTCTGGCTCTGGGTCCTATGCTCTGACCCCAATCCCCTCGTCATCCTCCGTCCTCCTGTGAGTACTTCCTATACCAACCTCTCCTTCCCCATTCCCAGCTTGCCCCAGTGTGTCCCTGTCCTGGCTACACCCCTTGCCGGGATCCTCTTCTTCCTCCTCGTAGTTCTGCCAGTTCACGACAATCCTATAACATAGCTGCCAGGGGGCTGAAAGGCACTCTTCCAATGCTACTCAGTCCCAAAGGTGGGATTGGAACCACTGTAATATAGTCTACTCTCTGCTCAGGGATACAGGCCACTTATGAGGCCAAGCTGACTCATCCAGCTGTAGCTATGGAATCCCAGGGGTGGTGAGGCAGCAACGCTTCTCTTCTCACCTCCAAGGTATGGCCTGGGAACGGGGGTAAGCTGGATAGCCATGCCTGTTTTCCACAGGCAGGGGTGTGTTGTCCAATGGTTACAGCTGTAGTTCAAGTGAGTTCTCCCTTTATAGCTAACTCGCTCTTCTGATCTCATTATGTTCACCGAATAAAAGTGGCCCAGTTCAACCCCAGCCTGTGTGTTTGTCTCTTTATTCAGTCATCAGAGAGCAAATTGTTCCCTAATCTTTAACTGCTGTATTTTCTGACAGGCAGTAAAATTTAAAAAGGGCGTTCTAACAGTAGATTATGTTACGTTTTCAGATACTGCACAGTTGAAGAATGTCCTTCCTTTCCCATGTTGTTGCTCTTCTCTCAAAATAAATGATAGTGCCAGACATGACAAATGCTATGTAGTGGAAGGCTGAGAATGGTCAATGAGTTCATATATATGCTCCCACATTTCAGCATCAGTGGATGACACTGGAATCTAGTTAATGGAATGGGAGAAAAAGTATTTCTATCCACTTTGTCCTCACCATTTCTTTCTTTCTTTCTTTCTTTCTTTCTTTCTTTCTTTCTTTCTTTCTTTCTTTCTTTAATCTCTCTCAAGTATGGCCCCCTCACCTTTTTTTTCTAAACTAAGAACCCAAACCCTTTTTTCTTAGGGGAGTTGCCCCAGTCTTGTGAACATTTGGTTATACATTTTTTGCAGATTTACAATATCCTTTTTGAGATGGGGAGACCAGAACTTTACACAGAATATACAGCTGTATAATAGCATTACAATATTGGCAGTTTTATTTTCACTGCCATTTGTAATGATCCCCCAACATAAAATTTGGTGTTCAGTTGCTGTCTTTGCAGCTACTGCATTTCACAATATGGAAAGGGACAGGAAAATAAAACTGCCAGTATTGGGCTGCCATTATGCAACTCTATGGTGCAATGACACTTGGAGTACCAGGCACTATTCTTGATTAGTAAAAACCACTACTGGGACCCTCAACCCAGATAGGGACTATGGTACTGAGAGAGTTCTTATTAAAACCTTTTATTCTACAGCTTTTCCCAGTGCTACTATTTGCCCCTAAGGGACAATTTTCAGAGTGGTTGCAATAAGGCAATGATCTTTGGCTGAAGAGGGTAACTACCTATGAGGCAGAAGCTGCTGATGTAACAGCAAAACGTAGGCCCTCTTGGAAAAGAAATGGATTCAGTGATGCACATTTGGACAAGCTGCTTCTAAATATTTGATTAGTTTCTGCATGGAAAAACTAGCTGTATCATTGCTTGCTGGGTCTAGCTTTTTAGAGCAAGTTGTATTTTGCTTTCAGTATGCTTTTCCTTGGGTGGGGTATCTTTTAGGATTTCATATTTATTTACAACATATGGTCCAAAAGTCATGAACCATTTATAATAATGTTTCTTATGAATTTTAGTTGATAATTTAAGGGTGCTGGATTCAGATGTTAAAAACTCAGTGTGTAACACATTAGTGAAGTGTGCCAAATTTTTTTGCAACCAAAAGCCTCTTATTTCTGGCTGCCTTTTGCTATATATGGATTTAGACTCTGGTACATTACTGTCATAGATGTGCAATGGAACAGCAGTCAGTGCCAATTCAAAATGACTTTGAACCAAGTTACAATGAGGAAGGGTTGAAGCTTACACAAAAGCCGAGCTTTTTCTATCATTTCCAGTCATTCCATTCAAGAAATAATGAGAAAACTGTTGTGCCACAAGATTTCTCACCTATTCCTTCCTGAGGAGTGTCACAGAAGAATGAATAGAGGGAGGAACGGGGAGAAAGAGAAGCAACTGGGGATGCTTCAGGAATTAGTTTTTTGTTAATTCTGATATGAGCTGTTCAGATCCACACTTCACAAACTTATGTCTGGACTGGAATATAGTCATGCTTTGGATTTCACACTTTTTCCAAATCTAAGCATTTCTTTGCACAAAAGATATTCAATTTGTATATTTCTTTTAAAAACACACATTTAGGAATGTGTATTTTGGGAGAATATGCATATTTGAATACAAAATTCATGAGTAGGAATCGTGCTCCCTTGCCTTATGTGACCCAAACACAGGTGGTAGCATCAAAAAGAAAGGTCTAGGATGGGTTCCACAGGACTACAAGCCTACTTTGCAGGTTTGGCTAAGGAACCGCTCTAATGTCACAATACTCATGCACTCCGGCAACTTGATTCTATGCTTCACTGCACTGAGGCAGCAGTAGCAGGCCATAACATCTACCCTAAGCAACCTAGCTATGGAACTTTACTGTGCAGAAGCAGCCAGTAGCACCACATGTCAGGAGTTTAGCCTACACTTGAGTAGGACCCTGGCAGAGACAAATGCCCGATTGGCATGTTCCCTCCCTCCTGGTTGATTGTTCGGGAGCTTCATCAGCTTTCTTCAGCCCGAACAACATAGCGCCCGATGCCAACAGACACCAGCACACTTAGGGATCCGCAGAGTTTGCCCAGCTTGCGTAACAGACCTCAGCAACTCAGCATTTTGGCTAATCTACTTTATTTACATATAAACACACACAGAGCACTACAGCATGGCTCCCTCTCTCTCTAGCATCAGACAGCAAAGAGAAAAAGATCAAGGGACAATAATCCCACTTCATGGAACATAGAAACACAAACATCCTGTCTCCGTCACTTCCCACTCTGTGGAGTCAAAACACATACCGTCATGTGAAAGACAACGATCCCATGACTGCAATCATGGAGCAGGAATTCTAACACCACACTCCAAAAGCACTTGCTAAATTGACAGGTCAAATTATGGGTCAAGCATCCAAAGCATTACTGGATTGGAGCTGTAACAGAGACACTTCTTTCCATTATGATAGCTAGTTCTATAGAAAGAAGAGCATGCCCCGCACTCCAGAATGTAAAAATCTGGGTGTCATAAGGAGGAAAACTAAGCTCTGGCAGGACGGAAGCTAAATAAATTTGGGCTGTTATCTACAAAAATTCAACGCAAATCAAAACCTAGGATAGAATGGATACATACCAGCATTTGTAAGATACTGCACATTTCGCATCACTCCTTCAGTGTAGGCCCCAGCCTCGTAACTGTCCATCTCACCAGAAACAATATGCGCCACTCTAGCCACACGCCCTCGGATGGCACCAGCTGCACGATCTAAATCATCGGCATCCTGTTCTCTTAGGGCAATGATGCATTTGTTTACATCCTCAAGGATATGACTTTCTGTGTGAAAGAGAAACAGCAAAACATGATTATATAGACCAAGCTATCACTGAGGATATATGAAATTAATCAAACACTGGCATGTAAGTTAACATTTCACTTATGTCAGTGCAGGCTGGTCCAAACAGCCTTTAGTTAACTCTGCAAAAAGGCACCTGAAGCATCACACATTTTCCATCCTTTCTCACACCTTTTTGAGGGGGTGTGTCTTTTAAAGCTTCCTTCCGTTTATTTCATTTTAATATTTTTGTTTGTTTGTTTCATTACATTTTTATCTGACTTCTCTCCCCTTCTCTCAGCAGTTCTGTGAAGTAGTTTAGGCTAAAAGAAAGTGACTGGCCCTGGGCCATCTAGTCAGCTTCACAGCTGAGTGAAGGCTTGAGTCTGGATATCCCCCACTTGAGATTAGTTTCACGTGCCTCTTGACTTTTTAAGGTTAGCCCATGACATGATGGTATCTGAGGCAGAAAGATAATGTACACTCTCCCCCTGCCTGGTTAAACAAAAACAGAATAACAGTTGACAATATTAATGGCATCCAACAATCATCTCTATTTATGCTCCATCACTTCAGACCAAAATGTCAAACTTCATCCCACATACTAAACTTACAACCCACATACTAAACTTACAACAGAGACTATAGATCATTTTTCTTGCATCTAGCCATTGCCATGTAAATTACAAATATTAAATTTCAATGTTCAAATAACAGGATGAGAAGAATCATGTTGATGCCTAACTTGCTCTAAAGCACATCTAATCTTTGGAAAGGAAAGGAAAGCAAAGCAACAGGACCCCCTTACAAATGGAAAAGTGACCCCTTAATACAAGGGAAGACTTAGGAAAATTGCATTGAGCCACCAAGATCTCATGGGGTGGGGCAATACTTGACACTTCCCCATTGTTACTGAAGTGGGGCTGGGGATCATATGGATCTCATACACTGTCAGTGTGAAGGTACTTCTTATATCTTCCCCATGATACAAAGATAAATGCTGTTTCTAAGATTTCTACAACAGCCAAAAATGGAGAGGAAAAGGGATAAGTCTTTACTAAAATTAGTGTCTATTAATAAGGAAATTACCAGAACCAAGGGACCTATTTGACTTATTTTAGGAGTGAAGCTAATCACTACTCTGGTTCACAGACTTCAATCTATCCTCCCAGAGATGAGAAAAACAGTAAGGAATATTGGACAAAAATATAAAGACAATATATTCTACATAGAAAGACAATAAGAAAGCAAAGGGCTTATTGTGGTGATTCTGTAATCATTAGCATTCATATAGCATTTCTGAAGCACGTCATATACATTTCCCTCAACAATCTTTACAAAGGTCTACAGTGCAGAAAGAGGGCTGAAGATTAGATTTGAATTAGGTACCTAGTAAGGCTACTTGGCTCAGATTTACTCAGATCTGATGGGAGGCTTCACTTAACAGTTAAGTAGCGACATTTTGCACTGGCTGCATCTTCAAGGGTATCCCTACATAGATTCATGCATTCATTCAATCTGGAAGTTAAGCCTTCCAAACTTTATGCCTTAACTGAACCACTTGAACAGCAGAAACCTCTCTATTCTTATTCAGACGTTGGTGAGAAAGGATTGTTACAATGGCTATCACCCCATTTATAGGTGGGTGGGTGTATTTGCCACATGACATTATGGCCTGAGAGTGATTAGCCCAATGAGGAGAGGTGGTGACAGGCTATTAAGCCTGCTCTGTCCCACACTCTTCCCTCTTCTTTATTCAGCAACCACTCTCCTTCCCTTTTGCAGCATGGACCTATAGACTAGTTGTCTGTTTTCCAGGGGCTGAGTAGGATTTTTTTGGGGGGAGACCCTAATTGGCTCTGGGTCTCCTCTTTTTTGCCTACTCCACACTGCTGGGTGATGTTGGTTGGTGTTCCTTCAATTTGGCTAGTTGGCATGTAGTCCAGGCAAGTGAGATGATTTCAGAAAGAATGGAACACTTACCTGAATCAGTGTTGGGTTGTGGGCATCCCTTATTCACTGTTGTCAGGCATGGCCTGCAGGTGCTGGGGGGGTGCCCTTTGGCCTGATGGACACATTGGGGTGAACATTGGCCAATGGGGCCACAATGTGCCTGTTGGGCTCTTACACCCAAGATCCACGCAGCAGGGAGGGAGGAATCTTAGGAAACCTTGTAGCGTGCACACAGGGTGCGGCTGTTAACTTGCCGATGTGATGGGGGTGATTTCTATTAATGAACACCTGCCCGGACTTGATTTGGTTATATTGGTTGAATCTGACTAGTTAAAATTTGTTTTGCTGATCCTCAAGTTGTTATATTTAATAAATACAACCTATTCATCCACATTTGGTCGTCTTGACTCATCTTCCTGGTGTGCTGGCAATTGGATATATGTGCAAATCACAAGAGGTTTCTTAAAGTTGTCCAAGCACTCAGTAAACTACTACATGCAGCTGACAATCTTCTTGACAATTAGAGGGGGAAAGACCAAAAAAATGGTAGCTAAACAACTTTTTCAAGGTCACTTGAAGTGACATCTTAAAAGTAAAGATGAAGTTTTGCATCTCTCCTGATAATGTTGTTACAAGTTTTCCATCAATAGCTAGAGGGCCCCAGTTAATTCACCAGCTTTTATAGGATGACTAAATTCACTTTGAAACAAATAGATGAACACTTAAATTTTAGGTTCCCCCCCCCTTGCTCCATTAGCATTATATGACTGCAGACATCTCTGCAATGTTTTTACTTCTTGTGCAATGTGAATAACAGAGTGAACATCACATCAGATTATACATTGCTAAGTGCTATCCATTTCAGAGATGCCAATAAAATATTGTCAGAGGATAATGGCCATCTGCTGCTCCTACATAATTGCTCAGGTGAAGACACTGGTTTTGTGGAAATATTCTATTGTAACTGCTTTATATCTGCAATACCAAACCCTGACACAAATGTGATGTCTGCCCGTGGCAGTGAAATTTGTCCTCTGTGTCTTTGTTGGATAGCAAGTGCAGACTGACATTAAGGTTGCAATTCACAAGTCATTTAAAGCAGCAAACTTGCACCTAATCCAGTTTTGGGGCCAAGCTACACATTACATTTAACTGAATGTAGTGTACCCGATGACTTACAGCCTTTTTTGCTTTAATAGTTGCTTCGGGGGGGGGGGTCAGGGAGACTAGGGAAACAGTAAGGAAGGGGCACTGCACTGGTTTCTTCTTGTAACTGATCCACTAAGTGATCACCCACAGATTTAATCATTATACAATACGGAGAGCAGGAGTGCAGAGACTGATAATGTTTTGGATTCAGACTGGGCTGGGCCATTGGTACCCATATATGAATCTACATCTCAAGATGCAGAGAACCTGCAAGCAGCAGATAGTGCTCTGTTGACCATGAGATAATGATGCTCAGACACTCAATATTTATACTTGAGCTGGGCCAATCAAGAGGATTCTACCAATTGTAGGGAATGATGCTGCATGGCTTTATTCCCCTTTGAACCTGGATATTTTTGTGAGGCTGGAGCACACATAGTCCAAGGTAGCTCACCAAGCTAGGTGTCAGCTAGAATCCCTGGCAGATACAGAATTTTTTAAGGTGGTACCTGCTGAAAAGTGAGGAGTGAAAATGCTTGTTAGAGCAACATTTGAAATTATGATGGTAAAATAAAATATATTTGTTGCTAAACTGGAAAAAGTATGCCAGCAAAAATTTAAGACTTCTTGTTGTTAATATATAGTCTGAAGTTCAAGATGTAAACAAGAGACATCTGGGGGAAATAAGAAGAGACCAGCTGGCTCATCAGTATATTCTTCAGTATATTCTTTGTGCTAACCCTCTCCTGTCACAGCATATAATCAAACTTTCTTGAGCAAATTCAATATCATTGCCTGGGAGGACATTCCTTGCTTTTAAGTACCTCGGGATGAGAAAGAGATTCACATCTGTTCTGATTTTTCTGTTCTGTTAATTTTTGTTTTGATCTCCTTCCACTCATCTTTATTAAGACCAAGCATAATAATTCTGAGTTGCCATCATCAATTCTCATTTCATTGCCTATCTTTTAGGTTATAAGTCAATTTGGCTTATGCAACAAGGCTGGCTGTAGATGGAAAACATCTATTAGTTGATTAATCTAGAGAGAGAGTCAATAAAAGTAAGTTGGCTGCTATCCATTCCAATCCACTATGAATCAGCTGGAATGTAAGCAGCAATCATTTAAATCAACATTTTTCCTACCTCATCAATATTTTTATATTGCATTTTAATAATGGTTCAGAGAAAGAGAGAGGATTTTAGCATTCAACAATATGCCATGAATATGTTCAGTGAGTTCCAGACTCATGTACTGCAATCCGATCGTTCAAGGGACCTCCTCATGTGTTTACTTAATGCATGAGAAGAAAGCAGCATCACACCTGCTGGCGGTGCCCCAACAGCAATATTCTAGCTGGTAACACCCCCAGGTGGCCTATTATAAAGTCTTTCCACATCTACCATTTAAAGTTGTATGGTTCCCAGGTTTTGGGAATATTTTGGCATGCTGCCACACAACATCATAGTTGAGCTACTGCTCCAGAGTAATGTACTGGGGGAAAACTGTTTTTTCCTCTCCTATCAATAGGTGTATGTGTGTGAGAGAGAAAGATCCAGAATGGATCCTCAACATGTTCACTTGTGTGACATATGTGCAAGCATCCATTCCAGTTTCTGGGTGGAGGGAATGTGGTTAGTGGGTGAGGCTTGGGAGATGTCTGTTTTGCACAGCTACCCTCTAATACCTCGCAGGGAAACCAAAATGCTTGTTTACAAAGCTATTGTACTACCAACCTTACTGTATGCTTGTGAAACATGGACCACTTATAAACGTCATCTCCAACTCCTCGAAAGATTCCATCAACGGTGTCTCCAAAAAACTGTACACATCACTTGAGAAGACAGGTGAACTAATATCAGTGTACAGTGGTACCTCGGGATGCAAACGGGATCTGTTCCGGAGCCCCATTCGCATCCTGAACGGAACACGTTTTGACGCTTCCGCGCAGGCACGTGACGGCATTTTGAGCGTCTGCGCATGTGCGAGCAGCGAAACCCGGAAGTAAGGCGCTTCATTACTTCCGGGATGTCGCGGCGCACAACTCAAATGCACTCAACCCGAAGCACATTCAACCCGAGGTATGACTGTACTGAAAGAAGCAAAGATCACCCGTGTTGAAGCAATGATTCTTCAACATCAGCTTCGTTGGACTGGTCATGTTATGCAGAAGCCTGATGACCATCTTCCAAAGCAACTACTCTATTCCAAGCTTAAAAATGGAAAGCGTAATGCTGGTGGTCAATTCAATTCAAAAACCTTTATTAGGCATAGCACACCACACACTGACAAACAACATATACAAACTGTATAAAATACGGGTACAGCAAACACGATTTATCCTAGTCCTATTCTTAACTCCCAGAAATTAATCAATGTACATGAATAATATAATACAATTTAATATGAAATAAAAATACAACACAGCAACGTCACCTACCATTAGGAACCACTAAGTCTCTCTATCATGGCCCATTCTTTCATCATGGACAGCTCTCAAAAATTCGGCCACTATCAAAGTAATTTGATCATCGCTGTCCGCCAACATGTCCTGGACCGTTGGTTGAGTACAAATCTGTTTTTTTAAATTTTAGGGCCTCATATAATTGTATTCTGGCATAACTACCAAAATCACAGGAGAAGAATATATGCTCTAGAGTATCGAGTTCTTTTTTCCTGCATTTGCAGAGACGCTCAGAATCTGGGATAGCTAGATATCTTCCTCTCACTACCACCGAGGGAAACATGTTAAATCTGGCCAACATAAACAGCCTACGCGATTCATGATTCTTCAGATTTGTCATGTATCCCTTTTGGAAATCTCTACACAAAGGGAGATTTAAGTGAATGGGAGAGCAGGTGCTGTGCTTTGCAACCTCAAGCATGGCGAGAGCACTTTTTTCTGTGAGAGTCTTCCTAATAATTTCCCATGTATCTTTGGGATCAGAGATTTCAAAGTCAGTTAGAATGAGCCCTATAGAATCCAGTTTTCTCCTACATATCAGTGATAGATTGTAGATTGCACTATCACTTAAAAGATCGTAAAGTAGAGAATTAGGGGATAGGGCTCTATAATGGAGGAAGATCCAATATTTCAAGGTCCTCAGCCATGCTCTAACTGATAAAGGCAATATTCCCAGCTCACAGCATATTGTTTCATATTTTACTGAGTTTGCAAGTCCTAATAATGACCTCAGAAGGGAAGCGTGAAATTTATCCAACCTCTTGAGGTCGCCTGAGATCCACACTGGTGTGCCGTAAAGAAGTTGGGCACACAGTTTCATATCAATCACTTGCAATACAGCTGGGATGAATCTGTTTCCTACTTGAGAAAAAAAATAGGATTTTATATGGTGGGCTGTCACTTTGGCCTTAGCTATAGCAGCACATATATGTGTATTCCAATTCATATTATTTTTGAATGTTATTCCCAGATAATTGAAGTGCTTAACTTCCTGTATTAGATGTCCATTAATTATACATCCTTTTGGGTTCCCTCTCTTTCTGAATTGCATAATCTTTGTCTTATCATAATTAATTTTGAGATTATTAAGAGAGCAGTAGTTTGAGAAACTCTTAAATATTTTTTTTAAACCCAAAACAGAGAGTGAAATAATTACAGCATCATCTGCATAAAGTAGTAGAGAGAGTGGGCAATTGTTTAAATAAGGAGTATGAGTGGTTGCGTTTTGAAGGAGTAATGGTAGGTCAGATAAAAAAAGATTAAATAGGATAGGGGCCAAGATACAGCCTTGCCTAACTCCACGATTATTCAGAATAGGACCTGCAAGTCTACCATCTTTTGATACTTTAACATATATTTGGTTATTAGAATGTAAACTTTGAATAGTGTAAGTAAATATGGGTCAATACCAAGGTGTTCTAGTTTAGTCCATAGTTTGTTGCGGTCAACCGAATCAAAGGCACTTTTTAAATCCACAAATGCCACAAAGAGTTTCTGTTTATTTCTCATGACATATTTATCCACAAGATGACTTAACACTAGACACTTTATAAATTTTCTTGCTGGTGGTCAACAAAAGAGGTTTAAAGAATGTCTCAAGGCAAATCTTAAAAAATGTAGTATAAACACTGACAACTGGGAAACATTGGCCTGCGAGCGCTCCAGTTGGAGAACAGCCTATACCAAAGGTGTCATGGGCTTTGAAGACACTCGAACTCAGGATGCAAGGGAGAAACATGCTAAGAGGAAGGCACGCTTGGCAAATCCACACCGTGATCAACTCCTGCCCTGAAACCAATGCCCCCACTGTGGAAGGACGTGTAGATCCAGAACTGGCCTCCACAGTCACTTACGGACTCATTGTTAAAACTGTGTTTATGGAAGATAATCTTACTCGGCTACGAGAGATCGCCAAAGAAGAAGAAGACCCTCTGATAGGTTTGCCTGAGGAAACAGCTGTTCGAGACAATGGTACTGAGTCAAAATATTTCCCATGACAGCAATCATTAGTTGCAGAAGAAAATCCATTGAAATAGTCAGGTTCACCATAACTCAAGCAATCATATGGATCCACTTCTAATCTATACTCCCACAAGGTTAGAATGTAAGAGTACTAGACGTTAAAACCAAAATAAAAGGCTATGGTTGTGTGCATGCTCATTATTCCAACATTTACTGGCTGGAGGAACATGAGGGTATGTAAGAGATGTGACTATAGCCATGGAACTTTTCTCAGTTTGGGCACAACACAGCCATTAATATAGAAAGGAAAACCCACTTACTCCAAAGGTGCAGATAATCAGCTACAAATTCAATCTTAAGAATGCTGGATCAAGGTGCAACTACAGCACTATAAAAAGGTAAATGTGGAAAGGCCCTCACCTGGGTTAAAAACCTGTCAAACCTATGGATACATATAGTATTGTATCTAAACAGATCATCACCAACATCATCCAGTATATATGCTGTATATGAATACAGTGTAACACTCTATGATCCATGTGGGTAGGACCAATGGCAATCTTCACATAATGCAAGGCAGCTGTCACCAGTTAAGCCATGGGTAGACTATCTGTGGCCCTGGGGACACATGCACCTCTTGGCTTAATTTCATGGCTAGAAGGGTTAAAACAGAGGAAGGGAGGAATGAGCAAGTAAGTGAGTGAGCTCTACCCACTTTTAGCCCTGGTCTTACTCACTTTTCAGTCCAGTCCCACTCACAGGAAAGGACCCCTGCTCAGTGGTAGAGCACCTGCTTTGCATTCCAAAGGTCCCTGGTTCGATGCCCAACATCTCCAGGTGGGACTCTTTGAGTGCTACTGCCAGTCACTGTATATATTACTGATCTAGATAGACCAATGGTCTGACTTGCTTAGCGTATGGCAGTTTCCTATGTTCCACAGGCATGTGGCCCATGAGGAATACCCACAAGGGAGCGTGCCTACCAACAGAAAAAGGGTTCCCTACCCTTGTCTGAAACCATTTACTTAAAACTATGTAGAAAAGAGTTCAAATTGACAGGAGTGTAATTGACAAGAGTTCAAACCTTAAACTTTCCACAGTTTTAGCAAAACAAAAATAGCAAAAAAGCATGTGTTCAAGCAGCAGAAGGATTTTATGGGTGGACCTTTTGAAGGAAGGGAGATTTAAGGGAAAGAAAGCATGCATTTAGCTTTATTTTACTCAGAAAGTAAAAAGAAAAAATAGCAAATACCACTAAAACATCTATCTTGTTTATTTAGACAGTGGAAGATTGAGCCTCTTATAATTTACATACAGATTGTCTGTGCAGAATAATCCTCCTGCTCCTTCACTCTCCTTGGAAAGAGGGCATGCAGGGATATGAACTAGCAACTCTTAAAAACACATCAGTGAATTCTTTCCCCTCTGTTCCTCCCAGACTGAGACACCAAGGGTACAGTATGAAACTCAGAATGGGGCAAGAATTCCTGGATCTATCATCATTTGCTTACAATATCCTGGGGATCCTTAGCTTATCCAAGAGCAATTATACTCTACCATTTTGTTGCTATTCAGTTGTGTTTTAGAATAATTAGGGTAACCTCATTAATGTCCTGTGTGGTTTGCTATTAAGCTCACCAGTGGGGAGCTTAGAAAAAGTACCTCTTAGTCAATGATTGGTTTATGCATATATAAAATATATACATATCCAGATGCTTTGTTTAGTCCAAAAGAATTGGACTAAAGGTTTGTTGCAAGGGGGAAAACATAACAAAGTTTTAAAGACAAAAACAAAATGCAATATCCTTCTGCATTTGATCAGGGAATAAGTGCTCAGGAGCCCAACGCAGAGACATGTATTGGTGAAAAACAGGCCACATTTTATTTGTAGTCCATGGCTGGTAGGGAGTGAGGGCAAGATTAGGAGACCAGAAACCCATAAAACCACGGCCAGCCTGTATAGAGAGGTGTAACAACACAAAAATGTGACCCAATGCTATGAGGATGCCCTCCACAATGACCAGTAATGTAGAGGGCAAAATTTCTTCCCATCTGTGTTAACCAAAGACTGCTCAAGTCATAGCAATGGTGCCCAGCCAAGGGAGAGAGGGTGAGTAAGCTGTCACTGACACTGGCTCTCTGCTTCTTTTCTTGATGTTCAAATGCTCAGTAGCTTTAATAAGCAAACAAGACTGTCATCTACCCCACTCTCTGTGCACTGTGCACCTAGAATAATGCTGCTGCATCCTAATGACACACTGTTGCAGCCAGTGTAGCATTGTGAGGAAACAGGATGGCATGGCTTGCCAAAGGCTGAAGCTGCTCCCAGGCACTTAAAGAGGCTATGAATTTTTCTGGAACGAGGAAGATTAAAGAAAGAAGCTGCAGCCATTTCCGGTTAAATACCTTACTCTGAAAACTGCTATGTTTATAAACCCAATCAAGGTTTACAAATGTGTGTATGGGAGTGTTTTAAAACACACGTAGAGAGTGTATGTAATCTATGCTGCTAGGAGAATCACTATTGTAACACATGGGATATGGGAAACAACTGTACAACATTTATTATGGGCAGCTTCCCTAAATTACTACTTAAAACAGCAAATCAAGCTTAATAAATAAAATGAATGAAGTTTGAATAAAAAATGACACCTTGGTTGTTAAAAGATTTTTTTTTTTTAAGTGAACATAAAGGTAAATCAAATAAATGCATCTTGCATTATGCTGAAAAACCGTGTCAACTACATGATCATTAGGCCACAAAGTGAACACCCATATTCAGTTAGATTTGTCCCCCATAGTGGTAACATTTGATCAATTAAGGAACCTCATCTCACTATGGAATGGCTAGGATGACATTTCCTTTTCTGTATCTTATTTCTTTTTCTTTTCTTTTATTTGAAATAAGAAATTGTTCCCATTCAAACTGCACTGAGATCTCAAACAGGAGTGGGGGAAATAATCTGTGAATAATATATATATATATAGAGAGAGAGAGAGAGAGAGTTCTATGGGAGGCTGATTGATTGCCTAAGGAGATGGCTCACTCACCGTGCTTCCTTAACAGCGCATCCAGAAAGGTCAGCTTTACCTGGCATGTGGTCATTCTCTCTTAAGATTCCACAGTTCAAAGAAAATTGCAGGCAAAAACCCCCTTGAGTTGGCAATAACTGACTTTATGTGTAATTAGTTAGCAAAGGAATTGAAAAATTGTGTCCCAGAGTTCTTTGTGTTGATCTAGCAAACACAGCTCTGGCTTGAATGTGCAGTATCTGAGCTTCTAGCTGAAGAGTTCTGTTTTGATAGGCCCTTCAGCTCTTTTGCAAGTATAATAAACTGACCAAATATCAGTTCTCCAAGAGAAGATAAAGAAGCTGCTGGTGGGGTGGGGTGGCGTAGCCCCAAACGAAATGCCTGATCTGGTTTCTCTTAAGCTGCCTGGTCACAATAAAAATGTGTGGTGTTTTATGCAAATTCTGCAATATCATATCCTCCAACATTTTTTCGATGGAAATAGGGACATCCCATTCCAACATCCCATTCCAACATGATAATTTTACTATTTAGAGACTTCCGGTCGGCGCCATCGTTTAATGGCGGTTCTAGCCTCGAGCTCCGAGGCAGGACTGCTTCGCAAGTTCGGGTCCGACCCGCTACGGCGAGCGGGGGACCCCTAAAATTACAGGCGCGGAAGCCTGTAAACAAGGAGACTCGGCGGGCACCTTTTGCGCCCCCCGGTACTGTAAAGGAGCCTTTTTAAAGGCTCCGGAGCGGCATCGGGGTGAGCGCGGTGCTGAGAGTCGCTACCCAGCTTGTGGAGTGAAGCCGCGTCGCCATGAACGGAGAGCGCCGATTCCTTCCTGAAATAAAGAATTGACTGCAACACCCGTGAGTAAGATTGAGGGACTTAACGGGACACTAAATTTAAAAATTGGCTGAAAACGGGGAAGGCACTAAACAAGGAAGTCTGCCCCCCCCCCCGAACTGCATGATTAGTAAAGCAACGAAAATAGCAAGCCGTATTTGAATGGAAAAACCTTTTGCAAACTGTCAAACCTGACATTGGACTTAAATATTCCCTCCAATTGGCAGGAGAAGGGGGGAAGATAAAATTGGATATTGTTCCTGCGTGGAAATAATCGTAGAGAAAAGACCTTTCACTGCCAAACTCCCCCAGATCGGGCTGTGTTATTAGGCGAGATTCATAAAGACCAAACCGGCTTTCTCCCAGGGAGACATATGTCAGACAATGTGAGGAACATTATTGATATTTTGGAGCTGTTAGAAGTTGACATTAATAGAAAGGCTGTTTTAATTTTCGTGGATGCGGAGAAAGCCTTTGACAACATTTGTTGGAGCTTTATGAAAAAGAATCTCCAAGGGATGGGGGTAGGCCAAGGTTTTGAAAACGGTATAGGTGCAATATATTCGGAACAAAAAGCAAAGTTAATTGTAAACAATGTGGTAACGGAAGAAATACCTATAGAAAAAGGTACACGACAGGGTTGCCCAATATCCCCTCTACTTTTTATATCAGTCCTGGAGGTTTTGTTAAATATGATTAGAAGGGACCAGTTGGTTAAAGGAGTTCAGGTCGGAGCCAGACATTACAAATTAAGAGCATTCGCAGATGACCTAGTTTTGACTTTGCAACAGCCAGACACTAGTACTAAAAGAGTGTTGGAACTAATTGAAATATTTGGTCAAATAGCAGGATTTAAATTGAATAAACAGAAAACAAAAGTTTTGGAGAAAAATTTAACAATGGAAGAAAAAGAGAGGTTTCAGAGTGAAACAGGTTTGGAAATAACGAAAAAAGTGAAATACCTGGGGGTAAACTTAACATCTAAGAATGTGAATTTATTTAAAGACAATTATGAAAAATGTTGGTCAGAAGTAAAGAAAGATGTAGAAGCATGGTCAAGGTTGAAACTGTCCTTGTTAGGTCGAATTGCTACTATTAAGATGAATGTATTGCCTAGAATGCTATTTTTGTTTCAGACTTTACAAATTCTGGACAAGATGGATTGTTTCAAGAGGTGGCAGAAAGATATATCAAAATTTGTCTGGCAGGGCAAAAAGCCCAGAATAAAGTTTAAGATTTTAACTGATGCAAAAGATAGAGGGGGGTTTGCCCTGCCGGACTTAAGATTATATTATGAAGCAGCAGCTTTCTGCTGGCTGAAAGACTGGCTACTTCTTGAGAACACAGACATTTTAGATTTGGAAGGATATGATAATTGTTTTGGTTGGCATGCATATTTATGGTATAACAAGGCAGTGGTGTACAAAGGTTTTAAAAACCATACTGTTAGAAAAGCTCTATATAATGTTTGGAGCAGATACAAAGACCTATTGGAAAGCAAAATTCCCAGGTGGTTGTCACCAATGGAAGCCAAGGGGGTGAAAAAACTTAATATGGATTCTAAATGGCCAAAATATTGTGAAATCTTAGAATATGAAGGTGAAAGGGTTAAGCTTCAGAGTTATGAAAAACTAAAGTCCAAAGTTCGAGATTGGCTGCATTACCACCAGATAAATGAGACATTTAAAGAGGACAGGAAAATAGGATTTCAGAAGGAGAGGTCAAAGTTAGAAACGGAACTGTTAGAACCCAATACTAAGAATCTGTCAAGAATGTATAATTTGCTGCTTAAATGGAATACACAGGAGGAAACGGTGAAATCAGCTATGATTAAATGGGCACAGGATATCGGTCATGACATTATGTTTGCTGACTGGGAACAGTTATGGACCACTGGTGTTAAGTTCACGGCATGTAATGCCTTAAAAGAGAATATAATGAAAATGATCTACAGGTGGTACATGACCTCAGTCAAGCTTGCAAAAATTTATCATTTGCCCAATAATAAATGTTGGAAATGTAATGAGAATGAAGGTACCTTCTATCACCTATGGTGGACCTGCCCGAGGGTGAAAGCATTCTGGGAAATGATCTATAATGAAATTAAGAAAGTCCTTAAATGGACATTTACTAAGAAACCAGAGGCTTTTCTCCTGGGCATGGTTGGCCAATTGGTGCCAAAGAAGGATAGGATTTTCTTTATGTATGCTACTACTGCAGCAAGAATTCTTCTGGCAAAGTATTGGAAGATGCAAGAACTACCTACTCTGGAAGAATGGCAGACAAAGGTGATTGACTTCATGGGACTGGCAGAGATGACCGGCAGAATTCGTGACCAGGGGAAAGAGGCAGTGGAAGAAGACTGGAAGAAATTTAAAATATATCTTAAAAACTGTTGTAAAATTGATGAGTGTTAAGATGTCAAGGGGTATGAAGCAGAATAGTACAGCTGTAACCAATAAATTTATGGGAATCTAATGAAGGGAACTAAATGGATAAATTGACTAAAGGGTTGCTAAAAAAAAATTCTTTCTAAAATAAGGATGCAGCGAAAGGGAGGTATGGGGAAGTCGATTGAAAGAAGTTACAAGAAAATAAGACTATGAATTTATTTATGTTTGATTTGTTTATGTTTGTTTGTGTTTTGTGATGTGTTTGTCTTTTAATTATGTGTTTTAAAAATTGAATAATTTTTTTTTTTTTTTTAAAGATAATTTTACTATTTATACCGCACACATCTTACTGGGTTGCCCCAGTCATGCTGGGAAGCTTCCAACATATATAAAAACATTAAATATTTTTTAAAAGCTTCCCTATACAGAATTGCCATCAGACGGCTCAGGGGTTGGATAACTCCATCCCCTCCAACTTTTCACCAATGAAAATAGGGACGTCCTAAGGTAAAGTGGGACATTCCAGGATCAAATCAGAAACTGGGACAGCTTCTCTAAATCAGGGATGTCCCTGGACACTTGGAGGGTCTGCAGTATGGTTACTGGATTAAGAAATGTAATTAAATGCATTAAAAATATTAATTTAGGGTGAAATATATTTAGAAACATGTATTTTATGATATGATATTTATACTTGAAAAAAGACAGATTAAATGGATTTAGGAATGAAAATGTGTGCAGCTGACATGGACTGAAAGTAGATGGATCTGCCCATTGCTATTCCTCTCCTCCTTGAAAGAAGCTGCCACAAACCACACCCTTTGTTTTCATTATGTCATAGCCTTCTTCTTCTTTGCTACCCTCCCCCCCCCCCGCCATTAATGCATGAAATTGTAGTCTTCTTTAAACATGTATTTCAATACATTTTACTATCTGGTAAATTGTTAATCTGTATTTACCCAAAGATCAGAAAGTTGGGGGTGGGAGAGTGAGCCTGTAAATCTGGATTTTCAAATGTTGATAGTATGAGTATGTGTTTTTATTGTCCTGACATAATACTTTTCCTTTAGAAGAAAATGAGAAATAATTTCAATACACTCCTATTCTGAAGGCTTTTTAATATACATAATCATTTTTAGAAAGTATGCTGTATAATAACAGTCTATTTCTACAAAGTCAGACTTAATGTTATGGGTATTTTATGGATTAACTACACTGGTGTTAAACCTTTTATTACAGCTACTAGCAAGTCATATTCAAACTGTAATGTTTAACATCCCCCCCCCCAATCTTTCTGTACAGCTGCACTAAAAGTAAACCTAGAATTAGCATCATGTGGTGCACTCATCTGAAAGCTGGCTTTATAGGGAAAGAAGAAGAATGTCAATCAGAACTTTTGAACTACTGATGGAAAAGTAATTGCAAATAAAGATAGGAAAGCCTAAGATCTCAATCATATTGCTAGCCATTGTCTATTTACAATATGCTGTGCAATTTGCTTTGAACAACTTGAATTTTCCCTGATTACTATCTTAATGTCTGTGACTTGTCGCAACAAATTTGAAACATAAGCCTGATCATAAACTATAATTTACTGTCACATAACCAATTATCCAAGCTGCTTTACCAGTGCAAGTTCTGTTCACTTAAACTGGGTTTCTATCCCTGGAATGTTAAGAGGATCAGGCCAGCAGAGACCGAAAACAGCATGGTACAAATCGAGCTTTTGCTGGCAGAATGCCTGTAGCCTACAGCTTGACCTTAACAATTCAGTTCATTTCAGTTTTCCTAATAAAATGTTATTTAATACAATGACACTAGCTACAATAAAGTTACAAGGTTAAAAGAAGAACAGTCAGGATTTTGGCTTTTAAAAAACCCCAAAACTCAGCTATGTGGGGTTTTATGTTTAATCCCAGAGAGCCAATTTGAATGTGAATATCTGAAATTATAAAGTAGCTGTAATACACAAATTGCATCTAAGATGTGCTTGTTTGCAACTATTAATAAGGAAACCTTCCTTTCTATAGGCAATATAGTTTAAACTCAAAGATCAGATCTCCTGAATGAAAAACAAACAAACAAATATGCCATTGGCTTATGGAACCAAAAATAATAATAAATCCTGTTCTTGATTCTGCTTTTTAAACCAGAGAGGAAACAACACTGTTACCTAACCACTAGGAATGGAGATTACAATTTCTACCCTCAATTAAAACATGCTGGACATGCAGGGGGGATAATAAGACAATTTATATTATATATACATTTACAGTCCTTATCTCATTCAGACTCTCAGTGGCTTGGATCCATATTTGCTCTTCCATGAATGCAAGGGCTCCTTCTGTTAGCAGATTTCCCATACAACCTCCCCACACACTAATCTGGAGTGGCTCCCCCAACCCCTATAAAGAAGATTTGTGGACAGGGAGAGAAGTTGCCTCCTTTCTTCCATCAACAGAAGCATCCAGGATCTCTGGAAGCAAGCCAATGTTTCTTTGTTCTCCATTGTATGGTAAACAACAAAGGCTGAAAGACAGAGAACAATCCCTGAGGGATGGCTCAGTCAGTAGAACATGATGTTCTTAATCTCAGGGTTGTGGGTTTAAGCCCCATGCCGGGTCAAAGATTCCTACATTGCAGGAGGTTGGACTAGATCACCTTGTGGTCCTGTTCAACTCTACAAGTCTGTGGTTGTCTTGGTACTTAAATCCTATTGAGTAAGGTTAAGGCCATCAAGTTTAGTAGGTTTCAACATTTGTCAATCTGTGTTGCATTGCTGCCAACCCAGGTCTACTCAGTTAGTTAGTAGATAGTCCACTTCATGCATTGCTGTCATGATTCAGGGCTCTGACTTCCCATCCTCAATGGAAGAGGCCACAGATTCAAGACTCTCTAAGGCCAGTAATATGCCTTTTGACATTCCTACCACCTTTGGAGTTCCAGCAACCTCCAGCCTCAAGAGGTCATATTACCTTTCTCAGGCTTGAAGGACTCCAGCTCAGAAACCTTGCCTTGCCTTTCCCCTGGAACCAGTGGCTGCTGAAACAGCAGAGGTGCCTCTCACAAGGAGGGGGATTAGCTATCAAAGGACACTGCAGTTCTCTGTGGGGATTTACTGACAGAGAAGCATTAAAGTCTGCTTCTGAGTTTAGGTGGCACTTGGAACTATCCAAGATGCTACCCACTTTCTTTGTTTGCCTTTGGTCTGTTTTGTGTGACCTTGCTTATCTGGATTTAACTTCTTGTGTGATCTTGCTTATCTGAACTTAAAGTCTACTACACCTGACTGTGCCTTGCTGGAACCTGACTACTGTTTTATCTGATCTTCCTTCCTGGATTTGGAACCGGGACTAGCAGTATGCAATCTTGTGACTCTTAAACCTGTGATTTGTACAAACATACACACACGGGTTGGAACCCTGGCCACCAGCAAGAACAGAAGATTTGCATTGAAGTCCTGACTTCTTAAGCAGCAAAGATAGCCAACAGCCCTCAAGGAAACTACTTCTCTCTTGATCCCTTGGTTTTCTGCCTGGTGCTGTTATCCAGAGTGCCTTGGGGATGGTAAAGGAGGATGGGAAGGGGGAAACCTCCCTCCACTGCTGCCTTGTACACTATCACTGCTGCTCCAGCCACTTCTACTGACTGAAAGGGACTGGTGAGGTTGGTGGGTGGAGAACTGGTTTGGAGGCCTTTGGGAGATTGAAGTGGATAGTGGGGGCTGGAGGATATTTTTATGAGCTTTCAGATTGGCTTGGAGAGGAAAACTCCCCCCTCTCTTTTGGAAAGATCTCATATTCTTTCCAAGGTAATCTGAGGTGGGCTTGGGATACCCAGCTCTATCTTAGGTCGCATCCACACCATACATTTCCCCCATAAGTGGCACATGCCTTTCCCCTCTCAAGAATCCTGGGAACTGTAGTTTGTTAAGCTGGAAACTGTACCTCTTTGAGGGGAAACTATTATTCCCAGGGGAAGTCATGACTATTAAAGTGGTATCAATGTACGTTAAACATATGGTATGGATGTGACCATGATTGCTGACAAGCTGTATTTCAAGAACCCTTGTGCAACATTACAGATTATATCTCAAGGAAGTTGCTAATACGCCTCTGAGAAACCACAGCGTTTCCAGGAACATACTTTGAAAACCAACAATTTAAGCAATGCCACAGCTAATGTGGGGAAGGTAGCTATTGATGAGCTTCATCTTTCACTGTTGCAAAACTGTGGTGGTAGAAAGGATGTGGGCATCCACATAGCTATTCAAGATAACAGAAGCACACTCCTGAACTTGGCAACCCCACATTACAGGCTTACATGTACCTGCCCTATCAATTCTGGGTGATATCAGTCATCACTATGTTCTACTGTAGTAAAAGAAAAGATAAATTGAAAATGGTTTTCATTGTTGTTTTAGTTTAATAAATTATGTTAACTTGAAGACTGCCAATGAAATGCCTTTAGAGAACATTTTCAATTACAGGAAAAGCTATGCTTTTCAGCCCATATAAATTATAACCTTCAGTACAATGCAGCAGCTACTGCATTACCAAAGGGCATTCATCCAGCAAATCCCAGCTCCAGCTAACGCCATCATCTTGAGAAACTCAGCCGATGACTCATAGTGTTCAGCAATGTATCATTTTTAATTGCTGCTTTTGAAACTATTAGAAACCATATATAGCAGGACGTAAGAGATAAGTTGAACATTTCATCACATTATTTCACAGCAAGGCAGCAGGTGCACAATCTTGCTCATCTCCACCACGTCCTGTTGAGGTCCTTCACATACAAAAGCACCTTGGGGTTAGAAAAGAGTAGCCACATGTTTGCCTCAATCCAGTGCCCAGCTGATGTCTCCATACTGGGACAGAAAGGCAATGATTCCCCTGCAACCTTATTCTCACCCAGGCATCTAGTGGACTGAGTATTTTTGAACAGGCTGCTTCCACCTGGAGTGGCAGAAGGGCCACCAGTCCCAGCTGCCAAGCAAGGGTGCAAAGGATTTAGACGTTGCTGCTGAGCTCCTGGCATTATGTGGCATCCGCCAGAGATGTCTCACTGACTTTCCAGAAGTCAAGGGACAATATGGGGGTGAATAAGTAGGATGGCTTTCAGAATCACCAGCAACAAGAAAAGCTAGAATAACGTTACCGAGCACACTGAATGCTTATGTCACTTCCCATTTAGTGGCTGGGCCTCATAGCCTGTCCTCTCCTTCACCCACCATACCCTACCCCACCCCACCCAAAAACTCCTCATTAAAGTAAAACAAAAATAAGCATTTATGTAAAGGTGGGAAAGGGACCTTAATGAATAAATTTAGGAGGGAAAATGCGTAAACATTTGGCTGTTGTTTCAATAATATATGTATGTACAGAAATACATGAAACCGCATTTTATGAAGCTTATGGTTAGATGGTATGGAAATTAAAATGCAGGTTAAACAGAAGGGAGAGATATACGCTGGGGAAAGTGTGGGAAAGCCGGAAAGCATAGACATGTATGGCAGTTATCATGTGTGCACAATTCTCCTCCAAAGCAATTTGTGGTAAGTTCCAGGGAAATAAATGTCACACGCTGCCTGTGAACTCCCAATTACTTCTACTAAATGAAGCCCCAAAGTTCATCTTTTATCCTACAAAAAATAATATTAAGCTTATTAGCATCAGTCAAATTATGTGTGGTGCAGAACTGGAAACTCTTAGGATGTTATAAAAGGTCAAGCATATAAGCTAGGAGTGGAGCACTGAACATGCTGAACTGATCAAACTGTGAAGAACCAGTCTGAGTGATGGGTATCATTATATTGAGGAGAGTTTCTTGCTTAGAAGTACTCACAGATGGTAGCTTTGCCCCACTGGCTCATCAGCTAAGGCCAGAGAACAAATTTGAGGAAAACCAAATTTGCACCTGATCTGCAGCACCTGATTTAATACGGATATTGGAGCATAGTCCAAGTGAGGGCTTTCATTTTCTTTAACAGAATCTAGCTGCTTAGAGAAGCTAGGAAGAGCAACAGGTGGTACACACTTTGCAAAAAGGGCTGAAAATACCCCATGATAAATGGTATGTGGTAGCACTAAAAAAAGTATTTTTGAGAGACAGAGACAGAGACAGAGAGAGAGAGAGCCCTCATGTCATCACACACTGTACCTCACAGAGGCATTTCTACTCCTGTTTTGAACTGTGTAGCAACTGATGCACTTTCTAGTTTCTCTGAGTATCTAGATCCTGTTAGAAATGAAAGTGGGGAGAGTGTTAATTGATTGTAGCCCAATATAAACATAGAAGTATCTCACTTAAAGAAAAGAACTATGCACAATTTTTAAAAAAATGCAAGTTCCATTTTAGTCTGTCCAAAACTGACTTAATACTGGTCATGTGTAACATAGACACGGATGAAACAGAGCCAAATCCATCCATCCTGATTCTCAGCCAAGTATATACCCAATGCCTGAACATTGGGCTCCTTCTTTATTGAGCAGGATTACCATTTCAACAATACATTATAACAAAGGACACAGTGGCCAGGTAGTTATTTTGGGATTCCAATTGGAAAAAAAACCAGCAATGAATTATTCAGGAATGTAAAAACAACAGACAGCAATGGCCTCTATATAAAATCTGTGCATGGAAAACAGGCAATCTAGTAAAGGAGCAATTAAGGGAAATTCCATACAATCGGCACCTTATTTATCAAAGACTCTAATGCATTGGTAAAAGCTGGGGGTAGGATAAGACTAACAGAGTTGGAATTAATAATAAATTCATATTCCCCAAGTAATAGAGGAGCTGGTTTCAACAATATATAAAACAATTTATAAATTACCTACAGGAACATGAGATGGAGTAAAAGAAATGCTAAGAAAATAATTGGGAGAATCAGTTGCTCAGGAAACGTGGGAGGAACTTTGGAACAACCCCTCCCCCCAAAAAAACCCAGTGCCTGCAATAATAAAAGAAAATAAACAAAGTGCTGTATGAATGGTATTTTACACCTTACACACTGAGATCCGTAAATCCCACATGCTGGAGGTGGGGCTGTTCAGATCTCGTACTGTATGACATGTGGTGAATTTGTCTGAGCGTGCAAATATTTTGAGATAAAGTTATTTCAGAATATAGTAAAATAACAGAGCAAGTGGTTCACAGTAGACCGGCACAGGCTTTGCTGTCAAAACTTTTGAATGGGTTTAGCACACAATGGTGCAGTTTTATAAGATTTATGTATAAATGAGCAAGTGGAGTAACTTCACCTACTGTTCATGGGATTGGTAACATATGGTTAGATCTGTTGGGATAAAGTAAATATATATGTAAATATATATTCTAATACTCTTTAACCAATGTAGCACATGACATTTCTCATGACCCTGGAGTCAGAATCCTTATCTTCAGGGGATGAAGGCAAGGACTCTGAAGCAAAAAAGGAAAGGCATGAAGTGTCAGCACATCCACCAGGTGAGCTATTGGTGCATATGCCCATTGCTTTTCTTCTTAAAAAATGTTTAGAGGTACTCTCATTTTCCTACTCATATTGA
This sequence comes from Podarcis erhardii, assembly GCF_964252035.2. Lineage (NCBI taxonomy): Eukaryota > Metazoa > Chordata > Lepidosauria > Squamata > Lacertidae > Podarcis > Podarcis erhardii. Next base: position 28,757,502 of record NC_138509.1, read on the forward strand.
AATACTGCCCCTCAATGAGGCCAAACTTCACAAAATGTTTAGGAGTATGCATCCCCCTGCATCCCCCCAGAAAAAAGCACTGCATATGCCCCAGCCTGAGGATTCTAGTGCAGAAGACCCAGTCAGACCAGAGACCCCCTTGCTCTATCACATGGGTAGGCAAACTAAGGCCTGGGGCCCAGATGTGGCCCAATCGCATTCTAAATCCAGCCCACGGACGGTCTGGGAATCAGCGTGTTTTTACATGAGTAGAATGTGTCCTTTTATTTAAAATGTATCTCTGAGTTATTTGTGGGGCATAGGAATTTGTTCATTTTTTCACCTTCAAAGTATAGTCCAGCCCCCCACAAGGTCTGAGGGACAGTGGACCGGCCCCCTGCTGGAAAAGTTTGCTGACCCCTGCTCTATCACAAAAAGCTAATCCTATTCTAGGCTGCATCAAAGTCAAAGGAAGTAATAGGACCACTCTAATCCGCCTTGGTCAGACCACACCTGGAATACTGTGTCCAGTCTTGGGCACCACAATTTAAGGAGGATATCGACAAGTTGGAACATGTGCAGTGGAGAGCAACCAAGATATCTTTAGCCTGGAAAAGAGGAGACTGAGAGGAGATGTGATAGCCATCTTAAAATATCTAAAGGGCTGTCACATGGAAGATGGAGCAAGCTTGTATTTCCTGCTCCAGAGGGTAGGACACAAACCAATGTCTTCAAGTTGCAATACAAGAGACTCCGACTAAATATCAGAAAGAACTTTCTGATATTAAAAGCTGTTTGACAGACTCCCTCAGAAGGTGGGTGATTCTCCTTCCTTGGAGGTATGCTGCACTGAGTGGCTCACAAACTGCCAGCTAAGAGTGATGAAAGGAAACAACATGGGAATGTATGTACATTAAACACATATCTCTGAGATCTGAGGAATGAGAGTGAAGTGGGATGGATATGTTATAGATAGGAGAGGGGCTGGGGGGTGAAAGGGCGTTTTTGGTGGTGGCTCCACACCTATGGAATGACACACACTTCAGCGGTGGGTGGGTGGGTGGGTGTGTATCTTGCCCTAACCTTATATTCTTTCAGATGCCAGGTAAAAACTCTCCTTTTAAGAGGCTGATAGGCTGCCATTTTTATGATGCTGTTAATCATGTAATTTATGGTCATTATTGTAATATTTCTGTTTATAATGAATAATGTTTTTACATTACCTAATTTTTATAAACTTCCTTGTGGACATTTTTGGTGAGTGGTGGTATAGGAATCTCTTAAATAAATACCGTATTCCCAAAGCTAACTCCTATTTGCTAACCGTGATTAACAGGAAGCTGACATTCTGTGTTCACCACCCTTCATGTGTCTTGACACAATTTGTCATGCCATCAAAAACTTTTAGAATATGGGTTGAGCCAAGAGATGTGAATCAAACCCTAGCAAGTGATAGAAAAACAAAACAGACAGACAGACAGACAAAAGAACGACCGCACGAACGAACGAACGAACGAACGAATGAATGAATTGTGGTGGTTTCATATAGTAGAGTCATTTTAAAAATGCTTTTTGTAAATGAATCTGATGCTTGACAAAAACTGTCTCCAAGGTATAATTTTAGGATTTTCTTCACATAACTGGATTTGCCCTGACATATATAGAAGAAGGGAAATACTGCTAGACACATTTCTATCGCTTTCATCTCTCAAATTGGTCAGAATGTGGCTAGGAAGGCACAACAAACTTTGCTGAAAGTAAATGGACCCATTGTGCTCCAAACCCTTGTACTCAATGGTATTCAGAAATGATAAGCACATATTATTTACTACCAAAAGACGACCCTTCACACTGGAAAAAATTAATCAGCCTACCTACCCGCTCTTCAGCTACTCATGAGTGTCACAGATCCAAATCCTTAATTTCATTAGTAGCAAGGAAGGAATGCTTCTTAATTTCAACCCCTAGCTGTAGTGTTGAACTTAAATATATAGGAAAGAGTTTGTCATCTCTTCCTAATAAATGGCATAATGGACATATTCCATCTGCATGCTTAAAATGGACTGGCATTGCTTTCAGCTCAGATCTGCATTGCTTTTTGGGGGGGGAGTGAGAGAGGGAGAGAGATAGAGAAAGAAAAAATGTCCAGCTGAACACACATTTTTGTTGGAAAGAATGAGAAAGTTTAGTAGTTTTAATTAACAGTGAAAGGAAAGAGAACTTCAGAAAAAAGCAGGAGAAGAGTTTAAAGAGAAGGAGCTGAATGTTACCCATTTGCCTATTCTTTAACACCATATCGGTACCCTGTTAAGTATTTTGAAACTTTCTGTATATTTATTATATATTTTTCAGACTCTCTACTTAAAAGAATCCCTCCTCACTTCTGATGCTGTGATCCCAATATCTTGATGGCATTTGAACGTTCCACCTACAGTGCTCCTTTTAAGTTACTAGGTCAAATGCACTGCAGGTTTATTTTTGACAGTTCCGTTGAAGCTTCACCAATTTATGTCAGAAGAGAATCTGATTCATTTGCTTCATCATTAGATCTACGCCTTAACTCCTACATTTTCCCCACTGGGTGCAAATGAACCTACAGAATAGCTCTTTACCATCTGTGCAATGTATCCTTTTATATCCACAGCAAATGCCTTCCAAGTTCCCTCCAAAATGCAGTCTAGTAATTGTTTGTCTCTTTCTGTTCGCCACTCTCTCAATATGTCCTTATATCTTAAAAAGTTTTTGATGAGACAAGCTGCATTGCTTCCTTCTCATCTCCTACGACTGCCGTGTCTCAGCTCCTGTGCCCACTGACTTCCGCAGTGATTGAAAAACCCGTCTACTGTGCACCTTAATTATAAGGTACACACTACTGCACTCCCCAAAAGAGGATTAGTAAGATGGCCTACATTTCAGCCTTTTACTCTGCCTGCATTGGGAAATCATTTCACTTTGATATAAATGGGCAAGCACACATAATTTTCCTGAAACTGGCCTGTCAATCTGAACCATCAGCCATTTCCCTGTTGGCAGTAAAATCAAGGTGAATGCTGAATCACTCGTTCTCCCTCTTCACAGCACCATCTGATTCATAGCAACATTCATGTAAAAAAAAAGCACCACAACCATTCCCGTTCTCTACAGTTGGGACATTCTCTACAGCCATAGTATTTCTTCTACAACACAAGCAAAATAAATTTTGTTGTTCAGACACATATCATTATTTCCCGAATAACTCCTGTTAAGGGTTGGAGTTTTGGCAATATTGGCAAATAGCGAGATATTGCAATATTGAAACCTGCATGTTATAGAGTAGGTTCAAAACTGCCCACACAATATTTCATCATTAGATCTACACCATTAAATCACAAGAAACAGGAAACATTTTTTAAAAAGCAGATCTATTCGTGAGATAACATATTATGGCATGGTGCACACATAAACTTCTGTGCTATATACATAATTTACTTGGGGAGCGGGGGAGGAAGTTTCCTGTCTTTAACATTTAAGCTGGTGTAGAATGCATCCTCCTATCAACAGACAGAGCTGGGTGAGAATAAATCAATGGTTCAGCATCTGCATTTTGCCCTAAACTCTTTAGAACCTGCCTACCTGAGAGATCAGAATATCTCCCAAGTCTTGCTCCAAACTGAGTGCTCTCCACAGCATTTCATCTATGCTCGGAATCAAAAAAACAACCCTAAGGTTACATACACCACACTGTACATATAAAAGCACAATTATACAATTTTAACAGTCATTGCTTTCACCAAGGAATCTTTGGAACTCTAGTCTATCAAGGGTGCTTCTAAAAACACTCAGCACTCCTAACAAACTACAGTTCCCAGGATTCTGTCTCAGTCATGGCTTCCATGTGACATAAGAGTGCTTTAAATGTATGGTGTGGGCGTGACCCATGTTGCATGAGATAAATGGGATTGCTGGGTTTTTCCTTTGAACATTCACAAAGTGCTCTTTGAACCTCAGTCATCTGCAATGTGACATCAGCAGTTTCCCTTCAGGAAACATTAAGTCTAGAGTTTCCTTTGAGATGTGCAATGAGGTCTACAATTCTTTAGATCCTGATTTATTTTGTTTCCTGGAATGTATGAGGTGGAGAATTGAGCAGCAATCCTCCAAGGGCCAGGGAGAGTCCTTCAACTAGCTTGAGCATAATGTATCCCTAAGCATGACCTGCTGTTTTTCTTTGTTTCCCCATGGGGAATATTCAAAGTTGTACAATGCCTCTCCGCTGCCTGATGTTATGCTGAGATGCAAAATGTCACCCTTTTGTTGTATATGCGTATGTGTGCATGTGTTTTTCAGAGATTTTCAAGGATATTGGAATAAGCACTAATATTTTTTTCAGGATGGCAGGTGGCTTAGATAAGATGATAGTTTTTCATAAGCTTTATTTTATTGTATGTTTAAAAAACCCCAGCAAAAAGCAGATTTGCTCCTATTTCAAGAATCCCAGCAGTGTACCTCACTTGTAACAGAACAATCCAAGGAGACAGGGTGCTGCTGCTGCTGTTGTTTTTAAAGGAAGATGACCACCACAATTGTGGAAAATCTTTCCATGGGAAACTTGCCAAATGCCCAGGCTTGGGCATTTTCCAGATTTTCAGTAAGCCCTTCTTGTTTTGGTCTAGCTTTTAACAAGCAGGGATAACTCGATTAGGGTGAATTTCCATTTGATGCATGTGTATTATTTTTTATTACTGTTTTACACATTGGTTCCATACCCTCTCAGAGTGTCAGCTTCAGTGATGAGATCAAACAGACAGATTCAACATAGTTGAGTCAACATAGGTGATTCCAGCAAGAGACTGGAATCAGAGAATTCCTGCAGTATCCATCAAAAGGTCCTGGAATATTTCTGATTGCACTTGAAAGATGTGTTTTTACTAGTAAAATAGAGGGCTAGATGTGTCTAGATAAAAAGGTTTCCGGGGGTGTGCATTTTTATTTTTTAAAAAATCTGCAGAAACAGCCATGGGTCTTGTCAACCTCATACCCAACAGCAGCAATTTTAAAGACTTGTTTTGCTTCAAACAGAGCCTGCTGAGCTGCGATTTTAACAAGCTTTGGTGTGCTACCTAAGTGGAAGATGTTACATTAGCACTCACCTGTAGGCACCCCCCTTTTTTTTACTTGACAGGAATATAAATGTGAGATTTCTATACTTATAATAGCTAAAAGCAGCTGAGGTGAATATGCAACTACTAATGCAAAACAGTTTTTGACATTTCTTTTTCTTTATTGTCCCTCTCAGCCACATTCAGAACATACAATGACTTTATTCTGAGTGGGAGATTTTCAATTTATATTTCTTTAATTTTTAGGGATTTTTTTCTTTCCCACCTTCAGCTTCATGCTGAAAACTTTCACAGTTCTTCCTTGAAGTTTAAGTTACCTGATGCCATATGATATTATGTGACTGACAAGTGGGCAGCCCCAGCCACCTATCAGTGGCCCTCCCTCTCTGCCTTCCTTCTAGGGAAAGGGGGAGGATTAGGACTGCAGCCTTTGTTAATTACATTGTCAAACAAATGTAACAAATGAATAAAACAAGTATAAAATATTGTGCATTGGGGGAAGTTTACAAACCCATGACTCATTTAGAAATCATGTTCATCATTTTGTTTAGACCTATTTAAAAAATGAGTTCAGTTCCTAGTTGTTGTACCTAATGAACCTCCCTTTTTAAAGGAATTAATATTCTACAATTTTATGCTGTGAACTGCCCTGAGACCTGCAGGTATAGGGTGGTATATAAATTTAATAATAATAATAATAATAATAATAATAATAATAATAATAATAATAATAATAATATTTTTTTTAAATGTTCTTATCAGCCATTTAACTCCAAGGCCCTAGCCAGTCATTCCATATCCATGGATACTGTAGAGAGCCCTCCACGCTTATTATTGTGCAGGAGGGGTTCTTCTACAGACATGTGTATTAAATATTTTCCCAGATACTGAATATCCAGATACAGGATAATATCCAGCTTGAGTGACTTTCAAAAAGAGATTGTATGATCTCAAATTATTGTGTTTAGTTACATGTGTCATGCATCTCTCTCTATCTATCTATGGCATTTTAGGAAGTAGCACAGCAATCCACCCACAAGCTCATCCCTATACACCATGCTGGAAGGAGTTTGGTTTGAATGGCTCAGCTCAGCCAGTCTTTGCCAATTGAGAACTCCACCATTGGCTGGGAAGACTTGCTGGCAATGAGGGCCCCAATATGCCCACTCACAAGGAGGAAGCTACTGCCGGCAGAAACTCACCAAACAGGGTGAGGAGGGAGCAGGACAAAGCTGTCGTCTGGATCCTATGTGAACTCTGCTGCCAACACATGGCAGCCAAGTGCCCATGCCAGGCCTCTTCTTTACCCCAGTCTAGGAGCTGGCACAGCAAAAGCTATATCCTGCATCTCATCTTCTGACCTGTCCAGTATGACCACTGGGGCTTCGGATGTGGTGCTGGTGGTACCACTCCATTGAGCCCTATTGCTGCTGACTTTGAAAGTAAAAAAAGGCCTAATAATTAACTAGAGTATTAGGGAGAATTGTTTGTAAAGACATTCCTACTTGCAGTGACTCTGACAAAGTGCATTTGCCCAGAATGACAGCAGGAAGCAGCAAAAAGAAAACAGCAGTAGTCACTGGAGGGAAGTGAATGAGAAAGGATCTTGAGGTAGTTCAAGTGGTGGAAATGACCGGGGAAGCAATTGTAAGATTAAACCTGAAGCTGCTTGCACCAAGAAATCATGACCAAATGTTACAACAATGCAAAGCTCTCAAGAGTTTTATCCATGGAAGGTGCTCACATGTATTTCAAACTCCCTGAAAAATATTATTAGTGGATCAGCAAATGTGACCAAGGGGAAGCACAGGTTAAAACAACAGCAAATAGGGACGTGGAAGAAATTTGGATTGCTTAGCATTTTAATGCAAACCTCTGGAATTTGCACTAACTGAATCAAAAAGCAAACAGCAGCTATCTTAGAAATTCACTGCCCTCCAAATTTTGAAATATACTTCTTTAATCAAAAATGTGTACAAAAGATTTATGTTAAGGGAAAGTGTGCACATACTGTGGAGGTGTGCATATACTATGGAGGAGGGGACCTGTTTTACAAATCTGTACCACTACCACCCAGGAAAGATGCTTAGGCCTTGCTCCCATCTGTTAATTATGATGATTTTACTACGTCAAAAATGTGGTACAATAAACAAAACAAAAGGAAGATCAAGCATTTTTCTAAGTCCTGTTAGAGAATGAACCTCTGCAGGAAAATCATCAATGTCAGCCCTAGTGGATAAACACTACATAGCATAAATTGGGTTTAATTTTAATTATAGGTTGAATCACAGTGTAAAAGCAACATTACAGAGTCAGACAAATGGTTCACCTAGTTCAATTTCCTGATGGTTGTTTACAGAGGAATTGTACAAATGTGCTAGATAACAATGAAACACTTGATTCCCTCTCTGGGCATAAATGTCACTATTAGCGTAAGGGGCCATTTTATATTCTTAAGTCCTCACCCACAGCATGTTTCTTTCAAATCATCAGAGCCGTACTATTTATTACTTGTCATAGAAGACTTTTAAACTGTTCATATTGTTTTTCATTTTGCATTTCCTCAAGTGATAGGATATTTCAAGGGCAGCTTTTTATAGAGCCAGTTCCCTTGTAAGGCAAAGACTCACACTGTTTTGTAGTATCTGTTTTTTACAAATATACATGTTGAGCAGAGGGGACCATACCAACAACCAGACAGACAGGGCTTGTCTTCAGAACTCAATCAGCTCCCCAAAGCAATAACAAACAATTTAAGGAATCACAAATCTCATGCTTGGAAGCTAGCCAAGAACAAAACCTAGAAACTTAAAATGCACAATTGTTTCCTTCAGCCCCTACCCAAGCAGAGATGGTATATCACAAATTCAAGCAGCTAGTCTCCACTAGTCATTAAAGGCCCTTAAGTATGTTCCATTGCCAAAATATGGCTTGAAGGGATGACATTTTCAACATACGAAAAGCATATTTTGCACAATATGTGCAAAACAGCTCTCTATCTGACAAGCAAAAACAGATGTTTTAAAGGAACACAAAGTGGGTATTTTAGAGGAACACAAAGTACTTATTTACTTTCAGCAGAAGGCTTTACAAAACTTTTGTAAAAACATTAGGAGTGGGCAATATGGAGATCAGGAGCTGCACAGAACTCCAAGCTGTCTTAAACTACTGGAAAAATAGGCCTTTTCAAAATTTGCTCCCATAGGGGCTTGTTTAGAACCAAACTAAAACTTGCTCTAAGGTTCTTATTTTGTATTGATACCTGGAGCCTTTTCCAGGATAAAAAAAATATGTGAATATTGCCGCTGGTTATATCCAATTTTTGTAGAGAGATTCTGGACAAGAAGAGTCTTGAAGAAAATGGATAAGTACACTCAGCTGGAACAGTTAAAGGTCTCTGGTGACGCAATTATTCATAATTTCAGCACAAACCATGCTCTCCAATTCTTAAATGAAAGGCAAACCAAAAATAGGATGCTTCATTAACTGGGATGGATGTGCAATAGTATTTGGACATCATGCAAATATAGTGTTGAGTGGGAAAAGAATGTTGTATACAGTAACAGTTCAACATTAGCACTACCAAGGTGCACTGATGTTTATTTCTCTTCTCTTCAGGGGTCAAGTGCAGGGAAATAACCTAAAACAAGCGTTGGGAACCTGTTGCCCTCCCTGTGTTGTGTCCAGGCTCCCATCAACTCCAGTCCGCAAGCCTGATGGGATTTAGAATACAACAATTTATGGATGGCTACATACTGTAAGCTTTGGAAGGTGGAGCCTGAAACAAAATGTTTCAGTGTGTACTCACTTCCTAATAGGATTCCTGTTGCAGCTGGACAGCCATGTTCTCTTCCATTCTAACCCCCCATTTTCTATTCCTCACCAGGGACCTGGGTGCAGGCAGGCTCAGGGTGCATGTGAAAATCGTTCCGCTTATCAATGCATGTGAGGGCAAAAGGGGTGTGTGAATCCACCCCCTCTCTCTCTCCTTCAGGTTTGACTGCCCCCAACCTGGCCAGAGGCCAGAGTTTCCCTACAGATCATTGCTCCTGTCAGCTCTCCCCACCCCCAGGCAGCAGCAGCAGGAGGAGGCAGTACTTGTCTTCAGTGCAGCCATCTTTGAAGTAATAGCAGCCACTGGCACATTCCCACCCTCCTACCCCCTCTCTCTGTATATGCCCTGTAATGATGAGGCAGCTTAACTACCTGCATTGCAGCATCAGCGTGAGAGGAGGAGGAAGAAGGAACTTAGGAGGTGCACTGGCAGGCACTGGCACTGCACCACCCTGGGCAACTTGCCCCGCTGAAGTGAAGGGGTGAAAGAACCGTGAAGGGAAGTGGGGGAAGGCGGGTTGCTCTTTGCCCCTAATGAGGATGGACAGACCAAAGTTCGACTGGGCTCTCTGGCACTGCTCGCAACACCTGGAAAAATCAAACCTTCCTCCTCCAACTAGCAGCGCCAGTGAGACATGCTTCTAGGACAGGAGCCCTATCTCACCTGACAGTTTGGTTGTTGACTTCCATGGCTTTGGAGGCACCAATACAGATCCTTGCAAAGGATACAAGGGAACCTGAGTATGCCTCTGTTCCTCACTACTAACACTCAACATTTAGTGGCTACTGAGTATTCTCGGTCCTCATTGAATTATTTCATTGGGAGGCGGGGGATGAGCCCTTAGATTTTATTTTTGAAAGATTTTCTTGTACTTCTGCAAAGGGCAAATCTCTCCTGTTCATCCCTCTTGTTTCTCAGTTGATCTAGTTTGACTCTGCCACTTGAGTTCACTATTAGCAGAGGGTTGCTTAGAGTATACTGAAAATGGAGCTCCCTCCTGTTGTCCAGCAGAAAGAAGCAAGTCACATGGTGTGTCAAATGGTGTGGAATTTTTAGCCAAACCATCATATCTTCGTGCTCTTCCTAGGCCCCATAAATTTGTGGTACCCGGAACGGAATGGTTGCTGTTTCTCATTTGTTGCTTCACACAAGTCAAGTTACTGGGTGCCTTAAGACAATTTGGATAATTTGTAGTTGCATTTCATCACAATTAGCTCAGAGCAGGGCGAGCACACACGTGATTAACTAAGAGTTAACGAAACATCGCAGCTGCTCACTAAAATGAGAGGGCTTTCCGCAGAAATACCATTAAAAGGTTGAGCGATTCTTTGTGAAGATAAAGCAGAATCAGACTCAATACAAGATGAATAAGAGAGCCAGTTCGCATCCCCTCCTTAATTGCTGAAGAAAGACTGCAGAAAACCACCACTGAATGTGAATTTACACTGAATACATTTTTAGTGAACACTATTTTAGAATACATTTTCCAAGATTAATATGCATATCTCTCTTTAAAAATGTGAATTTGGCACAGTATATTTGTTCAATTTAGGAAGCACTTCAAAATATACCATAGCATAAGTGTGTGTGCAGGCTGTACACACACACACACACACACACACACACACACACACACACTATTGCTGGTAAACTTTTAATTATACATTTATTTATTGTTCAACCAGTTGCAACTGAATGCTAGATAGCTATAGATAAAACCATAAAGCCAGACTCCATATAAAGGCCTCTTTTTTGGCTGCTGGTAAATAATATTCAAGGAATAGAGGCAGAAAGGTGGCTTTATGACCCATTTATCTCTACAAATCTAATGCCAGTTCAATATACAAGAGGTGCTGTTGCGCATAGCCTTTGAAAACTAATAGGGACCCAAGAGGTATCTGAAGAGACTAAAGGGGATGAAGTGGCAATTACTTCTTTTCCCCAGTCTTGCAGGTGCCCCATATGACCGGCAGAAATGCTAGCAATCCGAAATGCCACGCACACAGCATCAGCATACAGAGTGTAGAATCCAATACCCTTTACAGAAACCAGAGCATCCTAGCTTGTATTTAAAGCTTTCACATCTGCAAAAGGGTGCTCAGTATAAATATATAAGCAAGTTCTTCAGAAGGATCTGGAATTGAGGAACTATATCCCACAAAACTCCTTCTGTTTCTCTCATGGTTGTCAGTCATGTACTCCATTATCTGTACTCCATTACAGCCCATCACTTAGCTGTCTATTTCCCTTCTGACACCATTATACCTCTAATCCAAAATGTGAGGGGGGTGGGCAGTTCTTTTGCACTGCCAAAGGCTCTTAATGGTTCCCCATTGTCACTCAATGTCTCCACTGCACCAGAAGTGATTTCGTCATGCTGGCCGCATGACTTGGAAAGCTGCCTGTGGACAAACACTGGCTGCCTCACCTGAAGCGAGATGAGCGCTGCACCTCATAGTCGCCTTTGACTGGACTTAATCGTCCAGGGGTCCTTTACCTCTATCTTCAATGTCTCTGCACTTAGCTACCACAGCCAGGCTGATTTGCATAAGCTAACCCAAGCATTTGTTGTTGGCACAGTCATGCAGCTTTTATTTCCCCACTTCCTATCCCAGATATTAGCTAAATTCTAGCATTCATTCATTTATTGAGTTTGGAAGGGAGTAGCGTCTCCCCTCACGGTTCATAACATTACAAACAATGGTGAATACTCTAAGCTGGTGTGAAAAGGAGTGTTAGACAGCTACGCTAGAATGATTTCAAACCCAAGAGCAGTTCCCTGTATCTTTTTTTTGCAGCAAAGTATGGCACAAATGGCAGGCCTCTCTGCACCATACTGGTCTTAGATTTCTTTTCTTTTTAAATTTTCAACCTCTTTCAAATCTGTCTGTGACTGATGGTGGGGATGGTGAAGGGTATTCAAGCAGTGAAAGAGTTAAAAAAAACCCATAGTATTTGATTGGGTTTAATGATGAATGGTACAAGGAAGACTTGTTCAAAAACTGGCTTCCCAAAGTCAACACAGTTAAAACAGAATGCCACCCCTTTATCAGAAAGGTTAAGCTCTGATAAAAGTTTAAGATGCTAGACAGAGTAAGCAAGATACTCAAAACAATCATATTAGCCCATTAGATAGATGATAGAGATAGATATAGATAGATAGATAGATAGATAGATAGATAGATAGATAGATAGATAGATAGAAAGAATAAAATAGTGATAAGGAATATGGTCAAAAGCACAGAAATAGCTAAAGAGCCAAATCATGGTACACACTTCAGAGGAATGGGGGACATTCCCGGGGTTACTAGTCATTGACGTAGGATAAGGGAAAATCTTTCTGGTGTTCAAATATAGCAATCCTCTCCAGAGCATATACCAGACTTCATGCACAGAGCTTCCGCCAAAAAACACACCAACATCTGACAGCTACACAAGCCTACCACACCTGATAATTAGAAGCCAGCTCACAAACAGCATTTTTCAAAGACAAATCTGTGTGAAGGACAAACAACGAATCCACAAGGGAAAAAAGAGGTCCAAAATTCAAAGCCATTTTTGAATCTGATGTCAGAAATGACAATGGTTCTAAAAAGGCTACAGTGAGAACTGAAATATTTCTACCAGCTTGTATCTGTTTGCTTTCCCAACCATGACACACAACCCCTCCTTAAACATGACACTATTCAACCTCTTTTTATGACTGTGAAAGATCCCACAAATGGGATCTCATGTGGGCATTTATGTGTCAAAGCCCAAGTTCACATTGAAGATTCGATTCACAGCGCATAAACCCAGGGGTTTGGTCTCCTGAGCACCATGAAGTGTGTAATTGACATGGGAAGCCATGGGTGAACCCAGCCATTAATTCTCAAATTGGCTGGAGTGTCTTGACTCCCTGAATTTGTCCTGAATATTAATGGTTTCTTCTCAACCTTGCTGTTCTTAGATATTATTTCAGCAGTTTCTACTGACGTTTGTGAAACATGCTACACCCCTTTGCTGCTAGATGTGCCTTATGGCCAAGTAAGCATTTCAGAACATCTTTTCAATCACATACAATTATAATTACTTTCCCCTGAAAACCCAAGTGTGAGTTGGGTCCACTAATTAGCTTTTTATCTTGGTAGGAGTAAAATGTGAACCTTTCAAAGCCTGCCTAGAAATGCTACTAATTTTCATTGAAGGCTATCCCACTGGTGGGTTGCATGCTTCAAGCTGTACAGTGTTTTTGCTGTAGCCGAGGATGAGGTGAAGGGAGCAACGAGCCTCTGCTGTCTTTTGCAAACTCCTACAGGGACTGGCAGCAATTGCATTCCTCTGTCTTCATATTCACTTTCCCTCACACTAATTTCACACCTGGCTAGATACTGGAGGCTGGATGATATAATGCAGCTTCCTAAGGGATTGTGTCGTTTCTCAGATAATCATTTAAAAAAAAAAAAAAAGAGGGAGAGGGAAAGGTATCTCAACGGGAAAAGATGAAATCAAAAGCAGCACACCTGATACAGCAAGAAAGTCATCAATGCTTGTAATGTCATCCACAGCTTCAGTGAGCACATGTATGTGGTTCTCCCATGTGTTTTTATACATTTCCATGTTGTTTCTCACCACCTGGCTTTTGGGTTTGGCTGCAAGAGCTAAAGCAGCGTTGATAACCTACAGGAAAAGAAAATGCACACTTTTCTTTGTAAAATACCCTAAAATCAGGCAGAAAAGTATTTAACTACATTTCAGTTTTCCAAGCTCTACAACACAAAAGTCTCAGTTTTCACACCACATAGAAATATTGTGCATATGCTAACCTTCATGATGATTTTAAATTCTGTTACAGTGAGACAGGAAACAGCATCAGAGGGTCTCAAATGGAAGACTAGCAGATAGACACAAGCATCATATCCTTTGCACTCATCACCATGGTAGATGGTCAGAGGACAGAGATGCTTACTTGCTCATCTTCTGCAGTGCCACCATCATGCATGGCCAGAAAGGGGTGTTGCAGCTACTAGCTCAGCAGCAGTCAGGGGACAAAAGCGGCCCAAACCATTCTGCCTTCCCCTATGATAGCAGCTCAGCCTAAGAAACCTGTTGTTCATGCACAGATTAGGCTTTCAGGCTGCCCATCTGCTAACTTGCCCTTCTGCTTTCTGTCTCACCTTCAAATCTTCAAACTGACTGCAAGAAAACACTTGTGGTTTTTATTTGTATGTGCAAGAGTCAATTATTTAAATAATTTAAAGAAGATGAATAGTCTGTATGGTGTCAACGGAGCCTCTGAGCACCAGATACTTCCTGTAGAGCAGGCACAGATAATAATACTTACAAAATTTTAATTAGGTCAGGGTACCTGTAATGGCTATCTCTTAAAAAATAAATTAATACCTAATACTTTTAAGAGAAGTGATAAATAAAGACTGGAAGCATACTGGAAACCATCCTTGCTTTATAAGTCCAATTTTAAAGGGGTTGGGTTGGGTTAGGTACTGTATTTTCAGTTCATAAATCACATGACATAGACACATTACGGGCCAACATGAGGCATGACCTAAGCAAAGGATGGGAAGTTAAATGCAACAGCTAAATCAAACATGTAGCTTTGCATATATTTTTTGAAATTCTATATAGAATTGTTTTCTTGTTGAGTAAGGAAGCTCCTTGAATTTTCACTGTATTAAATTGCTTCCAGCTTTAAAATATACCAAGACATCAGTCCTCAAAACAAAGACATTTTCTTTTAGGGAATATCCATTATTCAGATACTTTTCAAGTTAACGGTTCATTAAAACACAGAAATCTAAATCAGTTTCAAAAAGCTATTAGGTTTGAAGGTAAATCTTGCGTTTCTAATAGAGGGTTTTTTTTCATACCAAAGCTGCCTTTGACAAACAGAACAAATAATAAAGAAAAATGGTCAAAAATTAAAAGCTACTAAACCATATTCTGCATTACACAGGCATTTATGATTTGCATTATTAAACAAATATATAACACAAAAAGAAATCTCATATGGCCCTGAATATATAAAAGGAGGTACTCCAAGTGTTGGGAAAGCCTGAGATTTGAAGGCAGCTAAAATACTTTTTGTCAAAAACCAAGTTGGTTTTAATTTTTTTTCTTCCTTTCTCTTTTGAAAAAAGAACACCTGAGTAAAATGTAAGTCATTATTCAAATGTTTCTTAGTAACGTGGAATATATGTATTATTTTAGTTCAAATTTTATTGTACAATTAAACGGAACTGCTAAATAGAACAATATTGCTACATCATTCTCTCACACCCAAATTCTATATTCCACCTTGCTATAGGTGGCCATTTCTTCTATCAGAGCAACCAGTTTAAATGTTTGTACACAGGAATGTTGGTACTACCCCAGATATGATAGGATGCCAACCTTCACAGTCTGCCAACGCTGAGCACAGTTTGTGAAACAACCTGGAAAGCTCCAGGTGATCAGAAAAACATGATGCCCCAGATATTATGGGCCTTCAGCTTCAGCACAAGTTGCCCCACTGTCACAGTGCTGCCTGATGTGTTTGCAATGCCAGTTAGAATCCTAAAATCATACAATTTCAGAGTTGGAAGGGACTCCAAGGGTCACGCTGAGGTCCAACGCCGAGGGCCTTCTGGCGGTTCCCTCATTACGAGAAGCAAAGCTACAGGGAACCAGGCAGAGGGCCTTCTCGGTAGTGGCACCCACCCTGTGGAACGCCCTTCCAGCAGATGTCAAAGCGATAAATAACTACCTGACATTCAGAAGACATCCTAAGGGAAGTTCAGGGAAGTTTTTAATCTGTGATATTTTAGTGTATTTCTGGTTTTTATGGAAGCCGCCCAGAGTGGGGGTACAAATAATAAATAATTATTATTATTATTATTATTATTATTATTATTATTATTATTATTTAGTCCAACCCGCTGCAATGCATACGTTTGTCCCAGCATATTCTTTCCAGGCAGGCCAGGTGCCCCTGGAACGTTCCTAAGACACAAAGGCAAGACCCCTCCAGTGTCTGACCCAAACAGGATTCAGGGGTATACAGCCCCAGCACAGAGAGAGGCATAAGTTGACCACATGACATAAAGGGATATGAATTGCCATGCTTTCCCCATTTCCTCTGTCTTACGTTGCCAGACAGTTTTGCATCTCAGCCTCATGGCAGGCAGTTTTGAGGCCAATGTAAAATCCAAACTCTACTTGGTTTGTGTCCTCTTTATACAGAGTCAATTCAATAACGAAAACAAAACTGATATTTTTGTTTAGCTTCCTAATTAAGGGCTAAATTGTGCTCATACACTGCAATCCTGCACCATGTAAATAAATGTTTTTTTTTTCATCTTAGTGTATAAATAATTCAAAGTTATATAAGCATTAACTAATAGAAAAGCATCCTTTGTTTTTACCAATTTAGCATTTCACTCTTTGAAATCTTTCTACTGTCATTGAAGCCCCTTAAACAAAACACTAGGGTGATATCTCTGAAGAGGTGACTTAAACTTCCAGTACAGTACAATGCACCAGTGCTGCTGAAAGCAATATAATATGGTTCTTTGCAGCAAAACATCAAACCAGAAGATTTAAGAGATTATTAGGAGGGCATCCTTACAGGGACACATACTTAGCTTATCCACCTGGTAGAAATTTGTCTTTGACATTCAACACACACTTTGAAAAATGCTTCATAGTAGGCATGGCAGGTACAGAAGAGCACTGCACGCTAATGCCAGCCTTAGCCACCATCTATCTCCCCCTTCAAATTCAATATGTCCCTGGGCCAACACACCTTTTTCATAATTAAAACAGGTACAGGCAACCTGTCTCTTTATCAAACCTAATGCAATCCATTTTCTTAGTTTTCATTAAAGTGGTTTCTCTGAAGATTAAAAACAAAAAACAAAGCAAACCCCTCAAACTGAGGGCTAAAATCCAAAGGGCGAGATGCAGAATACTTTTCTGCCACTCTTTGCTAGTGCAGGGCCTTGCACTGCATGAGAACCTGCTCCTGGGAGGACACTGAATACAGCAGTACATTGTTGTTGTTGTTTTTTAAAAAGAATAATTTAATGCATAATTATAATGTTAATTAAAATGCTCTTTTACCGGGTTTATGTTGCACATTTGTTTTTAGATAAATATGTTATTGTTTTCATGTTGTATTTTTGGACACCTCTTAGGAATTTTTTAATATTAAGGACAACTAAATTTCTGCCCCAGCGCAAGGGGATTTCCCCCTCTCTTCTCTCCCCATGTGTGCCCTGCACCATCCCCAAATCTGCTCGAAAGGGTTGGGGGAAAACCCAGAAACAATTTAGGGGAGTGTGGGGAGGAGAGGGGGAGAACGTTCTGTTGCACCAGGAGAAAACCTTGTAATGACAAAGCATTCACCTTAGCACTACATTGAATACAACCCAATGTGGTTCAGAAACACTCTTACTTATTTATTACATTCATATCCCACGTTTCCTCCGAGGAACCCAAGGTGGAGAACATGGCACTCCTTGTTTCCTTATTTATCTTCACAACAACCCTATGAGGTAAGTTACTCTGGGAGCTGGTGACCGGCCCCCAATCCTCCAGTGAGCTTCACGGCTGAATGGGAATGTGGATCCTGGTCTCACAGGTCAATGTCTTACCCTTTAACAATTACATCACTCTCGTTCTCCTTTAAACAAAATAAATAAATAAGGATATGAAGCTGGGGGTGAAACTTGTCATAACACTTTGTTTCCATGGAAGGAAATGCTTGCTGCTCACACTTGAGGAGGTAGGAATGGACTCTGGCCAAGAGAGGCAACTGATGCTATTCTATTTCTTTGTGCACTTTGGGTCAAATTACATCTGAAGTGTGTTTCAGTTTCTCAGCATTTATAACAACATAATATGAAATTGCCTCCAGTTACAATTTATATGAAGAGAAACATGCTGCTTGAGTTAGCCTGATCCTCCATTCCCTTTCCCCTTTCCTTTTTTATGAAGAAAACCTTCTGAGACTCCACATTTAAACTCTTCCCTGGTCTCCTTGCTGGCCCTAGTAGGACCAACTTGGCCAGTTAGCCCTGGTGATCATTTGATGTTTACTGACTGGGTTCCCCCCACCTCCCAATTTTTTTTTTGAATTTTTGAATTTTATTGACATTGATACTGCATTTATGTTGTATTTTATGCTGTTTTTAAGTCGCATTTTAATCAATGTTTTATATTTGCTGTTAGCCACCCTGAGCCCGGTTTTTAAACCGGGAAGGGTGGGGTATAAATAAAAATTTATTATTCTTATTATTATTGCTCAAAATGGCTGAATTATTTCTTACAACTATGGTTGCGCCAGGTAGCAAAGCAGAGTAGTCCTTTTAGGAACAATACTGCCCAGATACCTTTTCTGACACAGTTTTCTGTTCTATTTTTTAACAAATAACATAACATGACATTCCATTCCATTAGGTAAATGTGGAGGATGCATCAGATTTGGACCAGGCAGACTTAGGCTTAAATCCTTGTTCACTGATAAAGTTGTAAATTTTGTGTGTGTGTGTGTGTCCCCTGTTGCCCTCTAGATGTTACTTGGCCTCAACTCTCATCACTCCTGTCCATTGGCCATGTTGCATGTTGCTGACACGATATTGAGTTCAACAATATTTAGGGGAGTACAGGTTCCCCATCCCTACTTTAAATAATCACAGCATGAGCTCTCTTCTGCTTCTTTTGGTAAGAGAATTAAAAAGCAAATTTTTGTTCCCTATTTCCCCCCACCCAAGTCAAATTCAAATGGCATCTTCTTCCTCACTAGCAAAATCACTAGCTGCAACAACCAGATACCAGTTCTTACAAAGATAATAGAACTGTAGAGTTGGAAGGGACCCTGAGGATCATCCAGTCCAACCTCCTGCAATGCAAGAATATGCGGTTGTCCCATACGGGGATCACACCTGCAACCTTGACATTAACAGTACCATGCTTTAACCAGCTGAGCTATATGCCTTCATGCATTGCTTCACCCATCTATCAAGGCATGTCACTAGAACTGTTAGCCTCTCCCATCCTCACTCCTGTAAGGCTTCCAAGCCTTGAACAGTTGTATAGCACTAGTTTCTTTCCCCACTGGAGCATCTGCACGGTGGGATAAAATTTGTTTCAGCCTGTCCTGCAATCGTCACAAACAGAAGGCATCTGCCAGAAACTGGCTACTGGCCATAATGGCTGTGCTGCCTCCACTGTTGGAGGCAGTATGCCTCTGAATAACAGCTACTAGGCATGGGTTTCCCATAGGTATCTGGCTGGCCACTGTGAGAGCAAGATGCTAGGGCTAGATGGGCTACAAGGATACAAAGCTACTTAAGTCACAACCGGACAGAACCATTGGTGTAAACTGTGTTTAGCATTGCACTAGAGCAGGGATGAGGAATGTTTTCCCCTCCAAGTGCTGTTGAACACCAACTCCCAGCCAGAACAGCATATGGATGAGTAGTCTAGCAACAAGTGGAGGACCACAAGTTCCCCATCTCTGCACTAGAGTGACTTGCAAATGATAGATCATGGAGCAGCAGGGGGTTACCCATACTTTTAAGGAGACCACACTGATCCATACACTCTTGAGTGAGGGGCAACAGCACACAACAAGGTTGCTGTGAAATGATGAGTGGCTTTTGGAAGAGGTTTAGAGAGCTTGGGCTTTTTCATGGAAACGCTGGAATCCATATTCTAGAAATCTAGAAATTTGTTTGCAAATAAAGAAAGAGAGAGTGAGAGTGGGTGGAGGGAGTGGCAGAGGAACAAAAAATGCTATTTTCCCTGTAGCTTCAGGAGGAGATTTCAAAAACACTTGCATTCTTGATCCACTTAACTGGTTTTGAAATAACGGACTGTGAGGCTCTTGAGCCAACCTGTACACAAAACTCCTTATTTAAAAAAACATTTGGTATTTCCTTGGTGAACAATTTAGCAACCTACTTGCACATAAAGTGAAAGGACAGGCTACGGTAGCTTGCTAGTATATGTTATATAATTTGCCTAGAGCAATCTTGGTTCATCACATTCAATATCCCACTCGAGAGATACATATGCAATGAAGACAAAGGCACAACTGTTAGCCCAGGGGCTGACTAGGAGTTTGCAGGAGTTGCTTATGATGCTCTTGGAACCGGAATTCCACAGCTGTGACCCTGGAGTCAGGTTCAGTCCTGTATCGGCTGTTTCAGCCTAAAATACACCATGGGCGTTTGGCATATTAACTTGCATTTTGTTTCTACTTCTGCGTTACTGTGCAATCCTACACACGTTTACTAAAAAAAATGCATATCATTGTGTTCAGTGGGGTTAGCTCCCTAGCGTTCACAGAACTAAAGCCTTCATAATGCAGATCTTATTATTGCCTGGAACACCACCTTGTGCATCTCCTTCTTTGTATTGATATTCTGTAAACAATCCAATAACCTATTTCTTTTTAGTCAATAGACATCTCTCTTTTAACTATCAATCCTAGTATTGTCTCCTGGAATGATATGCCTCAAATGCATTTCCTAATACCACAATCCTATAACCCCTTACTGTAATCCTATAATCCCATTTAATTCAGTGGAATTTACTTCTGAGTAAACATATATCAATTGAGGCTGCACATCTCTTTCCTGTTTTGATTTTGCAATGTTACCCAGTTGCCCCTTCATATTGTGCAGAAGAAAATCGAGTATTTAATGATAAAGGTATGTGCAGTATTTAATGATAAAGGTATGTGCAAGGTATTCAAATGAACATTTTGCAACTTTTTATGGCATTCAAATAAAAGCAACACAACACAAACTGAACCTTTAGAATGCAGATCAGCAGCAGCCTGAGGACTCAATCTGGCATGGAAGTAATATTGATGAAATAAATTTGTCATTTGTGATGTGGCCATAGGGTTAGGATTGGTATAGGACCAAGGAAAGAAAACCCATTAGAGCCTAATTAGGCTGTTTTGGCAGATTTTGCAAATATTATTCCATATGTTCCATACAGATTAAATCACATCAACCTCCTGCCTCGAATTCAGCCTTGTTCTTGCAATAATTAGGCAAATTAGAATCTTCTTTCTGACACTGTGCCAGCTCCCACTGATCTGCTTTACTATCCTACACAATTTCCAGGGTGCCTGCATGCATGTGCTATTATATTAGGTCAAGATCATTCAGTGATGTAGCTCCAGGTATTCTGAGGAGGTCTGTGCCTGATTCCAATATGGTTGCCCATGCCTTTAATGCAGTTTTGATACCTATTGAGCTCGATCTAGCCAACAATCCAAGTTTATCTGGGGCAGAGGAAGAATATCACTAAACTAAGATTGTATAATCCACTGGTTCGTCCCCCCACAGTTGTGCCACAATGTCACTGCTTCCAAATCTGACAGCTTCCATCATGCCAAGCCCCAGATTAATTGACTGCCTTTTATGTGACCAAATATCTGGCTGGTCTATATCCTTGCAGCAGCCAGGGAAAACCAGCATAGTAAAGCTATTCTCATTGGCTACCTTCTATAACTTCAGGATAGTCCAAAACAAGGAGTAATTAGAGGTGAAATACACTGCCTATTGGCTAGAGCGTTGCACTAGGACCAGGGAGAATCCTCATTCAGTCATGAGGCTCAATGGGGAATGCTAGGCTTGTCTTTCAGCCTAACCTACCTTATATAATTATTGTGAAAACAATATGGTAGAAGGAACTACGGTATGTTAACCACCATGAACCCCTTTGAACAAGGGCAATATAAAACATAACCAATTACCAAATATTTACATTTTATTTAAAGTTGAACCTCTTTGTTTCACAATACCAGCTGATTAGGGTGTGTGTGTTTTTTGGTAACTCCCATAAGTATTAAACTTAATGATACTTGACCATTATTTGACAGTATTTGAGCAGTCAATTAACCAAATCCTTTTCTCCCTCCCTTTTTAAAAAATGAGTCACTTCTCAAGCCTACCTAGATTCCAACAAGAGAGTTCATTCACACACATATATGAAATTGGCTGAGGACAGGCTCTCAAAGTTTGCCACTCACACACAAAATTCAGGCCACAAATATGCATAGAAATTCTGAGAAACCACCCAACATTTCCCTTAAAAAGTCAGAAGTTTTTTGAAAGCATAATATGCAATGTTTGTTATGTGTTTTAGTTTGAATTTAATTATTATTGTTTTTCTTTTTTAAAAGATTGTCACCTATTCTGAACTTCTGAGATTGGATAAACTTTTAAAACACTACATAATTTGGGTGTTTATAAATCTTTCACAGAGGGTAACACCATTAGTATTTTAAAGAGAAAAAACAGCAAAGGGTGGTGATTCAAGAGGCACATGGTTTTAAAACTGTTCTAGGCAATGATAAGATACTGTGGCCACAAAGCAGCCAGAGATGATACTTTTAGTTTCTGCAGCTTCACTTTAGATTTGACCAGCTGTGGTTATTTTCCTATTTTAACATTCTCTTCCCACACTACACATTTTCTTCTATATTCCTCTACATTCTTCACAATGAGATCAGCCTCTGACTCATCTTTCCATCATTTTTTCTTTCTTTTTTTTAACCAATATGTGAATATTTGTAATAATGACTGGTTCATGACACTTATGCACCCTTGTAATATGAGGTGTTTTAACCTCTAGATTTTTTTAAAGCTCCTTTCAGAAAAAGAATCGTTCATTATCACCACCATTTGATTCTGTTGACTGATGTGAGGAGTCCAGGGATCAGAAATCTTTATCCAGAATTGCTCCACTGAGAACACGGAATGTAAAAATTGGATTTCCCCCTTACAGCCAAAGTGAATAAAATTTTCCAGCATCCAAGTGGATTAAGCCAGCCAAATTGCAGGGGTGGGGGGGACGACTGATCTAGGGGATTCCTTCATAATCCATATTAGGGCAATACCTTTATTAGTTCAACTAAATGGCCAGTTTCCACATCAGTTTCATATTTGGGGGGTGGGTGGGCTGGGGGACTAACTACTGCTCTTTCTTATCTTGAAATAATTAAAAGATGTCCAAGTGTTGTGCATTCTTGCTTATTCTAAAAAGCTTTCTGATTTTTTTGGTGTCCTTCAACGTGATCCTCCAGTATAGGCCTTACATATCATACAACATGAGGCTGCCTAGACTGCTGCCTGTGGAGTTCTGAAAGGCTCTGTTTATTTGTTTTTTGGTTAAAGCCAGAAAAGTAGGATTCAGAAAAAAAAAACTTGAATAAGGCTTTTAACTTTTCTTTTTTAAGCCCTCTGTTGTTGCACTTTAACAAAATAACAAGGAAAAGAAAACAGATTTCTTCAATGTTCCACAGGCAAGATTTTGGATAGCCTTTCTTCTTGCTAAGCCCATGAACCTAGAGAAACATAGAAATATACAAAAATATAGAGGTATAAAAAAGATGGAGCTGTATGATACCGAAATGTTCAGAGGCAAAACAGCAACAATGGGGGCCCTAATCCAACTGGAGGCAGGGTTAATGACATTGAGCTTAAACTTGAGAGGGAGGGAAGATTCCTGAATCACCTCATCTGCCTCATTATTCAGCCTCTCCACAGAGAGCCAATGCACACCTCTACAATATATTTAAAGACAACACGTTTAAAAATCTCATCAGGTTACCTTTATTGAAGATAACCAAGTGACGCCATCAAGTAATTCTCAAAATCAATTTCTCTAAGCAACAGAGAATCCAGCAAACTGGATTTTTAAAAAATGAATAAAATAAGAAAAATCACCAGGAGGATGTTTGCGGCCAATTCTTCAACACATTAGGATTTCTTTTTTAAGATATGAGATTGATGAACTCCTTCCAATGTGGAAATTAATTCTAGACGCTGCTGCCAGAGCATAGGCCCTGCAGCCAAGCTGTTTGCTGAGGAGTGCTTTGGCAGCCAGGATGAAGAAATGTTCCTCAAGTGATACAGCGGCAGTGGAGTCACTCTGCTAATCTAGCCTGAGGGACAGAGGAGAAGCCTCCATGCCAACACCTCCCTGAGTGAGAGAGGGGAGGGAAGAAGAGAATGGTTCTTTGCCCACAGCTGGCAAGCAAAGCAAAGCAAAAGATCTCCTTATCTGGATATCAAAAGAAGCAAGGAAGAGGATGTAATGAAATTTAACAGCAACTTAAATATGCCTGGAAATAGAAGAGATAGAAAAAGGTTATAGGGGTTTTATGAAACAGGCAGAGAGTGGGAGGTGTAATACATGTGTGCAATAAAATGTCTGAGAGGGTTCAACAAGAGAGGTTTAAATTTGTATTTATTATTCCATTTATATCCCACCTTTCATCCAAGGAGCTGAAGTAATAAAATTCATGGTCCTCACTCCCTTCCTTTTTCTCTCACAGCAAATTTGCTGAGAGCCTGTAACTAAGCCAAAGTCACCAGTGAACTTCATGGTTGTGCATAGAGTTGAGCCCTGGTCTCCCAGGTCATAGCCCAACAGTCTAACACATAGTCCACTACTCCATATTGGCTCTCTCCCGAATGTGCCGTTAGTGGTAGATAGAATGTCCCATGACCTCATTTCTAAGATGTAATCAAGCTCAGTCTTCTCTTGTATCCCATGCCAGTGATTCCACAGATTAGTGACCTTTGTATGACCCACTTCTAAAAGCAGGTGCTTCAGAAGTGGGTGCCTGAGGCTACATGTTTAAGTATTGCTCATGGTCCCATCACATGTGCATCCCTCCCCCTAAGAACAACCATTCAATTTGGCTGGGAGTTCAAAGCTGGTCAGAAATGGTGCTGGTTGCATCATTCCTTCATGCAACATGGCCACAGGGCTTCTAGATAAGGTAGGATTGCCATATGTCCTCTTTTTCCAGGACATGTACCCTTTTTCAAGGGTATGTAAAATAAGAGTCGTCAAAGAGATCCATAGTTAAAAGTAGAAGTTGGCAAATGTGTCCTTTTTTGCTCTTCAAAACATGGCAATCCTACCATGTGGTTAGGGTCAGAGAATATTGCCTCTATTTTGATTGTTGGTAGTGGACTGCAACAGCTGTACCCAAAGACATGTTTGGTGATAATCCCAGGTGAGTACAAGCACTCATACCTTCAGCTGAAGATTATCAACTGGTCAAGATTAGCATAACAAATGTTCTTGGCTGGATTTGCTAATTTTCTTTGTTTTGCTGTATTATTGCTACTGATATGTCAAGTGCTGTAATATGCAGAAAAGCTTGAAACCCATTCTGATCCAACCAACCCAAAACATTTTTCTAATTGAGCTGGAATAGAAAATGCCCCTCTCCCACCAGTAAAGTTATTTTGACACTCAAGGCAGAAAATCCCACAAGCATCTCTCCCCGTTCTTGGAAGTAAAAATATAACAGTGATAAATAAAGAACAATTCACGGCCCTTAAGTGACACCCAAAATTAGCAGGACAGCCCTAATTCTGAAGCCTCATGTGCCCAACCTCATTTAGTTAGCTTATAAAAACAGTTTAAGAAAATGCCTTAGTCAAATCAATACTGTATCTAATGGAGATGCTGTGAGAGGATGTATACAAGAAACAGATCGATTCTGGAATATTCCATAGGCTAAATTCAACTAAATAGTTGCACTACCTAACAAGTTGTGCTAGAGCAGATATGCTCACTTCCCCTACTTGTGTCCTACCCCCATCAGCTCTGAGGGGTTGGAATAACCCCCAGAACAGCTCATAAGAACAGAGGAGATTGTTCCATCCAGCTGGGAGAAATGTTTGCACTGATGGAAGGATCATAACAGTGCAATGTTGAATTCCTCCCCTTGTCTTTTGTCACTCAGACATCACAGCGCTTACAACCCATTATTACATTGGCCTGGATCCAGAACAAGTTGGTTGCACTTAGGCCCCATTGAAATAATAATAACAAACCTGAGCACCATTGATTCCAATGGGGCCTAACTGTGAAGAACATGCTGTGATCCAACTCATAATAATTTCACAATGACTGCAAAACAAAACTCCAAGTGCTCTACTGGAAGAGCCTGAATCCCTTCAAGGAATGTTCAAGTTTGAAGCCTCACTGACGTGAATGAGGCTTCTGCCAGCAAAACACTTTATATCTAGGTAACATTTGGAAACAAAACTTTCCAGCTCAGACTTCTGAGTTGGACAGAATGCATGTGCGCAAGAGATAGGGAGCAGAAACATATGGGTGTCAATGCAGAAGGATGGAATCCTGCCTACAAATGCAAAAATAGACTAAATCAAGTCAGATGCTGGACAGCTTTGGTAGCTTTATGCCAATGCTAGGCTCCCATTTGTCTTACCTGGCATACACTACTCCCATTACTTACAGGGTACAGCCGTCCATATCAACGCTTCTGCTGCAGTAATGTGCAAGATGCAGATACAGCAAATCCTCCCCCTCCCCACAGTGTTTCAACTGCAAAATCTGTTGTCTTCATCAGCATTTGGCAAATGTAAGAATCCAAGGAGGAGTAATAAGCATTCTTGCTCAAATGTGGCAATGCCAACCCATCTTGTGCTTTAATTTATATGCTAAATTTGCCCATCTGAAATCTCTTAATGGGTGTTGGGAAGAAGCTAACCATTACCAATGCCTCAGCTGATTTGTTTTCATGTATTATGGTACTGTTAAAAAAAAATTCATAGAGCACAAGCACAACAGCAATTTATCATCTCGGTGCTCCTGTCCTTGTGTTGTTTTATTGTTATAGTTTGCTATAGTTGTGGGCCTCTCACCTGCTCAAGCAGTACAAACTTTGACTTAAAGGGGAAACAGTTTACAATCCTGTGCCAGATTTAATCAAATTGTGGCTTCCATATACATTTGGAACTCTGTTCCCTTGTTTAAATCCCACCAGCTATGCAAGAATTACTGAGGTTGGCCACAGACAATCCTTTACTATAAGAGAGCCACATGTGAGCTTATGGAATACATGCACTGACCTAGAATGAGGTGGCCTAGATGAGGTGGTAAAACTGTTCCTGGAGTACAGCTGAGCCAAAATGTCTTTTTCTCACCCTACTTCTGGGGAAAAGAAGGCCGCTCTGCAGAATTTTATCAGAATTTTCTCCAGTTTTATGTTGTGGCAGGCACGCCCCTCCCAACACACCAACACACACACACATACACCCTGAAGAGAAAAAGAATTTGTGCTCCCACCACTGCTAATAGTGAGCCCCACTCCTGAGAGTGGGATTTATCCTCCCACTGCCACAAATAGGGTGCAACATTTTGAGATGCCATTTGCATACAGCTCTATCCTAGATGATATCAGGATAGAGATTGTATAATTGGATGCTTCTACCTTGGGGGGGGGGGATATCCTGCACATAGAAAATTAGATGTCAGAGATAAGGTTTTTAGCTTAGACCTCTCCCTGATATGGGGCACCATTCAATCATACACTCTGCCTTGGATGTCATAGAGAGACATTCAACAGAGCTCCAGAGGAAGATCTCTGCTCACATGATAGGATTTCCTGTTCCTCTCTTACCCAAGAAACCTCATGTGCTGCCTGCAAATAGGCCCTGGAGGATCTCCCAAGCCTATGGAGTAGATTTGGGGGACACACAGAGGGGATGGTGAATCCATTCTGCTAATGGTGTCCAATCCTGTGGTGAACAGGTATCATTCATACTGTCCAGGAACAGTTTTGCCACTAATCAACAGGCTTGTCAGGAAACAAAAGACACAATTCCTTTCCATTCTTACACTAAACTACACCTTGAACCAATTGTGAAATTTGGTACTTTGCAATCTGATATTTTCATCATGCTGCCTAGAGGAATCCTGACTGCAAACCCACATTATGTAGCTCAAGTCATTTATGTTTGTTCCGCCTACATAGAAAGAAAACAGTCATGAGTAAATGAGGAAAAGGAGTACACAATGAGAACGACTGAATTTATGGTCCTATTAATTTCTACGGAAACAAGTTTAGTTATTCTTGAACTTTCCTCAAATAAAGTAAGGATCTGGTCAGTATTATTTTGCTTTAATTAAATATAGATTTACTGGATGCACTTACACCAAACTCAAATTACATGTTGAAAATAGGCTTGTTAATAAGAGCAAAATAACAAGCTTTGCATTAGCCTATTGCTATGATTGAATCTAAGCTCAAAATGCCACCAAATATAAAGAGATTTCCAATTTTAATATGATTGTGATTGCTAATAAATGGAACACAAATATTCCCTAATAAACAAATATGATTCTTTTCTTATTTTTAGAAAAAGGGCTTGGTATCAGTACTATTAGAACTTTTTATGATCTAGATATATGAACTTTAAAAATAATGAGATGAATCCACAGAAGGCTTCATCTCCTATGGTCTCTGATGAACAAGAAAGGAAATTTGACCTTATAAACTGGGGGAGGGAAGGAAATAATGCAATTTTGAGTGCAATTACCTTTACACTTCCTTTTAGCATACACTGCAATATTCTATCTTGTCTTGCAGAGACATGATGGCTTTTGACACTCCATTCCAAACCACATAAATTAACAGGCAAGGGTCAAAAGTGCTATAAGGTGGGAGATACATGATCAGATC
The DNA here is from genome assembly GCF_964252035.2 of Podarcis erhardii. Lineage (NCBI taxonomy): Eukaryota > Metazoa > Chordata > Lepidosauria > Squamata > Lacertidae > Podarcis > Podarcis erhardii. The sequence goes on from NC_138509.1 coordinate 28,785,925, forward strand.
TCCCAACCTTTTTTTCTTTTACATCAAAGGAGGAGAAGGGAGCAACTAATGGCCAAACTATATGTGACTTTTATTACATAGTTTACTCTGGATTGCAAGTTTTTTTTCCCTCTTTCTCCTGTGCTAGCAATTATGAAAGAAAAAGCTTTCATTCAAGGGCAAACTGTAAGATAAATGTCATCTGTCATTTAGTCTTAATTCAGTCAAGGAAGAACTGCTGGGGGAGAAGTCAGTGAATACCTCCCCCCCCCCCCCAGTAAGCCAAGAAAATCTTTAATGAAAAATATTTCAAACAAACCAACAAACAAAAATGGTTCTGGGACTAAGCCTTGGTTTGGAAAGTGCAGAATGTCCACTTGCAGCGTGGCCACCTAGGTGTTTGTCTGTTCTTTTTATAAGGGTGGCTTTGGCAACAGCCACAGGGGACAGTGTTCCTACAACTCCCCAATCCTGTTTCAGAAGAACCTCTTCCTTCCCTCTGCCCCTGTACTTGAGGGTCATCACCTCTCTCCAGGGATTTGTCCAGAACAAGGTAAATGTTGGGGAATGGCTCCCTCCTGAACTCTGAGCCTTTTCCCTCTTTGCCTCCATATGGAGGTCTCCACCCTTCCCCCTGTCCCAGTACCTGAGGCAAGTGCCCGCTGTCTGGGCTCCAGTCCCTCCCAGGATGTGGCAGCTCCCAGGCTGAATCTTTTCCTCACTGATCTTAGCATCTTTCCTCACTTTGCCTCCATACAGGCATCTCAGCTCCATCCCGGCCGGCCTAGCCCAGAAGCAGCAGCCAAAGTCTCCTTCCTCTCTGAAATAAGTTGAGATGCTGTTTTAATTGGAGGAGACTTTGGCTGGTCCCTCTGCACCAAACATGGCCAGGAAGGAGCCATTCCTGCACGGAGAAGGGGCAGTGGGGAAGAGGCATGAGGGATGGCAGTCAGGAACTGCAGGGATGTCCTCTGGTCCTTCATCCTGGGAGCTGGAGTTGGAGCCTCATCCCTAGAGGTGTGGCCCTGTGGAGGAAGCAGGATATTGTTTGGGCTCTCATGTCAATGGGCTCTCACTTTCCTTGGATTCCCCAATTACTCTATTGCCACACCATGCTGCTGGTTAAATTCACAGTGCATAAAATCTCTGGTGGCTCCTGGATTTTTAATGCTCGCAGTTGTACTCTGCGAGCATAGTGCCACATGTGAGCCGAGACGGGGAATAGCCAGTGGTGGTGGAGGCCCTGTGTTGTCACAGATATTACATATGAGAAATGCCAGGGAACCCAGAAGTCTAAACTGAGAGATTATGTTTTTCAGCAGGACTCAGGGACCACCCTGGACCCTCAGCCTTTTGCTGTTGCCTCCTTGCGTTAAATTAAAGAGTCTTTGTAAAGGTCACACACAGTGATAGTGCAAACAAATAATACCAAATAAATCTCACTACGCTCCTGCCCCATGCAAGCTAAAGCCTGCTAGAGACATTCCCCTTGAAACCATAGGCTGTGTACCCACCATACATTTGGGGCTCATCTCCACTTCCCCTTAGGTCATGTGCCTAGCAAGCACAGGTGTGTTAACAGATTTGCTCTTTGCTAGACCGGCCAGCCTGGTTTGCAAAAGTCAGCTCAGGGATTCCTTGTCTGCAGCTTCTCCTTTCATTGATATCCCAATTAATCAAAAAATTTACCATTGATCAATTTCTAGCATTGGGAGTGGGGGGCTCCTGTAAATCTATAACAATACTTTCTCCTGTACAGTTTTTAATGCCTCTATTGTTGTGAACTGATGCATGATTATATATTTTTTAAAAAATAATTTTTATTAACCGACAAATCAAATCACATCACATAAATTCCGAATTACAAAGCCAAATTTTAATTTTTTGTTGAGGGGACCCATATTTCAAGTTCTGAAGGGGGATTCCGATCATCTTCTTGCTACTGCGTTAATCAAATCAGTCCAAATAAAGTTCATAATTCTATCCAGTCTTATCTTGCTGTTTCTACATCTCATCTTGTTCGTACATTTTTTTCTTTTTTCCTTATGATCTCTTCTGGTAATCTCTTTAAGCAGATAAACACCAATTATAGTCCTGTGTGGATTTTTCCGTTCGTCCAATCCTCATATCGAGATGGTTTCCATATATCATCGCTTTCATAAATAACATCGCTCTTTCCATCATTTATCTCGCAAACTGTCGTTCTTAAGTCCCTATGAGGAGTCTCACACACAATATAAAAGCAGCTCTATTTCTCCTCCCAGACTCAAGTCCTCCGACAGAGCTTGCCAACATGGCGACGGTATTTTTAACTGTGTCATTCCAAAGCTCTTATACATTCCACGGTCTTCTTAAAACATGCTTTGATTAGAAAATTTATCTCCACACAGTCTTAAATCCACAGCTTAAGTCATTAAAATGACATTTCTGACTTGTGGGGGGGGGATTCTTGTTTAATCACATAGAGGAAAGAAAGGAAAGTTTCCCCCCTCCCCCATCCAGTCCCTTTGCCATACCGAGTCTTGGCGTATCTTTTCATGATTTAGTCTTGTTCCTCCAACTCGTCTTGTTTATCAGAGATCTCTTCAGTTAGCAGTCTTTACTCCCCCTCCTTCCTTGAAATATGTGCATTCACTACCTCCTAATTGATTCTTTTGAAGTTCTTGCAGCTAGTGGCGCAGATCAGAGACAGCGTCCAGGAGCGCTGAGATCCCACAGGAGGGCATTCTGCCTAGTGCCCCCATCCCCACAAATTCGGGGGTGGTATAGGGCACAGCAGGCAAGAGCAGCCCCCCCACAACCTTGGGGGGGTAGAGAGGCTATTTACTCCCATCACAGCCTCCTAATTACCTCGTGTGGGTCGGAGAGATGTTATTGTCAGCCATCTTGTCAGCCATCTTCCGATGCTCTCCTAGTGGTAAGTAAAGCTTATTTTTAAAGTTCCCCGGTTGATACCTGATTCTTTCTTAAGTGTGGTAAAAGGAGGGCAGGCAGCTAACTTCTTTTTAACAATGTTTATTACAACATATTATTTAATCGTTGGCATATCGAAAGCAACCAGTTGCTCTATTTTCTTTTAGTTTTAACATGTGCCAGTCATGCCATTCTCCTCTTTCAGGGAAGGGCACATTCAGACAGCAACCGGGACATCCCAGAAGGCATGCAAGGCCCTGAGCAGCATGGATTCCTCCAGCAACTTGGAAGGACTTTACAATTCAGAAAGGCAAGACTGGAATGCCACGGAAGACGGAGTTTTGCTTTTGTCCATCAGCTTGTGTGCTGGCAACGGAGACCATTCTCTTGAAGCGTGGCCCTGTGAAGGAAGAAGGACTTGGTACCCTCCTGGTAGATGTGGGGAATGGATGCTCAATGCCCCTGCCCTGACATTGCTTCCAAAGAAAGCTTGGCCCACCCACTTCAGGACAAGAACATCTCCTTTCTGCTCTCATGCAGGATGGTTCTTCTCCCATTCTCTGTTGACACTCAACTTGTAGGGTGTTCTCCCAGCCCCATGCAAATCTTTCCTTCCTCATACCTGTTCTTTTTACACAGAGTGCTTCTGCAGGAGCCACAACAGTGCACAAAGGAGATCCTGGAAGAAAGAAGAGTGGACCTCCTGTTCTAACCCTATGTGTATCAGCAAATTCAGTCTAATTAATTCCGATCTGATTATGTTCCTTTCTTCAAGCAAAATTATAGAAGATGCAGAATTCTTCTTACCCTTTTATTTCAGTTTGAATATTTCTAGTTGAGAATCTCCTGTTGATGGTAGGCAGTTCAAGGCTTTATCCCACAGTCTCGGTGCAGCCAAGAGTGCTCTCAACCGCTCTCTCCCCCGCCTCTTTGACCTTCAGCAGCGGTTATTCTGGGGATGGCGGGAGATTTGGTGCTATGCCGGAATCCTTGACACTCTGCACACCCTTGCAGAGCTTTTGTAGGAGGGGCGCCTTGCCTTGGTCGCCCCCCTCTGACCTCTGTGGGGCTCAGGTCTGTCCAGAGATCAGACCCGTACTCCCTGTTCTGTCGGCAGGAAACCGGAAGTCTCGTCAGTGAATACTTACTTAAGCTACTATTAGTTCCACCAGAAACAAAGTACACAAACACACACAATGCCTAATAACAGCACCAGGGGGGCCATTTTGATCAGGGAAATAGTACGGGGGGGGGAGAGCTAGTACAACTGGTACTCACCTGAAGGGTAGATTTACATTGCCTTCATAGGGTCATTGGACTGGGTTGGGCTCTGACTCCACCCAGGGACGAAGACTTGGAATGTAGGCTTGGCTCCCAAGTCAGTTGGTTTACAGACTTGTGGAACAAGTTAATATTTGTGCCTTACAGTGGTACCTCAGGTTAAGTACTTAATTCGTTCCGCAGGTCCATTCTTAACCTGAAACTGTTCTTAACCTGAAGCACCACTTTAGCTAATGGGGCCTCCTGCTGCTGCCGCACCGCTAGAGCATGATTTCTGTTCTCATCCTGAAGCAAAGTTCTTAACCCAAGGTAATATTTCTGGGTTAGTGGAGTCTGTAACCTGAAGCATATGCAACCTGAAGCGTATGTAACCCGAGGTACCACTGTACACTCTTGATGTGGAAATGTGAGAAATAAACTTAAAACTGGGAAAATGAGAAACTGAGAGAAACCAAACTTGACAGATTGAAAGCTTTTGGAATATATTGTCCAAGAAGCCCTGCCTAGAGACCTCATTACTATCATCAGGTGTAAGGCAAAAATGTTTCTGTTCTCCCAGGCTTTCAATAACTACTAAAGGAAGCACTTTCAGCTTACAGTAGTTTGATTTCACCATCTGTTTTGCTGTTTAACTTTGTTGTTTTAATTTGGAATGATAATAATATTTTTTGTGTCTTATCATGCTAGCTGCCGTTGGAACATTAATCTATGTTGAAAGAGTAGGGTTTAATTATGTATAACAAGCAATCAAGCAATTATTGCGGTATACTGTAGTATATCCCCACCAAATTTTCAGCACCCCCAAATACAATTTTTAAGTTAGCATTTTTACTTTTTGATGTTATATTGTGCCTCTTTGAGTCTTGGAAAAAACTGGTCCTATGAACACGTAAATCCCACTGAAAATGGAAATTACTTCTAAAAAGAGATGGATAAGATTGTGCTGTGAGGTTAGCAATGTCACATTATTTTTTCTCATCAAACAGAACTTTATTGTAAAGATGCTCAATTAAGCACAGCCAACTAGAAGTTGCAGACCTTTAGAATACCCCTGTGGACATCAAATAGCAATCCATTGAATGGTTTCCTGGGGTCTTCCTACTATGAAGCGGAGTGATTTATTACTGCGGCAAATAAATTTATTGGTTTTACTTTTCCCCATGCAGATTGCATGACAAGCTGGAAGACATTAACAGCAAAAAGAATAGCTATGTATTTATTTACTATTAAATTAATATACCACTCAAAAGATCGCAGGGTGGTTTATCGCATGAAAATAAAAAATGAAAACACAAAATAGTATCATAATAACAACAACCAAAAAACCAACAATCCCCTTCCACAAGCACATATTTTATTTGTTACATTCTTACTAAATCTTTTATTTGTTAAGTTATTACTGAAATGCCTCTACAAATTAAACTGTAACTGTTCTAACCACACGTTAAAAGGAAAACTTTCTGTTAATGACACAAATTATTCTTCTTCTTTTTCACAGCTCCTCTCGTTTATGTTTGAATATTATATAATTGCAAAACAAATTAAAAATACATGAAATAAAAAAGCAATCACAAAGAAGTACACTAATTATATGCACTGTTTTGAATAAGCAAGTGTCAAAGGCATAATTTGTCCATAATATAAATGATATGATTGACTGCATGGGCTGGCTGTAGAAATTAGCTTCAGGTAAAGCATCTGTCTCCAGTTATTAGCAGCCAAAGAGACGGAGACCCTTGTGGCTATAAACAGGCAAGAAGAACTTTTAGTTACAGGCAAATGTACTGTACCCTCTAACAGTTTATTAAAGGGCAAAAGAAAAAAAAATCAGTTTCATTCCAAAAAACTTCCAATTCTAAACTGCTCGCATGAATTCTAGCAACCCTCCACTTTCATGAATATTTGAGTGTGTGCACGCTTGCAAATAATCAGCATTGCTCAGCATTTTATCCCAGTTCACAAATGAAGTTCTGTGTTGAGAAGCTACCAGGCAGTGGCAGAGCTTCATGCTCCGGCACCGGGGGTCGGAGAGCAGGCAGGGGCGGGACTGGCGCACCGCCCGCAGGGGCATGGCGCGCGTCCTGGGGGCGTGGCACCCAGCCGCGATGGCACCCCACCGGGATCGCGCTGCCGGGGGCAGTACACTCCCCCCGCACTCCTCTTCCTCCACCAGTGCTACCAGGCAGCGCTGGCCCAAGCTATTTTGGCACCTGAGGCAAACCACAAAATGGTGTGTGTCCCATCCCCCTGCACCCAGGGCAGAAGAGGTGAGTGAAGATCCTACACTGGGAACAATGGGAGAATAAAGACCTACATTGGGGACAAGGGTGGGAGGAGACCACCAGCGCCTCCTATTCACCAAGCGGCTACTGTAGAGGTGGCATGGGGGCAGATTTGGCTTTCCAAGGAGCACACCATAGCTGTTTCTGCCACCACAGCAGCAGTTGGCGATGCATTCCTTGGAAGCCAGAACTGCTGTCCCTGTGGATTCTGCCACTTGAGGCAATCATCTCACCTTGCCTCATGGGTGGGTTGGCCCTACTTCCAGGTGAGCATATATATTGTAAAATCACAGAGGACCATTACGATTTCCAGGAGGTTTAGGTGGTAAACAGCATTGTCCCTTTTTTTTTTTTTTTTTTGCCTAGAACCCCTATGAAATCCTGCTATATTTCCACAAAAATCTCTTAAGTGGTTTACAAAACCCAACAAAAAAGGGAGAAATGTAATAAATGCATTATGAATTCCACATTCAAATTCAAACAATACTACTAATCATAATTCTCTAAACAATATACGTATGTAAAACAAGTAAATCCACAAAAACAAATTGTATACAAGATATATCAAGACACGTCAAAATGGAATGCAAGTACATTTTTAAAAAATTCACAAATGTCACAAATATATCGCAAAAGAAACAAAATAGAACCCCCATAATCATTCACCTATGTACTCAATCTATGCAAATCAATGTAAAACTAATCTAAACATGAGGATAGAAGGAATAAAATAAGGTGACTGGTATTTCGGAAAAGAAGATTCCATAAAAGAAGATTCAGCAGAGTCCAGTGTTCTGGCTATGTACTATTAAAAAATTATTTAGAATGACTGTAGAACAAAATTTCATAAATATTAATGAGAGGCTGTTTCATTCCAAATTATTTCTGCATGTCTTTATGGTTTCTAGGTGAGTAAACCTCTACACAAAACCTGAATGGATGTAGTACATTTCCAAACTCTACACCTTTGAGAAAATATACCCCTGGGCCATGAATTTCTGCATGGGTGAGGGCTGTCCTTGAGACACACATCAATATTGCCTTGCAGGCATTATATGTTTTCCTCTTCCGAAAAGGCATTTGAGGTCATTCTGAAATCAAAGGACCACAGCAGCAAGGCCATGCTTTCAAAGAATATTACTTCCCCACTTCCTAGCAAGAGAAAAACTAATGTGGCTGAGGCAGGCACACACATGCATTTTTACCAGACAACATCTGAATAGACACAGGGATGCCAGGTAATTGAATTAGCCAGCTAAAGAGCCAATAAAATAGCAAGGAAAGGAAATAGCTCGCATAATGACTGTTAATTTTAAAAACTGCTGTTGTTAAAATCAATTGGGTACAACATGGTTCTCAGCTATAGAACACTAGATTCTGCATTCGAATGAATTAAATTATAACTTACAGAAAAAAGGAAAGAAAAGGCAGACAGGAGCTGGTTCCCAGTGGTAAAATACAGAAAAGGTACAAAATATGAGTCACACTTTCTCTGGGAGATGCACCAAATCCCTACATTTTAAAAGGTTTTCAGATTTAAAAAATGGTTTTAATTGTGTTTTTGGTATTGTTCAGCTGCTTTGTTGTTTGCCACCCTAGGTGCCTTTGGGAGGAAGAGCAGGACAGAAATTTAATGAATAATAATAAGATTTAACAATGTAGATACTGTAAGATTAACATAAGCTAAAGGACCCCTGGATGGTTAAGTCCAGTAAACTGAAATTATGGGGTGCAGTGCTCATATCTGCTTTCAGGCTGAGGGAGCCAGCGTTTATCTGCAGACAGCTTTTCCAGGTCATGTGGCCAGCATGACTAAACTGTTTCTGGTGCAACAGAATACTGTGATGAGTGCCAAAGTGCAAAGAAATGCTGTTTACCTTCTTGCCACTGTCATACCTATATATCTACTCACGCTGGTATGGGGGGAGCTCACCCCATAGGCGGATTCGAACTGACGACCTTCTGATCAGGAAGCCCAAGAGGCTTGGTAGTTTTGACCACATCACCACCCGTGTCCCTTTTGTGGGTATTGTAGCTATAATACTGAGATGGATGGAAATATTAAATAACTAAAACAAAAATATAGGTTGCAGGCTCAGGTGTAGTGAACCTGGGTTCACCAGGGGCATGAGGGTACCTATAAAGACAGGGCAACAGCTTGGGATTGAAATGGCCACAACTTGTATTGATTATAGATGGAAGTAGGTATTTGGCATCGGCATTAGGTATGTATCTGGCATCAGCTAAGCCCGATTGTTGGCTGATTGGTTCATTAGGGTCAATTCTGGGTCCCCCCATGACACAGATCAAATGGGGCAAACCCACCAAGTCTCTACTTGGGGAGTTCTATGGCATATTAGCCCCTCTGTCTGGGCCTTAGGATAAACTTTCTCCATGGACCCCTTTACCTGGGTTCCCTAAACCTTTGTTCCAGTTTAGATTAAGGACCCAGGCCAATGCATTTTCTGCCAAAAGTTGTGACAGTTGCTGTGAGGTAGCCAAAACCTCCAGGCAAGTCCAATTTTTGTGCAGGCAGATTCCTCCCTGGCTCCAAATATGGCGACAGATAGATTCCACAGCAAGGTTACTTTCAGGCACTGCCAAGATATGCCGGGGGGGGGGGGGCTTCCATTGCCAACTGTGCTGCCCCCTCCAAGCACAACCAGAATATATGGTTTGTGGGTGGACCTGAGTGGAGTTAATTATTAATTATAAAGCCTGTACTTCCAGATTGCACCAGCTTTATTATGGAGCTCATGTTATGCAGCAAGATGCATTTCCAGTCTATTCCCCAGGACATTGTCTGAAGAATAAAGGGAGTTCCAATAATATAAAAGGCCATTCCTGAAGTAGAATACACTCCCAAGTCACAATACACCTTTTAAAACATGTAATTTCAATCTAAATATTTTCCTTCATTACTGTTTACTAAAGACTTCTTTTTGCTTTCATTGAAAGCAATGCTCACACAACAAACTGAATGGATCTTTGGGCTGCTTGCTATTGTGTCCTACTCCATTGCAAGGCAAGCTTATTTCTTAAAATTGGTAGTTTCTGATCAAAGGAGGTAACTCTAATAGTAATGCTATTCTGCTTTACCCATGGCAATTCTAGCATTCTGTTTCTTGTCTCTTCCAAAAACAACAACAACATAATACATTAAAATACACTGATTTTGTAAAGGGATCATGCAAAATGGGGAAATTAAAGAAAAGACTTTCCAGCACAAAAAAGAATTCAAATATTCTGATACAAAGGGATGAGAGACAGAAAATGATCACAACACACTTTTGTGAATTTGCTGTGGACTTTAAAGGAGTGTCAAGCTTTACATACATCTTTCATTAACAGAATTTCCTACAAATGATATAAGCTTCTGGACATATGAAGAAAAACAGTATTGCTTGAATAAACATTGATTTCACCAGAGTTTTCAAACCTAATATAATAAATGGCAAGGAGGACTCTGGAACAAAATGATGCAATGTATCTCTGGTATATTTTTGCTTCCTGTGTCTCTGGCTGAGGGGGCTGGAAATTAAACATTAGGCTCTAAGACTCCTTAGATCTTGCATCACATGGAAAATGTATTTTTAGATTTTGAATATTTAAAGCCAGTCTGCATGCAAGTCAACAGAGCATAAGGCTTCTGTATGGAATTGAATGCTTTGTTTGCTAAGGGAGGCAGTCTGAGGGCAATTTAATTAGCCACACCTCACACCTGAAATATAAAAATATACTGATATAAGCACCGCCCTCCAACCTGCAACAAGGTGTTGTGGCTGGGGGGTGGAGGAGGAAGTAGTCTGTATGTGAGATGCTTCTAACCCAGCAAGTGTTAAAATATAAGCCTGGCTAGCTTCCTGTGTTGAGATGATCACCTGGGTGATGGACCATTAAGAGAACAAAGGAAAGGGAACTCTGTTTGAGAAGACAAATGGGTGGGACCTCTCCATCAATTCAGAGATAGATAGTCTTTAAACTCTATTATGTGAGCTGGAAGGAAAACTGCTGGCCCTTAAGAATCTCCCTAGTCCACATCCTTCACTGCTCTGCACTGTCCTTGAATGTTTTTGTCTGGCTAGAAGTCTGCCCTTCATCTTTATAATGCTTCTTGCTTGGCTGGATGTAGAACAGAGAGGGTTGTGTGAGTGTGCATAGAAACATTTGCTTCTGGTCTCACCCACCACTGGCATGTGGCGCCCAGAACAGAAGGCAGCCCTCAGGGTGAAAATGGTGCTCCATCACTAACTTGTGAGGGCACTTCACCTTGAAATCCTTTAAATAAATGAACAGTTTGCTCTTGCCATGGAGTATTTCACTTCTGCATTTAAATGACAGTGGTATTAAAACCATTGGTGTTTGAAAGTGAGTTGGTAGTGCAGCCAGTGTGGAAGTAAAGTACTTGAGTATGGAAGTTGTGACTGCAATAAACTATTGCATTTTGACAGTATGGGTGCAACTGTATTGCCAGGTGAGTACGTGGATACTATTCTCACTAGGAGGGCCACCATTTCTTTACCTGTTCCTGAGGTTGCGTACCTCAATCGAGAAAGCAATTAAGATGCAAAAGAGGCATGGAATTGGAGATTCTGAGCATCTGGATCACCAGTATTTTAATTCCTTTCTTAAAAGATTTTTGGTTCTTGTAAGAGAGAGCCCAGGCACCAGTAGCTGGACAGGTGTGGAATTCTCAAATAAGAGAGTTGACCAACTGAGGATGCAGAAGGTGTTCTCAGTACTTCTAATCACTCCTGCATTCTATGTCATGCTTCTCAATACTGTGCACACACAACTGCCATCAGCAGTCCTACACGGAAGGTTCTTGTTGGCTAAACTTGACATGGACAGACAGTCTTTTAAATAGAGAAAGCCTCCCAATAGAAGACGTGTCTTCTGAAAGAGTCATAGAATTGTAGAGTTGGAAGGTGCCCCAAGAGTCACCTACGGCAACTCTCTGCAATGCACAGCAATCTGTCCTCTGCAAGAAAAGGGCACCCTCATGAAGGTTCTTATTCCTCTTTGTGCCCCTCTCTTTCACCCACCACACATTATCGCTGGCCCCAACCTGAGGCACCGTGATTCTAAGCACGTCCTACCTTGTGTTTAGTTTAACAGTGTTAGAAAGGAAATTAAGAAAACGGTTAAGCGATGTAAGCAACAGGTATATAAAAAAAATCTCCCTAATTAAAACAGCAGCTCCCTTCAAAATGGTCTTCGCAAAAATTATTTACCTTTCTATATTTAAGACATGTTTATATTACTAAATTATTTGCATTTCTAAGCTGTGTACATAAAATAGATCCATAGAAAATTGGAAAAGAAAACAACAAAAACTATTATAAAACCAGAATAGTATATGCCAGTCCTAAATATGCTATACTGGCAGAAAGTTGCACTGATTTCAGCTGAACTGACTTCCAATCAGTGTGTAGGATTGTAGCAACAGCCATAAAAATAGCAGTAAAACATTTTTCCTGCTTTTTCAAAATGTCATTTCCACTTTAATAGCACTAATCTCAAGACTATGGTATGTACCTTTAATTAATATCCTTATTGAAAGGCTGGAAATGGCACTTAAGAAAATGTTGACATTGTTTGAGACACTAACATCTGTTTTGCCAGTTTTAAGGCAGATGGTTAGTAGTTCACTGACTCTCCACTTTACCCTATTATTTCTGTCCTTGTTCAGTACTCAGTATGTGTAGAAAATAGTTTTGGACAGAAACTCTGTCTAGCAGCACTCTGCACACATCAGGAGATTCAAAATGGAATAAAATTGTGATCATTTCAATTACTTTGATGAACAACAGGCATGACTCTTTAATCATCACATCAAGATCTAGAGAAGAAAACCAAATGGATACCTGACATTTAGTGGAATGAAAGCAAATATAATATACAGGAAATTGAGGTGCTTTCAGCTCCAAAAATCCATAATAACACAAACAGATGTTTGAAACTCTGCATTACCTAGAAACCAACATATTGGATGAATAATTTTGCAGGATCACATTGCTTCCAAGTGATAGCTTTTGTACAGAATAATTTTGCATTTTTGCCAGCTTACATAATTATGCTTGCTGGAGACATGAATCAATATGTGTACAAACTAGAGGAGGCTCAACAATTCAAAGTTCAATAAGGGCTAGGAACAAAGCATAGAAAGAAACTGCAAAAACAACAACACCCCAAACAACCATTGATGGCTTTGGGATAGAAATGAAATATTGTGCATTTATAAATGAAGGTTTACAGCACAAGCTTATATATGTTTATTCGCAAGTAAGAGTTCAAAGGGGCACACTGAGAGGTGATTTGGTATAAGGGGTTGTCCAAGAGGTTGTTATTTCATCCCACCGCTTTTACTGGGAAAACCCAGGATTGTCTGTGGATTGGTGTTCGTTCTGATTCAGCAATAAACAGTGGGGTTTCCTGGGGAAAGTAGTGGGACGAAAGGAAAATCTCTTGGACCCCTGCTTAGAAATCATGAGACAAACGGAAGAAATTGTGGGACAAAGGGAAGACTGCAGTTGCAGATACTATTATTACTTAAGGCTTAAGTGGGATATCCAGACATTGCATAATGAGTTGTTCAAATAGAAAACTTAGGCCTGCAATTGTGCGGAAGGGGTTAGACAAATCCCAGGATATACTAGGGGAACACAGCGAAAGGGCAAAAGAAATCCCAGGATGCAAAGAACAATACATGACTGTGGATCTGTAATAACTGTTTCAGTCATTACATTTGAACTTGTATCACTTAAAACACAAACACAATAATATAGTCAGACTCTACTGAGGTATTTACCATTTGTGTATCCAGTTGTTGTTCTTTCTCTCTCCAAGGAGCTTAGTGCAGCATACGTGGCATTATTTCATTTTTATCCTCACAGCAGCAGCTCTATAAAGCAAGGTACTGCAGTGTTGCGGGCAGGCTGCCGGCTGCCTCTTCACTGCAGCTCAGAGATGAGGAGCCAGAACTTCAGAAAGTGTGCTCCTGCCTCACACCCCTTCTCTTCTCAGGAGCAAATCCCCACCATGCACTGAAAGAAATGCCAGCGCTGGATTAAGTTGCAGTTAACACTACCACTAATTCTGTTTTAGAAAGGATCTGAAACCATAGATGAATGTTTGCTTCAGATACTGGTGAAAATGGGAAACTTTCATTGCATTAGCATTAACTACAGTAAGATCTGTGCCTCTCAATTGCATGTGGCAGGGTGGGGTGAGATTTGCTGCTCAGTACTCAACCCAATAAATAAATGTTTAGGGACAGACCAGGGCAGGTGTCACATTGGTGGTTGAGCCAACCAGGGTTTTATGACCCAAACAACTACCTAGGAATGTTGTCTGATGATGTTGGGTCTCCTTAAGAGGCATTGATTTAGGAGGGTTCCCAATAATCATCTATTCGAATCCCCTACAATGCAGGAATTGCAGCTAAAGAATCCCTGACAGATGGCCATCAAAATCTCCATGGAAGCAGAGTCCACCACCTTCCATTGTCCAACAGCTCTGTCAGAAAGTTATTCCTAACTTTTAATTGAAGGACAGTTAGTGTACACAAGCATCATAAATGTACTGTTCCGTTATGACCATATATGACCATTTCTGGCTAGAAGTACAAATAAAATGCCATAAACGTCCAGAGAAGTAATGCTTGGAGGCAGAGGAAAAGAAAACCAGGTTGTGTCTGCAACACTACTCTGACTCCTGCCCTAAGTAGCCCCAACCCAAAGGTGAATAGTTATCTGAGAAAAGCATTTTAAGATGGCGAAGGAAATGAAGCTTTTGTGAATGAAGGACCATAGTACAGTACTTCAGATATACCAGATACCCAAGCAGAATTGCAGGCAGTTTCAGCTTTCTTGCTATAAACGCTACATATTATGTAGCAGAAGAAGCAGTGGGCTGGTGAGGTATAAAGATTATGGCGGCATACGGGTGGCACAATAAGCTCAGTTAATTAAAGCCACAGTTGGATTGTGGTAAATCTCAGTAAAAATGTTCCAGTGGCATCACTGCTCTTTCAGCATGGCATCAAATTATTTTACACATTTATTGGCCACTTTAGGACTTCTCCCATTTCCTCTTTGTAGCAATAAATACAGCTCTATTTATAGAGGGCTGTCTAGGCCATTTGCCAAGTAGGTTTCATTAATATTCTGAAAAGACTAAGTATACTTCTTTAAAGTATTGTGGTTGGTGTCTTAATAGTCACATAATATTAGCATGTAATGTTAAAAATAATTACAGCATATAGGGCTCTCAAGCAGCAAGACAGGATGACATTAAGAAAAATATTACTGTACATGAATATGCTGCATATTTGTGCTTTCATAAACCAATTGTGGATGTAAGGATAAAAACAGATGGCTGTACCAATATGCCTATATTATTAAAAAGTAGCTCTGCAAGCTGGAGACAAGAGCTAACATTTCCTATGACTGCCTGCATTTCACCACCGCACTTCAATATGACTCAAATTGTAAGGCAGCCCCCACCCTCCACAGAGGCATGTAAGACTGTCACCCACAGTGGGTGGGTAGGGAGGATTGCCAGCTTAGCCATCAGTGGCTGAGCAGTTGCAGCAGTATATCAGCCTTCCCAGCTAAGAATAAACCACTGCGTATTTCAAGCCATCATTTGCCATTGCCCCTATCTTTCCACTGCCCCAGGCCCCAGTCCAGCAACAGAGGGAACAGTGACAACCCAGTGAGGATCCATTCTTAAGGCCTAACAACATGTTACATTAATGATATAATTAGCAGTCATGTTGGGTTTTTAAGAAATGACATGGGCAGGAGGGTGTGAGGATCTAAGCCTCTCCTCCCCTGACGTATTATCTGTGAAAAGTGCCCCCTCGTATGGCAATTAACATTGCAAAAAAAGTTTCCTTTGGTTTAGGGCAAGGTGACTAAAAGCAGGAGTGATAAATGAAGGCAAGAAGTGGTATATCAATGCAATGTCTACACACACACACACACACACACACACACATATATATATATATATATATATATATATATTTGCTTTCGTAGATTTTCACGGGTACAGGAATGCAGGTTTTGGTGTCCTCGGGTGTCTTCCCGTGTAAAAGTTGGGGTGTCTAGGCGACGTTTCGACGAGGTCTCACTCGTCATCTTCAGGCTGGTCATCTTCTCTCAAGTAATTAAGGAACAAAAGAAGAAAAGGCACACTAGCCTGGGAACTTCCTCTCTGCCCAGAACATTGGAGGCTATACACCACACCCCCTCTACAGTATTTATAGGAACTCAAACACTGAGATCCTGCTCTGTTCCAGTAACAAGAAGCCGAAAGCACCAGCCTGAAGATGACGAGTGAGACCTCGTCGAAACGTCGCCTAGACACCCCAACTTTTACACGGGAAGACACCCGAGGACACCAAAACCTGCATATATATATAAACACAATATCAAAACAGCCTTTTGCACCAACCAAAAAATAGCCAATATCCTCAGAAACCCCAAGGATAAAATCCAGTTGGAAAACCAAGGGATCTATGAAATACCCTGCAAAGTCTGCCCAGCCACGTACATTGGACAAACAAACAGACGAATAAATGCACGTATCGCAGAACACAAGAATGCCGTCAAAAAAGAAGAAAAAACTTCCTCTCTTTTCCAACACATGAAAGAAACAGGACACGAAATTAATTTTGCAGATTCCAAATTGCTCTTTAACACGGAACATCACCACAAGAGAATAATCATGGAAGCCATCGAGATAGAGAAACACCCTCACAACATGAACAAGCGTGACGACACATCCCGCTTGCCAGACATCTGGAAATTAGCCCTCCCCACAAAAACTGACACCAGATCCAGAGGCACACAGAACGCCAACACCAATCAACCACACCAGACCCAAACCCAGACCCTCTCCACAGATGAATTACAGACACCATCCAGTAGCCAATCCATGGTGGCACCTCCGGATGCTGCACCCCCCTGCAATCCCTACACAGATCTGGCTGACACAAGCCACAAAACCACAGCTCGCCCCTATACACGAAGCCAAGCCAGAGCACAACTAAGTACAGTACAGCCATCTTCTCAGGAAAACTCTTCACAAAGTTCAAGAGGTCAAGACACAAAGACTTTAACAACTAATCCACACCTAATGACCCACCTAAGTGGTACTCAGGATATCACTCAAGAAATCACTCAAGATATCTCTCAAGTAATTAAGGAACAAAAGAAGAAAAGGCACACTAGCCTGGGAACTTCCTCTCTGCCCAGAACATTGGAGGCTATACACCACACCCCCTCTACAGTATTTATAGGAACTCAAACACTGAGATCCTGCTCTGTTCCAGTAACAAGAAGCCGAAAGCACCAGCCTGAAGATGACGAGTGAGACCTCGTCGAAACGTCGCCTAGACACCCCAACTTTTACACGGGAAGACACCCGAGGACACCAAAACCTGCATTCCTGTACCCGTGAAAATCTACGAAAGCAAATATATATATATATATATATATATATATATATATATGCGGGTGGTGCTGTGGTCTAAACCACTGAGCCTAGGGCTTGCCAATCAGAAGGTCAGTGGTTCGAATCCCCGCGACGGGGTGAGCTCCTGTTGCTCAGTCCCAGCTCCTGCCAACCTAGCAGTTCGAAAGCACGTCAAAGTGCAAGTAGATAAATAGGTACTGCTCCGGCAGGAAGGTAAACGGCATTTCCGTGCACTGCTCTGGTTTGCCAGAAGCGGCTTTGTCATGCTGGCCACGTGACCCAGAAGCTGTACGCTGGCTCCCTTGGCCAGTAAAGCAAGATGAGCACCGCAACCCCAGAGTCGGTCACGACTGGACCTAATAGTCAGGGGTCCCTTTACCCTTTACCTTTATATTATTGTATAAAGTTAGGGGGGAAACAAAACTGAGCAAAACAAAGCAAAACTCTCACAAATGTATATCTACACATGTACACACAATAAATCTATGGTTGCCATATGTCCGGAATTTCCCAGACATATCCAGAATACTGCAACTGCAAGCAGTATCCAGGAGGAAATCAGCTAAATATCAGGGAAAATCCAGACGTATGGCAAAGCCAATGTCGGCAATATCGTTTTTGATGATTTTCCTATTCTTTACTCAACAACTTTGGGCAAAACTTTTAAAAGCCCAACAAAAATCTGTACAGATTTTTACTTTTTGAAATATGGCAATCTTATCCATGTCTGAAAACAAAGAACAACTATCTATATCGAAAGCAAATAGAGCCCATTAAAATAATAAAGTTGAATGAACTAATGAACACGTTTTGCAAGCAATATCCCCTAATATATGCAGTCTAGTAAACATTGTTTAGTTGGAGAACTGCATCACAAAATTCAGATAAATGTGAATTAGCAAGGATAGCTGTGGTTTGGTTTACAAATTGTTTCAGAAAGTGCACATCTGATAGATTTGGCTTTAAATGCATACTTAATCTAATTTTACTTTGTCGTACCCTCCCCAGCCCAAGTCTTATGAGCAAGAGGGTACTTTATTTCAAATCACCAATCCTTTTGCTTAGTAAATGTTCTTTCAACCCTCCTGGGTTCTTATTTGCCTCCTGAGGTTAGGAGGTCTAGCCTTTGAATAGTTCAAGCAATCTCTTAATTATTGGTATCCCGCTGTCAGCATACAAACACCATTACCTCTTGTTTACTCTGTCATAGCCCTGATAGATTTGCCAAATATGATACATGGTAGGAACAACAAAATTACTATAACAAAAACTAAATATAGTAGTTTCTTATATGACTGGTTTCTAATACAGTGGTGCCTCGCAAGACGAAAAGAATCCGTTCCGCGATTCTCTTCGTCTAGCGGTTTTTTCGTCTTGCGAAGCAAGTCCATTGACGGATTAGCGGATTAGTGCTATTAGCGGATTAGCGGCTTTTAGCAGCTTTTAGCGGCTTATCAGCTTAGCGGATAAGCTGATAAGCGGCTTAGCGGCTTAGAAAAAGGGGGGAGGGGAAAAAAACCCGCAGGAACTCGCAAGACATTTTCGTCTTGCGAAGCAAGCCCATAGGAAATTCGTTTTGCGAAGCACCTCCAAAACGGAAAACCCTTTCGTCTAGCGGGTTTTTCGTCTTGTGAGGCATTCGTCTTGCGGGGCACCACTGTAACTGTGTTAGTATACTGTGTATTCTGACATGCACTGATAACTATATCCCTAATCCTATCCTGCCTACTCTATCCCTTACTCCTCAACATCCACGTCAGCCACCCTTCCCTCACTCACGCCAAAGCAAACTGTCTTTTGCTCTCTCCACACACCTGTTCTGTCACACTTCACCCTCAGCCAATCAGCACACAACGCACTCCAACATCCCATCGCTCTCTCATCCCTGCTTTACACTCACCTCACCGTGTTTTACAAGTATCTCCATACCTAACATGTACCCAGTGCTTTCTTCTGGGGGGACGCAGGGGGACGAATACCCCTAAACATTTTGTGAATCTTTGTACTTTTGTCCATTTTCTGTATTTATGTTTCCCAATTTGAACTATAAAATGGTCATCATCATCATTTTATTTGTATGCCGCCTTTCCATAGTTAAAGCAATATGCTCGAGGCGGCTTACAACATGGCAAGATTTACATAATTACCAACATAACAAAAGTCATAAACAATAAATAAAACACATCAAAAGGTACACAACCAAATTGGGAAAATTTCCACAGAAATCATAAAATCTAAAACTAAAAATACAACATTAATATCAATAACAATTTAAAGTGACATAGATAAAAATAAAAACAAACAAAAAAGGAGCCCTCTCTGTTGAGCAGCAGCAGCAGCAGCAGCAGCAGCAGCAGTCCTTTATGGAGCCTGTCAGGCCCTGCCCCGAGCCAGGTGGAGAGAGGCAGGGCAGGGCCCTTCAGGCTCCCAGCAGGTCAGTCCTGGGCAGTGGCAGAAGCAGCAGTCCTTTATGGACCAATGGTGATTTTCTTGAATCAAAATGAGAGTGCCCCTAAACATATTTCTTAGAAAAAAAGCACTGCATATACCTTATATCTTTTAATATGCAAAGCTGTATAAGTCAGTCACAATGACAAACACCACACTACTACGTCCCTATTCTAGAGGAATCAGAGGCGCAGCGTAATGAAGAACCAAAAGCAGAGGCCATAAGTGCTTTAGTGGTGTATATTACCATACTGCTTAAGCTGGCAACTTGTATTGGCCCTGTAACTCTGAAAAAGAGAGACACCACAGTGACCTGTCAATTGTTTCTCAAGCACTCACTCTTCTCTCATTCCAGCATTCTCAAAGAAACATCTGTCACACTGCTGTTAGGTCTGGGTTGCAACAGACTGTCAACCTTTCATATGCATATGAGTCAAACCTGAATTTGCTTTGCCAGAGTATGCCCTGTACCACACATTGCAGATACAGAAGAACTGTCTCTGTATTGAAAACATGCCAGGACCCATGTGCTCTCTTATTATATCTAATAAATACATGCCTGGTAAAAATGAAAGGTTTTTAAATTATGTTGGTTTCTCCCACTCCCCACCAAAAATAGTGTTTCCTGACCACTATCTATATTGCAATCAGGGCTAGCCATGCCCTGAAACACAGTGAAATAAGTTCTAGTCCTCCTAGGGATGACTGTGGGCAGGAGCTAACAAAGGCAGGCATCCTCCCTACCATTTTCTAATGGAATGACAATGCACCAATAGCCCCAAAGGACAACATGCTACTGCAAGACAAGCCACGCTCTGCATTTTTGAATCTGTACGGTATACTGTTTAGAAAGACAAATAACAAAACATTCCTCTTTTAATATTTTTCTCTTTATGCTTATACTTTTTTCAATGACTCATTCTGGCATTATATTACTGCACACATATTGAAAAGATTCTTTTAAAAAAAAATTGAATGTAAAAGTCATACCTGTGGGCACAAAGTCTCCATATGACTGGCTGCTGTTTGGACAATTTTTATTCCTTCTTCGTTTGTTGATACTGAGCAAGCAAGATTAGCCACCTGGAGAAAAAACATTGACATGTTTGCATTTATTCCCAACACAGATACATAGTCCATAAAACATTTTTTTCTAGAATATTATTTTCACAAATACGCATCACATACTTGTGTATGACTTTGACTGCCCTTTAATTTCAGATAGTGTCCTCTATGTATTTAGAAGGGTGATATGCTAAGATGCCAATGACAAGTATACATTCTGTGCCTGTGGTCAACAGGAAATTTAAAATGTCAGTCATTATTGTTATATTGCCAGATTTGTATATCTCATAAAGAAATAGTCATTGTCATTTATTGCAACACTGATGGAGGGAGCAATCTCACCCAGAGAAAAGCTGTGTTTTGCTAAATAATCAGGATAATTATAGCACTGCTAAGATAGCTCTTTTTTGCCATAGCCACACAAAACTCTGGGTGGTCATTTGTTCAGTGAAATGTTGTAGATTGTAATAGTGACCTGTTGACATCGATGCCTTGATAGAAGCTGGCTCAATGATACATTTGATTGTGTGCTTTGAATTTTGCTTTAGGCCACTGACACTTTTATCTGTCGAGTTGTGAACTTAAGTTATGACCTTTGATTGAAGAAATAAACCTACTGACAATAATGAAAAATTCTACAAGCTATAGTATCTTTTCAGGATATCAAATTTAAAACATAAGACCTAAATAAAGCACAGGTTGTCAGCTGGTTATCTTTGTTAAGCTAGCTGCCCACTAACAATTCAGAATTATCAGTTTATATTTCCTGAATGGGATGTAATGTTTCCTTAATGGCCAGTCTACACACAGGATGGGTTCTGAGACAAGCATTCTACTGGGGGTCGGAGTCAGGGTTGTAGAAGAAGGGAAACTTAAATTTGGGCAAAGAGCCAGAAAGTAGTGAGTATTGACCTTTTGGAATCCGATGTAATATTTATGAATGTGCCTCCTCCTCTACATCTTTTGGCTTCCACTATGCTCTGCTTGTATAGATATAGATCAGGGCAAGAGAAGTGGATCTCCCCTAGCCCTTGCAGGCAAGTTCACCAACCTATCAAACACCTGTGGTAGCAATGGAATTAGATGATAATCTGGTCTTTTACTGTCTTTGAAGCACCCCTGATCAGATGAGGCTTAAAAGGATTGGCTGTACAATTGAGTTCCCCACAGGGAACTCTTGCCATGCAGCAAATTCAGGAGATTTGGAGTCATCATCTATAAATTATTTTCTGCAGGGATTGATTTAACTCAATTGCACAACCACATCTCTACCTGCCCCACTCCTGATACACAGATAACATCAGGTGTGGGGCAGATGCACATAGTTTGGGGAAAACAACATCAAGGGGCCAAATTGGACCTATGTTATATAAATTGCAGATAAACAGATATTACAAAGACTGCACAAGTCTTCATTGGTCTCTCATTATAAGGAAATAAATTCTGCAAAGAGACCACTCCTGGAGCTTACTATTGCCCAGGGAAGCTGTCCAGAGTGGCTGGGGCAGCCCTGCAGGATGGGTGGGGTATAAATAATAATAATAATTATCTATTATTATTATTATTATTATTATTATTATTATTATTATTATTATTAACTGGTGCACCCACTTTGTAACAATGTTTTGTAAAACTGAAACCATTCAAAAGAGGAGGTGATATGAATGACATTTAAACTGATAATGTTATGTTGGAAGGATGCAAAGAACTTCAAATCACACCAACTGCAAGATATTTCAGGAGTCAACTCAATTTGGCCCAGAAGGCCTAGGTGCAATATTATTTGTTAACTGAAATCACATTTACAGTCTATCAGTTTGCAACCAATTTTTTAATTTATCTGAGAAACCCTGATCTACCCAAGTTGCCTTTCACCTCTCCCCTAGTTTAACAGCCCTAAATACTACATATTGTACTCGAATAGGATTGCTGCCGTGTCTCCAAACTAAAAACAATAGCCTTTTTGTTGCAAACACAGTGTAGCAAATAATTGTTTATATCCCTTCAATATTGTTCCTCGCTGTAGCTTGAAAAACCTTTGTCTATAGGAAGTCTATCAACTTCTGTTGATCAAAATGCTTTTAGCTTATCAAAAACTGTAAGATAATTTGCTGGAAAAAGAGAAAACGGGAATTCTAACAATGCACCTAATCTGCCAAAATGTAATTACAGCTTCAGAATGTCTACAGTTCAGAATGCTAGCATATTTAATTATTATAAAACTATAAAATAATATCTCATGCATAATCATTCCCCTCTATCTTTAATTATCCCATTAGGGTACAATCAAGATGTAAAGAGCTAAGTTACTTGCCAATGCAAGAATAAGGCCATAGAAACCCAAAACATAATGTGAGATCACTGACATATTTGGAAATTTGTAGAGTATTACAAGCAGAACATTGTGCTGTAATCTATATTATCATCTTGAGATACCACAGACATGCCCCATGAAGAAGCAATCCATTGTTTCAGTGCTACTGAATCTACACAGCTAAGCAAAATACAGGATAATGGATCTCAGAATAACTCGTTTGGTAAAGGCTGCACTAATGCCAAAATTATTTATTACAGCAAATAAGGAGATGCAAAATTGGAGATGCAGTGTGGATAGCAAAAAGCTCATATAGGCACCCAGTGCAATTAAAGACAGTTTCCAAGAAAAAGTAGATGATGATTAAAGGATCATTTATGTTTTTGGCAAATAACAGTAAAAAGGATTAGGAACACCAACTGTGAAACAATGATACCGAAGCAAAATTTAACAAACAAATTTAACAAAAGGTACAGTTTTAGAGCTTAGCAAATATATGGAGAAAACTGTTCATCTGGGAAACTATTTTCTAAGCAACAGATTAAAAAACACATTGAACTATTAAAGTATCAGCACCAGATATGTTAACACAGTAAACCTGAAGGATATACATAAATACAGGGATCTAGTTTTGGAAAGTAATAACTTAATAGTATTATCAAAGCAGACACCCAAAAATACTGTTAAGGAAAAAATTAATAGTTTTCTTAAAATAAAATAAAAGAGAGACCCACAGGTCAGATACTACGGATCAATAAACTTACATGTTTGTGAGAGACATTTCTTTTGTTTGAGAGACTTATGGGAAACGTATCTTAATCCATTCACAAACTCAGGTTTATTCTTTGAAAAGAACAAGAAGACTTTAAAGACTCTGCTTGTACTGATTTACACAGCATTATCCGATTAAGAAATGAACTATTCCAACTGTTTTAATGCTGCTCTTGTGGCCCTTAATGGGATTTTTTATTACAATAGAAATGTAAGTTTTGGAAAGGAATTACTGGAATTTAAAACTGATCATGTACGTTGACTGTAAAGGCAAGGTGTAAATAGCTAGAATTTAAAATAACTAGATTCCGACGTATTAGGCGATTGGGCGTATAAGACGACCCCCCAAATTGGCAGCTGCCAATTTGGGGGGTCGACTTGTACACCCAGTCTTATATACAGCAGCTTCGTTGGGCAGCGGCAGTGGATGGCAGGCTCCGCTCTGCTCCGTGCCGGGAGGAAGCTGCCCCGCAAAGCAGGCTTAGCATTGCTGGGCAGCTTCGCCAGGCAGCTTCCTCCCGCCCACTGCCGCTGCCCAGTGAACCCATACCTGGCGTATAAGACGACCCCCAACTTTTTAGAGGATTTTCCGGAGTTAAAAAGTCGTCTTATATGCCAAAATCTACAGTAAGAGGTAAAACCAAAGTTTCTTGATCAAACTCATATTCCCCCTCCTTACAGAATACTGAGATCTATAATATACTCTATTACATAAGCAGTAGTATAGATACAGAAATTAAAATAGGACTCAACAGACTTTAACATTATTTTGCTCCAGGTGGATTTGACCCAGTCCAGGGTTGTCTTGACCCAATCGGGAGAAATCCCAGATTGTCCTGAATTGGGTCAGGATCTGGGATTTGTCTGGACTGGATGCACAGCCCTATCATTAGGACTTTATCGGTATGTATGACTAGCACTTTGCGTTATACATAGAAACAAACTGAAAGTCATTGCAGATGAAGCAAAACTTCCAAGCAGACAGCCAATCTAGGGTAACAAAGATATAGCTATATTTTAGCAAAGATTTTAAAACATTATTTAGTATGCAGAATTACTTGAGTC
The DNA here is from genome assembly GCF_964252035.2 of Podarcis erhardii. Classification (NCBI taxonomy): domain Eukaryota; kingdom Metazoa; phylum Chordata; class Lepidosauria; order Squamata; family Lacertidae; genus Podarcis; species Podarcis erhardii. The sequence goes on from NC_138509.1 coordinate 28,810,528, forward strand.
TTGTTAAATGCAGCAGTGTTAAAATATATTGAATACTCTGCTGCAACCAGTCTGATGTTAACAAACTTCAGACAAAAAAAGCAGTAACAAAGCTTAGATTTATGCAGATGGAAACTGCAGCCCTGACAGATAAGATGATTAAAAATGCTTGCTTGTATTAGAGTAGCATTTGCAGCTGAGGCATAAATCTTGAAGATATCCATCATTATGGAAATACTTCTTATATGAGAGAAAAGGGGGAAATGGATAACCCAAATAGTAGCTTAAAGTCCAGTTTGGGGCAGAAGAGAGCACATTAGCTGTGTTAAGGTAAATTCGCAGAAGCAAAGTTCCCTGTTCCATGCTCTCCCTTGCAGCCACCTACACCCATGGAAAAGCTTCTCTGGTGGATTGGGAAGCCCTACGGAACTATAGGAGATGGGGCACAGGAAACCCTAGGGGAAGAAAATGAGACCTGGATCCTAAGCAGTGGTGCGTTCCTCAATCAATTCCAACCTTCATTTGCATTTCCATCTGGAATTCCATCTGCTCAGAAGAAACTCCCACTGCATTCAGTGGGGCTTACTCCCAGGTAAATGGGTTAGGACTGTAGCTATTCAAACAGATGAATGCCACACAGTCAAGCTTACCATTGTGTTCACTTAAAATATCCTAGGTGTACACATACTAAAAGTAACGCATAACAAAAATGTTATGAGCATCACCAACATTCTTTTATTTCACAGCATTTTTTTTCTCCAGCTTTCTTCTACACTTGAAATTTCTTGCTGCATTGAGATTCTTACAAATTAGATCTTGCTGAAAGCAAATGAAATTCTATTGAGGTCCATGATAAGCTGAGGTGAATTTTATTCTTTCACCTTTCACTGAGATTGCGAAAGCAAGATGTTAGTATTTTATGGGTTTCTTTAATATAAAGTAAAAATACTAAAAGTGGATTTACCCAATCAATATTTAAGCAGCTCAAGTTAGGAGACATAGGTGAGAAAAGATGACACAGCCATTATACACACAATAATACACACAAAAGCCTGTGACTTGCACGAGGGATGCTTCTTTGAGAGCTAAAGCTCCGTTCCCCCTGTTGCAGGCTGAATCACGAGAAGTATGTCGCTATGGGGTGGGGGCTAACCATATTAAATGAGACACAGGACATTGGTATTGGGATAAAATAGACCACAACTTTATTGATTACAGATGTAAACTGATTTTGGTGAAGGCATTGGGTATGTATCCAAGATCAACCAACCCATGTGCTGGTTAATAATAGATGGGTTGACCCTGGAAACGAGGTCACCCTGGGGAGATACATCGAGTATGAGGCTTCCTCCAGAGCCACCTCTTGACGAGCTGCTATGACCCAATCAGTCCCTGTGTGGGCTCCCAGACAGCACTACTCCTTCCCAGACTCCTTTAGTAGGCTATCCATATGTTAAAGATCCAGACCCAATGCCTGAAGTTGTGCACCAAAGTTGTGACAACAGCTGTGAGGAAGGTGAAAACCTGCAGACAGGCCAATTAGTCTGCAGGGAAAATATCTCCCTGACCCTGAATATGGTGACCAAGTATTCCATAGCAAGGTCCTAACAAGTTCCAGCCCACTTATCTTTGGGCATGACCATAACACGATAGAGTGGGAGGGTGGGGAATCTGGCATTGTCCAGAAATAAAGGCCAGAGCCCAGGCACCGCTCCCTTTTATAGTGAGGAAGAGGAGCTGGCTTTGGCCAGGTCTCCACCCACACCCAGCCTCTCCAGCCCTGATGTGATTGGACCACGTCATGGACCTCAGCATGTTATAATTGTGTGACTAGAAGGGTAGCCCCAATGTTCTCCCTCTGACCACATGGGTCCCATGATCTGTGGCATAGCCGCACCAGGCCGCAAAGCCCCCCCATATCCCATGAGTAAGTGGCTATTCCCAATGGCTTCTTTACTGAAAATTGCCCCCTGCAGCTGCTTTCCCCTAAACAGACAAGATGTTGTTGTTGTTGTTGTTGTTGTTGTTGTTGTTGTTGTTGTTGTTGTTGTTGTTATTGATGTGTGAGGCCCTCCTGCTTTGCTTCAGGGCCCACTTTGGTAGATCCAGCCCTTCAGTTCAGATTGCTTCATAAGGGGCTTGCTTCAGACCCCAAATCCAACGCAATATCCAGAAATATCTAGAGCTTTGGGCCTCCCATTGACTTCATTGGGAAACCAAACTGCATACTCTGCAAGTGCCCCCCCAAACAGGACATCCCATTTTTTCTGCCGATATCTCATCCCCGCAAAACACACAGCACCCCAAGGAAAGAAGGTAGGAAGGAACATTGGGGGTTGGGTGTAATGCAAGATCATACATTCAAATTTATATGCATCTTTCTCATTTAAACTATAACTTCCAAACTCTGTATGACAACTGCATTGACAGAAAGTCTCCCTCTGTGTGTGTGTACTAATTAAATAGATAATGAGACAAAATAAATGAATGTAACATCTGGGGTAACTGTGACACTATTATCCCACATTTTATTGATTGATTGATTGATTGATTGATCGATTGATTAACTTTGTGTACTGCCGTATACCCGCAGGTCTCAGGGCGGTTCACAGGATAAAATCACAATATAAAATCACAAAATACATAATCAAAATAAAAACAAGAACAACCCAATCCCCTCCAACACATTTTAAAAGGCACTGAATGTCAGTCAACCAAAGGCATGGTTAACGTTCCACCTATTATTGCCCATCTCTGTCCTTACAGATCAAAATGTCTCTTAAAATAGAAACTGGTGGTTTTTTCTAAATCTGTATTCAAAAAACACATATAAAACTAGATAGGTTTAAGCTCCATTTCATAGTTTTATTATTTTGTATTTACAGAACTTTAGAGATGACTTTGCCAGGCCAAATGCACACACTGCAAGTCATGGAACCCACAATACGGCACTTTTGTATTATTTATTTTCTCCTGCCAATAAGTTTGTGCCCCAAAGAAAGTCATTCCACATTTCTGTATATGCTAAGGCTCAGCTGACCTTTTATGGCCTCCTTTACCATTGCGCAGCTCAATGCAAACAGTCACTGCTGTGGTCTCCGCTGAATACTGAGAGTTTTATATCTCATTTAAGTCAATTATATTTGGGGGCACTTTGCAGGATCAGATCAATAATGTCAAATCAATAAGCTTTACATTCAGCATAAGCTGTCTGAATTGCACATTTAATCTTAAGCATTTGACAACCAGAAGCTTACAAAGCCAAATATTTTGTCTAAGAACTATGTTTCTTTAATCTTATTTACCAAAACTAATCTAACAGATGCCCAGATATACTAATTCCACCCAAAAGGATAAACTACAGTCTGTGTGTCTTTGATAAAAAGTACAACAGCACACCTTGTGGTAGTTTGTGCTGGAAATGCACTACCACTGATCTGGCACATCTTTAGCATGGGGAAATTATAACCATTGAGCATGTCTAATTATCTAATCTTAAAACCCTTAGGATTTATCTTCTTCTGTTTCTAACTATGAAATGTGTCTCCTATTAGTAGAGAGGCATAACGACTTTTACAGATATCCAGCTCTGAGGGCCTTCTAGCAGTTCCCTCGTTGTGAGAAGTGAGGTTATAGGGAACCAGGCAGTGGGCCTTCTTGGTAGTGGAACGCCCTCCCATCAGATGTCAAGGAAATAAATGACTATCTGACTTTTAGAAGACATCTGAAGGTGGCCCTGTATAGGGACGTTTTTAAAGTTTGACGCTTTAATTTGTTGGAAGCTGGCCAGAATGGCTGGGACAACCCAGTCAGATGGGCGACATATTATTATTTATTATTATAACAACAACAACAACAACAACAACAACAACAACAACAACAACAACAACAACAACAACAACAACTTGGAATGGCATGGGATCCCTCCTGCCTTTTGGGTTTGAATTTCCAGAGCATATTTATTACACAAGTTCCTCTACAGGGCAGAAAAGAAGTTCATGAACTTGTTACCTTCCAATAAAGCTGAGCTTGTTCATGACTTAGGAAGACACTGTACAGACAACTATTATCAGTTCTATTAAAATTTGCTTTCTACTGCATGAATTCGAAAAGGTTTTATTTTGTTGCCATTTTAATGGAAACAAGAACATTTATATTTTATGCATATAAAATAAGATGAAATTCCTGAAGGGTAAAAGTGAGAAAATGTGATGAGTTCGAGAGCATATAAACCTATCTGGCAAAACAGCAATATGTTGTATTATTACACCTGAGATGAAAATGGTTTAAGGTATAACGCCAGGGATATTTTAATTTCTAAACAGTAGTTTTCTCATTCTCTGAAGTTACTTAGTGAGAAAAAAACAACCAGAAACTAAAGTATATACGAAAATCATTTAAAGCTTCAAAATACAACAATGCTGAGCAAAGAAAACAAGTTAACATTTGGAAGAAGCCTTTTCAGAGGTAAGATCAAAAGCCACAATATGTAGGAAGACCATATTTTATCTTGAAACAAGGAGACTGATATTTTGATTGTTTGAACATTTATTTGCATTAATTTTTTGCTACCATAAACAAAAGCTATTTTTGTCATTGTATATCATGTAAGTCAATAATAACTGCTTTGGCAAAGGTATTTATCCACATAGTATATTGTAGACCCAAATAATGCATCCAGATGCACTGTTTTATACAGTCGACTACTCAACACCTGATGGCAAGCGGTTGAGATCCTCCCAAATTTTTATGGTCACTCTTTGTTTCTCGTTAATACTCCATTTCATTTATTATTAATTTTATGTGGAAGCTTGTCTCTCACTAGAATTAAAAATATCCTTTATAATTGGTCTGAATAGAGGTTTCACCCTGTCCCTCCTTCAATGTTTGGAGCCCTTTAAATAAAAATTATAATAGATGTATACCTCTGAAACCATTAGAGATTCATGTAAGGTCTACTGCTAACTTTATTAATTAGATGATAAAACTGGCCTTTTTAAAGTCCTGGGACCCAATTATTTAACAGTACCATCTTAAGGTGTCTTCTCCATTCAAACCTGCACTTCAAGGAAGGAATTTGTATAAAGACTTTTGATAGAATGATAATGACTGCTGATCTGAACACACTGTTAATAGGCCAAGATTCATATTATTTTCTTGTTGTGCTACTGAATGTGGTTAATAAACCTAGATTACTGAGGCTGTGCTCTCCTGTATGCAATCAGGATTGATATTTTGGGTGTGTGAAGCAATAAAAAAGAAACTAAAACAATCCTTATACAGTGGTACCTCTGGTTACGTACTTAAATCATTCCGGAGGTCTGTTCTTAACCTGAAACTGTTCTTAACCTGAAGGACCACTTTAGCTAATGGGGCCTCCTGCTGCTGCTGTCGCGCCGCCAAAGCACAATTTCTGTTCTCATCCTGAGTCTGTAACCTGAAGCGTATGTAACCCAAGGTACCACTGTAAAAAATTCCATTTTGTCCATGGCTGCCTTAGGAGGTGATTTTATGTGTGATAGCCACACAGCTCAGGGTGTCCCCACCACCACCACAAAAAAGAAAGAAAAAAGCACATATATATCAGCCCATCACATATATTAGTTCACACTGGCTTCCAATTCATAATCCTTAAAGTTGACTCAAGAGAAAACAAAACTGGTCACCTCCCTCAGCTTGGTAAATAGATTGCATGTCATACACAATTTGTAAAACCTGCACAGTGTGGTGGTATGATAAATATAGCTATCTCTCTGTCTCTTATTCTTCCGTGTCCAGGTTTGCTTTCATTAGGTTGACAATCATAGCTTTGGTGATTTGACAATGTGATTCTATCATTCTGTTATGAGAAAGCTTACTAACTTGCCTCCATATCTTCCCAAACTATCAATTGAAATAGATGGCCAATTGAATTATGCCCTCCTACTTGAGGTTTGGATGGGAGCGGGGAGGAGTGATGCACATAAAATGGGAGAATCTGATATCTTTAATGTTGATTTTTTTTCTATATTACTGTTCTCTAAAACATAGATGGCTGCTTTACAAACCAATAAGAATGGAGAAGACTCACATGCCCAAAATATCCTGCTGTGAAAATAACACCTTTGAATAAAATGAGGCAAAGAACTGCTTCTTATGACTGCTTTGCTGCATTTTGTAGATCTTTGACTACAAAATACATGTGAAGTACATCAGCCTTGAATGACACATACAAGCAGAAGTCACTTCTCTCCCTGACAAAAGGGGCAGGGAATATGTGGCTCTTTACAGGTTGTCGGACTACAGCTCCTATCGGCCCTTACGATTGGCCATGCTGACTGGAGCTGGCTGGAGTTGGAATATATTAACATCTGAACGGCTACAGGTTGCTTACACCTGCCCTATAAAATACACATGCATGCATAAAAAGGAGATGATGTGCAGGAAAAGGCACTGTATTAAATCCTATACTGAACAAAGACTTTCTGCTTGTATCTAAGATATGCATGCAATTCAGTATCCCTGGTATCCAACAACTAGAAGCTCTCTCTCCACTGCTTCTATCATTAGCTCCACCCTTGTTTACACTGAGATACCGTAAGTTCCTAAGTGCAGAGACTCCATTGTTATATAAAAGTCATTCATGCTGATGGGCTACATAAAAATATAAAAATAACCACCATGCAAATACATCCCAATTTGAAACATAAATTATGTTGTAGAGGCTCAATATAGGCTCAAACATGGCATTGTTAACTATTCACAAGCATGAAAAACTATGGGAGAAATTCAGTGTTGTGCAAAGACAAGCATTCTGCCGTTTCGCCAAACAGAACGATGCCCCTCTCCTACCTCTGTGCTGTTCTGGGGCTTCTGCCAACCTGCCCCCCCCCCCGCCAATTTAGGGGGATGCGGAAAGAAGAAGAGTGGGAAAAGCCCCACTGGGCAAGCAGAACTCCTTGAAGAGGGCTTCAACTGGACTCATTTGTTGTATTCCACTTTATATGTGGTATTCACCTAAGCCCTACTCAGAGTAGACTTATTGGAATCAAAGAACCTAAGGTAGCCATGTCCAGTAACTTCTATGGGTCTACTCTGAGTAGGACCAGTACTGAATACCGCATGTTATAATCAAAGCAGAAATCCATTATGATAGCTAACACTAATTTGGCTTCAACAATTGCAACACCTCCAGCAACCTCTCCAAAAGGAAGCTGAAAGGGTACTGAAAAACTGTTCTACAGTTCATTCTCTGAACTACATCTGGGCCTTCCCAAATACCTGGAGTGGCCATCTAATTATTATTTTTAAAATAATCATTTTTATTTTTTCCCCAGTATGTGGTCACATTCTAATACAGAAACCTTCAAGCATTCAAAGCAATGTGTGGGTCTGATAAGCAGGTACACATGCACTGGCCATGTCCCCAACATCCCCATGGGGGACAGGCTCTGCCCCTACCTGTGTGTGCAGAACACAAGGATCTGCAATGGGATGTTAAGGACATTCAGTTGAATATGGTTAGAATCAGTTCAGCAAGGAGCAATCTAACCTCTCACTGCAGATCTTCACAGGCCTGGAAATGCATGAGTCCCTGCACCCCTTACCCAGCTGGAGCCCCCACCCATTCTTTTGAATGTTTGAAGAGCTGGGTGCTGACTTGAATAAAATATTGTGAGGGCACAGGTAAGCCCCACGCCGCAAAACCAATCACATGAAATAGTGTGCACACACCATTTGAATGTGAATGGCCATCAACTTTGTGGGGGTCCAGCCCATAGCTGTCAATGTTTTCCTTTTTTTAAGGGAAATTCCTTTATTCCAAATAGGATTCCTCGCAAGAAAAGGGAAAAGTTGAAAGCTATGGTCCAGCCCCCTCAAATATTTTATTGTGGGGGCTGAAGCCCCCACAGCTCCTAGGAGTTGGCTCCTATGTTGAAGAATGATTCTATATTGGGATATGTTAGGGTTTTTAAGGTAAACTGCCTCTAAGTTCAGTGGACTTTAATGTCTTTAACTCTGTGCCTGATTGGACCCATTGACCTAGTGTTTTCTATAACAGTTTAAAATCCATTTGAATTAGCTTATTCCCAGTTGGGTATTGTGCATTAGCTCCCCCCACCCCCACATGCAGTTGATCATAGAGCCAAACTGATCTAGTGGATCTGTCACTATTCTCCTCAAGCTCAGATACCACAAAGAGGACAAGCCTGAAGGAAATAGTGAAGCCCCTTTTTCACATATGCAGAGCCGCATGGGAACTGCTTTCATTTGGCACTTTCCCATACCATTCAGAGCCAGCCCAAGACATTTTGCTGCACGAGGAAGAGCAGAAAATGGCATTCCTGACCAACACCAAGTGCATAGTACCCAAGGCCAGCCAAGTTATTCTGGCACCTTAGGTAGAAAATCCCACAAGCACCTCTTGGCAATAAAATAAATACAATTCAATAATGATTTGCAGCTGCTTCATGACCCCTAAATCATCTGCCTGAGACAGCCACCTCACAAAACCTAATCACAGAGCCAGCCCTGCAGGTGTAAGTGTGTAGGTTGATAGCCCAACCACATGTGCTGGTAGACCCAGTTTCATTGCTCCATCAAGGCCCCAGAGGCATTTTGGGAGATTAAAATGGCGAGTACAACTAGAAGCACATGTTGTTCAGAATGGTTTTCTTGTTGCTGCTTCAGGGTAGGGAGGAATTCCTTCCCTTGCTGCTGAGCACATGGGTGGACTTCACCAGACTTTGTGGGTCTTATTTTGCCACTTGAGGCAAAACAGGAACGTGCCCCCTCTGTCGTCGCCACCCCGTCACAAGCAACACACTTCTACTTGTGTTGGGTGGTGGCACTTCCGAAGTGCTGGCAGCAGCAGCAGCATCTTCTGGTGAGATTTTGTGCACTCCATGAGGTCACCCTGGAAACCAGTGCCACTGGTGGCATAGGTGGGCAACACCTCTTGCACTTCTGCCACTCATGGCAGGCACCTCACCTCATCAGTGCACAGGCCTGGTTGGCACTGAAGGACCATGTGGATTTTTAGTCCTTAGAAGGACTGGTTGCCTCAGATCCAGTTGAGATAACTACTCTGGCTAAAGAAATGTGCAGCTTGTTTCCTTTGGCAGGAGGGGAAAGAGATTTGGAAACTATAATTTATCCTGCAAGAATTACAAAAAAACCAGTATACATTGGTTTGATACTTAGCAGCACTTAAACATAGAAGATAACTATTAATTACTCTCAGGAACAGGACCAGCCCAAAACCCTTAGGCACCTGAGACAAGATGTGCCACCAACGCTTCTACCCCACAGATCTGGACCCATGCCCTGCTGGGGTGAGAGGAGAATGCTGCCCAAGGTGGGTCCCCTCAGTTTGTCTCACTGGTATACCGACCATGCCAGGGGAGCAAACTAGCTCAGGGTCTGCAGGGCAGACCATGCAGTACACCTTTCTAACCACTTAACACCTCTCAGAAATTGCCATCTGAGGCGACTGCCTCACTCTGCCTCATAGTAGGACCGGCCCTGCTCAGGAAGCAAGTTAAGCAACTTAGCCACTCAGCTAATGGCCACCTGTATTTCCACCCCTCTGGCGAAGATGCTTATAAGAAAACAGGCTAAAAGAGCAAGTAGAGTAATTTTGGGGTGCAATTTCCCAAGGTTACAGGAATATATGAAATACATCAGAAACAAAGGCCACAGTGTTGTACTAAATCCTTGATGACTGTGCCAGTTTAGATTGCTTGCAGTATTCTTTTTGTTTCTTTCTATACACCTTTATATGTCCTTGCAGGAAGTCTTACGCACAGATGCATTGTATTTATATGAAAAATTTGTCAGAGAACCTATATGCTTCCTAATAAATAATGGTTCCAGTTTATATTTTTAAGGAGGAAGATCTATTGAAGTATATAGAGATTCTATTTAACAGTGCTTTTTATGTGTATTTATGAATGCTGTATACATTTTCATTGTGGTTTATAACTTATATAGAGTGGAATATTTGGTTTATGGGGGGAAACTATATTTCACTGGGTTGAAAAACTGACCTCCGACATGCAGTAAAATAATACTACAAGGCTAGTTGATGTTTCAACCTCTTTTTCAATGTGAAACTGAGCTTTAGCAGAGCTCTTCTGGATGTCAAATACTGAGCAATAGCCAGCACACAAAATTTTGGTTACTCTTCTAACTATAATTTCTATATCATTTAGAATTCTTTATGCTAAAAGTTAGGAATAACATATTTCATGTTACAATATAATTACCACCCCCCATCCATCATGTACACTAGCCCAGCTCAGACAATTGTTCAAGTCCTCCTAAACTATGGTTATGGTGTGAATGGGTGTTTTGGCCCAGCACTTCTCTCCTCACCCCTTCTCTCTCCTCCACTTCTCTAAGCTGCCTTCAGCATGTAGAGTCTGGCTTGAGTTAAACCAGTCAGTTAACCTATAAAGCCAGAGTTCCCTGGTTCAGACATAATCAGGAACTTTGGATTAGACTGTGTAGACATCACTGGCTTAAAAAGAAGCTATGACATGCTTTCTCTCAGTTTGGATCAAACCTGTGTTGCGGGGGGGGGGTGCATCAAAATACAGTATTTCATAAGAAACAACAGGATAGATAAGGCTTGTGGCTAATGTGTGTACACCACTTTCCAGACCAGTGGTGGGAGTGCACAGAATACAGAGTAAACAGGAATGTGCACACCACATTAATATGACCCAGGATCTTTATACTAAAGTTGCATGATGGGAGGAGGGAAGGGGTGACGTTCAGACCTGATGCCCAACCTGATTTCAAAAACTATTGTTTACGAAGTCTCAATGATTATCCAAACTGGGCCACTGTGTTTATCAACCTCTATATTATTTAAGAAGTATGTTTAGATGTTATTCTACTGAGACATTTTTTAAATTTTGCATATTTATATTTGATAACCACAGGCACTACACCACAAATCTGAACATTCACTCCCTTAGAATATGCATCCCTTTTAAAATTATCATAGAAAGCATAATTTAGGTTTCCATCGTACAGTCACTTGTGAGTAAGAGCCACTGAACTCAATGGGGATTACTTCTGAGTATATAGGATTGCACTGCTAAATTATTTTCCTTCTAGGAAAAGGATTGTTTTAGTTATGTACTATGTTATTAATGTCACATCTGCTATTGATTTGAAAAGATTACACAGTATACCCACAGGATGATTATCTTTGCCCTACTGCCACTGTAACTGTCTTGTTAACGAGGGAAGTGTCTTACGGAATCATATAATTCTTGAAATGTTCACTGTAATTTTGTTTGTCAAGGTACCAAATGGATGAATTGGCTACTCAATAAATAAAGAAACAGTGTGGAAAGTATTCATAGTGGAACCTTTACTTTTTATCCCCTTACTAAAATTGGCATCCATTTTGGTACAGTCCTAAAATAAAAGTTGCCTTTAACTGCAAAGGGCAAGACCTTAACTGCATTTAATCAAAGGTTTTGGAATACCCATTCTCTTGAAAGCTGTGGAGTGTCTATTCCTCATTTTCTTTGGTAGAGTATGTCAAACATATTTATTGTGAAGCAGTAGCTGTATTAGTCTATTGTTGCAAAAAAGAAAAATAAGAGTCTTATGGCACCTTATAGGCTAGCAAATGTATTGTTATGAGTTCGGGGGGGGGGGAGTAGAGAAGGTTGTTGCCAAGCCCCTTCTAACCCCTGGATCCAACAAATTCTAAAATATAAGCCTAGTTAGGTTCCTTGCTGAGGCAATTGCCTGGGTGATGGGCCATTAAGGAGAGCAAAGGAAAGAGGTTCTGTCCCAAAGCTCCTGTTTTGCAGGACAAGAGAAAATGCTTCTTCACATAACACATCATTAATATATGGAATTTACTGCCACAAGATGTGTCACTTTGTTAAACTGATTTAAAGTGGTTTTGGACAATAGCCACAATGTCTATATGCTACTGTCAGGTTCAGAGGCAGCATGCTGCTGAATGGCTGTAGCTGGGAAGCAACAGTGGAAGAAGGAGTCTGCTGGTAAGCTTTCCATAGGAATCTGCTTGGCCACTGTGGGGGGAAAAGATGCTGGACCCGATAGATTACTTTCAGATCAGACTAAACTTTTTGTAATTAAAGTCAGTATTCTGGCATTGTGAGAACTCTTAATTAATGTACACATTGCAACTAAAGGCAAGATATCGAATTTATAATGTTAGAAACCTAAGACCTTTCAGACTAATGGATTTATAAAGTGCTTTGACACTACCTTTCCTATTCAGCTGGCCCATGAGAGCAGTTCAGGAAAGGGAGACTTAATGAGATCTAAACAGCATCAGATAAATGCAGGGCTGTTAAAGTAAACAAAAATCCCATTTGGTTTGTCAGTTTATTGCAAAGTATATTGACTGTAAATACTAATGTTCCCAGCCACTAGATAAGGGCTGATATATTCTGCTGACAAAGAAACCATCTAAACTCAAGCAATATGCTTCAAAAGCAAGACTTTTTCTGCAATTGCATCTTAACAACTGCAGAAAGTATTTCCTAAATTATCATTGAGGAAAACAAAAGCAGCAGCACAATCCAGGATGCATTTACTCAGGGAGATGTGCCAATGAGTTCCAGGGCTTACTCCTAAGTAAATCTGTAGAGGATTGTGGCCATGCTGAACAATCCCATACATGGAAACGTCATTGAGTTCAGTGGGACTTACTTCCAGGTAAGTGTTCTCAGAATTGCAGCTTCAGTCATGTAAATGGCACAGCATATATGTATATCACCAAGCACCCCCATAAAAGGATGAAAAGATCCCAGGAACCACAAATGTTTACACATCAGCCAATATGCATATGCCCTGCACCATATTCTTCTTCAGAACCTGCTTCACAGCAACCTGAATTTGCTGGCGTTAAAAAGTAATTATTTCACAGAGCCCGCTTTGACATTACTACCCATATTACTGACAGGCAGACTCCTAGCCTCATTATTCCCATCTGTAATACAGATAGATAATGTATGAGAAGTATTTTGAAAACACGGTACCAAGAGTGGGGAACCTAACAGGACTGATGGGAGTTGGAGTCCTACAACATCTGGGAGACCACAGGGTCCCCATCCTGCATGATACAAACACAAAGCAGTATTATTGCTTAGGGATGCCTGTTTTATTTATATTATGTACATTTTTAAAGAAAAAGGCAGCATATGAATTTTAAAAAGAAATAAAGAAGTGTCCATTATTTGTACTAAAAGTAACTCAGTGCTACTTTTAACACAAATAACATTTAAATTTGTGCCAGTTTCTCTTCCTTGTTCTAGATCTGAGATTAGCAGTCCACAAAATACCAGCACCACAATCCAACAACAAATTTGGACAAAAAAGTCACTTATAGTAAGGGATAGTTTTGAACTATATGTTCTTCATCTGGCATAGCAAAAAACATAAATGAAAGTTAGTAAGTAGCACATTTCCCTGTGGATACAGATGTAACACATATCCTCCTGTCAAATTATCTGTTGTCCTTGTCTCCTGCTACTTAGGGCAGTACACCTGACATAGACATGTTCCTATTTCATCCCATGCCATATCCCAACAATACTCCCTTTACCTGGCTCAAGTGGCAGACTTGTGTCACCGGAAAGCACAAAGGGCTAGAGAAAGTGGATATTAAATAATGTGTTTTGTTGGGAGATTTTAACAGCTATATCAAGAAAAATAAGCTTTAAGAAGTCTGATATACTGTTTGTACCCACAAGTGTACAATGGCCCAAAATGGCTAAACCAAACTATTTGTCAAAGAAAGTGGAACTCCTCCATAACCCTTTATAAATATCATAAATCTCTGCTGCTTAAACTAAAGCCCTCACTATAGGTCTCTTGGTTTTTCTCTTTTATAAATCTCTGTTCTCTTGCTTATAAGCATTGGATTATTTATCTATATATTTATATTTTAGATTTTCTCCCCTATTTTTAAATAATTTTTTATATATTTCATTATCTTCTCCAAACCTTATAGATGATAATGAACATGTAATTGCCATGTGAACCTCTTCCTATCAGCTTGATCTGATTCACACAGAACTCCCGAAATGTATCACCAGCCAGGTTTCAATGTCAGCGGTTCACCTTAATCAATGCAGAAAAGCAATCATAGAGAGGGAGCTCAGGAGTGACCATGTCAATTGCCCCTTCCATCTTATCATTCCACAGCAAGACTAGGGTGTTGATAGGGTTGCCAGCCACACCATCAAAAAAAGATCCCAGGACATTCAGGAATCCCTAGGATTTCATAAGTCTGTTCTAGGGTCCTCTCAACCCCCCAAAGCAGATATGGCGGAGTTGCAGGGGTGGGGAAGGGGGGAAGCTCTGTTGCACTAGAGATAGTTCCTGCATCCCACTTGACCAGATTAGCTGAAAACAGCCTGATGTCCTGAGGTTAGCTAATACCATCCTGAAAACTATCTCTGCCATCTCAGGGAAGAAGACTGCTGTGCAGCAGGGTGGATGGTATATAACCAGAATCTCTATTCTATGTCTTTGGTCCAGTACTAGGTGCAAAGCCTCTGGCAAGGGTGATTGAATCCTAGTGGTCAACAACAACTCCTCCACTCGAGGCTGTGATGGTGCTGTGCCAAGTATTCAGGTGGACAGAATTGAGTCACATCCAGACCACCCAGCTGGACGTTGGTTCATCCACAACCAAATGGTGAATGAGTGGAAGATCTGGTGTTCACCAATAGCACTGCTAGTCTAGAGGGCTGGCTGGAATGACAAATCAAATCCTGGAGATAGGCAACCAAACCAAAACAGAACAACTTCTGATACTGACGGTCCCCTCTTCTTACTGGCATGACTGCCAGCCTCTCTCATATCTCCCCTCTCCTGTGAGTATTGCATTAGAGACACACAAAACTCTCACTGCACATATCAGGTTCACAAAAATAGACAAGCATAACTGACAGCAACCAGGTACACAAGCCCCACTCTAGTAATTCATACAACTAATATCAAAACCAGAGTACAGACTAGGCTTAGATGTATGCTTATTTGTTTTCAGCGTTTATATTTGATTTGCTTTTACTTGCCCATTTTTCTCTGTGGGACTACAACTCTTCTCAAGTTGGATCTCTAACGTACTGTTAAACCACAAAGGATGGCTGGTGGCTTTTCAGTGCCTCCTATTCACTAGAGAAATAACTGATAGTTAGGAGGTAAACATTGCACAGGGAGACTGTACCACCAGCAGTCATCAGAAGTTAGAAAACAACCATCTCATACCTTACTTAGATTGCTTTGGTTGACAGTGATGCTTCCTTGTCTGCCTGTCTTCCCAATGAGAGGTTAAACTTACATTTGAGAGAATGGGAAACAGACTGTTAAGAAATTTTCTGCTTTAAGGTGTAGAGAATAGTGGCATGTGGGCAAGGGGCCACTGCCTGCCTTTCTCTTTCAGGTGGGAAGAAGGTATGTGACAGCATGTTGGTCAGTTTCTATTTCCATCAACATAAAGGCACAGGAGTCAGTCACTGTTCTGGCAGCATGAGGTCACAATCCCTCCTCTTCAGGCATCAACATGATGTCATGATGACACTTCAGGCAAGCAGCATCAGCTTCAGAGTGCAAAACGCATTGGTCAGAAACAGCACAGTCTCTTTTTCATTTACGTAGGCATGTTCAAGAGCATATGAGTATGTCTCTTATTGAGATGGGAAGTAATTACATGATATAACAGGGTGACCACTTGCAGAGTCTGCCAAAGAGGGGCATAGCTGCGGGTACTGACATGCCATCCCAGATACAGCAAAGCGTCCACTTTCATTGGTGCCATGAGGGGGCAGATTAGGAGAGGGAAAGCAGATGGCATTGGTGGGTGGCGGGTTGAGTGGCAGCAGCGGGCAAAGGCCAGCATTATCTGGCACAGGACTAAGTGTGGGGCTTCCAACTGCAGCATGTGCCCTGGGATGCATCCTGGCTCCTGCCCAAGAACAAAAAAAGGTGTCCTTTCTTGTAAGTAAGAAAACAAACTTTATTTTGACAGTGTAAACTCAGCAACAGCAGAAGGGCAGAATTTTGTTTAGTCTGGGCACCAGCAATGAGGCAAAGATCAAACCAACTTATGAGACAAGCTTCAGCATTCCCTGAAGCATGGGCGTAGCCAAGGTTTTTGTTAGGGGTGGCAGGACTTTTCTTGGTCAGTTAGTTAAGTATTTCTATTGCTTTACTTGATCTGGGAGGGGGGAGAGCTGCTGTTTAGGGAAGCTTTTAATGTATTTTAATGTATGTACCACTGTATTTTAATATTTTGTTGGAAGCCGCCCAGAGTGGCTGGGGAAACGCAGCCAGATGGGCAGGGTATAAATATAATATTATTATTATTATTATTATTATTATTATTATTATTATTATTATTATTATTATTCCTGCCCCCCTGGCTACACCCATGCCCTGAAGGCAGTTCAGGGACAAGGCCAGGGGGGTCAAGGCTTCAGATCTTGGAGTTCTGATCTTAAGACTGCACAGAAGCATGAAGTTGTATGAACAATTGGCCCTGCTTACCTGCCACACTTTTAAACAGGAAGGAAAGTACAGCTACTCATGAGAACTGCCTGTCCCACCAAGAGCTCCTGAATTGATGCCGGGAACTCCTTCTAGGGAGCTGGGTCTGCACCAGCCTCTTGAGGTGCTGCTGTTGCATCAGAGACAATGCATGGCTTTCCTTCTCCCTTGATTGCTCAGTCTGTGCTGTGGGGCTCCCTCCTTCCTTGGGCATTGAAAGGGCTTCCCTGGCATTGGATGGTTCTGCCTCCTCCCCCTGCACCAAGGAAGAGAGGACTGGTCAACATGATTCTTACTCTGCCCACCCTTTCCTTCTTCCCCTCCACCCTGGCTTAAATTTGCTACTTAGTTTTGTATCCAAGCTTCACGGAGGGCAGTTGTGAACAATTTTTTTTCTATTATTATTATTCTTCCATTTTCAAAACTCTAAACCACAAATATCAAGTGTGCTTGTCTAGACTTTGATAGCTCTCAATCCATCTTCATTGTGATGGTTTCTTTGACCTTTAACGTATTTAATGTTTAATCTACATTGATAGTGCAAGATTCCTTCTATGGATTAATAATGGATATGGCAACACTATGGATATGGAATGCAGTAAAGGGCAATAAAGGCCAGGAAAATATGGAAGTATGTAGCTAATGCTCTCTCGCTATTGAAAGCCTCTCAAGGAAAATCAAGGTAGAAGTCATGACACATGAAGATTTATATAAACAAAGTTCTTCTTATTATGATGTTCCATGTGAGGTTCCCCTAGAAGCACAGCAGAAGGACAGCAAAAATCTCATTGATTAACACAAATGTTTATTTGTTACCTCCATTCTTGGCTGAACAGAGTTTGGAGGCTCAAGGGAATCCATAACTGCTGAAGTTAGGGAATGTTCTGTGGGAAGACCATTCTAATAAATGCACCACTGTGTTGAATGAAGAAACCAGGATACAGAGTTTTGTACATGAAACAGAATAGCAAACTTAATTCCTAAGTCAGAGAAACCATAACTACATTCATTTTCACAGTAGTACCTGTTTCAGAGGAGCTAGTATGGTAGATGCAATTTTAGACTAACCTTGAGGAAAATTAGCATCCCGCATTTATCTTGCCAGTGCAAAGTCAACAATAAGGTCTCTTTTAAAATAACCATATACATGCATTTCCCAATAAGCCTCATGTTTTGGTTTTATATTGTTACCATTCTCATCAAATATATAATAGATATATAGCTACTGCAGTTAATAGTGTGTCTCTATCCTGCATGCTAAGGGAACATGTGGAGTACTGTGTCCTACTGTGGACACCACACTTTAAGAAGAATACTGACCAGCTGGAGTATACCCAGAGGACAATGACCAGAATGGTGAAAAGCTCTGGAAATCAAGTCCTATGATGAGTGGTTGGAAGAGCTGAGTAAGGACTAATCTACACTGATGAGTTATAACGTTAAAAATGTGTCATAGAAATGTGACGCCAGAGGGTGCTGTAAAGCAGCGATCTGTTGCCAATGGGAAATTCCACTGGGAGCTATATTTTTATAGGTTTTTTTTTTATTAGTGTTTTTGAGGTGAGTGTAGATCCAGCCTATGTTTAGCTTGGGAAAGAGAAGGGTTGTTGTTATTGTGGGAGGAAGAGATTTTCAAATATCCAAAGGGCTATCCTGCAGAAGATATAGCAAACCTGTATGGTGTTGTTCCAGAGGACAAGACAAGTCAGTAGGTGGAAATCACAATGAACATTTCATTTGCGTGTCAAGACCCTCAAGCTAGCCTAATCGCAATGAATATTTCATTTAAGATTAGGATAAACTTTCCAACAGTGTCAGTGAAAAAGACTATCAGTATGGAGGTGGGGCGTGAACTGGAGAGACTTAAGCAGAGGTTGGACAGCCATCAGTCATGCAGATCCTGCACTGAACAGGGAGCTGAATTAGTAACTCTATGATTCTATGAGGGAAATATTGTAAAGGCATTAAAGACTGTGGTCATTTAATGCCACATCCAAAGACAAGGCAACTGTTTGCAGGCGTTCCTAATCACCCATGGACATGGCCAGACAGGACTACAATTATTGCTAGAGGGCAGCATTTAAGTACAAGTGTGCTTGGAAATCTTCTTGCAACCACTGACCCTTGGAAAGAAGCCACTGGCCTCTGGAAAGAAGCTGGCAGGCTGTTCGCTCCTTGGCGTGAGGTCCCTCCACATCTCAGTTCACCCCAGAGACCTCCTTTTGCAGCTGGAGCAAAGGCTTGCTTTGTTAAGTGAAGCTGACAGCTAAAACAGTGCTAAATAGGGTGACTTGGCTGCCCCAGGACATGTTGCCTCTAGGTTTCCAGGTTATGTCCCACCCAGGGCTGGCGTTATGATGAAGCATCCTCAGGCGATTGCCTCAGGTGGCAAGACCCTGCCATGATCCAGGGGTGGCAGATCCTGTTGCCATGCCTGCTGGTTCCCTGTGGCTTAAGCAGTCACTGCTGCTGCCTCCAAAATGCTGCCTGGGCCCTGGCGCAGTTTTACTTTGTAGAGATTTCCCTTGCTTTTTTCAAAATGGTTCATTGTACCAATGCAGTATAGGGAGCTAAGGACATCAACAGGAGCCCAGCCAAGGGGGCAGCTTTTGCTCTTTTTAGCACAAATGCAGTGTGTTATGCATTTGTGCATAACACACAAATGCAGAGCCACCTGATGTTTGTGTCTGCCCCTAAACTAGCCTTCACAAATCAGGTGCCCTCCAGATGTTTTGGACTACAACTCCTACCAGCTACAGCAAGCCCTAAGGGCAGCTACACCTGAGAAAACTGCACTATTCTTCCACCCTTTGAATAAACAAAAATTAAGCCAACCCTTCTCCAGTTTGAATAATAGCAAAACCACAAAGGAAGGAAAGTATGGCATTGGTTCTATGACAACAATATGTGGATGCCCCATAAAAACTGAATGAACCAAGAGTGGCAACCCCACACTAAACACACAGAGAAGAAACATCCTCTCCTTGCTCTTTCCAGCAGCAGTTTACCAAACACAACCCTACAATTACTAGATAGGGCTCTTCTCCACCCGCAAATTGTCTATTCACGAAACTACCCACAGCCATTAACAGAATATAAGCATCCTTTCGTCAACTCAAAACTCTAATCAGATGGCACATTCCTGAAAAGCCAGAGTGATATACTAATTCATGCTACTCATGCAGCAAACTCAAAAGCAATATAATTTGGATCAAGTCCAACAGAAAGCACAAATTGAAACCCTGCCTGCAAGAAGATTTTACTTTATTAGAGGCTGGCCAGCAGAAGCTGTTATATCAAAGTGTTGTTTTCTTCTGCCTTCCCCAGCCCCTTTTCTTTCTGTATTCGTTTGCATGTCATAAGAACGTAAAGAAGAGCCAGCTGGATCAGGCCAGTGGCCCATCTAGTACAGCATCCTGTTCCCACAGAGGTTGATCAGATGCCTGTGGGAAATCAGCAAGCAGGATGTGAACATAAGAGCAATCTCCCCAGCTGTGCTTTCCAACACTGCTGCCTCCAGCTGTGGTAGCCATCATAGCTAGTTGCCATCGATAGCCATGTTATTATTTTAAATTTTGTATACATCATCCTTTGAGTGCATTGGCAGAAAAGCTGTGTACACAAATGCAGTCAATAAATTAAGAAGCCTCCAGACAAACTATTGAATATTTTTTTTCCCTCTGTAACATTAAGCATGAAAACTCCCCTGCAGTTGGGAGTATGTATTTCAAACAGCAGGGAGACAATCCTCAAATCACTTACTGAAAGTAATTCCATTTGCTTCAGTAAGACTAGCACAGGTAGTGTGAGGGTTACAGTTTTAGGCTGCAGCCCTATATACACTTACTTAGGAGTAATCTCATTGAACTTAATAGGGCTTACTTCTAAGCAGACATGTACAGGATTGCACTATCAAGTGTATTTAATAACTATGCAGGCCAACAACCTGTGTAAAGAAATTCTAAAACTTAAGAGATGCTCAATCAGTGAAAAAAGAAGAAAGGAAAGAGAACAATCTTTCATGACCGTTAGGTTTTGATGTGAAGTTTATACATATTCATGATACTTAAAAGCTGTAATCTCTAAAGTTATGCTGGGGAATATGTAGCCTAATATATTCTTCCTATTACCCAAAGGGGCAAAGATGAATTAGTTGACTGGATAGTTTTTTAATCAAATAATGACCTGATCCTATGATGAATAGGAACAGCTTTTAGGAGACTACCAACTATATTTACAAGTTCCAGTTAGGAATTAAAGTAATTCAAATCAACTTTGCATTGCTGTTTTTAACTAGCACTGCAGATGTGAGTTAAGTGAGTGAAAGCCAACTGGTCACTCATTGAATGCAAACACAAAGCAATCTATCTGGCTTCTGGTGACCCATCAAAAGAGATGTGGGAAAGATTTTTCCATAATTCAGTTAAGAGGAAAAGAAAACTGTCCTAAAAAGGCAAGAGAAAGACATATTCCATAGGATTTCCCCATTTTTGGACAAAAGTCTCCCCTGTCCTGTTTGGACTTCAATCAGGAAGCCTTTTCCCCTGTATTCGAGTTTGACTGGCCCCATCAACATCAAGGACCGACCTATGACACATATCAAATCCATGTGGGTCCTCCAGGATGCTGTTTGGGGTGGCGTCTGTGGCCCATCAAGCCCCATCTGGGTATTCAGACACATACAACACCCCCCCCCCGACCTCTTTACTGGGGTACCCTATTTCTTTGGATCAGGGAGAGGGATAGGGATCTATCCCATGGCAAGAGGAGGAGCCAGTGTCATCCAGTGGCCATGTGGGCAGCAGAAGCTCCCCCCCCCCCCCCCGTCTCACCCATGTTCTTGCTGGGCCACAACCTCTGTTCCAACAGAAGCTGGTAAGCAGTCTTTACATCAGCATCATTCCCCTTCCCAATTTTGGATGCAAATTAAAAGGAATTGCTCTCATTCAGAAAGGAAGGGTGGAGCCTGAGAAATGTAAAAGACATTAATCTAGCCCCACACGTTGTTGCAGCCCTTTGTTGCCGCCCACTTACCGTATATAGTCATGAGCGGCTAGGGGGTAGGAGTGCCTTGCGGAGCAGGCCTCCCCACAGTGATGTCCCTGCTGCTAATTGCAATGGGGCAGGGCAACAGCAAGGTCAAAGTCAGAACTAGGACACTCACACTGCATGTCACCAAATAACTGCAAATGTGTTCACAAATGTGAACACTGACTGTATGGAGCTCCACTCATGCGGAAGTCTTTGAGCCACTACCATACCACTAGCATTACATTTGAAACAAGCCTAAGTTCACAAACCATTACCTCTCAAATGTATTTCGTAAGGTTTTCATAAAGACCAATGTATCCACAACACAGGGAAACGGAAGAAAAAGGGGTGGAGGAAGAGAGAAAAAGAAAACAACCAGTTTTGCACATTAGTATTAATCATTTGCCAGAGGCAAATCTTTTATTTCACTTTCTTTCTTTTTTTCATTTTTGGAAATGTATGAGTGCTCTTTCTGTCCATTAAAAAGGGAATTCAGACAGAGATGGCCTCATGGGAAAGTGGAGATTGGCTATTACACTGAAGTGAGAGATTGCTTTTCATATACAATTATTGGAAGTGCCACTTGTCCCTAGCTAAATTAAACAGTTGTAGAGGCAGACCATATCACTTCAACCAAAATCAGTACATTTCTCCTATCTGTACTGAATGATCTTTTGCGAATATAGAAGTGTGTAAAGCAAAATATACTATGTTTTCTATTGTTAAATAAATTACTGGGGGGGGGGAATCCAACTATTTTAAGAAGGGCTAGATTTAAAACCAATATAGGTATTTATATGTCTGCATACCCCAAGAATATTTTAAAATACTACTCTATCAGAACTACAAATGCCACTACCCTGGGGTGGGTACAAAAATGAGGTTCTTGGCTTTTATAGCTTTATACTGTCATAATTAAAATACATTTTGTAATTTTTTAAGTATGATTTTAGTAAGTTGGCAACAGTAATAAGCAGAAGCACTAAGGTCAAATTGTGTATTTGACAACCTTGTAAGCTACTGCTTGTTAGATGCATTTATGCCTATAATATATTCATATATAATGCTTTTAAAAACATGTATCAAACATATTTATTCTACTCTATTTTATCCTTTCATTTTTAAAACCCAGTTGCATTGACAAATCTTTGTACAAGCAGGTCAGCCTTAAAACCACCAAAATGTGTATGTGTGTATGTGGGCGAATGGTTTTTTTCTTGCAGAGGGCTAAGAAGGAAATAAGCAGAAGTAGCCTTGCAGATGAGCAAACAGGTAAGCCAGACATTTTCTGCTTTGCTTTACTATACTACCAACTGTGGGCCTATGGAAATGGAGTATGTTCCCATGCATTTTTCAGCCCAGTGGCATTCTAGATCAGGCTTCCTCAACCTCAGCCCTCCAGATGTTTTTGGCCTACAACTCCCATGATCCCTAGCTAGCAGGACCAGTGGTCAGGGATGATGGGAATTGTATTCTCAAAACATCTGGATAGCTGAGGTTGAGGAAGCCTGTTCTAGATCCTGTGACAAATGAAAGTGCTTAACCATCCCATGTGTATATAAAGGCAGTTCTGCATCAGTGCCAATTGAGAGAAGGCAATTTGAGTGGAGAAGCCTCCTTGAAGCAGGAAGGGCTCACCCCTTCTCACAAGAGGCAATCATCACCTCTCTGGCTCAGGCACGTGTCCCCTCCCTGCTAGTTTTTATCAGCCAAGAGGGGCAAGAGCCTAGAGTGCAAGTGGTCACCCTGACTGATCCACACACCTTTGCCATATTTTTGAACCTTACTAACATAGCAGGTTTGGACAGTGCTCTGGACATCTCTCAAGATTCATCTGCTGTAACAGTGGAGTCAAGGTCCCAGCGGATGCAAACAATTTTATCCTCAAAATGCTTTGCAAACAAGTCACACAAGCTACTGTCAGTTCTGTCACCTCCTTCAGGCCAGACTGTAAAAGGCCCTGCGTTACCCAATAACAGCTCTGCTGGACGGCACAATGAGAATACAATGGCGGCTGCAAAGTATGCCTTCTTTGCTGCCTTCACTGTCACTAGGCTGGCTCAATAATGAGCCCTCGCCAGTGTTTGACTGCATTTGACTGGAGTTTTCATTCTTTCACATTCAAGCTTTCTCCCAGCTTGTTTCCTCACCCTAAGTTCTGGAGTATATCAGGGAGCTAAATGGGCTCCACAAAGCAGAAGAGTGATCGTGTCAACTGCCCAAGCCATTTGGATGTTCCAGAAGTCAGCCAGAGCTTTGACAGGAGCACCCGTCACATCAGCTGAAAAATCCCTACAGGATCCTTAGCCCCCTGGGTCGTGTGTGTGTGTGTGTGTGTGTGTGTGTGAGAGAGAGAGAGAGAGAGAGAGAGAGAGAGAGAGAGAGAATACCCCATCTTTTGTGTGTATGAAATTAGGGTTAGTATGCTAAGTAGAATTATTCATTCATTCCAATTTCTATTCACCACTTTCTGGGGCTTTTCTCTTCAAAAGGAAGAGAAAAGTCCCAACTGTGTAATATTGATTTTTAGGAAATAAAGCTTTGAACTTGCATTCTCCTTTTGCAAAGAAAGATCCCTAGGTTGTGTGTCTCAGACCTGATCAATCTTGGCATACGCAGCAAGGCGGTCGTTTAAAGTTCACAATCCAGTTCCACCTCAAACAGGATTCTGTGACAATAACATGCGGAGCACAATGATGACTGGACATCCAGTAGCACTACAGTAATGTTACATTCTGGAGGGAAACTAGAATGGTTGTCATAGAACTTTCATTTTTAAAAGGTAAGGAGAATCTCCAAGGATAACATGTACACCAATACTTTCTCATATGTGACACACTGAGCTAAAACAACAGGTATTTTCTGAAGTTGTTCTGGGGTGTTTCTTCCAGAAGTAATAATTTACAAAACTGCTGACCATAGCCAGAGCTGCCTTATATTTTATTTCTGCTCTGTGGTTCTGCTTGCCCTTCATGCCAACTTGACATCAGTTTCAATTGTCAAGGTAATTCATACTTCTATACTACAAATGGAAAAACTGTTTTGGTAACATAAATGATGTTTTATGGCCACAGAACTTTACACAGACTCTTAATATGCACTACGGTTAGTCCACAAACGTCTTACTCAGGATTAGCCATATTGGTTTTGTAACCCTACATTTCAGTAACCAATTTTTGGATTGTAGCCTAGATCAATATTTTCAGACTCCCAACATGGGGCACAAAACCTTCTAATGTTGATGACCTGTCCTAATCACATTTGGAAATTTTCATAGAACCACATTGTTGGAGGTCTAACTGGGCCAACACTCTTGTTTCTCACACTAAAATCTGATTTTGCACACAGAATAGACTAAGCAGGTTTCCTAGCCCTAAATTTCCTGCCCTTGCTTTTACACAGATTCAACTTCACTTGCTGACAGAAACATCTGGATCTGACATGAAGGCTACATGCTCCCTTGCAATATGGCTCAGGTAATGTTTATGTGTCATACACAGTGGAACTGCTAGAAACATTTTATAATAAACAGGAATAAAGGGGAAGGGTTAACCAGGCCTTAAAAGCAATGCATTTGTAATGGCTACAGAACTACTGCAAACTTTATACATAGCAATATGGATATTATCTGGCTCTGCAAATGTCAATGGACAAGCATCCTCACTGGGAGCTGGGACATTTGTAATGCAGCATGCAGCTCTCAAAATAAGACAGCATCAGTTGAAAAATGTCTAGCCATTATTTGTTGCAAAGCAGATTCATTGCAAATAAAGTATTTATCTATATAATATGTTACTCATCTATTGACTAGCCTAAAAGCATTCAATTAATTTTCTCATTCATATTCCAGCCTTCCCATAATATGTAGCATTGCAGCTTCTACATCAAGAGTTTTTCCATTTCTTTTCATTTTATTGGCTTTTCTTGCCTTTCCTGTGTACAGTTGGAGACATCAGGGAGAAGGGTTATCTGCTTCCTCCAGTTACCGTGGAAACGTTGCATAGAATCAGACAGCACTAGCTCCTAAGAATTTTTTAAAAAATATTTGTCTAGTATAGATTACATAAAATAAAAAAATGGTTTGAAATGATATAAAATATGCTTCCATGCTCCTAGAATTCATTATGTGATCTTAATTCAGTTTAAAGGGATGATAAAACATTTTTACAAGGGCTCAATCTTCACAGGAAGGTAAAAGGAAAGGTAAAAAAGGATCATAAGGGAACATATTAAACATTTATAAGCATTATAAACAAATTATTATAATATAGGACTCAGTATTCCAACTTAAGCACAGGACTTTATAAATCTAAAAAAGTTTCACAATATGGACATATTACATGGAGCTATTGTTCTGAGCCCTAAATACCCAGGGTTGTTATTTTTTACCCTATTACATGGAGCTATTGTTCTGAGCCCTAAATACCCAGGGTTGTTATTTTTTACCCTCAAAATCATGGAAACTACAGAGCTGTGAACGTTTATAATTTATACTGTAAACTAGGGAAAGCTAAGAGTCAATTTTTTGCAAAAGTCAACTTTTGCAAATTTCTCTCAGAAATGGCCTAATCCACACATCTTGGAATGGAACTTAGCTGTCTACCAGATTTTGCACTTCTGTGAACTTCTGTGATGCAGTTCTTCACCATTTAAATACATATTTTGAAAGTACTCTCTATACTTGCCATTTTAATGTAGAAATGGAATGGAATATGAATATGGGTAAAAAAAAAATGTGAAAGTGCTATGGAATCAAAACAGACAAATTCACCTTACTGTAAGCTGGCAAGCATGGCTTCACATCATTTTAAAAGCAATTTTAACAGTGCAGTTCTATGTACAATATGTTCACTTGTATGTAAGCCTGACAGTATTCAGTGGGGCTTGCCCCCAAGTGAGTGTGCACACAACTGAGCCTGGAGCAGCAGCAGCAGTATCAACAACAACATCTCAATTGGTTCAATCAAGCCTGTTTGCAAAGTTTCCCCAAAACCTGATCTAGTAAAATCATACTAATTGGTACCATCCCCATCAAAGTGAAAGGGAATTTTTTTCCTTCCCCTTTGATCTCAACAAAAGAAGGGCCTTCTCTTGCATCTAAAAGATTCCCTTAGAGGGAACAACATGAAGTCCACTTTCCATGTGTTCCTCCTGCATCATTTGATTTTTAACATAGTCATAAATTAATGTATTCCCAAGAGGCAAAATTGTTCTAGTTATTGTGATGGTGCAGAATGTTTTCTTTTTTATTGATATGCATTCACAAAACTGTTGCTTCAGCTTTTCTGATTTCTTTCTAGGACCTACTCAAGCAGCACCAGCAGCTCAGCAAGTGCCCAGATCTGCTAATGAAAAAAATAATCAAGGGTATTACATTTTGTGCCATGAGATGTTGAAGGAATTCAGGCATTACAGGGAGGTTGGGCAGGATTTTCTTGCCCACACTAGGTTCAAATTAAAGAACTATACATGAGTCACCACCATAGCAAAACTATTGTTTCATCTTACTATTTTGACATGGTTCTCTCCTTGATGACAAATATACCAGTACTCATTCATTTTATTTCTTTGAAGACCAGAATCATAAATTAGTATATTTACCCACTATAAGTTACTTCTTTCTTGCAGTTTTCTTTCATGGTAAAACAATTCCATTTTCCATGCCCAGTCATAATTAAGTTCTCCCTTCTGCATTTCCTCCTGCCTTTATATTTATTACTTATTGCTTATTGTGTGCCATTTCAGACTTGTGGTTAGTAAAACAGTGGTAGTTTGCCTCAGCCCGAAGAACTGCATAAGGTATAAATTATGGCTGGGGTTGTTTCTTGAAGAGTATTTCCTTACTTCACATGGAGGGACATTCAAAAGCAAAAGATATACAGTATGGCATCTATTGTTCAAAGGGGGGGGTGAGTTTAAAACCCAATGTGCATGTCTGAGCCTTAAAGCACTTCTGCCTATTTTTCTTCTTTGGCGATCACTTGTAGCCGAGTAAGATTGTCTTCCATAAACACGGTTTTAAAAGTGATTCCATGAGTGACTGTGGAGCCCAATTCTGGATCGACATGTCCTTCCACAGAGGGGACATAGGTTTCCAGGCGGGAGTTGATCACGGTGAGGGTTTGCCAAGCATGCCTTTCTCTTGGCACATTTCTCCCTTCCGTCCTGAGTTCAAGTGTCTTCAAAATCCATGACACTTTTGGTAAAAGCTGTTCTCCAATTGGAGCGCTTTACAGGCCAGTGTTTCCCACTTGTTGGTGTTTATACTACATTTTTTTAGATTTGTCTTGAGAGAGTCTTTGAACCTCTTTTGTTGACCACCAGCATTACACTTACCATTTTTAAGTTTAGAATAGAGTATTTGCTTTGGAAGACGATAATCAGGCATCTGCACAACATGACCAGTCCAACGAAGTTTATGTTGAAGAATCATTGCTTCAACACTGGTGATCTTTGCCTCTTCCAGTACACTGGCATTAGTTCGCCTGTCTTCCCAGGTGATGTGCAAAATTTTTCGGAGACACTGCTGATGGAATCTTTCTTGCTTTGAAATAATTTTTTTATCTGAGAATGTGTGAATTTTCCCTGTGGACCCTTCCTCTATGCACAATTAATCATAACTCTTGCATGGCCTAGGCCAGCCCTCCCCAACCTGATGCCCACCAGATGCTTTTAACTACAACTCCCATCATCCCTGACATTGGTCATGACTGATGGGAATTGTAGTCCAAAACAGCTGGAGAGCACTAGGTTGGGGAAAACTTATCTTGGCTGATCTAGTGACATAATTCATAGGCTTTAATGAGTCACTGCCAGAGACAACTATCATACAGAGCGAACTAAGTACATTCCAAACAAAAAGGTCAGCCTGAAAAGGCCTTGCCTGTTTAAATATAACACATCTACATAATATAATATGGCATATTGCTTCTCTGCTGTAATGTCTAAATCATCTGGATCTCCTAATATACATTTTCTTAATACGGTAAAAAAGCAATCACCAATCTTCAATCATGTAAATTTCTATGCAAGATGGATACATGCATACTATAATGTTAATATGACATTTCATAGGTCAATACAACTTTTAAATGTCTTTGTTTGCACAGTGCACCATCTGCCATGCCTGTTAACTGTAGGTTGATTGACATTTCTAACTGGTATTGAAATATATCTCTCAGGCATCCTGAAACTAGGAAATCTTTACTTGTTCATCTTTGTTCTTCTGTAATAAAGGTTGTGATTAAATGGATTAATCAGGATGTAGGCAGGATGTAGCTTGCAGCTCAGTTTAGTAATGGAGGAGCTGGAGTTGGTTAGGTGGATTTTATTGAGAACTGAAGCTTTTATCTAATTATTTTCATAATGTGGGGTAGACCAGAGGGAATGTGTGTGAAATATAAAGTTGAGAGCCTTGACTTCAGAAGCATTAGTGGCATCAGGAAACAAAATAATCTGAACACAGATTACACTTTGGCTTGCTTAAAAGTGCAGCCATGGGAGAATTTTGATTTGAGAGAAGAACTGTATAATGTTTTTAAGGTACATCTGCTCTCTTTTGAATGTATTGCCCCAGTGCAGGCAAATCAGCTAAAGCACCCTCCTCTCTCCCTACCTTACAGAGGCAGAAAAGGTGATCCAGTTTATTGCTGACTATATGTTAGCAAGTCAATTTATTTTAGCCATCTCTTCCCTGCTCCCTCTGCCAAATTGCCTTTTTATATATCTGGTTGAGGTAGAACACAAAAGGAACTTCAGTTTGGAGAGCCATGTGCCAGCACTAATTCCATTTCCTTCAGCCACAGCAATCTCCTCCCCGTATTGGTCACTAGTGGCTGCTGCATCTGGAACAGCAGGTCAAAGCTTCTCACTCCTACATTAGCAGTGAGAATGACAACCCTGGCTCTGGTGCAGGTGTAGGAAATCTTTGGTCCTGCAGATGTTGCTGAATTATTATTATTATTATTATTATTATTATTATTATTATTCAAATCCCACCCATCTGGCTGGGCTGCCCCAGCCACTCTAGGTTGCTTCCAACAAATATAAAAACATAATAAAATATCAAACATTATTAGTAGCAATCTGATCCAATATAGAAAGTCACAATAATTTTGAAATAAACCACATATCAAATAAAGCAATATTCAATAATCCATTAAAATCTTAGAGTAAAGAGTAAAATTAAACACCAGCAAATAACAATTAAAGCCCCGCTAAGCATGGTCAATGGCCAGGGATGGTGGAAGTTGAAGTTCAGCAACATATGCAGAAATCAAAGACTACATAGTGCATGGATGGAGAGGTGTATGTAACCTGGGGAGAGTCTCAAGAGCCCGATAGGACACCTAGGTGTCAACTTTCTGGATAATAGAACTATAGAATTGTAGAGTTGGAAGGGATCGTGAGTATCTGTTTCTATATTCCAAAGACAATGACCAGCACTGATAGAAACACCAGACATGTTATCTGTAATTTCCCAAAAAGTATGTAAATTTGTCCCACAAAACTAAATACTGAAATTACAATTGGATTTGTTCTTACTAAAAATTCTGCTTATGTTAGCAGAAACCAGAGCAAGTACTCCCAACCTCCTTCAACTCTGGAGCATTGGGAGAAACCCCAAGTACATGTGTAGGGGGAAGAAAAGTAGAGATTGTTCCATCAGGCATGCATAAATGTCTGCACTGATGGAATGTTTTCCTTAGTGCTATGCTGAATTCCAAAGAGTTATCTTTTATCTCAAACAGGAATTCTGCAACTAGATTGTTGCTGTGTCTTTGGGACATCTGTGACAATGTATTATTTAGCCATTATTTTATAAACTGAAAGCAGCAAAAAATAATAATATAGATATAGTCTAGTATGGGCTCTTGAATTCCACTTCATATGCATATGCTCATCAGAGATTTCAATCCTTAGGTGAATCAAAAAGGTCATCAACTTATAAGAACCATGCTTGTTTCTCAGATCACTGTACTATTTAGGTCAATGCTTAACTCAATAAACACTACACTTTCAAAGCAAATTCAAATGAATGCAACTGTTTGCATCTAAGTGGAACTAAAAAATGGAAGCCATGTAAAAAGAACTACCATTGATATTTTAAGTACCTCTTTTCCATTTCCATCACAGACTTCCTGCTGGAGCAATCTGTGTGCAAAGCAGAACCTTTGCCTTCATAAGCTCCAATTCTCTGCTTATTGTATTCAACACATATAATTATCTCATAATAAATTCAAAAATTCATATTCAAAACTCTTCAGTCCTTTCACATGATAAGCACTGAGATGGAGTGAATAGTAGAGAGATGTTATAATTATACCACATATGCAAAGAGAAATAAAATGTATGGTATCAAATGTCCTTCAAAATACAAATACTCATCAGTCAGTTGTTGTGTAATGGCGAGGATATATACTGTATATGTGTAGGTGCATAAAAGAACAGAAGTATAATGAAAATATGAACTGTGGAGAGGGAGGAGGATAGTAATCATATAGGCTTTAAAAAGATACAAACCAAATATCCTGCAACAAGCAAACTATTCCTGCAAACATGTACCTATCTTGTAAAAATGGTGCACTGTTCCCCCCCCCCAAATGCCACTGAGCCTGGGAGATCAGTGGGACAGCTGGAAAGGATATGTCCTGTTGTTCCAACTGCTTCTACCTCTGATATATTCAAATGTAAACAGGAGGTAGGGTAGAGGTCCCCCCCCCCATATTTAACTCTCCTGTCCCATCACTTAATCATGACCATAGGCAGCAAATCAATGGAAATAGGGGAGCCTCTGAATAATCATCTTTCCAGTCACCAGTGTTTTCTAGACATCTAGACAGAAGTTCAACCCTAGTTGAACCAGCGCCATACTTCTTTTTTTTTTTAAATGCATGTTATGATTGACAAGTAACTTTTGATGAGTTCTTCCCCTCTTATCCATTACCATAATACTCCTGAGATCAATGATAAACCAGATCAGAATGGGTGTTAGTTACTCCAGCATTAGTATCTTTACCATACCATCCATAAGACACACTATAAATTGCTAAGTGTCACCACTTACTGTGTTACAAAGCAACAGCATTCAGTGAATAGCAACCAAGGTTAATTAAGGTGCACCAGAGAGCTATGGAGTGATTATCATTACTGAGCACTATTCCTTTTGGCTCTTCATTCTCCATCTACACAATAGATTCAAAGACTATAAAACTTCATTAGTAGTTTAACTAAGCAATCCAGCAAGAATATGAGATGGGTCAAGCTTTTTGCTTAGTAGCACAGCATACTGTACAGTATATGAAGGCTTAATTACAAAGCACTTTTTTTTTATAATACACCGCAAAACATCATTAGTAATCTACAGGGCTTTTCTTAGGCTGGAACTTGGTTCCAGCACCTCTCAGGTGGACATCATTGCCACTGCAAAAGAACAAGGTAAATTCCAGCACCTCTTTTTCTAGAAAAATAACACTGGTAATCTATATGATAAAACAGTGACAGCAGTATGCCTACATTGCAAAAAGCAGCCTTCCCCTTTCAATATTCTGGCTATCAGTCCCATCCAGAAAATCTATGTTGGTTGGAGCTAATGAGAACTTCTGGAGGGCACCAGGTTGGGGAAGGGTGACATAGATGTTTGTGCAATATATTTATGTTTATTGTACTGTGTCAAAAGTCAATAAATGAGAGGACAAAATATAGCTATCTTAAACAACTGTTCTAAAAATCACCACTGACAACATGATGATCAGCAGATCTTAAGTGAGCAATAACATGTAGACAGACTTCTCGGTCTGTACAGGAATAGGAATTTCAACCAGAGCACTTTGCTTTTTTGTGAAGCTCAGCATGAAGGTATCACTGCAATATTTCACTGGCAAATAACAAATTTATTTCAGTGGGTGTTACCGATATAGCCACAAGTGAGTAAATTTACACCAAAAAGATTGAAGGCTGTTTATCACACAAAAAAAGAAACACTGGAATTTCACTGAAGATAGCACAAATACATCAACTGTGTATTTTCAATGAAACTTCAATGCTCTTTATCTGCCATGGAAATAAAAACCGTGTGTTTATAGAACAGTAACAATTACTCTTGCCAAAAGTATTGTTACAAAGGCATTTATTATGAGGGTGTTTCAGAAAGAAGCAGCAAAATGGCTGCCCATGCTTCTTGATTCACACACCACTGTGTTATTACTGAACCTATACTTAGCTCTTCAATAGCATGCTAGGCATCATCCAGAGCACAGAAGATCTCTGCTTGGTGGACTCACAATGTAAATAATATGGGAGAAGAAAAGGCTTGAGGATAGCATAGCAAGGGTGAGGAAAGGAAGAATTGGTGGCAGCACTCCCCTGTCCCCAAGTACATTGCTCTCCACTTATTTATTTATTTAACAAAAAAAAAATGTATACTGCTTAACTACAAATAAAGCCTCTAAGCAGTTTACAAATAATATAAAATATACATTTAGAATGCCTATAAAATCCAGCATTAAAAACAAGTTTATAAAAAGTAAATTAAATAAAATCAAGAGTTAAATGTATACATTTTAAACTTAAAATACAGATTAAGATACACATCAGATTTATGTGTCTGGGTAGGCTTGCCAAAACAGAAAAGTTGTTTAGCAGGCACCTAAAAGATTATAGGGAAGGCACCTTCCTCATGTCAATGGGCAGGGAGTTGCAGAGTGTAGGAGCTGCCACACTATAAGATCAGTTCTTTACAAATCACCTCCCCTAACACCCCACAAATACAGGACAAACATTAACCAGAACTTGTAAAAGTGCCAGTTCTACATATAGTAGTCAAATGGGTATATAAGACAATCTGCCAAGGAAACAGGCACCAAGATGTTAAGGGCTTAATATACTAATAGAAGCACCTTGAACTTGGTCCAGTAACAAATTGGCAGCCAGTGCACATGTGTGAGAAGGGGTGTTATAAGCCGACAGGATCTCACTCATGCTAGCAACTGCAATGCAGCATCTGTACTAGCTCCAGTTTCCAGGCCCAATGCAAGGGAGACCCTCACAGTTCAAAAGTGGCTTAATGGGGAACTGTGGTTTAAAAAGGGACCAGGAATGAAGTTCCACAGCTCACCTGCAATAGGAGGAGGGAAGGGGCAAGGAGTGTCCAGGCTTGATGCTCATTTCCAAGTATTAAGCCAGAGATGTCAAATCTTTCCCCAAAACAGAAACACTGGGTTCTAGATGCTGCAACACAAGGAACCATTCAGGCAATTGTGGAAACTCTTTTCTTTAGTGAGAACACCAAGGACTCTTCTGTTCAGAATCCTGAGCATCTCCATCACATTTCTCCTATATTGCTCATATTATGATGGGATGTAATTCAGCTTCTCCAAAGAGATCAAATTTGGAAAAGCCTCAGTTATGTTTAACAAACAATCTCAGTTCTCAAAGAGTGAAAAAACATATATAAATTGGAAGCTTGGACACTATTAAAGTTATTTTGTTGCAACCCTTTCCAGGGGAAAAAATGGGAGAAGAAAGAGTTAACCTCCTGTTCAGGAATAGAAGGGAACATTGTCCATAGAGGTCAGCCTTTGTGTGTGTGTGAATTAGCTGAATTAGAAAAAGCAGTCCTGTCTCAGCTCTATTAATAATACCGATACATATTCAAAATTACGTTTCCTTTTGCCTGACACTCGGGCTGGTCATTTTTCATTTATTCTGATTTGGAGAAGTGTCTTTACTAAATTGTGATTGATTTTGACAGGCTGTTCCTAGGAAAAAATATATAGCTAGCATAAGGGACTTCTTTCCCCAATGCCTTCATTCTGTGCAAGAACTGTGGTGTTATTGGATATTCTAAATTAAGTGGTTTTTAAAATATCTGGGGGCTTACTGCATGACTGAAAAATATAGCACTTTCTGCTAGTTCCAACCAGCCCATGAGCTCAGAAAACAATGAATTATAATAATAAAGATTGTCCTTGATCCTCTCAGGATTTCACAGACTCTGCAAATCCATTCTGCATGTCCTGCAGGGCATTTTATATTTCATCTCTCTCCACTAAGGATCCCCAGGCTGGGAGCATTCCACAATCCTGCATTAAAATCAGACTGTTGAGCTAGTTCATTATTGGGTTCCCTTCTGTGTGAGAATATCTGCAACAGTGAGAAAGGGAGCACAAAAAGGTTAGAATTGATTGATGCTGATGACCTGACAGATCGACTCAGGGCAATTAGAGTTTCCCACACCTATTGCACGACTGCAAGTTTCCTCAAATACATGCACTCATTCACTCCTTTTAAAGTAGGAAATGGAGGATTATGTGCTAATTGATCCTGATACAGTTTTATTCATTAGAGGCTTCCATATTCAGAATCACAAAATTGCAATATAAGGATATTAAATTCAACTGGGCCACATATCTCTTTCAACTATGTTTCCAACTATACTTCTATGACTCTATGATTATCAATTAAATTGGCTGCAAGTCTTCAGACATCAAGTTGCCTTTGCTATCTTTCATTCTCTCTGATCAACATAGCAATTAAAATCTGTCAGCAGGAAGTCTAACAAAGAGAAAGACTTTCAAAAAAAAGATTACAATGTGGAACACTCCTGCCCAGTGTTCCAGCCATTAATCCATGCCTTCTTGCAATATGCTGTACTCCATTCTACTTCCTCCATGGCTTTCCAATTTTATGTTCCAGAAGACTGTCAACATCCTTGTCCACTAAGCATATTCAGCTTCATTGGGTGGTTTCTTGATTGATTGTTTTGGGAGGGGGGAGGGTTTTATACTACGTTGTTGTTTATATTTCTGCAAACATCTGGGTTTCCCTGAGCTTGTTGAGACCTCCCCTCCATGGTGCTCTAGAGCAGGGGTCAGCAACCTTTTTCAGCTGTGGGCCGGTCCACCGTCCCTCAGACCATATGGTGGGCCGGATTATATTTTGAGATAGAAAATGAACGAATTCCTATGCCCCACAAATAACCCAGAGATGCATTTTAAATAAAAGCACACATTCTACTCATGTAAAAACACGCTGATTCCTGGACCGTCCACAGGCCGGATTGAGAAGGCAATTGGGCCACATCCGGCCCCCGGGCCTTAGGTTGCCTACCCCTACTCTAGAGTTAAAGCTGGTACAATGGGGCACAGCCCCTACTTTGCAACTGCTTCCCTTAAAGGGCAGGGAAGAGCTCTGTAACTGCAGGATTGTTAAACTCAAAAGACATAAGACAATTGCTGAAGCAATGTTTCCAACTTGCTGCTCTAAGTTGCCTTGCATCCAACCTCAGATACTCGCTCTGCAGAGAGCTGACCAGGGTCCTGAGCTCTTACAATTAGATTGATTTTGTGCCAAGTCTTGCCAGCAACCCTTGCAGTGTTCTAGTCTCAAATAGGATAGGGTCTTTCTCCAAGCAAAATCCCCTTCTCTCTTTTGCTTCTGCTGAGTCCTCAGTGTGTGCAAGTCAAACAGCTCCCCGTTGCAAAAGTGCACAAACACCTGACATGCTGGTCATGTACCACTGGGAAGCTCAGATGGAGGGCAGTTTACCAGCCTGAACTTTTTCCTCCAGTGACCTTGCACTTTCTCAGGTCTTAGGACAGGTGAGCATGTTCTGTTGAGTGCTAGGCTTAATTCAGCAGAATTGGAATTTTTGCCAGTAGTCCTGGGGGGTGAAATTATGCAAATAGCAAAAGGGCAGTATCACTGGAGTTCATAATTCCTTGGCAACTCATGATGCTTCATTTCAATATGGAGGTGTGTGTTATGGCCCCTGCATTCTCTCCATTTGTATTTTAATCTGAGAGGAAAAACTCTCTGCCCCTCTTACCCACTCATTTAACTGACTGCTGATGTGGTGAAGTCTGTGGTATGGATAAAAGGAGACTCTTCCTGTTTCTCCCCCCTGTGGCATCTGTGCC
The DNA here is from genome assembly GCF_964252035.2 of Podarcis erhardii. Classification (NCBI taxonomy): domain Eukaryota; kingdom Metazoa; phylum Chordata; class Lepidosauria; order Squamata; family Lacertidae; genus Podarcis; species Podarcis erhardii. Next base: position 28,846,989 of record NC_138509.1, read on the forward strand.
ACTGTTACTGTCTGCTACAGTTTCCTTCTGTTGCCTGATAGTGTGGAACACAGAACTATGGGTGGTGTGGGGTAAGGGAGCCCTCCTGTTATTTCTGCCTATGACCAGGGGTGAATGGGGATGGGAGAGAGAGATGGGAAGGGAGAGGATTGTCTTTGCTACTGAAGAAGCAACAGTCACCAGGTAACAGATTTTTTTTTGGGGGGGGGTCACAAGCAAGGAAACTGGAGGCTTCATGAATCTGGACCAGAAATTATGAGAAAATTTAGAATTTAGAATTATCAGGAGAAAAAATGAACCATTCCCCAAGTGCTTTCCAGTTTCACTCATCATAGGCAACCTCAATCCAAATAAAGCCCTGAGGTGCTCACCAGTCACTAGATTGGTACTTGGGGTGTATGGGGTGTTAAGTGAGGGGTAGTATCCTCTGGTGTCCTCAGGTGGGGGACACATACTGCTCTTTCTGAGGTAGTTTGTCCACCTTGGGTCCCCAGCCTGCACTCAGCTCTCTGGGGCTCCTAGGAGCTGTCAGCACCCTAGGAAATGGCTTTGACTGGCCGGCTAAATTGATGCATAAAATTAAAGCATAAAATGCTTTCTGTGTGCTGTGTGAGAATGGGTTGTGGCTGCAGTATACTTCCTCAATTCTCTCTGTTTCCCGGGTGCATTATTAGAAATTGCTTTGACCAAGACAATGGGCAATATATTCCTGCTTCCATGTCTGATATTGAAACTGTGTCTCTGACAATCTTTTTACTGAACTTAATTTAATTCAATGTCCACAAGTATCAAACTGAATTAGCAGGAAGGGCTGCCAAGTTTGCTAGGGTCTATGGTGCTACTGATTCACAAGCAGCTCTGCAGGATTCCAACCAGTGGGGCTGAGCAGCATATCAGGAGAACTGTGCGTATTTCTTCATTATCTTGCAGCAGGTTCTGTACTGCATGAATTACCTGTTTTGTTTTCCCACTACTTCAAGAGAACTCTTGACTGATGATGATATGTTGAAAATCAAAGTCAATTGCAAAGCAGCTTGGCAGAAAATTCTGGCCTATTATCTGTTCTCAAAATAGAAGGTATGCCATGATGAGCAAATATGCACTTTAAAGTGGTAATAAGTCCTTCTGCAGTGGTGCTCCAGGTAGCAGGAATGGTAATCAATCAATAACAAAGTAAACAGAGTCCTTCCAGGTAAAGAAATAAATAAACTACCAGGGTTTGCAATGGGTGAACTGGTGATTCTGTCATAATGCATGTCACTACTGGTATTGACTGATGTCAAGCACAAACTTGGCAGTTGGTTATCCAGGTTTTGTATGACTTTACCATTAGTCACAAAATCATACCAAATTAAAACAAACTTTTCACTTTTGCATTGGCCTCTAAGTGCTCTCCGTTTGTGTGTCCATTTTTCTAATAATGCAATATCCCACACTTTTTTATATCAGTAGTCTATATCTGCTTCCACCATGTATCTCTAAAATAATTAGTCTGGCAGCAGTAAGTAAATAACTGGCCAGTTCCCTGCTACACAAAACAGACCCATCTTCTGTTGTTTAGAAGGGCTAACTGCAGGGATAGCATTATTGTACCTTTTACAATGAGTCTGATATAACAAAACACAGCGTTCCAATACAATTTAATCTGTGGATATTTCTACCATAAATGCAGATATGTTCCTATATCTTAACATCTTTTCTAGGACCTCAGCAAGGAAACTGGAGCCATATGTGATAATCTTTGTGAAGTTATATGCCACTTATGGAACAATTCAACGTAAGTTCCCCATTTCTCACAGAGTAAGATCTAAATGGTGTCTTGTCCCATAAGGACCACCATGTCACTTTATCAAACGGCATATATATTTGGGAGATCAGGCCATTGTCATGACTTCTGGTCACTAAAAGGCTTCCAGAACACCTTTCATTCCTTACATTTATACCCCCCATTTCTTCCATCATGGAACCCCAGGTGGCATGCACATAGTAAGAAGCGGTGCATGCAGTGGTGTGTCATAGCTGCTTACCTGGAGTTGTGTCAAAGTCTGGGTTCCAGTTACACCAGTGGGACAAGTTCAGTCCTGCTGCTGCAACCACATGGCCCCACAGCTCTGCCCCAGCCCCATCCAAGTCAGCAGCAGCAATGTTAGTGTCAGGAGGGCAGCTCCACATCTCTGCCCCCCCCCATACCACTTCTGCACACAGTTATATTCACTAAAGATTTTTGGTTTGAATGTTGGTTCTTTTAATGCCATAAGCAGTGTCAAATCTACACTTCTTTCCTAGATAATTGTTCCATGAATTCTAGGCCCCTAAAGTATTTACAGGATAAATATATTGGACAACTTTGAATTATCTGGTATTCACCGCAAATGCATCATATCCAATTTCAAGTTCCTCACTTTCCATTTTTGCCATAAATTTCACTGGCCATGATGGTCAGTTTAGGCACAATGCAAAAGAAAGCCACAGTAAAATGACTCTTTTAGTGTTAGTTTCATATTTATATGATAATTACATCACAGACATATGGGCAATAAACCTTTGCATGATTGGAATTTTGCCCAGAGAATCTGTACAACCCACTATAATATGGCTATTGTTTTATGTCACTTTTAATATTCAAGATTCCTTTTAACTGCTTACCTTTTAAACACAATGTATTATTTATACTGAATTATAATGCTACCATTTCAGAACACAGGCTATCTCACATTTCATTAGAAATGATTTTTTACCTTGTGAGATTATTACACAGCTATGTTATGAGGTCTTAGTGGGGTTCTCTTCCTTTGAATATAGCATCAGAAGCATTCAAGGGAAGGAAGGGGCGAAATAGATTTCTAATAAACTGATACAACTGTGGCAGAATTCTGTTTTAAAATAATGATATGATACACATAAATGCTCATTTAGTTGTAGTTTTATGATGGTACTGTTAGAAGTATAAAAACAGACAGATTCAAAAAACGAAAACAAAAAAGAGTATAGTTTCCAAAATGCCATCTGAGTGTACATGCAAATCAAATATAAATAAATATCTATATATTTACCTCATTTACATGAGTTTTTTCCTTACTGTGTGCAACTGCATAATTCAATTTTCCCAAACACTGCATTATATATATTGGCTTGTGATGAGAATAATTTCTTTCATATGGCCCAAAGAATATCTGACCAGTGAATTGTTTAATAGGCCAACAAATTATCATCTCTGTTTATGCAGATCAAGCTAGATCATAGTCTTTGTGCACTACAACTTATACAATTCCCCTGGGGACAGATTCATCCATTCATTTCAGAATCTTCTACCAAGTGAATCAGGTCATTTGATTGTTACCTATTGGGTAGCTTCATACATAATACCAATGAGAAAGTTACAAGCTACTTTTTTGACTCCAAACAGTGTCAACTGCCAAAGTTTTGGGTTTTTTAATTGAAATGATTTAGGGAACTTAATCTTTAAAAAATTTTTGACAACTAACGTTTCTGAAAATCCCTGTCTTCAACTTTCTGTTGGATTGCCTCACTTGTCTTTTGTGAATTATATTGTAATGGAACCAGCTTCAAACAATAACTATCTGAGTGACTGATTTGACTAGACAATATGACGCTGACGTACGTGAGAAGAACTTACTACACTTTCAGGCCATTACTAGCTACAGATTTAGGTTTCACTTTGTTCTCCTCTTAAATTCTGAGAGAAGCATAAACTGCTATTCATACAGCTTGAGATTAAAATTAATTGGAGAGAATGATTTGACCACAGGGTCTCCTAGAGCCAGGATAGGCTACTTCTCACAGAGAGAAGAAAAATGCTGAAAGGAGGAGCCGTGTAGGGAAAGAGTTGGTACCTTCCATACATGTACCTTTTTGTGTTTTAAATTGCAGCCCCACATACAGTGTTAGATGTTATTGGGCAGACTCTTTGGTGCCCATTTTGCGCATGACACGAGTCCTCTAAATCTCCATTACTGCCCCATACACATAATCAACTGTAGGAAACTTGTATGGTTTTACACAAATATGATAAATTCAAATATATTTAAGTTTGGAACAGCCAAGATACATAAACAACAAAAAGAAGAGCGTTTCCTCTATAATTCTGAGTATTCAGTGCTATTCCAAATAGATTTCTGGCAGGCTGAAAGGGGCTATTTGTTTACATGATACAACTCTATCCATTTCCCCCCGCCCTCATATCTAATAGTGTTGGATACTAAAAGATATTTATTTTTGCATACACAGGGCTGCAGTCAAAGACAAGTTTACCTGAACATAAGCCTCTGTGAATTCAATAAGAGTTCAAAGCAGAGACTTCTGAGCAGGCGTGCACAGGATTGCATTGTAAATCTGTTAATTTGTGTGTCAAATATCCCCTTGTATGACTGCTTTCTTGGGAGTATTTTACATATGATATACTACTAACTTGACAGATGCAATATAGCTGCTATCTAATTAATTTCCTGGAGAGCCAAGCACTACTATTTATTGAAAATGCACTCAGCATCGTTAATCATGCTGTTTCTCAGAAATGCATGTAAGTACTTGGGAACCACATCATGAAACTTTTAAATAAGAATTTCTTATAGCTGTCCCTTTTTTTCATTACATGTATCCAATAATAGGATGATAACTCTCAAAACCAGAAAGTAATAATGGGAGCACCAGAAGCAGTTAAATTATAATAATTAATATCACTAAAAGGAAATGGAAGCATTTATGCATACCTAAATGAGCATAAGAATTTATCTGAATCCAGTGTTAGTAGGATTAAAACAGCCCTCAGCTACGTATATGCTTGTTACACTCAATGGTAATATTATATTAAAATGAAGGAAGCAATTACCTTAAAAGGAAAACTCTAAAATTACACATATATTATTCAATCTCAATTCCCCCCCCAAACCCACCTGACAGTAGAAGACCCTCAGCTAGAGATGGGGGAGAGATTCAATTCAGTTTGCCTTTAAAGGCAAACCTGCCTAATTCACACTTCCCAAAACAATATGGGAATTGAAATGCAGTCTCACTTTCAAATTTGCACTTCTCCAAATTTTGCAATTCAGTTCTCCAGCCAAGTAATGTGAACAAAAATGTATATACTAGGATAAAATGTACATTAAAATGCATATATTTCTGGAAAGGGCTAATATATATTAAGTACAAAAAGGCATTATATTAGGGGAAATAGCTTGCAAAAACTTGTATATTAGTAAAACTGCATACAAAGATGTATATATTCAGAGAAATTCACACTAAAACACTGATTTTCTTGAGGATTTTAAAAAAATAAAAAAAAATGTGGAGAATTGCAATATTTTTATTGGTACTTTTTAATCTTACTGTTACCAGTTTTTAAACTCAGATTTATGCTGCAAGCTCCCCAAACACCTAGGTTATAAGATGGTCTATCTGTGCTGCATATAAATATATAAATCATTAGCAGATGCCTGTTTCTGTTATAACATGTGATATAGCACTAGGAGAAGGAAGATAAGAATACAGTCTTCCTAATTTTAGCTGGAAGTAGGGATCCAGAAATGTGTGTAAAACATAAACAAAAATTGCACTGATGCAAAAAAAAGTGAGAAGCTACAGTGTTTGCCAAGGAGCTAGCTTATTATATGCAGCTTATTATTAAAGAAAATTTAAACATGCACATGAAAGCATTTGTTCTCAAAGAGAAGAGGAGGAGGAGGAGGAGGAGGAAAGAGAAGAAAGCACTTCACAGATTTTCAAAGAAATTAGGAAAAAATGCTGTTTATGTTTTGAGGTTACAAACCTTGACAGTGCTTCTAATAATGCTTCCAAGTCACTAAATTCTGCAGAGAGGTGCATTTTTACAACTTTAGGATGCATAATGTAAAGCTAAGTTTTGAAGCCCGCGTGCACACATGCGCGCGCACACACACACTTAAAAGCATCATTGTTCAGAGCAAGGAGGGGGAAGCTGTGGCCCCAGACAGAATGGTCAGTGCTCAAGGCTGATGGGAGTTATAGTCCAACAACAGCTGGAGAGCCATAGGTTTCTCTCGTGATTAGAGGCACTCTTTTGAGAAAATGGATTTTGTCCAAGGCATGTTCCTTAAACAGAAAACAGTCAAGGCTAATACTTCACGCCTACACATACTAAACCATGGAAGCTGCATTTGTACACAGGAATTATTCGTAACTCACCCATCCCATACAAATTCACATGTACGTTATGATCACCTCTCCCCATAAGAACCTGCCCGGATCAGAGTCTTTGTGTGCCTCCTCCATGAGAGGTCCAGAGGGTGGCAATATGAGAACAGGCCTTTTCTGCAGTGGCTTCCTATCTGTGAAATGCTCTCTCCAAGGAGGTTCAGGTGAAAATGATCCTTTTCAACCAGGCTTTTGGCTGATTAACTTTCTATATCCTTTAAAATGTGCTTGTGGGAGGGGGGCTATTGTTTTTGCTTTTTCTTCTTGTTTTTTATGTATTTTGTATTTTTATGCTGCTAACAGCCCTGAGATCTTCAAGAAATGGCCCTGGAAGGAGTATGTTGGGGGGGGGGGGCAACATTTTCCCACAAAGTCGGCCCATACATTATCAACCAGCAGGTGGGTTGGTTGATCTTGGATACATACCCAGTGCCTTTGTCAAAACCTGTTTACATCTGTTTTCAATAAGTTGTGACCTATTTCATCCCAATACCGACATCCACTGTCTTATTTAACATGGTTCACCCCTTTCACTAGGTGGCATGCCTCTTGCAGGCATATAATATAGAGTTATAGTCAGTTTACTAAGACAGTGTAGGGCAGAATATTGCAGGGTGAATAGTGTGTAGTTATTTTTGTGATTTTAAGTTGTTTTAAACTGTTTTTAATATTGTGACTGCCCTGGTTGGATCTGCTGATTATAAGGGTGAAAGTTTTATCCCAGTGACCAGTAGAGTTATTAAAGCCAAATTTGCATCACGGATACAATTTCTGGAGCACTTAATTGGTTTCCATGCTTTTAAATGCACATGGAAGGAGCTCAACCCTATTTTCTTTTGGTTTATATTTGGCATTCCTAGACGTGTTACTGGTGCTGCTCTTAATTTGGACACTGGTCTAAATTCTTTGAGCTATTGGATCTAGTCCATTAAATTTTGGCTCTGTTGCTATCTTCTGCTTACTCCCAGTTCCTCTGTATTCCAGGAAATGATAGACAAGTCTGCCTGGATGAAGAAATTGTTGCAAAACTTGTGTCAGTTGAACTTCTGTCTTCTAATTTGTTATCTACAAACTGCCAAACAGAGAGCAATGAATATTGACTCGCAAAGTCCGGTGCAGACCAGAGGTCTTGTTCTACCCCAGTCACTGGGTTTGCGGGGTTCTAGTTCTAAGAATGGGATGCCTGATCTGAAATGGATATCTGCTCTTAAAGCTTTTTCTCTGGCATATTTAATACCTTACACTTAAAACTTTTCAATATAGCAAAATTCCCATAAATCACAGATATTGCCCTTATAATAATTAAGAGGTGGATTCTACACCACATGTTCTTTTTAAATATAGTTTTTATCAGGAGGCAAGATAAACTCTTATATATATCATTACATAATCCTTTCCAGAATAATAAGAGTATCTGTTGATCTTTTTTCTTTTTGGAGGACTTAAAAAAAATAGTAATCAAATTACAAAATTTCCAACCATTGCAATTTCCTTTTGACTTTCCATGCTTGTTTCCTGATGTTCTTCTCTTTTAACAACATTATGTATTGTAAATTCTGTGACCAAACACAAATGAAGTGTTTGGTGGACTGTGAATAAATTATATTTGTATTTGCTTGTTTTAGTTGTGTATTTATTTATTCCAGCCTGCAGTGAGGGTTCCTTTTGGAGCTCTAAGTCAGAATAAAATGCCTTTTGCAAATGGGTGTGGGTGGGTGGGTGTGAATGTTACATTGTTCAATGTAAATGAAATACTTGTGAAAAAAGTGAGTGATTGAGCTTGAATTTCTATTGTAAGAGGAAGTGTAGAATTGCATAGACAATGTCATCCAGCAGCCACTTTAGCATCTGTTTAATTCTTTTTTCATCTATGGGTGAGGCAAAGCTTATTACTGTGTTTGTGAAACAAATTGTTTAGCAGAATATCTCACTAGTAGTCACAGAGGCAACTCTAAGGAATTCAAATCCCCCCAGTAACTTTTCAAATTATAGCAGTGTTGCCTCTTTCCAAAGAAAGATGAGCAAAACGCAGTAGTATTTATGAAGGATATGTCACACATCTACCTTATTCAGAAATTTATCGCAGAACACACAAAGGTGCCTGTTGGTACACATGGGGCTCACTCCACCCCTGGGCATGCGCCAGCAACACTTCCCAAGACACCATATGATTGGCTGAGACTGGAGAGGGTTGCTTCACTGTGCAAAGTGTTTCTAGCAGGGAGATGGGAATCTTATTGAGGGTTTCTATTCCCATGTTGAAAACTCTTCCTATAATGAACTGCCCACTTCACTCAGTCAATTGCACATCAGCTCAGTGGTGTTAGTAGCATGTGCAACATCATCCAGGAGCAAAGCTCCTCCCAAGTTTTCCTGCCACACTTTCACATGTCCTACAATGCAGAAAGACTGCAGCGTCCAGAGTAGCAAATAATTTATCAGATTAGTCTCTTCTAAGTTCAATGGCATGCACACACACCACTTGACAATAATTTCCATGATTTCTTGATTCTGATTGTGAAAGTGAAGAGCACATGTTCTTGAGTTCTCTTGCATGGGTTCAGTTCAGACCAGGCTTCAGTAAAGTTGGGGGTGGAGTGAGGCAAAGGCAGTCTGCAGCTAGAAAAGGCAGTTCTGTTTGCTCAAAACAGCAAGGTAAGCAAACCTAGAAACTTTTATAGGTGCCAAGGAATTAGCCTGCTAAGCTGAAGAAAACAGAGAGAGATGGGGTATAAGAGAACTTCAGATTCAGTCATACGAGTATATGTTTCATGGGATGCAGTGGGTGGCTTTCTCCCTACCCCTTCCTGAGCTACTATTTGGCACCTGACTCCAGTTAGTAGATGTCAGGATTCTAATAAAAAACAAAGTACATCCTGCAAATGCAAAGTCTGTTCACTCCTGTACACTATCCACATGTGAAAGAATATGCTTATATGAATCTCTCTTAATAATTAGACAGTAAGTACCTAACATTATTTTAAAGACTCTAGGACTATTCAAAACACGCACAGAAGATTCCAATAATAGCTACAAGAAAAACAGCAGTATGCTACAAACACTTCCACATGAACAAACATGGAGCAGGGCCATACAAAAAAATGCATAATAGGGAAAACCAAAAATATGCTGCTGTGAACATAGTCACTAATGCAGTCACTGTACTTTACTAAGGGACAAAAATACAAAGCGATTACTGAAAGCTAAGGTTACATCGGGTCCACTGTACTACCAACAAACTCACCTCAATAAGCCTGCACGTATGTTCTTTAAATATAGCAGCATATTCCATTATTTCCTTTTCTCTTCCATTTTTGGCAGCTTCAGTGAGCACAAGAAGTGGAACAGTTGTGTCCAAGAAGGAGTCTGAGATATGATCAATGATAGCTTTGCGGAGCTGGGGAAAGAAAGCACCATTAATTAAATCATATATCATGGTATTTCGTGTGTGTTATGCTATGCAGTAAATGTACTCTGCAAATAAGAAACCTTGGGTTGTATCCAATGCTCTGTGCACATAGTTTTTGCTAATGCAATGGGACTTCCATTTCCTCTGCCCCACCCCATGCCCCCATCTAAGCTGCTCTGGACCCACAAGATCCTCCACTCCTGCTTTATGTCAGAACTGACTACTAACACAATCAACTGGGTTAAATTATTCACTGTGAAATATGACTCTTGCTCTTATCAGTACATGTAAAAATACTAAATGTGATGCAAAATGAAACAATGTGCTTTCAAAATTATTTTAAAGAGAAGGGATCTTTATTGATTAGTCATGTACATAGAATGGAAAATGGCAGGATCCCCAAGGATGTGCTTTATGGGTAGCTGGCCTAAGGCACCAGGCCAACTCTGTAAGGGAGTTGTGTTATAAAGATGTCTGCAAACGTGACATGAAGGCTGGCAACATTAACCCCACCATGTGAGAATCCCTTACGGATGACTGCAGTGCCTGGGGACAGACATTCAGGTCATGTATCCACAGCAGCAACCAGTGGAGAAATGACCACTGGAAATGACCGCTGGGAGGAGCTCAGAGAGAAGAAACACAATGGAGACCTGTAACAGCGAAACTGGATGCCTTCATCTGCCCCAGTTGCAATAATAAAACAGGTCTCTCTTGTATTTGTCTCTACAGCCACAGCAGGCGCTGTAACTCTCCAATGGTTTGACTTTACCCCCGAAGGTGCACTTTTCTATTGTCTTTCTAGAAAGATGGATACCAACAATTTCAAAGAACAATCTCAGATTTAAGAGTGTATTTTTCAGCCTCCTGTTACAAATGCTTGGGGAGAGTATCACTTTTTCTAGTGCCTAGTAGAACTTAGTGAATTTCACCTTGTAAGTTGATTTTCACAGTACTCGGTACCTAAATGTTCCTGGATATGAACAGTAAAATGTATGTGTACAGATCTGCACACTCAATGTTATAATCACACATGTACAACATATAAGATGAATCCACAAACTGGTTCTCTGTCGCCTTTGGCACCCAACATAAATTATTTGCCTATCAACCTGCCTTTTTCCATCACATAATCAATTTAATATTCTTATACTAAGCATAGATTAGGAACAGGATTCTGTCTGGGTTTGTGGGGGTATAAATAAGACTATTATATTCCAGCAAGACTATGCTAGATTATGGCTGTTAGTTTTAATTTTATTTTAATGCATTGTGTAAATATGTTTTTAAAATGTATTGTGTAAGGATGCTTTTAAACAACCTCCAGTATGGAAAGAATCATTTTCACAGAAGAAAGCTGTTATTCTGTTTTCCATCCTTTCTCTCAAAACAGACATTGCTGTGCAGGAGGGACTGACCAGATCCAGATCTGCTTAGCTTTCAGCAATGCTGCTTCGTCATGTGCCTTTGCCCTAGGACTATTTAATCTCTCACTCTTATATAATGGAATCTGTCATCCAAGGAACTGACTAAGCCCACACCTTCAAGCAATAAAGCAACATTAGGTATTCTCAGACCACTCACTGGACCCTTGAATACATATTTCTAAATCTTGGACTTTTGGTGTTTCCACTGTTCCAAACCTGCATCCCTAATCTCCATCTGCATTTCTTAAAGAAAAGTGTGTCTCCGTAAAATAAAACAAAAGCATGTCATAATTATTATTTTATGTTATAACTGCTTGCAGACCTATCTATTAAACATACTTTTCCCCTGAGGAGATTACCTGCCTGCGGAGGTCTCTTGTTTTCTTGCACATATTATCTATTGCAATATTCAAGGCATTGCTCCTTTCTTTTTTGTCAGCCTGGAAAGAAAAAAGAAAATAAGAAAATTTTGAGCATACAAAGCTAGTATGTTTAACATCTTGATAAAAGCAACAAAGAGTCCCATGGCACCTTAAAGACTAGCATTTCTCACTACCATAATTTCTCTTTAGAAAATAATATATTCAATCTACTTTAGTAAATTATATTTTTGAACATAACAAAAGGTACAAAAGTACTGTGTTCAACAAGGGTGGTTTGTTCATTCAGGCCACATGTACTTGCAATAAATATATGCTTCTGGTTTCAAGGATTTCCAATCAACTTACATTCATAATGATCTAGTATATCCAGGCTAACCATAACATACATTCATATGGGCAATGCCCAACCCCTTGCACATTTCGCTGCTTAGGGGCTCCATTAGAATATACATATTTTTTCATAGGACAATTAATTACAGTAGAGTTAAATAAAGAAATAGCTCCAACTTCTACAAGTTAAAAATAACTATGTAATGCATAAGTACTATTTATTTTATTTATTAAATTTGAATAGCGCTTTTCATCCATAGATCTCAGGGTGGTTCACAACATAAAAACACAAGGTAAAAAAAAACCTCAAAACATAAAATAAAAACAAGAAAAACACAAACCAGTAACCCCCCTCCAACAGCACATTTAGAAGGGTCTCATATATTAATCGGCCAAACGCTTGGTTGAAGAGGACTGTTTTCACCCGACGCCTAAAGGTGTATAATGCAGGTGCCAGCCAAACCTCCCTGGGGAAAACATTCCACAAATGGAAAGCCACTGCAGAAAAGTTGTCTACAAAAAGCAAACCTAACATCTCTGATGTTACCTTAAGGAAAATACCAGGGTAGGGGTGTGGGGTGGGGAGCATGCTCAGTTGTGACTGATACTTCAAGCTTGTAATCAGAGATGATGATTTTACCCACCAGAAAACTGTAAAGGCTGTCCTTGAAGGAAAACCACTACAGTAGTCCTTCTGAAATCTGGCAGGATTCATTTCCTCTAACCTGGCAGCAAATTTCACCCAATTCTGCCAAAAATCAAATTTATGGAGGTTTCTGTGGTGGGGCAAATTTTAAAGGCGCCCAGCACAAAAATAATCCTCTGCCTGTAACCTGACAGGCCTTATCCATTCTGGAGGTGCTACTGTGCCTGCAAATTTCAACCATGTTTTGCAATCCCAAAATAAATCCTACCTCCACTAACTTCCCTGTCCCCCACCCTGCATACAGACATACCCAACTCATTATTCAACCTTAACTATGTCTTGCAAAAGGAAAAAGTATAGATACTTTTAAGGTAAAGGTAAAGGTAAAGGTACCCCTGCCCGTACGGGCCAGTCTTGGCAGACTCTAGGGTTGTGCGCTCATCTCACTCTAGAGGCCGGGAGCCAGCGCTGTCCGCAGACACTTCCGGGTCACGTGGCCAGCGTGACGAAGCTGCTCCGGCGAACCGGCACCAGTGCAGCACACGGAAACGCCGTTTACCTTCCCGCTATAAAGCGGTACCTATTTATCTACTTGCACTTAATAATAATAATAATAATAATAATAATAATAATAATTTTTTATTTATACCCCACCCTCCCCAGCCAAGGCCGGGCTCAGAGCGGCTTACAAGCAATAATAAAAACAAGATGAATGATTACAAACTTAAAAACAAAAATAAAATACAACATTAAAATAATGGAACATTAAAATATTAAAATGTAGCCTCATCGCAGGAGGAGAAGGAAAAAAAAAGGAAACAAAAGAGAGGGAGGGAGGGAATCAAATTGGCTCCAAGCCAAAGGCCAGGCGGAACAACTCTGTCTTACAGGCCCTGCGGAAAGAAATCAGATCCTGCAGGGCCCTGGTCTCATGAGGCAGAGCGTTCCACCAGGCCGGAGCCAGAGTTGAAAAGGCCCTGGCTCTGGTCGAAGCTAATCTAACTTCCTTAGGGCCCGGGACCACTAGGGTGTTGTTATTTATGGACCTTGAGGCTCTCCGTGGGGCATACCAGGAGAGGCGGTCCCGTAGGTACGAGGGTCCTAGGCCGTGAAGGGCTTTAAAGGTCAAAAGCAGCACCTTAAATCTGACCCTGTACTCCACCGGGAGCCAGTGCAGCTTGAAAAGCACTGGGTGAATATGCTCCCATGGCAGAGACCCCGTGAGGAGCCTCGCTGCAGCATTCTGTACCCGCTGGAGTTTCTGGGACAGCTTCAAGGGCAGCCCCGCGTAGAGCGAATTACAGTAGTCAAGCCTGGAGATGACCGTCGCATGGATCACTGTGGCCAAGTCAGGGCGGGAAAGGTAAGGGACCAACTGCTTGATGCGGCGAAGGTGGAAAAATGTCGCCTTGGCTGTTGCTGTAACCTGCGCCTCCATGGAAAGGGAGGCGTCAAGGATTACACCCAAACTCTTAACGGAAGGCAATGGCACTAATTGGGCCCCCGCAAGAGAAGGGAGTTGGTCCCTCATCCCCATGCCATCCCGACCTAGCCATAGGACCTCTGTCTTCGAAGGATTTAGTTTCAATCGGCTCCCACGAAACCATCCAGCCACAGCTTCCAAGCATCTGGTTAGTGTGTTCGAGGTCGAGTCGGTGTGGCCATCCATCAGCAGATAGAGCTGAGTGTCATCAGCATATTGGTGACAGCCCAGCCCAAAGCTCCGGATAATCTGGGCAAGGGGGCGCATAAAGATGTTAAAAAGCATCGGGGAGAGAATTGCGCCCTGCGGCACTCCACACACCAAGGAGTGGCGCGACGACATTTCCCTCCCTAGTGCCACCCTCTGTCCCCAACCAGAGATAAAAGAGCACAACCAGTTATGGGCTATGCCCTGTATCCCCACGTCTGTGAGGCGGTGGTCCAGAAGATCATGATCGACCATGTCAAAGGCTGCTGACAAATCTAAAAGGATCAGCAGTCCTGACCTGCCTCAATCCAGTTGTCTACGGAGATCATCTGTTAAGGCAACCAGAGCCGTCTCCGTCCCAAAACCAGGACGGAAACCGGACTGAAATGGATCTAATGCCGATGTTTCCTCCAGAAACCTACCAAGCTGTTCAGCAACCGCTCTCTCAATTACCTTACCCAGGTATGGAAGATTTGAAACTGGGCGGTAATTGGATAGGTCTAAGGGATCTAATGAAGTTTTTTTTAAGAGTGGACACACCACTGCTTCCTTCAGTTCCCCTGGGAATGTCCCCGTGTCAAGGGACAAATTGATAATTTCAACCAGGGGGGTCCGCGCAACATCTGGACACTCCCTAATCAGCCAAGACGGGCACGGATCAAGGAGGCAGGTGGTGGGCCTACCAACTTGGAGGAATCTATCCACATCAGTAGGGAGTATCCGATCGAAATGGTCCAACACTGGACCTGAAGTCAGTCGAGGGGCCTCCAGTTCAGTCACTGTATCTAAATTGGCAGGGAGGTCATGGCGGAGCAATAGGATTTTATCCGCAAAAAAACTCGTGAATGCCTCACAGCTGTGGGTCGAATTTGTGCTTAAATTTGGTTGTCCTCCTAAGGACTTAAGGGTGCTTTCGAACTGCTAGGTGGGCAGGAGCTGGGACCGAACAACGGGAGCTCACCCCGCCGCAGGGATTTGAACCGCCGACCATGCAATTGGCAAGTCCTAGGCACTGAGGTTTTACCCACAGCGCCACCCGCGTCCCTTTATAGATACTTTTATTTCACAGTAATAGTGAATTTTGGGAAATGTTGGCAGAAGAAGCCTCATTTTTTTTCCCCAAATCAGATTCAGCCTGAAACTGACAGGCTGTTTTCTGAAGCACTAAATCAGGATCCAATCCAAACCCTCCAGTCTGTTTATACCCCTAAAACTGACCTTCAAACCACCACTGAGACAAGAAGCAAACCCTGTAATTTTGAACAAGTCACTATTTCTCAGTCTTGTGATGGTGTTGTGAGGTTCAGCAGCCTAGGAAACTCCTCCGCAGAAGGGGAGGGTAGAAATGTTATAAGTAATTAAGGCACATTAAGATCAATCAATGGCACTGGGGAAAAAACTTTTTTTCAGGGCTGGGCCTATCATTAGGCAGAGTGAGACTGCTGCCTCTGGCTGCTGATTTTGGGTGTTGTGAAATGGCAACAAATTGGTATATTATTAAATATGTTAGATTTTTTGCTGCCAGGGAGAAGGAGAGGTGCTTGTTGGATTTTTTTTTTGCCTGAGGTGCCAAAATAACTTGACCAATTTTGGGTATTATGCACCTTGAATTTTGAAGAGGGCAGATTTGCTGCTCTGCTTCAGGCAGCAAAATGTCTTGGGCCAACTCCACTTAAAATGTTTACAGGTCTACATGCTGAAAATAATCAGGGTTCTGCAATAACGGAACAATTCAGCAGTGACTAGAAGGAATAATTCACTCACTGTGTTTCCAATGGGGAAAACTACTCGGGCTCACTTAAGACATTTTCGTGCATCTGCAGAAGTCTCACCATTTTGACAGTTTACAATTTTCACAGAGACTGGGTGATCAAAGAAGCTGCTATGGACATATTGAGCTGAAGTTTCATGTTGCAACAGTGAAAAGATACTTCAGGACATTTCATCCCTTTCCTCACCTGTTCTAATATGAATTTCCGGATTAAGTACCCAAGTAAATAATAGAAGATGTGCAACCTTTAGCAACACCACACAAAACTAGAATGAACACTTTTTGTTTGTTTCATTAAAATATTGCATGCACTGAAAGTACTAGACTGCAAAAACATTACTGCAAGTTTGCTGTTCAGGCTACAGAACAGCAGTGGGTGAGCTAGATTTCATTTGATCATCGGTCCTTTGACATGGTAAAAAAGTAAGTGTATGTAATCTACTCTAAATGCATATGAGGTCTGAAAGCCTAGAAGCAAAGACACCACCTGACCAAGGGCACTGTTCACACATAAAAACTCTGGCAGCCTTTACAAAGCCAACAGAATGGTATCCTAGTATAGTAAACCAAGATTAACTGTCATATATATATATATTTGCCTGGAAACCCTTAAACAAGGGAATGGAGAACCTTTTTTAGCCTAAGGGCAACCTCCAAGGGCTGCATGCCAGAGGTGGATAGGCCAGAGGCGAAAGTAATTTGAGCAATAGAGGGCACACTTATCTTTCTACCATACCATAGGGAGAACCCCAAAGGTCAGATAGGCCTGGGGAGTCACAAAGCCTCCCTGAGTGTCAAATTCTACGCCCGCCCCCCCCCCCCCCGCCTCAAGCAGAGCTCATTAAGCAGATTACATTTTTGCTAGAAGACTATCTCAACCAGAATTCCCCATGGCAAAGCAGCTGTTTGTCCCAGTATTTTCATCCTACCTCTACTTTGACCCTATGGTTTGCTTCCAGTTTTGCTATGGCTCTGCTCTGGGAATGAAAGAGTCGTCCTGCTCTTGAATAACATCAGTGAAGAGTTTTCTGCCTTGCAAAATCCAGTGGGAGTGAACTGTCCAGACTCTGGACTGTTCTTTTCCACATAATTGCAGAAAACTCATGGTTAGGATTGGAAACATGATTAACTATGGCTACAATGCTGCTTACTGGGAAGTAAATTCAATTGAACTAATGGGATCTGTTTACAAGTTAAACATCTCTATTGTAAGTATTATCCTCTGCCTTTGCGCACACAAGGCTATACAACATGCTTAGAACTGCATCATTCATTGTTATTTTTTGCAGAATGTTTCTCCTGTAAACGTTACTTTAGGCAGTGTTGATAACACTGCAAGCAAAGTACCGGTATGTCTCTCAATCCCTTGGTTCACTATACATTTAGAACAATTTGTCCAAATAAATTACTTGTCTCAGCACCTTAGTGTAAGAAAACTTATCTTAATTAAATATCTCAAGAGCATCTGTGTTAGTCTGATGTAGCAAAAACAAAAACAAAAAACAAAAAATCCTATGCCACCTTTAAAAAATGTCACAATAAATCAGTTCACCTTTAAATGTTGTGTTCTACATTTTCTTCATTGGATATTGTAATGTTTGTAATCAGTTGACTGTCAGGCCTGATTTTTTTTTTAACCAAGGTTTTCAGATAAAAAATAAAATTAACATTTTCCTGTTAATCCAAACAAAAAGGAAACAGTTTGGGGGTTGACATCTTTCATAAAATGGAAATACCAGAAAATGTGGATAAAGTAAAAATACTCACTTTTGCCTCACAACCAGGGCCTAGTCACATGGCACATGCATGTGCGCGCGTGCATACACACACACAAACAAACAAGAATGTGGCTGCCTCAGGAAAATACTAATTTTATTAAAATTTTAATGTCAAGCTTATATTTTTAGGGGTTTTTTTCCTAATCCCCATCTTGCTCCTTAATTTTGACAAGAAGCAAGTTCCCCTCCACCACCCCACATTTGGAGTTACCAAAAATAGGAACAATGTTCACATATAAAATTTATCATTATTCACATTATTATACATATGATTGATACACACACACACACACACACACACACGTCCGTGTATATCCCAGGTTGCCTCAAGTAATCAACACATAGATACATACAGCAATGCATATAACTGTATAAAAATATGTATGTATTAATATACATATGTAGAGATAATAGTATGCTGCACAAATATTGTACCACATGCAGCTTGACTATTTATTTGTATTATATGCATAATAAAGATTTCTTATGTATAATTTAGTATAAAATTGGTCAGGCGTTGTAAAAATAACAAATACACAAGCAGGTTACATATAAGTGGCCACTCAGTACAAGAGGTGGTTCAATACTGCCAAGTTCTGAGTATAAATTCATTTAAAACAGATTCCTCTTTCACTCACACCGAGTTCCAGCACAGCAGCATATGCTGAGATGGTTGTGCAACTGCCCTGGGTACATAAAGGGTTACTTAGCATTTCACCATGGCCCCTTGTGTAGACAGAATATTTAGAAGAGCACAACATCAAATTCCACCCTTTGTGCTTAGGCTACCATTTTGATTTCAGAAACTGAAACCATAAAGAGTACAGTGGTACCTTGGTATACAACCGTAATCCGTTCCAGAGGTCTGGTTGTAAACCAAAACAGGTTGTAACCCAAGGCGCACTTTCGCCAATGGGGCCTCCCCACAAAAAATTGGTTGTAATCCAAAAAAAATGGGTTGCAATCCAAAAAAAGGGACACACACTTCCAGGTTTGACGTGGTTGTAATCCAAAATGGTTGTAATCCAAAGTGGTTGCAAACCAAGGTACCACTATACTGCAATCTTGCATATATAAAAAATTTCATATTCACCAAGGGTGAAGGCCTTGGACTCCGCAGAAGATGGGGGTCTGTTTGACAAGGGCCTGATCTGTGAGGCACTGTCTACATTTTGCTCATTCTTTCCTCTCATTTATGCCTGAAATCTGGTTGGAGCGGATTATTGCATATCTCAGGATCACAAAGCTTAATTTCCCTCAGCAACTCTAGAAGAATCCTTATTTTAAAAGTCCTGGAATTATACCAGAGACAGCACAGCTCCTTTCCAGTTTCCACTCCAAGTTGTGCGTAAAGCCATGCCCAGCCTCTGGGTGACAACCTGTGCATTAGTATCAGCTTATCAACAAATTCAAAATCACCACAGGTGCTGGTTAGTGAAACTAGCAAATGAGAATAGAGTTCATACACTTGCTTGGTCAGTGTGTCCTGTATAAGATATATTGCTGTGTTTACATTTGACATATCCATGATCCTCTGTGCTTTTACAAATGAAAGTGTCCGCCTACCCACTGTGCCAATGTTTCATCGATGCTATTCCATGGTGGTTGTTCTGATGAATTCTCAGAGCCATCTGTTTCCCTGCGGTTTCATATTCCTTTGATAGAGGAAATAATAACAAAAAAACCAACCCCTCTAACTTAAACTACTTGCTCTATGTTCAGACTGCCTGCCAATGTTCCACATGTGTATACTCTTAACCTCCTTGTTCTCTGCAATATTAATGCTAGTAGCAATATCCAGTGAATGAGGAAGCAGAGACTTTATTCAGTGTCTCCCATGGTTTCCCTCTGGGGCACTTTCCCCCTGTTGATTCTTCAATGCTCTTAAAAAATGATCTGTACCTTCCCCCATTCCATCCTCAGACAACAGACAGAGTCAGATGGGGCTGTAGGATGGTGTGGAGGCAGGTTTTGTAATTGAAAAGCTGAGCTTGGAAGAAATGCTGTATTTTCTTAGTCTTTCCCCCCAGCTATCTCTCCCCCTTCACATACTCAAAGTCCAATGCAATTCCTCAGTCCCCTACTGTCCTCCCATAGGGGGGCGAGGAGCAGGAAATCTCTTCTAAACCTACTTTTTAAACACATAAGGCGAAAACAAATAAATGGTACACAATTTTTGTTCATTGTTTACATCCTTACCAGGAGCCAATTTAGCTCGAAATAATGACTTGGTCTCCTGAGAGGCTGGTATGCCAAGAATGATATGATTCACACTGTACAATTCAATGAAGCAGCATTTTGCACTGTCAACTTGCTCACCCACTGTTGTTTGCAATGTCCAATGTATCTCATGTTAAAAGTGAGCTACATCCTAAGCTGGAATTTGTTAATATATTTTTGGCCATGACTCTGGAGCTGCCCAGTACAAGACGATTTTCCAATATGGGCTTGATTTTACTTGGTTTCTCCTGCCACCATAGAAATAGAAAATGTGAAACTAGCTATTGTTATTGTTTGTTACTATATATTTTTATGTATATTATAAACTGCCCTGTGATCCTTGGATGAAGGTTGATATAGAAATTTAATAAATAATAATAATAATAATAAAGTGGAAAACAAAGAACATGGTAGCCAAGCAGCTTTTTATGGCTGTTTACCAACACACCAAAGTAGGATTAGCCAGCCTCTCATCCACATGCTAGGCTCCTTTGCATCTTTTCCATATCTGATCAAGTTTATATTAACATTTGCCCTTGGCAGTCAGTTGGTTGTCCATAATGACAGAACCAGCCTTGCTTCAGAAAATCGTAAAATGCTTTGAGAGATCTATGTTATGTTTGATGGACACTGTTTCATATCTATATCTAAAGCTATACATCTGAAGTTACACATTAGCTGGAGATTACTGTTTTCCAGAGTGCCAAAAATAGAGCATGAAAGACTTGGTTGCTCTGAATGTATGCATACATTTCTTCTTCTTTTTTAAAACGAAAATGCTTTATTGAGTTTTCAAAACAAATAATACAAACAGAACCGCCAACACCCTTCCATAAAAAACAAGGGGAATTATTCTTAACTGGAAGTGTGGGTTGAAGTGTCATCAGTGTGCAGATGAAATCCAGCTCTCTCCCTCCTCTTCAGCAAATCCAAGAGAGACAGTGGGTGCACTTATTGAGTGTGTGGGTGTGGTTAATGGTCTGAATGGGGGCCAATAAATATTCTCAATTCAGGCAAGGCAGAGGTACTGCTAATGGGTGGCATGTCTGCCCAG
The DNA here is from genome assembly GCF_964252035.2 of Podarcis erhardii. Taxonomy (NCBI): domain Eukaryota; kingdom Metazoa; phylum Chordata; class Lepidosauria; order Squamata; family Lacertidae; genus Podarcis; species Podarcis erhardii. The sequence goes on from NC_138509.1 coordinate 28,867,886, forward strand.
CTAAGCAGCCACAAGCGATGTTCGCAAACCAATAAGCAGCATGAAAATCCTCTTCCTTTTGCTCCTTCTGGCTGTTAAGAGCAGGCCACAATGCATCCTAAATTTGGCTTGAAAGATCACAAGTTGCACACACCTATTTAAAATATATGGGTGGTGTTGTGTTTTTTAGATGGACACAGGCCCAGAGATTGCTCTGAGTGACAGAGCATGGCCAGAATTTTACCATGACGCAACAATTAAGAATAGAGCATTGGCTTCTCAGATATTCTCCTCCACACAACTGTAAGACACTGAGGGGAAAGCAGAGCTGCACATGGGCCCCATCTCAATGTCTCCCCCTGGCCCCCAGCACCTCTGACAGCCACATGTCTGGAAAGAGGAGCCTACTGTGCACAGATAGGCTCTCCCCATGATCAGGAACGCGTATTGCAAAGAGTTCCTGACCATAGTGTTAGGGCCAGACCAGCTCACAAGGTTTACAACTGGGAGGGGTATGGAAAGGGCTCAGATTGACTAGTGTTCATGCTGGTACCTCTTAAGTAGCTGCCACTGACTGACCAACCTCTTCTGTTATTCCAAACTGTGAAAGATTCGAGGGGATTATAAACACCCAAAAGCTGAGAGTGTGAAACTGTATTCTCTAAAGCCAGGTATAAGAAACATCAGGCCTGGGAAAGAATGCAGTCGTCCTGGCCTCTCTAATCTGGGCTTAGAGACCCTCCCTAGGCCACACCCCATTCCCAGGACACATCCCTCACTGACCCTGTTCTACACAATCTTCATGTGTTTTTGCCTGGTTGGAATGTATCCATGACCTATGATAATGCATCTTGCTTGTCTTTATATGTGGGGATGTGTAGGAACCTCCGATGTGTGTGGCTGGAATGCAAGCTACTGCACAAAGTAGGAGTAATATCTGTTGCTCTGCCCACTTTTGCCCCCGGCCCAAGCCACTTTATTTTTTACTCTGGCCCACAAGGGTATGCAGGCTTTGGCTGAAAAAGGTCACCCACCCACAGCTTAAAGCCAATGACTAAATGTTTCTGATATATGTATGTCATTGAAATATTACTATTGTTAGCTAGAATGTATTCTCAGTACTGATAGCGTCTGAAACTAGTTCCTATGGAAAAACAAGCATGGTAGAGACTGACTGAACAGAATTTGAATCATCCCTACACAATGTTGTCTAGGGGGATATGGGCTCTTCTGGGGTTTTTTAATGTGGATTGGGATGGCAACAAACTTAAAAAGGTAAAGGTACCCCTGACCGTTAGGTCCAGTCATGGACGACTCTGAGGTTGCGCACTCATCTCGCTCTATAGGCCAAGGGAGCCGGTGTTTGTCCGCAGACAGCTTCCGGGTCACGTGGCCAGCAGGACTAAGCCAGTTCTAGCAAACCAGAGCAGCACATGGAAACACCATTTATCTTCCCGCCAGAGCGGTACCTATTTATCTACTTGCACTTTGACGTGCTTTTGAACTGTTTGGTGGGCAGGAGCTGGGACCAAACAACAGGCACTCACCCCGTCATGGGGATTCAAACTGCTAACCTTCTGATCGGCAAGCCCTAGTCTCTGTGGTTAAGACCACAGCGCCACCCACGTCCCATAAATAAACTTATGCATCCATAAATCTTGACTATATTTTATTATTTAGATTTTTTTTATTTCAAAAATAATTGAACCTTCTCAGTGGCAGGGAAAGAGGTTGTGGAGAAACCAGAAAATGAGTTAAATATAATAGTGTAACAAAGTGAGAAGGGGAGTTTGCATGGAATTGCACACAAGCTGGAAACTATAGTATTCTACTGACTATTTTATACAGCAGGGATTCAAAGAATCTTGAAGGGGATCAATCTTGGCTTTGTGAGCATGGTTCTCTAAAGTTCCCTGCAGGAATTCTCTAATTTTTTTTAACCCCAGGAAAGAGCAACACATCTGAACAAATTAAAAGAAAGTTGTACTTCAGGAATGTAGAGTTCCTGGAAGATGATGGCAGAGTTCAGAGATTTCACCAAATGCTTGCTCTCTGCAAAATTCTCTTAAACCTAGGCAAAGGTCTTTATCAAGTCTTCCCTCAGAAGAAGAAGAAAAAAAAAAGTTTTCATTTCCTATGAAGGATCTCTTCGTGATTCAAGAAACTCATACAGATAACCCTTCATGTACAGTAATACAGGCATTTGATTATTTTCAGATGGAAAGGGCTAAGGATATTCTTAGTTCCCTGCTACACTGAATATTTCCATTTTGAGCTTAGACAAGTAGCATGCACCAGTCTTGTAACCACAACTGGTCTATGGATGCACACTTGAGGCAAAAGCCACATCCTTGCTTCCAATTTCTTCATTAGCCTAAGAAGCCAGGCTGTATAATGGAAGACTGGATTCATCAGGGTCTCTTTAGCTCTAGGAATAATCAACTAGAAGAATCCACAGATATGGCATATTACCAAGATGGCCCAGTCTGTGTACTGGATATGATGCCAATGTGCTCAGGCTGCCAGCCAATCTAGCTGAGGGCCTCTGAGATCTATTTCAATTTACTAAAGCTCATTATTGCTGCCTAATCATAATTCCTTGTACAAAAAAAATATTTATGTCTGTATAATGCATCAGGAAATGTACAAACAGTCTAGGAAGCTCACTTAAATCAACCCACATAAAAGTTTCACACATATAACTACCGTTAATAATGCGAAAGTGTTGAAAGGTATGAAAACCATACCTGACAATTTTGTTTACAACCATTTTTTTTCAATCTGTTTTGTATGTCAAAACAAGTTGACAAATTTCCTAGCCAGCTTTGTCATGGACTCTTCAGATATTGTAGTTAAAGTATCATTACATCATCATTGTCTGCCCCTCTCAGGGCCCTAGAAGAAGACCAAATAATAATAATAACAAATGAAAACATATAGAGATCCCTCTCAAGGTAAAACAAAATAATTCTGAAACTGGAATTTACCAGTTGCTGGAAATTGTGCGTAGGCAGGGTGCTGTTGTGCTCATGTCCTACTTGCATTTGTGTGGCTACTGTGAGAGCAGAATGCTAGACTAGGTGGGCCATTGGCCTGATCCAGCAGGCTCATCTTGTGTTCTTACCAGACAAATTGATGTGTCAAAGAAAGGGTTCAGGATCCCAAAATGCCTAAAAACTGTAGATGGTAAATGATAACAATTGAAAGGATCTTAGTATAAAAAAGCAGTACTTGTCTGTTCCTGGCAAGTCCATGCAAAATGCAGACTCAAAACACAAAGAAGAAACAAAATTGTTCCCCTCATCTCTGAAGCCTACATTGTGTTTCTGCAGATGGACTGGGAATGGAGTATTTTCTTTATGTATCACCCTTTCCCCTCCACTATCTTTATGGATCCTGCAGTTGCAACTTGACAAGAGCTGAAAGGATTTTGCTCACAAAATGATCTCACTTGGACACCCCAATAAACAGTGGTTTGTCATTACAGGAATAAGCCACAGTGAGCTGCAAACAAATATGAATATTTACATTTCAAATTTCATCTTTCAGATCGGATTGTAAAAACACATTCACATACTTATTTATTCTTTGTTACATTTTCATCCCACCCTTCTACTAAGGAGCTTGGTGTAGTATGCATGGATTTCCCACCACCATTTTGTTTATAACATCTCTGTGAGGTAGGTTAGGCCACAAGACAATTGCAGGCCTAAACATCCATTAAGAGCAAAAATGGATGTGTTGTGTGAGACAGTTGGAGCATAGCCATGAATTTGATCAGAGTTTTGGCACTGGTCAAGTTCCCTTGCAAAGCAGTTTGTGGCAACTTTGATCAGAAACTGGTAAGTAAGGAGAAGGCTGAGCACCTGTTCCTGCTATCTGCTTATTCTGATCAAATTCAGAGTCTCCATTTGCTGTGTGGAAATAAAAGCAAAACAAAAAATGTCAGGGCACATCACCCACTTTAGAATCTCACTTGGCCCTAAGCTTCATAGCTAAAAGGGGATTTGATTCCAAGTCTTCCCAGTTCAAATCTAAATCATTGTCGATACTCAGTCCAGCTCTAGAATTGATTGTACTAATTAGGTGCCTAAGAAAAGGGGCTGTTAAAAGACTTTTGTTTTAGTATAAATCAGATTTACTACAGGTAACAAAACTTATTCTGAGAATCTAAGGCTAGGGAAAGTGGAAGCCTTATGGATTATTTTTCAATACATACATACCAGAATTGTGATAAAAAGCGATGATTATGCTTCTGGAGGAGTTAAGAGATAGAGCCTGCAATCTGGCTGAGAATATGAGCACAGATCTCCATTACTGTCTTGCATTTGCGACAGCTGTTTTCACTCTGTTGATGTTTTTTCTGTTAATAGCCATCATTACTCAGAGCAATAACAGCCAATGTGTGCAAACTGCAAATCTAAACAGACTTGAGACAATCATCTCCCCTCCAACAGAAAAATACGTCTTTCTTGATAACTTGGAAGCTGTGGACCTTTTTGACTATGCTTCATACCAGTTACATCATTTTGCTGAGAAATGCAGCTCTTACCATGTTATTATCGGTTGATAGCAGACAAGATACCCAGACATGTGCAATGTATATAAAAGTGATATATTGGGAACAAACTCGGTTCACTGAAGAAACCATCATTCCCTCTAATAGCAAACTTGGATAGTTGAGTGCCCATCGGTTTGAAAGTAAAATGGAGCCACCCAAAAATAAATAATTGGGGTTTGTTTTTGTTTGGTTTTTTACATATTTCCTGAGGTCTTCCAAGATAAACAAAAGTATACAAATGTGCAAATTAAAAAGAACAACAGAGATGCCCTGTGAATGTCCAGAATTTATAAAATGTTAATAGCTGTTAGTAGCTGACACTAGCAAAGGAAGGAGAAAAGGGAGGTGCCTAATGAAACAAGACTTTTCAAGAAGTTGAGAGGACTGTGTAGGTCTATCAGTCTGTGGTTAAGAACAGTTGAACCATGAGTGTCAGTTGAAGGGCAAACCCCAACCCCAATGAAAAATGGGTGGCAGAGGTAGAAGGGCAAGTGGCCTACTCAGTGCTATTTTTCTAGAAAAAGAGGTATCATAACTCACCATGAACGCCTCCTTCCACAGTGGAAGAGGAGAGTTGCATTATTAATGTGAAATGCATACAGTTCAAAAAGTGTAATCTGTAATGTTGTATATGACACTTTATAGATGACACAGTACATTAAATGCCACAGAGAGGGGAGTGTGTCCAGCTGAGGCACATTAGTTCTTCCAATTCTGTAGTTTCCCTGGGTGGGATATCACCCTAGCATATGATCTCAGGAATTTGCCTAGCCCTAGTTCTTGCTAGAACCCATGAGCTCTTCCTATGATGATGAAATCTCATCTAAATCTGGCTCTGGGTGCTGGCAGGTCCTGACATGATACAGTTTTAGCTTCTATAGGACAGAGGTATACAGTGGACCGTGCCTCCATTGTCCTTTTGCTCCCAGTAAAAAAACCAATGCAAGGATTAGACTATTGCAAGTTTTAAAGGGTGTTAAAGAGGAGTCCAGTAGGCATACTTTCTACATAGTATTTTCATTTATAGTGTAGAATTTTACTGAGTATAGAACAGTAAAGGTTCCCAGTGGGAAAAAATTGCAATATGTGTTAATGAATATCAACAATAAATGAAAACCTACCATAGAGAAAGGGATGTAATAAAAAACAAAAACAAAGGGCATAGACTCTGGAGACAGTTTCACTTAATTAACTTATGCAAACATATATGTTTACTGTTTGTACATATTTTCAGCACTATCCTTTAATTTAATTTGGGAGTGTTTAGAAATGAAACAAAGGGAGTGAAGGCTGCAGGGTAAGAAAAAGAAAACAGGGTTAAATAAATTTCACCTCCAGATAATCACTTGAAAAGTGCATTAAGTACAAGATATCTGTTATATCCTGAAGTATTCACCAAGTGTCACAGGCCTATGAGCACTCCAAATGTACACTTACAGTACAGTGGTACCTTGGGTTACATACGCTTCAGGTTACAGACTCCGCTAACCCAGAAATATTACCTCAGGTTAAGAACTTTGCTTCAGGATGAGAACAGAAATCGTGCTCCGGCGGCGCGGAAGCAGCAGGAGGCCCCATTAGCTAAAGTGGTGCTTCAGGTTAAGAACAGTTTCAGGTTAAGTATGGACCTCCGAAACGAATTAAGTACTTAACCTGAGGTACCACTGTATCTTGAAAAAAGTACACAACCCCGAAGTGAAATGTTGAACCTCAATTCATTTTGTAGAAGCAGCATCTAAAAAGCTTTGCTGATCTCCAAATAACTGTCCTTTGGGGACCATTTCACACATTACACGGAGGCAAACCAGGGTTTGAGCATAAAATCAAGAGAGAGCTGCAGCCAGTCACATGTACCTGAGAAGTATATGTGTGAAATATATATTTGCAAACATGTGTTCATCACATTCACACTTTACGTATTTTAGCTGCACACTTTTAAAACTTTGGTGTGTGCCTAAAATAGTAAGTGTAAATTGGCTCTTGATTACATCTGGGGGGAAACCTGTGTATTCAGGATATAATTTTATTATCTCTATTCTTCCAATGTATGCTATACCAACATACCTGCGCAAGTTCTTGTTCTCATGGGGCACCCACTGCTTATTCCAGCTTACTAACTAGTAGCTGAAATAGCCCTAAGCAACATCTTTGACACTTTATATTCTCATTAAAAAAATGTCAACCTAAATATGTCGATGTCACAGTACAGGTTTCTGATCTCTACAGTTATTCTTATTCCAGGACATATACAAAAAACAAGCATGTTGGTGCAAGCCAAAGTTTAAAATGTTTAACAGCAATTAATAACAATGGGTGCCTAGTAAGTTCATGTCCTAGTCTTAGGAAATGTTCAACCCTCTTGAATTGAGCTGGTTGAAATGGAACACCTTGGAATGTAAAACAAAGGCACCTTAGAACTAAAGCACTCATTGGCCTGCTTCAGATGAATCAAGGTCATCATTGCAACAAACCACAGTTTGCTGCCACATGAACAAGTGACAAGCTGGACCACTTCCTTATTTTCTCTCCCCTCCCCTTCCCTGCTCTTCTTCCCCATCTAGCTGCAAAGAAAAGTTAGTGGATTTTAAAACCACAGCTTCCTGTGATAATCTGATCCTTATCTGAACTCTCTGTAGGGAGTCCTGAAAGCTACCATTTACCAATTCAAATATCATCGGAAACTATGGTTTAAGCAATCAGGAAGAATCCTTGCAGCCAAGCACACAAGAGAAAGGGAAAATGAAACTAAGCATCGTGTGGAGGAAGTGAATACAGAGGGTTTTCACCCTCTCTCATAATGCTCAAACTATGAGCCAAAAAAAACATGTTCACATAGCACAGAGTTAAATCTATGAATTTGTTATCACAAGATGTAGAGATAGCCACAAATGTAGATGGCTATAAAAGGGGTTTAGACAACCCATAGTCGCTTGGCCCTCCAGATGTTTTGGGGCTACAATTCCCATCATCCCTGACCACTGGTCCTGTTAGCTAGGGATGATGGGAGCTGTAATCCCAAAACATCTGGAGGGCAAAGTTTCACCATGCCTGCCATAGAGGATAAGGCTATTAATGGCTACTAGCTACTTCCACTGTTGAAGGGAGAATGCCCTTCAATACCAGTTGTGGGGAATCACAAGTGGGGGAGAGTACAACTGTACTGAGGTTCTCCTTGCAGGCTCCTCATGGGCATTTGGTTGGTCATAGAGAGAACAGGATAAGAGACTAGATGGGCCTTTGGTAGGATCCAGCAGGGCTTGTCTCATGTGTTTAAAAGAAAGAGGGAGGGAGGGCTCAAGCTCATTGTCACTCTGGAACACAGCATCACTTGGTGCAGCATCCTTGTTACATGTAGCCATTATCAACTTCTAGATTAGAAAAGACAAGTCAATTGTTCAAAACATAAATTAACAGAGATGGAGAACTGTACAGTCCTAAAATGGAAGAAAGTCCCAGTACACATATGATTGCAGCCTGAGCACTAAAACATTATGGAACTCATAGGACAGAGCCATGCAGATCTGCATGGCAACACAGCCCTAAAAATAGAAAACTTTATAGACACTGAGATCCCTGATAAACAATGGCCATATATTTATAAATATGGCTCATATACTGTGTTTCTATAAGCTCTCTATATAATAAGATGTGTTTTTTAGCTCCTTGTCCCTGCCAGATCTAAAAGGATTTATCCGACATATTCAAATTAACAATGGCAATGTGAAATGGTAGGTGTTTTAAAATCAAGTCATATTGCATACATTTCTGTAGTATATTAGGAAAAATGTTGGAATGCACAAATGAATTCACCCCTTGAGAGTTGTTAACTTAGACATTAATATGCTTTGGGGGAATTTAATAACTACAGCAAAACTGACCACTTTCTTTAAACAAGAAAGCGAACATAGTACCGCTGAGAAGATATGCCTAATTAATACAGTGGTGCCTCGCAAGACGAAAAGAATCCGTTCCGCGATTCTCTTCGTCTAGCGGTTTTTTCGTCTTGCGAAGCAAGCCCATTGACAGCTTAGCGGATTAGCGCTATTAGCGGTCTAGCGGCTTTTAGCGATCAGCTGTTAAGCGGCTTATCAGCGGAACAGCTGATAAGCGGCTTAGCGGCTTAGGAAAGGGGGGGAAAGTGGGGGGAAACTGCGGGAACTCGCAAGATTTTTTCGTCTTGCGAAGCAACCCCATAGAGAAATTCGTTTAGCGAAGCGCCTCCAAAACGGAAAACTCTTTCGTCTAGCGGGTTTTCCGTCTTGCGAGGCGTTCGTCTTGTGGGGCACCACTGTATTGGGACCCTAATGGAGTTGAACAAACTTAACTCTTAAGTGGTTGTATAACAATGAAGCTTTTTAACAGAATTGTAATGTTCTGTGACCATAGCATAAAATGTGAGCTATCAATGAGGGCCTGAGACAAATGGAATTATTTCTATTCCGATACTAGATGAGGTAAAAATGGAAAAATAAGGCGTATCAAATACACGTAAAATTGAATCAACCCTTAAATATTTTTTGTTGGTACAACTCTAGGGAGGTACTCTGATGCCAAAGGCTCAGAAAGTCCACATGAAGGATTTCCTTAGTTATTAACTGTAATTATGGCCTGCTTTACCCCATGAGCTCAGGACAGGTAATAACAGTAAGCTAGCAACTCTACCCTATCCGTGTCCACCCATACCAGTTTAAATGTTTTATGTTGCCGAAAAGAGCTTCATAGTCTAAAACCAGCACCTTGCATTGCACCCAGGAGCTAACTGATAACCAGTGCTCAACAGCCAAATAACTTATTGCCTTTGTTTCATCCTCCCCAAAGACTTAAGGGGGGGGGGATAGTGCTTTGCATCAGCTGACAATTATGGGTAATTTTCAAGAGCAGTCCCAGGAATGAAACTTTGAAGTATTATATACAATAAGCATGGCCTGTGAGCCTGCCCTCAAAGGAAAAGGCTGTTTCTTTCAGATATTAATCCACCTAACAACATGGATGGAGGTCTCTTGCTGCATAACTCTCAGGCCACTGCACAGCACTCTGGCAAGAGTCAAAATAAATGTAACTGCCACTAAGTTAAAAACAAGGCATTAAAAAGCTGAGAGCAGAACAGGTCCAAGAGAAAAAGCCAGATTACTTACACAGACTATCTGGGCTATGCTAGGAATAAAGGGACAATTGTCTAACAAGATCTAGTAAGATAAAACTGACCCTTGCTTCTGGGTTTCGACCTCAGCTGTCTTGCTTTCCTACCTTGTTTTCTCTCTAAATCTTTTATTCATTAAATAAATGATTATGGTACCATTAATACATTTAAGAAAATATATCCATAGTACTTTGCATGCAACTGCAGTAACCAGCACTTGTAATGTATTTGTATATATGACAAGTAGTGTATATGTTTTACACACGCGCGCGCACACACACACACACACAACTTTCAAGTGCTGGTTAGTGTGGTTATATAGAGATTTATATTGTTTTATATGTGCATTTATAATGCTTTAAAATATTTGTGAAGTCTAAATGATATGCTTCCACATGTGTGACACACAGAAAGATAGTGCCTGCTGTGTTCTGTGATCAGGTCCTAGACTTAGAGAAAACATACACATACCATCATGTCAAATTTGGCCTTTAATACCTACCCCTGCTCTAGGTGGGATAAATCTAAATAAGAAAAGCCATCAAAAGCCACAGACTTCTCATGAGACTGTACCACTGTAGAATGAATGGAAGAGATTTCTTGTTAAAACAACATACTTTTCCATGTGTCTAAGAGAAAGTTTTTGAGAAAAAATGGGAGCTTATATAAGCAAGGAGTCCTGAGGTAGTACAGTTCTGTGGCAGACTTCACTATCTGTGCCTCTAGAATAAAGTCTTTGAAATTATCCCAATCCAAAAGATCTCCCTCAATATGGACAGTTTAGAACACACTTTTCTGGGAGGGTTGTGAAACTTCTGGATACTAGAAGGTGAAGACAAAGTAAGGCAAAACTAAAAAAATCCTACACTAGATGGAAGGAGGAGCACTAGCCACTGTGATCCACGCGACGGTCACCTCCAGACTGGATTATTGTAACTCGCTCTACGTGGGGCTGCCCTTGAGACTGACCCAGAAACTCCAGCGGGTGCAGAATGCCGCAGCGAGACTCCTTACGGGGTCTTCGCTGCGAGATCACATTCATCCGGTGCTATACCAGCTGCACTGGCTCCCGGTGGAGTACAGGATCAGGTTTAAGGTGCTGGTTTTAACCTTCAAAGCCCTATACGGCCTAGGACCCTCGTACCTACGGGACCGCCTCTCCTGGTATATCCCACAGAGGAACTTACGGTCTGCAAATAAAAACATCTTGAAGATCCCAGGGCACAGAGAGGTTAGGCTGGCCTCAACTAGAGCCAGGGCCTTCTCGGCTGCGGCTCCAATCTGGTGGAACACTCTGTCACAAGAGACAAGGGCCCTGCAGGACTTGACATCTTTCCGCAGGGCCTGCAAGACAGAGCTGTTCCACCAGGCCTTTGGTCAGGGCGCAGCCTGACTCCCTTCTTTGGCAATCTTTACAAAACTTTGGTTTATGGTTGCCATCAATTTTGATTTTAATTAATTTTTATAATGTTGCACTGTTTTAGTGTTGTTAGCCGCCCTGAGCCCGGCTTCGGCTGGGGAGGGCGGGATATAAATAAAAAAAATTATTACTATTATTATTATTATTATTATTATTATTATTATTATTATTATATCATCAGAGCAGTGTGTTTGTGACACTGGTGATAAATAATATGAATAATATGAAAAGATGGGTTGATCTGGACTTCATTTTTAAAAAATACAAACAAGTAAATAATATCAAGTAAAAAACTACAACAATGAAATACATACATAAAATAAAAGTCACCCAGTCTCCCAGAGAGAACAAACAATATGCAATCTGAATTGACCACAAATGAAATAATTATTTTATATTCCACTCAAAAGCTGCTGTCATTCAGAAGTGTTCTAATCAGATAACCTTCCTCTGCTCCCTAAACCATTTTCTGCTTTTCCAATTTTCTCAGAAAAGGACAATCTTGCTTCAGGTCACTGAAATCTGACTTACTATACAATAGGAAGGATGGATCTATCTTACTTCAGCTCCATGCCAGCTTCCCCACTGTTTACTACTAGTGCCTTTAACACAAGGCTGGATGTGTATCAGGATGAAAACAGGAACAGGAGAGTGTTTATTTAAACCCACAAATAGCAGTCTACTTAATTGGGAGGGGCTGGTGCTGGTGAGTGGGCTTGCACGTTCCTATGACCCTTGTGAGCAAAGCCATCGGAAGTCCCCATCAGCAGATGACAAAATGGAAGAAAGACTTATGCAAAATAAACCAATTGCAACAGAATGGAAAATACCACATTACAAGTGTGAATGGATGTCAGAATGGACTAAGGCACTTTCACACATCCATGCTTCTACAAATTATTTCAGATTGCCTGTGAGAGGTGCACACAAACTACGTAGGTGTCCTTTGGAAGGGAGAGCTTCACTCCTAACTGTCATACATGGACACCACAATCCTTCCGGCAGTTTCAATATGATCTGCATTAAGTGGAATCCTTAAGGCTCAAGAAAACAACCAAACATGCATGAATAATTAATAAATCTGTCATCTTTAGTCATCATCTTACTCTAGTTGGGAATGAGAAGCAACATCCTATGGGAAGTGTATGTTGCCACCGGCTAACTAATTGTTAGATACTGTGACTAAAAAAAGCACTACATTTGTTAGAGTTACTGCCAAACCATGGAAGACAAAAGGAATGCGAAATGAGAGGATGTTGTTCCAAAAGCTTCCAAAACAAGGTTGAAATTGCACAAAACTATCAAGAAATCATTCTTGCTGACCTTTCAGTTTCTGTTTTCCTCCACAGTTCCCTCCTTCTTGCTCCAAGTTTAAACTCCCTCTCACCATCAGCAACACAGTCGCCATAATTTAGAGTCTCTGTATGGTGCTTGCCAAGCCTGTGAGCATTTAAAGATCTCCATAGCACTTCTCCCCAACTTATATTGAGGTTTTGGAGCTAGGTAAGAGACCACATCTTCCTTTGTTTTCAGGATATGAGATAACATCTCTAATGGCACATCAACTGGCTGGGGACAGTAGTAGACAACAGTGTCTTTAGCCATTATGAATCATTATTACATCACTGGACTGTTGCTAGAGAATGGTGAAGGTTACCTTTGCAGACCCTCCAAGTGTCCCTATTTTCCAGAGACATCCCTGATTTAAAAAAGCCGTCCCAGTTTCTGATTTGATCCCAGAATGTCCCATTTTTCCTTAGGATGCCCCTATTTTCATGGGAGAAATGTTGGAGGGTATGGTGTTATCTAACCTCCGAGCCATCTGAAGGCAATCCTGCATGGGGATTTTTTAAAATGTTTAATAGTTTATTATGTTTTTATATATGTTGGAAGCTGCCCAAAGTGGCTAGGGCAACCCAGTAAGATGGGTGGTGTAAAAACAGTAAAATTATCGTTATGGAATCGGACGTCCCTATTTTCATTGGAGAAATGTCGGTGGGTTTGCCTGTAGCCTATAAATTTGATCCAAATTGGCTTTATCTTAGGCATCAGTTCTGTTTGGTGTGCTGGAGACCAAAATAGAAGACAGGCCTTCTGATACCATATATTTATTATTTGCCTCCAAGATCCAGGTAAGGTGACCAGATGAAAAAGAGGACAGGGTTGCTACACCTTTAGCAGTTGGTTTGAAAAGATAGAATTCCATCAAGTATAGCTCATTATGCAAGCTGCACCTTCTGAAATTCCCTCTTCTATACAACTCCAGGGGCATTCACACATTACATTCAACAAGCATACAGTGTATATGTACACAATAGTTGAGTTGTACATATCTAATGTTCAATGAGTGTAGAGTTTTGTACCTGTGTACACTGTAGCTGAGCTAGATTAATCCACAAGTGTGCACTCTTTCACACAAACATGGATGGAGACAGTTTGTACCTGTGTTCAACATAACATGGGAAGACAACTTATTAAAGGTGAAGGAGCCCTGTCTTGATCTGCATCTGCTCACCCTGGTACCAGGGGTGCACTATTCACTCAGGAGTCCATGTTGTGAAAGATTCTACTCTCATGTGAACACTCAGCAGAGACAGGCAGGTTCAAAGGCAACTTCCTTTTCTTTCAGAATAATACATAGAAATCTATATGGCAGCTAGGCAAAGCCTTCTACTCGGTCCCAACATGCCTGACCCAAAAATAAAATGAAGTTGAGCCATGCCCAGTGGGACTAAATCACACCAGGCAAGTATCAGAAGGGGAAATGAAATGTTCCATTACAGGCTCATTAAAGAGATATTCAACATGCCACAGTTACAATACCAAGGGGAGTTTTTGCCTCTCATTATAGTCGATAAGCTAAGGAAACCTGGAAGTGTGTTCAGACTGTCCAAGGTGTTTCTCAGAGGTAACTGTATACTGAGTGGTACTTTAATAAAATGCTTATATGCTGCTTTTCTGATGCTTTCATTGGTTTACACTGCAACCCCAAAGCCCAAAATAATTTGAAAAACAATATATTACTAACATCAGCAACAGCATAAAAGCAGGGACAGAAAATATTGAGAACGATATTGTCAACTGAAACCTTGATGGAAGAGATTTGCCTTAAATTGAATTTGCAATCAATATTGGAGCATATGCTCCAAATACATCTGGGCATATGATAGAAGTGATCTTGAAGAATGAACAATGGTGTACTAATGACTTTTCTAGTATATATTAAGGTTTGACTTGATGAAAAATGGCTTATTTGAATGCTAGAGTTGTGGAAGGTAATTGATTTTTAAATCCCTTGCGTGATCATTTTGGGTTCCTGGATAACTCATAAAACATTCCCACATTTGTCCAACTAGCTTTATATGGAATTTCCACCAGTTAAACTGTATCAAAAGTCCAGCTGATCAACAGTTACACACTTACCCATTTCCTATTAGGTATATTTATTCCTTTCCATAATCTAGCCAACATAGTTTGCATGGGGTAACCTGTTAAGTGCTATTCTCTCCTTGTGGGTATAGATAAGACAGGCTTAAGTGCGAGGAAACAAATATGGCATGGAACTGGAGAAGAAATATTTCTAGAGTCTATCCACTGTGATTCTATTATTTTTCCTCTGATTTGGCTTATTACCAGAGCCCAATGTCTCTAACCTTAAAGTCTGAAATTAAATATGCTGATTTAATACTTCCTAGTTACCTTAGTTACTGCCTGGATCACTGTGGTGAAATCCCCGCTTTTTGCTTTTTAAAGACAGTCATTTGTTTCGTAACAAACTGGTCTATTGATTTGCAAAGGCTTGTAAACTTAATGACTAGGAAAGCCACTTATTTTAGACCCATTCAAAGAAATCCCTGGAGCCACTCTAGTCTTGTTTGCAAATTAGTGAGCCCAATGCTATCCCCACTTACTCTAGATTTACAAGGCTTCCAAATTTACCAAGTGTAGCTAAACTCTAAAAATGGTTTGTTGGTCACATTTTTCTCTGCCACAAGTATTGAAAATCTTTTTTTGTACTTTACAGTGTTCCTTCTCAGAACACCAGGGTAACGATATGTGTTTTCTGTAACTTTGACACTGATTGGAAATGCAAGTAAGATGGGCATAGCAAAATAAATACATAATAGATCTGCAAATATTCTGTTGCATTTGCCTAAAACACAGTGGTCAGCATGCCCAGTGGTCATAGATAATGGGAGCTGTTTTCCAAAACATTTGGGGGACACCAAGTTGGGGAAGGCTAGTATATCGGACCACAGATAGATAGCGTAAATTCTATGCACGTTAGTTCAGAAGGAAGTCCGACTTATGTAATTAGGACTGAAGCTTTAAGCAGATATTTAAATATGAACCTCAATGATCCACAATAATCTTGTGTTGAATACAGTGGTACCTCAGGTTAAGTACTTAATTTGTTCCGGAGGTCCGTACTTAACCTGAAACTGTTCTTAACCTGAAGCACCACTTTAGCTAATGGGGCCTCCTGCTGCCGCCGCACCGCAGGAGCACGATTTCTGTTCTCATCCTGAAGCAAAGTTCTTAACCTGAAGCACTATTTCTGGGTTAGCGGAGTCTGTAACCTGAAGCGTATGTAACCTGAGGTACCACTGTATAGCAGCAGTGGCAAAACAAAAGTAACACAACCTGTGTTTCATAATGGAGAGCCTGCATTATTATTATTATTATTATTATTATTATTAGTCTCTAAATATGTGAAATTACTAGAATACCAAAGATTTAAAAATGGAAAATGGTGGCATTTTAAAAATAAAAAAGTAGCATAGTTTTAAATTTACAAATACAAACATAAAATCTGGTGTTGCAAGACGCATCCAAATCTGAAATTAAGAACATGGAATATTGCCCACAAAATATTATTGAACTTAATAATTATGTTATAATTATGTTATAAAGGGCTTGCTAAAATAAGGAAGATGCGACAATCCACTGTCCCAAGCTGTATGTCACAAAGATTTTAATACCAATGTCCAGAATGAGGTTAGTCAAATGCTCAGTTTTCAGTGGCCTGGTTCACACATTACATTAAACCATATGTTACTTTAAACTATAGTTTATTTTAACTACTTAAATAGCTCCAAACTTCTGAAAAGGAAGAACAGTTTATACATAAATAAACATGTTTCAGGGGTGACAAGCAAAGACAATCAAGTATAGTCAAAATTCCACAACTATCCAAATAATTTATTAACCAAAACAAATTATCCTAATATCTCTCAGGTGTAATATTCTTCCAGGGAAGCCAGGATGCACTGCAAAATAGATTTTTTAAAAACCCAGACAGTTTTAAATCCTTAACAGACATTGAAGAGAAGACCTCTCACAGCAAGATGGCAATACAGTTCATTAGTATATATGTAAAACTATATTAGCCCCAAATTACAGGCAATCCAAATGGCATTGAACAGAATGTATTTACACATTAAATAACCCCAGTGCAAGCTATTACATTCTGCATGCAGGTAAAACCCATCATCAGTTTTATTTTCAACTTTTATAATCAGCCACTGGGGATTTATGTCTAGTCCAAGGCTTCTACAAAAATGAAATAATTTCACAAAAGGGTGTGTGTGATGGGATAATGAGCTGCTTGTGCGTAAAAGCTGAATCCCTCAGAGCTTTGGCGTAGGTCTCAAAGCTCTGCCTTTACGGGAGCCCTCAAAGCATGACTCCCTCAATCGCTGGCAGAATCTGTCAGTGGGCATTTCCGGAATTTGCGCCAACATAAGAGTTCCTTAACGGAAACTCTCCTTCGGGATTCTCGGCATGACAGTTTCCTGTGAGGAGTAGGTGTACCCAGAGGAGGTCCTGAGACCTCCCCGCTGTTTTCACTGGAAGTCTCTGGGAGCCATCCCTCCGACTGAGTTTCTCCATGAACTCTCTCTCTCCCCCTGCTGGTTCCTTCCTCCGCATCCGAGGGTCTCCTAGCCTCCTTGAGCCCCTCCACCACCTGACTCTCCGATGGCAGTTCCCTGACAGTGTGTTTTTTAACTAGTAAATTAACTTGAAATATCCTTTCTCTTAAATTTACAATAACTATACATTTCTCTTCGCATTTTCCTAACATAGCATTATCAATCAATGGTTGAACTTCAAGTTATACAACTTCATTGTATTTTTAATAAACAAACAAATCTCTTTTTAAGTATCCTGCTCACACTTCAACATAGCCGTGCTTTAATTCTGCAAGGCAATATTTCCTATTTTAACATGCCAACAGCAACTCCTTGAATAATTTTAAGCTGCTCAGTGTCATGCTCGTTATCTGTAGTTTCCATTCTCATATGATACATGGAAACGATTGCATCATTTTAATTTTCACACACAATTGCATTGATTCTGAATCAAGGTGTTTCCAGTTTAACAGCTCCCTTTTGGAAGCATTTGGATGGCCCTATTTGGCATCAGGGGGTTTCCAGGCAAGGAACTATTTACTTGTCAATAATCGACAGCACAGTGTAGCATTAATCTGCTCTCACAATTCATAATTTGTGAATTGCTTCTAGATGCAGCCATTTATGGTGATACCGCCTCAAGAAAAAAAGATCCATGGTACATTTCCCTCCCTGAACCCCTGACTGAATTCATTCCAATTAGTAAAAATGAAATGTTTTCCCGAACCATTCTGCATACTATTCAAAGCTGAAGTCAAGAGTATTCCACAAGCCACTTCTATAAAACAACTCAATGAAATACACCAGAGGAGAGTGTCCATATTTATGCAGGATGGATGAAAAGACGGAAGAAAATCAGAAGGGAGAGCACACACACATCTTTTGAATATAGTATATTTCACAATGATGTATTTCTATAGACATTTCCTATCATTTCTCCACTTACTGAAAAATATAAAATGGCACAACATAAAATAAAAAAATGCTATCAGCTAACAGCAGCTGCTGTTCTCCTTTCACTACTCATTTTCTTTCTGGCATACAATCCCAACAGTTACTACTAACATGTCTTTCCCTGGGAGCAACATCTGGAAACCTCTAATATAAGTAGGCTTGGGCTACCTCCAGTTCCTCTGCAATCAACACCTTTTACCCTCTGATATCAATAATATACAAATCTATGCTCCCTTTCATCCATCCTGATTATATGATTTAGGCTGCAATCTTATACAAACTTCATTGAGAGGGGGGCAGGGAATGCATTGCACACCCAATCATCTTTCTGAACCTCAAACCTTCCCTAAACTATTGCTCATTCTCTCCTCTGCCTCCACACTCACATCCAATATATTACTTCTCATTTAGGGACTATCTCCTGTGCTGACCAATCATATCTGGACAGTACAACCAATCACAATCATCACTAGCTGACACCTCTGTATCCAGGGTTAAAAAAAAAAGTAAAATACATTATTTTAAACAAGAAATTGAAAACCTTTCTAGTATGGGTGGCTCAAGATGAATGTTGGACCATTTTGATTTTCCTTCCCTCCGCCCCTTCTCCCTCCTTTGATTATAAAGGGTAAAGGGACCCCTGACTGTTAGATCCAGTCGTGGATGACTCTGGGGTTGCAGCACTCATCTTACTTTACTGGCCGAGGGAGCCGGCGTACAGCTTCCGGGTCATGTGGCCAGCATGACTAAGCTGCTTCTGGTGAACCAGAGCAGCACACGGAAATGCCGTTTACCTTCCGGCCAGAGCAGTACCTATTTAACTACTTGCACTTTGACGTGCTTTCGAACTGCTAGGTTGGCAGGAGCAGGGACCGAGCAAAGGGAGTTCACCCCATAGCAGGGATTTGAATCGCCAACCTTCTGATCAGCAAGCCCTAGGCTCTGTGGTTTAGAGCCGTGATGATTATACACTAAGCAATTGAGAGTCTCTTGGGAATGCACTGGATGGAATTGTCTGAAATAAGTGTGCACAGGATCACAACTTTACAGCAGATCCTAATCATGTGTACTCAGAAGTAAATGCTATTTAATTCAGTGGGGCTTAGTTCCAGGTAACTGGGGTTAGGATAGAAGCCTTAGTGAAGCAACTGCACCCTTCATGTGACCTTGGTTACTGTTATGCTCACTTGCCCTTCCAAAGCAACATGCTAGAAACAGTTGACAAAGCAGCCATGAAAATACTTGGTAAATGCTGGATCTTATTGAGCCAGTACAGTAGTAGCTGTCCATATTTTCTGCTATTTGTTAACTACAAACAATGAACAATTCTTATGAGCAACTTTTATTGTCTATTATTATTGTAGCTGTTTTTGTTTTCTGGGCTTTCTTAAAATAAAATAAGAGTACCAGCAGAATTAGGATGCAAAAGGGTATATCCTACCTGAGATGGACTGGTGGTCTAAGTACATACTTGCTTAAGTATTTCATATTTACTTACTTTTAATCTCATTTTCACCACATATTGAAGGTTGTAAATAGAACATTATATGGCTGAAGAATTCTGGATCAAAATTTGCTTCTTTTTTAGCACAGCCTGAACATCTGTAATCTCAAGGCCACCTATCATTCTGTTCTTCTTTAAGAGATGCATAAACCAACTCAGCTTTTCCTGAATTAATTTGAACAGCCACAATGGACTGGGGTCCACTTCATAAATTATTACTCCTTACCTCTCCACCAATACTACCATTTCCATTCCAGCACCCCAATCAAGTTGAATGTGATTGGGTTTCTCTACAAAACAGAGAAACTGCAGTATGATATTGACCTCCAGACAGAAACACCCTGTATTGACCTGACTGTTCACCAAATGAAACATCACTACTGGACAGCACTTTGGAGATGCATAGTAGAGAAAGAAAAATATGTATTTATTTCTGCCACTGCTGCAGCAGGATTTTTTAAAAAATAATTTATGCCACCATGAAAGAACTTTTGGTTGACTCAAGCTTCAGTCATCTCTCCATGCCCCCCTCCATTTTATTCATCTAAGCTCACAGATGTGTAAGTAGCTGCTAGCTCAACAAAAGAAACACCTTGCCTTCAGAGAAATCAGGAAATAAGCTAATTTTGCACCTTCTTACATGGAAATATATTTGTATAAAAAGGGGCCCTGAAGAACTGCAGTTAACAAGAATGAGAAGGAATGGATGTCTGAAATCAAAATGAATACCATTTGTCAATCATTTCCAAAATCGTTATCTTACATTATTTTTTGCCACCCAGACTGTAGCCTAGAGAAAAAAAATGGCTCAGCTGATTGGATATCATTTTAAGCTGTCAGTTGTCTAAACTACCTGCTCTGGTTCACCCCCCTCCCACACCAGAAATAGGATCTTCTACTTTTTTAAAAAATTGTCCTAGTTTTAAGTTTTTGTTTATTAACCATTTCTTGGTTATTAACCATTTCACTGGCTCTAGGGAGCCAGTGTGGTGTAGTGGTTAAGAGCGGTAGTCTCCTAATCTGGGGAACCGGGTTCGCGTCTCCGCTCCTCCACATGCAGCTGCTGGGTGACCTTGGGCCAGTCACACTTCTGTGAAGTCTCTCAGCCCCACTCACCTCACAGAGTGTTTGTTGTGGGGGAGGAAGGGAAAGGAGAATGTTAGCCGCTTTGAGACTCCTTAAAGGGAGTGAAAGGCGGGATATCAAATCCAAACTCTTCTACTCTTCTTCTTCTTCTTTATATTCTGTAAATCTTGTACCTTCACATACTTCAATATGCAATATGGCTGCATGAACTGTACACAAACCTTTTGCGGCGGGGGGAGGTGTTCATTTGTTTCTACATACTATGTAAAAGTATGTACTTTGTGTTTTATATCTGTTTCCAAGGATATGGGCCTGTCTCCTATTTAGGGTCATAACTTTGGAAATACTGGTGCAATCTTCTGTAACCAAGTTACAGAAAATTGGTTGGCTACCAAATATGTAATAGGACCACTTTTGAAATAGTTTTGAAATAGTTGTGTGGGATTGTTAAAATGGTACCTAAATTGATGTCCTATTTAGGGTCATAACTTTGGAAATACTGGTGCAATCTTCACACCACACATCAAATTACAGAAAATTGGTTGGCTACCAAATATGTAATAGGACCTTTTTGAAATAGTTGCGTGGGATTGTTAAAATGGTACCATGTCCTTGGTCCAGCACCACAGAGAGTATACCAGAAAGGGGGGGGTACAAAATGGAGGGAAAATATACATTTTCAAGCCAAAGGGTTAGCCCTTTAAGGCTCCAAAGTTCTCCAAAAGGCATTGAACCTAGAGGCTGAGGCTTTAAAAGGTTAAGCAGCCCTCAACTTTTTTCAGAGCAAATTGCTCACTCTGTGCTATCCATGGTCCTGCAACTTCTGACCTGCCTCCAGCTTTCTAGCCTTGCCATTTTCACTGCAAGAGCAAGCATCAGATCAGAACACAACAAAATTGCTAGTCAACCATGATGTCTTGCGACTTTTCAAAAACAGTGACAGCTGGCATTCTTTGGATCTTGAGTAAACCTTTATACTGTGGATTGATGACCTTACTCTGCAATGTATATGTTATCACAAAGATGCAGATTCTCAGAGCTTTTGGAAATCAATTTCTGATGGTTGTACTGTGTGCATAAAAAGGAGGCGTCAGACACTTTTCATAGTATGAAGACGTTATAGTGTATTAAGTGTATTGTGGCAGTTGATGATCTGGCAGTTGCCCTTGTCTCATTGATCTGAACTAATACAGAATTGGTTCCAGCAGAGTAAAAGGCACTTCCATCAAACTAATATCATTCCAATTTGGCTAATTTATTTCCCGCTATTTTGTAGACATCTTGGAGAAGATGGTCCATAAACTTCATTAGCATCAGATTAATTTGATGGGGACATGTAGCTCAGGGACAGAAAATCAATTTAATTACGTCCTCTGAACTTGTCCAAATATGCCTTCAAAACTGGAACTTCAACAATGAGCCCCTTGACCCTTGGCAAGAAAGCACATATATCATTCCTGATCTGACTCCAAGAACCATTGATTTGTCCTGGGGCAATACTGTAGTGCTTCCATGTGATAAAATGATATTTTTCAAACTTATGCTGTCCTTTGAACTTTTAATATCCTATAAAATACATCCTGGGCATCTTGTTGCAATATCATTTCTGTTCATCTTTCTTTTAGTTATACTACAGATGTGTGGGGTGCCTCCAACTATTACTGGGTCATTATTTTGTCATTATATTGTGAGAGGGATTCAATTACATATCAGAAATTTAGCTTTGAACAATTGAAGTGGAATAAAGCACTCTGTCACCCTAGCACAGAAAATCCACTTTAAAAATAACACGAACTTTTTATAGTTAGGAAAGTGACAGGGAAATGCTCTGAAAAGTGTGGGATGAATGCATGATTAATGTGAAGATCCCAAAAGCCAAATAGGATAAATGCTCATTGCCATACAACCAGCCTGTAAACTATTTGGAACAAATGCTCAATAAAGGCTAGAAATACAGTAGTCTAATCACCATGCAACCTTTGTGCAAAGAAATCAAGATGAATTAAGCCAAAGCACAGGTCATCTGGACAAACCTACTGTCAATCTTAGCAAAAGTATTTTGCTAAAAATTTCTGTGATGTGGGGAGAAACTCCCACATTTGCTTTTGTTTCAGGCAATAATTCAGTAGCCACTTGTCAGACTCAGTTCTTGCCCAGCTATAGGCAGGAACAGACAAATATGTAGGGAAAGCAAAGAGGATGCTTATACTAGGTTTAGCCCAGTATTATATACACTGA
Source organism: Podarcis erhardii (assembly GCF_964252035.2). Lineage (NCBI taxonomy): Eukaryota > Metazoa > Chordata > Lepidosauria > Squamata > Lacertidae > Podarcis > Podarcis erhardii. The sequence continues at coordinate 28,890,680 of NC_138509.1, forward strand.
CTAGCAGCAGTGCTCCATAGTCTCAGGCAGAGATGTCTTTCCTGTCAATTCAGTCTTTCTAACTGGATATTCTAGTGACTGAACCTGGAATCCACTAGATGCAAAGCATGTGTTGTTGCCAACACAAAGAACATGAATAGAATCCTCTTAACTGCTCAAATAAGTGAGCAATCTTAACCAGGAAGCTTTTATAGGAATCAAGAGACCACCTGACCCACTCTGAACTATTGTTATAAAAAGGCTTGTCTCCCTACAGTTTCATCCTTTGGACAAAGCACACCTGACTGAGATTCAGAAACCGATAAAGGCTCAGGTCCAGACAAAACTCTACTTTGAATTGCCATAATGTTTAAGGGTTGTTTCTGTGAACCCAGTTTAGCTAGGCAATTGGATCACAAAAAGGTGACCCAAAGATGTAACGCTCTATTACAAAGGAATTCTATATTAATTGAATAAATTTATTTGCATGTCTCTCTCAATATTTCTGCTTTTCGCTGTCATTTGGTGTTTTATTAGAATACACAGTGAATCTACTGGAATGAATCACCTTCTACCAACTAATGTGTGTTCTTAAATATGCATTAGGTTGGCTCTACTACTAAGACTGTGTTGACACTGCTGAAGTTGAGGAACTATGACTCACTCCATAACAAAGATAACCTACTTCATCATAACTGGAATGCTGAATACCTTAAGAGAGAGAAGGATTAGAAGATTTCTTTTGGAATTTGCCCTTGAGAAGCATCAATGTGAATCCACTTTATAACAACCTTCCTTCCTAATCAGGCATGCACATATATTCTATTGCTGAGTAAATAAACATCAGTGGTAACAAACCAACTCATTATTCAATGTAACTTTTTCCCCCATTTTTCCTGAGGTTCTAGATGTCCCACGGAACAATGATGAAGGACACGCAGTGAAGAAAATAGACTCTTGTTTATTCTGCTATGGATATTTTGTCCCAAATAGCAAACCTCAGTTAGGAGGGCGAGGCTACTGCATCTCTATTTCCTATGCAAGCAGAAAGTATTTTTTAAGAAATGGAAAGACTTAATTAACAGTCTCTGTCAGGTTCTTTCCATTTGCTAAGGCCTCTCTAGATGGTCAAGGTGCTTGCTACACCTATAATAATCTCCTTCCTGGACAGATGATGGGCCATTAAGCTTAATCAATGTCCTACAGAATTATGTGCTCTTTGCTAAATAAAAACAAAACAATTGCCCCTTTTCCTCAATTGTTCTCTTCCTGATATGAATACTGTAGCAAATTAAGACTGGCTTTGGGCACTTCAAGAAGCACTGAGAATTAGATGTGCAAGTGAGCAGATTATTAATGTTAATATGGGTCCATGTACGTCCAACAGGACCTGTTTAGTAGCTGGTTTCTCATGAGATGAAATAAACCATATGCAAAGTCTAATGTTGAAAATTAAAATTGAGGCAGCTGGTTATGTTCCTAATGCATGTTGAGAAAATCACTCTTTATCTAGGGATTTCCTCCAGTGCTTCTTGGAACACCGCTTGGGGCATCTACTCTTGCAGCTCACCTAAACCTAATGTAACACTACTAATAATCTAAATGCTTTGGGTAGAGAGCCTACCAAGAGGGGATTAGTTAAAAATATAATTCACATCCCATTATGAATTTTAGCAAATGAGAACATTTCCTACACATCTTAAGTTAACAAAGCATCTGCCAGCACCATGAATCACTGCCACATTAAACCTTGCATGCCTAGGTGGGGTGGTAGTGGGTGCCACAGTGTGAGAGACAGAAAAGCGCTATGGGGTAAGTGCCTCCATCATTATTCAGTGAGGAGATGGCTGTTTGCAGCATTAGCTATAAGATGGATACAAGACATGGAGCCTTTGCTTCCCTAGCATACGTATGTATTCCTACATTGTTGATGCAATGGTGGGGGAAGACAATAAAAATATGAAACAAAAGAGCAGAAGTAACAGATATCTTAGGGGAAAGGAGAAGGATGGCACATTCTGAGATGAAATATTTTATTAGTGTGCAGAACAAGTACCAAAATAAAACTAACCCTAGGAGGACAGGAACATAGGAAACTGCCTTCTACAGTGTCAATCAATTGGCCTTTCTAGCTCAGTGTGGTTGACATCAACTAGCAACAATTCTCCAAAGTTTCTGACAACAGCATTCCTGGGATCTTTACCATGCCAGACATGTGACTATAAGAAGAACCCTACTGGATCACAGGAAAGGCCCATTTAGTCCAGCATCCTGTTCTCTCAATAACCAACCAGATGCCCAAGGAAAACTAAGAAGATAAACAAGTCCTTCTTGGCCATGAACTCATTGAGTGGACTTGGCCAAGTTACTGTGCATCTGTAAAATGGTTGTTGTGACTAAAAACAAGATTTAATTACTGTAAAGCATTTTTGCAAAATTATATTTCTAAATATGTGATTACTAATAAATATTACACTTGACAATGGGAAACTGTTTCAGAGTTATAGTCTAAGCATCGGAGCAGTCATCTAATTTAGTCTTTGAAACATCTAAAACAATTGCTTCAGGTAGCAGGTATTCCCTTGTGCCCTTTTCTGATGTTGGGAAAGATGGAGGGCACAAGGAGAAGGGGACAACAGAGGATGAGATGGTTGGACAGTGTTCTCGAAGCTACCAGCAAGAGTTTGACCAAACTGCGGGAGGCAGTGGAAGACAGGAGTGCCTGGCATGCTCTGGTCCATGGGGTCACGAAGAGTCGGACATGACAAAATAACTAAACAACAACAAGAAATATAATGTGCCCGTTGCAGCCACAATGTTCCTTCCAGCAACAATTTTTTTGTTGGGTAAAAAACAATGTTCTTAATAATGTACATTTTAGAAATAGGCTGTATTATGTTGTTAAAGTAAGTACATATAATGACATAATTACAATGTAATACTGAAAGGTAAGTACATGGCAAAATAATTGTGTTGCACATTCACAGCAGCCTAATGTAAAGTTCAGTATTGGGGAGGCAGATGGTAGAGATGTAAAGTTACTGTGAGAGACAGAGAAGCGCTATGGGGCAAGTGCCTCCATCATTATTCAGTGAGGAGATGGCTGTTTGCAGCATTATCTATAAGATGGGTACGAGACATGGAGCCTTTGCTTCCCTAGCAAACAAACAAATCCCAGTAACTTTACATCTCTACCATCTGCCTTTTGCCTTTAACATCACCATTTGAAAAAGCACCCCACTTGGGCTGTTATGCTGAAATTGAATTGTTGTTAAGTATTGGGTTTTATACAGTGGTACCTCGGGTTAAGAACTTAATTCATTCCGGAGGTCCGTAGTTTCTATGTCAAATATAAAGAAATCCACAACTTCCTTTATAAGTGTGGGGCTTGATCAAGACACTACCACCAAACCCCACAAGTGAGAGATTTCTGTAATGGTTTAAATTCTAGATATTGTTGCTCACCAGGAAGACAAATTATTGATGTGAGCTACCTTGGGACCGCCCCCCCCCCCAAAAAAAAATCAGGCTCTTTAGAGCTGAAAACACAGTACAAATATAATAATTCTTGCAGGGCTAGTTGCCATGCATGCCCAATGACTTGTGAATAAATTTACTTACAACAGGTTATCTCTGGAAAATAATGAAAACCACCTGAGGAGCTCAAATAGCTCCACTATTAATAATCTCAGTGTTCTGGAAATAACAGCATGCCCTCAGGGGAAGAGTATTTGTGCAACATGCAAAATGGGGAGCTAAAAATATAAATCACAGCTGATCCAAAAATGTAAATCAGAGCTGTGGACCAGTGGTGATAAGTGTGGCTTTCTCACATGACTGGGTGACACATGTAAGCATTTAAACTCATGGCTGCCTCCTTTATAGAGGACAATCCTCTGTTTGAAAGTTCCCTCCATTTGACAGATACCTGGTCCAAGTCTGGTTTACAGATAAGAAATCATAAGAACAGAAGCAGGAGCCTTGCACTTGTCTATTAGCAGTTATTAGCACCTGGTCGGCAGACTGAGCAAGCACACTAATCATCCAGTGCCTTCCTCACAATAGTTTAATATACTGTACTTCTATTTAAATTATAGCAATTCTTTACCAGATCTTTGACCATATAATAAATTTGATGTTGCTGCTCCTGCTGCTAAAAACTAAACCCTGCCCACGGAGAGAGGCCACACTGCAAGGCTTGGCTGGTGCAGCATTGCTGTGCGTCATTGTGAGAAATGAAAGTGGCAGTTGCAAGATCCAGCTGTACAGGGCACACATCAGGACAGTGATGGGCCTGGTAGTTTCCCAAGGGTGCTTTTGTCCAGACAACAGACATACCAGCCAATTATGGTTGCACTCACTTTCATGCCCTTTCTGTAGCTCAGTGACAGAATACTTGCTTTGCATGTAGATGGTCCATGGTTCAATCCTTGGCATTTCCAGGTAGAGCTGGAAAAGATTCCATGTCTGTAACCCTGAAGAGCCAGTGCCAGTCAGTGTAGACAACACAGAGTAGACAACAGATGGGCCAATTGGTTTGACTCAGTGTAAGGAAGCATCTTATGCTGCCCTTGGCTAGGTAAAGGGACCCTGACCATAAGGGGTCCCTTTACCTAGCCAAGGGCAGCCGGCGTACAGCTTCCAGGTCATGTGGCCAGCATGACTAAGCCGCTTCTGGCGAACCAGAGCAGCGCATGGAAACGCCGTTTACCTTCCCGCCAGAGCGGTACCTATTTATCTACTTGCACTTTGACGTGCTTTCGAACTGCTACGTTGGCAGGAGCAGGGAGCGAGCAACGGGAGCTCACCCCGTTGCGGGGATTCAAACTGCCAACGTTCTGATCGGCAAGTCCTAGGCTCTGTAGTTTAACCCACAGCGCCACCCGCATCCCTAAGTAGCCCTTGGCTACCACAGACCAAATGGTGATGTGAAGATATTCCAAGGGCCACCTCCCCCACTGCTCCAAGAATATTTGACAGTGATACTCTTAACTACTCGCCAAATTCTTACAGATGTTTTACCTTCTTAAAGGGTCCTCCAGATTAATCTCAAATTTTGCTTTAGGCAGAACATGAAACAGCTTAAAGGAGTGAAGCTCCCTCCCCTAAGAATCTGCACAAACCTCTGTGAAGTGGCCTTTTAAAAATCCCTCAAAAACGCCTCCAGGTATTATGCCTCAGCATGGTCCTCCAAGGTAGGCATTCAATTTCCCTCTAGGTGAAATTCAGGGGGAGCTGAATCAGTCACTAATCGTTATTAGGGCCTTTTGCACTGACAGTATTTTCTGCCCTGCCTTGTGATCATCAGCAGATGAATATAAAATTGTATATGATAAACAGAAAAAAAACATTTTAACCACAAGCTTTGAAGCAGTGGAGCAGGCTACATATCACCTCAGGGCTGGTTTAAAAGGCCAAGAGTCAGTCTAGCTTGCTGAGCTTTCCTTCTCTCTTCTGCTTCTCTATGAAGTAGCAACATTTGGTCTCTCCCATAAACAAAATTCTGTTCTCTTAAAACCGCAGAATTACCAATAAAATACATTATGATTCTCATCACTTATCTCCTGTTTCTCACTTTCATCTTGTATCTGAAGGCGTGCACACACAAAGCAGAACAATAAAGCTGCAGACTGGTAAATTACCCTCTTCCAAAAATAAAATCTCAACTCACATTATTTTATTGCAATAATATGATTATAGTGTAATTTAAGGAAGATGGACAAAGATTTGCCAGTATATATGCTGTCCACTTAATGTGAATATTTTTGTGCATGTAAAAAGTTGGTGCCATATTGTATACATTTTTATTATAGGATTTTATTAAGTTTTATTTAAAGCATGCTGCACATGTTTATTGCAAAACTAGAAGCTATTATGAAGCCCTGAGCAAAGTTTTGCATTACATTAGAAAGGCTTCTTAAAACTGCCATTTTCCTGCTAAATTCTTCTCATTATTTTCACTTCAAAACAACTCAGCCACAAACATAAAATTTACTTCAGAACTCTGCCCTGCTTTGCTTCTACTATCCATAAATTGCTTCAATAGACTTTATAGCAGGGATGCAGTTATTTATTTATTATTGGTAAATGTATCATGCCCACTGTTACTTAGGGCATACACTAAGGTATGCCTCCAGTATAGAAAGTGCTAAGAGGTTTTTTTTTTTGGTCCTACAGGTTACATTATTGTAATGGCTAAGGGATATACAGGGAGGTGACAGATAACCTGTAGGTGGCAAAGATTACAGAGAAAAGAAGGAAAGAAGATAAAATAATCGGAAGGTGAAATAGGAAACACCATGGCTTGTCAAAAGAATTGGATGAGTGTGTGTGTGTGTGTGTGTGTGTGTGTGTGAGAGAGAGAGAGAGAGAGAGAGAGAGAGAGAGAGAGAGAGATTGTGTTAAGCAAACACTAAGGCTACAATCACACACACAATCACACACGTGTGTAGGTGCCATTCATTTCAGTGGGGGGAAATTCACACAATTTGTATGAACAAATTTGTGTGAGACAAGCAATAATAAAAATAAACACTTTGGGTGGATTAGTGCTCTGAATGGATGGGTGTGGGCGGGTGTGCCAATTTTTCCTATCTCAGCATTTTCAGATGACCTTCAAATTCAGCTTAAAGTAGGGATGGATGACTTTGTCAATTTTTGTTTCTCTGAGCTCCTCATTTTTCTAATCTTAAATTTGGTTCTCCACATTTCATGAAAATCACCAGCATTTTAGTGCCAATTTCTCCTAAAATATGCATTCTTGTATGCATTTTTGCCTAGCTAGGGTTGCCCTATTTTGAAGAGCAAAAAAGAGGACACATTTGCTGACTTCCACTTTTAACGATGGATCTGGGGTCTTCTGCATTCAGAGCAGATGTCCTGCCACTGAACTATGGCCCTAAAACAAACAGAAAATCACATGAGCAGAGAGAGGTTTAAAGAGATGGACAGACCCTGGATGGGGATCTCACTCACAGGAAGTCATTAGGCAGAGGCTGGGCAGCCACCGTAGTGTAGGGGGTAGAATGCTGGACGTGAAGGTGGAGAAAGAAAAGGGATGCAGCGGGCAGTGGAGGGGCAAGTCCTTGGAGAGACGAGGGAGCTGGGGAAGCGGAGAAATGGGAGAGAATAAAAGAGGGATCCAGGGAGAAGGAGAGAGAGGGAAGGGAAGGGAAGGGAAGGGAAGGGAAGGGAAGGGAAGGGAAGGGAAGGAAAGGAAAGGAAAGGAAAGGAAAGGAAAGGAAAGGAAGAGGGTCCAGAGGAGGAGGAGGAGAGAGTATTGAGTAGATGAGCACTTGTGCGCCACCAAACAAACAAAAACCGGATATTTTGTCACATTTTAAAATACTGCCTGGACATAAATTTTAAGCCTGAAAAAGATGGCATGTCCAGGAAAGTCCAGGCAACCCTGTAACAGACATTTTTCAGAGCATCTATTTTCCCTCATAAAATATATTTTTGTATGTTATTTCCATTAATATATGCATGTTTATGCAAACCCTAGCATATGCATTTTGGTACACATTATTTGGCTACACGTTATTTGACCAAACTGCGGGAGGCAGTGGAAGACGGAAGTGCCTGGCGTGCTCTGGTCCATGGGGTCACGAAGAGTTGGACACGACTAAACGACTAAACAACAACAATTTGGCTACAGAAATTCCACAGCAAAATTTGCGGAAGTGCAACTTTCAAAGGATGGCTGTGTTTTGATTAACATATTATTTCAGAAAGTGTGAAGTAGGTAGGTTCACCTTTAAATGCAAACTGAATCCAGTTTCTTCCCCATCCCTAGCTTAAATCACCTCAGTATTATGCTGCTGAGAGTCCTCTTCTAGCTGTTATTTCAGACTTCTTCAAGGATCTCCTGCAGCAGAAGGATGCCTTGGGACATGGCGCTCTCAGAGATATATATTTTAAAAGAAAAAAGTGGGAAGAGTCAAGTGCCTGTCAACATCAGGAAACCCCTTGCTGCCTTCTGCTTTTCACCCCAAACCTCTCTGATGCTGCAAGAGAGGCTTGGAGAGCTTTGAGAAAGCAGCAAGAAGAGGTTCAGGACTGACTGATTCCCCTCCATCTCAGCAACACAATCAGATCCTAATGTCCTTTAAAATGAAATTAGATGTCAAGTGGAGAAGGCTGGGAGAGAGAAATTATCTTAATTTACAGAAAGTTCAGCATGTGTACCCACCACACACAGAGCACTAAGCAGCCCCAATTTGTTTTTATTATTACAGATCTTCTGCAACTGTGAACAAAAATTAATTTATAATTTGGGGGAAAAAGAACAAGCCAACTACAATTCAATCCTGTAAACTAACTGAGTCTGAGTGTGTAAAGGAATGACCGATGAGAGGGACAAAAAAAAATCCAGGATATTTTCTGCCTAGTTCTACCCAGTGGGGTTGACTGCAAGTAGCAGAATAGCAATTTAGTGAATGGGAAAAATGAGAGCATGTGGACCCTCATATGTGCCAATCACGCACACAGAAAAATTGGATCGGAACGACCTGTTTGCAATATAATGTCCCTGTCGGGACACAGCCTATAATCAGCAGGTGAAATATTAGAGACTGAGTTGCTATATTATTCCCTTTTGTTGTTGTTGCCCACTTTGGAATCTGAGTGAAATGTATGGTCTCCAAAATGGGGCTAACAAGACCGAAAGAGACCCAGGCCTTTCTAGGGACTTCTGAGTCTTTCACACATCCTGATGATATATTTACACAAGCTACCACCCTCCTACAAGTGAAATTGAAGTAAAAACAAAAAACCCCTCCCCAGCCATTGCACAAAGTAGCCTTCTACAAGTCCTTATCTTTCAGCCAAACCTACCTTGTAGTTTGCCTTGGTGGTTAAAAAAAGAAAGGAAGATGACTAAATAAATAAAGACAACTTAAGTTGGACATCACCTTGAGATAAAATATTTGCATCGATCAGTAGCTAGTCTTGCCACTAACATGGAAATAATAGGAAAGGAAAAAGTCACTGAGACATGAAGCATATATTACTTTTGAAGTGCTTCAAGTATTCCTCCATTGTTTGCAGCACCTTTCAGGGAAGGATGGGTAAACACTGCTTTCCCCAAATCAGAGCATGTTTTCAAAAGGCATTAAATTATTTCATATTCCTGAAAGAGACAGACCTTTTCAGGAGGACTTAAGCAAAAATGGGAATGGAATCCACTCAAAGCAAACACGGGGCTGCACTGATGGGGTGCTACATTGTGATTCAAAGCATTTGATAGAATGCTCTGGACAAATCAATATCTGTTTCTGAGACATACATTTAAGTGGGAGCCACAAGAATCACACATATACACAAAACCACAAAGATATTCCTACAGTTGTTATAAGTATCTATCTGTGCAAGGTTATTTTGACACAATTCACTTTAGGAAACTGCAAGAGATAAAGCACACCTGCTGCAGCAAAGATCACACACACACACCAAATTGATGGGTACTTTTGAAAAGCTTTAAAGGTGATTGGACTACATTACGATATAGACTGAATACAAAGAAAAGTACACTTAGTCATGGAAGGACAGCTTTTGCACAAAGGAGGGGGGGAAAGTGATATATTAGGCCCTATCTACACCACAGAACAGTTATTCCTTTCTTTCGAGGGAAGCCTGGGAAGTGTAGTTCTAAAAGAATTCTTAGCACCCTCATCAAATTTTAATTCCTTGCATTCTTTGTGGAAAACCATGGCACTGGAGTTGGTTACAAAAACTGAAGTAAGTTTATAGTGTAGATAATATTCCCCCAGTAACTTCCAAGAGGATATCCACAAAACATCATGAAAATGCAGGGGATATATGAGAAGGACCTATGAGGAGGGAAAGATTTCAAGGATGGTCCATCACTCATATTCTTATCGAACCCCTTCCTCCACACGATGCCGTCAGAAAGAACCACCTACCGCAGCTTGGGCTAGATACCAAGGCCACCACGACAGAAAGCACGAGCTTTTATCAGACACTAAGGCTGCCTATATGGAGAAATGCTGAACATCGAGACATGGGCTGCTTATGAAAGCCATCAACACCAAGGAATGCTATGTACAGGCTACAATTAAAGAGGCCCCATCTTTGAGGTATGCAGTGACACAGTTCTCCGCAATTGAGGGCAAGGGCTTCAAGCTCTTCCAAGGTCTAGACCGGGGTGATGAACTATCAGCCCCAAGCAGCATGGCAAATGTTTCAGGGATAATGGGAGTTGCAGTCCAGCAACATTCAGAGTTGTACCATAGGCTCTCTATTCCTGCTCTTTGTTCTGCACAAATACAGATTCTGAAGGCCACAAAAAGTAACAAACTGTACTCTTGGCAGGTGTGACCTCAAAAGGAAGCAAACTAACTAGTAGTTTAGACATCTTAATAGATTCTTCAAAGTTTGCTTTTTCGTTTTGTTGGTAGGGAAAAGGATCAGGAGGGGGGAAGATGAAAGAAAAGAAAGAAAAAAGATAGCACCATGAGAATGCATTATAGGAACCTGCATTCTCATTTTACACCAGAAAATCCTTTTATATTCTTACTGGGTATAAATCAGTAGCACCCAAGACTAAAAAGAACTGGTTGACAAGCTAATTAACTAACCAAGGCTGCCTGTACAATTAAGTTCCGGTATTTCTCCAAGAATATTGCCTATTACAATTAGGCTATCTAACAACTTACAGTAGTTGGGCTGACTGAAAAAGATTTGATTGATTTTATGCACAAATACACAATACAGGAAAATTCACTTCCAGGAGGTATGAATAAATATTTTTAGCAAGGAATTTGTCCTTCTTTGTCATCCCACCCACCCCATCCTGCAGAATCAAAGTGGAGCTCCAGAAAGGGGTGGTGGTGGCTAAATACACAACTGTAATCATTGTGAATAGACTATCTTGATTCTAGCCCCAGAATGAATGGATATAATTATATGTCTCTTTACTATATTCATGGGGTTTTTTTTCTCATTCACTTGCAAATCCACTAAACAGTCATAATGTCATTTCCTTGAGATGTTACTGAATACTGTATGAGACCAGTTTTTCCTATCTGCGGAACTCAGCACATGACCTCAGAGCTCAGATCTGAACATCTCATATGACTAAGCACTTTAATTTTACAGAGTGATGGGTATTCAGTATATTTTACTGGCAATATACAGGTTCAAAGAGAAATTTACAGGGAGCTTTAAAATATTTTGAAAGGACAAGTCAAATTACAGGTAGACTGTACTCTAACTGCTTACACCTGAATGCCTGCCTGCATTTAATAGCAGAATGATGGCTGTGATCCAAAGAACTGTGAGTGGAAGAGGAGGAGAAATATAGTTTCCACAGCTTTGTAGTCAGATGCGCAGGTGCTTACATAAGCAATGTGCAGGGTGAACTCTGCAAATAGTTCCATTCACACGCAGCAAGAAACCTGTTTCCTTGTAGCGCAATATCACACTGATGCAGTATGCATGAGTATTCAAACCACATGAGTAAGCACAACTGTGTGGATTGAGCCCAGAAATTGTTGCCCTACTTTTTAGTGAGATGGCTACTGGATAAGAAAGACTCATGAAATTTGTCCCACTCACATGGTTCCAATATTCTCTGTCTCTCTTACACACAACGACTGCATGACGAAGGGTCACAATTCAGTAACAGAAAACAATGTTTTGTGGGCAAAAGGCCCTAAATTCAATCCTTACAGTTTAAAGGATCAAGAAGCAGGTTTTGGTAAAAAAAAAAAAAAAGTAAGTAATGCCCTGCAGAATCAGACCAAAGGCCCATCTAGTCCAGCATCCTGTTCCCACAATGGCCAACCAGATGCCTGCAAACAAGATATGAATGCAACAACACTCTTCTTGCTTACAATTCCCTGCAACTGGTTTTCAGGCAGACACTTTTCCCTCATACTCTGAATAACTGCTGGCAGTCAAAGTAGAGGTAGATGGGGAAAACAGATTGACCTGGGATAAAAAGTAAGGTTACCAGATGTTTTTCAAAGAATCTGGGGACACCTTTTTTTTTAAAAAAGAGAGAAAACAAAGTTATTAAAAATAAGGGTTTTTTTTGAAAAAATTAAGAAGTAATATCCTCTCTTCTGTGGTCTCATTTGTCACGCGGCTTTCCTCTGGGCCCCGGCCTGCTCTCATGCCATGGAGTAGGCTCAGGTTGGGCCTGGGCTCAGCCACATGTCCTTGCCCTCCTGTTGCTCTCCTACCTCTCTTCCTCAGCAGCGGCAGCAGTGCAGCAAGGTCGGGGCTCCCCTCTTCCTCTTTCTCTCTCTTCCTTTTCCTTCTCCTCTCCTCCTTCTCCCTGCGTTGGCTCTGGGGTTTTCCTGGCCCTGGAGCGCCGCTGGGCAGTTGGCCGGGTGGCTGGGTGCTCTCATTCCCAACTCAATTTAGGTCACGGGAGGGTGGGCAGCGGTTCCCCCAGTTGACGTGCCGGGCGTCCCCGGTTCCCTCTCAGCAGTGGTGGTGGCAGCGGCAGTCTCAGCACCCCAGAGTCAGCCTGGTAGTGCAGCTGGCTCTGGCTGACTTCAGGAGCTGCTTGCTGCCGTGGCACCCACCATTTTGCCTCGCCAGAAGTCCCCATATAATGTGTCTTGTGCCATTGAACTAATCACGCAACATTCATTCCCTACTAATAAATCTACAACACTAAAAATATAAATCTGGGGACATTAAATGAAATCCGAGGACATTCCAGGGACGGATTTTGTCCAGGGACAGATTTGTAAATCCGGGGACTGTCCCCAGGAAACGGGGGCATCTGGTAACCATAATAAAGAGTTTTCTTAGTTCTTATGCATAGGATCACACCACAGGGAAGCACCACTATATTGCTTTCTCACTCACTCTTGTGCTCTGTGTGTGTATATGTTGTCTGGTGTGTGGTGTGTGAGAGAGAGTGTGAGTGAAAGAGACAGGGAGAGAATGATGGGGGTCATGCAGGCTTCCATATGCAGAGCATATCACCAGAGGCAGCAAACAATGTCCCAGTGAAATATATTTTTAATTAAATTCAGAAAAGTCAAAACTGGCAGATGGGTGCTCAGATCCCATCAGCTGTAAATGTACTATATCAAATCCAGTTGAAGAAAATCAGAGTTAGTAGATGTGTCCTTTCTCTTGAAATTTTCTACATCATTGCAAAAGAAAAACCAATACCTAGATCAAGAAAGAGTAATCAATTTAAATATGAATAACTGTCTAATGAATCATTCTTCTTAACTCTGTAAATAATGCAGCTATGAGGATGCTTTCATAGGGGGGGAATAGGCAGTGATGATAATAGATGAATTTTTAAAAATCCCTAACCTTATGGTACCTCTAGGGAATTAACAGACATAGCTTCCAACAGTCTGCTACCAATTTTGGGCTAAACCACAAAGAGATCTAATACTTCTTAGACATTTGCATATATGATTGATTGAGCTACAAAAGTAAGCATCTTTTAAAATTTTAGTTCTGCTTTATTTTTTAACATGATGAATGTTCTGCCATAGGAAATAAAAATCATGAAACTGAAACTGTAAATTTGCCATACAGGAACAAAAACGCAGAGAACAGGAATGCCAGTCTTCTCATGGGAAGCACCTTTACTTAGTGCATGGAACTCTAAAAATGTGTTTCCTATTCCCAGTTTTGCCCAACATCAATAGGTGAGTTTGGAGAGAACATCACTTAAGTTTGATTTTCTTCAACATCCCCATCTGTGTTGCGAGACTCCACAATGCTAGACATGCAGTTGAGAAGTGGTGGATAAGATCTCCTGAGCACTGTCACTGAGAAAGGTCAGATAAGATTCTGTGCAGGAGGGAGTCTACAATTTAACACATCTCACAGTTGGGCAGACAGCTACTTATTGCAGTCTGGAGGAGTACGTGAAAAGTGTTATAGCCTTCTAATTTTGTCCCAGATCTCGTAAGTATTTTATTGAATGCTGTTTCAGTTTTTATTTACTGGACTACACATTGTAGAAATCAGCAAAAAGATGTATACATGCTCTATGACAGGGAAAACCAAACATAACTATTTTGAAATACAAAATCAGTTGTACTGATATACCGGATAATTTACACTAAAATCCTATTTACACACTTACTTGGGAGTAAGCCCAATTTAACACTGTGAGACTTACTTCCAAGCTGACATGCAGAGTATTTTAATGTTAATCACCAGTATGGTAGAAGAAAAATCAAGGAATGGGATTTCCGTCTCTTGAAACAAAAGCGGGTTGATGTTTCATTGTGAAATGGTTGTGGAATTCATATCATTTGAATCATTTCTTACACAAAACTAATATCCATGTGTACAAAATCCATAACCTGTGGAATGGCCCTTTATCTTAAGCACCAAAACATTTCTGAATCAGTGATACCATGCAAAAAACAAAATTATAAGTGATTTTACATCTGGACGTGTGTCTGTGTGAGTGCATGTGTGTGCATTTGTGAGCATGTGTGCGGGTTGTAGTCCAACAATATACCTGTGGGATAAGCTGTTATACCACCCGGTTTAAGTTCCCCATGGCACAACAAATGAAAACAAAAATATAAACATTTGGTATCCGAGGTTAATCATACCCAAAGTAAATCCATTAAGGTAGAGGTGTTACTTGTTATGTATGGGCTGTGGCCAATAGGTATTTGTGACAATTGCAACCAAATGCATACACATCTAATTGCAATCATGCCAGTCATACTTCTGGGGGTGCATTTTAGCTTTAACAGGTCTGTGTTACAAGCAACATGAAAATCTGATGCTGGTTTTACCAGAGACCATGGCAGAACAACATTTAAACGTCTGTACTGTATTATTATTATTATTATTTAAAAAGCAATAGCTTTAAAATACTGCATTCAAAGCTATCTCTTATATACACATTCCTAAAAAGCAACAATGGTTCCCATGCTCAGTTCCATGTTTTTTCATTAACCACAGCATGAAATGCTGATTGTACACATTTTTGATGAAGAACCCTTCCATTAGCTTACAGATTAAAATAACAGGCTTTTCTTAGCAGCAGCTAATGGAAAATTCTAAATATGCTAAACAAGAAAAGTTTGTACTAAATTTGGTATCTTTTGATTGCTCAACCTCACACGCATACTCTTCAAACACACACATAGTGTTTCCTAGCTGCCTAGAATGGAGTTACTCAAGCCCAGACCTAAATCTTCACAGCCCTGAGAAGTCATTGCTGCCACCCCTGACAAATACTCCCAAGGCAGAGGAAGAGCTGAAGCCAGTATAAACCCTGCCAAGGAGCTGATCAATCAGAAGGGCTGGCTGAGCCCGAGACCAAGATTGGAACAGAGGAGCTAGACAAGTTTCTGTTTCCAAAGACATGGTGTCAAATGTGCCAGCACACACAGACCAAGCCATTCTGGCAGAGCACTTACAGGCAGACGTTTGTTTATATAACGTGGGTGTGATTCACGTGAGTGACAGCCTTCACCTGCTGTAAAAAAGAAGAGCAGGAGGGACACACCAGGTGTTGGGAGAGTTTAGCTTTTGCATGGTCATGTGAGAACTCAATTTATGTGCCCTGTGCCCTGTAATTATGCCTTGATCATGTACTGATTTCTTGAATAAAGCCTCTAGATGTTTTCAAGTTCAAATTCTATGTGTGAGGCTTCATCCACATTTCCACTTGCCCTTTGCCTAGAAAGCACTAAAGAGCAGTGGGACAAGAGGCAGTGTGGATAAGCCCTGATAGTGGGAACCAAGGCAGTTTCGCTGTATGTGCACAAACAGGAAGGGGTTCAAGTGAACATCATACAAACCAGAGATTGTGATTTAAAACAAATTCTGGTTATTTAAACAAGCCAGCTTCATAATCCTTGGGCTTGAAGTTGATTTGTTTAGCATTCTGTATGCACATATACATGTATTTATGCGTGCATTTCTTGGGGGGTTTTGCATTCTGAATTCTGTCACTGACATCCCAGATTCTTGTTAAGGGTTCTTGAGGTGAATCCTTATGTGAATTCTTAGCACAAGCTACTCCATGAATTGTGACATAAGCCAGGGCTTGACCTGGGAATTCAGATGTCCCTTAACTGTATGAAAAACACAACATTGCCTTGCAATAGCAGTGAAAACAAATTTCAAAAGGTTGGGATGAAATTACAAGGTAAGAATTCCCCAAGCAAAAATACAAACATGTAGAAATCAAAGGGCCTTGTTAAAAGACAGATGAAATAAAATACTGGACCATCTAGGTCAAAGAACTATGGAAGGGCAGGAATGAAAATACGAAAGGCACTTGCCAACTTCTTATCTGAATGAATTGCCTATCCAGTACAGGTGTAATTTAAAAAAACAAAAACTTGGTGGGGTTTATCATCTACTTGAAAGAGATTAGCCAACATAAAATGGCATTCCCACTGAAAATTTCATTAGCCTTCCTCAGATGCTCTGCTTAAGAAAACTTCATATTCACCTCAAAGCCGAAAGATGAAGTGCAAATTGTACTAAGTTTGTAATCATAAAATATGTACATCTACTTTTCCAGTTTATCTGTGTGACTTCCTAGTTATGTGGATAATATTGTGTGTGTGTGTGTGTCCCAGTTAAAATCATTATGACTTCCCTCAAAATACAAAATTTGTGAAACACAAGTGATTACTGATAGTGGAGTTATCACAAACCTAACCTCTGCACAACAGCACCCTCCCCACCAGCCATTCCCAGCAAATTGTATTTAAATGCATACTACCCCCAAAAGTGGAGGGAGAATATAGCCAACATGTTTAGCAGTCACTGATCGCCTTATTCTTCATGAATTTGTACAAACCTGATTTAAAGTCATCCAAGTTGGGGGTCATCACTATATCCTCAGGGAGTGAATGCAATGTGTCACGTGAGAATGAACTTTCTTTTATCTGTCCTGAATCTTCCAGCATTCAGTTTATTGGATGTCCATGAGTATGATGAAAGAGGGAGCAAAAAGATTATCCTTCCTTCACTCATTGCATAATTTTATAAACCTCTATCATGTTCTCTCTTACTCAGCTTTTCTCTAAAGTAAAAAATAAAATGTAGCTTTTCCTCATAGTGGAGTTGCTACATCCTCTTGATGATTTTCATTGACCTTTTCCAAACCTTTTCCAGCTTTATAAGACTGTTGTTGTTGTTGTTGTTGTTAATCCAGCCTTCACCGTAAGGACCCTGGGTGGGTTACATCATTAAAACACAACACCTTCTTTGAGGTGAGGTGATCCAAACTTTACACAGTATTCTGAGTGCAGTCTCACTGTCCACCACAACCCCAGGTGCTATGAGAGCATGCTCCACCACGACATCAATGCACACAGAACTTTATAGAGAGCTTTATATGCAAAACTGAAAGGTCCCTGCCTTTACACTTCTGTGGACAAGGTGCAATCTTTTCTTAATCGTATATTTAGAGCAGAAGGCAGCAAAAAAGGAGCAGAAGGCTGGCTAGGTATATATAGAGAATTGGATTATGAAATAGAAGTACGCAAAGGTACTTGTATGTGTACTCAAAACTTACGAACCAAAATTGCCTGGGCCGACTTCCAGGTCAAGTCTGTTTTGAGTGCTGTGCTTTCAAGGCTTTTGGTTCTTTTGCTTTCAATGAATGTTTTAAGCTTCAAATTCTTAAGGATTTGAAGCAACAAGAGCAAGTTGTGGAGCAAAGTGACCCAATCATTGTGCTGTATATTGAGAGAGGGAGAGAGAGAGAGGGAGAGAAAGAAAGAAAGAGAGAGAGAGAGAGGGAGGGAGGGAGGGAGGGAGGGAATGAATTTGGGGGTATCAAAGCTCCATTTTCACCTTCCATAGAAATCCTATATACTTGTTGAAATGCTGTATCTTAAATACGCCGAATAAGCCGGAATACATTGAAGATCTAGTCTTCCCTTACTGAACACTATGTTCCTGAGCACAACACTGCCACCCACCCCTGATATTTAATTTTTGAAAAACCTTGACATGACTGCTAATCACACCATTCATGTCATGTGTAGTTAGGTCCTGGAAGGAAGGAAGAATACAGGGTAATTGAAAAACTGTGCATGGCTTCTCAAACAGGAAACAGGAATTACAATACTGGTAAAATAATTCATATTCAGAATCTGTCACCATACTTTCCTCCTCTAGCTTCTCTGTACCATGTGGGAAACATCAAGATAAATGGTAGACTGCCGAATAAAGAACATCACTGACTGTCTACAAGGAAGAACATTCAATACATGGATGTCCATCACTTGATAGCTGAAGCACTGAAAGGAAACTTGCATGTTTGCTATGTGGGAAACAGCAAAGAAGGCAACACATATGCAAATGCAGAGGAGTCTTAAACTGCATAGAATCAATGTGCTTCCATTTTGCTGTACAGTTGGCAATTTCCTCTGAGGTGTCCCACTTGATCTATGGACACAAGACAGACATTTGGGGGTTGCGGGGGACCCCTCTTTCTCACCCAAATTAGAGGGCAGGGTGTTCAAAGAGGATCTCAACTCTTGCAAACCCACACTTCAATGTCTCCTACTTCTAAGCTGGCGAAATCTAGGGAGATGGGAAGGCTATGAAGAACGTGCACAGCATTACTTCACTAACTGCAGAGTGTATATACTATTATTAACTATCCTTATTTATTTATAACAATTTATACCCACCTTTCCATGAAAATGATAGAGGCAGCAAACAACAACGTAACAAAAAATGTACATTTTTAAAAGCATAGCAAACATGGAAAAGGAAAAATTAATTGGAAACAACATTAAAAAGTTGACATGACAATCAAGCCCACCTTAAAAGGCAGCATCACAAAGCGCCCACTGAAAGGGATGTGTCTAAGCCACCCTGCCATTGAGCCAACTATATCTCAGGTCCACTTGCCATCTTCAGACAGTGTGGGGTTTCAGGGGTAGATCTCAGAGTCTCAAATGGGGGTTATGTGCCTTCCATAGATGTGGGGGATCAGGGAATATGCATTGTAGTATGCCAGTCAGTATACAGACATGCCTCCTCATACACCCACCAAAAAAAGTTAACTGCACTGGTATTAGACCTGTTAAGTTTTCCTGCCTGATTACTCATAGTACTTACCATCTGTATACCAGTGGTAATAGCGAGGATTAGTGTGTTTTACATGATAATGTAATGCCTGTGGTGTTCAATTACACCCATTGTGTATATACGCAGGTTTCTGTGAGTATGGGCTTGTGTGTGTGCTGTTTTCTTGCCTAAATGAAAAGAAATGTTACATCCAAGCTTTATGCTAGGTGGAAGTCCCAGCAGTAGATGCTGGGCTTAAAAGGCTTAGTTAAATTACCCAAAAGAAAAAGATGACAATGAAAAGCTAAAAGCCCAGGGAAATTTCCAACTATTTCACTAGTGTATACTGAGGCTGACCAGTCTGTTCCTATTTAGTCACCCAGAACAATCACTCATTTCCCAGCACAGGGCTTACTCATTTGCAAGATTTAGGGGGGGGGAGGGAGGAGGAAGATATTTCTGCACATGCCCATAATATTCTTCGCCACTGGGGGCAGCTTTACATAAGACTGCATTCACTGAAACCAAAGCAACAGTCGGAGGAGCTTTCAGAATGACAGTACGCAGAAGTGAACAGTGCTTGTTCATTGAACAGGGTCATCCTGGCTTCTGTGCTCCAACGCAGTTTCCTTAGCTGGATCGGGAGTGCTAACTATGAGAACTGCTGCCCAATGGAATACAGACGGGTGAATTCAGACAGCTGAGCATCACTTGGAGGAATCTATCATGCTTTGCACGGGGAGATTTTAAAGCAGCTCGTTTCTAAATGTAAAGATGCAAAAACGCACCATCCATGAAGATCCTATTACCTAGGAAGAACTTGACATTCTGCTGCAAATGCGGTGTTGGGATTTATTTATTCTTGGGATGTTCTGCATGGCTGGCAAAGAATAATGTTCCAAAATCGGTCCATCTCCCAAGGGGTCCAATTTTTCTTCCTGGGTGTCAGCAAGCCCTGACTCACCACAGAGCAGCTGACAGGGGCTGTCATGCTTGTGGCACCCTAAGCAAAAGCAAAAGACCTAACGACGACCTTTGAAAACACAAAGGATGGGTAGGTTTTCCATTTTATTTATTTATAGTTAGGCTACAGCAGTGCCTGCACTGATTCTGTTTTAATTGCTCTATAGGTTTGCCTCCCTGCAAGATGTGACCAGAGTTAAATTTCCAAGAGATTGTATTTGACTGTGGTTAGCTTATGTGCATGATTTTTTTTTTCTTTATTACATTTTCCTTTATTAAAATAAAGTGGGGGCAAGCTACAAAGTACTTATGCTGCTGGGGGTTTCTTATGCATTTAAGTAGCAATTCTGAGCATGATTGAAATAGATCTGGATTGTTTATTTGGGGGGATAACTTTTCTAAGTTATTTTTATTTCCAGGTTTCAATGTATTTAGGCTACTGAGCGGATCAGCTGTAGCCCTGGTAATAGCCCCTACTGTATTACTGACAATGCTTTCTTCTGCTGAACGAGGATGCCCAAAGGGCTGTAGGTGCGAAGGCAAAATGGTATATTGCGAGTCCCAGAAATTACAGGAGATACCCTCAAGTATATCAGCTGGTTGTTTAGGTTTGTCCCTCCGATACAACAGCCTCCAGAAACTAAAATACAATCAGTTTAAAGGTCTTAATCAACTCACCTGGCTCTATCTAGACCATAACCACATCAGCAATATTGATGAAAATGCTTTCAATGGAATACGCAGGCTAAAAGAGTTGATTTTAAGTTCCAACAGAATTGCCTATTTTCTTAATAACACCTTCAGACCAGTAACAAATCTCCGGAACTTGGATCTGTCATATAATCAGCTGCAGTCTCTGGGAGCTGAACAATTCAGGGGCTTAAGGAAGCTGCTGAGTTTACATTTGCGGTCCAATTCCCTGAGAACAATCCCTGTCCGAATTTTCCAGGACTGTAGGAACCTCGAACTCTTAGACCTGGGCTACAACAGAATCCGAAGCTTAGCAAGGAATGTCTTTGCAGGCATGATCAGGCTGAAAGAGCTTCACCTGGAGCACAATCAATTTTCTAAGCTTAACTTGGCTCTTTTTCCAAGGCTAGTCAGCCTCCAGAACCTTTATTTACAGTGGAATAAAATCAGTGTTATAGGACAAACAATGTCCTGGACCTGGAGCTCATTACAAAGGCTTGATTTATCTGGCAATGAAATAGAAGCTTTCAGTGGACCTAGTGTTTTCCAGTGTGTGCCCAATTTACAGCGTCTCAACCTGGATTCCAACAAGCTCACGTTTATTGGTCAAGAGATTTTGGATTCTTGGATATCTCTCAATGACATCAGCCTTGCTGGGAATATATGGGAATGCAGCAGGAACATTTGCTCCCTGGTAAACTGGCTAAAAAGTTTTAAAGGGCTGAGGGAAAATACAATTATCTGTGCCAGCCCCAAAGAGCTGCAGGGGGTGAACGTTATTGATGCAGTGAAAAATTACAGCATATGTGGCAAAAGTACTACAGAGAGGTTTGAATTGCCACAGGCTTTCCCAAAGCCAACCTTTAAACCCAAAGTCATCAGGCCTAAGCATGACAGCAAGCCCCCTCTGCCCCCCACCGTCGGGTCCACAGAAGCCAGCTCAGAGCCTGAGCACGACACAGAACACATCTCTTTCCACAAAATCATAGCAGGGAGTGTGGCCCTTTTCTTGTCTGTGCTTGTGATCCTGCTGGTAATCTATGTGTCGTGGAAGCGGTACCCTGCCAGCATGAAGCAGCTGCAGCAGCGCTCTCTCATGCGAAGGCACAGGAAGAAGAAACGGCAGTCGCTGAAGCAGATGACTCCAACCACACAGGAATTTTATGTCGATTATAAGCCAACTAACACCGAGACCAGTGAGATGCTGCTGAACGGGACGGGACCCTGCACATATAGCAAAGCAGGCTCCAGGGAATGTGAGGTATGAACCATTGTGATTCAAATAAAATAAGCTTTTAAAATAGGTGGGTTTGTTGAACCTCAGTGATTAAGATGAAGGTTACATTTCTCTTTTCTGCCACAACCACTTCTATATCACATCTTGACACATGCTCATCATATGTTGGCCTTTTCCTTTCCTTTTATCATTTTAAACTTTCCTCCATAAATCCACTGAAAGTGAAGAGAATGCAAATCAGAAGTTTGAGTTCAGGTTCGACACAGTACCTGTTGGTACAGGTGCTTTGTTGGTTTTTATTCCATCATCATTATTATTTCAATGGAAAGCTTATTTCATAGCTCATAAATCACATCTGCAGTGTTGCTGTGTTGTTTTTTAAATGCAGAGTTGTTTGCATATGTGCTGATTTTATATGGACAAATAATGCTAAAAAAAGAACAGTGCAAGCATTTTAATAAATGCTGAAATTCACTTCATGATTCAAGGATGCATGGCAGCCAAGTGTTGTAGGCTCATACACATTTTAGGACATGCTTTGGCTTATAGATGGTGCAGGAACAACTGCGGCCGAATGCTTGATTTCTGTTGAATGCAAGGCATTATCAGAAGCAAGTGGGTTTAAAGCAACATCCTGAACTACTGAGGGTGGGGGCAGGGGCAGGGGAATTATTTGAAGTTCAGAGGAGGAATAAAAGCTTTCATGAGGAATAAAAGATGGGTAGTAGAACAGAATGGGATTCACTGCACTGTGCTCTAACACAATAGTTTGTAGAGTTGATAACTACTAATTGAAACCTGTTTATGTGGTTTCATATAAAAGATGCTAGTGTTTCTCCCTTCTCACAGTCAGTTGCCTTTCAGAAAGTAGTCAAAAGGCATTCATTAAATGAAGAGACCAAATTCCTTATTGATGCAATTAGAGGAGCTGAAATGTACAGTTACAAAGGCAAAACCACTTCCTGCACACATTTGCTTGGGTGCTCATTGGAAATTCATTCTGCAACAGTGTTAGAGGCATTAACGTGATTGACAATGGAGGCATTAAATCTGTCATTTTTCTATCTTGAAAAAATGCTACGTTGTGCTTGGTGGTGTTTCAGTATGCAATTTGCCACTTTGGGTATTTAGAAAGCTGGCAGAGCTACATTTTAAATACAGCACAGCAACTAGAAAAAGCTTGCAGTGAAAACTGGATACTTGCCCAGTCTAAGGAAAAGCACACCAGAAATATTCTCTTTTAGGAGAAGTCCATGGATCAATGGGGGTTGGAGTTGGGAATCAATTGATTCTTTTGTATAACCTTGCTGAATGGCATTTTAGAGACACACTTGTTTGTTTATTTTAATATGGATGCAATGTTCAGAATAGATTGGAGGTTGTCATGGTGGATACTTGTAATCCATAAGACCCATCTCAAATGCCATGGCAAAATATAACCAAATGAAAAATTCCTCTAAATATTTTATAATTAGCAACCACATATTACTCCTTTATGAAAAACAGACCTTTCCCCTCCGTCTTCAGAAACAAACTGGAGCATGTTTATAAAAGGTGGCAAATAATTTCACCACTTCTGTTGCATAACTTGATTTGGCTTTGTACAGTGCCCATCTCTGGCCACTTGGGAGAGAATGTATCTACAAAGCGGTTGCACTGCAGCAATCTAGAAAAAGAGCATCCATGTTCTGGGGTATTTTTGCTTTTGGGGGGATGGGGAGATAGTGAAAGAAAATCACTGTGAACTATTTCCAGAGGTAAGAACTGCAGAATCTAATCACCACCAATGCACTTAAGGTGATTTTCAGGGTATAAAGTTGTTTTTGTTTTACAGAAATATAAGCAGAAAGAAAGTGAAAGGCTGCTTCATAATTTTACTCATGTGAACTAGTATCATACATTTGTTGAAAGCCAGGAGTCAGTGATTTCAGCTTGATTAAATATGACGCACTTTACTCAGGAGATGTGATTTTCTGAGTCAATGTTCTTCTTGAGATATAATATTACCATAAAAGTGAATATATCTAGTGCCAAGAGAGCACCAACATTGTATCAGATAATATCTGTTCTGAAAATATTGACTTTCTATAACTGCAATATGCAAAATGTCAAGGCACTCTCTCTAGATTGGTGGGAAGTGCCATTCGTGCATATACAAAATGAGAAAAATTAATACCACCCAAAATTATCACACAGAAAATGTTTTCCTAGTCTTTAATTCTTAGTATGAAATTTGCAATGAACACATATTTCATAGTGTTAACCAGGGACAGTTTTGACGTGGCAATATGAGAATATTTTATTTTAAAAAATGTGTCTGACTCAAAAATGGTAACAAATGGATTGCAAATATTGGTAGAGCGACTTTACATTAGGCATGTTTCTTTGTCTCTGACCATACCTGAAGCTAACACTACACTGAAGAAAACTTAAGTACCCCTATACAAAAATGCTCTGGTCAGAATAATGTGCTATAGCATTTTATAACCCAGTAAGTAGGGGTTGGGAATGTAGAAAAGGAAACCATTAAGAATAGTGGTGTCTTTTCAAATGCCCAGCAGTTGAACTATTGATGAAAAATATAGCCCAGGCCTTAAGAAACTGCATTTTCAGCTGAAGGATATCTAGCAGACAATATTTATTTGTGCATAACTTCAGTGATAAAACAGAGGTGAACATGTAATTATTACTATAGTCTAAGAAAGAAGTGTCTGGCTGATGTTGCAGCTTATGCAGGCCCGTTCCAACCACTCTAGTCTACAATCTTTTTTGAAAAAGTGGGGGGGGGCAAAGCTGAGTTAAATAACATTAGTTCCAGGAGATGGAAATTGATTGTAAATGGTTGAACCTTCTCTGTTTCAAGAGAATCAAACCATGCTTTATTCATTATTTTGTGCAACAAACAAACAGTTGGCCAGTGGTTTCCACACAGCGTCTTCCCAAGATGCAAAAAGAGAGCTTATTCCTCTGCCTTTAATGCTATGCAGAAGCAGGTGGCAGCTTGTCACGCAGAGATGAAAAAAGCTGTGTCTGTAGTCATAACCTCCTTGTACACTGCCACTGGGTTTACAGCAACCATTTACTCCTTTACTCCTTTGCATCACAAAACTCTACCCAAATCTCTTAACAAAAAACAATGAAATATTCTGGCTCTCCCCTGAACAGATGCCATGCCATCTTTTTTGAGGTATAATGTCACTATGAAAGTTTTTACTCTTATGTGATCATGGCCAAATGAAAAGGCTCTTAGGTGGCAAAATTTGCACATGAAAAGATGTTGGGAGAAACATGCCCTTTTCTTGACACTGTGTCATGTGTTTTTACCACATTTGGGGGGAGGGGGTGCTTCACAAGACTTCTTTGCCAGATTACTAGAAAAGGAGAAAATAACTTCTTTTGTAGTGATACTTCCACCACAAACATCAACAAGGGAATTAATTGTTGAGATCAAATACCAGAAGAAGTCTTCCATAGGCATCTGCCTGGCAGAGTGAGAAAAGGATGCTTGACTAGATAGGCTTTGATCTGATCCAGAGGTCTCCTTATGTTCTTAAGGCAGTTAAGCTTTATTGGACAGAGGAAAGCAAATCCTAGGAGAAAGGAGGTTGCAGAGCACACATCTGTTTTCAGGTCTATGGGTTACAGAATTCAGAGGAAGAAGGAACGCCTACATAACACTGTCAATCAATATGGAATTAAGGGGCACAGCCCACACAGCCACCACTTTTGACAGGGAAGTAGGAGGTCAATAGGCCTCGTACCATCTGAACCAAAAATTCTGTTGTGGAATCTCAGGCACCTAATTCTTCCCCAAGCACATACATGTGCTGCCTTAAAAAAAGCCAACTCCACACTTTAGGAACCCTAAAGCAAGATGTGTGACTGTTGGTAAAGGCAGAACTACTTCTCTGCCTCAACCACCCACTCTTCACTTCAGAAAATCATAGAATCATAGGATCATAGACTCTTAGAGTTGGAAGGGACCCCAAGGGTCATCTAGTCCAACCCCCTGCAGTGCAGGAAACTCAATTAAAGCATCCATGACAGATGGCCATCCAACCTCTGCTTAAAAGCCTCCAAGGAAAGAGAGTCCACCACCTCTCATGAGTGTCTGTTCCACTGCTGAACAGCTCTTACTGTCAGAAAGTTTTCCGAATGTTTAGTCGGAATCTCCTTTATTGCAGCTTGAAGACATTGGTTCAAGTCCTACCCTCCAGAGAAAATAAGCATGCTCCCTCCTCCATGTGACAGTCCTTTAGATATTTGAAGATGGCTATCATATCTCCTCTCAGTCTCCTCTTTTCCAGGCTAAACATACCCAGCTCCTTCAAGAGCTCCTCATAAGATTTAGTTTCCAGACCCTTGGTCATCTTGGTTGCCCTCGTCTACACACGTTCCAGCTTGTCAACATCCTTCTTAAATTGTGGTGCCCAGAATTCACACTGTTGACTTATGTTAAGCTTGTGGTTCACCAAGACCCCTAGATCCTTTTCACATATACTGCTAGTAAACCAGGTGTCCCCCATCCTATATTTGTGCATCTAGTTCTTCCTGCCTAAGTGCAGAACCTTACATTTGTCCCTATTGAAATTCATTTTGTTAGCTGGCACCCAGTTCTCCAATCTGTTAAGGTCATTTTGAATGCTGATTCTGGAGTAGAGAGTATTCTGGGTGGCAAAATAATAATGTAAATTTTGAGTTAAAGCATAGCTGTAACAGTTCGTTAGGGACAGAAGAGGAATTAATGGGAACATCCTATGCCTTTTAAAATGTGGTTCGTTTTTTGGGGGGTGTTATTGGGTTGTTGTTTTTATTTTGATTATATTGTGGTTTTATATTTTGATTTTGTTCTGTGAACTGCCCTGAGATCTCCGGGCATAAGGCAGTATTAATTAATTCAATAAAATTAATTAATTAATATGCTAAAACCAGCTTTAATATCTTGTGCCCCAGGAGTCAACAGCAACAACAGCACAAATGTTTATTTCATGTTTCATTTTTAAAGATCTTGTTGGTAAAATTCAGAAAAACCTTTTCTTAGCATAATGGGAAGATGCTGTCTCTGCATATGAAAGAGTAAAATAATGAAAAAGTGAATTCATATCTTCATTCTTTTTTGGGGGGCGTAGGATTTTACTGCTGGATCATGCTTCACTCCATTTTCCTACGAAGCAGGCCTTATGCAGAAATCCAATTATTCATGAAAAACCATTATTTCAGGACTATCTAAAATATCTATTTCAATTTTCTGTACTAAGGATGACATTCCAATATGAAGAGTTGATTTTGGGACTAACAATATCAGGACATGAACTGTTTTGTTTTTTGTTTCCAAATTTTGAATACCAGAAAACAATGTGTTTTTGGTAACCCTAAACTCTCTGAGGGATCCAGATCATCTCTTCTCCATAACCCGTTTATGTCTACCAGCCCATTAATCAATGTCCTGGTGATGCTTACATCCCTGGTCCTGTAGGGTTAGCTTTATTCAGTCCCCTACAGATAAGGTACTTCAGAACTCTCCTGCTATTGATAATGAGTATGCTACTCTATCTTAGAATGAGGAGAGTTTCCCTTCATCAGCCAGCACATTTTCTGAGAACATGGAAAGGTTGGCAATTGAGTATTTACAGAGTTATTCTTAGCCCTAGTGATGTGATTTTAATTCACTAGGTTTAGAGTAAGCTCCAGCTCTCCATTATCACCTGTTGTGTCTCGATCAAGGGTCTCCTGGGCTCCTTCCCAGACTCTCACTTAGCCAATTCACATGTGCCTACAGTGGCGTGAGAGCGGCTTTCCCAACATGTGAGTCTACACAGCTTCATCAGGCAGGGTGGGGATACTACTGACACACATGTTGTTTAGCAGAGAGAGAAGGCAATGTTCCTGTCGCAGGAACAGTGTGAGATTATAGCACAGGGAAGGCACTCCAATGCTTCTGCATGTGAAGATGACACATGTTCTGGAGCAACTGCAAATCTTACTCACTTAAATTAATAAAGGTAAAGGTAAAGGTACCCCTGCCCGTACGGGCCAGTCGTGACCGACTCTAGGGTTGCGCACTCATCTCGCTCTAGAGGCCGTGAGCCGGCGCCGTCTGAAGACACTTCCGGGTCACGTGGCTAGCGTGACGAAGCTGCTCTGGCGAGCCTGCACCAGCGCAGCACACGGAAACGCCGTTTACTTTCCCGCTATAAAGCGGTACCTATTTATCTACTTGCACTTAAGGGTGCTTTCGAACTGCTAGGTGGGCAGGAGCTGGGACCGAAAGACAGGAGTTCACCCCGCCGCGGGGATTCGAACCGCCGACCATGCGATCAGCAAGTCCTAGGCACTGAGGTTTTACCCACAGCGCCACCCGCATCCACTTAAATCAATAGGATGCACTTTTGACTTGTCTTCCAGCCACCCCACCCTACCCCATGTTTTGGATTCCAAGCTTCTAAAACATTTAAGCGGCTCATATACAGAAGCTGGTGGTCACTGAAGTATGATGGTGCATTAGCTCATATCAGTATAAAGTGCCAGCATACCTGCTGCAGAGCACTGGTGGGATTCCCAATTCTCTATAATCCGAGCCTTCACCTTTCTAGGGATAAACTGAAGTGGATTCTACAAGTGGGCTGTTGCTAAATAAATTACTTCAGTTCTTGAGATTGATATTATATTCTCAAAAGCATTTCTCATAGAAGTTCGGTACTAATGAGACTGAAACTGTGTCACGTTACAGGAACCTCTGTGTTACGCACACATGCATATACAGTCATACCTCGGGTTGAAGCTGCTTCAGGTTGAGCGTTTTCGGGTTGCGCTCCGCGGCGACTCAGAAGTAATGGAACACGTTACTTCCAGGTTTCGCCGCTCGCGCATGCGCAGATGGTGAAAATGACATCATGCGCAGAAGTGGTGAATCGTGACCCACACACACGCAGACGCAGGTTGCGTTCTGTTCTGGGTGCGAACGGGGCTCTGGAACGGATCCCATTTGTATCCAGAGGTACCACTGTATACACATGCTCTGCTTAACTTTAATTCTAAAAAAAGCTGGGGTGGGGGTGGGGAGTCAATTAAACTGGAAGCATATGTTCTGAGCATGCTCTGAGCTGTTTCCTTGAAGAGCATACCTAGGCAGCCAGGCCTAGGAGTGTTTTTGTAAAAACACTTAGGAGTGTAAGCTCAACAACTTTTGGCTTTTTCTAAAAGAACCTCAACAATTTTGGTGTCCTGGTTTTTACTTTTTGAAATATGGCAACCCTAATGTATACAGCTGCAATGTTGTATGAAGTGTCCATTGGTCCATTGCAAAGGAGAAGGATATCAGAACAGGTGGAGGCCACACAACTTTCCTTCCAACAAAGAACAACAGGGGACCCTGTAAGGCATTTTTCAGTTTAGTTATGTGCTGAGTATTTGTATAACTCCAGTTACATACGCTTCAGGTTACATACGCTTCAGGTTAAAGACTCCACTAACCCAGAAATAGTGCTTCAGGTTAAGAACTTTGCTTCAGGATGAGAACAGAAATCGGGCTCCAGCAGTGTGACAGCAGCAGGAGGCCCCATTAGCTAAAGTGGTGCTTCAAGTTAAGAACAGTTTCAGGTTAAGTACGGACCTCCAGAACGAATTAAGTACTTAACCTGAGGTACCACTGTACTTATGTGTCCACAGCATCTTTGCAAACAGGGAGCATAGGGAGAAAATCACAATTGGCCACACCCATGTGACTATTGGCCACATCCCCATGGCTCCCTAGCAGGCTTACCAAACCCAGTGGACACCATCCACCACTGTATGGGAGAAATATGGCAACCTCCACTGTAAAGGGAAATTATGCCACAGTGTGATGCAAATATCTTCCTGTGGAATTGCGGGGGGGGGGGCAGCCTGCAGGACCACGAATTTGAGTTCTACCAATGCTTTCCACTGTAAGTTAACAGAAAGAGAGTGCACACACACACACACACACACACACACACAAAATGTTTCTGCCACCACCACTCATTAAGGTAAGCCCTTTCCAGGGGCTGAAATTTTTTAGCATTTCTTATCTCCCCCATCTCTTGAAAACATAGCCAAAAATATTGCCCTGCTTTCTCAGACTGCAAATGGGGCTCCAGAAGCAGAGTGGTACTTTTGACACAGATTGGAAATATTTGGTAAACTAAATTTTTAAAGAAAAGCAGTGACACCCAGTGGCAGGATTAAGTAAAGCAGGTAAGGGTGGCTTTGTTTTTTGTTGCTGCTATTGTTTTATTTACTCCCAGGTATTTGGTTGCCCCATTTTTTCACTGAGAACTGCTGCAATGGGCATA
Source organism: Podarcis erhardii (assembly GCF_964252035.2). Taxonomy (NCBI): domain Eukaryota; kingdom Metazoa; phylum Chordata; class Lepidosauria; order Squamata; family Lacertidae; genus Podarcis; species Podarcis erhardii. Next base: position 28,920,878 of record NC_138509.1, read on the forward strand.
AGGCCCAACACACAATTGTTTCCCTTTTGTATCTGAGCTGCAATCAAAATTAAGATGCCACAAGTGATCAATTCATTACAAGTATGCAAACTATATATTCATGCTACCAACAAAATTTACTAGATGCTTGCAAAACTACAATAACTACCCAGTTCTTAATATTCAAACCTAGTACCAAACAAGACCTGAAGTACATTCACATAAACATATGCAAAAAGCAATGGTGTGATTCAGAAGGTGTACCTTATTACTGCTGTGTTCACATACCTTTAAGATACAGAACTACATGCCTATTGGAGCAATACTTCTCTTTAAACTTAATTCTGTCTTTAAGCAATGCATAGAATACTTTTACAAGTGAAGAGCCAGTACTGTGCTGGGGGTTGCTTCTCCTTGTCCAAAGCCAACACCAATTGAAATAATGGAGATATCCTTTTGAGAGCCAAACCTGCCATTCCCTTTAAATATACCAGAGTGATCAGTCCACCTGTCTGGTGCCTGGCATCCCTCTTTGGATAATACTGAGTGAAGTACTGTACTCATAAATATACACAACAGCAGAGCAAACTAATTATCTGAGGGAAGTTGCATCCATTATTATTATTTAAATGGTATCAAAAGGCAGAACCAGAGAAGGATTACCCAGCATGCTAATTAAGACATGGAGGAAGCCAAATTGGAACATGTGAGACAAAATTATTCAACCATGCATCTGTGTGGCTTCTGTGATTGAGCATCTTTAGATGGATTTAAAATTGCCCACAACTAAACAATGGATGGCTGTTCCCTTGCAACTAAGGCAGTTCAGGGCTAAATTAAAATAGCACCAGCTAACTAAGCAAATGAACCAGAATAAACTGTGCTTTTCACACCAAAGCATATTTTGAGAACAGGATCAGCAGGATGAGGGAAGAGCACCTGCCTATGCCTATATGTCTCTATGGCTGCACTTATGCACATGCTCAAGTTCAAGGGCAAAAGAGGATGCTGCTTGTATATCAGAGGTGAGAGACGTGCCAGAATATGGTTGAGCAGAGGGTCATTAATGCATTCATCAAGCAGTGATTAAGAGGACTTACAAGATTTAGCACTTTGGAAATGCATTTCTAAATAATAGCTAATTAACTCTACTCTGAACTGAAGCACCTCTGGGATGGATTATTTAACAGTTCACTATACAACTGTATGAAAAAGTTAGACAGAAAGTTACGTAAAAAGACTAAATAAGCTGTGAACGCGCATGGAAGGTTCCACTTGTAATGTTATCCAAAGCAGTTCTGACAACCAAAGATCTAACATGCAAAAGCTACTGCTTAATAATAATAATAATAACAATAATAATAATAATAATAATAATATTTCTACCCCACCCATCTGGCTGGGTTTCCCCATATACTCAGGGCGGCTTCCAGCAGACATCACAGTCATTTTCATATTGTTATATCTGCATAAGAAATGTAGGGGCAGAGTAACAAAGTTAAATTTCCCCAAGTGTACTCAGTGCTATTTTTCTAGAAAAAGAGGTGCTGGAACTCATTGTGAATGTCTCCCTTGTTCTCTTACAATGGCAATGGCACCCACCTGAGAGGTGCCGGAACTGAGTTCTGGCGAGTTCCATCTCAAAAAAAAGCCCTGAATATACTAGGTGTGTCTCAAGTACTAAATGTACTAGAGACACATCTAGAGACATACAGTAATATATTTTTATTTACAAATACTAACACAGAGTATAGTGAAAGTCAGCAAACGCTTAAAGCAGGAAGCACAACCATTAATCATGCAACAGGTTCCCAAAGAGAGCAAATGTAACTGAGGAATACCTTGGTTTTAGCTAATTTGAGTAAAAAAAACCACAAAAAACACCCCTCTCTGGTCACCGTGCCCAAATTCAGGCATAACAACAAAGCTCTTTCGTGACCCTTAAGCTCATCTGCTCTCCTTCCCCCACTCTTTTATGCCTAAGGAGAGGAAATATTAAGTTTCCATTTCCAGTTTGTAACAAATTGCAATTTCCTAAATTGTTAAAATACAGCTAACTGTGGTTTATTCAAACCATGTCCTGATATAAAATCCTGCTTTGATGACCAACAGTGGTTTGTTACAAACCACATTGGCTCAATGCAGTGCATTATTGGATCAAAACACCATGGTTTGCTGTTAAGTCTGAATTCAGCATGTATGAATTTAAATTTTGAACTCTATTATTCTGCTGTAAAATTCTGGTGTTATTATATACCAAAAGCTGCAGCCATCAAGAAACATACTGCATTTTTCTTAACTTCCTAATCACCTATTCAGGTTTGTCAGGCAAAACCGTAACTTTCAGCTCATTCATGGCTAATCAAGAAAGCTATGATTATATTCCTTTTCACATCCTAATTATATAACAAATAAAATTAGTGACCAGTTAAAATAAAGCTGTATACTAGCCATGCCCACTCAGGAGTAAGTTCCATTGAATTTAATGTGGCTTACTCACAGGTAAGCTGCATTAGAAACATAGAAACCTGCCTTATAACAAGTCGGATCAATGGTCCATCTAGCTCAATATTGTCTAAACTGACTGTCAGCAGCTGCCCACAGTTTCAGACAGGGAACATTTCCAGGCCCACTTAGAGATGTTGAGGGTTGAACCTGGAAACTTCTGCATGCGAAGCAGATTCTTTACCACTGAGCAACAGCCCTTCCCCACCCTTCAGATTCCAGCCCTAGCTGATTATAAATTGAGGCAATTAAAGCTTGCAGTCCTATTTGTTACAGGCCTTTCCCCCTCTACTTAAAGTGGAGATTGTGATCCTTTGCCCACCCCCCAGCACCTTCAAGAAAAATAGTAATATTCTATTCTATTCGATTTGATTGGTATGTAATCTAAACGCATTGAATATATGAAAGTCAATCAGTGAGTGGATTTAGGAAAGGCCAAAACAATTGATGCATCTATAGTTTTAACTCTGTTATGAGCAAACCTCAGCTTTTTTTTTATTAAAAAAAAAGTATACCTTGTCAAAGGAGCAACAGTCAGCGAGCAGCTGCTCATTGATAAGCCAAAGGGGTACTAACCTTTACCACAGCATCATGTACCATTTTTTATTAAGAACATAACTATGCTAATATTAGACATCAGAGGCTTGCTGTGTCAAGAAAAGGTCAACATTTTAACATCAGTGTCTGAAGTCACAATTGCAGAGTAACTGCTGGAGATGGAAGAAATACTGCAATTGTGGTTATTGCTCTAAGATTCAGATTGATGTAGTAACAGGGAGTGGAGCTTTTCTATTGTTTTATGAAAAGCAAAGTGCTCCATATGTGCAAAGGCAAATGAGACGGAGGGAAGCAGGTTTTCCAACTGCATAAATTCTCCATCAGACACCATACACTAAAAAAAAAAAGTACAAAATGAACCCAAAACGTGACTTGCTCCTTGCTTACACCTTGTATCACTGGTGATTTCTCCATAGGAGTCAGTAGTTCTTATCTACTATATGGTAACTAATACAGTGGTACCTCTGGATGCGAACAGGATCCGTTCCGGAGCCCAGTTCGCATCCAGAAGCAAACACAACCCGCGTCCGCGCGTTTGCGCGGGTTGCGATTCGCCACTTCCGCGCATGACGTCATTTTGACTGCGCATGCACGAGTGGCGAAACCTGGAAGTAACGTGCTCCGTTACTTCCGGGTCACCGCAGTGCGCAACCCAAAAATACTTATCCCGAAGCTACTTCAGCTTGAGGTATGACTGTAATGCCCTTACACCAATGTAAATCCCAACTGAGCAACACACTAGTGCACACCATTTGATCAACCAAAAAGTTATCCATCTACTCCTGCTTCCTCATCAAACTTTAGCTGCTAAAAACTGGCACCTCTCAAACTCCGGGCTTCTCCAGTTTTCACCAACATTGCCTGTTAAGCACAACTCAGCTGGTGGGTTAAATTGGTTCATGTTACACTGCAGTCAGTAGGGCCTGCAGTGCAGACCTTCAGCACTGACTTCTGTCAGCTTACAAAGGAAACAGGATGACTCCTGACAATATCTGGTATTATTGTTTGGATGTTTGCGGCCTCAGGGGTGCAGTACATACATATGGATAAAAAAAAGGAGAAAAAGAGGATAACCACCACCACCTTAGTTTCTGTCTAAAGCATTCCTGTACAGTATCAGACACAGACCTTGGCTTCTGTTTATTTTAGCCAACAAGGAACTCCAAACGCTGTCTCCAGTAGCTACACTTCTTCTCTGCCCTTGAGTGTCTTCTTACTCTGGTTCTGCTAATATCATTAGATAGGACCTGCAGGCTCCTTCCTCATCCTCCTTTCTCCAGCCCTTCTTCTCTCAATTTATAACAGCTGCCTCACAAGCTCAGAGGGACTCCCAGACTAACAGCTACTAGGCCCAATAGGCTGAACTACACAGGCTGATGCATGCAAGATCTCCTGACCAACTGAAGGACAATGAGAAATGGGTCCTGCATGCACATGGTTCCAGATCATGACCTTTAAAATATGTTGGGAGCTGCAAGCAAAGTAACAGCACCCAGGCTTCACTGCAAATCATATAAGCCATTACGTTTTACTTCTTTGTTGCTGAGAGTCCTACTGAGTTATGTGAATCCCATAGCTATTGCAGAATAAAAACTGTACTTCCACTTTGTTTTTGTTTTTTTAAAATTTAATCCATATACAGAACTAGTTCACACATCTTATTTTACTTTTCTGCTGCTACAAGGTAAATGCTACATTCACCTCACAGTTCAGCTGAGGTGTGTCCTTCTTAGAAAGCCATAGCCCATGTGCAGGTAACAGTGCATATGTAGGTGACAGCTTCATGAGTTCAGGGCACTGCAGTGACAGGGAAACCAAACCTGTAATGTGCACCAGATGAAGACATTCCTGCCTTTCTCTGGTGTGTACAGCATGCAAAGGCAACTTGAAATGAACCAAGGAAAATCATCTCACTGTATCTTCAGCTGCTAATGTGTTCATAGCCATTGAGTATTGGTCCATCCAGCTCAGCATTTGCTCTGACTGACAACAGCTCTCCAGGATTTTAAACCAGGCCCTCTCCAAGTTCTATCTAGAGATGTTGAGGATTGAACCTGGACCCTTCTGCAATGCCAAGCACTGAGGCAGAGCTCTTTCCCACATAGAATGCAGATGCATAATGTAATTCCAGTTTTCATATCCTCAGTGGAGTGGCTGCCACTATGCATCTCAATAAAGTTGCCTGTTCAAAAAATTCCTGCAATAAATTTGATGCATGTATTTGGCAATGTTTCAGAAGATATTTTGCCACGTTCTGCCTGGTTCTCTCAGAAGAATTTAGCTGTGATTAGGGCAGGGGGAATCCTACTTTATTTCTACAGAAATGTATTCAGGTTAATTTTTCAACTGACTGCATTTCTGTTGACACTGCAGATTGTTTACTTGTATTGTACTCTGCTACTTCCAGCCATTATCATTTTAACAATGAGTCATTGCTTCAAAACAGAGCATTATGTCCTATTCTGTTTTCTTTTCTTTTGAATTACCAAATACTATCTATGTGAGGATACAAGTATATGTGTACCCCGTTAGCCATATTTCCCCTTTGTTAAATTCAGAGCTGAGCCAAAACACAGTTTGTAGGTTTGTTTATCATTTTGTTACCATAAAAGACAAAGCCCCTCTGTTTGGGGGGTCTGCTTTTGCCTGCTGCCTTAAATTTCTTAGTCCAAATCTTGAACATTAAGCACAGCTGCAACTAAACTGTGCAAAAGCCACCCATGTCTGATTTTAAGGTTCCAGGAAAATGTGCCATCCCTCATGAGCATAGCCAGGATTTTTGATGGGGGGCAGACTTTATCTTGGAAGGGCAGAACCAAGCTACCTGTGATGTGATTGGTCAGTTAAGTATTTTTATTTATTTACTTGCTGGGGGGGCAACTCCCCCTCAGCTGTCCTTGGCTATGCCCCTACAGTTCATGCTAGTTTAGCATGGCATAGATTGAAGAAACTTGCAGGCTTTGGGAGCAAAGACCTTTATCCAATCAAATTGAGGGAAGGTCCCCAGCTGGACTGAGTTGAAGTATAGGTGGGCTCTCTTTATATACTCACTAAAACCCATCCAACTATATGACTGTAAGCAGGCCTGGGGGGGAATTAAGATAGACCTCGTTACCAATCACAGTAAGACTTGTCTTGATTTTTTTGAGGGGACCCCTCTTGGGGGGCAGGCTTCCAAAACAAAAGTGGGCAGTGAGGGCAGCACAAAATTATGCAAACTATGGGGGGCATTTAGAATGGGGAAGAACTTCTTACCTTCCTTGTTTTGTTTCTTAAAAAGAAAAAGAAAACACTTCCTAAAGCTATTCTCTTTTCTTCCCAGAGTGCCTCTGGGAAAGAAGCTAGTCTCTGAAGCACTCTGGGAAGGAAAGAAAACAGTGGTGGACAGCCAGAGCTCTACTGCTTCTGTTGCTTGACTATTTTTACATGAAGCACTTTCAGGGAGAAAATGCAGATTTCTCAGAAGAAACATTTGGTGAACTGGTAGTATGCAGTAGAGGAAAATAGAATGAGCTTTTAATAGGATGTTGCCTATCCTCAACACAGCCACTAATGTGATCCATCACAATTCACTCCATTTTGTCTTTCTGAATGTTTAATGCACACTGTCAAGGGAGAGAGCTCATACCTCTGTGGTGGAAGACATGCTTTACAAGTACGGAGAATATCCCTTGGCCCCATCCACAGCATCTCCCATTAGGAAGGATGCTGAGACCCAAATGAGTCATGATAGGCGAGATACATAATTATGCTCTACTATGGGTCTTTATTTTGCTAATTAGCAGCCCCACTGGGTTTCTTTGAAGATCTGCAAATTGTTGCTCTGGGAGAGAGTATTTATCCATTCCCCACCCCCTACCCCGTAAATCTCTTTTTCTCTTTCTTACACATAGCTGCCATTATCTCTCTCATGTGAGAGGAGAAACAGCATCCATGCCTGCCCTTTGTCCCTTATGAAGCTATTAGCAGGTGCTGGGGATTTAGAGAAAGACCTAATGAGAGCAACACTTTCCTGACTTCAATGCAGCCCTATGGAGCTGCTGTACAACAACAAAAAATCATGCCCGTTTGGCATCCAGGTAAGGAAGGGCTGTATCTCGGCGGTGTGCATGCAGAGGGTCCCAGGTTCAATGCCTGGCATCTCCAGGTATGGCTGGAACCATCCCATTGGAAACCCTTGAGAGCCACTGCCAGTCAGTGTACACAATGAGCTAGATGGAGCGATGGTCTGATTTGGTATACAGCAGCTTCCTATGTTTTATGTTCAGGTAGCTGGCCTTGGGAATTACCTCTGCTTGGCATTAATAGTTGACAAAGACAACTCTGGTCTAGATGGATAAGTGTTCTGAACCAGTATAAAAAAGCTTAATATTTTCATGAGCAAATGTAACAATACCTGGGAAGATGAAAAAGAGTGGCGTATTTGTTATAGCCACTACTGCAGCTGCCATTTTTGTAACAGTAAAATAAATAATTGTTAAGAATGTTTAATATCTTATCTGAAATTAAACGTTTTCCCCTTGGGGTTCACTATTATTCTGAATTTCGAAATAGTGACAGCAAAAAGGACAGTAAAATAAAATAAACCTCTCTGGTTTACTTCCCTAGCTCCATAAAGCTAGTGATTTCTATGCTTTGATTTCCACATAGAAACTGACATGGCAAATACAACATTTTAACAAAGCCAATTTCTTTTAAAGCCTTGTTGAACTAATTACATCCAACCAGGGTGCAAAAATACATTTTGTCAGGAAAAGAAAAGCGGACTTCAATTAAATGTAAATCCTTATTCAGCACTCTAAATTCTTAGTTGCTCAAACTCATTAATGTGGTGGTAAATAAAACGGTCCTAAATGCATATGTTGTGGTTAGAAAACATTACAAGCATTCATTATTTTCACTTATTCCATAAGCCAAAGCCAGTCACCTTATTATTTCCCCAGGTGTTCAGGATGGTGAAATTCGAGCTTTCCAAAAGACTTTAAACAATGATGTGATGGCGAAAACAGGATTGCCCCTGTGTCTATTTTCCCTGTCCCTCTCTGTATCATCACATGTAATAATGAGAACAATTAATGTTTGATGGCGTCCTATTGCATGATTCCTGCTTCACCCATTATTGGCTGCCACAAGAGGGTGAGGTAGGAACATGACAGTACATGCAGGTCCTGCTTTATGAACAAAATGCATTCCCTGGTATCGTTCTTTAGGCAAGAGTTTGCATAATGACTCAACAATTTTTGTTTGCAAAACGATTCAACAATGTCCACTGATTTGTATTGGGAAATATTTAATGTGTTCCTGACCATGAAATCTATGGTACGTATAACAAGGTTTGGATAAGTGAATTTTCACAGAGCAAGTGTTCATAAAGTGGGACCTGCATGTATATTACTTTTACAATACACAGTCAATTTTTGTAGCTAATTTCCATAGCTGTAGTGAGAGGAAGGGGAAACTCAGCTACTCCCCCATGTTCACTGTAACTTCTAGTTATTCTCTAAGACTGCCTTTGCAAACGATGCCCTCCAACTGTTTTGGACTACAACTCACAGGCAGCTGGAGCTGATTGGCATCACAGTCCAAAACAGCTGGAGGGCACTAGGTTGGTGACAGCTGCCTAAAAGGTGTCCCCCTCCCCTTCCTCAATTCATAACTTTTCTCCTTGAGTTTTACAGTACAGGATTATCTCTGCCTGTGATGTTGATTAAATTTGGTGATATCCAGTGCATGGAGCTCACTAAAGCATGCCATCCAGCCAACATTATTTAAACATTTGTTTGAGACAGAATTCAGTCACAGCAGTTAATCTGTAAAATACACTCAGCTCCCTCCTCAGGCAATCAGCAGAAAGAAAGGCTACAATGGGATGTCACACTAAGCCACCAATAAATAGCTCACAGTTATAAGATGCTAAGTAGGTGCTCATAGGTAGCACATGCCATGGGGAAATGTCAGATTTCCTTTCTAAACTTGTTTGCTTGTTATAATGTTCTGGCTGAGGGGTTTTAAGTATCCACATGCCACATTAGGGTAGGGAGGGATGAATTCACCAACTGTGAGGGGAAGCTTTTGCTGATTTATTTTACAATCTGACTAGGATTCTGCAGGATGACAAGGTGTCTTGTGCTAGAAGTGGGATGGCTGCATTTTTACCACTCACTGACAGTGGGGTTGGAATCCAGCCCCAGTGCAAGTAAATAAGTTACCATGACAGTTTTGGCACTCTTAGCTGCTGCTTTGGCATTGGTCTAGGATTTTTATTCCTATTCTGTTAGGAACATAGAAAGCTGCATGATACCAAATCAGACCATGGTCCATCTAGCTCTCATTGTGCACACTGAGTGACAGTAGCTTTCAAGGGCAGGAGTCTTTCCCAGGCAGGAGTCTTTCCCAACCCTGACTGGCATTGCCAGGGACTGAAGCCCTATCGGCTTCAATGCATGTGTTCTGTCACTGAGCTATGGCCACTTCCACTGAGGGGCAGCCTTTCCTGTAACAGCTCAAATGCATTTGGCGGCAATCTTCAAGCAAATGCTGTGCATTACTGAGGAATTAGAGAAATAAGTTTGAGACATGCTTCCATTCTATGTGTCCAGGAATCCACAAATTTGGTCTTGGCTTAACAGCCAGCCATTATCTGTGGTTGCCAGCAACTGACTCCTCTCAATGGGAAGGGAAAGAAATCAGTTCACCTTTAGAAATACAGGAGGCTGCCATATACTGAGAAAGCCTGTCAGTCGATCTAGCTCAGTATTCTTGACACTGACTGGCAGCAGCTCTCCGGGATTTCAAGCAAGAGTACTTCCCAGCATAGCTGTCAACTTTTCCCTTTTCTTGTGAGGAATCCTATTCGGAATATGTTTCCCAGTCATTCCCAGTTTCCTGGAGATGCTAGGGGTTGGTTTTGAATGCAGTATGTCATATGATAGCCATCTTCAAATAGCTCAAGGCCTGCCACATGGAAGAGGGAACAACCTCTTTTTCTCCTGCTCTAGAGGGTAGGACTCAACCAATGGCTTCACATTACAAGAAAGGAGATTGCATCACAAAAAACTGTCCAACAGTAAGAGCTGTTTGACAGTGGAAAGGCCTCCCTTGTGAGGTTGTTGACTCTCCTTCTTTTGAGGTTTTTAAGCAGAGGTTGGATGGCCACCTGTCATGGATGCTTTAGCTGTGATTTCTGCATTGCAGGGGGTTAGACTAGATGACCCCTGGGTCCCTTCCAACGATTCCATGATGCTATGATTCTGTGTGCTCCACCAATGAGCTACAGCCTTTTTGCCCCAAGTTGCTCCCAAATTCCCTGCAGTTTGGGCTGTGCTCTTCTTCCCAGATGTGTTAGCATTTTACCTTCAGGGAGATATTTATTGGGGGAAGGATTGAAAAAATGTATTCGCACAACCAGAAGTGGCGCAGTGCACTCTGCTGCTCCTCAATTCTACCACCTCATTCTTCCACAATCTTCCACACAAGGCCTCAGTCATGTGAACTGAGGAAGGAAGTAGAAGGACCCAAAAGTACTTGCTTTTGCTCTCTGCATCATATGAACACAGGAAGCTGCCTTATACCAAGGAATATTGGTCTATCTAGGGGAGCATTGTCTACACAGACTGGCAGTGGCTCTACAGGATTTCAGATAGGGGTCACCAGCCCTATCAAGAGATGCTGGAAATTGAATCTGGAAACATCTGCATGCAAAGCAAGTTCTCTACCATTGAGCTGCAGCCCTTTCCCTAAGCTATAATCCTTCACTCAGCTGTCAAATAAATTGTTGGGACTATTCCCTAGTACAGTGGTCATCAACCTGAGAAACTACAGACACATATTTTAGAGTGGAGGGCAGGGGCAGACTTTGGTAATATGGCATCCCCCAAATGGATCTCTTAAATTTTGCAGCCCCTTGGCTCAGTACGCTGTGAAGGGAAACCACTCACACTATCCTAAATCCTATGCTGCTAGGAGGGTCTTTAAAGCAGGGATAAAGACCCTGGGACCCTCCAGATGTTGTTGGTCCTCCTGTCAGACCAAGCTGGCATGGCCAGTGGTCAGGGATGAGGAGATTTGTGATCCAACAACATCTGGAGGGTCATAGGCTAGTCACTCCTGCTGTAAGGAGAAGAGCAAACAATTTCCTCCCTGGAAAGATTCTCCTTAGTTGTTTTGTTAAGTTAAAAGGAGGAGGGAGGAAGAACTGAGTTCAGGAATAATAAGCCATGCAGTGCATGTCTTGTATACATGGAGGACATGTCCTTGAAATACTTTCTTTAGATCAAGAACTGTATGCCTGTGCTTTAATAGGGAAAGGGAACAGAGATCCAATTCCATCTCCCTCCATGCCTATAATTTTATATAATAGTAATGTCTGCTATTTGCAGTTTCATTACATCTGGTGTTATGTACAGAGATGGAATGTAGATATTCTCTCCTTTTATTGTTGGCTTGCAGGCAGGCAGGCGTGTGTGTGTGTGTGTGTGCAAACACACACACACACACACAGAGAGAGAGAGAGAGAGAGAGAGAGAGAGAGAGAGAGATTTCTCTTTCCTAATATAAATATTCAAAGTGCAATAATATGATGGTACATGCATTATAGAGCTCATGGGTGCAAGTCCCTTTGTTCTATTAACCACTGCTATTCATATGCATTCAAAAATGAACGGGTCTGTGCTAAAAGGTTACATTCATTAAAAAGAGAATGGGCTTTTTTTTTAGTTGAAACCTTTTCCTTATAATTCTTAGCTAGAACTGCTTTGTCTGGGGAACAAAAGATATATGGGTTAGTCAATCAAGCAGCCCACTGAAGGCTAATATTAAACAATATTGCCAAAATGCACACTGGCAGCAGGCAGCCTGTGCCACCAGAACAAATTCTATGCAACATATTCAAATACTGTAGTGTTTCAAAGAAATGGCCAAATGTAGAGCTCAATGTCTGCACTACTGCTGAACTGGGGACCTCATACAGCAAAGGGCTGATTAGTTGAGAAGGCAGCATTTGATTTCTTAAACAACTTGTATTTGGTCATACTCCCAACAGCTAGGGTGTTGCCACAGCTTCGCATTTCAACTAAATTTAATTTAATTTTTTTACATTACTGATTTACCACGGTCATGACACGTGAGTCATAGCTGTGACATGTCTTTACCCTAGAAGGAGAAAGCAGACTTGCCCAGGGCTAATTTCACAGTAGTTTAATTATTAAGAGGCATCTTCCTTTCACATGTATTTTTCTAAACGTATTTGAAAAGAGGAGGGGGGAGATGGAAGCTCTGGACAGAGAAGATCTCTGTTTATCGACAGGCTAGTTTACAAGCAGACAGCTACGCTGCAGTGCATAGACAACATTTCTTCAGCTGATCTGGTTCATTAAAATGCAAGCTTACAACAGACTCTCTTAGAGCTGCAGCTGAATTATCCATGGACTTTTCCTCCCCTGCAGGGCCACAGTGCACTTTGGATAAATGGGACAATTCCAGGAGAATTTAATCAGAGTGTTGCAATCTGCATCTTTCTGGAATGAGGCTTTCTCTCTCTCTCTCTCTCTCTCTCTCTCTCTCTCTGTGTGTGTGTGTGTGTGTGTGTATGTTTGCTAATTGGCAGGGGAATAAGGGTAGTCCAGGCTTGGGGCCAGTGCTTAATTTCTAAAATGGGAGGCAAGGAGCCAAGATTTAGACTTGCCTCTAAGATCACCCTTTTCAACATTCTAGACCATGGATTCTGAAGTACCTTTCCACTTGAACAACTGTAATAGTCATGGGGAAAGTCAAACATAGAGAAGTTTACAGACAGGGGTTAGCATATGATCTTCCCCCATATACTTGGCTCAGGGTGGTCTCTTATTTTAAATAACATTCTACGTCCCACTGTTGTGTACAAAAACAGTGAAAACTGAACCACCAGAGTGAGGTTGGCAGCAAAAATCAGGGACACCCCAAATTTGGACACTTAGGACTCAGCTACACAGCTGCAATTATAATGCTATAAGTGTGTTATAAAAATGTGACACCAGATGGTGCTGTAGAGCTCGATGGCAGATCGCAAATATATTTTATTGCATTTTTATAGCATTTTCATAGTGGGTTTTTTTATATCTGCATAGATCCATCCTCATAATAAAGTCCTACAGAATAAATGTACCATATTGGCCCGAATATGCCACACTTTCGCCCCAAATTCGACTGTGAAAAGTTAAAGTGCGGCTTATATTTGCGATCTTACGGTATGCAGCCAGGAGCGCAGGGTAAATAGCGCCAGAAGCGTGGTAAAGCGGCGCCTGCCCAACATGCAGTCCCCATCCTCTCCCCCAAGGCCGGGAAGGGAGAGAGGGAGGAAGGGGAAAGGTCGTCGGCAATGCAGCATGGCTCCCCCCCCCCCATGCAGCTAGGAGCAGTGAGGAAGGGAGTGGCTTATATTTGGGGGGGTGTTTGTTTCCCCCCTCCAATTTTAAAGGTGCGGCTTATATCCAGGTGTGGCTTATATTTGGGCCAATACGGTAAGTATCCATAAGAATATAGGAGCCTTCTGGATCAGACCAGTCACCCATCTAGTTCTGAATTCTGTGCTTGCAATGGCCAACCAGATGCCTATGAGAAGCATGCAAGCAGAACCTGACTGCACTAGCACTCTCCCCTCCTGCAGTTTCCAGCAACCAACATTCAGAAGCATACTGCATAGAAAGGCTTCGGGACACTCAGCAGGTTTATACCACAGTACTCACAGAAGTAGGGCCTCATGCAGCTGGGAGGTCCTGTGCCTGGTCTTCCTGCTTCATTTCAGCCTGTAGGCCATGGCTAGGGCTCACATGCATATGCAACATGCTTTGGGATGAACACTAGACGCTAGCACAAGAGAGAGTTCAGAATCTTTCCCCTGGTTCTGAACCTCTGCAAGGAGGTTGGGTCACTTCAGTGACCCTCCCTCATACAGAGTAACTATGTGAAACCCTGTCTAGTCTGCAGCTGACCAGCCTCAAGCCAGGAAGTCTCCAGGATAGACATCCCACTGTGTTCTCCAGGACAGACAAAGGCAGCTATAGGGTGTATGAGACTGGGTGCCTCTGGTGAAATCCTGCCTGGTGGGGCAGAGCTTGCACAGGGCCCTCACTGCAAAAGTCCAGACATAGTGTAGTCTAAAGTCGTGGCAGCAACAACAAGAATGCAACTGGAGCCCTTTGGAGAGAGTTTTGCCCAGACAGGCTCTCTCTGGCTGGACCAGGGTTTGCCTCCCTCCTTGGCACAACCCTTCTGCTTCTGCTCTTCACTGTGGAAGCAGAGATGGTTGGAAATTTGATTGTTTCCTTTCCTGGGAATGCATGAAACAGTGAGAGACGCAGCCTCTAGGCATCTGGAATTGGGGACACTTGAGAAAGCAGACACGTCTTTAATAGCACTCCCTATGGTCTAACAAATAGCATGAACGAGCAACAACTCTGGTCAGAAAATAGTGAGCCTGGAGAAACAAGTTTCCCTTTGTAAACCTGGGACAGAATAATGGCTTTAATTACAACAGTATTAGTAATAAGGTCAGACATAAAGGGCCATTGACCAGTGACAAATCTGAGCCACTGTAGCCAAATTAGAGTACATTTAACAGGGACGATATTGAGCATAGTGTATGTTTATTAGCTTAGCTGCCATTAGCCTATGTTACCTAACAGTACAGGCACATACTCTTCATTAGAAAGCAGTGTTGGGTTTGACAGTGGTAACACTGAATACAGCAGCAATGGCCCAATAGCAGCAGTAACCTTATGCTCTACAACTTCTGTTAATGATCTCAGGGTGCAGAATTTGCACAGCCAATGGGAATGGAGCCAGTTGTAAAGGCAACGTTCTTTCCTTACTGTTCATTTTTCACAAGTATGTATGATTTTATTTTCAGTAGCAGTACTGACTGGAGTGCAAGAAGGTCACAGAATAAGCGTCATGTAATCAAATGAATGCAGGATATTTAAAATGAAAATGGTCTCAATCCAGCTAAACTTAAGTTCCTCTTTAGGTCCAAAGGAATGCATTAGCTGTGAAACCATTGAAGCTCATTGGTTATGTTATCAACATGACTTAAGTAAGAACTATAACTGGATTGGGGCCAACAATTTTACCTGATCTCTGATTTACTTGCTGAAAATATTAAATTTTTGAACATGGACTCTAGCTTGAAGAGTGGAATTTTGTAACCCAAAGGACTCCTATAGGCCCAAAGAGATAATGGGGAGCTCTATATTGTTCCCTCTTCATTAAGCATTTATTCTACTGAATGTAATTCAAAATTTATTTATTTAGAAAAATAATAAAAGCTATTGTTAAAAATAAATAAATCTCCAAGTAGTGTGCAGATAAACTGACAGATAAACATGGCTAAAATCCGTAATCCAATTAAAAATAAATTTACATAAGATCATCATCCTTGTTTTAAAAAGGCTAAAATCAATAAAATACCGTATTTTTCGCTCTATAACACGCACCTGACCATAACACGCACATCGTTTTAAGAGGAGGAAAACAAGGGAAAAAACATTCTGAATGAAACAGTGGATGTATCATTTTTGTGCTTCATGCTGTGGCCACAGACATGTGATCTGATGGTGAATTTGGGGTGACCCAATGCAAAAATCCTGAGAACCCCTGTGGATCCATGCTTTGTAACCACGTTTTTGCACCATTGCAGCCCCAGGCAACAGTGGGTGCGTGATTTTTGGGGGGCAGGCTGTAGCCATGGACATGCTATGTGATCTGATGGTGAATTTGGGGTGACCCAATGCAAAGATCCTGAGGATCCATGTGGATCCATGCTTTTTAACCACATTTTAAGTGGGGAGGGAAGGAAAAACACAGAACGGACAAGGAGCACGAGAGGGGTGTGCAGAGAAGCAGCTGGCTAAGAATGCAGGAGAGGGGTATAACGGGAGGGAGGAAAGGAAGGCAAAAGTTTTCCCTCACCTACCCACCGAAGCCAGCCAGCTCGCGCGCGCTCTCTCTCTCTCTCTCTCTCCCTCCTGCATGTTTTCAGCAGCATGGAGCACAGAGACGACACTCTGCTTTCCCCTCTGCTTGCCTGGAGGGGAGGGGCTTTCCCTGCTCTTTGTTCCGTTTGAGCAAACACAGCAAGGAAACAGAGGTGGGTGGGCAGTAAGACCCTGAGGCAGAATGCAGGAAAGCAGCCGCTTCCTCTTTTCAGGTTTCCCTTCTCCGAGACGCGCAATTTGATTTTTGCCTGATTTTTTTTGCCTCCCCTCGCGCCATTTGGCTCCAGGGACCACACATTCGCTCAATAACACGCACAGACATTTTCCCTTCCTTTTTAGGAGAAAAATTCTGCGTGTTATAGAAGGAAAAATACGGTAAATATAAGTCACTGAATTGTTTGCCTGGATAAGCTTGCTGACAATATGAGCGTGCCAGAGTAACATCAATAGGCAGGGAGTTCTAGAGCACAGGTGCCGCCACACTAAAGGAGTAACTCCACAAATGTGGAACATACATTTTTTAACATATTACTTGACTGGAAAATTGCAGTGCAAAATTTGGAAAGGGATGAAACTTTGTTTCAGTTTGCACATTGTCTTGTAAAGTGTGGCTTTGGTACATTTGCCTTTAAATTTGAAGTGAATCAAATTCCCATTCCCACACCCCAATCTCTAGGTAGGGAACAGATTTTTCTCTTCCTTTCGCAGTAACTGCAAATCAGCTATGCTAGGGTTCCCCGGGGCATGTCAGGAAAATAAGAGAGCTTTAGTTGCAGTGCATCCATGCCTGCCCATGACTGGTCTCACTTTTCTCCATTTAACTGGCAGACTCTCACTAACAGAAAAACCATGTGAGTGGTGTTTTCTGCTAGCGTGTCAGGAGAGTTTGGCTGTGTAAGCAGGATCTGGATGGTGTTATCTCCATCTCTGCCAGTGCAGTGGCACTTATTCTGCATCCTGAGGCATCTCAGCTGACCGTAAGGTACCGTAAATATAGGATTGCCCTGTAAAGCTGTTTCTTAAGGATATATATTTCAAATGTTGGACAGTTAATCTGCAGGAAGGCAAAGTGAAAGGTATAGTTGCATATGTTTTAATAGACACCTGTTTACAGTTAATTTAATACTGAATTCCAACAAGACCTTTTCTTGTGACTTGCACAATGATAATTAAGGGAAATCCAGTATAACAATTATGCATGTTTATTAATTTGGAAGGATTTTGGATGCTTGGCCCCAACTAAAATTAAATGGAAATGTAAACAAGTTTTTAATGTATTTATATGCTGAATTAATTTTAATTAAAATTGTGAAAGGAAGTGCCTGTGTGCTTTAACACTAGTTCAAGATGAAGGCCCCGGCTGCTCATAAAATTAAAAACTTCCTTAAGTAATGCTTCTAATCACTATGAAAAACCTGCAGGACTCTAGCTTTCCATATAGCTTGTCAGACATTATACAAATGATGGCAACTTGCAGACTTTCAGGATAAACATATTGTTCAGACTGCAAGTCAGCAAAAGAGCATTGCCTTACAAGCTACTGTATTCTTTTCATTAAAGTAAATGGATTAAAACTCCCACAGTCACCAATACCGCAGTTAGGACCAGAATAATAAACCAGTCATCAAAGGAATCTAATTTTAGTATTAGACACCTATGTTTCAATGACTGATGCCCTATTAATCTGAATCCTAATTATACAAAAGCAAGCTTAAGTCCTGATATGGATAAATAATACCTTGTTTGTATATTGTTAAGTTCAAGTGCTGTTAATGAATCGGGTGTTTTCTTAGAGAAATGAACTAGCTGTGATGTTAAATGCATCTTTGCCTTTAATGTGCCAAATGCAAATAGCATCAACTGAAGTGGTGTGGGGCTGATCATTATCAAAATACCAGCAGGTGTCAAGGTAGAATGTAGCTGAAGTCATGAGAAAAGTTTGTCCTCTAAAGGCACTTTTTGCAAGATGACTCATTTTGGATAACTAACTGACTATGCATCCTTATGCACATACCCTATGCAGTTAACATGTGAGAAGGAGAGAGTAGGATTGGACCATCTGGTTATGCCACTGATATCCAGATAGTGAATGGCTCTTCTGCACAGAGCCTCTGCACACATATAGGCACAGTACAAGATGTGTGTAAAACCAGAGGGTAGAGCTAGTGATCATCAACCTGCTCATCTCCCAAGATATTGATTGCACCCAGAAATTGTCTATAGTGCTTTTTATTTGCTGTTTTATTTGCAGTTTCTAATGCACATGAATATTTTACCTTTCACTTCATATTTACTGTAGTTTCCTAAATAACCTCCTGTAATGGAATTTGTCGGAGGTTTTTTGATAGTCCAAATAATAATTTATATTAAGTAGCTCTGCTTCACCCAGTTTATCTTGTCAGAAAATATTGATTACCCAACATGGTGAAGTCATAGTATAAAATATTAGTTTGTTACCAGGGCAGCAATGTCAACATTTTGAGGTGCTGCAGTTCAGGCTCTCTGAGAGTATTTCACAAACACTAAGCCAAGTACTAAGCATTTGTCAATTTATCTCTGGAAAATTTGGCAGAAGTAAATTCAAGTACCGTTCTGAACTTTTTTGTCATTTGGGGGGAAAAAATCATGGTCAAAACCAAAATGTAGCCCAAATCAATTTTTTAAATTCTAATCTGATAACCTATTTACCAGATATGCTGAGGGTTTCAGATAATGCTTGTGAAAAAATCTTCCATTGCTTTGCCACCTTCACAAAAATTCCAATATGCTTTTTCAGAGTTCTCAGTTCACATGTCTTAATCACTGTGCTCTCGCCACAATTTTTCCCCATCCTTAGCTTTTTTTTAAGGGGAAGCATTGTGTTTGTTGAATTTAAACTAGTCTTTGTATATGGCAGCACAGCCTCTGAAGAGGAGGAATAAAATGGAAGACTACAAACAGAAAAGCTGAGGTGAGAACAGGGGCTGGAGCCAAGGTAGTATGTCCTTCTCTCCTCCCCACCAGCCTAATTAAACTCTAAACCTTAGAAGGCTGAACCCAGATATATTACAAAGGCACCATCACTTGGCCAATCCTCAACATAGAGGCATCATTCACATTTAACTGTATTGGATGAAAAGTAGCCAAGCTGAGCTATTATGAAGCTATAATTCTGAAATAAAATATGGTCAACAACTCTGTTGCTTTCCACCTCTTAAAATCAGGGAAATGCTTATGAACATCAAAACCCATTATACTAAAATGGCAAGAGCTGTAGGATTGTGATTAGAACCCTACTGTGTAAGATTAAAATTCTTATGAATAGCACAAATTAAAATCTATTCTCTTACTCCATACAAACAGGAGGGTGCATAAGGTTAGACACAGATAGCACATGTGTTTACAAGGCATAGCCAATGCACAAATCAGAGCACATTTATTTCCAGAAATGCCTGTTATTTCAGCAATTCATGCATCAGTGAATCTATATTGCAGCTTAAAGATAAGAAAAACAATCCTTTATTACTGAATAGAGGACTGCTGTACACAGTGCAGATGAGAGATCAGTTTGCAATTTTAATCTTGCCTTTATAGTTCCATCATGGACTTGTTTGAAATCTTTTCAAAGAAAGATGGCATTTTTTCACTTTCACTGCATAAAGGACAATTCTGTAGATAAACTGTACCTGGTAAAAGCATAAGTAATAACAATGCTAATAGCAGCTTTGAATAAACAGAGTATCTAAAAAACAGAGTAGCGTACTTGAATGGAGTCAGTCATTCAATGCTTACACGCTTGGAGAAATGTTGTAACTAGTTAATATTTTAAAAGAAGGTTATTAGATTGTCTTCATGAAACCACCTTAATAAGATTCTATTGGGGGAGGGGGATAATATGCTTCATTTCAATACTCAGCATTCTCTTGATCTCATTATAAAATTGCCACAGTTTTTATGAACAGACACTACATGACACATAATTCACGCTTTTACTGCAAACAGCATCTCTGGTAGCAAATATCAGACAGTGAGGGAGCTATTTCTCACAGATAAAAAGGCACTCGCCCACCTGCCACCCCAAATCTGGATCTGGGACCCAGAGCTACTTTTTCTCAAGACAGCTGAGCATGCTTAAAAAAACAAACTCTTGGACAACATCACATGTAGTTTAGTCCTCATTATCTTCAGCAAATACAGCTTTACCTATTATTCTATCACCATTCCAGGAAATTCTTCTTATTACCACTGTTTGCCTCTGCCCATAAAAAGAAATTGCTGCATTTAAGTCTTCCTCAGGTCTTTCATATTATTTTTGTCCCCTCTGCCCTGCATCTAGCAATCTGTGGTATACAGACTATTAGTTACATAAATTTATTTTAAAACAACTACAGTACTAGCTTGCGAGGACTACGCACACAGGTGGGCCTCCAAAGAGGAGCTCATAACTACTTTGTTCCTCTAGTATTTTTTACTCTTGTGCCACACTGAGCTAAGCCAATAATTGACAGTGTGTCATCCAAACCCAGGCTCATGGTTAAGCTCTCTCATTGCTAACCACAAACTGTAGCCAATAATAAACTCTGGCTTATTCCAAGCACCACATAGTCTATTAATAACCAAAAGCAGTCCAGTTTTCAAACCTCAGATAGTATTAGAGTTTCTGAAGAAGAAATTAAAATAAATAGAGGGTCCCCTACATGCTTTGGGAATAGGTTATATTTTGATATAGTGTTTTTAAAAGATATCTAACACACAATGTACAAGAAATGCATTCATTGCAATTCTCCTGTTGACATCAACTTTTGCACATCCTCAATTGATCTAAGAGTGTTGGATGAAACTGGAATCTTTTTTGATTAATTCAATACTTGTTTTTCACTGCAGAAGTACAAGTACAGAATGTTATTTTGTAACAAATGGTGATAATAATAAACTCAGTTCCAAGTATAGCTTAACAATTAGGAGATTTTTAAAAATGCAGCAACAGGGTTTTGATCGTTTATCAGCAAGAAGATTCAGTGAAGTTGAATTCATACCAATACGTGGGTATTTATTCATATGAAAAGCTCTCTTGGGTATGTGGTTTTGGTTCAGAAAAACAACCACATTTAAGGCTGGTTATGACATTGTACTATAGCAATTATATTACTAGACCCCCATTCCTCTTTCTTGAAAGAAACAAGCAGCACAGAGATTCAGGCTGTTTGTCACATTTCCTGGAGCCAGTTATTGTTCTCCTTGTGTTCGTTAACAATCTCCATTGGTAACACTGTCTTCACAGATAGTAGACAATAAACTGACTTTTAGCAGCTACACTAATTAAAACAGTGCCAAATCACTTTGGAAGTCTTTTATTTGGTAGCAGTGCTTAATCTTCCTTCTGCCTCCCCATGAAAATCTTAATGACTTGTAGGAGTTTGAAGTAGGATTTAGCACCAAGGAAGCAGCAAGCCCCATATACTAACCTATGCACATACAGTGGTACCTCAGGTTACATACACTTCAGGTTACAGACTCTTCTAACCCAGAAATAGTACCTCGGGTTAAGTACTTTGCTTCAGGATGAGAACAGAAATTGTGCTCCGGCAGCGCGGCAGCAGCAGGAGGCCCCATTAGCTAAAGTGGTGCTTCAGGTTAAGAACAGTTTCAGGTTAAGAACAGACCTCCGGAACGAATTGAGTACTTAACCCGAGGTACCACTGTACAGCACTCCCATCACTTTAAGCCCATTTTAGTTTTATACACAGAGCAATTTTCCTTGAATATATAGCGCAAACATGATGCATATCAGAGAAATCAAGCTTCTTGTTGATGAGAAAGGTAGTTACTGGAGTGACTGATTCTGCCTGAAACTAGTCTTCTTGTTCTTATATTTGGTTCAGAAAACTTCAGCAACATATTATGACTCATTGCAACTCCTTGCTCTCGTATGTGTAAATTTGTTTTGTCTTCATAGCTAAGACCTCTTCCCCAACCAATGCTATAAATACATCACTGCTTCTAAACCTCTGACACAAATAAATGTGTTGGTTTTTTTAATGAAAGGACTGTAAAAATACTTTTGTTAATAAAAAGCCACGATGCAAAAAATATTTTAGATTTCACTGTTCAACCCATGTATCCTTCTTAGTGACCCTGCTGGCCATAGAGAATGAATTTCTGAGGTTTCCTGAAGGCAATATCTGTTATAAATTATTGATGGGAATAAGAGCAGATCTATAAAGGTGTCAATAAGTATTACAAGCTAGTTCATCCTAAAATAAATTCCCAAAACAGCCAAAATTTCAGCTACATTAGTTTTCACTGTCTCAGTTCATAAATACACAGCATCCAAAAATTGCAGGTTTTGTTTTTCATGTTGTCACTTTGCTTCTAAAAGTACAATTCAACCAGGATAACCAGTGGGCAATTATGCTTTCACTGAACACATTTAAAAAGAAGACAAAGCTTATCTTGCACTCCTAAAACAGTATGCACTCAGTTGTGAGTAAAAGTACTCTTTGAATGACAACAGTACAAAAAAATCCTGAACCAGTTCTTCTGCAGTATTGCACCATTGCTATAGTAGAGTAATGCACTTAGAATATACAGTCTTTTCACAATAACTTGAATATGTCTGTGAGCAGAAACTTGGACCTTGTTAAATTTCTACACTCACTTGAAATATGAAATGCAAGTTTGGGCTCAATGACCTGAGTCTGCACTAAGAGACAGCCAAGATGGTATTTGGCCTCTTCAGCAGCCTCAGCCTTTGTAGCTGAAGTGAATTCGGGCCCCACCCTTCCAGGCCAAGTGGGGAAAGGTCTGTAAGGCAGAGAACAGATGCTCCAAGACCAGTGCCAGATTTACGTATAAGCTAAACAAGTTATAGCTTAGGGCCCCACTCTCGGGGGGGGGGGGACCTGGAAAAAAACCTGGATGTATATTTCCAAAATATAAGATAAAAAACAACATACATACAGCAACAGTGTTTTGTTTTGTTTTGTTTTATGTAGGCTCCTATGATGTAAGTAATGGGCCCCGCCTGCTAGCCTGCTCACATATAAAGGGCCCCATTACCTTCAGTAGCTTAGAGCCTCAATCAAACCTAAATCAGGCCCTGTCGAGGACTCACAACCAAGATAGTCATCCTGCAAGATGCTGAGAGGACTTATTAGGGTAGACACAACTCCTGCTCCCCCCCCACACACTATATGGCCCTGCACCACTGGGCAGTCACCCCGTGCTCAGATTGTGCTTGGACCAAGGCTAAAAAGAGCAGCTTAGAAGAAAATAATATTTTACTATCTTACATCCTGCACAGAGAAATTACAAGAATATAACCAGGTTTCATTAGCTTTTATTTGTGTTTTTTGTAATTAAAATGAGTAGAAACATTATAGAACAAAAATAGAGATCTTACACAACCATTCAGTAAACTTTTAATCATACATCTATCTATTAGGTAAAGGTAAAGGGACCCCTGACCGCTAGGTTCAGTCACGAACGACTCTGAGGCAAACCAGAGCAGCACACGGAAACACCGTTTACCTTCCCGCTGGAGCAGTACCTATTTATCTACTTGCACTTTGACGTGCTTTCAAACTGCTAGGTTAGCAGGAGCAGGGACCGAGCAACGGGAGCTCACCCCGTCGTGGGGATTCAAACCGCTGACCTTCTGATTGGCAAGCCCTAGGCTCTGTGGTTTAGACCACAGTGCCACCCGTGTCTGTCTATTAAATGGGGCTAATTATTGTGTTCTAACAGATTCTAAGTGTTGTGTCCAGCAGTTTTCAAAGTCTTCTCTTTACTAGAGCAGAAAGCACTAGCATATGAAAATCTCTATTTATTGAGCAACTTCACCACATTAATTTTATTTAAAGCTTACACGAAGAAGGATATTGAAATCTTAGTGCTATAGTCCATATTTCCTTTAGACGTTGGAATTTATTTTGACTTCCTGAATGAACTCATACCTGTTTATTTAGCTATACAAATTCTAGCACTATGTTGTCAAATAATACTCTACATACAAATAGTTATTTTCCTAGGTCCCTAATTTCTATGAGGAATTTTGTAATAGCAACTAATGTGGAATGTAGAACAGCAGTTTAACTCATAAATTTCTATCTTAAATTATGCAACATAAAACCAATAAATGGTTTTCCTAGAAAATTCTCATAAGCTGCTTCAGTGAACTTAAGGCAATTTTTTGAAGAAGAAAAATCTTGTATCTGCAGAACAAAAGAGTCAATTATCCAGTGGGCAATGCTTATTTCTATAGAGGTCATTTTTCAATAGATTACACTGGTCAACAACAAATTTGTTGTCTGCGTTTTTTCAGATGATTTAGGACGAATCTGATGCACTGAATCCAAAAATCACATTGGTTTTGCTCAATCAGGTCAAGTTTTTGAGCTATGGCCACATGTCTTTTTTTACGTTTTCGTTCACATGTACACTTGTGTGGAGCACTTTAGAAGAAGTTGGTGGGGGTAAAATGCCATGTTGAATAATTGTTTTGATTGGAAATGATTATTTTAATGACAAGAAGTATTCAGGTCCGATAGTTCTGGGTGATTATGTTGAAAAGGGATCAGTTTGAAGTCATAAAACCTCGAAATCTTCCATAAATTGGTGCAGCAAAGCATAAAGTTATTTTGGTATTAAACTTGGTGATCAGGATAAAGCTTGGGCGCCATACATGGTGTGCAAGGCATGCACCAAGACTCTACGTGGGTGGACCAGTGGCAAGAGGAGTCTGAACTTTGGAATTCCCATGGTTTGGAGGGAGCCAACAAACCATGTCACTGACTGCTACTTCTGCGCTGTTGATGTGACTGGGATCAACAGAAAGAACCGGAGCAGCCTCAAGTATCCTGATCTTCAATCAGCACATCGTCCTGTAGCTCATTGTGATGAAATTCCAGTGCCTATCTTTGGAGAACTTCCTGACATTAGTGACGAAGATGCCTCCAGTGTTGAAGGACATGAAGAAGAAGAAGTGGTTCTTGAAGATGAAGAAGAAGAAGTGGTTCTTGAAGATGATGCTCCACATCTATTTTCCCAAAAGGAGTTGAATGATCTAGTTCGCAACCTCAGCTTATCAAAGGACTCTGCCAAACTGTTGGCATCCAGATTGAAGGAAAAAACCCTCCTCTCTAACAGTGCTCGCATCAGCTTCTTCCGCAACAGGTATCAAGAGTACCTCCGTTTTTTCTCGGAAGAGAAGGACTTGGTGTACTGTGCAGATATTGTGCAGCTACTGCTCAAGCTTGGAGTGCCACAGTACGAAACCAAAGATTGGAGACTGTTCATTGACAGCAGCAAGCAATCACTGAAATGTGTTTTGCTACACAACGACAACCAGTTTGCCTCTATACCCCTGGCTCACTCAAGTACACTGAAGGAGAACTATGAAGCGGTGAAGTATGTGCTGGAGAAAATTGGTTATGATCAGCATAAGTGGTTTATTTGTGTTGACCTGAAGATGGTGAACTTTTTGTTGGGACAACAGTCTGGCTTCACCAATTACCCATGTTTTCTGTGCATGTGGGATAGTAGGGACCGTGGGATAGTAGGGACCGTGCTCAGCATTACACAAAAAAGGACTGGCCTGTGCGGGAGGAATTGGTGCCTTGCAAAGAAAGGAACGTCATCAACAACCCTCTGGTGGACAGAGACAAAATACTCTTCCCACCACTGCACATCAAGCTCGGCTTAAGCTGTTCACCAAGGCTCTGGACAAGGATGGTGACTGCTTCACTTACTTGTGCCAGGCTTTTCCAGGATTGACCATGAAGAAGTTGAAAGCTGGCATCTTTGACGGTCCTCAGATCCGTCAGCTCATCAGAGATCCAGAGTTCGGAAACTCAATGAACAAAGTGGAACTGGAAGCGTGGAAGGCATTTGTTCTGGTAGTGAAGAACTTTCTTGGCAACAATAAGGCCAGAAACTAGGCAGAACTTGTCAACAACATGCTGACTGCTTTCAGAAACCTGGGCTGCAACATGAGCGTCAAGATGCACTACCTATTTTCACATATGGACTGGTTTCCTGAGAACCTGGGTTCATAGAATCATAGAATCATAGAGTTGGAAGAGACCACAAGGGCCATCGAGTCCAACCCCCTGCCAAGCAGGAAACACCATCAGAGCACTCCTGACATATGGTTGTCAAGCCTCTGCTTAAAGACCTCCAAAGAAGGAGACTCCACCACACTCCTTGGCAGCAAATTCCACTGCTCTTACTGTCAGGAAGTTCTTCCTAATGTTTAGGTGGAATCTTCTTTCTTGTAGTTTGGATCCATTGCTCCGTGTCTGCTTCTCTGGAGCAGCAGAAAACAACCTTTCTCCCTCCTCTATGTGACATCCTTTTATATATTTGAACATGGCTATCATATCACCCCTTAACCTCCTCTTCTCCAGGCTAAACATGCCCAGCTCCCTTAGCCATTCCTCATAAGGCATCATTTCCAGGCCTTTGACCATTTTGGTTGCCCTCCTCTGGACACGTTCCAGTTTGTCAGTGTCCTTCTTGAACTGTGGTGCCCAGAACTGGACACAGTACTCCAGGTGAGGTCTGACCAGAGCAGAATACAGTGGCACTATTACTTCCCTTGATCTAGATGCTATACTCCTATTGATGCAGCCCAGAATTGCATTGGCTTTTTTAGCTGCCGCGTCACACTGTTGGCTCATGTCAAGTTTGTGGTCAACCAAGACTCCTAGATCCTTTTCACATGTACTGCTCTCAAGCCAGGTGTCACCCATCTTGTATTTGTGCCTCTCATTTTTTTTGCCCAAGTGCAATACTTTACATTTCTCCCTATTAAAATTCATCTTGTTTGTTTTGGCCCAGTTCTCTAATCTGTCAAGGTCGTTTTGAAGTGTGATCCTGTCCTCTGGGGTGTTAGCCACCTCTCCCAGTTTGGTGTCATCTGCAAATTTGATCAGGATGCCCTTGAGTCCATCATCCAAGTCGTTGATAAAGATGTTGAATAAGACCGGGCCCAAGACAGAACCCTGTGGCACCCCACTAGTCACTCTTCTCCAGGATGAAGAGGAACCATTGATGAGCACCCTTTGGGTTCGGTCAGTCAGCCAGTTACAAATCCACTGAGTGGTAGCATAGTCAAGTCCGCATTTTACCAGCTTCTTTACAAGAATATCATGGGGCACCTTGTCAAATGCCTTGCTGAAATCAAGGTAGGCTACATCCACTGTGTTCCCTTCATCTACCAGGCTTGTAATTCTGTCAAAAAATGAGATCAGGTTAGTCTGACATGACTTATTTTTCAGAAATCCATGCTGACTATTGGTGATCACAGTATTCCTTTCTAGGTGCTCACAGACTGTTTGCTTAATGATCTGCTCCAGAATCTTCCCTGGTATTAATGTCAGACTGACTGGGCCGTAATTATTTGGGTCCTCTCTTTTCCCCTTTTTGAAAATAGGGACAATATTTGCCCTCCTCCAGTCTGCCGGGACTTCGCCTGTTCTCCAGGAATTCTCAAAGATGACTGCCAGTGGTTCTGAGATCACATCTGCCAGTTCTTTTAATACTCTTGGATGCAGTTCATCTGGCCCTGGAGACTTGAATACATCTAAACTAGCCAAGTATTCTTGTACTATCTCCTTAGTTATTCTGGGCTGTGTTTCCTCTGCTGAATCATTTGCTCCAAATTCTTCAGGTCGGGCATTGTTTTCTTTATCGGAGAAGACTGAGGCAAAGAAGGCATTGAGGAGTTCAGCCCTTTCTGTGTCCCCTGTTTGCATTTCACCATCTTCTCCTCTGAGTGACCCCACTGTTTCTTTGTTCTTCCTTTTGCTACGAACATACCCATAAAAGCCTTTTTTGTTGCTTTTAACCTCTCTAGCAAGCCTGAGTTCATTCTGTGCTTTAGCTTTTCTGACTTTGTGTCTACACGTGCTGGCTATTTGTTTGAATTCCTCTTTGGTGGTTTCCCCCCTTTTCCATTTTTTGTACACATCCTTTTTTAATCTTAACTCAGTTAAAAGTTCTTTAGATAGCCACCCTGGTTTCTTTAGGCACCTTCCATGTTTCCGTCTCATTGGTATTGGCTGAAGTTGTGCTTTTACTATCTCCCTCTTAACAAACTCCCAGCCATCATGAACTCCCTTTCCTTTTAGTATTACTGTCCATGGGATCTCACCCAGCACTTCCCTAAGTTTTATGAAGTCGGCTTTCTTCAAGTCAAGAAATTGAGTCCTAGTATGCTTGGCTGCTCCTTTCCGCTGTATAGTAAACTTCAGAAGAGCATGATCACTCGCGCCTAATGATCCTTCCACTTCTACCCCACTAACCAGGTCATCAACATTGGTTAGGACCAGATCTAAAATGGCTGTTCCTCTTGTTGCTTCAATGAGTGATGAGCAGGAAGAGAGATTCCATCAGGACATGAAAGAGATGGAGACCAGGTATCAGGGTCGCTGGGATGCAGTCATGATGGCTGACTACTGTTGGACTCTGAAGAGAGACCTCCCTGCCGCTGAGCATTCCAGGAGTTCCAAGAAACGGAAGTTCAAGCCCTGAAGTTTGAAAAATGGTGAAGCAACATGCAATTTACGTGTACTTACCTTTATCAATGCCCACCATTCAGTTTACAGTAATCAATGTTTCTATCAGGTAATCAATATATGTTGTTGGAAAAACATTTTTTTCTCTTAAAAACATATTTAGGATGATATGCGTTGACAAAAATCAGCTGATAATGCCACAAAAATGTAATCGATTTGGTCACAAGATCTGATTTTTTTCAAATCAACATAGCACAAAAACCTGACCTGAAGAAGAGAAACGGACGCCATTTCCTGATTCAGCAGTGCAAAAATACTCTAAATCAGTTGTAGAAATCTAGACAACATTCAAAAAGTAAAAAATTGTTGCCCAGTGTTATTAAGGAAGCAGTTCTACCATTGAATCTTTTGTCTTTCATCAAAAACAATAGCTACATTATCTAATAGGAGAGATGTAGAGCAGGGAAAAAGCAAAACCACAAAATGGACTCCACCCTATATGAAAACACAGTGTGTTCAGTTAATACCTTGCTGTCATCACTGTAAATTGCTCAACCATTGCAAACAATGCCTTTGAATATGCACATTAACTATGTCTGTCCAACAACAACAAACCCTTCTCATGGTTTTTATGGCAATGTGTTGAAAAGAAATAAAGGATGTGTTTTTCAGAACATAACTTTCTTTTTTGCAAGCTGCATATAACAGCTTTGGTATCAAAAAGTCTATCAGTACGTTGACTGCAACAATTTTTAAAAAGTCTTTGATTTAGGTGTGATCCTAGATCAATTTCTCCAAATGACTTCTTTCTTAAGACATAAAAATCGAAGTGTATTTGAAAGGAAAAAAATTACTGGTAAATGCAGGATCAAATATCATTATTCCCCTGCTACACAGCCACATGATAGCCCACATCAGTGACTAGACCTATTCACAGGGAGTTAGGTTTAGAAGAGAGAGAAAATACTCAGCCAAAGTACTAACCATGATACATATTTCTAAGAAACTGCAGAGAATTCCATGTTTGGTTCTAGGCATACTGCCAGTTTCTATTCCAGCCTCAGTGAATGAAAGGCAACTTGAAAGCAAGTTGGTAAGTAAGAATACTTTCCTTTCCCTCCTTTGTTTAAAAGACAACAGACTTCAATAGGTAAGTCAATGGCAGGGAACATACTGTATGATTTGTACAGAAGACACCATGCTTGAGGCAGTAGTTATAATATAGGCTAATAAATTGTCATGGGTGAGCCATAGGAGCTGGGAACCAGGAGCCGGGAACCAGGAACCAGGAGCAGAGGTGGATTTAGGGAAGCGCCACCGTTTGCTCGCACTGGATGTGAAACCTCAGGGATGCCGTGGCTATTATGTAGAATGGACTGCAAGATGTGGAGCGATGCCAAATGTTGGTGTTGTACAGGGCACCGCTGAAATTCAAGACCCCAAAAAGGTCTGTCACTGCAAGGAGTTGCACCAGAGGGCAGAACTGGGGAGTCAAATAAGAAGTAAAACC
The DNA here is from genome assembly GCF_964252035.2 of Podarcis erhardii. Lineage (NCBI taxonomy): Eukaryota > Metazoa > Chordata > Lepidosauria > Squamata > Lacertidae > Podarcis > Podarcis erhardii. The sequence goes on from NC_138509.1 coordinate 28,950,895, forward strand.
TGGAGCCAGGGAAGAGAAACACAACACAGTAGAGCCGGGAAGGCTCTTGTTGCCCAGGAAAAGTCCCTGTACTCACAGAGGAATACTGTTGTAGCCTTTCCTGAAAGGCCTAATGGTAACCGTTTAGGCATTACACCTCAAACATTACATTACACTCATTATTCTGTGAATCGCCCTGAGACCCAAAGGTGTAGGGAGGTATATCAATTCCATAAATAATAATAAAAAACCCAGCATTAGTTTTAGACACACACACACAGACACCCCTCTCAATGTGGGGAAATGTAATGAATGAACTCTGCTGTACCACTTTTAATTGCATGCAGCATCTCCCTGACTCCCTGCTTTTTTAAAAAAAAAATCAACATTATTTTGGGGGACATGTCAGGAGAATAGGGAGACAAAGACCAGTTCATTAATTTTGGGAACAGGAGGCTATTTGTGAGGACTGGAGACAAACACGAGGTTGAGCCCTCTTTCTGGAATGTTACACGAGAATAGGCCCTGAATAAACTCAGAAGTTTATAAAAACCCAGAATTTTATTAAACTGTCTGAAGTTATCAGGCAAGTAAATTCCTATCCATTCAACTAAATTTCAAGTTGAACCAGTTGTGTCTCTTTCTTCACACTGTACAGTATAATCATAATTAGAAGACATCTGTTGCAACACTATCTAGCCAAGTGTGATCTGTAGTAGTTAAGAAGGTCTTAATGGAACAGCAACAGAAAGAATACCTTTAAAAATAGTTAAAAGAGATTATAGCAATGAACAGTTCATTTGCTGCCCCCTCAGGAAATAGACATTTTCCTGCTGTGAACAATTAACTGGCTCCATTGTGAGATGCCTTCACCTTGCAAGTTAGCATTGGAAAGATGACAAATGACACACCGTTTTAATTTCTTCCATGCAGAGAAAGGTACACACACACATATGCACTAGTCTATGTTCAGGACATTTTTGTACATTCCAAGGGTACAAAAATATGAAGATGTGACATGTGAAAAACTGAAAACATAGTTCATGAGAAAACCTGCTAAGAACATAGCAGAGAAATACATGACGCAAAATGAATGGCAGGAGTATCAAGGTTTATAAAATAATAATGTCTGCTATAGAATGTTCTATAAGATATATTCTGGATTAAAATAAAGTCAAAGTGCAGTATAACAGAGCCTACACTCAAGATAGCATCAACTTTCTTTAAAATTACAGTTTAAATGAAACTACCCCTATTGTAAACAGTTATTTTCCTAATAATTATAATAGTAATCAGGTTAGGATCTTTATGTTCTGGGGTCCAGCTTCTAAAAGGAAGTTCATGGTTAGTAAACATGCCTTCTTTCTGTATGGTTACAGAGACTGCTGAGCAATGGATGGGGATTCCCCCTCCTTTTATGTAAAAATGTACAGTAGAAATGCTTGTCACTCTGACTGTGACCTGGAAGCCACAATCACACCTCAGGACTGTTAACCACAGCTTCTCAGAAAATGCACTGGGAATTATGGATAATGGTGCAAATAAAGTCAGGGTTCTTAAGCCAACTTTTAAACCATGGATTCATGTCCTGGCTTGTTTGAAAGTCATTAACCATAGTTTCCTGCTCAGGCTTTTTGGGGGAAGCCCTTTTGTAGAAAGAAAGGGGAGTGAAGGGGCTGTGTGCTGGTCAGCACAGGAAAATCCTGAATTATTAAGCTTTGATTTTGTCATTCGAATACAACCTGTGTTTCAATTTAACTCATCATACTGCATTTTCAGTCAGTATAGAGCATATCACATCACTGGAAGTACCTGGCTGCTAAGGCTCAAAGATTCTGTTGAAATGGAAGTGCTGCATAGTTCTTCTCTCTAACAGCACCATTTGCATCACCAATACAGTTAGTTGACTGGTGCAGAAATTTGAATGGACCTATAACGTAGTGAGACACACATCCTTCTTACTAAATGGGTTGCTCCTTGTGTGCACATACAAAACATCCCCCCCAAAAAAACTCCACCCAAGACCAAAAGTATAAATACAAGGTACTATAGGTTGCCCTTTGCTACCTACAAGTTTAAGTATTACTCTCATCCCTATCCCCTATCAGTCTTCAAAACAGAAGAGCACAGTCATGGCTATTCAACAATTGTTCAAGTGTAAAACACCCATACGTCATTAACAGATGGGGCAATATGGGACCTTCACCTATACATAACACTGCCAGGCAGTTAACCAAAACCCAAAGCTTGATCTTATTGTCTTCTTCTTATTGTGCAATTAAGTAGAAGCTGAAGAATGGGAAAGGCAGACAATGTCAGAGCTATACCATCCTCTTTATTATTCCTAATGGACATGTAAGTCAATATATATCTGTGAGGGAGTGGCCCATTTAACATACTAGTATACTAATAATCCTTGTTTGTAGCGAGATCTCCACATATCTTAATACTTTTGCCTTAGATGTCTGCCTTGCACATTATAAGACAGTAAATAGCTTTCACAGTCACTGAGGTTGCAAGTCAAAATAAATCTAGATCAAGTACGGCTACAGTTTTACAGTACTTGAACTTTTAATAATTGCTTTTAAGGTTCACAAGTCTAAAGTAAGAGGAATTGCTTGAACTTATTTGATCTCTTATTTTTTTGCAAATCTCTACATCAATTAGATAGTCAAATATGTTTAGAAAGACTAGTTAAGACAGAAAATGGCTAAGCTAGTCAATAATATGTCTTTAAGAGTTTTGCATTCAAATCTTATGCACACATAGTTACAAACAATCCTATTAGGCAGCAGCGTTCCAAGTAAAGTTAAGCTGTGATTAATCTGAAATGGCTATAGAAACTTCCACTCATTCCATACAGTACTGGTGGAGGGAAGGGAGCACACAAACTGGGGAGGGGGCTAGAGCTGGGCTCATTCATTACATCTGAATGAAGCTGTTGTCTCAAAGGCCCTCCAAAAATTGCAAACCGATCAGCTTGGAAACAAAACAAGTTAATATGATTGCAATGCAAATGACTGCAGTCCAGGGAGCTGAGCAGATCTCTAACACTTACTTTTTAAGGGATTTAGTCAACTCCATTGCTCATTCTGAGGACTTTAAGCTACTACAACCAGTGTGCTCCAACACATATGTCCTAGGAGTTTTTTTTCTTCGATAGTTTCTTCCCAAGTATTTGGCAAAGTGCCATTAGTAGCTGAAGGGGTAATAGCCTATTCCCACCACCTTGGGTTCAGGTGATAAACAAGGGAGGAAAAATATGCCTGCTGTTTCACATATGTTAGGGACCAAGGCTTGTGCTACCTTTTATCTTTATTGGGATATGACAACTTGTAAACTCAGCTTGTGGTAGTTACCCGTTAAGATGAGACTTCAGGACAGAATATAGGAAGTAAAAGCAGCTCTTCACAGAAGCACATGGCTTGAGTGTCTGATCCACAGGGCTTCTGCTTTGAGCCCAATGGTGTCTAATAGAAATCTCAGCCTAGCAGATTGTAGAAGAATTTTTAAAAAATTGAACACAGCAAGCGGGCTTTGCTTTTGCTCTCATAAGTACTTTGAGTGCTGTGGTGTTAAGTATTTGAGTGCAAGAAATATTCAGGTCATCTTTAGCAAAAACCAGCTGCAGAAGCCTCAGCAGCTTAATTTGTTATTTTGTATTGTAATTTCTTAGCTATTGACCTTTTAGCAACTATAATACATTATTCAGTAGGTATTATGGTAAGTATTGAAGAAGTATTGCATTCAGTTTTTTCTGTGCAATGGCTACTGGATATTGGTGCTGCTGTCCTTGTTCCAGTGCTTCTGAGCCATTTAACATGTATATAAATTAGCTAATATATAGCCACCACTTATTTTTTGCTAGAGCTGCCATGGAGATTCACCACATGCCAGAGGCAACTGGCATGAAAAACAGCTGACAAAATGATTGTTAACTGAGTGTTAAGCTGCTGTCATATGGGACAATTTTCAACATCTGCTACATGGATGGGCATATATTATAATATGTACCTTAACCTCAAGTTGATAGTTAAGAACGGCAGATTGGACTTAGTTCCAAAAGATCCTCATCTCAAAAGACTGGGAAGGAACTCTCTAGCCTTGAGGGGGGCGGGCGGGAAGGCTGCATACTTCCCATAGCAGCCTTTTAATTACCTCGTGTGGGTTGGAGAGATGTTATTGTCGGCCATCTTCCAATGCGCCCCCTGTTGGCCCCGTCTTCACTCACTTCCTATCTACAAACTACTATATTTTTCCGTCTATAAGATACCCCCATGTATAAGATGCCGCCTATTTTTTGAGAACTCCGATTTAAGAAAATGGGGGGAGATGGCCCCAGTGTATAAGATGCCCCCAATTTTGGATATTATTTTTAGGGAGGGAACCTACTTATACACTGAAAAATATGGTACTTTTCTTGTCTTCATCTCAGCCCAACCACCAGCCAACAATTTAGTCCAGCTTCAGTTTCTCTTCTACATTCTTTTCCGCCCAATATTTAAAATAAAAAGAGATTGTGGCGAGGTTACACTGTATGTGGCTGGGCAAATTTCTTTAAAATTCAGAACAATTAATGTGGCAGTAGGGAAATCCAAAGATGGCTTAACCACCCATTCAATGCAGTGCCAGGCTTATGTCAGCAGGATATTATTGTGCTGCTGCCTGTTTTCAGGCTTTAAACCCCACCCCATCAGAAATGGAGACTGTGACAGTTCTGGATCCTTTGGATTGAAACCATTTCTTGGTTCATATTCCCAAACTGCCTCCAGAACACACACACCCTTTTGGCCCTATTAATGTTGGAGCTCCATGCATCAAAAGTTTCCAAAACAGTGGGGTGGAAAGATCTAACATTTTATCTCCCTTTGTGACATCAAAGCTGTTTCTGATGTTGGAAAGGAAGATATAATATATCCTGCAGCTGCAGGGTTGCTCTCCCAGGAACCATAAAAATCTCAAATCCCCAGCACAAAATGGGAGCCATTTTTAATAGAAATTGTAGATTGCAGACTTGTGTCTTGGCAATTGGAGCCTAATGTAATGCTGTGCTTTCTCATGGTTTTCCACCCATATTCAGCACTGAGCATGACACTAGCCCTATTGAGGTGTTCAATTGCACAATGGGTCCTTAACAGGTGAATGGGTGAGTGAGAACAAATGTGGTAGTCATGGAATAATCCCCACACACAAACTTAGACACCAATGCAAGTGTTGCCCATACATCCTGACCAATCCATGTTGACTGTCTGTATGAAGGGGAATGTATGTATACACACTGGTCACTCTCTATTTAAAAACAGCAAAGAATGTGTGCCCCCACACATTCTGCAAGGCATAGTAACAGCACATAGGAAGGCAAAACATGTATATGGGAACTCTGTATATGGATGGATGGGCAATGTGGGGTCTATATGGGAGAGCTAGAGAAACATCACATTATTTAATCCAAAGAACTAACCCAGCTAAAGCTGGCCTTGCTTGCATCCCTATGACTGGCGACAAATGTACTAATTGCTGGCAAGTGTGCTGAATATTTCGCTGCCTCTCTATTAGAAGATGAAGCAAGGGCCAAATTAATTTTTCAGAGGCCATAGTCTAGTAATTGTATTTCTCTATGTCAGTCTTTCATTCAGGAAATCTAAAGAGCCTTTCAGCAATACGGCTTACTTGAGCCTTCTGAATGATTCTCATTAAATTCTAAATATATACTTTCAGCCATTTAAATCACCACAAACTGGTTTCTAATTAAGATTTCTTAACCAACACATGCAATAAGAACTGAAGTTATTAAATATGCTGCCATACCTTTCCTGTGCACTAACGATCAGAAGTTCTCTTCCACATTTCTGTGGAGGAGTGCAAAAAGGTTTCATTTGTGGGGAGGTCAGATTCACAACAACATTCAAAATCCAAGTTTGAATTGCAGAAAAATATCCAACATTATTTTACAAACATTTATTGTAATTAATGGTTTATACCTCATGATTACCAGAGATACAATCTCTGAGCTCCTAAGAAATAATCATAGTCAGAAACATGTGCCCGCCCGCCCCATTCTCCCTAAATGGCTCCCAAACAATATTCCATAAGGATGGATGATAATGTACAGAGAGTATATTGTATAAAGAAATTTCTGTGCAACAAATCATGCCACTTTTACTAATGCTGGGAAGCCCCTTTGTTATGGCTAAGCAAATTTAACAGAGTACTCTGTGTAAAATGGCAAAATATACTACACAGAGAGATCTGTATGCCATTTAAAATAGACATAATTATGCTCCTACTAACTCCATTTATATTGCTGAATAGCATATAATAATTCTCCAATGATTTTTCTGTGTGCTAACACTTGCAGTGGCTTTTAATTAGGACCAAGCCAACACTACATGCACATGTAATGTATGTTCTCCCTGCTCACCTCGAAACCCCCTCTTTTTAAAAAAAATAAAAAATGGTTCAGTTGCTTCCAGAGAGTCATTGGAAGCAACATAGGAAGCTCCCTCCCCTCATCTTGTGATCAGTTTCCTTCTTCCCAGGATTCTGCTGGACCACTCCTCTACTGGTCCAGAACTCTTGGTCGAGTCCTTTGCTCTTGATGTCCACATGCTATTGGTGAATTGCCCAACAGGTCTAGACCTCCTTCCTACCTAGTACTCATTCCTGCCGCTCAGATTGTCTCACACCACTCAGGAATTGCAGACATACATAAAAGTCAAGGTGGTGTCTTATGACCTAAGTTAGGGCCCCCACACTTCTCACATTGCCATGGGGAGAGGGGCAATTTTTGTTTAACTTGCCCACTAATGTGATTTAAGGTTTAACCTTTTTGAAGGGGTTTTATTGCAAAAGCTCACAAAGGTTCTGGCTCAGCCTTACTTTTAATTAATGTTAATGTTTAGAAATTAATTACAGTATTGCTTTTTTAGTCTATTGTTCTTCAAAAACTCTACCAAATGGCCGTATAAAAGTTATTTTTACTTACTGTCACTTTCCCAAAAATGTGTGCCTGCAAGCATGCACACACGGGGACACACAGGCACACACACACACACGAAATTATCTAATCGCAAGGGAAGGAGGGAGAATCCATATTTTAAGATTATGGTTCAACCAAACAAGATCATTTCTTTAAGTGCTGCTTTACTTTGTGAAATGTTTTAGTTGTTAGCAGTTTTGTTCTAAAGTAAGTCACAGGGGCTATTATTAATTCTGTAGATGCATTAGAGAGACGCAATTAAAATGTTGCATCTTTTTCCATCAGGAAGAGGTGATCATAGCCTTGAAGGTTTTACTCTTGGAAGAATGCCTAATGGTCCTTGAAAATGTTACAAAAGTGGTTCTTTGGCACTATAAATGCAGAATCCCCCACTTAAGCAAGGTGAAAACCTTGCTTATTAGCTCTTCTAAAAACTCTGAAATGAGATGAAGAATTTTTATAGTCACATTATACATTAAACATATATAAAGAAAAACATTTCTCTACCATATTTGCTAGTAATGACAAAAAAAATCCTGATGTGGAATGTTTACATCTAAAAATCGACACATTATATCTTTGGCCAGAATGCAGCTAGTTTTATGTATCCAAGAAGACGTCAAGCTTGTTTTTCCGGAACAAAAGCACAACCACCCGATTCACATGGCAAATCACTTTTGAAACCAAGAAGAATTTCAAAAGCAGCCTGTGATTGGCATGGGAGGGATGAGGTGGGCCTACTGTTCAGTATCAAAAATCCCCCCAAGCATAGCCAAATCATAAAATAGTTCCTCTGAACTGAAATTAAAGTACAGAGATTAACAAATTCTGGTAGCTCAAAGTTGTGTATCTGAGCTGCTGCATTATGTCGCATAACAAGGGGGCTGCAATCCTTTCATGTATTACTGCTCTCCACAAGGCACCTTCTGTTTTCACTGTGCCATCAATCTCCCAAATTTAAGAAAGTTTACGCTGATGTGGTAAAAGTCAGAAGTTCTACCTAGTGAGCAGTAGCTGCTCAAAAGCAGTTTGTCGGTGCATGGAGCATTCTCCACTCAATAAGATTCAAAACAGGCCACTATATGGCTAATGGGTTTGGGAATCAGGCTGCAATTCTGTCTACACTTACAAGGGAGTAAACCCTGTTGAACACAGTAAAACTTGTGTCCAAGTAAATGTGCATACAGTTGTAATGTTGTTCCTACAAAAATTTGGCCCACACTTTGAGCTGGAGATCTTATTGGTAATGGCCCATTGATAAGAGGACATGTTGTACGTAATGTGACTCATTGAGTTCCTGGATCTTTTTGTTCATGTTGATGTTTGTTTGCCATTGAAAGGACAAGTAAGTGAATCAGCATCTGAAGGGGAGGAAGAGATATGAGCCAGAGCTAAGGGAGAGAGGACAACAGATATATACAGAGTGGAGGTGAGGTATAAGACTAGGTATGAGAGCAGTAGGCAATCTGTTTCAACATAGCACAGACTTAAGAGATGAGAGATACTTTTCTCAAAAGCATAATGTGTTTTCATTCATTGTGTGCAATTAATCAAGAAGTTTGTGCATTTATCCTTGGCATCCTGCATATACAGGCAACAACTGTTTTGTGCAGGGGTTGCGTTCCTGACTCCCCCCCCCCACACACACACATCGGCAGAGTGTGTGCAAGCCTTCTCTGTCCTGTTGCACCCCCACTCCCTTTTCTGGCCGCTTCTGAGTTGTGGTGATGCGTACATGCATTGAACATGCCTAAAATGGTTGCTGCCAGTAATGGTATATAAATATAAGTGAATATCCTCATAACTTCTGGACAATAATAGTGATGGTGGGGTAATAAAGGAAATTCAATGCCCAGTTGTTTTAGACCAGAGCTGCTGCTGTGGGTTATTATCTCAGTCTTGACCACATAAACTTTGGAAGAAAGCGCATTTGATTGAGCATGTATATTCAAGATATGCAAATTTCTTAAATAAATGGGACTTGTTTCCAAGGTGGTGTGTTTTAGAGTCACAGTAGCAGTAACTGATCAACCCCTGACTTAGAGCAAGTGAATATTTTTAAACTGCCAGTATCAGCCATCACAAGCCTTGTCACTTTGGGCTTATTCATCCTTTCATTTAATCCATATTTCAATCGTATTGTGTACTAATTAATTTCCATGGAATTAATTTATTGTTGTGCCACAGATGTGCCTTGTGCAAATTCAATCTAACCCACTGAACTAAAGCTCGGTTAAGCAAGATCTCTTCAGATTGTCCACACATCTGGTAAGTGGGTAAGTTTTTCTCAGGGCACAGATGCAGAACAATGAGAAAAGCTCTCAGACCCAGGGGAATTAATCGGTACATGATACAATCAAAATACAGGTCAAACAAAAGTGTGGATGAGTCCTTTGACCCTTATCTTCCCCTAGCTTTGCTCACATTTCATAGAACTCACCTGAGAGGAAGTAAATACTGCAATCCAGAGAATGCCAAGGCCAGATGCATGCACTCAGTTGAGCTTTAACTCTCCACCCCCCCCACCTACCCACTGCCACCATCACAATAAACACATGTGACAATCTGTATTTGAAACATGCTGATTTCAAAAGATGTTTGTAAATAGGGATGGGGGAGAAATTCAGTTTGGTTCACATTTTAATGTGAATCTACCAAAGCTGCAGTTACCCCAAATAATACATGGACCAAAGTACATCTATCCTTCACAAGCTCCTCTTCTCCATTTTTCAGGGTAGTTCTCCAACCAAATAATGAGTACAAAAATGTACCGGTATATGTCAAGGGGAAGTATGCATGAATGTATGTGAGATTGTTGGAGTATGCATACACATGCATGCAATATTATTATTATAATGATATACTACCCTTCCTCCCAATAGCTAAGGGCAATGTACGTGAGATTAATCTCACATTCTCAAGGATTTTAGGTTAGAATGAGAGAGACTGAATGGCCCAAAATAATCCAGTGAGCTTCATAGGTGAGTAGGGATTTAAGCCATGCTTTCCCCTTTGTCTAAGTCCTAAACTCTAGTGAGAACACTGTACTACCCAAAAAAGTGGGGAGGCACATTTCAATGTAGCATGGAAGCATTGTGCATGTGTGCATGTAAATTATCTTTTTGGAATGTATCTAAGGTAATAATAATTTTATGACTCACTCTGTCATAGAAGTTTTGCATTTAGAAGATTGAGTGAGAACTATAATTACTATGTGATTATCATAATATATGAATTCACCCCCAGCGGAAGTTGCAGCCCAGCACACAGGTGTTACAGCTCTTTCTTGTACTTCAGAAACAAAGCTCTAGATTTAGAATGAAAGGAATGGAACTAAGCATCACTATAAGCAATGATCTGGCTAAGATCATAACTGAAATTAGCTATTTCAGCTGTATGCACAGGTGTCAAATTTTTAAAGTACATTAGAAAGCTGTTAGGAAAAACAGATGCAATTTAAAATATTAAGACATTTTTCAAAGATTCCATGGATACTTTCCATAGCTGCTCTTTGATTTTATTATTAGCCATAAACTCCTTTTAAAAACTTTTTAAATAACAGGGGAATCCACAGCAGACAGGTTCCTCCACCAGTGACCATCTTCTTCAGCATATCATTAACTTTTATAATGAAAATACTGTAATTAAATCAGTTACCATCTTCCAGTACTTGATTGCCTCACTACATTGCCACTATATATGTAGAAAATTACCTTTCAGTTTATTGTGGCCCCAACAATTTCCTTACCCTTTTTCATATACAGTGGTACCTCGGGTTACAGACGCTTCAGGTTACAGCTCCGCTAACCCGGAAGTAGTACCTCGGGTTAAGAACTTTGCTTCAGGATAAGAGCAGAAATTGTGCGGTGGCTGCGCGGCGGCAGCGGGAGAACCCCATTAGCTAAAGTGGTACTTCAGGTTAAGAACAGTTTCAGATTAAGAACAGACCTCCAGAAGAACAAATTAAGTTCTTAACCCGAGGTACAACTGTATTTTAAACACTTTCTAGGCCATCTTATGCCACCAAGAGGGCACCTTAAGGATGTTTTCTTTATAAATTCCAGCAAAAGCAATTTATAAGGGTTGACCCCTTCTCAACTGATTTATTCTTCCCTCCACTATGATTCCCATGATGATTGGCCTGATACTTCTATTAAGGTTTTTCCTAAGCTTAATATCATTTGTGACACCTTGATGGCCTAGAAGAAACAAGCACCCCCAAAAGCTTCCCTGCCTAGTGCACTGGAGGTGACTATTCCCAGAGATAAGCAGCTACTGTACAGAAGCCTGCCCAATCCAGTATTTAACCTCCATGATGTGACTAATTATTTCTCTCATTGTTCAAATCAAATCAAATCAACACTTTATTGCAGTCCAAAGACCCACAAAACAATTTCAAAACTAGATACAGTTAAAACGACCAGACAGACAGAAGAAACCAAGACAGTCATTTTGTTTTATCTAGGGCGTAATGATCTTTGTTTCTTATAACCTCTGAAAGAAACTTTGCCACAGCCAGTGTAATATCATTTGACCTGTCTTCCAAAAGATTTCCCCGGCAAATTTGCCAGTAAGGGTTTGATCAGTTGATCCCTTGCTTGCTCATATTGCCCACAATGCAGTAGGATATGCTTCATACAATCAACGTCCTGAGAACATAAACAAAGCCTTTTCTGATAGTGGATGCCTCTCAGTCTGCTATTTAGAAATTCCGAGGGAAATACATTTGGTTTGGCTTTGGTGAATAAATGCTGATAGGTAGGTACAGACACATTCCTAAGGTATGAGGATATCTGAAAGTCGTACCCGTATTTGATTCCAGCTGCGACTGGGCTACAAATTACATTTCTGAGTTCACATTTGCCTGCTCTGGTACCTGATCTCCAACCCACCCATGACCACTCCTCTTGCCTCTGGCAAATAGGTTCATCATCTTACCTATATCCAACCTGAACTCCTTAGTGACCTTACACAAGCTAGGAGGGCCAAAGACTGACACAGACAACACATCTACACTTTATATATTTGCTGCGGGAAACACAGGTGTTTTCCACACCAGTCACACTATATAGAACTTCCTTGAGTATTCTGCCATATTTTATGAGCCAATCATTCTGCACCAAACTTCATGCCAGTTTTAGAGTGCTGGAAATTATAGCATAGACTACAGGCTACACAGAATATGCAACAGTTGGATATTCTCATCTAAACTAACTTTCCATAGTCAATATTTTCAAGTTTCATTCAGCATGTACTTTCTGACTTTAATTTTCTTAGCCATATGTTTGAGAATTTACAAGGGAAATTCGGGGGGTGGGGAGAACCCAAAGCTTTTGTAAGCATACTATTTTTCAACAGCCTGCTAAATCTTGCAATACATGATATGGAAAAGTTAAGAGTAAAGAATTATAATTACCAGGTGCTTTTCAGTTATTTGTAGGGATGTGGAAGATAAAAGGGGGAAAGTTTCTAACTTTGACAAATGAACACACTTCAGTTTTCATAGGAATGTAAGCTTATTATTTTTGGAGGTGACATCCAAATTGAACAGCAGTGGATTGTTCAAAATGCTGTTGTGAGGTTAAGGAAGTTTGCTCTGTCAACATAACTTGCTAGCATATTTGTGGCAATAATGAGCAATCTATTCTAATTGCTGTTCCCTTTGACCTGCACTAGTTTTTTAATGGGGACCCTACACTCCTTTCTTAAAGGGATTCTGCAAGGAAAATATTTAATTGCCAATAAAACACAGTTGTGTAAAAACTTACTGTTGACACAGAACATTTTGCAGAAGTGAAGCCATTTTATTTTTATCTAATTCATACTAAGCTTTGTGGGAGTCTCTCTTTGAGCTTGTTTTCGCACTGTTTTCCATTTCTCTGACTGAAAAACAGCATCCTCAGTAATGACATTTCTACGGTAATAGAACCTGCAGCAAAATATAACTACCATTTTGAGTTTCACCATACTACAGGTTCAGTAATAGAAATGAGTAATTGACAATAGTACTTAGATTCCTGAATGTATAGTAGAGCAACCTAAATTAACCAGTCTGGAGTGATTCTCTGGAGCTCTGTGGCCCAGTACAGACAACCAATTTATGCAGTGTAAGATTCTCTAACACGGTATGTCTTGTTATGATTTTTCTGCCACACATCCCAATGTATGATAAAAGTTGAAGATTTTATCAAGTGCTCCACATTAGTCACTTGGTAAGATGCACCTAAAACTCAGTAAAATACAGAGATATGATCTTTTAAAAAATAAAAAATAGTATGGTATGGCTAAATCTACACATTGCTAAGAGTGTACTTTCAGATGCATGCTTACAACTGGCTATATATTAGTAAGCAGATGCCACAGAACTTAGGTGCATAGAATCAAAGTCAAGGCCCTCTTGAGCACCTTCTCAGGAACTGAGTACGTCCTAAACTATCTTACTATCAGTGCAGAGAGTACACCAGGGAGGGGGCTACGGACTGCAGGAGAACTGCTTGTCTTTAGGCCAGAGCTTGGCCCTTTAAAAGACTCTAGTTTTCCTCAAGGAATTGAAGCTTAGCATAGGCGGGCTGGAGACAGAGGCTAAAAGGCTTCACTTCACTTCCAACACTTGTTGGAGCAAGTTGTTCACTAAGAGCTATCCATGGTGCTGCCACGACTTATTGTCCCCACCTACCCTATGGGATTACTTTGATCATTTCAAATGCTATAAAAAATTTCATTGTTTATGCTATTGCTGGTCCCAGTGGAATTCCCTCCCACCAGATGTCAAGGAAATAAACAACTATCTGACTTTTAGAAGACATCTGAAGGCAGCCCTGTTTAGGGAAGTTTTTAATGTCTGATGTTTTATTGTATTTTTTATATTTTGTTGGAAGCCGCCCAGAGTGGCTGGGGAAACCCAGCCAGATGGGCGGGGTATAAATAATAAATTGTTGCTGTTGCTGTTGTTGCCATCATTATCTAACTTGCAACCAGTTGCTACGCTATCTGTTGGATCCCCAGAAGTGAGTTGGGTTGCTTCACCTTTCCCCTAGATCAGGCATAGGCAAACTCCGGCCCTCCAGAAGTTTGGGACTACAATTCCCATTATCCCTAGCTAACAGGACCAGTGGTCAGGGATGATGGGAATTGTAGTCCCAAACATTTGGAGTGCCGGAGTTTGCCTATGCCTGCCCTACATCTTCTCTTTTCCATTTTTGCATTGTCAATAGTCTATTGCAAAACAGCCTGCTCTCCTAAGTTCTGCTCCTCATCACTACCTCTTGTAAGCACCCATTGTGAACTAGCTGAGCTCTCAACAGGGCCTGGTCTCCCAGCTCCCAACTTGAAATATCTGGTACCTTCATTACATAGTGTTAGGGTGTTAGTTCATGAAGCAACTTCAATGTAAATGAATCCAGAGAGCTCATTTTGAGAAATCCAGAGCAGTAACACCAGAAGGTCAAGACCCTGGAGCACTAACTGGGCTCTGTGGGAATGTCTGCAAAGGACCTCCTTGATTTTCCTCAGTAATATAAATATTTCATTTTCATAGAAATTACATACTACATCCCTATTTCTCACCCACCAAAGGAAGGTTTTAACAGCAAAGCATGCCAGCAATTCCTCATTTTAAAGTGCAGTGTTACTTTAAATACTTTGGTACATTTTTCATGCACTAATATTACAGATTCTTATTAATGGTCAATTAAAGCTTACATCCTCACTACGAATTATTGAGATAATGGTTCTGTGCCCACTAATACAGCCCTTTTCTTCCCAATTACGATTCAGTTTTCTCTTGTAGACCAAAAATCTTTATACATTTTTTCAGATCAGTAAAACTTACATTAACATACATACACACACTGATTCCATAAGACAAGGCAGTAAGATGAAAAATTATTTTGAGAGAGTGCAAGAGGAATATTGATATATTTCTGAGAGTAATGAATCTACTTGCTTCCCAAATACAACTAATGTTGAGTAAGCAAGGTAATGGTAATTCTGAGAAATGGATTCACCTTGATACATCAAATTTGTGAAACATCTCTTCTTCCTTACTTGTAGCCTGTTACTCTGACCTCATATCATTACACTGTAAAAGGCAGAAATGGAAGAATAGCACACTCAGTAATAGTAATGCTTGAAAGCAAATAAAATTTCTGGATTAAGTAATCTTTATCTATTCATTCTGCTGGACTCATGTGAATGTTACTCTTACTCTTATTAAGACAAGAGAGGAAGGGAAAGAAGGTGAAGGCAATCAATAGTGAGCAAGAGCATAGTGCAGTCTTTCAATTCCCAAGACCAGCAATCAACCCCTGCAAGAGACTTTGATTTATTTAAAGTATTTTAGGAAGTTATTAGGGCGACACCCTCACAAATCAACAAACACACAAGAGCAATGCTATATATAGATATAGCCACATTAGCAATAATACAAAAGTGTTTAAAAAACCTGCTCTATAACACATAAGCTAATGACAGTCTCAGTTAAAGGCAGCAATGAAGAAGCAGGTCTTCAGTGCTTATCTATTGATGCAAGGAGCTTTCTTTAATTGGTGTCATGTTCACATGTTCACGCTATTGTGAGATCAGCAATTGCCACATGACTGCAACTATAAATACAGTGTCATTGCATCACACACATGGATTCCATTCCAGAGGCAGTGCACATACACAAAACTGTGTATAGACAATGTTTACGTGGCTGCTAGCTGGCAGGGATGGAGAGCCCCAGTGGAGCCCCTCTCCCTGTCTCTGCTGCCTTTCCTCACTCCTTCACGCAAAACAGATTGCTTTCCCTCCTCTCTGAGGGAACTTGGGAAACACCAACCCAGCTCCCTCAGCTGCAACAGCCAGTGGTGAAGTGGCAGTGGGGTGTTTAGCTCCAGCAATGGTGCAGTGGTTGCAGTGGAGGAGGCGTAAAGACAAAGTTGGAAGCAAGAAAGAAAGAGGTAGAGAGAGAGAGAGAGAAGAAGAAGAAGAAGAAGAAGAAGAAGAAGAAGAAGAAGAAGAAGAAGAAGAAACTGAAACTCAGCTCCCTCAGCTGTGAGACTAACAGGGAAGTGTTGGAGGAAAGTTAGAAGGGAGGAAGAGAGAAGCAGACAGAGAGAAAGACATGCAGAATCTGCAGCTTCATTCCAGCCTTTTTCTTTTGCCTTTTGCCTTCATCTCCCTCTGTCTGTCTCACTCCTCCTTCCTTCCACCTTCATCTCTCCCCAACTTGCCACTTCCCCACTGGTCTCACAGCCTAGCGGGCCAGGTTTCTTCTTTCTCTGTCTGCCTCCCTCATCTTCCCTTCCCGTCTTGAAGCCTCCTCATCTGCAACCATCACCCAGAAGGCAGCAGCTGCCACCAGAGCCAGGCATGTGTAATTGTATTTATGCATGTTAAATGTGCCTACACTATATCTGTATTCATTTCAGTTTGCTAAAACACTCTAAACATACAGCACTGCCTTATTTGGGATCTTCAGTACAGCGGTACCTCTGGATGCGAACGGGATCTGTTCCGGAGCCCCATTCGCATCCTGAAGCGAACGCAACCCACGTCTACGCATGCGCGGATCGTGATTTGCCACTTCCGTGCATGCACGTCTGTGCATGCGCGAGTGGCAAAACCCGGAAGTAACGTGTTCCTCTACTTCCGGGTCACCACAGAGCGCAACCCAAAAACACTCAACCCGAAGCTACTTCAACCCGAGGTATGACTGTATAGGGCCCTTAACTAGAGAATTAATCAACTTATTGAGTGCCTCTGATGGTATGCTACTGCTGTGCTCTGCCCACACCCACACCAGATAATGAAAATATATAAAGCTGTGGTAATTAAAGACAGTGAAGGTCACTGGATTAGCAAGATCTACAATACATCTCTGGCTAGATTTTGCCAGTCACTGCTCTGTCAACTTTAATTCAAAAGAGGCATTAATCAGAGTTGCAGGCTACATTACTATTCTGGCATACAGTGAATGTGTGTGTGTGAAATCTGAACTTCTTCTTATACACCCCCCTCCCAAGAAGCTCTTCCCTTTTGAATAAGAATGATATAAGCTATCTTCATGATATGCAACATATCAGCAAACTCCTGGAGGTGGAAGTGGAATTGCATCTTCTGACCCTCCCATCTGACTTTCATATATGAGTTGTACCTTGTGCACCGTCTATTACGTGTACAAGCTATATGTGTATAGGTCTGATCCAAAGGATCTACACTCTGAAAACTCTATGTCCAACCAAGTTCACCCCACCCCTCGACTTCTTCACAGGCCCCTTTGATTTGTACACAGATCCCTTAAAGTGCCCCAAAAGCTGCATTTTCCCCCGCCCAGCTGCTGTTTCAGGCCTCACTGCTGATGAAGTGATTCCTAGTCCACAAAGGAGTATGCTACAATGAGGCCTCAACACAATCCAAAGCACTCCTCTCTGGGAACAAGCCCCAATAGTGGGACTTGCTTCCAACTAAACAGCAAAGTGTAGGATTGCACTGCATATCGATAGTTTTTAAGGTGGTATAAGTTTTTTATGCATTTTTATTACATTTGAAGCAGCCTTTTTTTTCAAATAGCAAACACATTGTGTGCATGACAGACATGTATCCCCTATGTATGCACATCCAGGAACAATACTTCTTGGTAAATGCATACGGCTGTGTGCTGAAAGACATTAATAGTCATTCACACTTTATCTGTTTGCTGATGGAAACATTTAAGGTAACACAGGTGACTCATAGTGCCTGCAACTGTAATGCTTACTTCATGCACTCCTTCTCCAGGAGAGGATCAATGACAAGTGTGTGTTAAAAGTTAAAGGCTGTCTGCCAGCAGCACCTGAATTGTGTGAAGATAGTAGAACCTTTAGTATTTCTGGGAGGTGTTGGAGTGTTTACACTGGGGGAGAAAATGTCTGTGATCATCACACATTATTATTTATAAACGACCAAAATGCTAGGTGCAATAAAAAAATTAAAACTAAAACAGATACTGACCATCAACTTACTAGCTAAAAATAAGATACAATAGTGAGCAAAGGAAATAAAATAGAAGGAGTTCACCTTCCTGATGACATTTTTTACACACAAACTCATATATCCTACCTGGAAGACTTTTCTTTGTAGAAATGTCATCACATATGAAGTAGCTCAAAGCTAGAACTGTTAAAATATATTTTTCTGCATTCACCAAACTCACAAAGCCCTCAATAAATGCACTAAAAGGTCCTAGGACCCAACAAATTGTAAAGATACATGACATCTCAGAGCAATGAAAAATACCCTTGAAGCAATGAAGAAGCTATTATACTACAATGCTCTACTGTTTCAATACTTTTAGAAACTCTTACATGAGCTTTTTCCTGAATTTGAAAAACGTAGCTGGGTTCAGGGGGAAATAGGTTGTCACCTTCTCATGTGGCCTTGCACAAAAAAATATATTAAAAAAATAAATCACCCATCCTGAGAAAATGGAAAAAAAATGTCCAGGAATGGCAGAAATGTTAGCAAGCAGTTAAACTATGCTACATAACTACAAAGTATAATGTGATCTTGCTTATGAGTTAGCTTCATCCTTTTTAGTAGTGTGCATCAACACAAAGGCCTGAATTAAACGAATCAAGTGTGCTAGTAGAAGCCAACACAAGCGCTCCCACTGGTGCAATGGTGCTTTCCCACCTCTCCCCCAAATCTGCTCAGAAATGCGAGAAGAACTCCCAGAACAGTACATGGGGGAGGAGAGGAAAGATCACTTGACTTTGCAAGCAGGAATGCTTGCACTCACAGAGCAATCAGAAGAGCTGACATCCCTTAACTTCAAATCCTACACATATTTACTTTGAAGACACTGGTAATGAAATGGACTTACTTCCAAGTAAATATGTTTTGGCCACTTTCAGAGATGAACTTTTTCAAATCTGTTCCTACAAAAACTGGAAGAGAATGGCTTTTTGGTCTCTCTCAGATGAAAGTTCATGTTCAACATAGATCAGGCATAATAAAACATACCAGAGATTATTTTCCATGCTTTTATGTTATATTATGCTTTACCATTGATGTTTTGTAATGTGTTTTTAATGTTTTACACTGCCCTGAGATCTTTTGATAAATAGCGGCATATAAATTGAATAAAAATAGTAATAAATAATAATATTGATACAAAGTTATTTTTTCCAATCAGGTTCCTTGTAACTGTGTTAGTGAAGTGAGAGGAAACTGTTCCATTCCCCTCGAAACAGAAAATACTTTTCCAGCCTTCATTTTTTTAATTCACAACTAATGCTCTTTTATCAAAATAATATGCATTAAAAACAAATTGTGAAGATGACAAAGAAAATGAAAGAAAATTCCATGCCGCAGTCAAGCAATGTCAGTGCTGATGACATGGAAGTAAGTCAACAGGGAAAAAAATCTGTGGAGATGACAGCATGACAACAGCAGGGGGCGGGAATTATTACAGTTTCATTAGGGCTGAAGCATAGAGGAAATTTAACTTGATGGCTTGGCACCCAAGTCAATTACTCATCCATAGTTGTCTGGCTATTGATCAAGCACTGACTCAGCATAATTCATCATTCTCTGTTAGCATGTAAGAGGCAAAAAGGCACACTTTGAAAGCAGATGGTAATGCAGTAAGAACAGAGAGGATCCTTTATTACATTAAAAAAATTCCTCCATTGCATATGGTTCCTTTTTGCCAAAACTGGTCAGGGTATAAAACTCCAAATTTATCCATTTTGATAGGATCAAAAATGTAGGCTGAATAGCAGCTAATGACTGTAACTTGTGTCAAAATAATCCACTGCCTTGGAACCCCACAGGTCCTGAAGTACAGTTCTGAACTGAATAGATTTTGACCTTTGTAATTTTAAATAAATTAGCTGCCATTATACTGTGCAATAAGTTGCCTTTGTAGAAAACAGAACTTATTTGACATGCACACCATAACTGTGTATGTATTGGTATCCTAACCAACGTATGAGAATTCCTTTGCTTTCATTTTCTATGGATTTGTGAATTTTAAAAAGAGCAAAGAAATGAAGAGATGATTTGGGCTAGAGATGAATGTACATTATTTATCATAGTGCTGATCCGTAATTTAAAAAGAAAACACCTGCAGCCATATTTCACTTTGATCATAACTTCATAAGCAGATTTACTTTGATTTTGTTCAAATAAGTAGACCTTTTTATGACCTAAACTTGTTTAGTGACAGGGAAATGAAGTGTGCTGCCTACTGCTTGCCAGTCAAAAAAAGTAGGGCAAGATTCACTGTGTACTTTGAAGAATGATTTGCTAGTGACTTTCTAACACAACAGTTATGGTAGCACAGGGGAGAGAACATCCTTGTAAACAGACACTCCCATAATCGTGTCTATGGCAAGAATCACTAGGTTTGCCAATATTAAAAGCCATCTAATATTGAGTCAGACCATCAAGTTCAGTGATGTCTACACTTAGCAGCAGCTCTCCAGGGTTTCAGTCAGGGGACATGACATTCTGAGTTGCTGGTCCAGACCCTTCCCTAGAAAAGGATATGTCTGCTTGTGAGATTAATATAGGGCATGGTAGTTTGCGAACTGAGAGAGATTTGTGTTTCCCTATGTGGCATGCTCCCTCACATACTCAAGAGCTGCCATTCCTACAGCTCCTTGGGCATAACCCAAAGGGAAGAGCACCTGGTGGGAGGTAGAAAGCACCAGGATCCCAGGAACAGTGGGAGGGAGTGCTGCTCATAGGAATTACAGGCCAAAATTATATGTGAGTAAATGTCTAGTTTGCTCTGTGTCACACACATCAAACGTAAAATGTAAGATGGTTAAACAAAGGAAAAAAGAAGCAAAAGAATACCAATAAATCCTCTCATTTTTTTCAAAACAGACAAGGGTCACCTCCAGGCTGTTAGTACTTTGTGGGAGGTATTAAATCACATTCTAGAAATTTAGGTCTGCACATTTAAACTGAATTAAAGCACACTTGCACAGCAAATCCACTTTTTAAAATAAATTGCCTTTCTAAGGTTAGGACAGCGGCAAAAAAAATGCACTAAAAAGTGTGGGATAGATGATTGATGGGATGACATATCACCTCCATGCAAGCAATGAAGATGAAAACTCACTGTCGTATAACCTCCCTACAAACAAATCAGAATGAACACTTAAATTATAGTGAGCATTGATTGTAAGACTGCATAAGCTTTGCACAAGACAATCAGAAAAACTGCTTTAAAAACAGGTCATCTGAAGGAGTCCAAACATTTTCTGCAGTCTAGATCAGGCAGTATGCTACGGAAATAGATTAATAAAATCAAGATGAAAATGATTTCAATATAGTGGTACCTCTGGTTACGAACTTAATTCGTTCCGGAGGTCCGTTCTTAACCTGAAACCGTTCTTAACCTGAGGTACCACTTTAGCTAATGGGGCCTCCCGCTGCCGCCGCCACTGTGGAGTGATTTCTGTTCTAATCCTGGGACAAAGTTCTCAACCTGAGGTACTACTTCCAGGTTAGTGGAATCTGTAACCCGAGGTGTTTGTAACCCGAGGTACCACTGTATAATGACAGTGTCTGTGGCAACCAATGATGAAGAAAAGCTGCTAGATGCATCATGAGACACCAACGTAGCGCTTTTAGAAGACAGTTAGGTAATATTACCACTAGCATGACTACATTCAGAAGAATGTTCAACAAAGAGCAGGAGTGGTACACTTCTGGATTCATGTTTTTTCAAAGGCCTAAAAACATAATGCGTTATTCATGATTTTGCAATGGAAAAGGCCAGATAAGTAAAGTTGTAAAGTGAAATGGTTTATTTTGCAAATGTGATTGTCTATTAGAGCAAGAAACAAAAAATATACCTTTATATGGACAAACCAAAGTTGCAAAATAGACAAAATAGTCTGCATATTATGTTAAACAAAAAGGGGAGGGTGTTGGGATATAAGAGAACTGCCTCTGTATGAGTCATATTGTAACTGAGAAATGTAGAACATGCAAGTATTAAAACAGATTTTTTTTTCTTTCTTTCATGACTCATAAGACTGCATGTGCAGTGTGATTGTGGAAGATGGGGTGGTGGCGATTGTACAAGTTCATAGTAGGCCTCAAAAATGATGCTTGGACCCAGACATGGTTTACCTGAGTGCATGCATTAAAAATAAATAAAACCAAAACTGTGCTTGCCATGAATATGCCGTGAGTGCACTTGCAATTGCCATTTATGTCCTGTTACCTAGACCAGTTTGATACAGGGTGAGTCCTTTAAAAGAGGCCCCGTGGATACAGAGTACACATGTTCCACGGGGCCTCTTTTAAAAGACTCACCCTGTATTTTCTGCTCTAACTACTTCACTGCTAGCACTGAGTCCAGGGAAGGAGCTTGGAGAGACTCCTGAGCCCTTAGGATGTGGCATAAGATGACCCCACTAGTTACATCTTTCTACCACCGCCACCTTGAAAACCAGTTGCACATCATTTCTGCACTGCATAGGGATTTCTGCTTAAGGCTGGTGCAGCACCGTCAATGCCTGCTAGCAGCCAAGCTTAGGAGGTGCTGCAGTTTCCAGCACTGAAGCCTGAATGTGGAAAATAATGCCAAGCATCTACACTCTTCTGCCACTGCTCAAGCAGTTAATGAACGTGCTTGTTTTATTGCCATATAAGCTGTGTGTGCCTATAAACCAAAAGGCAGATTTATCAAGAAGCAGGACTTGATCAGCAACTGCAGAAAACTGCTGGTCAGCACCAAGCCCGTGTGAACAAGTTTGGCCTTCAAGTGTATTATATATTGTAAGTGGATTGCTGAGGTAAATGTGCCATCAAGGATAAATCATCATTGTGTGGGTGTAGGTGACTATGGTCTGGCTCTGATATTTCCTGTGCATTTATTAAGTAGAAAGAGAAGGCCAAAAAGCTGAAGCCAAGTTTGTTTCCTTCTGTACTCTGCATTAGCTTGCCTTCTCTTTCACATCCGTAATCAGTGCAGAAGCTGTTGATTGAAAGGTTATTATTGCATGCTGTCAGAAGTAGAAAAAGAAGGTATTTAAAAAAATCACAAAGAATTGTGGGTTGTGGATATTTTTCCTACTGAAATGCTTATATCCCAGCCCCTCCCAGGGCAATTGTTCCTCGGGGACTTGTTATGATGCAAGAGTATTTTTTTAAAGCATGGTAGAGTAAGTAATTTCCCTTTGGGCAAGGAAAACATAGACGCAGACTTGGAACATGGGTGTCTATTTCCCCCCAAAAGCAACAGTAGGTTCCGCAGCACAGCTAGAGAACCTAAGAGCAAGGTTCAAGAGAAAACAAAAATGATTTTGCAACCTATAGCAAACTCTGGGAAAAAACTGCGAGAGAGGTATTACTTAGATGTATGTGTCTGAACTCAAAAGAATTTGTGAATTTGGCAATATTCTTAGACTCTGCAAGATCAAGTTTATGACCCTGTCATTATATGGGCTGTCAGAGCGAGCAACAGAACTTGATAAAGGAGCAGTTGATAAAATAAATCCCTTACGTTGCATCTTTTTTTATAAATATGATTGGGATTACCGGATCTGTGACCATACAATAAAATTTGTGTTATATCATACGAGTGGGAAACATTGCTCTGTTTTATGATGCAAAGTAGGCTTCTTTTCAAAAGACATTTTTCCTGAGGTGCACCTTCCTTTATATGTTTTAAAAAGCAAAATGAATTTCCACAGCAACCACCATCTCCACAGTAGAATAATTCTGGAATAAACTCTTTCATTTACACCATTCATTTTAGAGCCAAACTAGATCCAACAGTGCAGTCACAGGTTTCTTTTCATGTGCCTATCCTACAAGATACATATGTTCATACAGGGAGGAGGAGGACACGGAAACATTCATCATTACTACATTTTACCACACCCCAACTCATTGATCCAAGATTGAGGGAGAAGGTAGAAAGTGGTGGGGCTCAGGTTCAGCATCCCTCTCATTTGTACTCATATGACCCTAGTAAACTGCCTTATACTATGACTGCTTCTCCAACTAGCCCAGTAATGTTCACTTTGATTGGCAGCTGCACTCCAAGGTATCAAAGCACAGGAACTTTCCCATTACTTGCTACCAGATTCTATTAACTAGAAATGCCCAGGACCACAAGCTTCCAACCCCTCAGTTATAGCTCATTTCACTATTAAAATCAAACCTTCCCCCACCCTGAATGATGTGGACACATGAGCTTCTTTGTGTCTACTCTGACCCCTAGGCAGGCTCTTCAAATGCATCATTGCAGTTCCCACCATCCCTGACCACTGGTCCTGTTAGCTAGGGATGGTGGGAGTTGTAGGCCAAAAACATCTGGAGGGCTGACTTTGCCTATGCCTGTCCTAGATTATGGGGCCCCCATGGTGGTGATTTGTGAAAAGAAAAATCTTGTATACACAAGAGCAAAATACAAAACTAATGAAATGTGTTGTTTGGTTTTCTATGGGCACTGTATTAAGGAAGCCCTGAGTTGCCCTGTCTAAGGAATACTAGGGTCATACCCATGCTAAATAATTTGAAAATGTATCTTTTTTGGGGGGGTGCCTTATTTTATTTCTACAAATTGCATTACACTGTTCAAAGTCATCACCTGAAAGACGTAAAGAGTCTTTGAATCAAACATATTTATTGCATAATTTTGAGATAATGCATGCAGCATCCCACTCCTGATATAAATGGTGTGTGGCATTTTTCTGGATAAGATTTCTCTTTCTCCTAAATGAGGGCATTTTCAAAATAAGCTATATAAAATGAGAATGAGAGAGAAGTAACTCTAACTAGAGAATGGTTCCTTCCAACTCTAATTATCCACAGCTAGCTTTTCTTTGCACTAACCAGACTCTTAATGAGAGCTGTCATAGCTGAATAAAATGCAATCATTAGAAGTACTGTAGCATTAGTAATTATGCCATATGTGAATGTGTCCTTGCAACAGTACTTCACAATATTTAAGCCAGTACCGTTCTGCCACCAGCAATGTATTGAGGACTCTCTTAACTCAGAGAAGTGGGATATGCAATTATGCTTTTTAATTAAGATTTGCTCAGTGTCTCCAGAGCAAAGCCTCCTACTACTCAAGTGGGGTGGGCTGACGTACATAACATTGATAATGAAATCTTATTCTGAATTGCTGTAGACAGCTTTGCAACTTTGAACCGATAGAGATGATAAAGCACGCTCAGCAAAACCACACCCACAACCCACACAAGGGTGCACAATTTATTTGTGAAATAGCTATACAGTATAGGCCAATGTTTAAATCATAATGATACTAATGGTATGTTCTTCAATATCTCATTGTTCTATATAACATTTTCTTTAGTTTTGTCAACTGGCCGGGTCGTTCCTCCTCAGTTCTCTCCCTTGCCACATACACATACATTCAATCCCTTCTCCCCCTTCCCAGCTAGTTCCTCAGAGTTTTTGTTGATAAAACTGGCACTCTAAAGAAAGACCCTTAGGGATTATTTCACCAATTCAGTAATTCCATTTTTGTTTCAGTTTCCCATTCAGAAAATAGGACAATCTATCTTCTTTCTTCTGCTGCTAACATTAAGCATTCATCATGGGTAACTATATTTCTTACTTTGCCAATGGGCACCTTCCCCTCACTGCAATAGTCAGTAAATTATGCTTGTTTGTCCTGAATGACTTATATTTCACACCTTCATCAGATTTAATTCAAATGCAAAACATCTGCCCATGAATGCATCGGCTACTCTTCCATGTATATTTAATTTGCTATATTGCTGTAAGATCTATCATAAAGACAGTCATGCATGATATTAAATGCAGTTTATGATATAAGAATGTCATTTGTTTAATTTGTTTTAAAATAATTCACCTCTGGCGTATTTCACATTATAATTATGTTAATACCATTACTCTACTCTGCAATGTAGTGGTCTTGTGTCTTGCACAAGGTGACTTCTTTTCACACATCAGACAATTAAAAAGCTGCTGTCAAAGAAGTGACACAAAATTTATTTTGTAAATTAATGACCTAAAGGGATTAAATGAGCGAGCTGGCCCAAATGGACTTCTGACTTTAGAGAAAATTTTGCTATTATGACTGACAAATGCAGCTGTCACAGATAGAGACCAGATTTGAACAACACAATTGAACAATTGGTGAATATTGTGTTGATCAGAGGCATACATGGGGTTCTTTGCATCCTTGGAAAGGAGCTGTATCAGCAACCCCGCTCAGGAAAAAAAATATTTTACTTCAATAGCCACATTAGATATTACTATTTTTTATGTGGCCCAAGTACTTGGAGAGAGGGTGAGGTGAGGAGGAAGGGCAAACAAATTCACACGTCTTTGTGTCACGGTGCAAGAAGGACAGGAAGTATCTCCCTTGTTTGATCTCACCACAACAGTGGCATTGCATCACTACACACACATATGGTCTATACACCATAGTCTGATACATGATTTTTGCACCTTCCTCCGCTGGGCCTGCACCTCTGGAGCGGGCCAGTTTCACCAACCCTTAGGCATGCCTCCGGTATTGATGATACTGACGATGTTCCTGAGTAGTGTGAGCTGCCTCCAGTTAAGTGTTCAGGATGTGTCAGTGGATTGCTTTCACTCAGCACTGCCTTCAAGTCAGGTTGAACAGTTGACTATGGGGACCTTTTCCCTTCCCACAGTAGCATATTTTTTTGAATTGCTTGAATCATCTGACTTTTTTTGCTTTGGCCATTTTTGTGTGTGGTGTACTATGGTCTGAATTGCACAGGTGGGTGTATGTAGCACAGGCATAGGCAAACTCGGCCCTCCAGATGTTTTGGACTACAATTCCCATCATCCCTGAACACTGGTCCTGTTAGCTAGGGATGATGGGAGTTTAGTCCCAAAACATCTGGAGGGCCTAGTTTGCCTATGCCTGATGTAGCAGATGATAAGCATGCATGGGCCCAAGGAATCCTAGTTCCTTAAAGAGTGACATTTCCAGGGTGAACCGAAAGTGGTTTCAGAGTTCCTTTCTTACTGCTGAAATTTGCATTTCCCATTTCACTTGTAATTTGCACTACTCATTTCACCTGTAGACAGCAATTCCAGCAAGTACCTAAATTTATATTTTTCTAAGTCACATCTCTGGAAATTAAAAGGTCTGAGGAACGACATCTAGTTCTACCCATCATTTCCCAAACTACTGCTCCTTTCTTTACACTGTGATTTCCAACTTCTATAGTTAATATGATGCATTCACAAAAATCCCTATCTTCTCACAGTTTTTCTTCTCTACTTCTGTGTTAATTAAATACACAACTAACTTTCATATCTGGTAAAAGTAAGTAGCATCTAAAAGAGGGACATTATTAAGAGCTTATGGAGAAACACACTAACCTTATATCAAAAGTTTTGATGTTAGAGGTAAGGAATTAACAAATTCCAAAAGAGCAGTTCCCAAGCTGTTTTACAATCCACTAAAATCAATGAGATTTGCATAAAAGTAGCACTTGGCTGACTTTGCCTTCTAAATGCTTTCATAGGACATGTTTAAGAACTCATAAAACTATTAATACATTTTGATGACCAGAAACAACAAAAGCAACCAACCCAATCTATATCTCATAATGGATTTGAGAGCTGAGACAAGAAATTCCACTCACACTCAAAGATGAAAATGGGATGGTAGTGGTATTTTTGCCCACAAATTCACTATTTTTTTCTCACTTCCACATCCTGTAGAGAAGCTGATCCTTAAGCAATACAAAATCTGTTGAAGAGGCAAGGCCTCTGTTATTACCCTGCCTTCAGATCTCATAAACAAACTTGTCACCTACTGACAACTTCAGCAAAGTTGATGGAGAACTTTTTTTATTTTGTTTTTATTCTACAGAAGTAACACTTTTGTCTTTCTAAATTCTATCAATAGGCAAACAGCTAATAAGATCAGTGTCGAATCATCCTATTTCAACAGTACTTTTGATCAAATGATGGCAGTTTCTATGTAAGATGTCTTTTTTCTTTAAACCTCAAAACAGCTTATTGGAACATCTTAAAAATCATTAAAAAGCCAGATCAGATCATCTTGTTCAGGACTGTATTTCAAACAGGTGAGAGGCAGATGCTTCCAAGAAGCCCAGAAGCAGGGCAATGGCCTCCCATGTTATTTGTCCCCCTGGAACGTATTCGCTCTTTACACAGAGGTTCCATTATTGTGGCTAAAAGTTGTTGACAATGCTATCCTCCAATTAATATGTATAATGTCCTTTTAAAGCCATCTAAAGCCTTTGTATCTTGTGGCAGCAAATTCTTAAATCAATTACGCAATGTATGAAGAAATACTTTCCTATGTCCTAAATTTCCAACCATTCAGTGTTA
This sequence comes from Podarcis erhardii, assembly GCF_964252035.2. Classification (NCBI taxonomy): domain Eukaryota; kingdom Metazoa; phylum Chordata; class Lepidosauria; order Squamata; family Lacertidae; genus Podarcis; species Podarcis erhardii. The sequence continues at coordinate 28,979,183 of NC_138509.1, forward strand.
CTGGATAAGTTCTAGTATTATAACAGGGGGTGGGGAATCTGTATCCACTTTCTCTATACTATTCATAATTTTGTTATGATTTTGTCTTCTTCCATGTCCCACTTTTTGTTTTTGTTTTGTTTTTAAAGTCCCAAAGAGAGGTAATTGAGTCCCACCCACCCCAGCAGTTTTAGTTACAGCTTTCTCCACAGAGGGGAAAATATGCAGCACTGTCTACTTTCTCTTGCAAAAGGAAAAGCAGCTAGAATGGTGTTGTGGGGGAGGGGGGTGATTTTCAGTCAGAAAGAATACCAGAGGAAAAGGGTTAAGAATTACACACAGGCACACATATATTCATAGCTATATAAGATTCTGCTCTTCCATGGTAGAATTGCAGCTCCATTTGGTAAAAAGGGGGAAAAAAATAAAGTGACTATCACAAACAGTTTGGACCTCCCATTTATTTATTTATTTGCTTTGTCAGAGGTGTGTGCATCAGAGAGTATGTCACCAATGCTATCTTATTTTTGGAGGCTACCATTTCCACTTACAGTGACATTGTATCGTATGTTGTTTTTCTTACATTGCCAAGTTTATTGAAATGTATGCCCTATTTGAAAAGATACAGCAACATCACCTCCAATATGCCCTTCCCTATCCTTTCTACAGATTTTTTTTAGGGATAACTGAATCCCATTGTTCACCAGGTCTCTGATATGTCCACTGTATCTATGCTCTCTATTAGTGCCATCTGTTGCCCTACCGTAGCTTTCAAGCTTCTAGAATTAGCATGTGCAGTTTTGCATGTTACACTCCTTTTAAACATACTGTGATTATTACTACAATAAAATGGAGTTTGCTTCTGCTGTCCTGAGGCTAAACACAAGTATCTGGAAATAAGCATTATTTTGTTGCAGAAAATGATAATTTATTCATAAGAAACAGAGTATTTGTATATGCCCAGATGTCTCCTCAAGCTATAACACGTGTTTTAGAATGACAAGAAATTTTATGTGATGAACAACATCAGCCCCAGTGGGCCCAAAATACCCATGCTGTCCCATAGTGTGCCCCCCATGGGTAGTCCTGCCCTAGCTGCATCACTGTTCTGAACATGATTTCAGCAAGCTATCATGGGACCAATATCAACTGACCGACCTATCCTCCATTAATTTCTATAACCTTCTTTAAAGCCATCTAACCCCATAGGCATCACATCTTGTGGCCGCAAATTTCACTAATTGATTTTATCCTGATTTAAGAACAGGATTTAGACTGGACATATTTGGGTACTGAATGATGTTATAAAATAATGGGGTGTCCTGATAAATAAACAACTAATCTCCCCTGGATAAATTGATAACACTTGTGGGTATGGTGGGCTGTGGCAGAGGTGGATTTAGGGCAGCATAACTGGTTCAGTCGCACTGGGTTCAGAGCCTCGGGGGCGCCACAACTATAATGTACAAAGGAAGGCAAGATGCAGGGGACACAGAAATTTGGTGTTGCACAGGGTGCCACTGAAATTTGAGGCCCCAAGGTCCACCACTGCCTGTGGTCTTACAGTCTCATGGTTACCACCAATAGCACCAATGATGGGCTGGTTCACAATCGCATCATTACCCACCAATCTGTCATGGGAGGCCTGCTATGGTTTACTTATCCCATCACTTTATTACTGTATGCAGTATCTATGCCACAAATTACATTGATTAAAAGTACCTACTATCATAATTGCTTGTATCTCACTGATGCGATCATTTAGTTTCATATAAATAATACTTTGTGTAGCTTTTATCACATACTTTACTGTATGAGATGAACAGTCCAAGAGACTACAGTCTGAAAGTCAAATACATTATAATTTATTTGCAGGTTAGTTATATAAGAATAACTTTAAATACATTACGATTGCCTTAAAGATGTTCCATTTACATTAATTATGTTACTGTTGCTTTAAAGAGGTCTCTAGACTTGCTCTATTTCTTACTCCAATGACACCATTAGCTAAATACCCTGCTAATCTCCACCTAAGTTAAGTCACTGGTTGTTTAGCAGACTTTACCTGTTCTCTCTTACAGGCATTGTTGAAGTTCATACTAGATGTCTGGTCAGGGACTTGCCGTTTCTTCAAGTTTAACTGCCAACCACTGACACACTGATCCAACTCTTCCCAAAGACTGCAGCTAAATTCATTGCCACTCTCGACAGACTTTCTTAGTTTCTGCCTTCAGTAATTTTACCTTTAAGGAACTGACTCCTCTCCCTTCAGCAGCTGCTTGGTACCGCAAGGATTTCTCAAGCTCCTGGCCCCGTTCTGGACCCCTCCTTTTCTTGTTGCTGTTCTCAGCTCCAGACTCTCTCAGGCTTGCTTCTTTGCCCCTCTTCACACTCTCCCCAAAACTGCCCATATGACAGAGCCAGTAGCAGCCAGCAGAGTAGTACCATGTTGCTCACATGGCTTCCCAATGCCATGCACTGCTGTTTGTTACTGGAAGGAAGAGAAGCAAAACCTTGGGGGGAACTCAGTATGGGGCAGTGTTGGGAAGAGAAGTGAGCAATGCTGGCCACTACTGGATTAGCCCTTAAACAGTCTTGAACTTGCCCTTTTATACTATGCATTCAGAACCCTCTAACCAACCACCAGGTTCTTGTTTGAATTCCACACTCTCTTTGGTCTAGATCTATGGACCAATAAATTTGAAAGGAATGTCCACAAAATGACCTATCACATTCTGCCCTTTTGAATTCCATTTAAAATCTGAATTCTACAGCAACTGCCATAACGGAAACCTCAGAAATTACCTACTCATCTCTTCAGCAATTCTATCAGTTTAACTGATTCTTGGCAGACCGCCAACTGAACTCCAGTACAATGGATGTCACCAACTTTGGTCAGGCCAGGTTTTCCCCTTTAACACAGTAAACTATCTACAGTCTAAACAGTGTTCAGTACAGAACAGAATTCTTTCATTTATACTTCTCAGAAAAGTAGTTTCTTCACAGAAGGTAGCCATCCCCACTCTCCCCCCCCCCCCAAAACCTTCTGAATTACTCACCAATATTATATGTTGGGTATTTATTAACATAGAAACAGAAGGAAAACAATCCTTAAGATATACTCAGTATAATGAAATGGATCTGTAGAATATAAAAGGAACTGTAACTTACCACAGGTTTCACCTCTGTTGTTTCACAACATTTTATATGCAGGTAATATATATGAATGTTTAATTTTTTTGGATTAAGTATAGTTAAAACTAGTGCAGATGGGTGGGTTTTTGTGTGTGGGTTTTTTTTAGTTGCAGAATGGCACTGCTAAACAAAGGGAACAATGGATTGCCCGAAGCCCTAAGAAAGCCTTTTAAGTATTTGAACACGGTCCTGGCTATTTCCATGCTAAATATTTTGCTGCTTAAGCAGCCACCTGTTCTGTTCCCTTTAGCTGCCCTTACTGAGGAGAAATGTTTAGGAAAAGCATCTGGAAAGTATTAACAGTAATGGTCCAAGAATAAAATTATGCACAAGTGATGAGGGCAAGATGCTTAGGCAGATAATTAGGCAGATGCTTCCAAATTTAACAAACTACCCCCCAAAGACAGTGGCCCTGCTCCAGTTAAGGGAGTAGGTGAAAAAGGCTTCTGCATCCATATCACTTACCTGGATGGGGAACAAAGTGTGTGAATGTGATTCCCTGGCCCATTTCTGCACCTAGTGCTGCACACATACAGCTTTCCTCCCCACGCCCCAAATCCCACATACCAGCTATTTACAATAGACAAAGTTTCCCATTTCTTGTCAAACCACTTGTGGTAATATTTTGCTCTTTTTTTAACAAGGGTTGCACAGCTGTAAACCTGCCTTTTTAGGCACCAGGAGCCTAAAGATCAATTTAAGGGTATCTGTCTTTGCTTCTGTAGTAAGCAACACATGGGGTGGGGGGGGACCTGGTGTGATACTAGTCAAAGAATAGAATGAGGGGAAACAAAACTTTGTTATCCATTGTGCAACCATGATATACTCTCCTGGCTTTGAAAGCACACACTGCCTCCAATAGCGGAGGCAGAACAGAGAGCTAATGCCATAGTTTAGCTGTATGAAGAAGCACTTTCTTTTGTCTGACCTGAATCTTCATTGTGTTCCCCAGTCCTGGTCTTATGAGAGAGGGGTGGGATTCTCTATTCACTGTGTCCATACCATGCATAATTTTCTACACTTCCATCACATTGCCTCTTCCTTACCTTTTTTGCTAAACTAAAAAACCCAAATTGTTGCAAACCCTCCTCCTGGAGGAGTTGCTCCATCCCCTTGATAATTTTCATTGCCCTTTTCTGAACCTTTTCCAACTGCACAACATCCTTTTCAGGATGAGATTGCTATAACTCTACACAGTATTCCAAGTGAGGTCAGACCATAGATTTGTACAATGGCATTTCTATTTCAATTCATTTCCGAATGACATCTAGCATGGATTTTTCCCTTTTCACAGCTGCTGCACACTGGGGCTGGATCTAGACACATCAAAAAGTGTTTCAGGAAAACGCATTGCAAACCTCAAACTGGGAAATCATGTTGGCAAAAGACAGAACTCCACACCACCATCTGGTGTCACAGTGTTATAACACATATAAAAAGCTTTTTCTTTACTAATGCACCTGAGTCCTGGGTCAAACATCTGCATTTAGCTATCCACCATGATCCCATTCCTGGTCAGTCACTGCCAATACGGACACCATGATACCATCCCAAGCACTGCTTTTTCACACAGAGTGTGGAAGATACAGAGAGCCTACATCTTTTATCTTGCAGATGAAAAAGCAGCTTGGCAAGAGTATTTCTGACTTGGAGAAAGGCCACAAAGTATAAATAGTTAAACAACATCTCTCCACCTGTCCTTATTCCACAGATAAATGTATCCTAGAATTCCCAAGTCATTTATACATGGAATAGAGCCATGATTAAGCAAAACCCCAAGCTTTTAAACAATGGCATGCTTACTGGAGTGTTTTCCCGACAAATTGACTGCTTGTGAATCTCTAAAAATGGGACATTTTTCATCAAGGAAATTAACAAAACACAAAAGCTTGGATCAATCCAGTTGCAATAAATGGAGAAGGTTGTTTAGAAGCAGAAAGCTCAAAAGTAAGGTTTAGATCTGTATTTCACTCAAAGAGTATGTTTTTCTACAGCTGGTAAAGCCAAGGGAAATAGTGTAGATTTGGGTTTTTCCTCCCAAAGCTGTCTGCTTGATTCATGCCTTCATCAAACATTTCTTGCATTGTTCCACCAGCACCAATTGTGCTGTTAGCTGTTGCATCATGCTTCACTTAGCTAAGCTGCCTTTTCCTTGTCCATTTATCCCTGCCCCCTCCCCGCCGTCAATAAGCTGCAAGGCTTAATGATCTTCCGGCAGACACAGGTCGTAAGATTTCTTCATGGACAAAACTGGCTTTATTTCTAAGCTACAAGTGTCAGGATCAATGTCATTCAAACCCCTGGGCCCATGAAGCGGTTATCACTGAATGAAGTATAATAAATGTGTCAGAAAGCACAATCTGGTTTCTCCTGCATGTGAAAAATCAGATTACTATAGGGGCAAACAGACAATAGACTAAATCCAGGGAATGTGTTACTGACACTATGTGTATCTAGGGACAGGCATTAGGACTGTGAAGTTTATATGATGATCAGGGGACAGTACATCATCATGCATCAAAGACAGAAGAATTAGCAGCGCTGTAATAGTTTGCAACAAGGCAGGACATATATTAGTTTTGTGGCACATCACTTAAGCTTTTATGCTCATTTCTTCAACTGAAATATTTAATGCTAAATTCCTTAAGTGGGTCCATTATGCTTTCTCTCTCTACTCCCATTATCTGTTTCAAAGGAAAAACATGACCAGCCCTTTTTCTATTCATAACTTTTCCCATAACTGACATGGAAAATTCACAGTAAAAATGAAACTGACAATAAGGGGGTGGGATACTTGTGAAGAGTGGCGGGGGGGGGTCTACCCCAGCATTTTATCCCTGAAAATATTTCTATTTGAATGAATTCACTAATATTTAGCTGAAATGTTCTATATTTGATAAATAAACCACCAATGGTGCAATGTTCACAGGTACTTAAATTGGTGTATGGTTTGTGAAATGCTCTGAAAGGTCTCCAGTGGTAAGGTAAATTGTGACAAAGGAGGTAGGCTCAAAAAGCATGGTATTTTTATTTTATTATTTTGTTTAGCACATTTCTATTCCCACTTTCCTCCACCATAGAACTCAAAGTAGTGGGCATGGGATTCCCAGAAGGTTTCCCATCCCATCACTGAATAGACTCACACATGAAAAACTCAGCTTCAAAATGTGCTTTCAGATGAAAATATGGGGACTTGTGGGCAATGTCTCTTATTATTTTTGTTTTAAATCTCTTTGCTTAATATAAACCATGCAACATTTCCAGGACTTGGTTAAATACATACATGTAATTAATATTACATTTCTTTATTAAACACTTTTAAATATACATGTTAGGAAGATCTAAGGAAGTATTTTTTTAGCAATGGCAGGTATCCTAAGATACTCTTTAGCAAGAAGACCCCCCAGACCTGAAGAGAAGACTTTCAGGGCTGCAGAGAGCTACAGGAGGAAGAAATAAAGCCTCTTTCAATGAACAGAACTCTGTTCCAAGGGAACAAACTGTCCAAAGCCTGTTTAACTGAGCATAAATCTAATAGTTTGCTGCAGAGAGAGAGAGAGAGAGAGAGAGAGAGAGAGAATGTTGTGTAACATTTATTTTCTTCAATAATTTCTTTTAAATAACACTCAAAAGAAAGCTTATTTACATATCACTTGGTGGGGGGGGGGAGATAACAAAAGCACAGCACTTTGGACAATCCACTTAAAAGCCCAGCAACTTCTACCACAGTAAATTATGTTCAGTTTGTTTTTTGGAGTGCTGAATGGCATTGTTTATGAATGTGGAAGATGAATTTGTCTCAAGTTTCCTTTTTATCTACAGAACAGAAGCCAGCTCAGTAGTTAGCTGTGACACTTCTAAAGAGGCAACAACAACAAAAGGAGCTTAACATGATTGTTTCTCATTGCTTATTTGTGTGATGGTATGCATATTTTAGTCACAAGACTGTTCATGTTCAATCTGGCATGAAATAAATTGAGAGTATGATTTCATTACAAATAACATCAAGTACCTTCTTAATATCAAAGTATATAAAATCTACTTGCTTTTTTCCATTAAGTGCACACATCTCTATAAAATTGCAATCAGATTTCCTAGTTTTATTGTTTATCTGATCTGAAAGCTGTTATGTAGTGAGTGATACTTGAACTGAAAAAAATAATACCTGAAAGAAACTGTCCTTTTAATATAGACATAATTTGCTTGCTGATGAGGACTTTATTTTTAATTCAGAAGACTATTAGTCCACCCAACTAAATCTTAACTTTGCCTTTTGTTCAACACTATTAGTTATTTTATTTTTTAAAAAGCTGCACAGATTTGTTTTATAGCTACTTGGTAACATTTTCAGTTTGAATGAGAGAACAGAAAGTAATAAAATAAAATAAAAATAGCTCTACATAAAGTTCCCAAAGATCTGTGTATTTTCCAAGTAAAATTGGAATTGAATCTCCCACTACTCCACTGCCATTCATTCCACCATACTTAATGTTCATTCAGAGACATTTGTACCAATTACTTTTATGTTTGACAGAGAAAGAGGAAACAGAGTTCAGCAGTGAAATGTTAGTTTCAGCTATGTAAAGAGTTTGGGGAACAGCAAGCCTCTGAATCCAAATTTTAACCGTAACTTTGATGGACATCACTAAAATTGAAACATCCAAGCAAATGACTTGGACAAGTTTAATGATGATCAGACTTTTTCACTTTTTACATTGAAGCTGATATAAGGAATTTCACCTGTTTTTCCCTATATGAATTATCTTCCTAGTGTCTAGATCTCTTTTATTTTCTTGTTAAGTTTCCATCCAAAAATACCTATGAAGTTATTTGCAGCTATTCATTTCCACAAATCAGGAGGGGGATAATTCTGTTTGTTCAGTGTTCAAAATACTTTTCCCAGAACATAAACTATCACATTACTGCCTGATAGGAAAACTATTTTCTTTTTTGAAGCTGCAGGCTCACTCAGTAGTTTGTTTAGAGCAAATGCCAGCCCATGGGAACAGCTCTTCCATTGATCTGCAGACTCTTCCATACCCTGGCAGTTGATAGTGATGGTGGAGATAGACACACATTTTAAATATAGTGTCCATTTCCATTAAATGTAGTGGAAACGGAACCCGTGCATGAAATGGTCGCCACCTGTACAGGCATGATTTTCTGAAGTTTCTTCCAAGAATGTGTATAATATATTTTAAATGTTCTCTCAGTATTCCTCAACATAACTCAGATAAGCAAGACACCTGCTAGTTATAGAGATTACTTTAAAAGCATTATACAAGCTTCTATTACTTCCCTAGGATTGCATAAACTAGCACTCAGACAGCACAAAGCAGGCAAATATTGTGTGGAAAAGGCAAAGCGAACAGACTCCAAAAAAAAATCTTGCACTTCTCTTGGCATAACAGCTACAATCTCTTTCAAAAGCCAAGGACACAAGCATTATCTACAAATAAGTATATTTATAACTCAGATATCACTGTGTATCTTTCCCATTTTATCTGGATCTGACATTTATATTTGATAGTTATCCAGTCATTAACGAACTTGGATTGTTGCCAACTGAAAAGGGGGGGGACCCATAAAATAATAGGGTTGGAAGGAATCCAAAAACAATCTAATCCAACCACTGCATTAAGAGTGCATTCAGAGAGAGATATGGCACACATACATTATTTTTCCTTGCTGTGCATGTAGCCCATGCCATTGATTAGGGTAAAACCTTATAAATCAAAATGTATTGCTATATGCCCATAACAAAGCATTGGAAAGCAACCCAATTTGTATTTTCTGGTGGCATGCATTCGAGCATGCAGAGATAAAACTCACAGCACAGAGTAACATACATAATGGGGACATGGTTGGATAATGCATCTCTGAATCACCCTAGCATAGGATTTTCTATAGCCAAAACCCCACTGTGGTCAACTGAGCCTCTTTTTATAGCCTCTGAAGCATTGCAATATGCAAATACTGAGGTGGTTATCAATAGCATCACAGTACCATCCTCACTATGAGTCACAGTGACCCTTTCCAAATACAAAATTTAGTTCTTCCACGCAGTATTATTAGTAGAATTTGTAGTATTGGTAGTATTTAAGGTCTAAGCAGTGGAGTTAGAGGAGTAGCAGCACTTGAAGGAGACACTGGCCCACAAACCTCAAACCCTTTTGGCCCACAAACCCACAAACTATCCCAGCTGTTGTGCCTCCAGCTGGGTCTGCCTACCAAGAAACCTCAGTTGGTGCAAATCCAAATATGCTTGGTGATGCTTGCCTGACTCATCCTGCCAGCTGCATGAGAAGGATGCTATTATAAACTCTTTTTCTGCCTCTCACTTGCAGTCACATAAAATCCCAGGAAAACACAGGCAAACATCCACATGCTCTGAGCAATATTCCCTTCACCCAGCAGGCTTTGCTGTGGCAGTGAGCGGCCCTTTTCAATTAGCAAAAAAATTACAATGTTTTAATTTCTTTTCATAATCTCTAGTAGAAATACATGGGTTCGTCATTAAAAGATAATTACTCATTCTGTAAATCAATTCAAGTTTTGAACATATATTAAACATATGTTTTTATTTTTAGGATTACATTTGAGGCCTCCTGCATCAGAAGATATACCTCAGTTTAAAACTGCTGTAGGAAATATGAAAGGGGAGTTCACTTACTGCATTGTGTACCCAACCACTTTTAGCCATCTGCCTCTTCCTTTGGTTTGTACTTTGCTAAATCACTACCAGGCTTTCATCTCAAAATGTTGCAACATGTATTGGACAAACATCAAGTACACAACAATTTACATGAAGAAACCTTTCCCATCTGTTGTTATAAATGTGGAGGGGAGTTTCAATAGTGTCTTTCCTGCCCATACGGTCTTTGTAACAGAATCTTCAAGATATAATATTTTAAGTATTTAAATTCTAAGTGCTCAAAGGGCACAGACCCAAACATTGGAAAGAAGCCTCTGTATAATCCCAAATTCTGCTAACCACGTACTTCTCTTCCAATTCCACAGTCAACTGACTAACTACTAACAGCACAACAGCAGTGATAAGATAAACACCTTTCTGCTCACCTCTTTCCTGGCCACTTCAGGGGCAGGAGGAGGTTCTCTGAAATTCTTTCACATTATGTCTCATTGGCAATTTTTAAAAACCCTTTTTAGCTAGTGTCCTTGGTAAAAAATTGTTAGTAAGGCAGTTATTTGTATCTTTTAAAAAATCCTCTTTACCATTCTTTACTTGAGACTCCTTATACAAGTCATGGAGACTATGAAAAGGAGTTGAGCACCACAAATACAACATATGGACACACAGGTTGAGAGAATCATAGAATCATAGAATCATAGAGTTGGAAGAGACCACAAGGGCCATCGAGTCCAACCCCCTGCCAAGCAGGAAACACCATCAGAGCACTCCTGACATATGGTTGTCAAGCCTCTGCTTAAAGACCTCCAAAGAAGGAGACTCCACCACACTCCTTGGCAGCAAATTCCACTGTCAAACAGTTCTTACTCTCAGGAAGTTCTTCCTAATGTTTAGGTGGAATCTTCTTTCTTGTAGTTTGGAGCCATTGCTCTGTGTCCGCTTCTCTGGAGCAGCAGAAAACAACCTTTCTCCCTCCTCTATGTGACATCCTTTTATATATTTGAACACAGCTATCATATCACCCCTTAACCTCCTCTTCTCCAGGCTAAACATGCCCAGCTCCCTTAGCCATTCCTCATAAGGCATCGTTTCCAGGCCTTTGACCATTTTGGTTGCCCTCCTCTGGACACGTTCCAGTTTGTCAGTGTCCTTCTTGAACTGTGGTGCCCAGAACTGGACACAGTACTCCAGGTGAGGTCTGACCAGAGCAGAATACAGTGGCACTATTACTTCCCTTGATCTAGATGCTATACTCCTATTGATGCAGCTCAGAATTGCATTGGTTTTTTTAGCTGCCGCGTCACACTGTTGGCTCATGTCAAGTTTGTGGTCAACCAAGACTCCTAGATCCTTTTCACATGTACTGCTCTCAAGCCAGGTGTCACCCATCTTGTATATGTGCCTCTCATTTTTTTTGCCCAAGTGCAATACTTTACATTTCTCCCTGTTAAAATTCATCTTGTTTGTTTTGGCCCAGTTCTCTAATCTGTCAAGGTCGTTTTGAAGTGTGATCCTGTCCTCTGGGGTGTTAGCCACCCCTCCCAGTTTGGTGTCATCTGCAAATTTGATCAGGATGCCCTTGAGTCCATCATCCAAGTCGTTGATAAAGATGTTGAATAAGACCGGGCCCAAGACATGCACCCCACTAGTCACTCTTCTTCAGGATGAAGAGGAACCATTGATGAGCACCCTTTGGGTTCGGTCAGTCAGCCAGTTACAAAACCACTGAGTGGTAGCATAGTCAAGTCTGCATTTTACCAGCTTCTTTACAAGAATATCATGGGGCACCTTGTCAAATGCCTTGCTGAAATCAAGGTAGGCTACATCCACTGCGTTCCCTTCATCTACCAGGCTTGTAATTCTGTCAAAAAACGAGATCAGGTTAGTCTGACATGACTTATTTTTCAGAAATCCATGCTGATTATCAGTGATCACAGTATTCCTTTCTAGGTGCTCACAGACTGTTTGCTTAATGATCTGCTCCAGAATCTTCCCTGGTATTGATGTCAGACTGACTGGGCAGTAATTATTTGGGTCCTTTCTTTTCCCCTTTTTGAAAATAGGGACAACATTTGCCCTCCTCCAGTCTGCCGGGACTTTGCCTGTTCTCCAGGAATTCTCAAAGATGACTGCCAGTGGTTCTGAGATCACATCTGCCAGTTCTTTTAATACTCTTGGATGCAGTTCATCTGGCCCTGGAGACTTGAATACATCTAAACTAGCCAAGTATTCTTGTACTATCTCCTTAGTTACTCTGGGCTGTGTTTCCTCTGCTGAATCATTTGCTCCAAATTCTTCAGGTCGGGCATTGTTTTCTTTATCGGAGAAGACTGAGGCAAAGAAGGCATTGAGGAGTTCAGCCCTTTCTGTGTCCCCTGTTTGCATTTCACCATCTTCTCCTCTGAGTGACCCCACTGTTTCTTTGTTCTTCCTTTTGCTACGAACATACCCATAAAAGCCTTTTTTGTTGCTTTTAACCTCTCTAGCAAGCCTGAGTTCATTCTGTGCTTTAGCTTTTCTGACTTTGTGTCTACACGTGCTGGCTATTTGTTTGAATTCCTCTTTGGTGGTTTCCCCCCTTTTCCATTTTTTGTACACATCCTTTTTTAATCTTAACTCAGTTAAAAGTTCTTTAGATAGCCACCCTGGTTTCTTTAGGCACCTTCCATGTTTCCGTCTCATTGGTAGTGCCTGAAGTTGTGCTTTTACTATCTCCCTCTTAACAAACTCCCAGCCATCATGAACTCCCTTTCCTTTTAGTATTACTGTCCATGGGATCTCACCCAGCACTTCCCTAAGTTTTATGAAGTTGGCTTTCTTCAAGTCAAGAAATTGAGTCCTAGTATGCTTGGCTGCTCCTTTCCGCTGTATAGTAAACTTCAGAAGAGCATGATCACTCGCGCCTAATGATCCTTCCACTTCTACCCCACTAACCAGGTCATCAACATTGGTTAAGACCAGATCTAAAATGGCTGTTCCTCTTGTTGCTTCTCCCACTTTCTGGACAACGAAGTTGTCTGCAAGGCCAGTGAGGAATCTGTTTGGCCTTATGCTCTTGGCTGAGTTTGACATCCAGCAAATATCCGGGTAATTGAAGTCCCCCATTACTACTATCTCCCTTCCTTTTGCATGCTTGGCCATCTGTTCCAGGAAGGCATCATCTATGTCCTCCGTTTGGCTTGGGGATCTATAGTAAACTCCCACAATGAGGTCACTGTTATTCTTCTCTCCCTTAATTTTGACCCAAATGCTCTCACTTTGGCTTTGAGGTTCTAAATCTTGGATCTCTTCACAGGTATACACATCCCTGACATATAACGCCACTCCTCCTCCTTTCTTGTCTGGTCTGTTTCTCTGAAATAGATTGTATCCCTCCATTATTACATTCCAGTCGTGGGACTTATCCCACCAGGTTTCAGTGATGCCTATTATGTCATATTTAGTTTGCTGTACCAAGAGCTCAAGCTCATCTTGTTTATTTCCCATGCTTTGCGCATTAGTGTACAGACATTGAAGTCCATTAATCATTCCCCCATGTCTCTTATTTAAGGATTTTTTCCTCCCACCACTAGGTCTGCGTGCTGTTTGCTCCATTTGGTCTATGACATTTGGATTATCATCTTCATCAATTGATAGACTCCTACCTTCAGGAGCACTGACATGGTTAAGAACACATCCAATATTATCACAGATCCTGGGTTGCCAGGCATATCCCATGAGGAGGAGGACACATGTGCTTGGTACCACTGCTTTTGATCAGTGGTTCAAACCCCACCAGACCACCTGAAAATTGTTGAGGATCTTGACAGATCATTTAATGATTCCCCCCCCCATCTGTTGTTTCACAGTTATGTTGTGCTAGATACTAAAGTATTTTTTTAATATATAAAATTCAAATTTTAATACAATAAAATATAGTAAGAAATAAAAGAAGTAATTTAAATACAATCAAAAATCAATATGAATATTTTAATATGATGGATATGCCTGTTATGCTAAAGTTCTTCAATATTCAGCGTAAGAATTGTCATCTTGAATCGTTGGTCGGATTTAGTATTCATTCTGCTTCTATCAAAGTACTAACTCTCCACTCCTTTCAAGCACCTCATCAGCTACTTTTCACTGTTCGCAACCTTCCCACATCATGCTACCAGCCACAGCTTTATCCCTTCGAGAAAGGCGGAGCTTCCTTTCCCTTGACACTTCCAGTTCATTCATCCTGCTCACCTTTGCTGAGTTCTAAGAACTATGGAGAAGCCACTGTGCCTGTGGTACACACACACACACACACACACACACACACACACACACACAGAGCATTCTTCACACAAATGTAGCTACATCACTCCATTGGCCATCTAAATGAAGCTTACAGACAACTGGTGGTCTGCGGGCCACACTTTCGGAACCACTGCTTTAAATAATATTTAATGCTACATCCAGGCTTTCCCTAAGGGGTGATGTATTGAACTTATCTACAATTTTGTAATGACCGCTCCCCGCTTAAAACGAGGGGCGACCTTTGCGTGGACGCGCGCAGCCCTGGATCTGGAGCGGCCCCATCAGCATAGGCTTGGCTTTGCCTTCCTTCAGGTGGGATACCTGGAGGTCTCCGCCTACCTCAGTCAGTTGTCCAATCCTACCTGGGGGAAGCGTTGCCAAGGAGACCAGGCCAGGTAGGGGAGGGATTACCTGCCCACACAATTGAACTTATCTACAATTTTGTAATATATTTTTGTTTGGTTTTTGAATGTACATTTCTTGTTGATTTTATGCTGTTCATCATCATGGTATTCTGCACCCCCTTAATGCTGGCAGCATAGAGATTTTTGCAAATAAATAAATAGACAGGCAAGAGAACTCATTAATTTTTCCAAAACTTTCACACACTGTTGGAGAAGAAAGACTAACCTGCCCTGCTCTTATAGGAGTGGAGATCATGGTAGAACTGGTTCCTCTCCATTCTTCCATGTATGTGTGTTAAATGTGCTAAGACTTTTTGTCTTCACCTTATCTGTTTTCTGTACATCCATACTTTGCCATCAACAATGAAAAATATAGTAAAAAAAAAAGGTGAAAAGCAATTTTGAGCAAGCTGCAATGTACACAATTGCAAAGGCAAAAATACTAAGCTTGCTTCATGTACAACAACGGGTTCTCAGTTGGTCTTTTGATAGAAACGTAATAGCTATCCAGCACATAAAATTAAAAGCTTTACCTCTGTTGATCTGATTATTTTTTCTAATCCCATTTAGGTCACTGTTATCTTTCTAAAACAATATTACCATAATATGTTTTCCTGTCGAGTAACATCAAGTGTCAGGATTTTGTAAACAAAGTGAATAATATTTCAAACACTTTGAAAGCTGGATGTGAAGAGATGTGGAAGCAATTTTGATAACTGCTGCCTAGTTTCTTAACATCTGAGAAATTAAAAATTTGTTTGTTTGTTTGTTAAAAAAAATCCTTCTAAATGTCCAGTTACATACACAAGTTATTCACCAAAACGAAAGCCTTAGACAATATTTAATCAATTATCATCATGGTGCATGGATAAAACTTACATTTTAACTAATAGAGTTATTAATTTAGAAGTGATGACATGAAAAATATTTAGACCTCAGAGCCTAACACTTGGGAAATAAAGACATAGGCATGTAGGCATATAAAGAGACAGTCCATAACATATGCTGCAGTATTAAAACCTTACTGTTCACCTTTCCCCACCTTCTGTCATGACATGTTTGGTGTCCCGGTGTGCATTTTAATGCCATCACTGCTACATTTATTTTAAACTGCAATAATAGGCAATACAACTATCTTTGATTTTTTCCCCCCTCAGATAGAAAAGAAAATGTTTTAGCATGTAAATAATTTTGAATAATCTTGTGAATTGTGATGTTAAAATTTACATTTCCTAAAACTTGCTAACTTAAAACTTTCAATTACAGGGACATCAAAATCTCACTTTGCTAGCCTTTTCCTTTGCAAATGTCACCAATTCCTTCAGGTCAAGGGCTGATGTTTGGGTATGTTCAGTTGATATAGTTGCCAAGCCAACTAGTCTCTTTTACAACATTGTTGCACATATGTAAAAAAACAACAACACCTCACCACTTGCCACTGACACTGGAATTGTGAGAAGGGTCTTTAGAGCAGCAAAAACATTAGGCACATTATCCAAGAGTTTTTGTTATAGTATGAAGAGAAGTACTCCTTGTGGTGGCAGATACTTTGGAAGTCTTTAAAGGTATTGCTGTAAGTTAACAGCATAGATCAATAGCTTTGTTTCCTCTGGCATCAGTGATTTTTCCAAATTCTTGCAGGCCTTGTATACGTCTTCAGTAGATTTTTTGTTGATACTGTCTATATCATAAGGGAAGCCAATTAGGGAATTTTAATGTTATAGCTGTTGGAACCTGTCTCCAACAAATTGTATGGCCATGCCTAAGACAACATAGTAGAACCCTAATTTGAATTTCTACTTTGGATCTTGCAGCGCCTCCTTCTTGAACTTCATACTCATTGTCATTTCTTTCTCATTTTTCTAACTTGTTCTGTCTCAGAATTTGGTAGTATGTCTAGCTCCTGACACCAGCATCACAGGAGCTTAAATGGATGAGGTAGGACAGAGTGGCAGCGAAGTTAGGACTGTGCAACTGCATTAGCAGGAGCGCTGGATTGGCTCCAGCAGTGTGAAATCCCAACCTCATTGCAACCCTGCCCTGCCCTCACCCTATCCACAGGCTGCAGGAACACCTCCCTTGTTGGGAGGTTTGGATTTGATATCCCGCTTTATCACTACCCTAAGGAGTCTCAAAGCGGCCAACCATCTCCTTTCCCTTCCTCCCCTACAACAAACACTCTGTGAGGTGAGTGGGGCTGAGAGACTTCAGAGAAGTGTGACTAGCCTAGCCCAAGGTCACCCAGCAGCTGCATGTGGAGGAGCGGGGAAGCGAACCCGGTTTACCAGATTACGAGTCTACCACTCTTAACCACTACACGAGGTGTTGGGAGGGTGACTGCCTTCCCACACCAGTTGCTTCTGTTGCTATCCCATATTATGCCATTGTTAAGCAACATGGTTTGAGGTTATAAGGGCCAAATTGGTGTGCACTGTGTAAATGGTGTGATTGCATCACTAAATAAGTCCAAATACCATTTATTCAACGCACATTGAAATTTTATCACACCACTTCGAATTCAAAGGTTTCTGAGGGTTAGTGTATACATTTAGAAAAGCAAATGATGAAGTTCATCATGGATTGAGAAGCATGTCAGGCTGTTTGGGGGTGTAATGTTTGACTACTGATTGTTCACTTGATAGAACTCCCAGCATGAAGAATAAACCAAACTCCCTCCCTGACATCAGTTTTTTGTGTACTGAGAGCTTTTTTGAACATGGTGGAGCTTTCAAGTAATAAAGCTGGTTTTGATGTGGATTCTGATTAATAAAAAATACACCCCTCTTACCAAGTCTGCATATGTCCCTAGTCAAACACTACTTGAACTTGAGCATTACACATGTGGCCATGGAAGTGTGATATTTAGGATCTTTAATCTGGAGCTCCTCACAGTGTACTGCCCTGTTACTTGCCTTAATTATTTGGGTGAATTAGCAAAAGGCATTGAGTCTCAATTCTGAATTTAAAGATAGAAAAGTGTTTATTTACAGAATCAAAGTGGCAAGAAGTCAGCATGCAAAACGGTTTTGTGGCTCGAAGCACCAAATGTAATGTTTAAAGAAAAGTAAAATGATTAGTTCAAATAGAGAGACTGACAATCCAAACCATTGTCTATACTTCACTTGTTTCTAAGATAGGAAATAGACAGAAGCAGGGAATCCTATGGCTATTGTATAATGATAGGGGAGTAGTACTAGGAATCTGGCTGGCTGTAGTGGAGGCCTAAAGGCACCAGAAAGAATACTTGAATGCAAATAAGACAACTGGACCACATTAGGGCAGAAGCATTGCAAAAATTATGAAGTGGGGAAGACAGAAGTTAGAATTAAATGCTTATAATTACCCTTTTCCAAGAAGAAGAGGGTGCAGATTTCCTAAGTTTCATGGTAACTTGACAACCTTGAACCCACTTTCTGCCTCTACTTTGAACTTGCCACATTAAATAAATAAAGCCCAATGTATGTATAATATCACTAATCACTAAATACAAGAGCCCCTCATCTTGGGGAAAAATCTAGCTGGTTGGGCCACTGCTTTGGTATTCAGTGCTCTGTTGCATAAGGAGCAATTTCTCAGTGTTTTATAGCTTGCAGCCAATAAAACTACTGGGAATTATTGGAATTATTTGCATTCCAAATGCTATTTGTGATATTAAGTGTTAGAAATATTTAACTTAAAATTGGAGGTTAGTTTGTTAAAAACTGATCACAGTTTCAGACAGATCTGTGGCTTCCCTTCTTATTTATGAAGAATATAGTAGTTCAGACAGTAAATTAAGAGGCGTGTCTCAAACTGATTTTATTCCATCCATGTTTTCCGCCCTCTTCTTACATACTTATAGTCAACAGGCAGAAGTATCTGATCTTTTTCTCTTGATGTTTTAGTGCCTGCTTAGCACCTTAAATATTATGAATTCAACAGCTCTACCATGAATGTAAGTTACCTGTAACAATTCAAAGTTGAAGGTTGACAAGGTGAAAAATAATCAACGGGAGCTCAGTGTCTCAACATGAATTCTACAAGCAGTAGAGCTTTATTCGGCATATTGTTGATATGACAATACCTTAGACCTTTTAGACATTCTGCATCTGTTCATTCACAAGATTGTTGTGAACAGAAAAGACACTTCTAGCAAAGGAGCTTTGAAATGCTTTTATTCCCAAGACCTGATACAGGCTTGCAGTTATAAAGCTGATCAGTTGGGCATTGCTCACAGTTATTAGAAAACTATTGGTTAAGTTAAAAAATAATAATCTAAAACACCCACTGTGAACTTGCAGCTGCAAGAAATGATGTTAATCCTCTTCAAAAAATACTATTTATTTATATGTTTTGGGGCACAATATTGTAACAAGAGGTTAACAGAACAATTCTACACATACCTACTCAGAAGTAAGCCGCACGGAGTTCAAGGAGGCCTACTCTCATGTAAGTGTGGGATTATGGCCTAAACTATTGTTACCAGTTTGGAGCTCACAAATCACACCTTGAGATCAGATATCAACCCACAACCTCACCAGTATCATGTTTATTGTTTCATTTTGCCTCACTGAATCTTGAAGAATTTAGACCAGGCTTCCTTGCTACAATCTACAAATCCACTTCTCCCCCTGCATGCCACGGAAGATGGAGACACAGCATCTCTGTGTCATCAAGCAACCAGAGATGGTTTAGTGACAATCAGTTGACAAATTATTCCATGCCAAAGTGGCATGTGGTTGCTCAATATTGGACTCATTTTGTTTTTATGTTACACACCTTTTTGACCTGCCTCACTGTATCTCAAGTTAGCCTTAAAATAAATAAATGTATGACCTGATGAACACATGCAGTAGAATGAACAGTAATATTTTTCAGACTTTAAGTGGAGAATATAGCAAGTGAGGGTAAACTAGCACATCAGAAAGAAAGGGGATTGGGATTATTTTCTACTTACAGGGGGGAATCTTTAACACAAAACAGCACCCATTCTGCATTCTCAAGTGGTCCAGGCCATTCTGTCACCTCAATCTTTCAGTACCATCTGATAATTTATCATTTTTATTTAAATACAAAAGCATTTTAATGTATAAACTGCCTAACAACTTGATAGAATACTGACTCTGTATTGGGTACAGGGCTTGGTAGGGGAAATGAAAGAAACATCACCAGGGCGGGGGGTCTAGTAAACACCAGCCCAGATATTGGAAATTTCAAGTTGTTTTAAACTGCTTTTAATGTTGTGTTTTGCGCAACCCACCCTGGGACCTTAGGGTGTAAGGTGGGTAATAAATAAAATCATCTTCATCATACTCAGGCTGTGTGCACACTCCTATTTAGTCTGCATCCAGCACAGTCCCACCACAGGTTTGGGAAGAAGTGTAAACACACTAGCCAGAATCCATATCCATCCGGTCTGCACTTTATTGGGAAAAACTGCATTTTGATGCATTTCCACCAAATCAGCTTCAAACCGATTTGAGAAAAAGAACAATCTAGCTGCATTTTAAACTGGTAATGTGTACACAATCTCAGACTGAAAAGACGTGGGTGCAACACAAACAGGCACATTTATTCAGGTTTAGACTGCCATCTGCATGGCTACAAGCAAGCTGTTCAGCAATGTACTCCAATCACTTCTTGTTATTTCCAGCATGGAGGCACATATTTTAATTACATAAAGCAGCAGCATCCTGTAAAATTCTCATCTGTCTTGAGAGATGCAGTGTTAAATGTCTCCTCACTAACAGTTGCAACTGAAATATGGGCAATGCCGTGTCTAGCATTTAAAGCCAGATTGTGTAATATTTTGTCTGGTTTCCAAATGGAGGTGTAACAACGTGCAGGCTTAAGAAGATATGGGGCCATATGTTACTTCTGCTTCGGCAAGAAGAAGGGCAGCAAAAATCTGACTAAAGTGGGCTCTCCAGGGATACAAAATAAGCCAACTGTTAACAGTGGAATGCTTACCTTTCCTCCAGCTCTTCAGAAGATTCTTAGTGAAGGCTCCTGGGGGAGTGAGCTGTACATGCTATGACTGAACAGCCCACACCTGGGAAGTCTGAAGGAAAAACTGCTTTTCCTGTTTAGCCTTGGAGGAATTCACACTGTATGTTTTACTGAACCTTCCAATATTAAAAGCATTGATTGATCCTGCCCTAAATAAGCGTGATCAATAATAAGCGCCCAGCGGTAGTCCCCAAAAGCCTAAGTATATGAATTAGTGTGAGAGAGATTGAAGAGTAGGGGTTAGGAGGGGCAGAGAACAACTATTGCTAACTTGCAATTTGTGTTAACAGAATACTTTGTATGAAAATAAGGCAAACAAACAAGAAAATCACATTGAAAACAAGGGGATGGAAAATTGTAGCAGAAGGGGATGGGGAGGAAGAAGCAAATATAAATGAAACAAAAGTTGGTTAGGAATATGAAGAGAGGCAGGAGCAATCAGCGCCAACTTCTCAGTAGGTTATATATATATAACTTATTCTATCATTTTATTACGTTTGTATAATAAATATATATCTCATTTTATTTTCAAGATCCATAAAGTCTGTTACTAGGGAATCACTTTACCAGGGAATCACTAACCAAACATTCTAAAAACTGGATATAATCAATACGCAATCAATGCATGGAGTTGGGTATGCTTTGTGCATGAAGTCTGCCTGTGTACAAATTCTATGCATTTAGGTTACGTATGCATGATTGGACTTCAAACTTCAGACCTGTTGGTGCTGCTTCATAGTGCAGTTTGGGACTGTCTGAAAGGCCAACAACCCTGCACTGCTCTTTAAATCTCTCAATCACTTACTGTGAAGACCCCATTTTCATTCTTCCTGTTATTCATATTAACGATTCTGATACGATCCTCTACCTAGTGCTGGCCCCAATTGTGCTTCTTGAAGCAGAGCCCAAGAAGAATCAACCCTTTAAAACATTTCGCTTTACTTCTCAGACACCAGTTCCTGCCTTCATGTTATTCCACTCCCCTCTACCCTCAATCAGGTTGCCAAATGAAGCAGGTCACTCCACCTGTTGCATGACAGTACTAGCAAGGGACTGAGTATGCTCTCAGCCTAACCTACCTCACAGGGATGTTGGGAGGATAAATGGGAGAGGAGAGAATCAGATATGCCACCTGGGCTGTTTGCAGGAAATGTGGGATATAACTGTAGCAATAGATAACAATATAAATAAATCAATAAATCAAACCACTACCAATACAAAAGGGGGGGGGGAAATGTTTTTGTGTATCGGTGTTTCAAGGTGAATGGATGTATTGTTTATAAACCAAAAAAGATTGAACATACATACATACATGTTTTGCACGTCTACAGCACAAAGTGACAAATTAAAAATCAAGGACTTTGACACAGACCGACAAGATGGACATCTACAGTTCTGTTAAATCCTTTCATTCTGAAGGGTAAAGGCAACCAACAGTAATTCATGGGACAAATATGAGTATGTATACCACCATTTCTTGCTCACTGAGTTCTCAAATAATATAATAAAGGCATAATAATAAAATGACAATATTAACATAAATAGCAAGCAGTGGATGATTTCTAAAGACAAAAACCAGCTTTGGACTGCAATCCTATACAAAGATATCTTGGAGTAAATTTCATTGAACCTAATAGATTTTACTTCAGAGTAGACCTGCATTGGATTGCATTTTCAGTCAGTTCTTTAAAAGCTCTGCCTATCTCTGTCACAACAAAATATGTCTCCTTCTAAAAGCAAATTTGAAGACAGGCTGCTTAGTTAGACTTCCTCTGGTTTTCCTTCCCTATCCTTTGCACATTCATTTCATTTAGCAACACACCATCATAGATGTCAAATTATGATGACTGGGAAGAGATGGGAAGATCTGCTTTCAGCTATATAATATACACAAAAATGATCTGGCAGGAAAAGGAGAGGAACTTGTACCTCCCTTATGAATTAACTAGATAACCACAGGGAAGCCCAGCTCCCACTTTGACAGGCTGTAATAATCCCATGCCATTTTCATAAGCATCATTATTATTACCTTGTTCATGTATATCAGAGTTAAAGAAATGTGTCACTAT
The DNA here is from genome assembly GCF_964252035.2 of Podarcis erhardii. Taxonomy (NCBI): domain Eukaryota; kingdom Metazoa; phylum Chordata; class Lepidosauria; order Squamata; family Lacertidae; genus Podarcis; species Podarcis erhardii. The sequence continues at coordinate 29,001,751 of NC_138509.1, forward strand.
GTTAACATCGCATTCTCTCCTACTATATATGGAAAGGATCAGACCAATGTCCCAGCTAGTCCAGCATCCTGTTCTCTCAATGATGCCTTTGGGAAGACCACAAGCAGGTCATGAGCACAACAACACTCTACCCATTCATATTCCCCAGCAACTGATATTCAGAGGTATACTACTTCCAATTATGTAGAAAATTCCTAGTTTATTACAGAATGTAGAGTCCTTACCAACCAACTTCTCCTACTGATGTTTCCAGTTAACACTTTACTGCTTTACTGCTTCACTTTACTGTTTGCTTCATCTCTTGAAGTGCAATTATTCATATTAAATACAGCTTTACACCAGACGGCACAGAACTAAAGCATTCTGCTTGAAAAGGGCTTCCCTTCTACTTTTGCTTTAGTTTATTAGGCGTTACCTTTGAACACATAACAATTCTTGGACTTTCTTTAATTGTTAATTGAGGCCTTTTGCTTAAGGACTTGTCCCAAACAGGAATCCTGATATTGAGACTGTATTCTATACTAATTTCATGTGTTTTGATTGGCTCATGTTTTAAATGATTTGTTACATTCCTGCCACTGTCATTCTTAGCTTCATAGTGGATGATAGTGTTATTATTTAGGATAGCACATAATTATTTTTATAAATGAACAGTGATTAAATAAAAAATAAAAATAAAAATAAAAAATTTGTAATACTGCCCTTCATCTACAGATCACAGGGTGGTTTAAAACATGAAAACACATAATTACAAAAAATATATATGTTTGAATGAAAATTGCAGTTGCATTTAAATCGAGCACCACACTCGGCTCCATGCTTCACCTCTGCACTTAGTCCCCTCCATCTCCTCAACCCTTAATCCAAGAAAACAAAGTTTTTCATAACCAGAAATCATGGATTCTGGTTCATGAATTTTCATGAGTAAACAGATATGGATCGCTATTCATACACAGTACACTATAGAAATTTTACTCCCAATAAGCATTTTGGATTCCTTGCACAGGAGAAGAAAAGATAAAATGAAAAAGAATATACATATCTCTAATGGGATTTAGTATTCAATTTTAAAGCTTGCTTTATTTATAACTTATAGTCTGACGACACAGACTTCTCAATGTGCCTACTTTTTTAAGACCACTCTGCCTGGTCTTAACATTTCATATGTATTCCATCAGAAACAGACGGTTCTATAGACATATGTTTTTCAAAAGTTCCAAATTATATTTTTGAATGCCAAGAATATGAGGATCCTTTACATTCCAGATGGTTTCTTTATTACAGATCACAAAAACCCTACAAACATAGTTTATATGACTAATAACAAACTCCTGCACTGCATCCTATAATGTGGACTGAATGTGTGACAATTTTAATTCTAGGACAACATACTTTGCAAAATTAATGTTTCCTTAATATACACAAACAAAGCACAATCCATATGTGCATCTTAGTGGTAAATGATGACATAAATCAGAATGTATTGGTTTTAAAAAACAACAACGGTAATAAAGTCTTCAAGATGTTCATCTTAACACAACTTGCTAGGAAGAAAAATCCAATAATTTTGTTCTAGCCAGTAGTAGGAAAAATGTTATTTGGGCTACCACTAACTCAGGATTCTTCCAGACTATTTCTATTTCCAGGTGGGATTCAATCACATACTTGCAAATTCAGGATGCATAATTATTGGGAGGTCTTGCACAACAAACCCACTTCGCCAAAAGATCACATATTTTGCAAAGGGGCATGAAAATGCACTGGAAGGTGTGGGATGATACTTGCTTTGATCTCCCCTACAAACATATCAGAATGAATGCTCACTAAATAGCGGTCATCTAATCTCCCTGCAAACAAATCAGAATTAACACTCAATAAACAGGTCATTGCCCTCAGTGATAGAACATATGCTTGCAGCATAATAACAATAATTTTTATTTATTACTTATACCCTGCCCATCTGACTGGGTTGCCCCAGCCACTCTGGCTGGCTCCCAACTTAATAAAAACACAGTGATGTATGTTGGAGGTCACAGACGGAGCCTCTACATCACTGTTAAAGGCTCTGGTAGCAAAGCTGGAAAAATCCTTGCCGTGAAGCGCATTTTGAATGTGCAAATGAGTGGGGTGAACAGGAAACAGACAGTGGAGGCTAGTCCGTTAGATGGCTGGAGCACTATCCCAGTAACTTCCATCAGCTCTCCCCTGCCTGCCTGCTCATTTACAACCAGTCAAGGGAGTAGCCCTGCCTGTTAGCTTAATCTTCCTCAGTCTCAATGTTGCCCCTGTAGAACTCTGCAAGGATGTGGACAAAACTAAAATTAGTTGTTTCTGCCCGTCATTGGTTCTGCCTCCTCTTATTGCTGCTTCCAGTGAGCTCCAGCCACCACAGTCCCAATCCCTGAGTTTCTTCATCTTGTCCAAAAAAATGCTTAATATGTTCCCCTCTGAGAGGAGCCATGGCTTCTGTAATGTTAATAAAATTCACACATACCAACACAGTTGAGAACACAGCTGATGTTGATTTGCAACATGCTGTGATGAAATGAGCTATTGTCTTCTATTAGGAAACATATACTGAAATGAAACGTATGTACTGCAGGGATGTTATCATAATGGCCTTGGAATACAGGAAGTAAAACATGTGGCCCAAGAGATCTCATTTACTAAGATATGCCAAACTTTGGAGCTTTACAGGGAATATCGGAAGTTAGAATGTTCAGTTAGTGCTCCCAAATGAAGGACTATTCAGTGATAATTAAACCAAGTGAAATAGCTTTCAAAACACTTAATCCTTCATTAAGCTCATCTTGCCTACAGCAGGCATTAGTCTCATGAAAACTATTACTTGACCCACCTTGTCCCACAAATGAAGAACCTAACCCTCCCTTGGGGCACAAAAATTGTGTAGTATAATGTGAAAAAAAGGAAAGCAGCATTACTACAGCAAAGAAGTATAGAACCTCTTCCATCCATCTAGATTCCATCCATGTCTAGAGTTCCACTCCTGTCTCATCAGCTCCCTCACCAGGATAAGCACCACGGTGAGACCACTACATTGGCGCGGCCGTACTTTTGCAAAATATGCAGTCAGTTAAATCCTGAAGGCTATGCTTTTGCAAGGTGGATGATGTCTGAACAATGCACAAGTATGCCCAGCATATCAGCTGATACCACAAAACAAAAGGATAAAGCTGTCTGTGAATGTAAATTTATAACATTTAAATGGAAATGGTGGAATATCTGATTACTTTATGACTGGAAATTCAGTGGTACCTCGGTTAAGAACTTAATTCGTTCTGGAGGTCCATTCTTATCCTGAAACTGTTCTTAACCTGAAGCACCACTTTAGCTAATGGGGCCTCCTGCTGCCGCCGCACCGCCAGAGCACGATTTCTGTTCTTATCCTAAAGCAAAGTTCTTAACCCGAGGTACTATTTCTGGGTTAGCGGAGTCTGTAACCTGAAGCGTATGTAACCTGAAGCGTCTGTAACCCGAAGTACCACTGTACTACATAGGTTTCTTTGCTTATTGCATTTATATTCTGTTTGTCTTCCACAGCCTGTAAGTCAGAAAGGGGAAACCTGTGGTCCTCCAGGCACTTTTGGACTACATCTCCAGTCATCCTGTGCTGTCTGGAGCTGGTGGAGGTTGGAATCCAACAACATCTGGAGGGCCACATGATCTCCACTCTTGCTTTGTGGGATTCCCAGCTGTTCCCCCACCATCCAGGCACTGAGATGACTTTGATTTCCTTAGATTTAGCAAGGTTGCTGTATGATATGCCTCCCCACCATGTACTGGGAAATGATGCAACGCTTATTATGAAGATTCATGTTAAGAAGAGCTGTTGAAGACAGAGGTACTTTATTTGTATGGCAGCCACTTGAAGACTATAGCTCACTGACTTTCTTGAATCATCTGTATGATGTTGAGAAAGTGGATGGGGGGAGTTTTTCTCCTTCTCTCATAATAGGAGAACCCAGGGCCACACAATGAAGGTGAATTGGAGATTCAGGACAGACAATAGGAAGTGCTTCTTCACATAGCACATACCTAAGCCATGTAATTTGCTACCACAATATATATTGACGGCTTTAAAGGGGTGTGTGTGATAATTTTCCTCATTGAATTTGTCTAATCACTAGCTATTAGATACAGTGGCTATATATTAGTTCTAGTATCAGAGGTAGTATCCTCTGAATACCACCAGTTGGTGCATCCAAGCATGAAGGAGCTATTGCTCTCATATCCTGATTGTTTCCATAGGGATCTACTTGGCCAGCGTGGGAACATGATGCTGGACTAGGTGACCCTCTTGTCTAATCCTGCAGGGCTCTTATGTTCTTATTGATAGCTATTTGTGTTGTAGGCACAGTCACTATTCTATGACTGATTCCTGCTTGCTGGAGCACCTGAGTCTGGTTTATGAGTCCTTCTGTTGGTAGTTTGGTATCACAGAATGGCACTAGATATTGGTCCCTTCAACATCTATGAAGGTGAAGCTGCTAGGAACTTCTTTCCTTACCCTAATGGGTCACCCATATCTCTACCATTAGAACCAAAATCACATTTCATACATTTATTCAGCTCTTTTTAGAATCAGCGAGCTTCTTTGTTCTCATATAATGAAGTATCACGACTTTTTGGCATTCTCTGATTTATATTTTAGTTTTCAAAAAAAAAAAAATCTCAGTTCCTTTGCTTGCCATTTCAGCAACACAGTTTGGTCTCATAAAAGGTCATTATCTGCTGCCACAAAAAGCTTACATATATCATATGTCAAATGAAAGTATTTCATAATGTGGGGGTGGATAGTGAGACAAGAGTTTCTCAACTAATTAGCAGCTAGAGGTCTCCGACTCTTCCTTTATAGCCAAAGGAGACCATTCTCTATCGTCGCTAAGTGACGTACTCTTCATTTGCTTGTTGAATGGCTGGACTTGTTTTTCAGCAATTTTTTCTTTGAGAAGACTCTGTAGGTGGGTTTTGCTTACTGCTTAGGATGAAACTAGCTGAGTAACTCTGGAGTTTTTCTACTTTCTGATTTCCCTGGTGTGTGCAACTTGAGTCATTTGGAATAGTTCACCTGATTTCTTCTTATGCTCTGCTTAAAGATGCTGATCTGAGTTGGGGGAGAGGAGATGCTTGGATTGGGCACTGGGCTTGGCGATACTTAGCATTTATATAGCTTTTCTTTAGTGTTCAAACTGCTTCACATACATTATTTTCACAAGCCTCCCCCCCCCCCCAAATGTGAGGTAAGTCAGTAATTCAATTGTATTGCTCCTGGAGAGGGAGTACTGAGGCTGAGAGAACTGAGGCTTGCCCAAGGCCTTCTAGCGATGAGGTAAGATTTGAGCCAATAACCGTCTAGCTCACAGCATAACCTTAAGCATACTCACTCTCTTCCTGAGTTAAATGAGATTTTCACTGGAATTATTCTATCAAATGCTGGAGTAGCATAGCCATTACTATACCCCACCAGCATTTGCTAGCATTCCAGAGTTACGATTCTATGCTTTTTAACAGTTCCTAATTCAAGGCCTCACAGTCTGATACATCTCACATGATTGTTATGACAACTAATAAAAAAATAAAGACTTGCCTCTTAGCTGAGCTTTTTGACAGGGTAGCTAAAAGACACATTATGCATTGTGTATTTGTTTAAGGCCAAGCTTCCTCATTATAGGCATTCTTACACTGTAGCACTCTATAGGTATTCATCATCACTTTCACTTACTCCTTTTCACAAACAACCATGCTAATATAATATATATAAAGTTTTTTAATTGCTATAAGCCACTATGAGTGGCGCATGGACTCTAGAAGTCTTTATTAAATAGAATGGTAACTATGAAATGAGAAATGACAGGAGAGCTGTGATCATCCTCCTGCTGTTGTTATTTTCTAATAAAGATTAATAGCAGCCACCACGCAAGGAGTGTGTGATGCAATGAGGACCATGGTATTTGGAAAGTGAAGTTAACCCTATCCCCTATCTAATTTTCCTAATGAAAAATTATTTGTCCCATCAGGCAAACAGCAATTGGAGTGGAGGAGATGATTACTATTATGAAAACAGTCCAGGGAAAAAATATTTTGGGGAAAATGGAATAAAATAATATACATAGGAATAAAAGAAAAACGTATTTCTGGCTGTAACAATGGTAAAAATGTATTAATTTGAAAACTGTATTAAGTGGTTCATGGATTGGTGAAACATTTGTGTAATTGATGTATTCAAACAATCTATTACAGATTAATGATGATGAAATACCATTAGCTGAAATAAATTAAGTCTGGCTAAACTACCATTAGTCTTTGTGGGAGATGACTACATTTATGAAAGAAATCTCCACATTTTACCATTGTGGGATAATATTTGTGGGAGAATAGATGTAGAGACCAAGTAGTGTACAATGGAGTATCAAATCTATAATGAAATTAAAAATAGATGGGAGGGAGAGAGACAGCTTGGTTTTTTTCCTAGTTAAGAGTTCTTTTATCTGAAAAACAGATATTTAATAGATAGTATAGAATGTGGAGGGGAAACAGAAAAAAATAAACCTTCTCCCCAGCATCACAATTCTATTCAAATCTCCCCCACCTCCCTTCTGTAGCTGCTAATGAAGCTGGAAAAATAAAACAGAAAATGCAATCATGGTCTTCCAATATTACATCTAGTTTAGTGCTCAACTGCCTCTTTACTAACTACTTTTCATATTTATTTCCACCTCTAGATACCTTTATCTATGAACGTGTCAACATTTCTTGCATATGACCAACCTACAATAAGTTACTGTGGTGTACACCATGAACTTCTTGCTCATAAGCCCTATGAATCTAATGCACAGGAAGAAACAATGGAAACGCACTTAGAGACTGATTTGGATCTGAGCACAATCACAACGGTAGCACGAAATCAGTGATACATTCAGTGGCCTGAAATACAGCCAAGGGTTGCCACCATTTTTTTTTCACATGAAGGATGAAATGAAGATTTCTTCAGTAATGGATTCCAAAATTCCTGTTCTGTTGAAATTTACACATTCAGATACAGATTGTTTGATGTCTACAATTTATAATTAGCTGAGTTGTGCAGTATTTTTTGACTTTAAAAACAGAGTACAATCCTTAAAATAAATCTTTTTTCAAAACTCATCCTACCTACCTGTAAAAAAACAAAACTGTACAGATCTAATGTATTTTTTCATATTGTAAAGTTTCAATATACTGAGATGTACTGGTATGTACAGGACCATGATTTAATTACATTTTACTTTGCAAATTTCAGTTTCTAAAATTTTAAATTAACAAAAGTTTTATCTTGTGTTATATTCAGAGTTTCTCAGTTTTGTAGAAACTGTTTTGTTACTGCTTTTGTGCCCAGAAAGAAAACTTCACTCTGAAATTCTGTGCTGTGCAAAATCTGCACAACTGTTATCACACTGACTGTGCAGCAAATTCTATCTATTTGTTCCAGAAATAATCCATTAACCAAATGGAGGGGTGGATTGTACAAGATTACAGAGACAATGGTTTTTTTTTCCTATTAAAAAAGAATCAAAGTTTTTTAAAAACAGTTCTCAGAATTAACTGTTGCCTTGTATTGCAGCCTGGTTTGTAAAGCAATGAAATGTAATGATAAAGAGGGATATTTTATCAATGCATCTGTGAATGAATGACTCATTGTCCTATTCCTTCATGTAGTACTGCATCAAAAAACAGAAAAACACACCACAGAGAATAAGAGCATTGATGACAAAGGAAGTAACCACAGCAACAAAGTTACATTCAGTTAATGGCTGACCAGGATGCTGTTTTAGTTAGTTTCTAAGTAATTCAGATAAAGCAACCAGGTAGCCATGACAATTAGATGTATTTTAATTCTTCAAGTATTCAATCAGTACAAGCACCAGCAGTATGCTTTTACGGCTGTTTCATCCTGAAAATTAGCCAATAAGCCAATTCCCTGGTTTTACAATTAAAAATAAGTTTTGGGATGCATAGTACAATGCATGTAAAAAGTTGTCTAAAGAGGCCTGAATGTTGGCTTTTGGAAATGCCATTTGGACATAACAAATTACAGATGGAGAGTAAAATGTAGAGACAAGTCACACATATCCTTTTGGGGATAGGGTTCAGTCATGTTGCCCTTTTTAGGGGTTATCTCTGACTGAATGAAGAGGTAGTAAATTAATCCACCAAACAGTTGTCATGGGCACAGATCCTTATTTGGCACAGCCACAGAAATGGATACTAAGGGCAGTTTCACACAGTACTTAGCCTCCTAGCCTTCCCACATGCATATTTGCACCTTTGTATGTATTCTGCAACATGCATATAACCTGAATGTTCCATGCACAGGTTCATTTGCGTGGACAGGCGGAGTCCCCAGATCCCGAGTGGTCCCCCCCGTCATGTGGAATAACGACTCTAGACAACGTGCTATGGGATTAAATTGGCCACAACTTTATTAAATTTCAAATGTGGGTAGACCTTGGCTCAGGCATTGGGCGTTCTCCCTCCCTAGTCCCCAGCCGGGGACCTAGGGAGCATCAGGGTTATCCAGTGTGGGGGGGGGGATGGGCCGGCTCTGGAGAACATATGTTCAAGCAGAGATAGCCGCCCCCGTTACACCGCCGCAGGGGAGAGCAATGACGACCTTTCGGCGTACGGCCAAAGCCTCCCTTCAAAAACCCCTTTAACGGGGAACCCTGGTATCGCCGCCGCAAAGAGGAAGATGGACTAAAGGATTCCGCCCAAGGCCTGATACCGCCAAAGTTGTGACGTTTTGCTACGGGAAAGGCGAAACCTGCCAATGCAGGGAAATTCCTTTCCGGCCCTTTAACAGCGACCTTATCGTAGCAGCGCCCGCATACCTGTGGAGACAGGTTAACCTGCAAAACCTATGAAGAAAAGTTAACCTGCAAAAGAAGACATTAACTGAGGGTGGGTAGGGTGGGAGAAGCTCTGGAGCCAAGTGAGGATTAACAATTAAGATCCACCCTCTATTGTGTGGGCAGGTAATCCCTCCCCTTACCTGGCCTGGTTTCCCTGGCAACACTTCCCCCAGGTGGGATTGGACAACTCGCGGGGGTAGGCGGGGACCTCCAGGTATCCCACCTGAGGGAAGGCAAAGCCTATGCTGATGGGGCCACTCCAGATCCAGGGCTGCACGCGTCCACGCAAAAGGCGCCCCCCGTTTTAAGTGGGGAGCGGTCATTGCTTTTAGATTTGATTGACATCATCTCTCTCTCTCTCTCTCTCTCTCTCTCACACACACACACACACACACACACAGAGCTGTGGCCAAGTGGGAAAGACTATATGAATTGGAACTACATATGGATGTGCCCTTTACACGCAGAACCCGCATTATCTCATTGCCTAACCAGTGTAATAAGAGCCATTTATGCACCCACCATCCAACCTTCTTGCAGTTGGGTCCTCCTTTAAGCTAATGCAGGAACCAGCTCCTAGTTTGGATCTGTGCTCATGATTGCCTACGGGTTACAGCTACTTTACCTCCATATTCAGTTAAAGATGACAGAAATAGGTCAGACAAAAAGAAAGCCCCCCAAACCATAATGAGATTATCTCCCTCTCCTCTATATTGACAGGTAACTTAATAAGGAAAGATACTGACCAAAAAGTAAGAAATGTTTTATTGTATCACAGAACCAATTATAAAGAAAGACCTCTAAATAATATTTAAATATTTAAGATGTCTAAAATCTAAATAAACTGGTCATGAATTCTAGCTGTTCATACAGAACGTCTACTGATTGCCACCCAATTACTGGTTTTTGAGAAGGAAATCTTCATATTTTAGCTTCAATAATGCTAACAATACTGGCCTATAGCAGCAGAGGTTACAGTACAATTACTTTAAAAATATGGAAGGTTACATAAGTTAAAAGATTCATCCTCTGGGGTTCTGACTAGGGATAAGTATTCAGGATTACCTGGGTTTTCCAAAAGGTTAGGGCAAAACGTTTCATACAGTAGTAACAAATATCTTCTTTTTATATATAAATAAAGAGAAATTATTTAACCACAAATCTATTTTTCCCAATACTTCTCCCAAATATTTTACAGTAACTTCATGAAAGAAAATTAAAAACTATGAAATCCACCATTTGTATAAAGCAACTATTACTGGAAAAAAATTACCTTCGGAATATTGTTAAAAAGAAATATGGGAATACAAAATGTCAAAAAAGAGTACACTGTATTATTTATTTAGCATCCTAGATTTTGTAACATATTTTGCATAAATTATTTGCTATTCAAAATATTTTATTTGTCATTTTTAAAATTCATCCTAACTTTCATAAGCTTTTCAGTTTCTGGTTTCTTTATTATATTGGCATAATGATTCTTGGATTTCTGATCTTCATTTAATAATCTGGGCCAGAGCCATGAGGTTTGAAAATGGATTTAGCTACTTGCAGTGGGTGGTAAAAAGAGGTGGGGGAAAACTGTATTCACATGTACTGCATGAGAAAAAACATTTGCAGACCTTGACTACTTTAGTATGTAGTTTAAGTATGGCATTCATTTATCTGATTGTGATGGAAGTTTAGAGGAAATCTCAGTGTTCCCAAATTATGAGTCTGGTAACAAAAAATACAAGTTCAGTAACAAACCAATATAATATTATGTTCTTTCCTCACTGTTGGCGCATGAAGACCACTTCATATGTTACTAAGGCAGTACGGTCACTAGCTACTAAAAAGAGAACTGTGTGGATGCCTTTCTATGACTATGAGGGGGTATGTTGGCATGGTTAAAACTGCTGCACCTATGTGTATCTATGCACTTCACATAAGGAAAGGCCTCCATGTTCAATATTATTGGTAGCTACCATGCTGAACCTCAAACAACTTATAAAGTCAGCCTTCATATGGCTTCACACTTACACTCCTCAGATGTTTGTTAGGGCTGAATGGGTGCACAATATGATGGGGGAAGAGGCAGAACTGTAATAGAAAGCTCCTCCACATACCTAGATGTGATGATTAAAACATGTAGAGATCCCTATGCATAGACATAATGCTTTCCACAGATGTTCCAAAGAGTGAGCATTGGTTTGGAGAGGAATTTGCCTCTATACTGGTGCTCCCCACCTGCAATATGTTAACTTGGCTCTACTATAACATCTAAAAAGAGCTTAGGTGGCCTTTGGAAAGCCTCTTGCCTCTCAAGAGCACCAAACCATATGAGGACATGAAAGGGGTTGATTTTTAGAGCAATTATGTGAGGTACTCATCCAGCCTTGTTGAGGAGGAAATAAAGGTAAAGGTAAAGGTACCCCTGACCGTTACGTCCAGTCACGGACGACTCTGGGGTTGCGCACTCATCTCGCTCTATGTGTGGCGTTTGTCCACAGACAGCTTCTAGGTCATGTGGCCAGCATGACTAAGCCGCTTCTGGCGAACCAGAGCAGCGCACGGAAACACCATTTACCTTCCCACCAGAGCGGTACTTATTTATCTACTTGCACTTTGACGTGCTTTCAAACTGCTAGGTTGGCAGGAGCAGGAACCGAGCAACAGGAGCTCACCCCATCATGGGGATTTGAACCGCCAACCTTATGATCAGCAAGCCCTGATCAGGTTTAGACCACAGCGCCACCCGCATCCCATGAGGCAGAAATTGGAGTGCCCATTTTCTCTTACCACAAAGAAGCCTTCTATTTCCTGTTAGCTAAATGAAAAATTCTCTCTTTCTTGAAGAAATAATTATTACCTGTTTGTACCATGGAAGCAGAATAAGCATATACCCGTATTTTTTGCTCTATAAGATGCACCCAACCATGACAGACCTAATTTTCAGAGGAGAAAAACAAGAAACAAGAAAGCAACGCAAAGCCTCTAGAGCGAAGAGGCAGGAGCGCTCCCACTGTGCTCTAGAGGCTTTGCGTGGCTATCCCGGAAGCCAGAAGAGCAAGAGGGATCGGTGCACACCGACCCCTCTTGCTCTTCTGGCTTCAGCGAAAGCAATGCAAAGCCTCTTGAGTGAAGAGGCAGGAGCCGCGTGCTCTGTCCCTTCCCCCACCTCCCGCAAAAGCCAGCAAGAGCCACACGCTCTTTAAAGGGAGCGCAGCTCTTGCTGGCTTTTGCGGGAGGTGGGGGAAGGGACAGAGTGCGGCTAAGCCAGAAGCTAGAACAGCAAGAGGGAGCGCAGCGATCCCTCTCACTGTTCTGGCTTCTGGGATAACTGCGCAGCCTCTTCAGGGCAGCAGGATGAAGGCTCCGCGCTGCTCTGAAGAGGCTGCGCGCGGCTAAGCCAGAAGCTAGAACAGCGAGAGGGAGTGCTGCGCAACGATCCCTCTCACTGTTCTGGCTTCTGGGATAGCTGCGCAGCCTGCATTCGCTCCATAAGACACACACACATTTCCCCTTACTTTTTAGGAGGGGAAAAGTGCGTCTTATAGAGCGAAAAATACGGTACTGAATACAGAATTTTTGCTGTTCCTCTTGCTGTTGGCATCCGTCTGACTTGGGAGACAATGGATAACCAAGCACCTGACAGGCCACAATATAATGCTGGTGGGTGGGTGTCATTTGCTTGCTGGGATTAAGCTATGCAGATGCTTCAGTTGGCTTTCATAATGCTGGACACATTTCATATTTGTAGCCCAGTAATTACCTTCAAATAACTAGTTGTGTTATTACTAGGGTGCCGCTTTCATTTTATCATACAATGTGCAATAATCAAATAATTGGGAACTCAGTTTATTAATGGAAATTTTCAGTAGCTGTTAAATTAATGAAAACGTTAACAACCATCAGCCTCTTCTCTTCTGAAAGGATGACTGATAGCTGTAGATACTACACCCACCTGCATGCTGTTCATTCTAATGTGATCACTGTTGATAGTTCATAAGCAATGAGCCAAGATTAGAAGGGCCATCTGCACAATGGATCCTTTCAGGTTCCTTCTTCCAAAAATAGCAGAGAAAGCATGGGGAAACCCAGGATACATGCAGATGTGTTTGTGCTCTGGATCCCAGTGTACATGGTCTGACGCAGCCGGGGGGGGGGGATAAAATAAAAATAAAAAATTGTCCAGTAGCACCTTATAGACCAACTAAGCTTCTTCCGGTATAAGCTTTTGTGTGCGTGCACACTTCTTCAGATATTAAATAATTACTAGAAGACAAGGAATAAATCCATTTGTCCCAGCCATCAGGGTGTGTAGCTCTCTAATAGACAATTAAAGGAAGAATTCAATGTTGTTGTCTTCCAATGGTTCAGTCACCACAAGCATTTCAGCTTGCCTGATGGAATGATTTCCTCTCTCTGCTTCCCCACGTGCTGTTCTGGGTGCTCTCCCGATCCCCAAGAGCTTATGAGAGGGCATGGAGCAGGAAGAGAGGGGGGAAGTCACATTGCACTGGTGGGACCCACTGTGCTGTTTCCTGCTACTGTGCCTACATAGCTGAATCCAGCCCTATGTCCTTAGTTTTAAAAGATGCGCACAGAAAGCTGTATTATCCTGTGTCAGAACACTGGTCTATATCTAGCTTAGTTTTACCTACAGCTCTACAATGACAAACAACAGTTCTCCAGAGTTCTCACACTGAATCACAAGATCACACAGAAGGCGCAGAAGAACACCAACCATATTTCCAAAATATGCAGGGACTCAGCTATACAGCTGCAAATAAAAGTTTTAAGTGTGTTGTAAAGTGCATTATACAAATGTGACACTAGATGACGATGGTGATCTATGGCAAATTCAATATATATATTTTCAAAACTTTTTTTTAAAAAAGCATTTTCACTACATTTTTTATTTGTGTCTAGATTCCACCCAGGCTGGAGTAGAAGGCAGCCTGAGCATGCCAACAGACTATTTCCTCTATAGGTACAGAGTAAGCATTCCCAGCTTCTGTATTATGCAGGAGACTTTGGGTTCCAGAGCTCAGCATTAACTCTTGAAAGATTCTGGTAGCCTTAGCAAACCTCAAAGCCAGCTTTTCTAGATATTAACAGTGGTCTGGTCACATAAACCTGAAGGATATGCTAATGTTTTTCTAAGTAAAGACAGGTAAAATCTACTCAGTGTTTGACTGTATCCTTGTGTAACAAGAGCTACAATAGCTGGGATAAATGCAGTAGAAGCTGGAATACTTGGTTTTAGCTTACCGTAGTTTATTTGGTTTATTAATTTATATTCCACCTTTCTGTATAAAACACATTCAAGGCAGCTTACAATAAATAAATAAGGCAATAATAAAACCAGCATCAATTATGAAAATGCACTAGAAGTGGGGGGGGGGGGAGATTCTTTAAATGTATTTCACAGGAGACACTGGTGCAAATCTTTTAAATATTCTGGTTCATATGTCCCTGCCACTAATTACATGGTTAGGAGCTGAATTCAAGTTCACTACAACACTGGGCTACAGGGCAACTGGGTTCTTCCTTAGAAAGAAAGGCACTTTATGGGGGGGGAATATTCTTTTCATTTAATGTGTTTTTTTCTTCAGCTACTGCTGTGCAAGAGAGAGGAAATAATGAAATAACACGTTTTCCTTTGTTGTTAACATTAACTGAGTCTTGGACAACTGGGTTGTGATGCTGTACTACCACCCAAGCTAACAATGTCCTTGCATGCAAGCTATATGTTGTATAAACTGCTTATTTCATGTTCTTCTTAGCAAATCTTCACACTCACTAGAATGAGAATTGTGGAGGCTCACAAAGTGCCATCGGGTCCTCTGCATCTCTAAGCGATGAAGGTGTTAAGATGTCACAGTGATCTTGAATACAATGAAGACTGAGAGGTGATGCTACAGCGAGTGGTGCTGTGTGTTGAGGTGCTCACAACAGCCATCAAGAGAATGTTCAACACTTGTTCAGAATGCACGAAAAGGTAAACAAGTAAGTTGCTGAAGGAAAAAGACTTCTAAATAAGTAATTTGTTCAAATAAAAGAGGCCTTGCATATTAAAAGCATGTAAAGAAGGTGCAAAACATAAGTGATTTTTTTGCATTTCATGTTTCCACTTTTTAACATTTTAAAAATAACATGGGGAAAAGGGACGTGGGCATCTTCTTTTTGATGAGATGCAATGCTGCAACTCTCTTTTCTCAGCATAGGAAAAACACTAAAAGTCTTCCATCATCACCACAAAACACAAGAGGCACAAAAGTTGAAGCAGAAATCATGCACCCCTTCTTTTCACTACTTCGTGTACCAACAACAGTGGCTGTAAGAGGTTGCATAAGCAGTCATTAGAAAGACAAATCCTTGGCCTCAAGAAAATCTACCATTGAATGCATCAGCAATCGTTAATGAATGGCTTGACACTTGGGAAGAACACTTCTTCCCTGAAGAGTTTATATTATTATTATTATGGGGGGGGGAGAAAAGAAACATGCACAAGAGAAAAGGGATTTAAAAAAACAAGGACTTTTAATGCTTCTCTTCATCAAATATATGGCCTACTTCCCACTACATGGGGAATGGCTATGAAAGAGAATTAGACAAACTTCTGGAGAATTTTGAACTTGTTCTCTGTCAGAATATGCATTTCAATAATTTTGTTTTAGCCAAGAACCACAATGGGATATTTAGGAATTGCAAAGGTCAGTGGATAATTCAGTGATCCAATCTGCACATTAGGCCAAGAGATGAACCTCAAGTCTTCTTAACAGAGAAGTTTAGATTTCCCAATCATCCCTGCACTTACCCACCTCAACATTGTTTTAACACAAAGCAGCCCCAGAAGAATTCAAACTTGGACTGAAGCATGTGTAGGACATAACCTTTGTACTGTTGTCCAGTTAAAACCCATCCCTTCAAATGCAGCTTCCCTCCTGGGTAGGGGTGTCATATTTCAAACAGTGAAAATCCAGACAGAAAAGTTGTTGAGCTCTTTTTTTGCTGTTTTTGAGCTATTTTTATGCCGACGTGGGCATTTCATATGTACCACAATTTCATAAAACCAATATCAAAGCAGTTTTCAACAAATGTGTGCGGGTGGGTGACCACATAGAGATCTAAAGATCTAAAGTTACAGATCATCAGCTATTATAGAAAATGATTTTCCTAATTGTCTGCATAAACCTGGCAGCATTATCTCTCCTCCACTTTGACTCTCCTCTACAAACAATACAGCCTAAATAATGATTCCCTTCCCCAATTCTTCTTTTTAAAAGTAAACATGCATTTAATATATCACATAGATAGGCCCCAAGAAGGAAAGAGGTTGTGAACAGAGACCCTACTGGTTTCATCTCTTTAAGAACCCAGGACTAAAGTATTAAGAACTCTGGAATAAAGGTCTTCCTGAGCTCCCACAAATGTTTTACATTTATGCATGAAAGTATGGGATTATTTGAAATAGTCAGTCTTAATAATGAAATGTTTTTACTGGGCTTCAATCAAAAGTAGTAAGTGAACACATTTATTCAACAAGGATAACACATTTATTCAACACTACAGTATCTGCAACACACTCATTTCTTCATTAATCAATGGGCATGTCTAGTTAACTTTCCATGCTTCTCCTTTTCTAACTCTGAAAAAGCTTCTTTTAGTATATGCCATATTTCATCTGCGTTTTGCTCAATCAGATTTCCACTCCACTCAAGTCATTTGAAAAAGACCACAGTGAGAATATTCTATTTCACTGGGAATCAGGTAGCAGAGAGTAGTGCTAAAAATGGATATTTGTTATTAAAGTTCATACATGCAGAGCGGACTTTGATAATCTTTCATAATATGGCACCTTGTGGAAGGCCAAAATTTGGTACGCCCAATGGATCTTTGCAATTTTGCAGCCCTTTGGCTTGGCTCCCTGTGCAGAAGAACCACCCTAAATCCGGCACTGTCACGTGTTGGGAACAGATTAATGGTGGCAGAATTTGCAATTGAGAATTTGCAGCTCCAAATAAATATTTTCTGCATCTGTAGGGTGCAAACATCTGTAGGAATACTTGCAGAACATGCATTCAGTCCACAGTTAAAGGACTTAAAATCAATAAAATTGATGAACCAAAACATGCTAAGCTCAGTGTTGGACTGTGACCATGGAAAAGCTCACTTTTTAAACTATTTTTTACTGGCACTAAGATGTTCTAACACTAGCCATCTAGAGGTCTCTCTATTAATCTTAAACCATGTCACAGAGAGGCAATACCTGTTTTTTTCCTGAAAGGGTTCAGTCGTGGATAATTCTTTTTAGCATCTCAGAGATCTTTTTGCAGCAAATATCTAACAGGATCCATCCACCAATCCCCTACAATTAATGACTCATGCAGACAATGGTTACGTTCATGGATTTTTCTAGGTATCTGCAGTATGGAAAAGAGGGCAGACAGTGCAGTGAAAGAACAGTAGTTGCCTTCTAACAATGAAGGTAAATGTATACGGTTGTTTTTGTTCCTACTTTTGTTCCAACTAGCACTGACCTAAAACACACCACACATACCCCCTTTGCAGATCTATTTTCAGTTAAATAATGAGCACTTATTTTGGTATTCTTGAGAGGGCCCTGTGAACAGAAGAAGAGCATTCACCTATCCAACCTTGCTGCTGGTGAAATCCCACTAATGGAGCACTGTAGCTATCCATAGCTACATTGTCTTCTTTTCCCAATACCAACTGAGATGGAGAGGAATGTTTCCTGTCCTTAGTGAAAATCTGCCTTGTGATGTAAAATTGTCACAAAGCCAATTCAGAGGACAAATCTGATTGCCTTCAGTTTGAATGGGTGGCTGGGACAGCAGGTGGTACAGTATACGATCTGAGATATGATAGCATCCCACTCCCTGCCAGTTAGAGAACAGGAAGGAAATGAAAATGACAATAATGATACAGTTTTTATAGCAAGCAGCTGCTGAGAAGAACAGGTATGAAGAAAGCAAACTTTGAGGCACAATGAAAATATTCAATTAAGAACATTGAGCTGAGCCCTATGAAAATAGTCACTGAACCTGTTCTGAATGGGGTTGCACTCACTCTGAAGAAGCAAGTGCACAGTTTGGGGGTACTTTGTCACTCCAAGTCCAAGCATCCTTGGCTACAAGTGCCTTTTAGCAGCTTTGTCTGGTTTGCCAGTTATGGCCATTCCTGGACAAGGATAGCCTAACCACTGTGATTCATGTAATCTTGACTCTGGATTACTGCAGTGTACTCTGTGTGAGGCTGCCATTGGGCCTTGTTTGTTTATTCAAATATAATTTTAACATTTCAAACTTTGACTCCCTTCTCCCTCTTTCTGTGGTTCTTTACATTTATTTTCATCCTTTCCTGCATACTCCAAATTATCTTAATTTATTTTTTATTCATCTATTGCCATATGTATCTCATATGCCTTTTTTTTTAAACTGCAGGTTTTTATAGTAATCCTGCCACTGTCTTAATCTGTTTACACGTTGCTTGTACAAATAAACCATTTCCATTCCCTTCTAAATAACTTTTTATCTTGAGTTCCTATTCTTCCGGTAAGTTTTGCCATTTCTGCATACTCCATTAATTTCAGTAGCCATTCTTCTCTCATCAGGACTTCTTCTTCCTTCCATTTTTGGGCATACAACATTCTTGCAGCTGTAGTTGCGTACATAAATAAATTTCTATACTGTTTAGGTACTTCTGATCCCATAATTCCCAAGAGAAAAGCTTCTGGGGTTGTTGTTTTTTAAACAAATGTTATCTTAAACATCTTTTTTCAATTCATTATATATCATTTCCCAGTAAGCTTTAACCTTATTACAAGACCACATAAAAAAAAAAAAGATTTCTTCTTTCTCTTTACATTTCCAACACTCCTTCGAATTTGATTTATACATTTTTGCCAAACTACTAGGTGTTAGGTACCATCTATATAGCATTTTTATATAATTTTCTCTTAAACAAGTGTTCCACCAGGCCGGGGCCAAGGCCAAAAAAGTCAAGGCCAGCTTAATCTCCCTGAGGCCCGGGATCTCCAAGATGTTATTATTTGCAGACCGTAAGGTCCTCCGTGGGGTATACCAGCAGAGGCGGTCCCGTAGATACGAGGGTCCTAGGCCATATTGTAACCATGTTGTTAACAACCCAGATAAATCCTTAAACTCTTTTAATTTAAATTCTCCACCCTCCTCTCTTAGCAAATTTCTATAAGTTGCCCAACTCTCCATCATATTTTTATTTTTCACCACTATTTCCAAAGGTTAAAGCCAAAGTGGTATTTTGGTCTCCAATAAGTTTTTATATTTATCCCATAATCTACACAAAATTTTCCTAATTATATGGTTTGTGAAACCTTTATGTACTTTTGCCTTTTCATACCACAAATAGGCATGCCAACCAAAAATATTATCGTATACTTCCGAATTCTTCAATAACAACCATTCCTTCAACCAGCACAGACATGATGCTTCATATTATATGCTCATTTCCGGCAAAAAAATCATATTCCAGTCCTGTGGAATACTCTGCCAATACAGATTCAGCAGGCACCTTGTTTCAACCTTTAAATGGCTGCTGAAAACTTTTCTCTTCCACCAGGCTTAAGCAGACAATTAAGAAAACATCTGTACATAATAGTTGGTTTCTGATTTTCACATTTAATATGGTTTTTATTGTATGCTTTTATGTATGGCTATTGTAAATTATGAAGAGGAGTATGTAAATATTTTAATAAAATGCCTAACCCTGACCTAGTATGAGACTACCTCACATGTCAAGGACACTGAGGGGCGGGCAGGGTCCCCTGGAACCAATGCTGGGGATCCTCTTGAGAGGCCCTTCAAATTGAGACCCACTAAAGAACCCTTGGAACTGTCAGAGGAGGTGGAGAACATCCCTCCCCAACCTTCTCAAGAACGCTGATGTCAAAAGGTCCAAGTCTGGGCCAAAGAGCAACAACATCTACTGGCCCAGAAAGAAATTCCTGAAACTCCTTCACTACTAGCAGTTACAGTTAGGGTATGATCTAGGGAACCAGAGAACATAAGGTCTCCCTCTTGAGCCTTCTATTTGCTGAAAAGAACACAAGTCTCTGGCTCCTTGATCCTTCTTGTTTCCCTTCCTTGTTGTGTTGCACCTTGCCTGAACTCCCTGTGATGTTGACCTTGGACTGTTGCCTGACCCTGCTTCTGGATCACATTTTGGACCTAGACCGATTCTCCACGCTTGATCTTGGTTTCTCTGGAATGCACTGCACTTGCAACCCTGTCATTGTTGATGAATATTTTGGTAAAAGGCTTATGCCTCCTGAGACTGAGACCCTAGCTCCTGAGGGCCCCCTCTGGAGCATGAGAAATATGAAAACTGGATATACATTTCTCAGCCCCTGGGAATTACAGTGTGTATGTTGCAGCAATCACAGACTCCAGTGTCTCTTAGAGCCAATGCATTTACTAATTTCTTAAGTCAATCCAAATCATTAGGCTCAAATCATTAGGAAAATAGTTTATTTGCTGTAAAACAAATGTATTTGCTACAAAACACTGCTGCATCTTTCTAAGTATATTGTTGAAATGATTTTTTTAGTACTTCCAGCCAAAGAGGTGCACAAAATCTCCTATCCTCTACAGATCAATCCTTAAAACCATTTCTTGTTATTAAATTCATCCCACAAAATATTTCCAAGTTTAAACTCACTATATAGTGTAGCATAGAGTAACTAGGTCAGTGCCTATTTTCCCCTCTAGCTAATTATAGAATCTGATTTATTTTAATTAAAGGTTTCAGAATAAATCAACATTAACACCAGCAGAGTTCATCAAGATTAATGTTATTTTAATGAATATCAAAGGAATTAGTGTATTTCAGTGTTTTCCACTGGAACACTGAGAATTCTCAAATAAACTGAACGTGCAGCAAATGCACCTGTGAAAATTCCACATGACACAGACCTTACCAGTCTACTAACCTCAATTTTGCACATAAATTACTTTTTAAGGTGTTTCTTTAGATGGTTAACTACAACATAGATTCTACTGAGTAGTGGGAAATGACCTGCAACATTGACTTCATTATAACTAAGTCCTTTTATCTCAAAGGTCTAATGTATTCATGATGATGAATATTTCCAAGTGCCACTAATTTTGATATTACATATGTAATGATAATCATCTACAAGTGAGCATTAATTAACACTACATTACCTTACTGATGCATTACATCTTGATTAATACCGAAAGGTCTCCAGCTGAAAGACGGTCAAACTTCTAGAGAGACAATGGTGGACAGCAGCTGCTTTTTGATACAAGGAATGCCACATAGCCCATAGCAGGTGACTCTTGAGAGAAATATCCAATGCCAATGCATACCCTCCAACATAGGGACATCCTAAGGGAATGTGGGACATTCTGGGGTCAAATAAGAAGCTAGGACAGCTTCTGTAAATCCAGGACTGTCCCTGGAAAAAGGGGGAAATTGGAGGGTTTGCCAGTGCAGGTGGAACCCTGGTCATTTCCTTCACACATTAAAGTTTTGGTCTAAATGATTTTCCAGGGGAGGAGCAGAACGGGAGAAAAGCGAAAGATTGCTTAACACTTTTTTAAGGACCAAGGGCCGATCTACATGATATTTAAAATACAATAACAGATTTAACAAGTATTTTTTGTAACCACAAGGGAGTCTAATAAGAATCAAGGCTGCAAGGCATGGGGAGAAAGTTAGCTCTGCCATAGCTCCAATGGAAATAACCTCCCTGAAGCTATTATTTACCCCAGAAGAGAAACTGCTGTTGACACCAGAACCAAGCTTCCCTCCCAGGGTAAAGAACTGTTTCAGGGAGGGGCTGGTTTTTCAAGACCACAGTGCTGTGAGGAAAGGTGTTTTATATTTATTTATTTATTTATTTATTTATTTATTTATTTATTTATTATTAAACCTTTCCTGAACATTGGAGTACCAAACCTGATTGATAAATGTGAATATACACATCTAACGTGGTGTGGTGCTGAGAGATTTAGCACTAAGTCTTTCAGAAAATCAGTGCAATGGGACTGTGGGGAGAAAACTGCTCAGCTCCTAGTTTTTAACAGAGGCTGGGATGACTGTTAAATGGTCACGATCACTGACCAACTCATTGTCCACACATCATGAAAGAGGAGTCAAGAGATAGGATATTGGTGGAAAGGTTATATAACAATGGGAAGATCTGTTACAGCATAGGCCAATCATAGAAATGTAAGCAGGTGAAGTTAATTCCTGAGTGTGAAGAATGCATCCCTCAAGACTTGTGAGCATATAAGCAGTGGGACTCATTCCTTTCTACCTGCGAGTTCATTTCTATGCCCTGCCACTGAGTTCAGCCCCTTCCCTTAACTGCCACAGCCTGCCAGGCACAATAATCTCTGAACCTATGGGGGAAGTGGTGCTATCAGAGTGGCTGGGGAAACCCAGCCAGACGGGTGGGGTACAAATCATCCCACAGAGAAGGCATCCTGGAGTCAGAGACTCACAGAGCTCAATGGCCAGGTCTTAGAGGTATGTAAACCAGAATCGGGATCCACAATGATGTGTTGCAGAAGGGCCAGGTTCTCAAAGCCAAAGGCAGACCCTATAGCCAAATGCAGGGACTACCAACAAAAACCAGAATTTGAGGGCAAGAACATAGGGGCCTAACTCCACCATTGCAATCTAGCAGGTACGTAATAACATATCCAATGCTGCCAGAAGTTGGGCATGTGGGACGCCCTCCCATCAGATGTCAAAGATATAAACAACTATCTGACATTTAGAAGACATCTGAAGGCAGCCCTGTTTAGGGAAGCTTTTAATATTTGATGAATTACTGTATTTTAATATTTTGCTGGAAGCCGCCCAGAGCAGAGTGGCTGGGGTATAAATTATTATTACAGTGGTACTCTGGATGCGAATGGGATCTGTTCCAGAGCCCTGTTCGCATCCTGAAGCGAACGCAACCTGCGTCCGTGCGTCTGCGGGTCGTAATTCGCCGCTTCCGCGCATGCTCGTGACGTCATTTTGAGCGTCTGTGCATATGCGAGTGGCGAAACCCAGAAGTAACGGCTCCATTACCTCTGGGTCGCTGCGGAGCGCAACCCGAAAATAATCATCCCGAAGCATATTTAACCCGAGGTATGACTGTATTATTATTATTATTATTATTATTATTATTATTATGCCAAAGGAGGGCTGAGCAGGACACAGGCAAGGCCTAAATGGCCTGATGGCAGGTCCAAAACTGAATTCAACACAGACAAAGATGGAGAAGTTATGGTAGGACCTAAGGAGCCAAACTGCAAGGATGAAAATTGGGCTCACACAACTGACAAGCACATCTAGGCAGTGAGACCTACAAATCCTCAAAGTGTCCCTATTTTCCAGGAATATCCCTGATTTAGAGAAGCCATCCCAGTTTCTGATTTGATCCCATAATGTCCCACTTTTCCTTAGGACATCCCTATTTCCATTGTCAAAATGTTAGAGGGTATGGAGTTACTTGACTCCTGAGCTGCCTGAAGGCAGTTCTGTATAGGGAAAGCTTTTTAATGTTTAATGTTTTATTATGTTTGTATATATGTTGGAAGTTGCCTAGAGTGACTGGGGCAAACCAATAAGATGTGTGGGGTATAAACAGTAAAATTATCATTATGGAATGGGTCGTCCCTATTTTCATTGGAGAAATCTTGGAGGGTATGGACCTATATGGGCAAGGGGAGATGTTCTGATAGTGAGGCCTACATGGTGGGCCTGCTTGGCCATTCATGGGGTTTAGACTGATGTTCGCACATAAACATCCTGATGTCCAGTCCTACGTGGTCAGCTAGTGGATCTCTCATCTGTGCAAGCCCCAAATGCCATAAGCAATACTAATGACCAAACTGATGACTGAAAGGGCAGTTACCTGCTGTGAAGGCAGGAAGCATAATGAAGTCCTATTCAAAGTGAGACACTCGTGCTCACTCCTACTCTTCACCATCAGCCAGCCAGCTGCGCCTCAGAGTACCTAAGGAGCTAGCCTCCACAGCATGGAGAGAGAACGTGAACCACTCTTACCAATGCTGCAATGTGAAAGGAAGGAGAGGAAGTGACACAGCAGGGTTGAATGGCTTCCTCTGAGAGAGCACTCCTGCACAGGTGGTTCCCATATAGCCCACCCCCTCAGGGGGGATCAATTCAAGTCTCTTCCAATGAGAGGGGTGTGGGGCAAACTTGCCCCCACCAAAGGTGGGGTACCATTCCTTTTGCCACAAGCAAATGATTCTAAAAGCCTTTCCTACAGAGCCTTTGTCATAGCAATCCCTTAAAGCAACTTAATCATTCATTCAAAGGGCCTATCAATGCATTACCATGGCAGTATCCCTGGAATTGGGCAGCATTGTGGGACAGACAGAGCCTTTGATCACTGCTTTGCCTACCTGCACTATAAAGTGATTGTATTGCTCTTAATGTTATTTCAAAGTCAGAGAGAGTAAGATATTGCATCTACTAATCATGTGCTCTTTTGGAGGAGAAAACTCTTTCATTAGAAATAATAGTCGTCATTAATAATAAACCATGTGTCACCCCAGCACTATATACTTCAATCTTTCACTGCCTTAATGCTAAAGTATGTCATAAATGAGGCATGAAAAGCTATTACAGGAAACTCTCAAAAGGAATAGATTTTGTTGTTTTCTTTGTATCAATAGAAATAATAACTGATCTATTTCACAGCTAATGATAATTGTACACTTCCACCTGCATTTTCAGTACATTTCGCTTTGGACTGCGACTATAAATAAACAAAACAGTCTCCCACTGTTCCCAACAAAACTGAAAGTATAGCCTTTCTTTCCAGAAAAAAAAATCTTTTAAGGAACAAAATCTGAATGCAAGCATGCACTGGGAGGCAATTATTATTTTATCAGTCTTATCCATGTTTGTTTCTTCTCGTTACACTTTCACAGCTTTCTTCCTTTGTCAAAAATCTCATTGGCATAAGCAAGAAAGCTAAGCAATACCTATCTCCAGACTTTCACCTGACCTAGTTCCATCTGCCTGCTGTCACTCATAAAATGAGTAGACTAGTAGACTAAAGTACATAATAAAATATGAACTAGGAAGCATTTTGTAATAAACCACTCCCCTGCCCAATGCCCTGCCCCCTTAACCAACAACCGCACACTTTGAAAGTAATCTTATAAGACAGAGTTCACACATGCATGTTCACCCCTCAATAGCCATAACATGATCATTAGTTGTACAATGATTTGAGTATTCTGGCAGGAATCGATTTAATAAACAACTAAATGACGTGTGAAATTGCCATTACAGATCAAACATCAGAAGGAGCCTTCTGTATCACCCGAAACGACTTCAAACACAACTCTGTTCTGCATAGACAGTTTACACATCATCAGAGGTCTCATTGGCACGAGGAACCAAAATCTACTGAGTGTTGGCAATATGAGTGAAGTAAATACCCAGCCAATGTCTGATTAACAAGAATCTTCTTGGGGCATGCCTGTAATTCAGCTGCCCATGCTTTCAGTTTGGTGCTGTTGATGGTCAATTCAAGGTGTGGAACACGTTAGTGGAAAACACATAGGCCTTTTCGCCAGTACACCCTCATATCAATAGTTGGAAGCTGGCTCTGTAGGCAGCACAGTATGATTTTTTTGGTCCAAAAAGTCTTCCGTATTGGCAATGTTGAAAGATGACAGTGCAGCACCAGCTGAAATGTCTGATACAAAGTGATCTACATGAGCACTTCTGAATTCCCAAATTAGTACAGGATTGCTGTGGACTTCTTCATGATCACTTACTTACAGTTCCTGAAGATTATGTAAAATTAAAGTGGGATATAATTTGATAACATGCAAATAAAGATTTTCTAGTGTAGATGTGTTCAATCCCTGAAAATCAGTTGAACTCTTTGTTTATTTGTATACAGCAGAAATATCATTAGAGGAAAGAAGCAAATCAAATTTTGACATCAACAACACTGGACTCTCAGCACTACGAAGATTTTCAAGTTTCAGAAAAGAAAATACAGAAATTGGATTCCAAATCCATGCTATTTTTCTAGGTCAATACCTAAGGCTTAATTTTTATAGCTTTGCATAATATGAATTCTGTGTTCTTTATTTATTCACATTACTCATTAAAAAGACCAAACTGCAAGATGGAAACACATTATTTGGCAAGAAATTCTGCTCACAAAATAAATTATACAGATAAGTACGGAAGTCAATTTAAAGATTTTATTATACTGCTGTGTACACTCCAGTCTCTGAGAAGCAAGAGATTATGGGGAGCCAGCGATTACCCAGTGTTCACTTTCCTTGGAACAAAGGTTAAAGGTGGTGTCTTTAGGATATATGGTTTTAAATATGCATATATACAACCTGAGCATTGAATGAAGGGCTCACAGCATGAACCCTCCAGCAGATTTTGTCTCCCCATTAAGCTTCCAGGGAGCACCACCACCACCAAAGCCATAGCTCTGGATTCAGTACAGTACAGTACAGAGAGCAAGTCAAGTCAGGGCCGTCTTAAGCATATGTGGCGACGGGGTGCAAAGATGTGCCTGGCGCTCCCCCCCCCCCAAGGTTGCCCAGAGTTGTCAACTTTTTTTTAAGAAACTGACACCACGCTTCTCTCTGCTCGGGAAAAGAAAAAAGGGGCAGGCTAGTTAAATAGATTCCTCTGCCATTATGCCAGCAAGCAAACTAATAAATTGAGTTGCAGAGCAATCCAGTGCAGTAACAAGGCAAAATTATTATTTTTTTAAACCTCCCTAAAAGCTCAAGATCAGAAATGAACAAACACAGCATTTAATTTGAAAGGAACCCTTTATTAATTCAAGGAACCAGCAAGGAAGCTGACAATGAAGACTCCTAAATGGCCTGTGCCAGCCCTTATAAAAAACGATCGCTGCTTAGTAGACCACAATATGAGTCAACAATGTGATGCTGCAGCAAATGCTAATGCTAATGCTATTCTAGGCTGCATCAACAAAAATCTAGTCTCTAGATCAAGTACCACTCTACTCTGCTTTAGTCAGACTACACCTGGAATACTGTTTCCAGTTCTGGGCGCCACAATTTAAGAAGGACATTGACAAGCTGGAACATGTGCAGAGGAGGGCAGCCAACATGATCAAGGGTCTGGAAACCAAGCCTTATGAGGAGTGCTTGAAGGAGCTGCATATGTTTAGCTTGGAAACAAGGGATCTGAGAGGAGATATGACAGCCATCTTCAAATATTTGGAACCAGCCTGTTTTCTCCTGCTCTGGAGGATAGGACACAAAGCAACGGCTTCAAGTTACATGAAAGGCAATTCTGACGAAACATCAGGAAGAACTTTTCTGACAGCAAGAGCCCTTCAACAGTGCAACAGACTCCCTTAGGAGGCTTTGCACTCTCCTTCCTTGGAAGTTTGCAATCGGACGTTGGATGCTGTCACGGATGATTTAGTTGAGATTCCTGTATTGCAGGGGGTTGGATTGATGATCCTCAACAGGGTCCCTTCCAACTCTATGATACTGTACTAGGAGCCAAAAGGGCAAAATCGCCTCCCAAAGGTGTCTTTCCACGTGAGAAAGGATTTAAAACGAGGCAGGAAACAGTTAAGAAGGGAGATGTAGAAAGGTGGGAGAGGGCAGAGAGACAGAGAGAATGTCATCCTGTTGCGAGTGTCACAACTTCAAAAACACAGCCCATTACTCAAGAAAAGAAACCCATATCCGCGACGGTCGGATACATGGAGATTCTTTTAATAGAAAAACAAATTGTAATTTTGTTGCCCCCCCCTTTTGGATGGCACTGCTTCCCATGCCCCCACATTGCGACGCCCCTGGCAGCAGCAGCTGCCCGCTGGCGGCAGCCTATGCAGCAGGAAGGTGATTTCAGTCCAGGTTTTGAGGCTCGGGCGAGCGCAGGAAGGCGATTCCAGACCGGGTTTTGAGGCTGGGGTGAGCACACCGCTTGAAGAGAGAAATGAGCAAAAGAGCCTTGTTTGCTTGGCTCGCATCGTCCCACCCTGCAGCTGGGGAGTGCAGCGGCTTCAGCAGCAGGCGCCTATGGGTAAGCCATGCCTGACTCCAACGCTCGGTGCCCCCTCCCAGAGTAATAAAGCAAGTAATTAGAATGCTAAAGACAGGTGTAAATAACAGGAATGAGTTTAAACACGGCAAACCACGTCCCGCTGCTGGATGCCCCTGCTGGGCAGGCACGTGGCACATGGCGCCACTAAGCCAAATAGAAAAGATGGCCCTGAGTCAAGTCTTTGTGTCTCCAGCTCCCAGTCCATCCAAACTCACCACACATCCTTCCTAGGATGATGTGGCATCCAGCCAGGTGAGGTGGGAAAGGCCCACCCCTCCTCCTGAAAACATCTCCAGTTATCTCTATGGTAACATGCTTATCACTTCCCCTTTGGAGATGGGGATACCTAACTGGCCATCAGCTTGACAAAGAAATTGGTTTGACCAATTCAGCAGTTCCTTCAACTACCATCCCCCCAATCCTATAGCATTACGTCATCTTAGACCTGAAATCGGAGTCAGCATTTAAACTGCTGCAAATAGAGGCACCTAGTAGATTCTACCTCAGTCCCCTCACCTAATCCTAACTCAAGCTATCATTACTGAACTAAAACAATGATGATGGAATTATCCTGTTTCTCTTTCTGAACTGCCTATGTACTATATTTTCAGGGTACCACACACACACACACACACAGAAAGAGGGAGAGAGAGTGTGTCCTGTACATATACAGAAGACCTGCAAAAGAGATTGCCTATACTGTATAAGCAATGTCTTTTTCAGAGACTCTTTTTTAATGTACAGAAAAGATGAAGACTGCAATGTGATTGTGTACACTGCTCCTACTCTATATGTGTTCAGATGAATATCAAAATAGTGCCTGCAGCATATGCTGTACAGCTCTCACCAGACAATCAAAAACTAAGGCTTTAGATAGCAGGTTGGCCTAAGCAATATTAGAGAGAGAATCCTCAGAGAGGCTCTGAACTTCAGCGGCTTCTGCCCATTGGCAATATTTCATTGAAATTTCCAGTGTCAACCATTTCTTTAATTTTATTCTCTTAGTATCTCTTGCTCACTCTCTACTGGATGGCTTGTTTTACAATCATTGCCAGTGAGAAATAGTTTACTACATCCTAGATTCAAAACTGCTTACAGTAGTGGAAACTATTCCAAGCTTCCTCCGAGTAATTAACTTTAAAATCATACTGGAAACAAAGTTTGCATAATAAGAGAATATGAGGAGAATGCACTTAATTGATGACATGGTCAGGAAAGTAAATATTAATAAATTGTTTTAATAACACCATATATTTTAAAAATAATAATGAAAAAGACGGTTATCTGTAATAGGCCTGCATCTTACAGTCCCCAAAGAAATCTGATGAAAGCATTCATTGCAGCACAGGGATTGCTGTCTCTTGAAATGAATAAAACACAAAAGCTTTTTTTCACTATGAGAATACACACACTGGGGGAAAATATTAATATGATTCTGAAGCTCTTTCAACATTCATAGAGACCAACTAATTTGTAAGTGGCATCCAAGTATGTTAACATTAGACAAGGTTCATAAAACTGTATGAAGTTAGACATAGCCATTTTTACCCTTAAAGTGTAGAACCCTAATTCATGTAGAAGTGAGCTGAAAAGTCTGATTTATGAGCCATAGATGTGGATAGATTTAAAAGACAAATTCTTACTTTGCATGCAAATCTGTACCTTAGTCAACTCTTTTAACACTCACTGGAGAGGCAAAAGGATGTGAGAAACTTGTCTAAGGATTATGTGAGTGTGCTTTGAATATGCAATAGGCCACAGAGTTGCCACCTATCAAGATGCACTCCAACAACTCAGCTCCAGTTTTCCTTAAATGATATTATAGGTTGACAGAAATATCTATGTGAAGTTATTCATTCATCACATTCCAAAACCACAGCAGCAGTAGATGCCAACAACTATGGAGCCTATAATACAGATGTGTGGGAAGAAAATTAATTGTATTATTTGAAAGATTTTTACAAAGATGGGCGACTGCTTACCATAAAAGAGATACAAATCCACTTGGGAAATGTTCAAGTATCATGGCTATTAGTCTACCAGTTAAGGTCATTTTCCCCTAGTTAAAAATGAAGCTATGAGACAATTAACAACATATAAAAAAAGAATATAATAACGAAAAGGTTAGTATCATCTTTGTATAAATCTATTATAGAGGTTCAATTTTGTCCTTGGCAAAATTTGAGAAGGTGAATTGGGATTTAGAAATTGAAGAGGCATAGGACAGACTGTGAACAAAAGTGCCATACAAGTCCATATTGGCAACAACCAGAGAAGGAGCCTTTAAAATTCTGTGTGACTGGTACTTAACACATAGATGCCTAGCCTATATAAAACAGAACAGTTCTCCCATGTGCTGGAGAGGATTTTCCACTAAAGGGACTCATCAGCACATGTGATGGCAACATCAAAAAACAGAAAAGTTCCAGGAAAGGTATTTACAGAAATATCTCTGCTTATATGGCAGTCGTCCTCATGACTAGCTCTACTTAACTAGTATAAAAAGGTAAAGGTAAAGGAAACCCTGACAGTTAAGTCATCACAAACGACTCTGGGGTTGTATGTGTATGTGTATGTGCACTTGGGGAGGGGAGGAGAGAGAGAGAGGAAAGGAAAGGAAAGGAAAGGAAAGGAAAGGAAAGGAGAGGAGAGGGGGGAACCCATAAACCCAACTCCCAAACAAGGGCATGTATGTCGTTGCATGCATGCGTCGTATGTAGCGGCGCCACACATGCGCAGCCAGCGGTTTGCCCCACCCCGGGTGCTGGTTAGCCTTCATTCACCCCTGGCATGACTAAGCCGGTTCTGGCAAAACCAGAGCAGCGCATGGAAGCGCCATTTACCTTCCCACCGGAGCGGTACCAATTTATCTACTTTGACGTGCTTTCAAACTGCTAGGTTGGCAGGGGCTGGGACCGAACAACGGGAGCTCGTCGTGGGGATTTGAACTGCCAACCTTCCAATCGGCAAGCCCAGGGCTCAGTGGTTTACACCACAGTGCCACCCGCGTCCCTGCCTTAACTAGTATAGTCACAATATATTGCAAATTAGAAACAAATAATTTCCCATCTCTCTTGTGGGAAATATATCCATTCATCTCTTGAAGTTAAATGAGATCTGCTAAAAGAGGTTATGAGAAAAAAGCTTATGAGCAAACAATTACAGCAAACAAACAGAGGGATTAAGATCAAATTGCAGCCTACATGAAAACACACACACACACCCCTATGTTCTCAAAGGTTTACTTCCATATTACTATTTATTAAAGAATGCCGGAGTAGAACATGGGAAATCACAAAACATACTGAGTTTGTCCAAAAAAAGGAAAGTATGAAATAAAATATTTTAAGATGGATTAGTTACCGTTTATGTTTTGGCAACATCTATACATGAATAAATGTAACATGCATCAACAAATATAACTGCTTTCATTTGTTAACGTTATTTGTCTTTCAACACAGTGAGGACCTTGCTATAGTACACTGTCCTGCACACAAACTGTCTTGTCTGCAGGTTTTCGCCTACCTCATAGCAAATGCCACAACTTTTGGCAGATCAGGCATTGGTTTGGATCATTAGCTGATCAGGTACCCTGTTAAAGGGGTCAAGGAGCGGTGTCTCTATCCAGGAGTCCACACTCAAAGAGCCATAGGACCCTTCCCAATGGCAGCCCTGGCAGAATTGTATCACCTGGTGCATGTCTGGGGGCAACCCCCATTCAAGGTAGACCACCTACCCTACTAATCAACCAGCAGACAAGATACATACCCAATGATTACATCTGTAATCATTAAAAGTTGTTGCTTATTTTAACCCTGTGTCTTATTTCTATGGTTGGGCTCTCACCAAGCTGCAGGCATCATGCACCTGGGCATGCAAACAATTCAGGATGTATCATTAACATATGCTTCATCTGGAAGCAACATCAAATCAATTGACTGATGACACATTACTGAAAAGATTTGGACACAGACCTCTATGCATCATCTGAGAAAAGATAAATATCTCACGAGTCTGGAGATCTCACAGGAGCTTGTCTACCTGAATCAGGTTTTCTATACTTGAAGAAGACAGTTTTCAAAGGCAGGTGCTCCTGTCTTCAAGTAAATTTATGATTTATGGAATTTATTATCTAACCATAAAACCATAATAATCAGGACCAATTCAAACATTCCCTGAGAGGCACAGTGTGGACTATTCGAAAGAGCCATCACCTAAAATTGTGTCCCTTATAAAACTTCAGAGAAAATGTCCATATACTGTTTTGAACATGCATGTTCTCCTGTCAGTATCACACCACTCGATGACACATAGCCAAATGACACACAGCAGTGCATACTGCTGTCATTGTCTGCATGGTGATGCCACACACTACATTCTCCATATGAAAGCCACAAACAGAATTGTGTCGTCTTAAAGACTAACCAATTTATCATGGCATAACTTTTAATGGACTTAAACACACTTCATTCGATTCATTACATAAAATTTTAGTTGGCTTGTATGTAAAGGAGAAGACTATAAGGTGGGAGTTGAGTGGCAATGAGATGCAAAAATTAGAGCTTAAATCGTATGCTAAACAGGCACACATTTTTACAGTAGCGGATTCTGTGTGTGGTATTTTGATATGCAAAAGCTGTTTCATACATGGAAGTCATCATTTTGTGCTGCAGTCATTCACTTCTGAAAAATGCAAGTGTGAACTCACCTCACGAGAAGGATGTGTCACATTTGAACCAGCTTTTTCAATTCAACAACTTAGCAAAGGAGAAGAAAATGAGGAGGCAAATGACGCATGTGACAGATGATGAATGTTTCCAAAAGTATGAAGGCAAAACTATACAACTGAAAACCATTTTGTATACTGACATGGTTCAGCATCCCACAATAGCCATCCCCACAGCAAAGGCAAACGTTTCACTGAAAGGAAGGAAGCACAGTTGGTGCAGGGTGCATCCACAGACTTCTTCTGTGGCTGAGAAGGCTCAGATCCCAGTCCTCCATCCCTAGGCTGATTCCAGGTGGGCAAGGAGTCTATCAACAGCAATCTAGATTCTGTTCCCTGGCAAACACTGTCTGCTTTCCTCTTTTCATTCTTACCCTGGTTTATGTAGCCACTGCTGCTCACTCTCTACCCAAATGGGCTCCAAGTAAGTAGCCCAGATCAGCCCCTTATTAACACATCATCTCAAGCAAGTCACACTTTGATTTTGCATTTGGTGACGCAAACCCAACAAGCGATAAATTACTGGTTTTTAACTAGAAATATGAACTTTATTGAACAAAAATAGATTTATGCAGTTCAGCTTGAACGCAAAACAAGGTTGGGAGTTAAAAACAAAAATTTGGCCAAGCTGGGACCAAGTTGTTGGTGGGAAACCACTCTTCCTGCAAGGTGCAGAAAGACCACCATGTCAGCCCACACTGGACAGTCTAGCATCACAGTTAGAATCATAGAATTGTAGAGTTCGAAGGGACCCTAATGGTCATCTAGTCCAACCCCCTGCAATGCAGGAATATGCAGTTGTCCCATATGGGACTTGTTAAGTTGTGAACCTGCAATGTTGGCATTATCAGCACCACGCTCTAACCAACTGAGCTATCCAGACAAGCAGATAATTCAGTAAAAATACTAAAATGCAATGTTTTAGCAATATTGTCATCAGGATTGTCCATTAAAATTGAGCAAACAAAATGGTGATACATTTCAGAGAAAATGGCCAGTTTGGAAGCAAACAGCTGTAGAGAGTGTTGCATATTTATATTCTGTGCTTCACCTGTTTATTTGCCTGACTCTTTGCACAAACACAAGCACACACAGACCATTAGAAGCTTAAAAAATAATCTGCCAACAAACAGAAAAAAGAGAATGTTGGGATTTGGGACTATGTGATATCAATTTGAATAACATTAATTTATGTTTTAGCCATTCAAAGAAGACAGGCACGCCAGTAACTTTGCATTATGCAGTTGGTAGGGCATTATAAATGTATCCCCCTGTAACTAATGCACAGGCCAACAGTATAATCTGCAGCAAACAGCATAAGGCATGTGTGGTTAACGATAAGGAGCAGGGACAATTTTGTATCTGTATAAGTAACATCCATTCTACGTTAGATAGATAGGTTATCAAGAATCATCCGTCATGCTGAGCCAGGTGACTTTGCAATCAATGGCTGGAGCTCCATGGGAGTCACGCTGCCTTATAGGAAGCAAGTATGAGCAGTGAATTACGAGGTACAGAGCCAGACATCGATTGTGACTCCTGCTTATTTATTTCCCAGATCTACACAGTGACAAAGCACCACTAATTTTATTCCATAAATCTTTAATATTTCTATTTACAGTGTGCTATATAAAATAAAATTTATATACAGTGTGCTATATAAAATAAAATTTTAGAGCTTAATGATGCTTTCTGGCAACACTTCTGCTAAGCAATGTTTCTCTCTCTCTCTCTCTCTCTCTCACACACACACACACACATATATTTTGTGTTGTGTTTGGGGTAAATAATGGTCACTGCTGGAATCTCAATAAAGGGCACGGGTCAACACAAACATAAAATTGGAATTCAGCCTACAGAATATTTTTCCTTTTCTTTTCTGCTGTACAGTCAGCAAGCATTTTTAATGTAATTGGTGTCTGACCTCAAATAGCACATGTTCTGCATATGATTTTCTTTTCCTCCCATTACTTCTCTTCCCTTGGGGACTATGTAGTTACACAGCCCAATCATTACCAATAGGTTTGGTGTTATTTAGCACGTCTTCTTCCTACCTAAGGCTGCAATTCTAGGCATACTCACTAGGAAGTAAATCTGATTAAAATCAATGGGACTTATTACCATGCAAACATGGCTTGGACCAGGCTATACATCTTTGGTACAATAACTTTGTACGTGGTGGCTTGGTGTTATTGTGGATAACAGAACTACTGTGCCTTGAAACAAGGTTCTACAGCTCTTTCTGCTTTGCCCCACAAAGTGCTATTGTATAGATGCATTTTACAGCAGGGCTACAGAGGTAAGGAAAATGAACAATAAGAATAAGATGTCCCTCCTCCCTAAGCTGTCAGCCAACAGATCTCTAGAAGTTGCAGTTTTCCAGAAACAGCATCTCTAAAACTTGCAGTTTTTCCAGAAAAGCCATGTGGTTAAACCTTTCTTGAACCATTGGTGCCAACTCTAAGGAACTCAGGTCCCTTCATCCCCCTCCTCAATAAAATATTGGGGGGCTGCCCCCAGTGTTGAAGACAATCAGGGGCAGATGTCATAGACACCAACTTTAGGGGGTATCAGGTGTGTTGCACCCCCAATAATATTCTTCTGTGGTCGGAGCCACAATGCCATCGGCCACTGCCATCGCTCTGGGGCTGCTTCCCCCCTCCTTCCCCTCCACGGCAGGAGCAGCAGGGTGCAAGGAGGTTCATAAGTGTTTGGGGGCAGTGGGATGCAAGGAGCGGAGCATGCAGAGTCATCTCCCAGACAGCTTTTTGTTTTGTCGTGCTTGGAATCAGAGCTGTTGCATCCAGGCCACTCAAGCCCTTTCCACCCCACATCGCTCTGCCTCGCAGCATCAGGGCCCCACCTCTCTGCCTCTGGACCTCAAAACCTGTGAAATAGAATGGTGCTTCTTTGCCCCTACATCATTCCCTGAAAAAGCGAGGAAGAGAAGGAGAAGAGTCAAGAAGCAGCAATCTGCATAGTGGCACAAAATACTTTATCGGAGGAAATAATCACAAAAATTAAGTGCTGATCTAGACTAGACCTAATATTACTGCAATCAATTAGACAGCATGAGCTTGTTTTCTGAACGGAAATTGGAACACGGTGCATTTTATATGAAAAGAGATGCAGAGTTTCCTTTTACTTGATCCATTTGAGTGCTGGAGGTTAGAACCCTGCACTGCTATTCTGCTGACTCTCCTTGGCAACCAAGAAGTTAGAAGCTCCAAACAAGTAATATATATAGAGAGAATGAGCTTTTCTCTAAAGCAAAGAAAATTAGGAACGAAAATAGAATGGTCTTTTGAAATAGAAGACCTATTAAAGTTAAATTCTTTTACACCCACTGCCCCTGCACATTGGTCTCAATGTACTCATTGTCTGTTTTACACAGAGTCTATATATTCATAACCTGTACATACATATGTAGGCTATGCATATGTTTTATGTACCTTTAAAAATGAAAAAAAAACAGATTGCACGGAGAGAGCCTGTGTGTGTACTGCTGGTGCATGCATAGCATTGGTGCAGAAAAGGTGAAGAATGTGTGTAGGTTGGGGCAGGCCAGTGGGCACAACCTCAACTCCCTATCCAAGTATTCATTCAACTCAGAAGCCACATGCCCAAGACTGTGCATTTGTAGATCAACATACTTTGTTTTTAAGTGAGGCTGTCAATCAATCTCCCATTGATACCAATAGATTTTTTATGTATCTATGCATGAAAAACCACACTTAGGGGATGGAGGATCAATCAGTAG
The DNA here is from genome assembly GCF_964252035.2 of Podarcis erhardii. NCBI lineage: Eukaryota > Metazoa > Chordata > Lepidosauria > Squamata > Lacertidae > Podarcis > Podarcis erhardii. The sequence continues at coordinate 29,038,253 of NC_138509.1, forward strand.
ATGATATATTGATATTATGAAGTGGAAGTGGAAGGATAAAACACGCTTCACCAGTCCATACCATTCAAATGTTTGTGTCCACTTTCAACTTGAACCACTCTCATCTAGTTTTGCCTTGTTATTTGAAATACATTTTATCCACAAATTAGTTTTAGCACAAGCCACCACTATCAGCCTCTATTATATAAAGCTATTCTCCCACACACACACCCCGCCACCAGTGTTGTAGAAAATCTTTTTCAGTCTGTCATAGACAGACTCTAGGTCAGCTTCTTGATGACCCAGCAATCAATGAGAGCTTTTTAAAATGTCATCCAATCAGGATGGTGGTGGCAAGTCAAAATTCAGTACCTGCTTTCTACCAGCTTAGGCTGGTATGTCAGCTGAGGCTGACTCTTGTGCACTGTATTGCCCTTGAAGCTGCTATTTGCTCAAAATTCTGCAGACAGGATTTTAACTGGAAAAGCTCATCAGGAACATATTTCATCCATGCTGAGAAATCAATACTGGCTATTTGTTCACTTCTGAACCCAACTGTGATCAGCAAGAAAGAAATGTACACTATTCTTGTATTATAAATTTAAGCATTATGCAACATAATACTAATTAAGAAAAGGAGGATGAAGGCCATCCTACCCACCCAACTCACTGGCCTGGCTTTTCATGCCACTTCTATGCCTTGGATGATCTGAGTGTTCGCACTTGAACTTTCTGTCCTATGTTGGGCATATGGTTCAGCTACAGGTAGGTCTCTTTTCCTGCAGTTGCTCAAACTCTGTTGGGTGGTCTTTACCCATGGATGACATGGCACACCTAAATCAGAAGCTCACCCCCCTGCTATTACTGGACTTCTTTCATTAAGATAAACTGTTATTTTTCTTTCAGCTATCTTAATATGTGGCACACAACCAGCGCACCTAGAAATATATTTAGCCCTTTCTGTCCCCCCCCCAATTTTTTCTGGTGCTGCCAGTCTCTCTACCCTGCCCTACCATGCCCATAGCCACAGATACCTGCCCACCCTCAGAAGGCCCCCTGCATACATTTTTTTCTGCCAAAGTTGTGATAGTTAAGAGCCAAATCAAAACTGTATGTGTTTCCCTAACAAATACCTCAAGGAAGATAAAAAATATGACCATACCCAGCCAACATTGATGGAATAGAAAAACCCATTCCCATCTGTCAACAGGACATCCAGCTTAATGCCCAAAGTAAACCTGATGAACACAGTATTCTGTGCTGCTTTCTGTACCTGAATGAAGCAGGGAGCCTTATGTAGGTCATAAGGCCTATCAACCTGAAATTGCTACAGAACTGAGAAGTGCTCTGTCTCATGAATTTTTGCCCTCTCCTCACAAAGACAGGGAAATTCCAGTCACATTTCTTAGTCAGGCTGCAGTGCCTGGAAATCTGTTTCAAAAGCTGTCAGGCAGATCACAACATGCCGTTTAAAAATGTTGGACTTATTTTTTTAAAATGTTAAAATGAAATTAAATATATTTATGCAAATCTTAATAAAATTATGTAAATACTAAATGAATAAGAGTATAAAACAAATTTAAGATTCTGAATCTCGCTGGCAGGACACAGCATTCTCCCGTTACAAATTTTCTCATCTCATCAATTACTGCAGATAGAAAATGAATATACTTCACAGTTGTATCATTTCCACCCAATAGAGAAACCGCAGGCTTATAATCAAACCTCTCCACATCTGTCCACAAAATCTGTCCCAAATTGTTCAAGGCATCATACAAAGAACAATATACAATAATATATGTACAAGGATACTTTAGATGAGATTCCTGCATTGCCGGGGATTGGACTAGATGCCCCTTGGAGTCCCTTCCAACTCCACAATTCTGTGATTCTATGACTCCAACCTGGTACTCAAGTACCACAAGTACAGGTATATTCAGAATACAGCATATTGGTAAACCTTCCTTTTGGGACACTTGAGAGCATCACATTTAACTAGGCTTTAATAAACACCATCCCCTCATTGGGTTTCTTCAAATCCTTACAAGGTAGTACAATATGAATGTAAGCGAAATTATTAAATAATGGAACTTTTTAAGGCACCAGTTCAATTGTTCTGCCCATCTGAAGAGATACATCAGATCAGACAATTCCTGCTTCTAATGCTTTTTAGTGAGCTCCACCCCCAAACTCTGCATATAGTTCAAAAGAAGCCTAATTTCACCACTATGGAACAAACAAATGCATTCCAAGCGTGATTGTTCATGACAGATATTTTTCCTTAGCCAAATGTTTAGCAGCATCACATATCCCACTGTTTGAATTGTTGTTACAGCCAATGCATAAATCAGAAGGGACTGATAGGGCAGTAATAGCCACAATTATATAACTTTGTTTTTAACTATATCCAAGGGACTTCGTTTCTCTGCAGACCACACTTTGAGAAGCTAAGGAACGAGTTTCCTTTATATAGTTCTAATGCTGGTGCACCCTTAGCTCTAAGGTAAAATAAACTCTACATGTTGTGTACAGGTTTCTGTCTGAGAAAACACCACTCCCAAATATCAGAAAAAATATACTTCCTCAATTTTCACCCTGTCTAACCTCCAAAGAGGTGTCTATGGTCTCTTCTGAAAAATAACCCTTTTGTTCTTTTGATAGTTATTCTGCAAGCCTGCCCAAGCAGTGCATTTTCTCTGGGGCGACATATACCCCTAATCATTTTGTGAATCTTTGTACTTTTGTCCATTTACTGTATTTATTTTTTACCAATTTGAACTATAAAATGGTATTTTCTGGAGCCAAAATGAGAGTACCCCTAAACATTTTTTAGAAGAAAAAAAGCACTGTGCCCAAGCATCCATATTTTTCACTGAAGCCCTTCTCAGAATGTTCCTACCACCAGAGGTCAAGCAAGTGGCAACAAAGGAGAGGGCTTTCTCATCTTATCTGTGGTATCCCATCCAGAGGAAGCTTGCCTGGCACCCACTTTGTCACACTTATTTTCTCAGGCATTTTAATAGTTTTTTATTTCAAGTATTGAAAACATGGAAATGAAGCATTTACTCTGCTGTTTTAATGGAGATTTAATGTTGCATTTAATTGCATGTCTTGTTATTCTGTTTTAAACTGCCTTGAAATAAAAATAATGCAGGTTGGTATAAAAAACACTTTAAATGCTGTTGTATGTTTACATGCCTATAGAGACTGACTTAAAAAATGCTTCTAAAAATGTGCCTTAGGTAAAGGTAAAGGGTAAAGGGACCCCTGACCATTAGGTCCAGTCATGAACGACTATGGGGTTGCAGCACTCATCTCGCTCTATAGACCGAGTGAGCCGGTGTACAACAATTGTCCTGTTTCACAAGTCCACTAAGATAGGCTAGCGAAACTTGTATTGGCAAAGTTCAAAGCCAAGGGGCAGGATCTCATGATTAGATCCTATGTTATAGGCAGTGTTGATGTTATTACTAGTAGATATTTCTTTAGCAAGCAGCTATGTTCAAAATGCAGCAGCAGATATATTGAGTTCTTAAAGTTATGCTTAAAATTACTTTAAAATTACATATATAAGTAACTCAGCAATAAGCATTCCTATTTATTCTTCTGAACAGATCATCAAAATTGATTTATGAAATTACACTTATTAGAATACGATTTATACTTAAAGTGTGTTCCAAAAGGGAGCAAAGAACCAGTGACAAAGAAGTCAGGATTCTGCTAGTCAAATACTAGAGAAATATAATGCTCCACTGATTTGAGGCAGGAATATACAAAGTTTACTAAAGTACTTAAGAAGTTTCAGAAGCATTTGCAAAGGCAGACAAAAGCTGAACAACTTTTCTGTTGTTTTCTTAAAAATTCAAGACCTAATGACACTGATAATTTATGCTTTTTGAGAAAAATACATTTATTTTTAGTTGCTTTTGAGAAAATCTGTAAATATATTTGAAAAATGCATTATATTAACTCCTTTCTATCTCAAACAATAATGCTTGGAAGCAACAGCAGTTTCTTTAGAAAGGTCCTAAGTTAAACACCACGGGGAGGCAAACAGAACCCACAGTAAAGGTACAATCAAAGACTTAATACCTAGATTGTACTGTTACTAACTGTGACTGGTTCAACAGCTTTTGCCATTCCTGAACCAGGAAATCCTGGGCACAGTAGTGAATGCTTTGGTCAGGTCAAGACTGGATTACTGCAATACACTCTATGTGGGGCTCCCCTTGCACTTGATCTGGAAGCTACAGTTTGTGCAGAAGCTACAGATAAAAAAATCCCAGTTCCTCCTCTTTCCCATTCACCCTTAAAAATCCAGAAATGCTCTGGGGCAAATTCATGGCAGAACTAGCAATGAGATATGAAAATTAAATATAGTTTCTGCAACCATTAATTTGAACAATAGAATGACCTTTGCCATATTTTTAACGCATTTAAAAAAGCAAGCCATGTTAAATACATTAAATTCTTTTCTACTTGCAATGGACTTATTTACAGTAATTTTTTATTTACCTAAGGAAAATTCCTTCTCATGAATTAAAAAGCGTGGTAGCTGTTTAGTCAGTGAACACTTCCAATATTTATTTGCAGTGCTAGGTTATTACCATAATCAAGGATTTATTCTACCTTGGAGGGAGGGAAAATACCATTTTGTTGAAGGCTTCCTGGGAAAAAATGGTCTTCAGCAGACTAATATATTTTGGGTGCTGTCAAGTATACCAAATATGAATTACTGACTATTGTACTGAATCATCCTCTCAAGATCCATGAACTGTGCATCACTCTATATTTTTCTAGTGGATTCCTCAAATAACTATCCGATTAATGCTGAAATTGCTGGCTCAGAAACATTTAATGAAGAACAGGACTTAAGCAAGAAAAATCTTTAATCTTGTTTCTCCAGTTCTCCTGGCTAAAAAAAAATAGCAACTTAGGGATCTCCCACATTATTTACCAGAACAGAAACCTCTAGAAGAGAAAAGCAGGTTTAGGAAGCCTGGTTTTTGAATGTGTGTAAACATTTGTCATGGTGGCACCCCAGTTAGAATGCCTACCTCCAACAAGGTCAACCAGAACAAACAATACTGACATTTCAGCAACATGTTAAGACCTCTCAGTTTGCCTGGTCCTCTTCACAATGCTAGTATAGGTATGTTGCTGTAACAAGGAACTGTGTTTAGCTTCGTGTTATGTTTTGTACTTGATTCTATGGTTGTTTTATCTGTTGTTTACATTTTTATTTTTGTATTTTTTGTAAATTGATTTAGGTTTGCTTTTAACTTACACTAACCATATGATGAAGGGCAGGATAAAAATTTATAATAATAATAATACTGTTGTCATAGCCTCAGTTTTTGTATATAACCTCCACCACTTTGTTGGCATTGTCACACAGAGTTAATTTGTTTTCCGCCCATTTTCTGTAGAATATATCAACTTCCAAACTACACAACCACAATCTCAATCTTTGTTTGCAAACCCCCCTGTAATGAGAATGTCACAGCAGTGCAGAAATCTCCATCATCAAAGATTAAATAATTCAGGAAGAACTGGAAGTCATTCAAACATTTCTACTCTTCAATTGTACTTGAAAAGCTTGTCACAATGAATAACTATGATCCCCACAACGTTAAGCTCATTTGGAAGCTCTTGTTTCTCTAAATCAAAATATATTTTTGCTGGGATCATGCATTTTATAAGCAAATGGATCCTTCAAATTCTTCAAAGCAATAAGAATAAAATACAACAAATCTTTAATCATGATACCTAGAGTGGGTATCATCTTTTTAACTATAGGGTCATTGCCTTCTGCACCCAGGACATGCAGATGGAGAGAGAATTATAAAATAGCACAGCAAAAAATATCATAATCCACCTTAGACCCTATTCTTGATGTAATACAGGATAGTAGAGGACTTGCTCTGACTAGTAATTCCAGGCAGCTCACTACCCACCTCTCAATGTGAGGAAGGTGTTTGAGATCCCTGGCACACAGAGTATCATAGTTGACAGCTGTAATATTAAACTGAAACATGTAAAGCTCAGCATCCCAGTTTCAATAGCAGGATCCAGTCTGTTTGTTCACTTTGTGCATTTATCTTCAATATTACTGTATATATTTTCTGCTAGGAATCATGTTGTGTAATAAAACTGTACAGCCATGAGACAAGAGGAGATTAAATGAGCCCTAAGAGAACTGTTGGAAGGCAGCCTTGTATCCCTTAATCTGATGCTATTGTCTTTTCTTATTGTCAGCCCATGGTATGCATTTCTAATTTTGGATTCTCTCCACTATACATCTATGGATACAGCATGTCTCAATTTAGGCACTGTTTTAAAGCATTTTCATAGAGCTTTGTGTTCTTAGAGTGTATTTTGTTTTGCAGATTTTAGCATCTACTCTTAATACTTCAAGTCTAGACCATTAATTCTGACTTAGAAGAACATCCTAGGGCTAATGCAAATGAATCCTGGGTGCATGGCAGCTCCTGAAAATTTGATTGCTCAGTGGCTCCTGGCAATCAAATTTTAAGCAGCTACAATGCTCAGCAAGTCATTATAATGAAATGTAATGAAAAATTGCAGCACAAATGCAAAGTGTAGCTTCTTGTTTGATTCAGGCAGCCTTCTTCTGTGATAGGGATTCATATTTTTTATTTATTTCATATGTATTATGTTCTAAGCTTTTCATATACCAGCTACTTCAAAGACAAAGGAACTGACAGCAGAACTTCATTTATTCAAATAATACTCCAGGCATCATTCAAAATAGAAGTATGGGTAAATTACATTAAACTAGGTTACAGAAACATGGGAATATGAGAGACCTGAATTTTCTGATAACTGGGAATGAACAACAGTGAGGGGGTTTCTATACTTACATCACATACAATGAATCCACAGGGTCCCCTTAACCTTGCACAATTCATCTACTCTCTCTAAAAGGATGTGACTATGTTAAGAAATAAACGAAACTGCTTGCCTAGAAAAGGTGCATGAAATATTTGGAGTCTCCATTTCTCATATATATAGTTCTCACATCCTGAAAATGGATATTTTACACTGTTCTGCACATGTCCAATTATCCCCTGGATCAAGCACAGGTTAATAATTGGAACAGAGTATTGTTGCTAAAATTCCACATACTCATTGCAAACAAACAAAAATCTTCCAAACATGCTGCAGTCTACTGTCCAATCAAGAGCAGCTAGCCTTATTATGGAAGCATGCAACTTAGGAATCCATAGAAAGTTGCTTTTTTCTAGATACAGACAATCTGTTCATCCAGCCCAGGGATGGATAATCTTTTTCAGGGTAAGAGCTGCATGTCAGATGGATGTGGTAATTCTTCTTATTTTTTAAATACCTGGGCAGGTATCACAGGCTCCACAGAATCATAGCAGTGGACCTGTGGTAGTGGCCAGTGTAAATTATAGGGCTTCTCCATACAAATGTTCAAAAAAGGAATTGTATTGTTGCTATACGTATCCTAGCTGGAGAAGGCATGGAGCCTAGCTGTGAAGAGATAACCATGCTTCCATTTATTTTACAGCCTTTGCTTGTAAACAATACCGTACATCAAGATGCTGATGCAGCAGCAACAAAAGGTGGTATTTATATATATTTTACTTGGAGCTGATCTACTAAAAATAATTACTCTTAATAAAAAAATAGTCCAGTAGCACCTTATAGACCAACTAAGTTTTTCTGGTATAAGTTTTCAGATCTGAAGAAGTGTGCTTCCACATGAAAGCTTATACCAGAACAAACTTAGTTGGTCTATAAGGTGCTACTGAACAATTTTTTATTTTTTATTATTTTTATTTTGACTGTGTCAGACCAACACGGCTACCTTCCTGAATCTATAATTACTCTTACTTAGTCATTAATTTCAGTTGGTCTCCTCTGGGTAAAACTTGGCTGAATGTCACCTTGCAGCTCCTAAAATGGAAGTGTCAGATGGAACCTCCTGGGTATTGCCTTAATCTCTGGAAAATCTTTTAAAAAAACAAAAAAACAAAAAAACCAAGATGGGTTGAGAGTTCCCTATTCTGTGGTAATACTCCATAGGAGCACACAGGCATTTCATTCCTTTAAAAGACAGAATTAAAGTTGGGAATATACAAGTTCACACAATGGTGTCCACATCTGTGAATACAGTGGTACCTCTGGTTGCGAACGGGATCCGTTCCGGTGGCCCGTTCGCAACCTGAAAAGAATGCAACACGCATCTGCGCACGCACAGGTCGTGATTCGCCGCTTCTGTGCATGCGTGTGACGTCATTTTGCGCATCTGCGCATGTGCGAGTGATGAAACCCGGAAGTAACCCTTTCCGGTACTTCTGGGTCGCCGCGGAACGCAACCTGAAAATGCACAACCTGAAGCAAACGTAACATGAGGTATGACTGTAGTTGTATCTTTGCCATTACAGAAAATAATCAGTAAGTAACTATGGCATTCATTCAGCCACATTAACAATACATGTTCTATCTGGGTGAAGAATCCCATTTTCCCAATTTGAATATGACGAATATTCAATAGAGGAAGGATACCTGGATTCTGTGCAACAAATAACTGAAATAATTGTACTAGAAATAATCACACATTTTCTCTGTTTACCCATCTTCTTTTCCTGTTTTCCCTATTGTTTTCATCTTATTTAATTCATATATATTGTAGATATCTCTCTATAGCTATGATAAAATACTGAAAGCACTAAATGATCAATAAAGCTTGGGGGGGGGGGGACCTGAGAGAACACATAGCGTCAATAGTTTGTACACCTGAGAAGAAAGTAAAAGAATATCATGTCTCAACATGAATACCATTAGCTACTCAACAAAACTCATTCCCAAATTGTCTTCTGAATAAGAGTAAGATATCTATCTGTTCAACACAGAGGTTATGTTTCCAAATCAAACACTGGATGAAGTAGTTCTGTCTAGTAGCGTTGCTGGTATTTGTTTTATCTCTTTACTGCCAGTAACATTCACTATAGTAGTGGTTCAATCAAAAGTCCACCTCCAACATCTAAGCATTGTCTTTTCAGAATACATTATAAACATTTCAGATTTGTGAATCTAAGACTTTCCCCTACTGAACACTGGCCCCTTAAGATCACTCTTGACATACTATTTTTAAAAGTAACCACATGTACCAGGAAAATGTTTACAGAATAATAATCACAGATATCTTATTTCTAATGTTCTGAGAAAACAAGAAGGCTAAAAAAAATAAATTACTTACCATCTCCTTTTCTGTTGACTTTTGCAAAAATGGCACCATAGAGCACCATGGGTTAAGGTCAACTTTGTACATATACAACATATTAAGTATTATTCTGAGAATCAGCAGTATATAAATACCTTTCAGAAAACTTTGACTAAGCTTTATTTTCAAAGTACTACTCAGTAGACACCAATAACTATTGGACTACCTTCATATAAGCAGCAGTGCAGAAAACAGTGACAAACAGCAAGAGTGGGTGGAGTAAAACATTCACTTACATTATTCATGTACTCTGAAAGAAGATCTTGGAGGGCTTGGCGAATAGCATTGCACTCCGTGATAATGCGCTCACGGTGAATATCACGTGTGCAAGAAGAATCTGCTAACAAAGCAGCACCACTGATAATTCCTTCTAAACGCTTTTCTAGCGATGGCCTTATTTTGTCTTCCTTCACAGTAAGAGGATCCAAGACAACCAGATTCTATAGGGAAAGATAAAAAGGGAGCAATAAGAAGAGTACTCATGCTCACACTGGTCTTCTTGAACACATAGCTGGAATGCATATATCATATCCCCAGTGTACCCATCCTACTGTTTGAATCTTGAGAATCTTCATCTCTGAAGGACAGCAAGAAATTCAAAGCAAAGTTGTACATTTATATGGTTCTCAAGCAAGGATCTTGTCCATTGGGTACATTACAATACATGCAATAGATGGCTGCAAAATGCCCATTGGCAGACAACCAGGGCAGACCAATTATATTATCTGTTTATGCGCTGGCCAGGGCCAGCCCACAGCAAGGTGAGGTGACTGCCTCAGGTGGCAGGATCCGCTGGGGCAGCAGATCCTGATGTCAATTTTTCTTCCTCCCCTGTTCCTGATGTAGCTCTTCCCTAACCCTTTCTTCTCTAGCAGGGAGGGGAGGTGCCATTTTGTTGTCCACCTCAGATGCCAGAATGTCTTGAGTGCTAGTTACCTTAGAAAACCTGGAGTGTCAGTGCATATAATATGCATATAATATGTGAGATTTGCTCAGATTTTTAGCAGAATGGGGTGGGGTGTGGGGTGGGGGTGTAATAATCCACTTCTCATCAATAGCAAGATAGGAATTAGCTCAACACTGAGGTTTATTTATTTTTTAAGCCCATCCCTACTCACAGCCTGTCTCTTCTCTCCCTTGAATGACCCTGTGTCATTCAAACCCCATGGCCCACAGAGCAGTTATTGCTGAATGAAGTATAATAAATGTGGCAGAAAGCACAATCTGGTTTCTCCTGCATATGAAGAATTAGATTACTATAGGCAGAGGTTTTCGACTTTTTTGAGCTCCCTTGACCAACTACATTCTTTCAGCAGCATCCCTGTGGGGCTCAGGAGCCCAGTTATGTCACCTCTCACCTGCAGAGCTGGCAGCCTCTCACCTTTTGAACAGCCTCCCTTGTGGAGTGTTCCCTCAGCCTCCTCTCCTCCCTTTCCTTGCGAGTCCTCCAGGCAGCCACTGCTGCCACCCTGGTCTCCGGGCTGCTCCCCCTGCCCCAAAGAGAGGTGCCTCCTCACACTGCCCCACAGGGACCTGGGAAGCAGCTTGAGGAGCTTGCAGCCAGGGCTGCTACAGCAAATGGCTGTGCAAGCCTTTGGGAGGCAGAGATGCAAGAGGGCATGGCTCACTGGTTGAAACCCCCTGCCCTGTGTTAATTTTATGTTTGAAAACTGCCCTGAGAACTTATAGTTGATGGTGCACTAAATATATTCCTAAAATAAAGTAAAATAAATTGGCCTCAAAGATGATGATGGATTCCTAGCCCAGTTCCTTTTATCAAATGACAAACTCTGATGTGAAATTCCTCTTCATAGTTTGATCATGGGGCAGATAAAGGAACTGGCCTCAGAAATACTTTTCCATGGATGCTAACTTGCAGAAGTAGTTTTATAAATTAGTATAATTATCTATTTTTAATATATTTTTATACTGCTTACCATTACAAGTAAATCTCAAAGTAGTATGTAAAGACAGAATTAAAATACATTAAAACAATTTCAATAAAAACGTTACAGATATCATCAATAATAAAAAGCAGTAGTAGCAACAATAAATATCATTTCAGCTTCTGCATGCATCTGACCCCTCCATTTTCTTCCAATAAATGTTGCTCTTGCTGCAAGTGGGGCATCTTTAAACGGGAAATTCAGGAGTTCTCCTGCCACTATTCCATGCATTTAAGTGATCCTGAGTCCTCTCAATAAGGCAAGACATATGCAAATAAATGCTGGTGATCTACTGCTTGGGATTTGAGGGTTAAGTGTTTGGAGAAAAAAATTAATGAAATGGATTGCGCATTCTGTAAAGTGAGGTTTGTTTAACTAGAAAATTTTGAATGAATACATCAAGATTCTCTCTGTGTGTATGAAATTCCTTTATCTGAAAATGGAATAATGTTGCTTTGTTTATCCAAAAGCATTATCAATTTCATAATATCTAATTTAAGCAAATCACTTTCCTAACTCACGATAATGGCAACAGACATTAGAAATTCATCAAACTATTACATTTCTTTCTTTTTCTTTTTGCAGCACCCTCTTCTCACAGCAGGGTGAGTCTGCCTGATTGCAAAGGGAAATCACACATGAGAGAGAACTCTTCTGGGAGTTTTTTTCTAACTACAATACGAATTCATGAAAATTAGCAGTATTTAATTAAGCAAGAAATATCTTTTTCTGTGACTTCTTTCAGAGAGGAAAATTAAGGAACTGCGGCAACGAAAGCTTAATTTGGGGTTGTGTGGGGTATTTTGAGGAACTATGTACTATAATGAAAACAAACACATTTGTAGAAATGTCTGAATGAACAAACTAAATTTCAAAATGCTGGGCCAGCCCCTGCACCTGGTTGGCCTTGTGAGTGAGGCCCACCCCACCTGGAATGTCCAGTGTGGCCAGAGGTGGGTGGTACCAGCTGCCCATCCACTCCCCTGTCCACACAAGAAGATGACGGCCTCCCAGGACCCACTGTAACTTTATGGAGACAGAGAAAGCTATATTTAAACTCTGACTTTTTTTCATATAATCTAACTTTCCATTTTGATGTGATCAAATGGGTCACCTTCCACATAGTTGTTCCTTAGTGGATTCTGACCAAACATCAGCATCAATGAAGCCAAATCTATGAGAAGAGATGGCTGTCAGTGGGTTGAGAGGCAAAAGAATTAGAGTAACTTTAGAAGGTTTCGGCATTTCAAAAGTTTGAGAAACATCAGCATGGATCAAATCTTTTTCTTAAAAAAAACTAGACTTAAGAAACTGCTCTCAGCAAATACCGTATTTTTTGCACCATAACACTCACTTTTTCCCTCCTAGAAAGTAAGGGGAAATGTCTGTGCGTGTTATGGAGGGTATGCCTACGGGTGGCATGCCTACGGATTTTCCTCCTCTAAAAACTACGTGTGTGTTATGGTCAGGTGCGTGTTATAGAGCGAAAAATACCGAGAGGCTTGTGTTAAAGTTTCCTTCAAAATGACTGTCATCTGAAACAACCAGCAGCTAAAATGGTGTATGAAGATAAAACTAAAAAGCTGAAATGAGCAGGCCCTTCCTGTGCCCTCTTATTTCCATCAAATATCTTAAGCTAGCAAAATCTCAAGAATATTATAACCAAGACACCGCTACAAGGTACATCAAATCATTAAGCTCTGTTAACAAATTATTCAATAATTACACTTGCCCACTCTAATGTACAGAGTTTGTGGATGAGATTTTGCAGGCTGTCCCAACTTTAGATTTCAGTATATATGTTGCTATTATTTTTCAAGGAATTGGTCTACATCATATGCTTATGCCCTGCTTCCTTACTCTGGATTGTGAATGCAGATTGACATTCCAAAGAGAAAGCATTCCTATTAGAGGTACTGCCAAGGCACGTCCTTCAACCATAATTGTTGATCTGTGATTTGCAGTCTGAGTCCCTTCACTTGCAATTCTAATGTTCCAATCGGAGGGATTGATAATTTTGGTAGAGCTAGGCAATCCATTAAAAACCATACTGACAAAGTGAAGGAGAACAGAGAAAATGGGTGGTATCCAACTTTTTTAAAAAAAACAACTAGGCCCACTGAAATTAATAATCATGACTAAGTTAGGTCAATTAATTTCTGTGGGTCTACTGTGAGTAAAAGTAGACCACCCAATGTTTTTTTAAAAATATATTCAAAATTCTCAACTTACTTAAAAATAATAATAATTATATGTAGTATGGCCAAATGCTGCAGTGGTGATCATAAATTCATTTTATATTAGTTCACCTGGGCATCCATAATTTCAACACAAGAAAGTGATGTTTGATTCATGATGTGGTGTTTTAATTCTTACTACTACTTCTATCAAATCTCTATGTTTCCTTCATTAAAAAAAAAGAACTGAGGGTAGAGGAAGACTGAAGATAAAGAGCCATCTTATTATCCAATTGAGCTTACCAACAGAAATCTGATATGTGCTGGGCAACTTGCATTGATGAGTTTAAAAGAAGCAGTAACGAAATCAATACAAATGAGTGAGCATTTGCAGTAGACAGATCTGATCAAACAGATTTTTTAATCTGTCCTGCCTGAGTGCTTCATGCGTTTTGCTCCTGTAGAATTAATGGTGTGGTAAGAAGATATTAGATTTAAATGGAATGCTTAGCTACAGACTTTTCCACCAAGTTTCCAGTTTTATACATCATCTGAAATATTCATAACAGCGCCACTCTAACTTGGTTTCACTTCAGATTAGAGACACTGACAAAACTCTCTCTCAGAAAAGAAATTGGAGGGGGCCTCCTTAACATCCTCCTCAAAGATAAGATTAGCTTTTTTAAGCCCCTGAATTCTTCGCCACTTTTGACTGAAGTATAAGCTGGAGAAGGATTGCCATCTTGGACCCCAGCAAGGTTTTTCTCCCTGTCCTATAGAAGCTAAAGGAGTGGCTCAACTCCATTAGCTTGCAAGGAATGAAGACTCTAAAGAGCCCATCTTAAGGGTCACTCCTGCACCCACAAATCCCCCCCCCCAAAAAAACCCCAATGCAATTTAATGAACTGTCTTAACTCCATTAGCTTGCTTTGGGGGTGGAAAAACCCTTGCAGGGAACATTAAAGGTAATAATAATAATAATAATAATAAATTTTATTTATATCCCGCCCTCCCCAGCCAAAGCCGGGCTCAGGGCGGCTAACAACAATAAAACAGTACAAAAGTACAGCACAAACAACACTTTAAAATCATTCATTATAAAATTAATTAAATTCAAGCCACTGGCCACCATTGGGCCAGAGCTCCGTGAAGATTGCCAAGGGAGGGAGTCAGGCTGTGCCCTGGCCAAAGGCCTGGCGGAACAGCTCTGTCTTGCAGGCCCTGCGGAAAGATGTCAAGTCCCGCAGGGCCCTAGTCTCTTGTGACAGAGTGTTCCACCAGGTCGGAGCCACAGCCAAAAAAGCCCTGGCTCTAGTTGAGGCCAGCCTAACTTCTCTGTGGCCTGGGACCTTCAAGATGTTTTTATTTGAAGACCGTAAGTTTCTCTGTGGGGCATACCAAGAGAGGCTGTCCCATAGGTACGAGGGTCCTAGGCTGTATAGGGCTTTAAAGGTTAAAACCAGCACCTTAAACCTGATCCTGTACTCCACCGGGAGCCAGTGCAGCTGGTATAGCACCGGGTGAATGTGATCTCGCAGCGAAGACCCTGTAAGGAGTCTCGCTGCAGCATTCTGCACCCGCTGGAGTTTCTGGGTCAGTCTCAAGGGCAGCCCCACGTAGAGCGAGTTACAATAATCCAGTCTGGAGGTGACCGTCGCGTGGATCACAGTGGCTAGGTCAGGGTGAGAGAGGTAAGGAGCCAACTGCTTAGCTTGGCGGAGATGGAAAAATGCCGCCTTTGTTATAGCTGCAATCTGCGCCTCCATGGAAAGGGAGGTGTCGAAGATTACACCCAAACTCTTAACGGACGGTGCTGGCACTAATTGCGCCCCCGCAAGAGATGGGAGTTGCCCCCCCAATCCCATATCGTCCCGTCCCAGCCACAGGACCTCTGTCTTCGAAGGATTTAGCTTCAACCGGCTCCCACATAACCATCCAGCCACAGCTTCCAAACATCTGGTCAGTGTGTCTGGGGCCAAGTCAGGATGGCCATCCATCAACAGATAGAGTTGGGTGTCATCGGCATACTGATGGCAACCCAGCCCAAAACTCCGGACAAGCTGGGCGAGGGGGCGCATAAAGATGTTGAAAAGCATCAGGGAGAGTATCGCACCCTGAGGTACTCCACACACCAAGGAGTGGCGCAATGACAATTCCCCCACAAGCGCCACCCTCTGTCCCCGACCAGAGAGAAATGAGCGCAGCCATTGAAGGACTATGCCCTGGATCCCCACGTCAGCAAGGCGGTAGTCCAGAAGTTCGTGATTGACCATGTCGAAAGCTGCTGACAGATCTAGAAGAATCAGCAGCCCCAACCCGCCTCGATCCAGCTGTCTACAAAGAACCAGAGCCGTCTCGGTCCCATGACCAGCACAGAAGCTGGACTGGAATGGATCCAGAGCCGATGTTTCATCCAGAAACCCACCAAGCTGTTCAGCAACCGCTCTCTCAATCACCTTACCCAGGAACGGAAGATTCGAAACCGGGCAGTAATTGGATAGATCTAAAGGATCTAATGATGTTTTCTTTAAGAGCGGGCGCACCACTGCCTCCTTCAGTTCCCCTGGGAATGTCCCCGTGCCAAGGGACAAATTGATGATATCCCCCAGGAGGGCCCGCACCTCGTCTGGACACGCTCTAATCAGCCAAGACGGGCACGGGTCGAGAGGACAGGTGGTGGGCTTTCCAGCTCGGAGGAGTCTGTCCACATCGGCTGGGGATATCCGGTCGAAGTGGTCCAAAACTGGACCCGAGGACAGTCGAGGGGCCTCCAGTTCCTTTATTGTATCCAAATTGGCAGGGAGGTCATGGCGGAGCAACAAGACCTTCTCCGCAAAAAAGCTCGCAAATGCCTCACAGCTGTGTGTCAAATTGTTATTTAAATTGGGCTGTCCCTCAAGGGACGTTAAAGACCTGATTATACTAAATAATTGCGCCGGGCGAGAGCTAGCAGATGCAATGGAGGCCGAGAAGTAAGACTTCTTAGCAGCCTTCACCGCCATCTCGTAGGTTTTCATAAAAGCCCTATAAGATGTTCTTGAGGCTCCGTCACGGGCACCCCGCCATACTCGCTCTAGCCGTCTGAGGTCCCGCTTCATTTTCTGGAGCTCCTCGGTAAACCAGGGAGCCCGGTTTCTGCGAGGTCGCAGAGGGCGCTTCGGTGCGATCTCATCGATGGCTGCCAGGAGCTGGATATTCCAGCCCTCAACAAGCTCAGTCAATGAGTCGCCAGGGGGACCAAGGTCCCGCAAGGCTTGGCGGAATCTATCAGGGTCCATCAGCCTCTGCGGGCGAGCCCAAATCAGCTCGCCACCTAAGCAGGGTGGGGGTGGAAAGTCAATCCTGGCTTTCAGAGCGTAGTGATCAGACCATGGCACCTTCATCGAAGGAGACATGATCACATCTATACCTACACCAAAGATCAAATCCAGCGTGTGGCCTGCTTGATGTGTGGGGCCCGAACCAAACTGGGAGAGCCCTAGTGTTGGGGGGGAGGGAGGTAGGGGGAGAACCAGCCACTGAGGATAAGTAGGGGGTTTCTCCCTCACACCACCTCCACTTTTTGCCACTGCAGCTTCTCTTCCCCCACACCCCCGGGAATTACTGGCACCATTTGTTCCTGTGGGGCTGGGAAAGTGACACAACAGAGGCCAAATCCTGGGGTAGTGGGAGATAGCCACACACTCCTTTAGGTCCTACAAGTATCTTTGTCCTGCCCCCATTAGAACCACCTCATCTGATTTCACAGACAAAGAAGCTGCCACAGGTGAATTAGGAACCGTATGTACAGCGGATCGAGAAAGAACTATCAACCTGTCATTCCTTTCCCCCTGCTTCAGATGGCTATGATGCCATTTCTCAAAAGATGCTGGAGGTAACTGGGGCACTGCTGGAGCTAGGAGGTGCCACAAGGTCTTCAAGTTATCAGGGTCTTCATCACAGAAGTAGGTCTTCTCATCTTACCTCCTGGTCCGCACATTGATATCTCCACATATGTCATTTGAATAGGGCTATGGACATACAAAACAGCTATGATTCCCAAGAACATGCTCAACTTTTTAAAATTGTGGTAGGAAGAGCTGTGGTATAGCCATGCTTCCCTAAGAAGGCTGACTAAATCAACACATTGCAAGCATTTCTAGACCTGTTGAAGTCTCCCTCTTACACAGCTAGCTGGAATACAGTACAGTAACTGACCATCTAATGGGGGCTTTAAATTTCAGTTATTACACATTTAGTATTATACTTTTAGTCACGACTATATAGTATTCTTAGAATGTATTGTAAGCCTAAAGCTTTGGGAGGTATTCAGACTCACTTCAGCTTTTTCCCAAGTATAAATCCTAACTTCCCATACTGTATATGAATGATATTAAGAAAGCTTCCAGACAGTACTTGTTGAGTAAGCTCTTTCAAATATTTCCAGACTATAAACATTTAATGAGATTGGCTCCCAACAGACTGTTTACTACATCCATTTATTTCATTGTACTTTATTTATAATGCAGAAGATAGAGCAAAGGTTGTTTCAGGTTCTTATCCAATGCCATTTCCCCATAAATAAAGAAAAATGAAACAATTTAATTCTCAAACATTCGTAAAAGGTTAGATACTCAATAAATTTTGCTTTATCTAACTCACTCAGCCTAAGGTACCATTTGCACTACTTAGGTTAAAGAAATATAGAAAAAGTCTATGAACAAGAAGACATTTAACAATATAATCTAAGCCCAGGATCCAAAAATGCATATATGGGTGCTCTGCTTATATACAGAGGCAGCCCCCCAACTCCTTGAACACCTCCCCCCCAAACAAAGCACACCATTAAGGATGGTGACCTGTTGCTAGAAGTAGATTCCCTCCCTCCATAATATGTGAGAAGCGTATTTTAATATATTTAGTATATTTTAACTTGTGTTGTGCAAAAATGATAAGGTATCGCCCCATAAATACATATTTCAGATGGTTCAAAATGCAGCAGCCTATTAATTGGCTGGAGCTGGTTGTTGGGAGACTATAATACCCATGCACAAAGAACTATATTGGCTCCAATTTGTTCTGACGCACAATTCAAAATATTAGTTTTGATCTTTAAAGCCCTAAATGATCTTGATCTAGAATGGCCCAAGAATTGCCTCCTCCTATTTGAACGTGCCTCCATTCTCTAAAATGGGTCACCAAAAAGGTCCCTCCTCCAAATGCCATCTCTTTCTGAGCTCATATTTATGTGGGCAAGAGTAAAGTCTTTCAAACAGTGACACCTTCCTTGTAGACCCCTTTGCCCAAGAAAGCCCAGTAGCGTAGCTTCATTTTCACATTTGGGGGAAAATATATATGAAAACTTTTATTATTCAGAGCATTTTTTGAGAAATTGTTGTTAAATAGTAAGAAGGTGTGAGATGAACTTGCTACTGTGAATTTTTAAGATATCTATCTGTTGCCATTATGTCACCTTTTGTTGCTTTTAGTTTTAAAGATTGGGATTTAACTGGGTAGTTGATTGTCTTGATGTTTAATTGTCAATTTATTGCTGTTTTCATGGAGCCCTGTAGAGACATTTGTCATTTGTAAAATTAGTCAATGGGCTCTATCAATGCTATAGTACTGGGGTACCTATTGTGATACCCACCAGATGTTGTGGACTACAAGTCCCATCACACAAGCGGATGGTCCACATTGGCTATCCCCTGCTTTAGTAGATACCATGTTTACATCTGATCCCTAGGTTGCAGGTCACAATCACTCACCAAAACAAATCAGCCAGGCTGGAAGCGTGTCTGAGAACTGCTATGAAACTGATCACACATAGGTCAGTAAGATTTGGTTTTCTGGTATGCTACTTTCCACAAGCACATCATTTAAAATAAATTAGGCCATTTTACAGAGTGTGCTACAGTGCTACAAATTCACCTACCTCAAATTCATCAAGGGCACTTCCAAGAGTAGCAGACTGTGATGTCGACTGAACCTTTTGATTTCCAATTCCTTGAGAAGCATTGGAAATGACATCAAGAGCATTCTGTATTTCATTACAAACAGAGTCCTTGCTGGCTGCAAGAGATGAAATGTCTGAATGTTCCAAACAAGCAGAGCAAATTGAATGGAGAAGAGATGAATTTTCCTTCAGAGAAGCACGTGCTGCTGCAATGTCATCGCGTTGATTGTTGGATTTTAAATCCTGTCAGGAAAATCATACATATGGGGATTATTACTATTATTATTTCAACTTAAATACTGGCAAGCAGTGTAGCAACACATTATTTCAATTTGTTCTGTATCCACTAAAGAAAGAAAGAAAGAAAGAAAGAAAGAAAGAAAGAAAGAAAGAAAGAGAAAAATTCAATAAAGATTTATTAACTGTGTATTCTCCGACAGCATGTTTTTCTGCTCGTTTATAACATGCCTAGGATGAAATGGAAAGAAATGAATTCTAGCTCAGAAGGAAAGAAATATTTTTGTGTTTGTTTGTTTTTCAGAGTGCCTGGAATAGTTCAGTCCACAGTAATTGTTCACTGCCCTTAAGAACACATGAACTGCCTTTCTGGATCACGTAGCCTGAATATCTTCTCCAGCCAGCTGCCCACCAGGATTTCCCAAGTGGGCATGGCAGAGCGAAAAATAGCCACCTCCTATTGCTTGCATGCAGTATCTGACAATCAGAGTTCACCCCCACAGCAGCCCTCTGTAACCCCAATGCTGTAGGAGCCAAAAGCTCCAGAACAAGACAACAGCCCTTTAAAAGCACAGGCAGATCTGACGAAGGTCTCAGGCTTGTCCACCTTGCTGAAGCAACAGCCTTCCTTGTGAGAGAACATGCTATCACAATGCTCTGTCAAAGGTGCTGCTTCTGACCTGTTGAAGCCAGACCCTACGGGATCTGCCTTGATCTGACCTTACTAGACATGACTTTGTCTTACTTGACCTAATTTCACTGCATATGACTCTACCTTACTTTCCCTTACACTCTACTGCCAGTAGGTGCCACTGTTCTGTTCCACTTCCCTTGTGAGCCTGGAGACAGCCCAAACAGGACAATAATTTATTTTAAATGGTCTTAAGAAATGGAAATGTTTTAACTGTGGTTGAATTAGTGTTGCACACAGGCCCCATATCCTGATTCAACCACATCATTAAAGAATATACTGTATCAGCCCAGCAACAGACAGGAGACTCTTTTTCAATAGCAACTCAAAATACTAAATGCTTAGAAGGAGGAACAATGAATTTGTTTGTCCACGATGATATAATTTTACAGTTTCCAGTAGTGTGCATTTGGATACCACATCGAATGTAACACCATAAAGTGTTGTTTGTTTTTTAAAAATGCAATAAACAGAAACAGTAGGAATATAATCAGAAGCTACAGGTCATGGCTTCAAGTTTCTCATTTTAAAGAACAATCATAAGCACAACAGAACCATTTTCATGAAAGTTCTGCATGTTTCAGGTAATGTATATGGGTTAATGAGTATGCAAAAAATGCAAAACAATCCAATGCTATATTCTGCCCAGTCAAGGAAATATATTAATTTTCCACTGGAAGTACTTGTCACTATGTAAAGAACAGAATTATTTATAGCACTTTTTGAGTGTTCAAAGTCCTTCACAAACCTATTAATCCAGACTACTGTGCTGACCAGATTGCTAGCGCCGGCTGCTCAGTTTAAACACAATGGAGAATCATCATACCCATTCTCTAGGATTCCTAGCTATTCATGAACCTGATCCTGATTGATCTCAGTACCCTAAGTAGGTCAGTTTGTTGACCTCATCTTGCAAATAGTGAGGTTCATTTAATCCAACCTAATAGGTTCACGGCTGAGGTGAGATTTGAACCTGAAGCACCGGCAGAAATAGTTCAAGATACTATAGTACCAAGAGTACAAGATGTACAATAATCAAAACTAGAAAAAATAGAGTGAGCAAGGAAACTGAGAAAAGAAAGAACCGACATTTTAAAGGAGCAAAACGTTGGCTACCGCTATATAACACATTCTGAACAGAGAACAATAAAATATAATTTTAAGAAGATTCCTGGAGAAAAAAGCACCCAAGGTTAGCACTTGTAGCTGCACAAAACATCCTGGGATTTGTAATTATGAACTAGAGCATGCTGGCATCTCGTCTTAGATAAAAAGCTCAAAAAAGCAGCATGTTTATTTTTCTAGTAACACAAAGAAAATAAATTCCCTGAGCTTATTTCTACTTTGCAACTCAATTCCTATTCAGCCACATTTTACAAAAATAGCAAAAGGGCAGGAAAAGTGGGGGTTGTCTTTTATTTTTTTTAAAAAATATTATTATCGTTTAGATTTTTGTGTACCATTTCTATCCTCTGCCATAAAATCCCTAATAAATGCAGCTTAATTACTGTCTAACAACGGTATGAAGGTTAATTATACTTGCACATGCCTCAAGATCCATTAATATTTTTCCTTGCAGCTTTTTCCTATTTCCCCACACACAACTGTATAATTTTCATGTAATTCACATTTTGAGAATTTGTTGCAGGGAGTATGAATAAAAACAGTCCTGGAAGGGCTGTAGCTCAAAGGTAAAGCATTTGTTTTGCATGCAAATCGCCCCAGACTCGTTGCCTTGCATCTCCAGGTAGGTCTGGGAAAGAGCCTATTTGATGCACTTGAAAGACACTGCTGTTATAAACAATGGGTAGCTAGCTAGATAGATCAGTATCTGTCTGCTAAAGTGGGGGGTAGGCTAGAGCTCTCCATTAATGGCTGTATGAACAGAAACAATCCTTTAAAATGGAAATATTGTTTCGTATCTTCCACCTGTGTAAAGTCTGCAAGTCCAGTGAATTCAGATTAAATATAAAAATCAGGTGGAATGAAAACTAGTTTATAGGAATGACACTTTGTGATGGTGCTCATTTGGGGCCAGATCAGATTAGAATCAATATGGCAGGTGTTGGAAGAGGATACCAGATGTGGAAGTACTGGAAAGCAATACTTTTCCAGCATGCTATCTACAAACAGCTTGAAGTACAATCAAGAAACATATAACCTATTCTAACTGCAAAAGGAAGGAAGATATAAGATTACAGTGGTACCTCTGGTTATGTACTTAATTTGTTCCGGAGGTCTGTTCTTAACCTGAAACCATTAACCTGAGGTACCACTTTAGCTAATGGGGCCTCCCACTGCCGCCACCACGCGATTTCTGTTCTCAACCTGAGGTAAAGTTCTTAACCCAAGGTACTACTTCTGGGTTAGCGGAGTCTGTAACCCAAAGTGTTTGTAACCCGAGGTGTTTGTAACCCGAGGTACCACTGTATATAGAAACTATATTCTGGTGATCAGATTTCAAGTTACATGAAGCATAGCCCAAAATCAGTTACCAGGAAAAGCATTTGTGACAACTTTACCAAGTTGTAAATGTGAGTTCTTATTAAATTACAGTCATGATCCACCTCTCAAGTTATCAGCAATCATGCTAAGAATTATATTAAAGGAGATGGCTTTGCTGGCTGGATTGTAGATATTTACTAGAACCCTTTAAAAAAAAGAAACCAATATCTTACTTGTTCCTTGGTAAAAGAGATAAATTAATGTGTCTTTTTAAATATGCATCTAGCTAGGGATAGTTTTCAGCCGGTGTGGCATATAATTGCCATTCTGCATCATATTACTACTCCACAGATATATTTTCACCAGGAAGTATCATATGAGCTTAAGTTATTGTGTGTTTCCAAATACATCATCAAAGGGGTGATGAGATAGTGGATAGTGGAAAATGGATTTTATATCTATCCAAGAACCTGAATACTGTTGCACGCCACCACAGTCTTCAAGCGAGATTCCAGGGGTTCCAGGCGCTTACCCATAGTTTGTGTTTGCTTTTGGAAATGAGGCACAGCAGAAACTGTGGTGTCTTTATATGGTTTATTTACACGTATATACAACCTGAGCCTACAATGGAGGGGTTCACAAACTCATAATACTACCCCCCTCCCCCCAAAAAACAGACACCTATCCCCAGATGTACAACAAACATCTTTCCTGGAGAAAAATCACAGACAGGTTAGCAAAGGCGTTAGGATACACATTTTCAAAAACAGATAATAAAACCCAATTACTCCACATAACAGCATTAACTTTTTAAAACTTTAGGATGATTTTGAGCTTCACTACCACAACATTTCATTCTCATTTTGTTCTACATGAGTTCTCAGCACCATTTAGAAATTCAGCTGGCCACTGAGGTTCCATGCTTCAGTTGGTGAAGTATTACACTTCTGAATTTTTCAATTTCTTATGCATACACCAGTTGCCACCCACAGGCATGTACATCAAATCCACTTGTACTGAAATCAGAGAAAAGAATGTATTATCTGTTGTAACTTCAGCTTTTTTCATATGCATTGTGCACCAATTTCATTCGGTGTATGTGTTTTGACTTGTTCTCAGATACTTTTAGTTTAATATTTTTAAGAAATCCAATTAGTAGCCTCTTATGGGATTAGTGTCATTTGGATTTGTCCTTCACCAATACCTTCACCAGTTTGTGGATCCATTCTGCAATAAATCAGCTCAGACTCTTCAGGTATATAATCTTTCCTGGTCTTGGATGCAGTTTGATTCCAGTGAGCTGTTCTTAATACTTGGTCTAGATTCATGTGAAAGTGTCAGGGTTGTAGAGACACACAACACATACAGAATAGATTTCACCCCACCCACCCCAATTATTTATTTATTTAGAATACTTAAACTCCACTATATAGTTACAAGAGGCTCTCAAATATTGTTACAAAATAGTCTCTCAGTGAAATGAAATCAAACTCAAACTAATACAAGAACAGATGGCATTATGTCCATATGATGCCAGGCTGAATCTAGCATCTATTTCCTTGTCTTCCCTGATATTGTCCTTACACTATCACCTACTAGGCAGCAATTCCTATTGAGGTAATCTGAGACAAGGGAGTTGGGCCGAGCTCCTAGAACTCACTAAGCCCATTGTGGAAACAGTCTTCCATATTATATTTGCAGCAGGGGTGGGCAACCTTTTCCTATCAATCCTCTGGGAAATCTGTTAGTGGGTGCATGCAAGCAGCGGGTGAGCCAGAACCAATGATGGGCAGAGTCAGGGACAAAAGCACTCCAATTGCTCTGGAATAAATGTTGCCTTGCTTCAATTTTCACATATGTACCTCAGATTAGAAATCCAAATCATATGCTTGTCTGTTTAGAACTAAGCCCTACTGAGTTTTGTGGGGTTGCTCTCTGCCTAGGCAATGTGGAGTTTGTGCACAGGCGCATTCTGCACCCACTTCAGGATCTCTGCCAGTAAAACTGGGCCAACACAGTATCAGGAATGACAGTGCAATAACATCCCTGCAATCACAACCCCACAACAGCAGAGAGAATGGAATTTATTCACATTATGAGAGAAATGACGGACGACATTGAGATGGTGGCTAAGCTTGCTCAGTGATGCCAGGGATTCCAGTTACTGAAAACCACACCTGTTTCTGTTTCCTACAGGGAACTACCCTGGGCTCTGTTTTTTGTTCATGCTAGTATAAAGGAATGTTTCTTTAAAAATACAGTTTGTTAAGCAAGAGATTCAAATTACACTAATGAACACTAAAACTGATCTTCCAAAGTCAGCCTGGCATATGTTAAGATAATACATTAATGAAACCTGAACACGTTTTAAAGTGACATACAGTAAAACTAATGCAAAAGAATTTATTCAAACATGCTTATTAGGCTTCCAATTTTCCCTAACGTTGACAGGAGGCTTTTAAAACAAATATATATAAATCATAGTATTAAATGAAAAAAAGCCTCAAATATTTAGTAAGGGGAAATCATAAAAAGATGGAGCCCCTCTTTAAATATGAACTTAATAATAAATGACAATCAAAAATGTGTTTTGTGTAACCAGAGAATATTTACAGGCTGCAAGACCATGAAGAAGGAAAAAACTATCTTAAGCCCTTGAGTTCTGTACTGAATGTTAATGCATTTGTATATGATAGATTTAATATGAGAACCAAGAATAAATGACTTTCAACAGCTGCACTCTGGACCTATAAATCGCTCTTGGTACTGCAAAATCCATACAGAGGAAGAACAGCTGTATAATTTACAGCATCAGCATTTGTCAAGAAAAGCAACCGGTACAGGTCCTTTTTCAGCTTCAGAAGGCACCTTCTTGGGGGCGGGGGAGTGTTTGCAGAGAACATACTTGTATAATTATGAACAGCCTACTTGTATAAGTAAATAATTACATTTATTTAACTTTCACGTTGCTACATACAGCATCCTCTTTAACCCTTAATAGATCTAAGTAAAATTCAAAAAGCATAAACACCATGGCAATTTTAATGCAATTTTAAAAGTGTGAAGCTAATTAGCATTTGCTTTATTATGCTTTGCCAGAGTTATGCTATAGTAAAGTAGGAAGACCTATGCAACTTCACAGGGCACCAAAACCAGGGCACAGGTAAGACAGAGATTTGATGGGAGTTTCTTTCAACATATTTCCCCATCTATTATCCCAAAGACAGGCCTAAAAGACACAGCCTGCATTCATATATCAGTTTCCTCAATGTTTAAGAATTACAGCTCCTTTGAATATTAACACATCTACTCCTCCCATATTTGATTTATTTATTTTATGAACCCAAAGCTTTTAAGATCTGTTTCACAGATTTGGGCTAAATGAATGTGGTATTTACAGCATTTTCTAGGTACTAATTGTCTTATTATTTCTCAGCATTTAAACTATTGTTTCAATTCCTGCCTAAAAACAAAGGAAACAGAAAGAGGACAATTTGCCTTAATTCCAATTCAAGCATTTGAAATCAAAATCAAAATTTTTCAAATACTTCAAAATTCACTTTGGCATTGGGACAGGAGATCTTTAATTCTCTTTCTCCCAGCACTGTTGTCCTAATGTGGAGCAGGCCTCATGCAACTGCTATGTGCATTAGGAGAAGCTCACATTCACTCCAATAGGAAATTCCATCTACTGTACAATAGAAATAAACAGACCCAGGACCCCTACCCACATCAGAGGAAAGGGTTAAAGCACTGCTAAAGGTCACACCATGGTCTGCACCTGCAATTTATTTTTCAAAAGGCATTCACTCAATTGCTAATTGTATGGTCTATACTAGTTTCTTACCAAGATTGAAGAACTCTGGACTGAACCACTGCAGCTGCCTACATGTAAGAAACTAGTGCAACCAGGATTTGATTTGCTTTTACCATGGGAAAATATTCAGAAATATCACACACACACACACACACACACACACACACACACACACTGCTGTAGTCTGAGGCACAGTCCAGAATTCTACCTCCTTATTTGGAGATTGTATGAAGCAGCTCTGAAACTTAACATTCAAAGCTATGCACCAAGGTTTTAATTCTGAAAATTCAACTGGATCTTGGATTGCAAAGTTTAATTTTTGTGCATCTTGGTATTTCAAATTCCTTTAAGCTCAGATGTTAAGTTGTGGGTGAACATATCAGACGACACAGCAATTCTTCAAACAGCTCTTGTTTATTCACAGGCCAGAACAGAACTGAACTGAAGGGTTCAGCCAGCCTGCTTATATAGAGCTCCACTAGAATGCAACAGTAACCATTTTCTGTAACTATCCAATCACTGAATGTCACTTTTGATCCCTTATTTGCATATGTGGACCTGAACTATCTACAGTATCCCCCTGCTGGCCCAGGGTGAGAACTTCAGTACATAACAGATGTGTCATCTCTTCCTGTCTTTCCCAAGTTCTCTTCCACTTCTTTTGTAAACCAGAAAGCTAGAGAAAGAGAATATTGTATGTGCAAAGTAGAGATGGTTTTTTTTTTGTTTGTTTGTTTTTTGTTGTTGTTTTTGTTGTTGTTGTTTTAAGGACATCTGAAAAGGCACTAATATTAAACACTTACTGAGAAAACCCTATTAAATTCAGTATATACTGCCATAAGAAAAAGTCTTCAGCGGTCTACTTAAACAACTCTTTCTATAAATCTGTGCCATAGTTAGTGAAAGTACAGATACTTGCCTGATTATTTATGGGGGCTTTGTTGGAAAATAAAATCACCCCTGGAAATCTGCCAGGGTCTAAGAGTCAAATGCCACATTATATTGCATTCAGATATAAGATTAGACCCACAGTCTTGTCAGTGTTGCAAAGCACCCTCAGAAGGAAGGACTTTGCAGTAGTGAATTGGAGGGAGCAGTGCTTAATCCTTTCCCTGCCACTTTTACACAGGAACTTCCTTTCCACAAGTCACTCCCCTTCTCTGGACAAAGGGTTCCACTTCAAAAACCCATGTCTCAGGAGGTAAATAATTGGTCTGAAACACTGGCAAGAGAAAAGCACCAGAAGGCAAGAAATTTAATTGGAAAACTGGCTGGTGGGGGTGCTTTCTACAGTATAGGGCAAGTAACACATCTCAATAATAAATGCATAATAAAGGATAATTTAACAGAATGTAGCTTTTCCATATTTCAAAAAGTGAAAATCCAGACACAAAGGTTGTTGACCCCTGCTCCAAACTAATCAACAAATTAACACAGGGAGATGGTACTTGTGCCCCTGGTACTATAATTCACAATATTTAATTTTTAAAGACAAATAATGCTATGTTTTCTACTAACTTCAATAAACTGACAACAAATCACAACACATAGTATTACCAGCAAAAGCTCTACTGAAAGTACTTTAGCCAATACAAATGCAAAAGAGATTTTTTGTTTGTTGGTTGGTGAATCTAGTTTATGCTATGGCTTAAGTGTTTCTAAAGAACCTCTGACTTCTTTTATTGAGTTGGTGAAGTTTCATTTATATGAGTTGCACCTAAGCCACAGAAAGAAAATAAACTAAATTATACAATCTTTAGTAAATGGATTTGGTGCTCAAGATAAAGATAAAGTTAACTAAAAACAGGTTTTTGAACCAAGAAAAAAAGTAGAACTGTTTTTAAAATGCTATTAACTAATTTGCCAACCTGCATGATCCCCAAACAGTACTCTGCTTCAGTAATTGTTTTTAAAGTAAGATAGATTTGGAAAATAACCAAGAATTCCTTATCAGTGGCTTACCTCTTCCTTAATTTGATCTAAGAGAACTATGGTGATTTTCCATGTGCATGCTGATTTAAAATAAAAAAGTTTTGAACTCATCTTGAAGCAATTAAGTGTACAGTATATATGAACAAAAATATTTGTAAATACTGTACATTATCAGTTCTGAGTAACAGAAAAAGGGAGAGTACTTTTGTTCAAAATCAGATATGATTGCTAGATAGGCATGCATCTATCCATCTCTATCAACTCTAGTTGGTAGCAGACAGTATTTGCTAGTCTAATTAAATGCCAAATCTGCTAAGAAACTAATCATTTTTTTAAAAAAAAAACTTCTATTAAGAGGAGTTCTGAATTTCTACAGAGCCTTGATGTTATTTCTTGAAGTTCAGACCACATCTGGACTTCTATGTGGTCTGTATATGGCAGGTGTTCAAAGTGCATATTTCAGGAGTATGTACAATTTAGATGCATTTAAAAAAAACAAAACACTAATGAAATTATTCTGATTAACAAATATTTTTAAGATACAAGAATGGCTGCCATCTAAAGAGACAACATAAACCACTTGCTAATGTGCAGAAGAGTACAAGGCTCCTGGGCAAGAACCCTTGTGAAATTTGGGTGTTCAAGGTTTTTTTAATTTTTTTAACTAAGCAAAATACTAATTGCACCCAATGCTTTGTGAATACTTCATCATTTAAAAAATAAAATATGTCTGAGAATCAATGAGAGCTACTGGCTCGCTTTATAATTATATAGTTTAATACTTGCAATAATTCAAAATTACTTCAAAAAGATCAAGAACCCTGCATTTATTTTCTACCTGTGGCAAAAGGTTCATTTGTTCCCATAATAGGAATGAGAGAATGTTTTTTTATCCAGAGAATAAAATAATCTCTGGACCACCAAGATTCTAAATCTTGCCACAGGACATAATAGTGAAATGTTTGGCTAGTAGTGTCATTTAAAAATGTAGAATCTCCAATTTTCCTGTGCTGGTTATTCCATAGGTATGGATAGTGAGCTTGAGTCTCACATTGTGTCTGATCTACAACAGGGCTGTCCAGCTTCCAAGAGATTGCGATCTACTCCCACTATTAAAAATCTGGCAGTTGTTGTGCTTTTTTTTGGGGGGGAGGCAAAGTTGTTGAGTTGGGGGGGGGCAATCAGGGACCCATGATCGACCAGGATCAATCAGGGACACCCCGCGATCGACTGGTAGATCGCAATCGACCTGTTGGACATCCCTGATATACAACATCCAATTGCATCCGTTACAAATTCTAATTTTTACATCTCCACTTGTAAATCTAATGGTTTCTTACTGCAGAGGGATCACCATTGTGAAAAGTGCTGTTGTAGTGCAATGCATCATGTAGTCACCCATTTATTTTGAATGGGGAATTGGAAATGCTTTTTATTATCTCTCTTAGGCCAACATTATGGTCCTTTTTGATGTAGCACAACTCCTGTGTAAGGATCACCTCATTTTCTTAATTACAATCGCCTTATTCCTGTGGCTGTAATTTGTTTTAACTGTTTTTAATACTGAATTTTAAATTGTTGTAACCCACTCTGAGACCTGCAGGTGATAATGATAATGATGATGATAACGGATTAACTGTTTGTCCAAAACCAATTCCGTGTGAAAACAGCAGAATTTACCATGCCACAGAGAAGGCTTGGAAACTAGCAACACAGAAGCGTTTGGATTTGATATCCCGCTTTATCACTACCCTAAGGAGTCTCAAAGTGGCTAACAATCTCCTTTCCCTTCCTTCCCCACAACAAACACTCTGTGAGGTGAGTGAGGCCAAGAGACTTCAAAGAAGTGTGACTGGCCCAAGGTCACCCAGCAGCTGCATGTGGAGGAGCGGAGACGCGAACCCGGTTCCCCAGATTACAAGTCTACCGCTCTTAACCACTACACCACACTGGCTCTCACTACACCACACTGGCTCTCTGATGATGCAGACCAACATAATATGGTATTTTCAGGCAAGTGCTTCCTCATGAAATAATCAGATGTTACAATCCCCACACAAGGATGGTAAGAATCAGCCCTGTGCCTATCTAGTTAGCACATCCCCACAGGGTACAGCACATAGCGGTTGCTGATCGATTATTGAAAGTATATTGTGGTCTGCATGTATTCTATGGACTGCAGTGTTAACTAGAAATAGAACACTTTTAAAATATAAAATAAATTCAACCTCTGTTCTGTAGCCCGTATCATTCACAGATAACCAAACACCACTGGTGACAAGGGAATGTAGGTGGTATATTTTTATTCAGGACGTGTAAATACCTTCTGAAGAATATATTAAGAGAGTTATAATTCCACCTGACACCAGTAATAAGATTACTCACTGCTGATGTAACTGAAGTCACAGTGCTCCTATGAACAAAATAATGTTCAAAGCAGCCCTCAGAACCTGTTCTTTTCTCTTCTTACACATTCCCTTCCTGTCAGAACAGAACAGAAACCCATTTCAGTGGATTAAAGGAGATGACAGGAAACATGCAGAGAAGTCTATCTTCCTGCTAGAAAGCCTTCTAGGACCTGATCTGTTCTATCAAACAGCTGTCCTTGAGTGCAAAAGGAAACTTGTGGACATTCCTTGCATGGATGCTCTGGTTCTTCTTTTTGAGAATTTGCCATGTATTTGATAAAAAACAGATGGGTTGGTGGGATTGAAGACCTTTTAAGATCTGTAGCTATAAAGTGAAAGAAAGCTCTATAAAATTTATATATTATGAGAAAGTGCACAATTTGACTTTAAAAACTGTGTGTCTTGCATAAATATTTATCTGACCTATTCTTATGACAGAGCGATGGTTTTTCAGTACTATTTCACTGTGAGCTTCAAGTAGAACAAATTACAAAAACCAATATACTCTCTTACAGAGAAAAAATCAGGTCACACTTTAAACCACATCCCAACTTTTCACATATTGACAAGATGGAACATAAACAGAGAAGAGTGACCAAAGATGATAAAGGGCCTGGAAACCAAGACTTATGAGGAACAGTGGAGGGAACTGGGTGTGTTTAGCCTGGATAAGAAGAGACTGAGAGAAAATATGATAGCCATCTTCAAATATCTAAATGTCTGTCACATGGAGGATGGAGCAAGCTTGTTTTCTCCTGCTCTAGAGGGCAGGACTTGAACTAATGGATTCAAGTTACAAGCAACTAAACATCAGGAAGAACTTTCTGACAGTAAGAACTGTTCGAAAATGGAATGATCTCAGAAGATGGTGGGCTCTTCTTCATTGGAGGTTTTTAAGCAAAGGTTGGATGACCACCTGTCATGTATGATCTAGTTGAGATTCTTGTATTGCAGGGTGTTGGACTAGATGATCCTCAGGATCCCTTACAACACTGCAATTCTAATATTAACTATCTGATTTTATTAATAAAACATGTTTTACTTTAAAGTGCAGTCTGCACTGTTTTGTATCACACTTTTTTGCACAGCTGCTGTTGGATGGGTGGAGGTTTATTATTATTGGTAATTTATACTTAGATTACCAACTATACTTAGATTCTTACGGTGGTAGCAGAAAAACAGTGCTGAAAAAATAAGTAACTGGTGTATGAGATGAAGTGGAGTGGGAAAATAGTAATTACCTGACCCCTCCATGCAACCACTAAACCCCACCCACCACCACCACATGATGATCCTTCACTCAACAATGGCAGAATATGATAAATATGGCAAACTCAAGTTAATAATCTGGCTGCACTGTTCTGAACCACATAAAATTTCTGAACATTTTCATACCGCCCTACAAGTAGTAGTAGTAGTAGTAGTAGTAGTAGTAAGGCATTTGGGGATTTACTTATTTATTCTCCCCAAATATGTTGGTCTCCATGGTATTTGTGTCAATCAATATGCTACAAACAAATCACTAGTTGCATCCATTAGGAAATGAGGTAGAAGTCCTTTTTTTCCAACTTGATGTTCTAGAGAGGCAATTAAAATGCATCCAATATATCATTACCAAGCACATTATCTCAACTTCCTTCATAACATCTCAGTAGCTGCCCAGTGTAGAGGTCAAGCATAGCGAAGATGTCCTTGTAATAACTCCTACTAGAAATGTTTGTGTGTAAATGTAGCCTGATGAACCCTGTAAACTTATGCAAATGAAAGATTTTTGATGTCAAATGAGCTGTAGGTGGAGGTCAACAGATCAAATACAAACATAAAATGTATTTTTTAACTGAGCAGACATTTGCGTTTGGGATTATTTTGAAGTGATTTAAAGCATTTGTCTTTGTATCTAAAATTGTGACACAATCTGGAAGAGATCAAATGTCACATTCTTCATCCCTGTTTCCATTTACCAGAAAAACAGCTGACTGAAAGATGAAGTTGGAATAAGTGTTGCAGAGATGCAGTTAACTGGTTGCACAGTGATCTCACCACCCCTAAAGCAATTGTTGCTTCATAGGAAAGGGGCCCAGATACCCTATGGATTCATTGACCACTGCAGTGAAGGAGCAGAAAGTATTTCCAAACTCCATAAATAGAATTGTCAAAGTTCACCAATCCACTTTCATCCTCAGGACTTGCAGCAGTGATGGGACACATGGCAGAAATGTACCCTTTCTTACCAGCCTAGGAGGAAAAACTGGCAGTCACTAATGCTTGCTCTGAGCGACATGAATTAATTCTGCTGACTAGATGTAGTCTTTTGCACCTAAACCTACCCCCCCAACCCACCTTTATATTTCAAAAACCAAAGCCCTTTTCAGATATGAATCTAGGGTAAAATGAAGGCTGAATTACTGCAATGCTCGCTGTGTGGAGCTGCCCTTGAGATAGGTTCGGAAGCTGCAGCTGGTGCAAAATGTGAGGACTGACAAGAATACCTGAAATATAATCTCACCCTTTTATATACTAAGCAATCACTGTGCTCTGGAGGTGACGGCCTCCTGCAGATACCATATTATCATGAGGTCCATTCCACACAATTTAGGAATTGGGCCTTTCGTGTTATGGCAGCTACTCTTTGGAATTCACTCCCTCTGAATCTTAAGCAGGCACAGTCTGTTGTCTTCTCAGTGCATACTGAAAACCTTCCTCTTTCAACAAACCTTTTTAAACTGAGATTTTTCCCTGTCTCAAAGAATTGTTTTTTTAAAAAAATTGTTTCATTGTTTTATCACTTGTTGTTTGTCACCCTGGGCTCCTTTGGGAGGAAGGACAGACAGTGGCGCAGCGTGGGGGGTGCAGGGGGGGCCGGCCACACCGGGCGCAACATCTGGGGGTTAGGGTTAGGGGGCGCAAATCCACAGGTTAGGGGGCGCAAATCCACGGGTTAGGGGGCGCAAATTACTTGCCTTACCCCGGGTGCTGACAACCCACGCTACGCCACTGAGGACAGAACATAAATTTAATAGACAAGCATGTTTTGGGGTGAGGGAAAACAACACACCAACAGGCTCCTCTGCCACACTACACTTGTTCATCCAAATGTGCGTAGGGCATGCCACCTTGATGATGTTGACATTCCACACAAACTGGTTAATCTGAACTGGTTTATTAACATGGCTCTTAAGCAGGGCCACAGTGACTGAAAACTGCTGCCAGTTGTTTGAGCCAGGAAATGAGGAGGAAGAGGGAAGCCAGGAGGCTCAATCATATTTAAGGAGAGAATGGACCATTAACCCACTGGGCATTAATGCAACATATTCCAGTAGCCATGTTCCTACAGTCCACTAAGCACAGGGGTCATTGTATAGTAGTTAACAGTATGAATGTGAGTGGGGGGGGCTATGTCCCCCAATCTATTTAGATGTTCAGAAGTTTTAAATTAAAACATAGGAGGAGGAGCCCAAGAACATAATCGGTGTTTTATAGAACACAAGAGGAATACCACCAAGGGTGGTAGTTATGGTTGATTGAGGAGAGCCATTTTCCTTGCCTCCACCTTTGTATCCACCTCTTTAATTTTACGACCCAGAAATTCTTTATCTATATGCTTGATTCTCCTTGTGAGAGAGGCATAGCAAATTACAAAACATCACATTAATTTGTCCTAAGGGCAATGCAAGTTTTCATGGCCTTGTTATTCTCTTCCCGTACGCATATGACAAACACTGTTTACCTATAGCTGTTATTGGTTTCCTATCTCTGTGGTACATTTTAATTGTCCTGGGAATGTAATTGCCTAAAATATCCCCTGATTCAGGATACTTAAGGAATATTAATGACAAATGGTTTTTAATTTAATCACCATAACTACAACTATCTCATATTTCGCAGAGGTTTCTGTGCTAGGGCTCAGTTATATGCATTTCTGCAGAAGAAGATAAATAAGAAGAGTTATGCACCATGCATTCCTCATCTATTAACATCATAATACTACACATTTACATAGAGGTTAATGCTCACTGTGTTCAATGGAGCTTACTCCCAAATAAGTGTGTTTAGGACTGCAGTCTTTCAGTGCAATCTTATGCATGTCCACTCTTAGTCTTACTCTCATTTAAGTGAATATATGGCTACAGAGTAAAAGGGCTAGCCATAAAAAATAGCATGGAAACATCCTGCCTGTAAACTTTTCTGGGTTTTTTGCAAGGCACACCAAGGACAAAGGTTCTAAAAATAGAAGAAAATATTTTCCTCAGATTCAAAGAAAGATTCATCTTCAGAAACCTTCAAAGTTGCTGCTGGAAGAAGAAAGAGAGAGACAGAAAACCTAGTTGCTCTGAAACAGAAAATTGCGTATCATCCCATTTAGTCCTGGGATGGAAGAGGGGAGTAATTGGCTAAGCGTCTGAGATTGCTCCTCAGGTACATGCCT
The DNA here is from genome assembly GCF_964252035.2 of Podarcis erhardii. Classification (NCBI taxonomy): domain Eukaryota; kingdom Metazoa; phylum Chordata; class Lepidosauria; order Squamata; family Lacertidae; genus Podarcis; species Podarcis erhardii. Next base: position 29,073,520 of record NC_138509.1, read on the forward strand.
GCACACACGCCCCCAATAGACCATGGGTTTGTTGAACTTCCAGGATAGACTACAGGTTGGGCCAGACTTTTTATTTTCCCTTTTAGCGCGTTTTCTGCAAATCCGGTATATCGGAAAACTTGAAACTTAAAAATAAAAACTGACCACAGAGAGAGAAAATTGACATACATGCATGCAAGCCCACAATGGACCTTAGGTTTCCAGAACCCACGGAGGGTGACAAAGTACTAATGCAGAGGTTTTTAACCTTTTTGAGTCCACGGCTCCCTTAACCAACCACATTCTTTCTGCAGCACCCCTGTGGGGCTCATGAGCCCCATTATGTCACCCCTTGCCTGCAGAGCTGGCAGCCTCTCAACCTTTTTCAAACACCCTCCTTTGTGGAGTGTTCCCTCAGCCTCCTCTCCCCTCTCCTTGGGAGTCCTCTGGCCACTACCCCTGGTCTCTGAGCTGCCCATCCTGCCCCAAGGAGAGATGCCACCTTTAACTCCCCCACAGGGGCCTGAGAAGAGGATGCCCCCAGCCTTAGTGACCCAATGGAGACTAGCCAAAGGTAAATGTGAGACCAGCACCATAGGCGCTGGGCACTCAGCTCCCAGGCATGCCTTGCATGCAGCAAGCACAAGAAAGCCAGTGCAGTGTCTGCCTGCCCAGTCTCGCACTTGTTTGTCCATTTTCAACAGCATGGGCTGACAGACTGGCTGGCTGGGCTACAGAGAGTGGTTGCTCTTCCTGTTCAGTTCCTGGTTGCAGTGGCTCAGCCTCTCCTACATTTATGCACACCTTTAAACATGCCCACACTGCACTGGACACCAGGACTCGACACCCATCCTCCCTTCCATTCTGAATAGATGAAAAGTTAGGTCCCTTTTCCCCATCAGTGGGACAGGTGTTGGGGGACATGGCCACATATTTTTTCCTGTCTTTTTCTGCTCTATTAGATGTGACAGCCACTTTGTGTTATGCCACACCCTCAAGGCAGCCATTTTATGACTGTTGGATATGTGACTTTCTCAGAATTCCAGATGTGTCCACTAGCCTATGAAGTTTGGCAACTATGTTCCTCTAAAATGAGTGTGCCAGGAGGAAAAGCATGAATTTTCATGCTGGCCTCCTTAATGAAAAGGAAAGAGGAGCTTTCTGCCACCACTCTTACGGTAGGAACACTGCAGATCTGAAGGTTGCAGTGGGGGCCATTTTATATTGCTGGATACCAACAGTTGAGGAGGTTGACTGATGAGTGCACCTCTAAACCTGTATTTTGCAGAATTGGGCATTTGCAAAACTAGGCATTTTGTTCCTGCTTTGAATGAGGACAATTTTTTTATCAAAGCAGGAACTACCCACCGACCCTATACCAAGCAACAGGGGCTCCTCTGCGGTATGGTCCAGCCACAGAATTCCTCATAGGAGGGTGGCATGTTATGTCACCATTGGCAGAAGAGGAACAAGGCAGTGGCACAACAGTTAAAGAAAAAGGCAACTACCTTGTTGATTGGTCACAACTGGGAGGAAAGGCATTAAACCATTAAGATATACTGTAACACATTACATGTGGGGCTACCTCTGAAGATGGTTCAGAAACTTCAGTTGGTGCAGAATTAAGCAACCAGGTTGCTCACTGGGGCAAGATGGTTTGAGCATATAACACCATTCCTGACCTGACTGCAGGTCGATGGGAAGATGGTGACGAAGTAAGACGTGCTTGCCGGAGCTCCCCCTCCCCAGTTCATGCTGTAAGTTACTCCGCTCCTATTTTTCCCTGGAAGTTGGCTCGATAATGTTTTGATGATAACGCCAGGAACTCACCCTGTGGAAGCTTGCAAAGTCAGCGCCATAAATCGCCTTAATGAGCTTCTTTAACAACCTGATTAGCTGTAACTTGGGCAGCCCCGGCCGCGCTTCCCTGGCCTCCCACTAGCTCTTGCTTGGCCTTTGAAGGATGCTTAGATAACCAAGCCGCTCAAGGGGTTTAGCATGACGAACCTAAAACGTGGTCATACTTCTTCTGTGGAAGACCTTTCCTTTAATGCCTCAGAACCTATGTCTAAGGTTTCGAAGCCTACTGGGCTGGATTCACCACCTAAGACCTTAGAGCCTTCTATCTCATCATTGGAGGAGTTTTTCTGCAATCTTGTGCCTCCTTCACCTGTTGCCTCTAAGCAGTTTGATTGCCTACATGATCCTGCAACGACTCCAAACAACCTTTTAAACACCTCCAAGCAGGTAGACTGTCTATATGAACCCGTAACGACTTCAGATACCACCTTGCCAGGAGACAAATCGCTGTTGGATATAACCGCCAGCCCAGATGACCTCTCTTCCCACCCCGACCCTCATTGTAAATCTTTATGTGATATAGTACAATCAGTGAAGCTGAGGACTTTGCAGAAATATTGCCTGCACTTGGCTGACGAAATTAAGGTACTTTCAGCTTCCATCAATATGTTAGAGGGAAAACTAAATGCCTTCACCAAAACCCCTACCTCGATTTTGAATCCATTAAATCATCAGGGACCTGATAATCATGAGGCACAGAGCCTAAGTAGGGGGCAGCAGCTAGTAAACCTCCAACTCACCCCTAACAATATATGCTTGAATATCGCTCACTCTTGCTTCCCCTACTATGCTTGGAGAAATTGTAAAGCTGCTGTGATCTCATTGCGAAAGTTGACCAGGTCCTACTTGGCCCAGGGTGATCTCCTATCATTAGAATGGCTGCCAGAGACTCCAAAATTTAAGCGCTTGTTGCTCAAGTTCGACTCTTCCAGGCTCCCTGCACTCTTGAGCAAACTTCAAAATCGCCTCAACTGGTATGGAATCTTCCCACAAAGATGCTTCTTTAACAACTGTAGGGGCATTATTGGGAAAATCCCAAACTCAACAAATTTGGTTAGCCGGCCTATAAGGAGGATTGAGGACTATGACCGGAATTCGCAGCAACGGACCCTCCCTATGAACCCCTCCCTACGATTTACTAGCCGACCATCCCACCGGCAAGAAGAGACTGCCTTAAGGGATAGAGCTTTGATGGGCCCAGCCTTGGCCATTATAGATGCTCCTAAAGACTGGCAGACACAAGCTCATGTGGACCCCCCCCCCCTGCAGCGATAACGATCTCCAATCCTCAAAATGGCTGCATTCCTTGTGCTGATACCATGACGATGCAAGAGACACTGGGAGATCCAGTAGCCCTTTGGACAAACACTGAGGCAGTGGCAAGGCTAAACAAGCTACTGGAAGCTAACCGAAAAGGATGTCTTTCTTCAGTCTTACATAGTGCTTTCCCATCAACAAGCCTTGAGCCTCAAGGCACGACTCCTGCGACTACAGAGCATACGGCAAACGACGAGTCTATGGACTTGTCGGCTAGTAACATCCCCTCGTATCAAGATTCTCTCTCACAGCGACCTATAAATTTGCCCCAGCCACTGGCTGCTCCTGTGACATGTGACAACTCGAACCTGAAAGGCAAACAATCAAAAATTACTGCCTTTTTTCACTCTACTGCCCCTTCATGCAGCGTGCACCTCCATTTGGATTTTCCAGGATTAACCATGCAAGAGAAATCATGACTTGAGGGAAACACAAAGCGGCCTCTTACACTACTATCATGGAATGTGGCTGGTATTAAATCCAAACTGATAGATCCATCATTTATTACCTATATAAATGGCAGCCACATCCTTCTATTCCAAGAGTCATGGGCCTGTGAGGACTTCTATCTAACAGGATACAAGGGCTTCTATCTGAATGCCATGCAGAATTCGTTATCACATGGTAGACCGCAAGGAGGTTTGGCCACTTTTGTTTCCTTAGCCATAAATCTTCAGGCCGAAAAAATCGACATCCAGTCGTCACTTATGCTGATTATAAAGTTACAAACGGCAGAGGAAACGATAGTAGTGATCAATATCTACTTATGCCCAATTTATAAGAGAAATCTGGTTGATCTGAGATGGCAGGAAATCCAAATGACATTGGAAACGCTTTCTGATAAATACCCAGAAGCCACTTTTCTGTTGGCGGGAGACTTTAATGGACGCCTGTCACATACTGACCAAATCTTATTCTCTAAATTTAACAAGTACCCTTCTTCACCTCTTATGACCACAGATCTTTTACCAAGGAAATTCAAAGATAACATAGCCACTTATGCAGGTTTCAAATGCAGGCAAACCTTGCTGGCCCTCAATTTCCTTTTACTAAATGGGGCAGTCAGCTCGGACTACCCTGCCGAATTCACCTATTGGTCAGGTTCACGTGCCTCCACTATTGATTTTGTATGGATATCTCCTGACCTTACCCCAAAAATATCCAGCTTTAATGTGGCTACAAGATTGGAGAGTGATCACTTCCCTCTAGAAATTTCCTTGACTCTGGCTGACGAACTTGATAGACACTCCTTTGTGCACCTATCAAATGATCATCTGGAGATAAGACCTACAGCCCTTAAATGGACCTCCAACTCAGCCCAGCAGTTGAACAAACTTCTCTGGTCTGATCAGCTCCAAATAAAAAGGGCTTCCCTTATGCAGGCAGATGAGCCTCTACCAATATATGACGATTTAGTAGAACTTTTAAAACCAACACTAGCTCGGTTCCCCACAAAGTATGGTAAACAGTTTCTTCACAAAAAATGGTTCGATGAGGAGTGTAAAAACTTCAAGAATCATCTGTATAATGAATGGTTGGCATACAGAGCATCAAATGACCCCATGCCAAATAACCGTCTTATCACCCTCAAGAGAAGTTACAAAGCCCTATTAAAGGAAAAGAAGCTCGAGGCAGAAAGAAATAATTGGAACAACCTTCTGATAGCTGCAGAGAATAGAAACCCAGCCTCTTTTGGGCAGTTAATTTCCAGATACCTGGGTAGGCCGCTTGCAAAAATAGAACCCCACATCTCAGCGGACACTTGGGAAAGATACTTCGCCAATCTGTATGCAGCCCACGATGCCTGCGGAGATATGGTGGAGCCGGAAGCACTGCCCAATTGGGACCCAGTTACATGCCCTGAAGTTGAAACTCTCATAGACCGATTCAAAGCAGGCAAGGCCCCTGGTGATGACCTTATATCCATTGACGCCATCAAAGCAAATAAAGATTGGTGGATCCCACTTCTAGCAGCACTTTACACGTATATAAACAAAACAGCAAAATTTCCTTCAAGCTGGAGCTCTGCGTTGATTGTATTAATACATAAGAAAGACCCACATACAGAGCCGAGCAACTTTAGGCCAATCAGCTTGCTAAATGTCATTGGGAAAATTTACTCGAGGTACCTGTTAAACAAAATATCGAAATGGATGGAGGACGACAATATCATTGCCGATGAACAGGCGGGCTTTCACCCTGGAAGATCTACTACAGACCAAATATTAACCTTGAACCACCTGGCAGAAAAGTATGCCGGCAAAGCCCCAAAGGTCCTTCACGTGGCTTTTATTGACCTTAAGCAGGCATTTGATCGAATCTCTAGAAAGCAGCTATGGACAAAATTGGCTGCTACAAAGATCGATCGTCGTCTCCTTCATCTGATTATCAGCCTCCATACAAACACCTCTTTGAGAATCAGGCTAGACAATAAAGGCCTAGTCTCCAACCCTGTTACCACCACTAGAGGGGTAAGACAGGGTTGTCTACTGGCCCCAGCATTGTTTAGTTTTTACATTAACTCACTGGTGTCTCACATGGCCAACGATGCATTCCACCCCCCACCCCCCAAATTAGCAGGCCGATCTCTGAATGTTCTTCTGTACGCGGATGACGCCGCACTTCTTGCCAGATCCCCTATTGGACTGAGGAGAAAGTTGCAAGCTCTACAGGAATATTGTGTTCAGCATGAGCTCCAACCCAACTACGCTAAGACCAAGATCATGGTCTTCTCTGCCCGACCGAGACTCCATTGATGGTCGATGAACGGGATTCCCCTAAAGCAGGTTAACTGCTTTAAATATCTGGGACAAGTAATACGGTCAAATAGGTCTTTTCTGGCCCATAGAGACTATATAACAACTAATGCATCTAAAGCAGCCATCCAGATCAGATCTCTATATGCTAAGAATCAGGCCCAATCAGTGAAGCTAGCTTTGAGACTCTTCCAAATGAAAATCCTCCCCCTTCTTTTGGTGGGCATCTCTTTAGGCTCCCGTAGGGATTTTTTGAAACTGGATTCTATTCAAACGCGATTCCTTAGAGCCATCCTTAGGATTCCCCCCTCGGTAGCGGGTGCGGTCATGAGATTAGAGGTCGACTGGCAAGCTCTACGGTACGTGGCCTTGAAGACGAAGCTCTGGCTATGGCTCAAGCTCTGTTTTAAACCAGTGGGTATTGCCCCCTTGATATTGAGGGATGATTTCCAATCATCGTGGGAAAGGGAGGTCATTAACGAGGTTCAATCCTGCGGATTGTCTCACCTTTACTTTGAGTCTATGACGTACAATCAAGCTAGAGATGTGATCTCCCGGAGACTGAGTGATATTGCCAGACAAGAGGACATAGCCCAGGTAAAACCAGGGATGTTCCTAGGGGACCAGATTTATCGGCCCATACCAGCCCCCTACCTTGCAGAAGTCCACTATGTGGAATACCACAGACTTCTTACAGCAGCTAGATTAAATGTCCTTGACTCTGCGATATTGTGGGGAAGGTACAGGGGAGTACCATACGCCCAGAGAACCTGTCATTGTGCTATCGGTGTGGTTGAGTCCACCGAACACATTCTCTTGACTTGCCCTTCTTATGCAGAGCTTAGACAAAATTTTATAGACCCACTCCTATGTCAACTTAGCTTCCTACCCGGAGAAAACCAGGTTTTATACTTGCTGAATAATGTCACTAGAGCTATACCTTTTTTGGTGGCCAAATTTCTTTTTTTAGCCTTTAAGCGTCGCAAGACCATAATTGACTGTATTGATATTGGGGCTATATGTTTAGCCCTTTTTAGTGTTGGCTAAGCTCTAAAATCTTTCTGGATGTTTTAACTGTGTATTGATAAACGTATTTGTATTTTTTTCTGACTGACGGTCGAATAAAAGGTTGATGATGATGATGCAGACCTGACTGCACTGGCTGCCAATCAGTTTCCAGGCCCAATTCAAAGTGCTGGTCTTTACCTTGTTGTTGTTTAGTCGTTTAGTTGTGTCTGACTCTTCGTGACTCCACGGACCAGAGCACGCCAGGCACTTCTGTCTTCCACTGCCTCCCGCAGTTTGGTCAAACTCATGCTTGTAGCTTCGAGAACACTATCCAACCATCTCGTCCTCTGTCTTCCCCTTCTTCTTGTGCCCTCCATCTTTCCCAACATCAGGTCTTTTCCAGGGAGTCTTCTCTTCTCATGAGGTGGCCAAAATATTGGAGCCTCAGCTTCATGATCTGTCCTTCCAGTGAGCACTCAGGGCTGATTTCCTTAAGAATGGATAGGTTTGATCTTCTTGCAGTCCATGGGACTCTCAAGAGTCTCCTCCAGCACCATAATTCAAAAGCATCAATTCTTCGGCGATCAGCCTTCTTTATGGTCCAGCTTTCACTTCCATACATCACTACTGGTCTTTACCTATAAAGCTTAAATGGCTCAGGACTGCAATATCTCAAGGACCACCTCCGCCCATACAAACCGACCCAGACCCTGCAATCATCATCTGACGCCCTTCTCCATGAGAGGTCTGGAAGGTAGCAACATGATAACAGGCATTTTCTGTGATCGTTCCCCATTTGCAGTATGTTCTTCTGAGGGATACTTGCCTGGTGTCTTTGTTACATGTCTTAAAGTGCCAGGCGAAAACCTTCTTCTTCCAGGCCTTTGGTTAATTAAGCAATCTATGGCCTTTTAAACTGGGAGGTATTATCTTAGTTTGTTACTATGTTATGTATTTTTGTGGTTTTTATATCGTAAACCACTCTGTGATCCTCAGATACAGGGCAATATAGAAATAAGATTGCTAAAGGAATTAAAGAGATTTTGGCAGAAGAATCTAATTTATTAAAAATGGATGAAGTCCTTGTTCATTTGTGTGCAACCCTTTAGGCTACACCATAATAAAATGTTTTTAAATGTATGAAAATTAGCTGCTGTCATTTTCCATATTCAAGAAAACACAAGCTGTTACTCAGGATTTTAAATTGAGGTTTTCCGTAGTCTGACTATACCTCTGAAATTTGGACAGATATTCACAACCAACAATATATGTTGTTGTTTCAAAAAACTGAGATTTCAAATAGAGTTAGAGGAAATATTTTCTTCTAGCATTGGCCTATTTTTTTTCATATTCAGATCAAAGAGTACCGAAATATTGCTGCTCATCATTTTCTCTATTTTCAGCTTGTCCCTGAAGGTATTATCTGATGTAATGCTGAACTCACTGGCTTTTGGGATCAAAACATTCTCATAACCCAGGATCCCTAAAGGTTTCTGTGATCAGCCAAGCAAAATTCACAACAAATGTGGAAAATTGGAAAATGTGATTTATTGAAGCTGTAGTAGAGGTAGCTGCAGATGCATATTGCACTGTTCTTTTTTAAAAAGGAAGGAACCAGCAAAACAAAGACCTCATTCATTTAGTTTCAGAAAGAAGGTGAAAGTGTATGTATACTCGATGCTTTCTCCATTCTGCAGTCCACCTTGCCTTTATACCTCAAACTTTGGGGTTAGAGAGTTGCATCCAACTAAGTTTTAAAGATTAGAGCCACTTAAATTAATGGACCTAAGTTAGTCACATCATACATAAGAGCCTGCTGGATGAGGCCAATGGCCTATCCAGTCCAACATCCTGTTCTCACAGTGGCCAGCCAGATGCCTATGGGAAACCAACAAGCAGGATTTGAGCACAAGAGCACTCTCCCCTCCTGTGGTTTCCAGCAACTGGTATTCAGAAGCATTGCTGCCTCCAATTGTGGAGGCACAGAATAATTATCTTCCAACATTCATCTTCATTGGATGCCCATGAGTTATGATAAGGGGGGACTCCATCCACTTTCTCAATGGCATGCATGATTTTATAAACTTCTATCATTGCATCTTTTGCATTTTCTCTAAACTAAAATGTCCCAAACATTATAACTTTTCTTCATAAAGGAGTCGCTACACCCCCTTGATCATGTTAGTCTCCCTTTTCTGAACTCCCTTTTCCAACTCAACAGTACCCTTTTTGAGGTGAGGTAACCAGAAATGTACACTGTTCCAAATGTATAACAGCATTGGCAGTTTTATTTTAAATTAGTTTCCTATTTCCTGCATCACAGGGAATTGGACTAGATGGCCCTCGTTGCTCCTTCTGTTAGTACCTTCTATGATTCTATGATCCCTAGCATGGTATCTGCCTTTGTCATGACTGCCAAACCTCGAGGTGACATCTTAATCAAGCTATCTACTAAGACCAGGAGGCCTCATTCCTGGTCCGTCACCACCAGTTCAGACCCCATGAGCTTTACACTTGTTTACATTGAATTGCATTTGCTGTTTTACTGCCCATTCATTCAGTTGTGAGAAGTCCTTTGGGGTCTCTTCACAATCTTTTTCTGTTCTAAGAACTAGGAATAATTTAGCACTCTCAGCAAACCTGGCCATCTCACTCCTAACTCCGTTTATGAACAAGTTAAAAAGCACAGGTCCCAATTCCACTTTCCACTTCTCTCCATTCAGAGAAACTGTCCATTTATTCCTACTCTTTCCTTTCTGAAACTTAACCAATTCCTGGTCCACAAGAAGACCTCTCCTCTTATTCCATGACTGCTAAACTTACTCATAATCCTTTTGTGAGGTACTTTGTCAAAAGCTTTTTGAGAGTCAAAGTATACTTTTAACCCCCTCCCTGAAACATCACACTTGGGCTTGCACTGAATGTAGTACTGCCAGCCTAAGATCAGCAAACAGAAGAAGAGCATATTTTCTACAGTGTTTATATTCACTTACATGTAAGATTGGGTATGTATTTTAGTTGACAAATGTATTTTATTGGCAAAACCTATTTGGTGTGTCGCAACTTTCTGACTAGTTGCAGGACCTTAGCCAGACCTAGCAGAGTAAACGCAGAATCCATGGAAGCAATTGGCAACTTGGCTGCAGACAGGATAGACGAAGCAGGAACCAGGAACTTGTAGTTAGGTGTTTATTATATACAGTGGACTATTTACAGGAACAGAACACAGATCTTTTGCTAGCTCTCTCTGACACGACTCACAACTCCTACACTGACACACAGAACTCTGAACCTCTGAACTAACACATTCCAGTTAGTAGGCCATTAATTAGCACTCCTTTGAAAGAGCTTGACCAATCAGGGAGCTGTCTCCATGTCTCTGTTATCACCAGGCAGACTTACTCCTTCACATGACCTTCTGGCTGGCTGCCAAACCTTAATTGACTCTGTGTGAGTAGCTGCACGTACACAGTTTCCCAACAGTATATATTGTATTATGCATTTTATTTTATACAGATGCAGGTTTCATCACATGTATATTGTAATTTCAGCTTGTTAAGAAATTGAACTGCATCCTTCTCATATTAATTCTTACAAGTCTGGCTGATGAAGAACTGATCAAGATTGGCTGATGAAGCATTGACCAAAACAGATTGGTTATCCGGAAACTCTGTTCCGATGATATTTGGTGACAGATTATGTAACTTTTGAATTATTCTACCATGACTGGTGAAGAAGATTTAGAGACTTTGGTTGCAATTTCTGATCATTTGTATCAGTCTATAAGTAGAGTTTAGTGCCGTTGTTATTGGCCATTGTGTTGTGTTATTTTGTTCAACTTTAACAGTTATGTGGCAGGTAGTATTAAACAGAGTAAGCCTTTTTTAGATTTGAACTATTAATTATGGTGAAAGCTTCACATGTTGATATACTGTCTCTCAGACATCTTATTACTTATGTGTGCTCCACCACTGACAGCAAAAGTATATGCAAATTTGTGTGTTCTTTTGCAAGTGCAGCAGAAAGCCCAATCCACATGCAGTATACTGGGCCCAAAATATTATGTTAGCACATGTGATCATTGCTGCCCAATGGCAGATGCTCTTCATGAAGAATTGTATATAAGTTTCTTCTATTAATTTTGAACATTCCATTCCATAACAGGATGAAGAGAGACTGAATTAACCCTATGAATACAGTAGTTTTCTTCCTTTTGTTCTATCTGTCACCCCTACTCAATTGCAATCTTTCAGCAAATATCATAGGCTCTTCCACACTTACTGCTAAATAATTTGCTTTAGATATCTTTCTTCCTGCAACACACATCTAAATTTCAGCTCTGAATTCTACTTCAAAGCTATTTTTTTTATTTCTGAAAGTTCAGTTGTCTGAAGCATAACTGTTGTACCCATCAGATACTAACTGGTATTGTGTGATTCCTTATCTTTAAAATCAGTAAACTACAAAGGAAGTCATTTTACAGTTAATTTGTTGCACATGTTGGTGTAGAAAATAGGACTGTTTCTACTCACACACCAAAGAAATTATGTTCTTCTTTAAGATCAATTACAGATACAGTCAACAGGATAAAGCACTGGGAAATGCTGCATCCTGCCACTTAAAGACAGGATACTTTACTAGAATTATTTTTCTCCAGAGCTTCTTTTTTTATTTAGAGCTCTGATAATACCAATATGGTGCTTTAATACAATATATAGATGATGCAAAAACAGAATCAATCAATTGCACCTGATTCTATTTTTTTTTATATATAATATTTTTATTGAGTTTATGAAATACAGAAAAAAAGAATAAAAGACAGATATAAGAAATAAAATAGAGAAGTTGCGAATTTCCATGATCTTTTTTTCAGCAAATCTAATGGACTTCCCCGCATCTTCCTAACCCTGCGTTCTCTGTGATACAAAACATCAGCAATTTGTTAACTTATTTCAAAACTTATTGTATCTTTCATTTTATCATGTTACCTAGTTTCCAAAGTATTGTAACCCAAATCTTATACGTTTTAGCTTAAACATAATAAAGTTATTTCATTATTCCACCTCTGACTTCTTGTACCTTAATTTCCATTTCATTAATTTACAATTGCTGAAGCTAGAGTTTCCTAAAAAGTGCATTTTTTAACATTCATACAACTTATAATGTTTTTTCAAATAGTCTTTAAATTTTTCCCAGTCTTCCTCGATTGTTTCTTCTCCCAAGTCTCGGATTCTGCCAGTCATTTCGGCCAGTTCCATATAGTCCATCAACTGCGTCTGCCATTCCTCCAGCGTGGGTAAATCTTGTGTCTTCCAATGCTTGGCAATCAGGATCCTTGCTGCTGTGGTAGCATACATAAAAAAAGTTCTATCTTTCTTAAGTACTCTCTGGTCCACAATGCCCAGAAGAAAGGCCTCCGGTTTCTTAGGTAAGGTAAATCTAAGTACCTTTTTTAGTTCATTATGAATCATCTCCCAAAAGGCCTTCACTTTCGGGCAAGTCCACCAGAGGTGAAAGAATGTCCCTTCCGCCTCTTTACATTTCCAACATTTATTGTCAGACAGGTGATATATCTTAGCAAGTTTGACTGGGGTCATGTACCACCGGTATATCATTTTCATAATATTTTCCTTCAAGGCACTACATGCCGTAAATTTCATTCCGGTGTTCCATAACCTTTCCCAGTCTTCAAACATAATGTTGTGCCCCAAGTCCTGCGCCCATTTTATCATGGCGGATTTGACTGTCTCATCCTGTGTATTCCATTTAAGCAGCAAGTTATACATTCTCGAAAGTAGTTTATTTTTTGGCTCTAACAGTTCTGTCTCTAATTTCGATTTTTCCACCTGGAATCCAACCTTTTTGTCCACTTTAAAAACCTCCTGGATTTGAGCATAGTGCAACCAATCTCGCACCTTGCTTTTTAATTTTTCCAAGCTCAGCAACCTCCAATTGTCTCCAATTTTTTCAATTATTTCCCAATATTTAGGCCAGTAGGCTTCCATGTTAAGTCTCTTACGTGCCTTGGCCTCCACCGGTGAGAGCCACCTCGGAGTCTTACTCTCCAATAAGTCCTTATATTTTGTCCAGACCATCAAAATTGCTCTTCTGACAATATGGTTTTTAAACAATTTGTGAACTTTAACCTTGTCATACCACAAATATGCATGCCACCCAAAAGCATTATCAAACCCTTCCAGATCTAGGACATCAGTGTTCTCCAATAAGATCCAATCTTTCAACCAGCAGAAGGCTGCAGATTCATAATATAACCTCAAGTCTGGCAGGGCAAATCCCCCTCTTTCTTTCGCATCAGTTAGTATTTTAAACTTTATTCGGGGCTTTTTGCCCTGCCAAACAAACTTGGAAATATCCTTCTGCCACTTTCCAAAACATTCCACTTTGTCCACGATCTGTAGGGCCTGGAACAGAAATAGCATTTTCGGCAATACATTCGTCTTTATAGCTGCTATTCGGCCCAACAAGGAAAGTTTCAATCTTGACCATATTTCCAAGTCTCTTTTGATTTCTGACCAACATTTCTCATAATTATCTTTAAACAAATTCAAATTTTTGGAGGTTAGATACACCCCTAGGTATTTTACTTTTTTAACCACATTTAATTCTGTTTCTTTCAGGAACTCATCTGTTTCTGTAGTTGTCAAATTTTTTGCTAGAACCTTAGTTTTTTGCTTGTTCAGCTTAAATCCCGCTACCCGACCAAAGTCAGAAATTAATTCTAACACTCTTTTAGTACTAGAGACTGGCTCCTGTAATGTTAATACCAAGTCGTCTGCAAAAGCTTTCAGTTTATATTGTTTCACTCCGACCTCAATTCCTTGTACAAACCGGTCCTTTCTAATCATGTTCAATAGCACCTCCAGAACTGAAATGAACAATAGGGGGGATAGGGGGCACCCCTGTCGTGTCCCTTTTTCAATTTTAAACCCCTCTGTCACCACATTGTTTACTATCAGTTTAGCTTTTTGTTCTGAGTAAATTGCCTCTATTCCATTTTCAAACCCCCGCCCCACTCCCATCCCTTCCAAATTTTTCTTCATGAACATCCAAGAAATGTTGTCAAAGGCTTTCTCCGCATCAATAAAAATTAAAACCGCTCTAGTATTAAGATTTGTTTGTAGAAGTTCCAAAATGTCAATAATGTTTCTTGTATTATCAAACAAATGCCTACCGGGGAGAAAGCCAGCCTGGTCCTTATGGATCACTTCATTAAGTACTTTTTTAAACCTACTTGCCAAAATATCCGCAAAAATTTTGTAATCCACGTTTAGGAGTGAGATGGGGCGGTAGTTCTTAAGCTGGGTCTTTTCAGTTTCTTGTTTAGGTATCAATGTGATGAAAGCTTCTTTCCACATCTCCGGTGCCTTCCTCCCCTCCATGATCTGATTGCAGACCTCCAACAGAGGTTGTATCAAATAGTCCTTCAAAACCTTATAATATTTGGAGGTAAGTCCATCAGGGCCTGGAGATTTGCCTAATTGAAGGTTCTGAATGGCACTTTCAATTTCTTGCTGTGTAATATTACTATTCAGGGTAGTTCTCATTTCCTGAGTTATTTTTTGTAATCCATTAGTTTTAAGGAATTGATCCACCTCAAAGTCTTTCTGTGGCCCTTGTGAATAAAGTTCTTTGAAATATCTCTGGAAGCACTTTCTAATTTCCTCGGGTTTCTGAACCATTCTCCCTTCAATCTCTAGATTTGTAACTGTTTTAAGTTTTTGTCTCTTTTTCAACTGCCATGCTAGCAGTTTCCCACACTTGTTTGCTGATTCAAAGGATCTTTGTTTCATTTGTTTAATTTTCCATTCCACCTCTTGATTTATCAATTTCGAATATTGTGCCTGGAAAAATTTCACTTCTCTCAGCACTTCCTTCGACTTGGGCCTAGATCTTAATTTTTTCTCTCCTTCTCTTATTTTCTCCAATATCTTCTCCTTCTTTTCATTCCAGAACTTTTTCTTAATCGTATTTTGTTGTATTAGAAACCCTCTCATAACTGCTTTACTTGCATCCCAGATTGTTCTTTTTTCCACAGTGGTGTTTAAATTTATCTCAAAATAGTCCTTTAAAGTTTTTTGAGCCTTCTTAACAATCTCCTGATCCCTTAATAGGGTGTCATTCATTTTCCATCTAAAGGATCCGGTTATGTTTAGTCTCAGTTCCACTTTCAGTGCATTATGGTCGGAGCAGGTTTTTGGGCAGATTTCCACTTTTCTAGTCTTAGGTGCCAGTCCTCTAGTTATCCATATTTGGTCGATTCGTGTCCATGTCAGATGAGCTTCAGAAAAGAAAGTTCCTTCTTTTCCTAGGGGGTTCTTAACCCTCCATATGTCAATTAAGTCCATGTTGTCAGTCATTTCAAAAAAAGTTTTAGGTAGTCTGCCATCTTTCGTTATGTTAGCACTTTGCGACTTATCCATGTTTACAGATACGACCCCATTCATATCACCCAACATAATGATGTTGTTATAGTCTAAGTAATCCAGCATAATCTCATGCAGCTTCCTAAAGAATTCCGATTTTCCTTCATTTGGAGCATATATTCCTAATATCAAAAAATTTTCTCCTTGTGTCTGGATTTCAATCGCCAAAATTCTGCCATGTTCATCTTTAAATAAAAATTTCGGTGACAGGCTCTCCTTTGCATATATCACCACTCCTCTTTTCTTGACTTTATCCGAAGAAATAAATTCTTGGCCTAATCTTTTATTAATTAACACTTTTCTGTGGAGCCTTGTCACATGTGTTTCTTGCAAGCAAATAATGTCCAATTGTTCTTTTTTCAAAATATGAAATACTTTTCTTCTTTTTTCCGGAGAGTTTCCGCCATTTATATTCCAGCTGAGAAGCTGCAGAGACATCCTGGTTTAATTGGTGGGTCTTACAGTGGGGTGTCTAGGTTTTCCTCCGATCCCGGAGGTGGTAGTGCTGGTCCAGATCCAGACGGTGTAGGTTTTGGTGGTGGTCCCGATGGTGGTGGTGGCCAAGAAGCTGCAGCTCCTTTTTGGAGGTCCTCCTCGTGGTCGTGTAGGAACTTCTGCTGATCCTCAGGTGTTTTGATTCTTACTTTCCTTCCTTTATAGGTAAATGATAGTCCTTGTGGGAACTCCCACCTGTAAGGAATTGCGTTGTGTCTTAACAATTTGGTCAGGTCTGTGTAAGTGGTCCTAAGATCCAATAGATGTTTGGGTATATCTCTGTAAATTTCAGCCTTTTTACCTTCTATCTCCAAAGATTTTTTAAAATGTAGGCCTAATATCTTATCTCTTTCCTCTCTTGATCTCAAAATAACCAAACAGTCTCTGGCCTTATCTTTCTTTACCGATCTTCCCAGTCTAAAGGCCGTCACGATTTTGAAATCTTTGTCTTCCTCAATTCCCCAGAATTTGGAAAATAGAAGTGTCAGAAATCCCTCTAAATTACCTACCTCCAATTCTGGGATGGCCCTTAACCTGAGATTATTTTCCTTACTTTTCAATTCAACCAGTGACAGGTAGGCTTGTTGTTCCCCTACCTGTCTTTTCAGAGGCCTTACTTCCCCCTTAATCTCATCAACTTTTTTGTTTGCCTGCTCTGCTTTTTGATTGGCTTCCACAGCTAATTTATAATTTTCAGCCGTAGCTCCTTGCAAATTCTCAATTGCCTGAGTATGCTGGGAAACCTAATCAGATAATTTACTAATAGAGGATGTAGCTTGGTCAATTTTTGATGATTGATTGTCCACCTTTTGGTTTAAAATTGCCAGTTGCTCCAAAATTTGTTTCAGGACTGTTTCAGATCCTCCAGTTGCCATATCTTCTGTAGCAGGCTGCTCAACTTCCACCTCCTGTGCTGTTAGCACAGTTGGGACAGATGATCTACGTTGATGAGTTAAAGTTGTTTGAACAAGTTGCACAGATTTCTTTTCTTTTTCTTTTTCTTTAGCTTTGGCTGCTCTTGTTTTCCCTGAGCCGCTCATTCCACACCTGCCTCAGTTCAAGGTCAAATTGTCTTTTATTCCATGAGAGAGACAAGTCCAAAATATAAACAATTAAGCCACAAAAAATCTCAATAAAGTACAGTTCCCAGGCCTCTATGTCTCCACAATCCTCTAGGGGGAGTATTTCAGAGTTTCAAGGAGGGAGAAAACTCTTTTCCGCCATTGAAGTTCCTATATTCCCCGTATTAAGTCTTTGTAATTCCGGAGTACAAAAGGAAGGTTCCCAAGACTTTCTATTTCTTGGATAAAGGCCACAAGGTGTCAAGAATGGTCCCAGCAACAATGTTTAAGCGTTAGTATCTCAGTCTATGTAACAGTTTAAACTTCAGCAACAGTATCAGCAGTTTGACAGTTCTCTATTGCGCTCTGACAGCCCGACGACTAGGTTGTCCCTTTTAACTCCGTATAGCTCAAAAATAGGAAGAAAGTTCCGAAAATAGAATCCACAGGTTTAACAAAGATTTCCCTTTTGTCTTCTAAAAACAAAGTCTATCAATGCACCTTTGTTCTGCTTTTACGATCCTTTTTGGACGCTACAGCACTCTTCAGAGCCCTTGCTTTGATCTAGTTAGCAGGATCGGAAGACGGACTTCCTGTTACTCGCCTCCCGTTTTCAGCCAAAATCCACAAATTTAGTCCAAAATTTAGTACCCCTTACTCACGGGTATGTAGCTGTCAATTTCGGTGTTTTCAAGAAGAAAGGTCAGCGCTCATCGGCAGCAGCAGCGCGGCTTTGCTTCCACGAAAAGAGCGATGAACTCACAGCGCCGCTCCCCCTTTCACGTTCCGGAGCCCCTTACGAGGTTCCTTCTTCGTTTCTGGGGGGGCTTTTGGCGCCCGCCGAGTCCCACGGCCACAGGCTCGCTCTGCCTGTGGTTTTTCTTGGTGGGTCTCCGCTTTGCCGCAGCAGACGACCCTTTTTCGCGGAGCCCCTCTTCACAAAGTAAAGAGGACCGCCATTGCCGTTTTGCGCTGCCTCCGGAAGTCCCAATTGCACCTGATTCTATATAGCCTATAATATGCCCTAGCTACGTATTGGGATATGGCTATAATGGATTTTAAAAGTTTCTTATTCATACATGCTCAGGCACACACATTTTTCTATGACAACACACATAGCCACTTGACATCCTTTCGCAGGGCCTGCAAGATGGAGCTGTTCCGCCTGGCCTTTGGTCCGGGCCCAGTTTGACCCCCCTCTATGGGACCACTTTACCACTTTGGGCCTTTTATCAGCTCATGTGGGACCAACATGGATAGCTGCTGAATACTTGGGGTTCCCAACCCTTATGGATGTAATTAGTGCACAGTCATTTAATTTTATCCTGATTCTAATTTTTAAGCAGTATTTTAATCAAATGTTTGATTGTGTTTTAATGTATTTGATATTTGATGTTAGCTTCCCTGAGCCCGGTCTTGGCCGGAGAGGGCAGGGTATAAATAAAAAATTACTTACTTACTTCCGTACTTACTTTCCCAATTTTCCATTACACTTCAAGGCAGAAGGAAGTTTCATTTATTTCATTGAGGTTTACTCCCAGGAAAATGTGTACAGCACTGCAGCCTAAGCACAATATTGAATATCCTGATGCTTTTCCTCCTGATTCATAGGCAAACAATGATAATTTCACATTTCAAGGGGTGGAACTCTAGTGCATGCTTTTAAAATGCAGCCATGATTACCCCACTCTCATATTGTGGTTCAAAACAACATTCTGAACCATAGGCCCACTTACCCCAGCATTCTGTTCTCAAAATGACTAATGAGATGCCTATGGGAAACTCACAAGCAGGACATGAAAACAACAGCTGTATCCCCCTTGTGATATTTAGCAACTGGTATTCTCAGAGACATAGTTTCCAGTACTGGAGATAGTACAATGATGGCTGATCACGAACAGCAGCCACTGAAAACCATATCCTCATTGAATTTAACTAAAAGGATAATCAAAGTTGGCTGCTGCTGGTGAATTCCATAATTTCAATTACGCACTGTGTGAAGTAGGGCTTTCTTTTGTCTGTCCTGAATCCTCCACCATTCAGCTTCATTGAATGACCCCAGGTTCCAGTATTATCAGAAACAGAACAAAACCTTTTCTCTATCCCCTTTCTCCACACCATGCATAATTCCATACAACTCTATTATGTTCCCTCTTGCTTGACTTCTTTCTGACCTATACATCTAGAGTAGACTCACTCATAATATGTCAAGATTTGTTTTAAAGCGCTTACAGAACACAGGGTGAAAAGGAGGTATGTAATCTTTATGGCACATATTTTGTCAGCCATTATAACACATCTCTTTCTCTCCATTTACCTATATTTTGCCAGTCACAGCATCTCACTTTTTTTCTATGTCTACCCCAATTTCAATTTAAAATTTAAGCCTTTACTAGTCTACTGCATTTCCCTTTTCTCTTTCTTCATGGTGCACACACATGCACGCACAAATGGATTATCTTGCTTCACCTGCCAGCTTCCTTGGTTTGTGAAACATAAGATGAAGAAAAATGACGCTTTTAATGACGCACTTCTCCTTCCCAGTACCTATTTTCATGCAGCAGGTACCACAGCTCTGTAGGAACAGGTGCAAAAACTGTGGGCATTATTTGGCTAAGTTTTATTCATTTCAGACTCACTGGAATTAACGAACATTACTAATTTAGGTCCATGAATTTCAATGGGTCTACCCTGAGCAGACTTAGTTGGATACAACTCTCTCTATATTAGATCTGTACAGAACTGCAAATCTTGCATATCAAATGAGACTTCTTAATATTTCTTGACAAATTAAAATGAACAATGAGGGTGAACTGGTCTTCCTATCATGGTGCAAGAAGCCATCCCATCCTATTCTAGGAGCAGCCTTTCATATTGCAAACTGCCCTGTAATCCTTGGATGAAGGGCAGTAAAAAAGGGGGGCAGTAAAAATAAAACCCTTGCTGGGTTTGGTAGACTCCTAACCTGCAGAGTGGAGCCATGGACTCCTGCCCAGATACCACCACTTTTTAAGAGAACTAGAAATTCAGACATAGTCCTGCTCTTTGGGGAACATTTCATAAGAAAATAACTGAACATAAAAGCACTTAGGATGAGAAGGGCTGGTTACATAAAGTTACTTCCACCAAAGGACTCTCACAGAATCAACTGTCTGCAGGAGTCCAAAGCTTCTGTAAACAAGACATTACAAAATTACAACCATGGTAGCAAGAAGCACACTGCTAGCACATACAGTTCAATGTTTGTGACTTCATGGGTTAACTACAATGGGGGCCAGCAACATCTGGAGGACCACGGATTCCCCATGCCTGTCCTAAATAAGGGAAAGAAAAAGATGCAGACCCAGGAAAAAAATGATAGCTTTAGCATATCTATCTATCTATCTAGCCATCTATCTATCTATCTATCTAGATATATTGGTCAAATGGATCCTACTATACGAAAAGAAGCAATGGAACAATGAAGGGGAATTGCCCTAAATACCATATTTTTTCTGCAGAGAAAGTTAAAAGGAAAAATCCAAAAGAACTTTTGTTGTGGTGATAAATACACCAGATTGTCTTAGTAAGCACTTAGCTGCCAATCCTTTAGACATATCAGTCTCTAATTTTTCTAACAGCTGATATGCCAAGTGCACAGACACTGTAAGACTGTCAACTTCAGAGTCAAAGTTGCTGTAGTTCTGACAGGCAATTGATATACCATGCAGGCTTATGTGAAATGCACTTACAGCATTATAAAAATGGTGTTCTGTCAAAGTGTGTGCCAACCACTATAAAAGATTCTAGAGGAAATTGTGTGTAGCGCTCAAACAAACCACCCAGTACCTGTGGATATATTTAGGCATTTAAAGCCATTCTGAAAGGATAGTTAGCCTTTTTCATGTGTGTGTTATTGCCAAAAATATCACAAGAACATTCTTTCATATAAGTAAATATTCTATAATATTCAGCTTTTCAAAAATCTAACCATACTATGTAATAATTCCACACAATCAACTTTAAAAACACACCGACCTGGCAGCTTCCATTACTGTGGGAAACAACGGAACAAACACCCTGTGCTCTCCGCTCTGGATGCAACTGAATGAACAGGTGTGCCTGAGGCCTACTCTAATCAATGGAACTGAGGCACACAGTTAAATCTAACTGGATGGTGTTTTTTGTGAGGCTTAAAGCTCACAAATGTGAAAAGTCATTAATTTTTCATCAATCCATTCCAGATCATTTTTAAAAAGTGTCCTGAATCTATGTGGCAGCTGTCTGTTGGTTTAATTTTCCTTTGTCCATCAATAAGATTCCAACTATTGCTTTTCCAATTTGTACCCCACCCTATTCTCAAACCTGAAGGTATGTGAGCAAATATAAAGCCATAATGCTTTCTCATCAAACCACTATGCTCCTAGGAATGAAATGTGAGCACACCACTGCCTTTTGTTCCTTTCTGCAAGAAAGAAGAGAGGTTGGGGTGGACAAGAAGGGCTGACTCTCTGACTTTCCTTTCTATTTCTCAGGTAAAATGGTGTCATAGTGACCATCTTTTGTGGAAGGGAAAAAAAGAGCAACAGGACTGCATCGGGGTACCACTTTTCACAAAAATGAAATAAACATCTAGAAGTTGATACTTTGGAAAATCATTTCATCATTTATTAGGGTTGCTAGTCAACCAGAAAACAAAACCCCATAGTTTCTTTAAGGTGTGGGTGTGTCTGTGGGTGTGTGTGAGGGTGTGTGGGTGTGTGGGTGTGGGTGTGGGTGTGGGTGTGGGTGTGGGTGTGGGTGTGAGAGAGAGAGAGAGAGAGAGAGAATCTGCCCCCACTCTCCATCATACTGGAAAATCAGCTACAGTACAAAAGGAAGTTTTATCCTTGCCCGCAATACATGAACTTGCTACAGATTAGATGTAAAACCACACCCTCCGACATTTATCCGATGAAAATAGGGACATCCCATTCCATGATGATAATTTTACTATTTATACACCACACATCTTACTGGGTTACCCCAGCACTCTGGGCAGCTTCCAACATATATAAAAACATAATAAAACATTAAACATGTTTTTTAAAACCATATACAGGATTACCTTCGGATGGCTTGGGGGTTGTATAACTCCTTACCCTCCAACATTTTTGCATTGGAAATAAGGACATCTTAAGGAAAAGTGGGACATTCCGGGATCAAATCAGAAACTAGGATGGCTTCACTAAATCAGGGAAACTCCTGGAAAACAAGGACACTTGGAGGGTCTGCAAAACTCAATAAAATATTGGTTTGGTTTTTGTTTCTTCTTTTAAAGGAAAGCAACAGTGGTGGCAAGTCTCCAAAATATGTATATGATGTTCTGTGGAAAGAGGGAAGAAGGTGCGGCAGCTAGAGGCCTGCATTGTTGGTTTCAGTGGGTCCAGAAGTTGCTTAAGTTTTGCCTCAGTCTGCAAAAAATCTTGCAAAACAGAATGTTTGTGAACAAGATGAATAGATCAATAAAATCTGCAACATCCCTTGACTCAGGAGGAAGACAAAATCCTGATACATCAATATAACTCCACAAATTTAACAGTTCCAGATTTTCCAAACAAATATTGGTGAATACCTCTCCTCTCTGGGAAAATATACTTGGCCCAGCCCAGTCTAACTTCATGTTTGTTGTTCAGTTTTTTCAGCTCAAAAGAAATGCAGAATGTTGACATGCGTTTTAAATCAAGTTTTTAGCTTATTGTTGATTTCAATTATTATTATTTTTAAAATGTTTTAAAATTAATTTTAGAATGTTTTAAACAGTAGCTTTTAACTTTTTAATTGATGGTGTCATTGTTTTATTCTTTTTGTAAACCGCTTGGAGGGTTTTTGGTTTTTACAATCAAAAGGTATATAATAAATTTTCTGAAACAAATAATAAATAAATATAGAAGACTGTTTTCTCTTGCTGCTTTTTCTCAAGTGACACCAACAAGTGGGTACTGTTTCAATGTAGATTGCTACTTTGAATTCAACATTATATTCACAACTTATTAAGACAGTTATGAATAAAGCATTGCCAACTCACACCACATATGAAAGTTGCTATGCTATCATTTAGTTGTTATTCATAGCTTTGATCCTATTTTGCAACACATGTGCAAGACATAATTAGATGTAAACAATCTTTTAAGTAACAGAGTTTTTCTCCCTTTTCTCTTCACGCATTCAGCTGGCTCTTTATAGAAATAATCATATATAATTTGCATCAACTGTAATGAGCAGCTATGTAAGAAAAAGCTTCTCTGGGACAGAATAATTCACACCTTTAAGATATTCTGCACAAGGAAGCCAGCAAGCTCAGGTAGATGCCACTGCAACGGAGCCAATTGCACTGACACAAATTTACATTTTAAAGATTTTCTCTGCCCTCTTTATGGCTCAGACCCACTTATAAAAACAACACAAAACCTTGAGCACAGTGGAAGGAACACAGGAACATAAGAAGCTGCTTTACACTGAGTTAGGTGAATAAGTATTGTCTATGTTGACTGGCAGAGGCTTTCCAGAACTGCAGACCAGGAATCTTTCACAACCCTACCTGGAGCTGCTGGGGAATGAATCTGGAACCTTCTGCACACAAACCAGATACTCTACCACTGAGCTCCAGTGTTTTTTCCTAAACCTAATTGACTTGGGAATTAGTTTTCACATGAAGGGCTTTTATCCATGGTTTCATCAGGGTCAACTTTTGGTCATAGTGAATGCTATCTTTAGCTCTATCTTTATGGTTTTTCTAACAAATCACAGTGTATGTTCTAAGGTGCTAGAAGGCTGAGCAAAGCCCAAGGAAGAAAGCTCGGATGAACCTATAGTCAAGTTACCCACAGACTTCGAGGTTAATCATCAAAGACTTCCAGCTAAGAAGCAAAAAATATCTTTATATAGCATTTTCCTTAAATATTTATCATTTCTAGGAAAGCAACGTTAAAGAATGTTGGATGTAGCCATAGCCATGCACCTCTGTTCTTGGAGTTTGCTATGGACTGTCACTGGCTGCATAGAAAACTGTAAGAATGGGTTTATTTTAATATAATCTCAAAGGAAAGAATTCCTCCCACCCTCCCACTTCAGAATCTCACCTGAGGTTGTTTAATACAGTGGTACCTCTGGTACCTCTGGTTACGTACTTAATTCATTCCAGAGGTCGGTTTTTAACCCGAAACTGTTCTTAACTTGAAGCACCACCTGAAGCTAATGGGGCCTCCTGCTGCTGCCACGTCGCCGCCGCATGATTTCTGTTCTCATCCTGAAGCAAAGTTCTTAACCCGAGGTATTATTTCTGGGTTAGCGGAGTCTGTAACCTGAAGTGTATGTAACCTGAAGCATATGTAACTCAAGGTACCACTGTATGTATATTCTAAATCAATGTTGACTTTGGTTTTCCTAACTGAAATCTACAAGAGGAATCTGCAGTGTGGAGTGCTCTTGTTCAGGATTCCTTCAATTGCAGGGGGTTGGACTAGATGACCCTGGGGTTGCTTCCAACTCTACAATTCTATGACTAAGCTCTATCCCGCAAGCTGAAAATAGGTTACAGTGATTTTTCTAAATGTCAATAATCTTGTCACCTAGATGCTGTAGTTGCTATTGAGGGAACTTAATTCATATTCTCATTTTCAATACAGTTTTTCATATGTCCAACATATTTGACTCACAATAACAAGTGTTTTTAAAGAAAAGAGGAGAAACATTATGTATGTATGTATGTATGTATGTATGTATGTGTATTGTCTTACGCCTTTTCTCCTTTCTGCAATAATGGAACCCAAAGTGGCATAGATGTGGTTCCTAGGCAGTCACCCATGCAGCACTGACCAAACTCAGACTTCCTTAACTTCAGCAATTTACAAACTGTGATCCTGTACCAACCTATTCAAGGCTATTCCCAGAAATGCTTAATGCATGTACATTAAGAGCCTTAAATAAGCAAAGATGTAATAAAGGAAAACTTAACACTAGATTCCTTGTTTGCCGCCAATATATGAAAAGTGGAAAAAAGCACAGCCCGAGCAACAGCCTATCTAATCTAATACAATTAATATTCATAAAGTTGCCTTTGAAGTATCACACAGGGATATGTAAGTGAATTTAAGCAACACCATGCATGCTAATAGACACAAGGTGAAATGTTAGAGAAATTACAATGGAAATGAATGACAATATGGCAACATTTAGTAAACCACTTTAAAAGGGTATTCTGAAATGAGAGGCTGAATTAGTAGAATTCCATCTTTGTTAATGTTTGAAATTATTGTGAAGACTCATGCTCACAGCATGTTTTGAATAAAAAGGTGACATTACAATTGAAATAAATGGACAACTGATAGATAACAAGAGTGTTTCTTGTCCCTGAAAGCTGCTGTCTTTCCCTTAAGGTCCTTTGATGCACAGAAATCCTTTAATAGCATTACTAATTTCCAAGATAACACACTATCTGACATATACTGAGTTACTATTATATGAAATAATTTGTTTAATTGCATTAAGAAATTTATCAGAGCTATTATGGTCACATACACATTAATTTGTACTACATACATGTTACCCATATTTAATTCTGAGAGAAGAAATGGTCTTCACCATGCACTAGGATTAAGACCCAGCTCCTCTTCAAGGAGGAAATTAAAATTTCCATTTTAATTACTTAGGAATTTAGCCTACTGAAGAGCTTTGACAAGGGAATCAAACCACTTTAGGGAACAATTGTGGAGGGGTTGTTGATTGGCAAAAGCTAGCCATTAAGTTTATACACTAAAGGAGATATATCACATTCTATAAAACACCCTTGAGTAGCATTAAAGGCTGCCTGGGGCACAATTTGATCGTGTAAGTGCTTTGATGGGAATTCACAGCAGGATAAAAAAGCTGTGTATGAAGGAAAGTCAAGTCAACAAGCTTCTCCACAGAATGAGGGAGAAGGTAATAATATAGGCACTTTTAAAAGCATGCCAGACTGAAATAAGTTTGGCTAAAAGTAGTGATTATCATAATAACTAATACAGATCAGATGCAGCTACTGAATACACATACACACAAATAAATGCTCTTGACAGTACACTAGATCTTCCATATGCATCTTGTGAATCAAGAAACTCACTTTAAAGACAAATGACCGGAAAAAATAAGCTGACAAGCAACACCCTGTAAAGAGTGCACCCAAAGCATTTCATCTTCAAAAGCAAATATGGAAGCTCTTACATATAACTTCTTAGCTTTTTATTCTGCTCACAGAACATTGTTGTTGTTTTGTATACTTTAATACACACAAAAAGTTAACCCCATTTAAAATACAATTTTTCTGCCTCGGAATCTCCTTTACATTTTCTTCAAAATACCTTTGCCTCCTATTGTGACACAGATCTGAATTGGCTCCCCCCATTTGCACTATATATACAACTGTTAATTATATCAATGATGTCACATACAGGTTGACCTGCATATTTGTGAAACAATGAAGCCACTGTTGATCATATTTGCATATACTAGCCTATGTAAAAGCCACTCAATATCCTTTGTCTATGCCCTTGACCCCAAAAATATAATTAGGAATCAACAGATTTATTGAAGTGGTGTCACTATCTTTTACATTGCTCCATATCTTATGCCAGATACTATGGAAAGCATGGAAGTGTCTGTTGATGTAAGAAGATTTTGTTGAGAGCACAACCTGGGTAATTGTATACAGGTAATTCATTGTCACTCTGTAATTAAATTCTGAACTGCAGGGAATGTTTCCTTCAACCTACCCTGCAGGATTAGCCATTTGTCATCGGTAAATGGAGTCTTTGCTGAAAACTGGAGCACAGCAAGCATAACCCATTTTATAAGGGAAACAAATCTGAAACAAAGAAGAAAGCTATAGTGCAACCACTTTAACATCAGCCACAGGGAAAACCTAGGAAACTATCTACAGAGAACACCTGGGAAAGCAGTTTGATTAAAGACAAAGAACATGGTTGCAGGTAGGGGAGGTCATGGTTAACTAATCTGCTATGTTCTTTGAATATATTACCACCATTATATATAGGAAAACTCGGTAACTATCAGAGCTTCAGTATTAAGTATATGTGCAATGTGTGCACCAGCCATTCATATAGGTACAGAATCTTCTTTGCTATTGATATAATATTTTCACCCTGATTTCTGTAACTAAACTGAATGTTTCTGATCATTAGCCTAAGTAAGTATAAGGGTTTGACAGTGCCATTGAAGACATTATTCCACCAAACATACAGTGAAGCAGTCCAATTTATTGAGTGAACATAATTCATACATGTTCTTTATCCCTGCACCACCACAACCCTTTCAAGCATCAAGCATATTGACACAAAACAGAGTATTTGTGACTGGGTGATAATTGTTAAATAGCATCTGGTCCAAAGTGGGTTTTTTTTGGGGGGGTGTCACACTACTGCCTCCTTCAAAAAGAAGTCAATGTCCATTTTTTTTATAATAGTCGAAGAAGTTCCACAATGTGAAAATGTCTATCAGATGCATTTTCATTCAACAAACCTAATTTACTCTTATACATGATTTAACTATTACACTCAGTATCAATCAGACCAGTTATAAAAATGTTAATAAGGGTGAATTGGTTTTTATTACTGAATCTTGCAGAATGAAAGTAACTGTTGGCCCATGCAACCCTTCTGCATGCACAGCTGCCATAACTGCATGCTGTGCTTCCGTGCTGCTCTGCTCCAAATAACTGCTTTGTGCTGGCCTCCCACTGCCCAGCACATCTGTTCATAATTTACCTTCCAAATGCACTGTTTCTTCACATTTTGATTCCCCCAGGAATCTTTCTACTGCAAAGCAACAAAATAGCATCACAGCTTGCGTGACCTTACGAAAGTGCCTTAAGATTGCCATTTATTTCACTACTAAAAAGTAGCAACCCTTAAAGTACTCTTGCTCTTCTCATGGGAGCCTACTGCTCTGAGTGATTAGCGAAGTACTTTGGGGCATTGGGTGCTTGTTGAAAGGAGTGAAAAGTATGCTTCTGTGGGGAGAAAATTGTTGAATGTGTATAGTACAATGTAGTCACACCTGGGAGTTTCCCCTGAAACCAACCCTTTAGATGCAAAATTGCAGCAGGATTTACATGTCTAATTTTTAAGCCTTTTGAAAATGAAAGCATGACAATAAATTATATGGGAAATTATTTGCCCAGCCATTTAGCAGAATTTTTAGCAACTGGAAAGGGAAGGAGCTAGAAGAGAAGTTAACCCCTTCTTTTAAGACTCTATAATCAGGCAGACAGGACAGGCATCATAAGAAGCATGGAATTTGACTCATTTTATTGCCTTAAAAAATAACTCAATAACCAACTTTCATTATCTGGTTTATGAGCCGATGCTTTTTGTGGGCTTCCTAGACTTTTAGATGCCTAAAAGGGCAAAAGGTACCGTATTTTTCGCCCTATATGATGCACTTTTCCCCTCCAAAAATGAAGGGGAAATATGTGTGCGTCCTATGGGGCGAATGCAGGCTTTCGCTGAAGCCTGGAGAGCGAGAGGCGTCGGTGCGCACCAACCCCTCTCGCTCTCCAGGCTTCAGGAAGCTATCCACAAGCCTTGCGCACCCAGCGGGAGTTCCCCCGGGTGCTCAAGGCTTGCGGGCGGCAGCCTGCAGCCCGGAGCATGGGACACCCTCCAGAGGACGCCCTGTGCTTTGCACAGGTGTCCACAAGCCTTGCGTGCCTATGGGAACTCCCCCCGGGCGCACAAGGCTTGCGGGCGGCAGCCTGTAGCCTGGAGCACAGGGCGCCCTCCGGAGGACACCCCATGCTTCGCGCAGGTGTCCGCAAGCCTTGCGCGCCCGGCGGGAGTTCCCGCGGGCGCGCAAGGCTTGCGGGCAGCAGCCTGTTCTGGGGGCTGTGGTCAGGGGAAGCTCGGGCTTCCCCCGCCCCAGCCCCGTGGCTTGGGGGGGAAATATTTTTTTTTATTCATTCCCCCCCCAAAAAAAGGAGGTGCGTCCTATTGGCCAGTGCGCCATATAGGGCAAAAAATATGGTACCTAGTGTTCCAATAGCAAGGCCTAGGAATTGGGCATCTTTCCCTCCGGAAGACAACCATGCATAGCTCAATTCTGGACATGTTTGTTCAGAAGCAACCCTCAGTTGGCTAAGTGGGGCTTAACTCTCAACAAGTAAATGCAGTGGTAGCTGCTACCTATTGGGACTGGTTGAGCAGAAGACAGGGAAACCAATGGTAGATGAAGCCAGAGCCAATGACAGATGGAGCAAATAAATTCTAGTTTTGTGCCCATCCTCCTCCTTTGCTGAGTTCTAGGGAGGAGGAAGCTGATAAGCAGTGTCACCCCCTGGACTGTGTGTTAGTAAGGCAAGCTGGTGTGACTGGCTGAGGGCTGGCTGATGTTGGTGGGGCAGTGCCCCATTCACCCTCATGGACCTACCTCTATTGAGTTAATGTACACAGGATTGCAGTCATAGATGTATACACATTAGAATTTATTTATTTACGGCTATTAGCCCATAAAATATGTACAAACATAAAAGCACAGAAACATAAAAACCAATACATCTAACAACAGAAGGGGAACACCACGATGCAAGGGTGGGTCATTGAGCAGTGACAAATAACAGCTTGGGGCCCGGAAAGTTCCAAGGGACGGTTCACAGAAAAAGGAGAACTGGAGACGAGATCCGTCATACACTCTCATCATAACTGTCCGATTAGTTTTTGTTGTTGATGTTGTTTTTTGGTGGTTTTTGTGTGTGAGATAACTGCATTCAGGAATCTCGCCACCTGCAGAGTTACAGAAGGATCTGTATCCTGCAAAAGCAGTGCGGCATGTGACTCAACAGGCCTGCCAACCAAGCGCAATAAAGCAGGACCCAGGAATTTAGTCCTGGCCATGCTATGTAAGGGACAGTTGAACATTATATGTGGAAGAGATTCAACTGTTTTCCCGTCACACTCGCATAGCGGAGACACCAAACCCTTGGAAAATCTGTGGCTCAGCAGGTTCGATGGAAAAACATTGAACCTTGCACGAATAAATGCAAGTCGGTGTGGTACAGATGAAAGAGATGACATGTATGATGGAAGGCCAAGTGGTGGGGTTATTCCATGATACCTGGGGGAGCAGACACCCCCACCCCTGGAGAGGTTGTGTTGATTTTCAATGTCTGCTAATCTTTGCTTGATAAGGCTTTTGGCTGAGCGTAGGTTCATCTTTAAGGAGTCCGCTGGGGAAATTCTGATGCTCAGAAGTTTGGCATGGATTTTTCCTACCCACGGATTAACAACGTCATCCCGCCAGAGGCACTGAAAGAGGTAATGGTCGGGAAGCCTATGCCAGCTGGACAGCCAATAGCCAAAGACTCGCTTCCAGATGACAGTCTCCAATGATGCAATCCTTAGCTCCAGATGTATGGCTGCATTGCTCACACACATGGGGAGTTTCAGGAGGCGACGGAGAAACTGATTCTGCAATGTCCCCAGCGATGTTAAATTGGACCCTGGGGCCCAGAGCGGGGCAGCATAACAGAGGGTGGAAACCACTTTTGCGTGGTACACCTTCAATGCAGAAGGGAAGTGGGAGGCTCCGTCGACCGCAAAAAATTGGAGTAGAGTGTAAAGTATTGTTTTCCCTTTGTTCAGTAAATACTGTATACACATTGATAACCCATATTCAGTACAGTAAGTGTTTCTAGTTTAAAAAAAATGAATTACTTTGAGTGGAAGGTTGTGTTCATTAATGTAAACTGCAGCCACTGTAAAATAGTCCCATTTGTTTATCTAGAGTATTTTTAAGTATGCAGTGACAGCAGTGCATGCTGCAAATGTTAAACATATTTTTAAAAATCCAAATAAGTACACATGACTATAAAGAATACAGTATATATCAAATAAGCTTGCCACATTGAAGCTCAAAGGGAAAAGACAAGATGGCAGCAATCAACAATTGCGCGCGCACGCACACACACAAGCCCAGAAACCAGATATGGTGTTTTAGAAAGCTATTTTCCTATTTTGAGAACAGAAAATGCAAAAATGTTTTTGAATTATATCTGGTTCCACTTGTGAACATGTTTTGCTCAATAATCACAGATAGTCCCTCCTCTAATAATGTAATCTAGTGCATATTTATTCAGCAGTAACTTCCACTGATTTCAATGGTACTTATATCCAAGGTAATTTTATCTCCTACAACACCCTTAAATGAATGCATTATGGACTAATTTGGATTACCTGATCAATAATGATTGGGTAAGTGTTGAGAGGGGAAATCATAGCTTATATTGCACTTGATATATATGAGTTATGATTTGCTTTCACATTGTCACCTTCATACATTTACAACTGAAAATCCCAATAAATTACTTGTTATGAAGACATGTCACCCAGCTCAAAAAGTATGCCAAAAACAAGTGAGACTTAAATGGATGCTTTCAGCAAGCAATGCTGAATCCAGAATCACTTTTGCCTCAGCCTGCACCATTTCTATCAAAACAATCTTTAAACAAAAAATCAATCCCTGTTGCACAGCAAGGAACACCAAATAAAATAAACCAATTTCAAAGGTTAACTTCTGAAAAGGAAGAGTGACAGGACATGCTACAAACAAACACATATGAATTAGTGTTTTGGTGGTTAACACCACCAATTCTGAAAGGGCTCATGTACTTTTCAGAGTTGCACAGATGGAAAATTCCACTAAATATCATATGGTTTCTCACATCAATATAACAATCTAACAGAAAAAGACATACAGTGAAATTTTTCTTTGAATTTTTCCCTGAAACCCTAAACAGTAACAAGAGGTCTTTCAGATTTTGCAACTAGGTGCAAATATCTAAAACAGCCAACATTAATTGTATTGAAGTCTTCCATTGTTTCTCAGATCATAAATGATAATATAAAAGTATTACAGAAATAAATTC
The DNA here is from genome assembly GCF_964252035.2 of Podarcis erhardii. Lineage (NCBI taxonomy): Eukaryota > Metazoa > Chordata > Lepidosauria > Squamata > Lacertidae > Podarcis > Podarcis erhardii. The sequence goes on from NC_138509.1 coordinate 29,105,372, forward strand.
CATATTTTCTGCCTTTTTAAAATAAAAATGCCAAAACTCAGGGTTAGAAATAGGAACCCTTTCCAGTCAAACATGCTTTTTGTAGGTCTTGTTGTATGGAGAACTCTTCCTGTACTCAGCAAAATCACAAACCAGAGTATTGGAAAAGAATTAGTCATATAAGACAACTGCAAAACAGTTGTTAAATAAGATTAAGTCTACCTCTACGGTGGATAACAATGTCAGAGGAATCACTACTGAACTATTGAATTTGGTCCTCTCCTCTTACAGATTATAATGAATGAAAGAATTGTACAAGGCTGCTAGAAAGTTTTACACACCTGTAAAGAAACCACTGTGTGCATTTTCTTTCTTTTCAACTGCCTCTCCTGAACTCACCAAAACGCCATTGGCAAAGTAAACCAAAATGCTTACCGGTAGATATTTAATCAGTACTTTACCTCCTATTTCAATGCTTGATCTCTTTTGTGGGTTATGAAGCTATATTGTATAATAGAAGCATTTTCCACACAGTAAGATAAAAAATAAATAAATCCTGATAACTGTTTTACACAACATAACTTTGCATCCTGGAGAAAAATACATATTTACTGCAACAGCATAACTGTTATGTGCACTTGTGATGATGTATCATTACATTTAGATCCCGCTTCTTCTCCAAGAAGCTCAAGGTGGGATACATACTTCTCCCACCCCCTCCATTTTAAGCTCACCACAACAGCCCTGTCGTGTAAGGTTAGGCTGAGAGATAGTGACTGGCCCAAGAGCAGCCAGTAGGCTTCATGGCTGGGTTTGAACTCTGATCTTCCAATATGCATTCAGAATGCAACGAATGTTTGTACCAAAGTGTATGCATTACCAATAATATATTTTCCTACAAAAAGATTAAATCCTTGGAGGAAAGTTGTGTTTAGAGGTGCTCAAAACACTACACTGGGGGTGGGGAACCTGAGGTCTGTGGGTCAGGCTTCTTTATTTGGCCCTGCAGACACCAGTTTCTCATGGCATGATTTCTGGAAGCCATTTCCTACCAAAATCAAAGAAAAATCAAACACTCATCAAGAGAGAAATTACTATTCATGGCAAAATGAAATGAAAATGAAATTGCCCTTTATAACAGTTTGAGCAATGACAGGAACCTTGTCAAAACCTATTATCAGGGGCATAAAATTTTATTCAAGTTCTCAAAACTGTATAAACTTTTACAATAGATTATATAGAAGCTACAGCTTGCCTAACGCTAACCAATTGCTATATTATTAGGAATTCTAAATGAGGCTGGAAAAGATGTGACCTAGGAGATCTGAGTTCAGATTAAACAATAACACAACTGTGTGCTCTGGTTTGGATTGGATCAGCACTGTGCTGAGGGAGGGGCATTTAGCTTTTCTCCTTCAGTTTTCACATTACATTCACCCTCCAAATGCTATTAGCATTGCTGGAAAAGTAACAACACCACAAGCACAGTACTGTATAAGCATGTAGCTGTCTCCCCACCCGCTGTCCTTGCCCCCAAAAGTTGCTTTGGAAGGGAAGAAAATACAATATAGTATGGGATAAGAGCACGGGGAACAGATTTTTCCTTTGAAGGTTCTTGTTTTTTCCTATTAAAGTCAGGAGACCTATCATGGCTCTCCATGTCACATCTCCCTTGGACCTGAAAGAGCACCTTTAAGCATCACATAGTTTTTCATTCACAATGCATCCCACCTACCTTCCTCCATCCTTTTTTTATGTACAAATGAATTGCACTTAACAGCGTGCCTGCTCAGCAATAGGTCCCAATGACTTCAACAAATACTCATCTATACAGACGTAAGATGCATAAAGGTTTGCAACTTAAGTACATTTTGTGTGCCCAGGTACATGAGAGGAAGGGGGCCAGAGCAGCAAATAACAGAGAGAGATTCAACAAGTCACAAGATATTGACTACAGCAACCTTGGCATGGGATGGCCAATTCCTTTCACCTCCCCAGGAAGCCAAGCAGAAGCAAACTGACTCCCTGAGGTCTGGCCTGCTTATGCACCATTAGCACCAGGCGACACCATTGCAGTACTGTACCTGAAGTGAAGCAGACCTGTTCCTTACCCACCACTGCTGGACACAAAATAAAATCATCAGGTAAGCAGGTTACTTGGGTCTTATACAGATCTATGGCTAAAAAAAATAAATTCTTTTTACCAAAATAAAAAAAATTACATAATATATGCCAGAGAGCCTTCAGTGTCATAGCATCTCTTTCTCAGTGAGGAAAAAAAATGAATGCTAGGCTATTTCTTGTTCATTCCAACACTAAAGGATCTGAAAGTTGCTCCAGGACAACCACCAAAGACAGGCTAGAAAGATCTTGATTTAACATTTCTTAGAAAAGATTAGTACTTTAATTGACATTTGATATATAAGTCACTGTGGCAAACCACCAGTATGTCAGTGAGTTGTCAGACTTATAAAGTACGCATTCCCAAAAAAAAGAAGTTCTTGCATAGTGCCAGTTTCTCCATTACCTACTACATTCGTAGGGTACTGTGCTGGGAACTTTTGTTAATTGTTAACTCCACCAGTTCAATTAGTGCCTTGACAACAGGTTTGTACTTGTATATTAGTGGTGTATGGGTTTAGAGAATGCAAACATGCCTAAGAAATTTTTTAAGATTAAGTACAGTAGCTTTGGCAAAACAACTTTCTTTTTATTGTTTTAAATAAGTGATCAGCTACAATGGGTACTATTTCTAATGTAAACACTCAGACTCACAATTCCTAATTAGAGGTCAGAATAAATGAAAGTTGAAAATATAGCATAAAATCTTGTCTAGAAATTAGGAATGTATACAGAACACTTTTCTGCCTAAAATATTCTGTGTCATGGCTATTTTATTGCCCACTTCAAGCATTTTAGCCTGGGTGAAGGAAATGAACACTGTAATTGTTTTAAAACAGCTGATAGTTTAATCATCACTCTAGAGTTAATGTGGGTGGTCTTTTCAGAAAACCCTTAAAAGAATTCACACACGATTCATATGTGAAGGTGGCTATTATCAGGCAGACATCACATGTTTTGCAACTATTTGTGCTCACCCAAATACATCTTTAAACCACTTAAAACAAGTTCCATTTTAAAACAGTCAGTTCACTAGGGCAAGGAGTGGTACTTATGTCTGTTTTCCGTTGTGGCCTACTTACCACAAGAAAAATGAAAGGGGACTGACTGCATCTGAGCATGCTTCAGGGAGGGAGGGAGGGGGAGACAGACACAAACTTACTTGATTTACCCCCCCCCAAAAAAAGGTAAAGGACCCCTGGACAGTTAAGTTCAGTCAAAGGTGACTATGGGGTGTGGCGCTCATCTCGCTTTTCAGGCCAAGGGAGCCAATGTTTGTCTGCAGACAGCTTTCCGGGTCATGTGGCTAGCATGACTAAACTACTTCTGGTGCAATAGGACACCGTGACCAGTGCCATTGCACATGAAAACACCATTTACCTTCCTGCCACAGCGGCACCTATTTATCTACTTGTACTGGTATGCTTTGGAACTGCTAGGTTAGCAGAAGCTGGGACAGCAACAGGAGCTCACCCTGTCGCACAGGAACCACTGACGTTCGGATCAGCAAGCCCAAGAGGTTCAGTGGTTTAGACCACAGTGCCACTCGCATCCCTTAATTTACAACTTCTGGCTTGGTCATATCCTCTACTACTTTGCACTTTTTCACTTCTGTTATATTCACTTGGTTTGTAGACTATGGTGACGACAGCAGACTACATAGTTTCTGTAAACTAATGTGTCTCAGATTCATTTTAGTTGCACAGACCACACAGTATGTCTAATATATTTTTAACTAGTAGGCAAACTATGACCATAAAAACTGAAATAATATAATACTTAATAGCCTACACTCCAGGGGTAATGCAACACCCTGAAGAGTATTACATGTGCCAAGTGTTTTAGAGCCATTGTGAAGTTAAAATTTTGCATGTGCATACACACACACACACACACACACACACACACACAATGACTCATGTAATACAGTGAATTTTCTTTTCAAAAAAACAAGGCAGTTATAGGTCCAAAAAATATGCCCAGTATTCCACTATTTGGGTTATTTTGATACAGAACAACAACTGAGCTTTCAGATCAGTCTATTGTTCTCAAGCTCCTTTTTATCACACTTGACAAGTCTAACATACAGCATGAGTGAGTGATAATAAGGCTCCATTTTCATCACAGTATGTGGGAATTTCTTTAGCTACTATCTTTTCAAAAGTTAACTAAAAAGAGAAAGTGATCAACCAATGCTGCCACATAAGAGATCTCAAGGCCTTTTCCAAGTTTACTCTATTTTGCTAACCACTCCCTTGCACAATCCTCAGGAAAGAGGAGAAGGAAAGATGACCAGCGCTGCAAATGACACACAAAACATAATTTCATCATAAGAATCATGGGGCTTATTGTCAAGTCTCATAATTCCATGGCAAGGAAAGCAAATAATTTGCCAACAGCCGAGAACCCCGCTGTACTTCTCCTGTGTTCATTGGAACTAAAGGTAAAGGTAAAGGTACCCCTGCCCGTACGGGCCAGTCTTGCCAGACTCTAGGTTTGTGCGCTCATCTCACTCTATAGGCCGGGAGCCAGCGCTGTCCGCAGACACTTCTGGGTCACATGGCCAGCGTGACGAAGCTGCTCTGGCGAGCCAGCGCAGCACACGGAACGCCGTTAACTTCCCGCTGGTAAGCGGTCCCTATTTATCTACTTGCACCTGGGGGTGCTTTTGAACTGCTAGGTTGGCAGGCGCTGGGACCGAACAACGGGAGCGCACCCTGCTGCGGGGATTCGAACCGCCGACCATGCGATCAGCAAGTCCTAGGCGCTGAGGTTTTACCCACAGCGCCACCCACGTACCTAATTCATTGGAACTAGGAATGGATAAATCTATCAATTTCAGTTTCTCAGTTTTTCCTCTATGAAATTCAGCTCTCCATGTTTCTATAGCAAATTTGAAATTTATTTAATCCTCATGAAAATCCAACAGTACTTTAGTGCAAATTGCTCCTAATGTACACATTTTACATGCAGTTTTGACTAATATACACATTTTTGAAAGCAATTTTCCCTAATATAATGAATTTTGTATGCAGTGTTCACCAATAGATGCATTTCTGTACACTTTGGTTGGAGAACTGCACTGTCATCATTTTAGCACTCCACACTAGGATGGGGGGAAATTAAATTGAGTTTGTATTTTAAGGCAAGTCTTCCAAATTTGCACTTTCCAACACTACAAAACTGAAATACAGCCATATTTTGGAATTCACACTTGAATTTTGTAATGCAGTTCTGCAGCCAAGTGAAAATAACACGCAATAATACATTATACGGGGAGGGGGTGTATATTTGGAGAAGTTCATACAAAAATGCTGATTAATTTTCTCAATGGTTTAAAACCGCCTACAGACACCACCTGATGTGGAAATGTGGAGAACTGAAGCTAAGACTAGAAAATGAAAACTTGAGAGAAACAGAAATTGACAGATTCCACCATCTCTACTCCCCGCTCAAACTGGAATTTCCATAGTTTGAACACACACACCTAGACACAAAGCTGTTTGACAATTGAGATTAAACTTTGAAGACCTTTCCCTCCACCTTCAAGGGTAAGGCAGCTGGCTACTAAACAAGAGAACCTTTATTTGCCTTGTGTGCCTTCCTGGGGCTTTTAAACTCAGAAGCCAGGGGATAAGCCCAAATAAGCATATAAAATAGGCCATAGGAATTCTAACAGAAACTCTGCAGAATGTCATCTGCACATTTTCTCCTTTGACTTCTATTAATGAAAATTTCCCATCAAAAACCATCAAACCAAGACTCCATCAAAAGAAGTGATGCTACTAAATTAAGAGTCTCAAATATGTACCTGCTTGCTAGGCCACAAGTCCTGGTCTATATTTACTTTATAAAGTTAGGTAGGGTGAGCTCTGATTAATATATCAAAGGTTGACAGGACGCCAAGTTATCAGTTTCCTTAAACAGAAAGGGGGTAATCGCACATCATGACACCAGGGTCTAAAAAAATGCACTGGGCGAATTAAGGAGCATTGCTTTCATTTGAAAATGAAGGAAGTCTAGTTTAAAAAGACTGGTGTAAACAAGACGACTTCATAATAAATAATGCTCAACGTTTATACAAACATAACAGAAAGCCTTCCTTTGATAACTGACATTCCACTGGACTCTCAAGTAGGGGGGAAAGTATTTTACCGAAGGTCATGGGGAGCAGGTCCAGGTCCTCCTTTTTAGAATGAACTAAGCTGAGAAAAAACAGCAGAACAGCTTGATTCCTTTGGCAAAAATACCTTCAACAGGCTCTCTGGTTTTGTTTCGGAGCCTACAGCTTTCCCACTGGATACTCAGCAGTTTGTAGCTATCCTGCTGTGTTAATTGATAGAGTAACAAGAACCACCTGTCAGCAGACTCAACTGTTTCTTAACACCCACTGGGTCTGAACACATCTCTGCAGTACAAACAAGGCTAACAGGGTTTGTTGCCAGTCACACAGTTGTGAGAAAAGATGTGTTTGAAGTCAACAGGGAGTTCACCCCCTATGGCCCTGAACGTTTGCTATCCCATATCACAATGACACCATTAAGAAATGTGAAGTATGCACACAAGCAACCAACAAGAAACCAGAATTCAGAATGACATTTATTGACATTTATTAGCATGCAGATTATATTTGAAATTTTTCAATCAAATAGTCCCAGGGCACAAGCGTAGGTGCAATTCTAACAGCTGGTAAATTAAGTATAAAAAATATGCTGTCAGATTCGAGTAGCTAACATTTGGAGATATAAATTAACCACTGCAACTTTTAGAATGTTCAAAAGTCTTGCAAAATAGAGAAGTGATTATTGGTGCAATCATGTAACCTTATGAACACGTACAGTATACCTTATCAAATGCTGTGACAAGCACTGCATCTGACTTCGAAACAACTTCCATTCACAGTGAAGTTTATAGAGTCTTGTCTTTCACCAAACGTTAAAGTGTGGCTTGACATGCTCTTTAACTTCAGAATGATCACAGATGATGAGGACTCATGCACTGAAAATGTATCAAGTGCATATATCGTTTTAACAATGGAAATTAGGTTTTCAGAACTGTCATTCTGTCAGGAATATTTTACAGTGACAGCAGAATCACCTCTAATCTGATCTGCTAAGAGAGCTGCCTGAGGTTAGAAATCTGATTCACTGAAAGAGCTACAGAAGGGTGCGCCTTTCTTTAGTATTGTTCACATGCACACACATGCAAGAATATGATTATATAGCAAGACAACCATAAAGGCACTTGACATGGAAAAGCTTACACTTCAGTTTGAAACATAATAATAACAGAGGCAAGTATCAAAATAACTGAAAAGCAACATACTGGTTTTTTGACCAAAATGGTTTTTTATAGCCAATTGAGTTTCTTAAAAATAATAATAATAAACAACTGTAGAGGTACATGGTGCTTAACAACAAGTCTGTGCCCAGAAACTTTTAATCACAAAAAATAATCTTTAACATCCAGCCTGAGGAAGAGTTCTGTCCAAATCAAAGCTGGCGTGCTACATACTGGTTCACCTTAATAATGTATATTGCTTTACTGACTCAGTGGATTCTATTTTAATGGAACAACACAGCATTTTGATCATGCAGATGGGTTTCTTTTGTTCCCCAGCAATCAAATGGACATGTTGTTTGTCAGAAGCTGGTGCCGCAATTCTGAGAAGCTCTGCAAAATGCCAATAACCTCCAGCAGTAGAAGGGGGCAGATTAAAAATAATAAGTAGGAAGCTGTGCATATATTTAAAAAATAGATATATATTCAGTGTCAGGAACTAGCTGGGTGTGGTGTCACAGCCTCAGCAAAACAAAACCCAACTTTAAAATTTCAGCTATCTAGTTCCAAAGCTTGATAAATCATGTAAAAACAGACATCTCATTCTAAAATGTCATTTTTGTAACTTTACTTATTGCTAATAGAACAGCTGGGCTTTATATGCCCTATGGCTATCTATGCCATATGCTAAGCATTACCAATGTCAAGTTCCCCCTCCCCCCACACACTTAAGACATGTTAAGTAACTCATGCTGTTGAATAAGCGAATGTTCAAATGTGTGGGGAAATGATAACATATTTTTTGAATATTTCAGTTTGGGACCATCAGTAGCCCAGTTCAGATTCTGCAATAACTTTTTGTGGAAATACATGTTGGTGTAAAATATAGCTATGCCACCTGCTAATGGCATTCATTATACAAAGAAGCACCATGTGCTCCATTTGTTATATAAATAAACATTTACATAATCTCAGTATTTCTGTAGGGCTGTTAAATTGTAATTAAATTGATTACATACATTTTCATATTACCCAAACCCTTGTTATGGATGTTCTTTTGTGTATATGGGGGGAACTGTGAGATAATACAATACATACCTGAGGAAATAAAAATGTCTTTTTTTGTACCTGGAATTTTGCCTGAAAGGATAGAATCCAATGCTTAATTGAAATAGGAATAATAATGTTACAGAGGTTGCCACCCACAATCTCTGCTGAGCAGTAGCAAGATTCCATAGGGTTCCAGGCACTTACCCAGAAATATAGTTTGTTTTACACCTATTTACACCTAAAGCATCCAGTGGATATGGCATAGAACGTTACACCCCACAAGTGTCCCTCATGGCTACTCATAGCTTCAGCAAGCTTGGTTCCAAAGCAGCTGCCAGTCATAGTCCATGGTCTCTCAGTGCTGGCTCCTCCAGCCAATGCCGCATGAGGTTCTTCTCACTTCCTGCTTCTCCTACCCAGAAAACCCCTTGCTAAGCAGTTCTTCTCTTCTGTCTGCTTGCACTCCTTCTCCCCATTATTCCAAGCCTAGTTTTAAAAGGTGACAAATTTCCTGTAACCTACACAATCACTCAGCATAACCTTAGCAACCTTCATTGGCACAAGCCCAAAGATTTCCCTGTGATGGGCCATCAACACCTTTTCTGATGCTTGGAAAGCAGGCTCCCTGGAAAGGGAGCTAAGCCTGTGTTTTTCCACTGGCTTGGAATCTTCCCCATACTCCAAATATCAGCTTAATATTACCCCTTTATTAATTTATAACATTCACTAGTTCTAGCAGTTGTGGGTGCCCCTGCATCCCCAAAACTTTGTTACCCCAGATCTGTAACAAAACAGCAATAATAATGCATATAATATATACTACAAGGTCTGGGAAAAACCCATTACTTTCCAAAATACATACAAACCAGTAATCAAAGTAACCATTTCACCATCTCCTAATCTCTCCCTATGCTCTTTGAGCAACTAACAAACAAATCAAGTTTTCATATGCTACCATATATCATTCCCTTTTGCAGGAACACATGAGGACCAAAATAGCTGAATAAAGACAAAGGAGCATGCCTTTAACCCACAGACAACCAATTTAAATTGCCCTTGCATTTATCAACTGAAGCTGTTGGCTGCAATCCTACAGATGAGGTCCAATGCATAGTAGGAAGGAGGAGAGCACAAGAACTGCACTGCTGGATCAGACCAGCAATGGTCCATCTAGCCCAGTATTATATTTCCAACAGTGGTCAGTCAGATGCTTCCAGAGATGCCCACAAGCAGCGTATGAAGGCAGTAGCCCTCCCCTAATGTTTGTCCATGCTTTTATTGCTATTGGGAGGTACACTGGACATGAAGGTTACATTTAGCTAATATCAACTGATAGACCTATAAGCCAAGAATTTGTCCAATAACCTTTTAAACAGTTCAAAGTCAGTCAAATTCACATCAGTAGATTGGACTGTTGTTGGGTTGTTGTTTGCTCCTTGTGTAAAGGAGAAAAAGACATGCTTTGGCATTTTGCCATCATAGTTTAGAAAGTTGAGCAAGCAACAAAGACTGACAAATGAAATTTAGAAAGTCCCAACCAAAGAAGAATGGATAACCAAGATGGACTATGCCAAAATGGCAAAAATGACCATGAAGATCAGACACCTAGATGATAAGAAATTTAATGAAGAGTGGAGGGAAATTATAAAGTACCCTAAAGATCACTGAAGATATTTTAAAACGTTAGCAGGATTGTTATAACACTTATAATGCAGTAAGGTTAAAGTTAAAAGTGGACATAAAATGAATCTGAAAAATGTAATTAGATGCAGTAGAAAGAACAGATAAATAATGGAAACCAGGGGTGCAGTGGGGGGAAGTCCAGGGATTCAAGTAATCCCAGATGTGTAAAAAACTGAAAATGATTTATATATAAATAACACTGTTAACAAATGAAAAATAAAATATAAAAAGACATATGAAATTTAGATAGAAGAAAGAGTTGTTTGGTTGTAGGAGGCATCTTCTCAAAACTGTTCTTATAAATAGCTCAGAATGATTGCAAGACACTAAGAAAGAATCTGCATGTTAGAGCTAAGAGAACAAATATTGTGATAATATAAAGAGAAAGGAAGACATGAGGATGGATCAGCTGTGCACAGAAGATGTTCCCAGTTTAGGATGATTTTTTTAATTACACATTTCCTGTGTAGGAGATAACAGGATCACAAGTGCTCATCTATTTAGCAATGCATACAAGCACTGGAGAAAGTGCAACCAGTCCCAACACATTCAAAAGGACTATCCTATACACACTTTCTTGGGAGTAAGTCCCAGTGAATGCAATGAGGCTTACTTCTGAGTAATCATGCACAGAATTGTGCTATAAGCAGATATATGGGGCAAAAAAACCAACTGTTCAGTGCTTTATTTTTCTGCATAAAATTTTCCATCTCAGAAGTACAAGTAAAATAAATATGCCAAAATAGATCACTATCTGTGGCATTAAAAATTGTTCTGGCGCAAACTGAAGTTTTCCCTATGCAAATTAGCCAATTCAAAATTTTCCAGAAAAAAGCTCACATCACTGGATATTTAGAATTCCGCTGTGTGTGTTTACCCATATTTACAAGGCATTTCCTAAACAGAATTTCAGTAATGCAAAGAACTACCAGTAGAATTGTTCCCCCATGTGCACACACAAGGGCATGGGATTGAGGAGCAAATAACAGACATGAGTCAAGTGATGAGTGAAAAATGGCCACAACTTTATTCGATTCCAAAGAAGCAAAGTTGGCATGTCATGGGGCTTAGGTCTATTCATTAGGCCAACTATTTCCTCCTGGACCGTTTGCAGGGTTCACCAAAAGTAGGAACTTCACCTGATGGGTTTGGGGTCCACCACAGCATGAACTGGAGCTGGTATCCCCATCAGGCAACCTATTAGAGGCACTGTGACACATTAGCCCCCAAGCTGGGCTTTTGGACAATTTACTCTAGATAAGGTTTACATTATGAATACTGGGTTCATGTTTTCCATTGAAACTGGAGAATACAGATAGATTAAAGGTAATGCTTGAACCAAATCATTCAGTTATTTATGCAGTTCTAAATGCTAAATCTCTCTCCTCCACCATTCTGTCAGAGGAACCTGGCATTTTATTATGACCAAATCCTTTTAAAAAATTAATATTCACATGGGAGCAGACCATCTATTGTGTTTTAAAAAAGAATGCTTTAATTGCAATGTTCATATATGAGTCAGAGAATGGATTACATTTATGGATTACATTTTCCATTTATGGGGAAAAACGTACGATAAATTAAGATATTCTGCTCTAGGTGACTGTTCATCTGGAAAAAGAAAATATATGTTTTAGAATATTCCCCCTTTATATTTAGTTTACAGTGGTACCTCAGATTAAAGACACTTCAGGTTACAGACTCCACTAACCCAGAAATAGTACCTCGGGTTAAGAATTTTGCTTCAGGATGAGAACAGAAATCGCGCAGTGGCGGCACGATGGCAGCAGGAGGCCCCATTAGCTAAAGTGGTACCTCAGGTTAAGAACAATTTCAGGTTCAGAACGGACCTCCGGAACAAATTAAGTTCTTAACCCAAGGTACCAATGCATTGCAGTCACTAAATCAAGATATGAACATATTTTCTATTGATAAGATAAAGGCTTTTTCCCTCCTTTATCCTTCTGAAAAGGCCATGCTAAAGATACTGTATGTGACACATCTACTATTTGAGGCTTACCACCTTTAAAAGTCATATGCTGTTTGTGTACCACAGTAAATCAAGCATGAACACAGCATGTCAGTCACACTTCATCTTATTATACAGCCTGTCTTCTTACTACCATGGGCAACTTCAAATAGATTTTCAATAGTCACATTCAAGGGGAATTAATTTTACAGTGAGTAAAAAATATCTGAATGGAACCAATATGCTTTTTAAAAAATCAACTCTCTAAAAGGTGTTTGAGAGGGTTTTTTTAAGGCAACTGGTTTTGGACATAAAACTAAGGTAAACTTTAATGGGTTCAGTGATGCATTTCAGTCATCACTACTTTGAACATTAGCATAGGTATAGTAATGCCATTGATACGGTCTCTCATGTAGGCCAAAATAACGTTCTCTTGATAGTTTGTTGTGTGTACCCCATAAGGTAATGACGAGTCTTAATTGTTCTGCAGCTTCGAGTATCTTGCCACAACAATGTCAAAAAAGGAGTGTGATTTAGAGAAAACAGAAGGCAATTACATCCCTCTCTTTCAGACCAAAGGCTTGGTTTCTCATAAGCACTCATAGATCTTGCCATCTTGCTCGTCCTACACATTCCATTGCTATTGTTTACAGGGGTTTATATGCTAGATGTATATGCCAAAGGGAACATGTCACTTCGCTTAATAATAATAATAGAGTAACCTATGCTGATAACATTGAACTAGTTGTTATGAAGTATAAAAAGGGAAATAACCACAGTAAGTGCTCCTGTAATACACACATACACTGAAATATTTTCCATCCCCACTGGAATCTGAAAGACTGAAGCTTTTTTGACTGAACAAGCATTAATAGCTGGGAGCAATCAACAATGAACAAACATGAAACATCACAGGTCTGGGGAATCAATGGCCCTTCAGATGTCGTTGGACTCCATCTCCATTGATCCTAGACCATTGGCCATACTAGCAGAGGCTGATGAGAGTTGCATTCCAATAATATCTGAAGGGCCACAGGCACCGCACTTCTGCTCATAAACACAGCTACAAACCTGTGAAAGAAAATGCGGATTCTGTATGAGAGAGAGATGCTGGGAATGAGACAAAAGGCCAAAGATTTACTGAGAATACAATCTGCTGTGCTCCCTCTGCCACACACAACTCCTTTCCTGATTCATTTCTCATATTCTGATAAGCAGCTTCTACCTCCCTTTTCTTTCTTAAACATGTCTCATCATTTAAATTCTGGATGCAAGGGGACTGCCAGGTAACCTGGCATGACAATGTAGAACTGTACTCTCTTGCCTTGAGCCCATGACAAAATTCATCATCGCAGGGGGTGCGGGGCAGGGGGGAGTAGTATGGCACTGGGCTTGCTCATCCTGAAGAGCACACAGATATAGCAGATTAGAAAAATATTGATAATGTAATTGCAATCATATTGAATTATCTTCCTAATTTAATAGCAGTTGTACATCTTCCTACTCCAGGTTAGCATCCAAGAGGCCAATATAGTTATATTTTTAGTAGTATATTAGGAGGGGAGCAGAAGTTTACTGGTAAATCCCTGGGTGGTCTCCAGTAGATCCTCAAGGGTTTCTGATTCCCAATGGCTTAATAGCAACTACTGTTCAACAGCGACTCCACTCCTTCCTTCCTTCCTTCCTTCCAGGGTGAATGCTAAAAGTGGTGCAGCGGACTCCTTCCACAGTTTTGGTTGTTGGCCTATGGGGTCCCTCAGGGTTTGGTTCTGTCCCCCATGCTATTTAACATTTACATGAAACAACTGGGAGACATTGTCTGGAGTTTCAGGGTTCAGTGTCAACTAGTATGCTGATGACACCCAGCTCTAGTTCTCCTTTCCACCTAAATCCAAGGAAGCTGCCTTTGTGACTGGTGTCTGTCATCAGTAATAGACTGGATGAGGGTGAAGAAACTGAAACTTAATCCAGACAAGACAGATGGTCAGTTGGGAGACAGAACAGGGAATAGAGATTCAGCCAGTGCTGGATGGAGTAACATTCCCCGCTTTTTAGCACTCAATCGGAGCAAACTTAGGTTTTCTTTGGATCGACATCTGCTCCGATTTAGCACTAAAGAGCGGGTTTTCCCTGTGAAAGGAGCAGAGCAAGAGGAAAACCACTTAGACCCATGCTTTCTAGGCCCAGGGCAAGCAGAAGTGGATGATCCCTGAATCCTTTGCATTTGGGGTTCTAAAAAAAGAACAAAGAAGATCTGACAAGCTGTGTAATATTTTTAAGTTTTTTCTTTCTTTCTTCAATAAAATTGCAAAAGATCCCTCAAACCACCTCTGGTATACTGTATACAGAAAATGGTTTGTAGTTACCTTTCCGTCCACAGCAACTAATCAAAAGATTTACATTACTTCTTTCTATCCTCCTTATACAGACGAATAACTTTCATTAGGAAAACTGAGACTGGACACACATATGGATTCTTTCAGAGTTGTGTGCATAATTTCAGATACAACCAATTTATCCTAAATCCCCCCTCCCTACTCTGGGTCTCAAATTCAGTACTCCAAAGTCACTTAAAAAGCCAGGCACAACGTAGCATTTTTTTCAATAGTACTTATTTGCCCTGCGTTGATACTCATGCAGTTGTTGTTGTTTTATATTTTTATGTTGAGAAATAATTACAAGTAATGCCCTTAAAATTCCTTTTTTTGCAATTTAACCTTGAATGTTAGCCCATGTCCTGGTGTGCCCTGTGAACACTATTCATTCCTGTCCATCCCAGCCACTAACATCATCCCCCTGAAAGCACTCTGAAATTATGCCTCCAGCAAGAGCTTTACAGGTGAGCTAATGCTTCCCGGCTACATAAAATTTCCCATTGCTTGAGTCATGCTTCAGTGCTCTGGGAAGAGCAGTAGATTATAGTATCTATTTTTAAAAAACTTATACTGCTTACTAAAACAAAAGACCTATAAGTAGTTTACAAATTAGTAAATAAAATAATAAATACTATGCTTTTCCTGAAAAGGTCCACTGGTGAATTTTCCCAGTGTTTTCTGGATTGATCATTGGATTCTGGGCACCTGTTAGCCACAGAACTAAAAGGCTGCAGAATTTCAAATCACTTTTTAGGGTGTCTATTGATTATTAAGAGGAAGAGAAGATGAACAGGGAAGGGAAAAACCTGAGCAGGTCAATAAGTTTGAAAACACTGGTTTCATGATCATTTAATCCAAAAAGTATATAAGGAAAGGATTTGGTTAATGGTTTTAAAAAGTGGTAGCTGGCTTACCAACTGTGTGTATTTCCTTCAGACCTATCATATCATCAGAAAAAAAAACAGTGAACTCTGACATAAATACAACTGCTAGTCATGCCTGTGCACAGCCCAAGTTCCTGCTAAACAATTTCTCTGAGTGTTTGCCAATACAAAATAACTATAAGAAATATTAAGCAGCATAAACACAATACTTGGTGCTGACCTCTGAGACCTTTTTATTTCCCAAATCACTCCAAACACAGAGCTATTTTATTTTGGTCTCAAGGACACAATCAATTTCAACTAGAGCATACACCACACTCCATAAAGTTTTCCTATTGATCTACAAAACATGGGGATGCCAGGTACCCATGGCACCCTATTGGTTAAACTTTGCCCAAGGGAAGCCTGTAGCTGATAAATTCTCCCTCAGCAGTAGGGCTAACTGCAATTAATAGAAATTACTACACAAGGTTTGGGGTGATATAGATTATTTCTGCAGAAGAAAAACAACATAAATATAAAGCATTGCTTGATATATCATCTTTATTACTTTTATTTCCAGGGTGGCTGGGTGTTTTAAAGAATTCTTATTAGTGCTGGGGATTATAAAAGAAGGGGAATTGCCTCACTGCCCTTTTTAACCATCTGATTCTTAAGACTTTCCTCTCTCCCAAAGATAGGATTTTTTCCCATTTTCCCAGTGCAGAGGGCTAGTCAAAAAATGAAATAGCATGTCAAGTCAATAGCATACCCACCCACCAAGGAATTTTGCCACATTTAAAACAGAAAGTATCATGGTGGAGCCCATCTTTTGCATGCTCAATGATACCCAATTACAACAAATGAAACCTTGGCACCGTCTTCCCTGTAATTTTTTCACAGCACATCATAGATCTGCTAGTGGTAAACAAAGCCAGTGCTCACATTTAAAATACGTGAGCAGCTTAGACCCTTACAACTGCAAAAAACCCCACAAACCCATAATTCTCCATTGGTTAACAATTTAGAATATTTCTATTGTGACATGGAAAACTTTTCTATATTTGTCCATAAGCGAAATGCTGTCAATAGGAAATATGCACATTCTGATTTCACACAACAGCTATTTATTAATACAGTCTGAAGCTATTGTTCAGGATGCTTGTTGTATTTCTTTTCATTACCAAACATCCATAAAGGACTGCAACAGCAACAGAAGCTGACATGACAAGATCCACATGACATGCATTTCTTTGAATACTGCAACCAACTGCCCTAAATTGTTTGGTGAGGGAAAAAATATACAAACTGAATCATTGGCATATAGAATTTTAAGAATAAATATTAGTCGCAACATCTTGAATTTGCATAAATTCTGAATGAGATTTCATGGTGGTGCTCAGGACACCGCAGTTCATGGTGGCAGTGCAGGCTCAAAGCAGCTGGGTGCTATAGCAGTTGGATTTGCCTTTGCATTTAGAAATGCACAAGGCAGAACTATTTAGTGTTGCCTTTCTTGCCTCATACCGGATACGATAATAGATGTGGCAGGGATGTTACAAGTCTTTGCTTCCATTGCAACAGTTCTCAGGAATAGGGATAATAAATATTTTTATTATTTATATGCCACCCATCTGACTGGGTTACTCTGGGCGGCTTCCAGCAAACTATAAAAACACAATAAAACATCAAATATGTAACACTTCCCTATGCAGGGCTGCCTTCAGGTGTCATATAGTTGTTTATCTGTTTGACATCTGATGGGAAGGCGTTCCACAGGCTGGGAGTCACTACCAAGAAGGCCCTCTGCTTGGTTCCCTGTAACTTCACTTCTCGCAGTGAGGGAACTGCCAAAGGGCCCTAGGAGCTGGATCTCAGTGTACAGGCTGAACGATGGGGATGGAGATGCTCCTTCAAGTATACAGGGCTGAGGCAGCTTAGGACTTTAAAAGTCAGCATCAACACTTTGAATTAAGCTCGGAAATATACTGGGAGCCAATATGGATCCTTCAGTCTTCTGTGCCCGTCCATGCCACATTTTACATAAAATGCCACCAGATGATATTTGCTCCTTAAATAGACTATTCAGTAGTGATGATTTTAAAACAAACATGCTTTCCTCAAGAGTGGGAGGGAGGGTGCTGACTATATGAGAAAGAGCTATGGGATCTGCCCCATCAATGTGGCTGCTTGTTTTATACACCATCCCAAACCATGTGGGGTTGCATCATGGAAAAGTTGTTGCCCTGCAACTGTGTTCGTATGTGAAACCCACCAAATTTATACATTTCAAAAGGGATTAAAGTCAAATGTCATCCCTAGTTTCTGAGGATATGTGTCTCCAGCCACGTACAGGCAATCAAAAGCAACACAAGATCAATATATGGGTGATGTTTCCTTGGCCAGCCTTCAGAATTGGTACGTGGATTGGTTCTATGTGCACATTGGTTAGCAATGTGTGGAGGGCAGCAGGCAAGATTCCCTCTCTATGCATTGATGTTACAGTTTTAGAACAACTGAATAATAATTTGGTGTTTCCTGAACTCTTGTGTGAATTTAAATCATCCATGTATCTAATCTCTACGACTGCAGACTAAAAAGCATAAGTCTTTAAAACTGCTAGCTTTCTGGCAGCTTGCAGTGAAAATTTTAAGGTTTTGATAAAAGCAGATACACAATAGCCTTCCACAATGTATTTAGAGACCGAAGCAGAAGCAATGCATTTTAAAAGACAATGTATCTTTTATGTCTTATCGAAGTCAGAATGTGAATGTCCTAAAGTTTATATTAAAAAAGACTGAACACTGAACTGTGAAAGTCCTCCAGAAATACAGGTTTTTTTGTTTTACTAAAGAGCCTCAGAGTACTAGAGAAAAATGTTTTTAAACACAATGGCATTTCTCTTCTCGGAGAATTTTAAAGATCCAAAACTAGATTCAGTTGGATGTTAGGTGTGTCAGAAGGAGAGCATTGACTTCCTCCAAATTCAGTGATTATGTGAAAAAGCTAACAGTTTTTGGAAGATGGTAGCCAACACAAAGAATGTTCATTTACCACTTGGACTCAATAATTTTTCTGCTTAATTATGTGAAGGAAGTTATCCCTGAGAAATTATATGATCTAGTCCTAAATCTATCTGTGGCAGCAAAAGAATGCAAGTACCCCACTGAAAATAGTCTCTCCCCTATACAGCATAAACTGAGGGATAGGTGGGTAATTATAGGGAGACAGAAGGAGGTGGGTTTCATTTCTGAGGCTTAAGGCTGGCCTGAAGTCTCATGAAACACAAGTTAGCTCAAATGGCATAACAAAACTTCAAGAAAGAGGTTGGAAATGGACCTTTATCTTTCCACAGAGCTGTTGGATTTGGGGCATTTTGGGGAGACCAAAGCTGTTGGACTTTGGTTGGTCAACCTCCATAGAGACCAGGATTTTTTTAACGCCTGCCATCATTGACTATTGGGTGTGTTATGTTGCTCCTTTTTTGTCCTGATGAACATAATCTCTATCTGGCTAAATCTGGTCCAATGGTTTATGCTTGGCAGTTTTATTTGTCACAAATTTGGTACATAGAACAGTGTAAATTTGGAAGAGGCACTTTAGACTGGGGAGTATAGGAAAGCACCTCAGAGCTTCATCCCTTATTAGGTAAAGGACAGATGAAAACATGTCTGAGAAGTATTGGAGTTGGTTTGCTATTTGTTCTTTTATTGTTTTATTTGTTCTTTTATTCTTTTATCCATGGTTTGTTAGCAGACTTTTTGAGGTGGTCTTGTTCACGTTTTCCCATTAATATATTAATGGAAGATGGAGCCATGTGAGTGCCTAGAAGTCACAGGTTTTCCACCAAATGCAAAGTTACACAAGTAATGTCAATGTGGCTAAAGCATATATAATGCCACTAGTGTACAGTACAGTCGTACCTCCGTTTACGTGACTCTCTGGTTACATAAACTTCGGGATGTGCGCGCAGCAAACCCAGAAGTATTTTACCAGGTTTTACCGCACGCGCATGCGCAGAAGCAGCCTGCACATGCACAAAAGCGGTCCTCAGGATCTGACTGGACCTCCAGAATGAATCCTGTCCACAACCAGAGGTACCACTGTGTATACTGTAAATAGTTTTTTGCAAGGGAGGAGAGACACAGATAGGGGGGCACATCTTTAAATTTTCCTGAAGGCCTTCCAGTAGTAGGGGAGACTGCCTCTATGCCTTCCTTTATTTCAACAACAACAACAACAACAACAACAACAACAACAACATCTTTGTTGTCATTGCCCCCTCTCAGGGACAACCAAAGGCAAGGGTTGGAGAAGACTTCCTTTTCTTACTGAGCTTTCAAATATTCTCCAAAGGTTGGAAGTAGCAGATCAACAATAACATAAAAACAGAAACTATTTGTTCAGGTACTTTCAAAAAGAAGTCTAACCTGAAAATCTGGCTCCAGGGGCTGGCATTTATCCTTTAAACTTTTCCTCTTTCTGTTTTCACATTTATAGTTTTATCATCTTTTGCCTAACATTTTTGACAGTCCTTTTTTAGACTAGATTTCTCCTCCGACTTTCTTATCTGGGTGCTAAATATTGTAAGGCCAGGCATCAAAAGATGGCGGTGATACTTTGGACAGCTTCACCTATAGCATAGCTCCAGGCATCCTTCAGCAGTGAAAAGAAAGCCAATCATACTAGAGGAATGAAAGACCCATTGTGTAAGGTTCAGTGCAGATAGCAAGAGAAAAATATGTTGGAAATTATTCTATTAAGTCTACTGAAACAATACTGAATACAAAACTTCCCAGAACATTGATTGGTGTGGGATGCACATGTAATTTAAGAGCATTATCTGAATTGACACTCAAATATTTTTCTGCTTAAGAAGCAAGACTGACGAAAATGCATAGTCATGTTTAAAATGGTTAAGTGCCAATGGTCAAGTGCCAAGATCCCTGAAATCTTGCTACCACTCAGCGGAGATTGGGGTGGGCAGTAACAGCAGGCTTTCCTTGTGGCATCTTCCTCTTTTTAAGCTTAAGTCTCAGAATTGTATACAATGGTGGTTTTCATTTAGCAGAAAGCAGGTCCGCTCCTGAAATTCAGCACGTCACCAGTTCCCTGAAACCAGTTCTAAGGATTCTCTGGAGGAGAAAGGAATATGACATGGAGGGGTGCAATAGGTACAGCAAAAATCAATATGGCTCAACTTCTAAAAGTGGAAATTCTTTTTCCAAAGAGAAAGTCACCACTGGATACAAACCTCTTGGCATAACTGAGGTCTCCAACTCCCCATCCTCAAGGGGAAAAGGTTGTGGCTAAGACACCTTGGAATGGACTTGCCTTTAGAGTCAGCCTTAGATAGCCCTGCCTTCTTGGGAATTCCAGCATCAGAGGAGCTCACGATGCAAGCACTTCTGCAGCCTGAAGAGGTCACAGTGCTCTCAGTGAACTCCAAGGACTCCCGCCCAGAGGAAGAATAATAATGGGGGAGCAGAACAGGACTCTACTGTCCCATCTGGCTATGGTAGGGAACCTATGTTCTCCATACATTATTGGACCCTAACTCAAATCAGTCTCAGCCAGCATGGCCAATGGTCAAGGATTATGGAAGTTGTAGTCCAACAAAATCTGAAGGGCCACTGGTTCCCAAACCCTATGTATGTGAATCCCCACTGTGCCCTTGATGAATTGGACCAAGTGCTTATTGTACAACAGATACAAATTGTGTGCACCAAAAGACTGATAGTCTTGCTCCATCTTCTGGAAACTGGAAACATGACTTTGCACACCCAAATATGTCTAAGAATTTCTATTGAACTGATATGTTTTTGTCTGACAGTTTTTTATCTGCACAAAGAGGTGGTCACGACATATTCTTATTTGCCTTAAAATAGCACTATTTAAATAATTCATGATCAATTAAAAATCTTTCTGTACAGACAAATTAAAAGCTCTTTTATCGCATATTATTAGCCTCAGGGTATACAATCAAAATCAAACAACTACCTTAACATCTACATTAGAGTGGGGTGGTATTTTTACATTTTTAAAGCTCTGTTGTCAGCTATTATGTCACTATATAATCAGAGATATCTAAGTAGAAACAAAACTTCCTTTGAATTTGAACCAGCAGTGCCAAAGGCACGTCAAAGGCACTACCAACATTAAAAACATTACTGTTTTAACCAAATACCTAGTTTGACAAATGTACTGCTGAAACAGGTCATAATATTAATACAGATATGATGACCTTATAACCCCTCTGTTTTTCTAATTGACTAATTAGCTAAAACAATTTTAAGATTATATTGCCTTCCACTATTATCACAGCAAGGGGCAGGAAAAGTATTTTTAGTCCACCCGTCAACATATGATCCAGGGCAGCACCCAATACAATAAAGCATCAAAACAAGCAGTAAAATAATGCTACAATAAAACAAATCCAGCTCAATTTATAAAAGCAAGATAAAAATACAGCATATCATTAAGATCACTCAGGGAGTCACAATTTGCCCACCCCCTATTGCAAAGCTGACAAAATTCCTAGTACAGTTTTAAGGACCAGGTAGAATATGATTCTTAAAACATGTAATTACAACAATTACAGATGTAAAGATCTAGAGTGAACATCAGGTACTGTTACTTCATAATCATTTTTAAAGCTTTATTGATATACAGAATGTTGTACAATCTACATCTAAATATTGTCTTCACAACTGAGCAGCAGAGGGAAAAACCTGCCCAAGTCTACCTCTGAAAAGCTAGGAAAGTTTTCCAGATCTAGCTCCCCAATTCCATCCCCTGGGCTGTGGGGCTCCCAACTACCAATGCAGAACAGTAAAAGCCTCATGCAAGTTGTCCTGAATGATTGTATTTTTATCAATGTCAGTGGCAATGAACCAATTTTTAAAAATTCAGCACTGCTTGTCTACAACTACATCAGTGTTCTTATACTACATAGTGTTTCTGCTTCATGCACAAATGATGCAGGAGAATCCTGTTTGTGTTAAAAGAAGCTTGAATAAGATTGTTAATAACTAGCAATTTCAATTAAAAACAAATGAAGTAAGGATATCAGGAGATTAAATATTTAATTGATTAACCAGCTTTATATAAAAAAATGCTTATATTGCTCCTAAGAATTCAAATATTATTTATTCAACAAAGCAACAACTTACATACAATTAATAAATGAGCTGCACCACTCATGGTTGAGATGTCACAAAAGGCCAACTTTTATATTTTATTTTTCATTTCCTTTTACATTAAAACAAAGAACAAAAAATACTTTCTAACAATAAGCAAATGTGCCCTTAATCCTTGGCTTCAACTATTAAAATCTGCCCTCACCAAATAAACCTTTTAAAGGCTGCAGCTTACAGTATCTGATGCTAAACCACCAACCAGAAGAAATAAATGCTGTCAAAACAAATGGAGATAAGCTTGAAAATACTGCCACCTACTGGCAGTAAAAAAAACACAACATGATAAAAAGGAAGTCACACAATATAGGGGTTCTAGAAGTCTTTCAGAGCATTCACGTGATCTTTTGGCATCAAAAGACCAGACAGTTCCCCCCCCCCCACTACACACACACACACACACACACACACACACACACACACCTATTTAATCTGAATTTACCTTTGCCATAGAAAATATGATCCATAACATCATAAAATATGTGTATTTGTAAATACTGTACAGTGTGGATGAACCTGGTATCTCATCTCAGACTTTGAATATGTTCACATTACTGCTTGCTCTGCATCCAGTGCAGTCCCACTGGTAGTTTTTGAAGCGGCATTCACACAACGTTAGCTGCAATCCATATCAATCCCGTATCGTAGTTTCTTGACAATAATGCAGTATTTTCCTCAAAACAGCTTCTTCAGCTTTCTTCTAGAAAACTGGATGTGAAATGAACAGTAATGTGAACACTTGATAAGTGTGCATATGCAGATGGCTGCTTCAGTCCTGGAGGGGTTACAGGGGGGTCATGCACACTGGGTGAAGACACCCCCACCCACTCTCTGATATGAACAACATTCTGCAAATGCAGCTTGAAATGTAGCAGGGGGGAAATGACCTTGCTGCTAATGTGACAGGTTTTGCATGTCGCTTCTTTTTTAGGAGGGCTAGAGACTAAGGGAGGAATTTGATGCTGTGCTAATTTGATGGTTCTGTCAGCACACACATTTCTGTTTGCCCGATGGAATGATCTCTCAGTCCCCTTCCCCCATTTGCTATTCTGGGGGTTCTTAAAGGTAAAGGTAAAGGGACCCCTGACCGTTAGGTCCAGTGGCGAACAACTCTGGGGTTACAGCGCTCATCTCGCTTTATTGGCCAAGGGAGCTTCCGGGTCATGTGGCCAGCATGACCAAGCTGCTTCTGGCGAGCCAGAGCAGCGCACGGAAACGCCGTTTACCTTCCCGCCGGAGCGGTACCTATTTATCTACTTGCACTTTGACGTGCTTTCAAACTGCTAGGATGGCAGGAGCA
This sequence comes from Podarcis erhardii, assembly GCF_964252035.2. Classification (NCBI taxonomy): domain Eukaryota; kingdom Metazoa; phylum Chordata; class Lepidosauria; order Squamata; family Lacertidae; genus Podarcis; species Podarcis erhardii. The sequence goes on from NC_138509.1 coordinate 29,129,188, forward strand.
GGAACCGAGCAACGGGAGCTCATCCCGTAGCGGGGATTCAAACCGCTGACCTTCTGATTGGCAAGCCCAAGGCTCTATGTTTTAACCCACAGCGCCACCCGCATCCCTTCCTGGGGGTTCTTACTTCACTCCAAATAGATCTGGATGGCATGGATGAGAGGGGCAAGTCCCCATGCACTGCTGCCTGCTAGTGCAACTACTTAGCTGAATCAAGCCCTTACTTTTTAAAGAGAAAAAAGAAAGGCCAGCATCTGGGCATCTGTCCAGGGTGCCAATGAAAGCCTTCACAGGCACCAGGGCACCCTTGGGTGTCAGGTTGGTGATCCCCGGGTTGGCTACCCCTGTTCTACATAATGTGTAATTAGAGTTTAGAACAATTGCTAGAAGGCACTGAGCATGATACTGATGAATAATTGACCGTTTATTGATACGGAAGAAATGTAGAAGAGAAATCTAGTGGTTTAAAACAAAGCTGTTGAATTTTATTCCTCAGAGCACCAAGTAGTCCTCAAAAGTTTTTTTGTTTAGAAAAGAGGAAAGGATAGAATAGAGATAGTTGTATCACTCCTGGAAATAAAAGTGCTGGGAAAGGTCTGTATTTTAGGGTTTTTTCAATTGAATACCTGGGTTCAAAATAATTCAACAACCCTTTATTTACACCCTGGTTTTCTACAGGAGTATCCAAAGCAGCTTAGAAGAATACTATGTAGCTCAGCTGGTGGTAAGACTTCTGTCAGCAGAACAGGGAGGGAAACAATTTTTAGCAATTTCCCCCTCTGCAGTCCTCCACAGTCCTCCTACATCTGCTCTGGAGGGCCCCTCAACCCTCTGGAGGAGACCTAAGGGGCATGGGAGCTGCAAGGGCAGGGAAAATAACCAAATCAGATCTCTGGGTTCCTCCTCCATCCCTTGGAAGCAATCAAAAATAAACTGCTTGAAATAAACTGAGAAGCTCCTTCTCTAGTCTGGACAATGGGTGTTTCACTCCAGTCTTCTCTTTGTCTAATTAGCTAGGTCTGCTTTCCTAACTGTCAGTCATTGCTATCATATCATTCATTGGCTAAACACATTGAAAGGTGAGCACAAGCTACTTTTCCACAAAACAAATGGGAAGAATAGTACAGTGGTCTCTGTTGTGAATGTGTCTGTCCTATGGATTCTGGGCTGTACCCTATATTTTTGTCCTGGCATTAAGAAAACAAACCTCAGTGAAATATGGGGGGGGGGGGATGTGATAATTTTCAGTTTTTAAAACATTGCAAACAGCCTCAGTTTACACCTACATAAGCCATTGTGGGTAATAATTGAAATAAACAGAAGTTGCATGTGATAGCAACATTTACGTACTTGGGTTTGAGATCAGTTGAAAATTGGTGATCCAAATGTACAAACACATATGATTGGGCTACTAAAGTTTCTTACCTGTTGTCGTTTGAATGCCAAATGGTCCAGCTTTTTCAACTCTTTCTGGAGGTTTTTATATGTTTTCTGCAGTTCAGATTTACTCAATGCATTTTGAAGACACACAAATGTCCTTTGAACCTATGGCCAAACAAGGAGGGGGGGTTAAATATTATTATAAAATCTTCCGTGCTTAATTAGGAATAGGCTCAGAAAGAATAAGCTAAATTGGGATCTATTTGCTTTGACACCAGGTCTAGCCACACTACTGGGAACATGACGGTGCCTCGGTGGCTTCCCCTCTGTACCCTCAACCCAAACAGGAGCTGCCCCTCACTGGAGCACCTGGTATGGTCTGTCCCTTTTCTACAAAAGTTACCTGTTAGTGGCAAGAAAGATATTAGGTGGTGGTAGCACCACTGTGGATATCAAGATCACTGGGAAATTTAGTTCTCTGGGTTTCTGTTGCTGTTTTCCAGGTGAAATGGAAGAGAACAGCTGCTTTGGTGAGGATAACTAAACTGGGGCTGGGTCCAAACTAACTGAGCTTGAATTTCAGAGGAGTTTGGGCTTGGCTTATAAATAAGTAAATTCGGGAATTCAAACATCATCTGCATTGATACACAATTATTATTTCATATATGTTTTTGTATGAGCAAGACATGCATGCTTTGTCTCACAAGATTCATACTTTAAATTCAATTCCCATTTCATTGTCCGAAAATGTTTTCTTGACCTTGAGGTAAATTAGGGCATGCAGCCCCAGTTTACAGAATTAATGTTTGGATGACTCATTTTGATGAAAAACTATTTCCCCCCATTTGCATCCATCAGTGATTCAGTTTATTCATGCACATTATGCCTGAACTAACTTTCAATTAAGAGAGATGGGTGGTTTTGCAATTAAACTTTGTTCAATGCTTTTATTTACTAAAGCTTTTCTTTCACATTTAAGAAACACCTGTTGGATGTGCAATGCTCAAACAAAGGATTCCAGAGTATTCCCCATGTGTCTCAGTATCTGCTACTGGAACATAAAAAGCCTTTAGCTCTCAGCTGCTTTAAATGCATCAAATCATTAATTGCTGAGAAGTACACAGTTACTATGGTTACAAACACAAACTGGAAGAGAAATGTTACAGAGTGTACAACGATATGCAGAAAAGCACGGGCCCATGGATTGCAGTTAGTATATACTGGTCCCACATTATGGATTAGAAACTAGGTTAAGTCATAGATGTATTCAGACAAATGTTTTAACTCAGATGCTGTCCATCCACACTGCATTGCTTTAAATGGGATACACATTCAGGTATGCAATATTTTTAAAGCCATGCACAGGGCCGGATTTAGGTTTGAGGAGGCCCTAAGCTACTGAAGGTAATGGGGCCCTTTATATGTCCAGCTGTCCTTTGTCAACAACAAATTGTCACTGTTTTTTGTGTTGAATATGCTATATGGTAATTTATGGACCTACACAACACAAAACACTGTTGATGTATGTAGGTTTTATTTTATTTGTTTTTTATCTTATATTTTGGAAATGTACATCCAGGTGGTTTTTTCCTTTAAATTTTTTTGGGGACCCCAAGAGAGTGGGGCGCCAAACTATAGCTTGTTTAGCTTATACTTGTACATAAATCCAGCACTAGCCATGCAGCATCAATAGATCACACCTACACTGGTATCCTGGTTTATGATCAAGCAGGTGATGTGCATGCAAAAGCCAGCTTGGATGGACTTGAGTCTGTAGATGGGCCTTTACAGTTCCCCTGCTGGAAACAGGCTGTGATTGCTCAAGCAGAGGGGCTGTGCCAACTTTCCTGTGGATGCACATCTTCAAGACAAACTGTTCCCCACTACATGCACATAGCTTTTCAGATTCCAAGGGAGCATCAGTCTCATACTTCAAAGGAGCTTATAGGAAGATGATCTGGGAAGATGTGTACTCCTCTCTCTGGAGTACCCTAAGCTGGAGGCAAGCAAGTCACAGACTGTTGGCTTCCTTTCAGCCTAACTCTAAAAAGCTTCTCACTAAAAGTTTGAGGCAGCAAGAGAAAGGTGCACATGTACAAGGCTACCCAGCACATCTGCATGCAGGACACCCACTTAACAGTAGGACGCTAATATTTGTAATAGTGGTCACAAATGAGTATTACTTAGTTAAAAATAGCTGTAATTTTGCGACAGCAAATGTACTTTAAACGTGGATGTGCTAAAACTCTGGTGCTAAAACTCTGCACTAAAATGTGCAACAACCAGACCTCCATAATCTGCATGGAGCTCAGTCAAGTCACACAATGCAACCTACATTTTAACTAATATAATCACTATGCAAACATCAGCATGACATCAGGAACAATGTCAGTGCTCGACACTCCTGTGCTACCAGGTTCTTTATTTTAAGGTGGTGTGTACTTATGGGACATAAAGGTCCAACAAGAGAACAAGAATGAAGATACAAAAAAGTTCTTAGACTATGAAGTGGAACAGAACAGTTGGGTACTGACATCACTCTCACTAACTATACAGACTTTACAGACACTGGACTATAGAAAAGATTGTATGGCATGCCACCATTTTTATAGTGCTTGCTATAGACTAGTATCAGAAGTTGCATGATAGATTTCCTGCCTACTATTTAGATTGACTTTGATCACATTTCATTTTATATTACCTGATGTCATATATAATTAAAACCACTCTGCCTAGGAGTGAGGGTCTCACCTTAGCAAGGAGACACAGGTGTTACAGTGCTTCAAAAACCAGTTCCTAACCTAATTCTGATGAGCAATGGGCACTTTTGTAGAAACTGCATGATGTGAATTTTAATAATCCTCCACAATATAGCTATTCTATACAGTATCATTTCATGCACTGCACGCCCCAGACCAGACAGTATGTCTCTGACACTAAAGCGATAAAATGCTGTGCCAAAACCCATTTCTGGATTTGGCCCCCTTCTCCCACCATTTTATACATTTAACAAATCTCTTACTTGGTCAGCAGTTTCATTTCGTAGTGAATGACATAACCTTTAAAATTAATTTCGGTTCAGTGATCAAACACCTATTTTATTCTATGAAAATTAGAAAACCTTGGAGCAATGGAACTGGAAAGGAAAGAACCTCTTCATCTGCTCTCAGATGATTAATGGACAAACCTTAACAGCCAAAATCCTCATGAAGGAATGGTACAATATGTCAGCATTGCCACTATAGAAGAACACATTCCAGGGGAAGCTTTATAGACATATATTTAAACAAGATTGCCTTTTTAATTGACGTGAACTAGCAAACATTCTGAGAAGGGTTGCTCTCAGTGCTGCACAACCATCTCTGAGGTACTGCAGAAGTTCAAATGCCTTTTCTTGGATCAGCTCCATAGTTAAGAATATTTCAATTACCTGAGGGAGCTCTAAAATATAATAATGAAAGTTAAAAGACTTCGGATAGAAAAAAGCAAAGTCAGAACTCATTACAGATTTCAATTGTATTAGAATTTGGCCCTGGATGGCAGTGACCAAAATGCTATTAGCGCTTGATGGCTATTCAACAGCATATGTTAAAGTTACCTGGTCATCTCAGTCTATTTTCTAATTAATGTGACAACATAAAAAAGAAATGCTTTTGGCAGATGCAGTATGGTGAACAAGCACTGCAAAGCAATGAAAAATATACTACTACTTCCACAGAACAGAACTGAGGAATATGCTGGGCACTGTAGAGGAAGATTATACAGCTGTCTAATATGCTCTGTAAGGAGAGAAAATCATTCTTTACTGATGGTTTGTTTTCAATGAATACTACATTTTTAGAAAATAGAAAGGAGACGATTATAGTATTCTTTGGTATATGCTCCATATTTCTGAAATATTCAACAGCACACTTCTGTGGTTTTTCAATCGTTTTAGCAATTTCTAACAATTCACACAATAAAGTAACCAGAAAAGTTTCAGAAGTACTGAAAGTACCCACAAGATGATTACTTAAGATTGGTTATTACTGCTATATGAAGCATTGTGGCAAGTCAAATTTCAGAACTCTGATAGAGCTTAGATATAAAAAAACATAGTGGGCTAAATAAATAATAATAATATAAGGCTCAACAGAAAAACAACATTCTATCCCTGCTCTGCAGAATATTGTGGATTATAAATAAAAATATGTAATTTTTTTATTTAAAAAACTGAATTGTTTCACTCACAGTGCCTGTATAAACTAACATATGCTATAGGACACTGGTCTTCCTCAGTGACCTCCAGTCACAGATGCACCACTGCGCTATGTTCTACATGTAGCTGCTTCAGTGACTGCTTGGAAACTGCTACCTGCGTTTCAAGAGAAATAGTCTGCATACACATTTCACACCCACCTACCAATAATCCTGGAAACTGTAGTTTAAGGGTGCTGGGAATTGTAGTTCTGTAAGAAGTAAGCTGCAGTTCCCAGGATTCAGGGGGGTGCGTGCTTGAAATGTACAGTTTGTCCACAGACACAGCATGCATATAAGGGAATAGAATTTCAGCTCTGATCCCATTGTGGAAATGCCTTCTCCGCATTTTGGCTACATATATCATCCGTCCCCCTCTTCCAAGATTAGTCGCTATGGAAATCAGTTCTTCCAGTTCACAACTGAATGGACAATGCACAGGTAAATGGTGTCGGGATGGGGGAATGGGGGAGCATGGTGCATACTGTCACTATTTTTCCTAAAAATAAAGCACTGCTTAGGATGTTAAAGTACTGAGTGAGGTCACACAGAGGAGGACACACATTAGCAGGTCTCCAAAACTCAATCTTAAAAGCCTCTAGAAGTAAATGTATTTCTGTACAGAAAACACATTGAGGAAGGAATGCTGCCTTGATGTCTAATTTCATTGATACTATGGTGGTATATTTTTCAGTTGACATTGTTATTATGCATATTTCAGCTTTTTAAAATTAGGTTAATGGGTTTACTGATTTTTCTGAACTAAACTTTTGTTTGGATGGAAAGTCAGTCTACAAGATTTAAAACAAAGCAAAAACTAAATACTTGCAGAAATTTTTCAAAAGAAAGTGGGAAACAGCTAATAACAAATAACAAAAACAGTAGGTGCTCATTTATGAGGCATTTCTGTATTGCCATCCATACGCAGCATCCCAAACCATTCATTACATTACAGATTAAAAAAAATACACATTATTACAAAACCTACATGAATGTCGTATGAAGGTAAATGTATGTGCATACCATGTAATCCTGTCTTCTGAGCCTAAGGCGACAAAACTGCTTCTAGATAACCTGGATTTGAGCCCATGCTTCATAGGAAGGCCAATATCTTTCTTTTCTACCTTCTCTAAAGTGGGAGTGGTGGCAACAGGATTGCTGTTAAGATGCATGCTGTACAGAAATGTTGTTATATAAAACAAAAGCACAGCAAAAACAGTACAGTGGTGCCTCTAGTTAAGTACTTAATTCGTTCCGGAGGTCTGTTTTTAACCTGAAACTGTTCTTAACCTGAAGGACCACTTTAGCTAATGGGGCCTCCTGCTGCTGCTGCAGCCGCACCGCCAAAGCACAATTTCTGTTCTCATCCTGAAGCAAATTTCTTAACCTGAAGCACTATTTCTGGGTTAGCGGAGTCTGTAACCTGAAGCGTATGTAACATGAAGCGTATGTAACCTGAGGTACCACTGTATAAGTGTTTCTTGTCCCTTAGAGATGCCATATGCTGCTCATAAAAATGAAACATTTGCCCTGATCTATCTGCTAGTAAGTCATGTTTAAGTCCCACTAGAATCAATGAAACTAGTTAGCCATGACTAACTTAAGTCTCATGGATTTCAATGGAACTAGAGCATAATTAACTTTGGTTAGAGTTGAGCCATGGCTTGGTTGTTGCTTTTGAAAACAAAAAACCTCCCATTTCTAAAGATTTATTTGTTCATTTATTTTTAGGGATTCTATACAGCCTATTCAAAGCAAACTGAACAAAATACTGTAACAGAAGAAAAATAATGGGAATAAATATAGTACAATAACCACATATTATAACTAAGAACAACACCATAAACTCATACCAACAGCTAAAATCATCCACAGCCAAGGTCATAAAGACTGGAGGGGTGGGGACCAATAGTAAGGTGCTATAAAAATTAAAAAGAGGAATTAATACCAGTTCTGTCTGAAAGTCCGAATTAGCCCCAGGTCAGTTTAAAAAATAAAACTTTTAACTCCCAACACATTTGATATAATGGAATTTGCAGGTTGAGCAGCAATGATTCAAAATCCAATCCTTTCGTTCATCAGTAGCAAGCTCCATGGCTTACCAACATGAATTTGAATTTACTGACATGTTCTGCTTTTTGTATATTTGTATTTCCAGTTATCTGTATTTCCATGCTTTGAATGTTTGCTGTAAGCTGCTTTGGACACAGCTCATTCTGGAAAAGCTGCATATAAGTAAACTCAACCAATCAATGAATATTTTAATTACTTACTCAAAAAAATCTGAAAATTAAGAAAGCTTGGTAGCCAAGAAGATGGGAAAGGTCATTTGCTGACCATAGTAGCTACTTACCGTTGTTAGATGTTGCAACAGGTATGAGACATCAATCATATCTGCCAGAATAAGAAGCCTTGTAACCGCAGCCAGAAGAGCACGTGCTACTTGGACAACGGCCTCCCTTTTAGGCAAATAGCAAGGATCATCTGTGAACTTTTTTGCAGCTACCCTTAAAGCTTCACCTGTAAAATAAAGATACAAGTAATGCTGCACTCCATAAGCAAATTCATCTGCTTTCCTTTGGACCACATCAGTGAGGCCAAGAGGGGGTTCTTCTCGTCCAGGCACCCCAAGACCTCCACACTGCCCAGGCTTGCGGCCCAGGGAGCTTACTTCGGTGCTGCTTGTGCAGCTGTTGGCTTCACCCCCAGAGGCACATTGACAGATAGATGCGTCAGATTTACAGAGATGTGGAGTTGAAAGGAAATAGTTCACCTTTGTGAAAAGTTTTCTCTTTTTTGCATTCTTTATTAGGGAAAACAATAACTAAGGCAGGGAAGCTTAAAATTACATGACAATGTATTCATTTTCGTGCTACAATATACCACTTTCTACCTATGCATCATGCCAATTATTGCTTTTTAATATAGGATATTATTTATAATATATATCATTCTATGTTATAGTTTATAAAGACTAGAGCATAAGGCAGCACAATGCAACTTTGCAATATTGTGTAGTTTTAGAGCCATCCACTTTACAGTCACTGTGTATTTACTCCAAGTGAACTGTTGGTCTAGTACAACTTGTTCATTTTGCATTCTGGGGCTGTTTCAACACAATACCATAGAATCTCCAAATCTTGCAGTGTGGCTGCATACCACTGGGAACAATTACTAATCAGTTCACTGTGGAGTGTACCCAAGTCAACCACAGGTTGTTTCCTGTTAAATTTTTTAGCATGTACAATACATTAACATACAAAGCAGCTGTCAATCTGGGAGAGAAAGGCTGACAGATGCCAGGTCTGGGCATACGGCAGGGGTAAAACTTTATGACCCGCTGGTTCCTTCCAGCATTACAGTTCTGACAACATTAATTTGTTTTATAACTGCTTTGCATCACCAATGCCAAGAGCAAAAATGAAACCATCCCTATTTCCTTCAGAAAACTCTCTTTTTTAACTGGAGTGTTTCACAAGAATAAAAAGAAAGAAGAATCAATACATTAGACTGTTTTCAAGTTGTATCTCCCTAGCCAAGAAAGACATACTGAGACTGCTGGCTGCAGCTTTGAAGAATTGCTACAGTGGAGCTAATAGATTTGTTGGGCACAGGAAAAAAAAATTTACTGAATTCAGGGAATGGGGAAAATGGGACAAGGGAGAACTGATTGGCAAAGAGAATTTATTACTGCAAGGCAGACTGAAAAAAAGGGAAGTGGAAAAAAATGTGAAGGAAAGCAGGAAAAGAACTGATTGATTAATTCTGCATGTAAAATAGCAGCGCTTTGATGATCCAAGAATGAATGATAAGGGACAGATGAATTTAGATTGGAGATTAAAACAGCATTAAGTTTTCCACGGGAGGGGGCATGAAATGAAAAGGCCACATGCCCAAGCAGAAGTTGTCATGAATAGAAAGAGAAAGAGAATAGAAAGAGGAGAAACACACACCCTTCAACAAAGCAAGACTCAACAAGTTTCCCACAAGCACAACCAGGCAACCTTCCTATCAAAGCCCAAGGAGCAGTGCAATAGCAACTGTGATAAGATGTTCACATTCCACTTTTCCACATGCACCCAGACTCATCTTTGTGGGGGAAGGAGAGCGCTACTGTACAGCCCTATCATGTACAGGAATGAAAAAGACCACACTGAATTCTGTGATCCGCTGTCACCCCTGTTCTTTGTTTTGAACTCCAATTCATTCCCGCTTTCTGTCCAGCACTCCACTTGAGCCCTGATTAGACCTTATGGCTGAACTGGAAATAACAATTCAAGTTGGGAGCTTGGGGCCTTGCTGGTCCAACCCTCAACATCCCAAAACCTATCTGCCTGATGTTCCCATGTTGTGCAGCGAAGGTTTGAAGGGGGCTTCTAATCATATGCACTCAGGGCTCCTGATTGTATGAAGGCTTCTGCTCACATCTTCCCTACTCAACATGAAAAGGGGTGTGAGAGAGAAGCAGTCATACACAGAGGGGGTGAGACACTCATATACAAGGAAGTTGGGGTGGGGCAGCACATACAATCCCCTGCCTCCTATATGCAAGCAAATGACCTATTGCCTGGTCAAACTTTGATATTTTCTTATACCAAAAATTATACTTTGTTTAATGCGATACAAGTCTTCCTACAACTGGATCTAGAGAGAAATCTGATTATCAGGAGTGATACTACCATGAGGCAGAATGAGACAATTACCACAGGCAGCAGAGGTGGCCCAGGCCCCATGCTCACTTGCCTCAATGACCCACCCACCCACCCAGTTGCTGCATCATCCTCAAAGTCATCCCCTGCCTTTCTCTTCTCTTCCACTGCTGTGGCCCCTGTTCATCTGCCCCTCCGTTGCTCCAATTACTGACTAACTGCTGTTTTGCCACTGTAAATGTTGAAGCAGTGCTGGCGGTCTTCCAGACTCACTCTGAGGAAAATCCAGGGATCTTTCCTCAGACAAACACGTTCTGGGCAAGCTGGCACAGAAGGGTGCTTGTGCTGCCACCGCTGTGCCATGATACTTAAGCTTTTTTTATAAAAAAGTGAACTAAACGTAACTTTAAAGGTCATTATCTAGGCATTGCTGCAGAGGGGCACTGGCTGCTGTTGGCCGTTCAAACTTTCAGTGGAATTCAGTGCCTGGAATTTAAGCCTTCAATCTATATCCTCCCTTACTTGTTCTGGCCTTCGCCTCCCCTTCCCTCTAGACATCTGCTTTTAGCTGCCACTCTGAGAAAGCTAGGCTGAAAGCAATGGGCATTCCTTTCTCCTCCCACAAAGAGTTATAAAAGCTTGCTCCTTCTGCCAGGAATAGTCACCCACTCTGAAACCCTCAGGTTGCCAGCTCTAATTTTCCAAAGCAACATTAGAAATAATGTTCACTAGCTGAAGTTTCTAGGGGAGATTTGACCATTACGCATGACCTTAAATTTGACTTATATAGCTGTACACGTAGTTTAAAACTCCCTCAACCTGCTTTTACTATTTCTGTAGCATATTGCCCTGAAGTATTTGGTCTACATTGTTCTTTCACTTCACCTTGAACCACTTTGGCATGATAAAAAAGGAGAAAATGTATGTCACAAGCTGTTATTTTTGATACAAGGGTATACCTTTAGCCTGTTGTCCTTGCCTACTGTTGTAATTATTGGAACAAACAAGACAAGCCTTTTTTGTTGCTATATGCAAAGCCACCTACAAGTCTGTTCAAACTCAGGACTGTGGAAGTTTCTCTCACAGAAAAAACAAATAAACACACTACTCTATGCAGCTGCTATTTGCATTTCAAGGGAGTCTCCCATTGGCAGTGATCAAACCTTCCCTCAAAACACCAACGGCAAAATGCAAAAAGAAAGGCGTTGGGAGAGAAGCAGACATAAAGAACTAGACTCCCCCTTCCTAAACCTATGCATTTTACTGCATGTTATGGGCATATTTTTGTCACATAAATAGTTTCCCTGTGCCTACTTACATAACAAAAAACATGTACATTAATTGCATTCATGCAATTAGCACTTTATCTAGTTTGGCCCTCAGTCACAAATGGAGAGGGGGCTTTGCTTTGGAGAGGCAGTTACTCTCTAGAGAAGGTTATTTGATGATATCTGAAAGAGAGATACAGTTTAGAGATTATGAGATTTTGTGTCTGGCTGAGCCAATCACAACAGGTCTCAAGTGTTGATTACTGAAGTGGGTGATTAGCAATTCTAATTCTCATATTTAATTTGTAGAATATTTAAACATGAATCAATGGTGTGATTGGCTGATAACTCATCTGTGCAAACAATAATAAACTTAATGAATTAAAATAATCACTTTAAAGTCTTTTACAAATTTTATTTAGGCAAACAGTAAATGATACCAAGTACCAATTAATCCCAAAAGAGAACAGGCAGATTTGTCCTAAAATTGCTATTGCTGACCACTGACTACCAAAACTATCTTTAACATGTGCCCACAACTTGTACAACCTTTTGATATTTACTAAAGGCAAATAGAAGCAGCATTGAGACATGCAGTGGCAAACATGCAGCATTTCAGTCATCAAACTGCTGGCCCAGGTTCTCCTCTAAAACAGATAGCAAGGGAATTTGTACAAGAAACTAAGACTTGTAGCTTGAGAACTAAAGAGAATTGTACCTCTCTGTGTAACATGCTTTCTAAGCAACTATAAGTTCCAGAGTCCCTTAGCTTCTGCTAGCATTTCCAATGCAGAAGCAAGAGAAGCCAATAGGATGGGGCTGCAGGATACAAAGACAAGCATCATCATAAATCAGGAAGCAGTGTCCCACAAAATAATATGAAAGAATTGCATTCCACAATTAGATTCAGTGAGTATTTCCTTATATACTGTTTCCTGATATGAGAAAATTACATCAGCAAATTAAGAATGTCAAATCCATATCTTCCAATTTCCTTTTGGCTTGAGAACAAACAGTATCTGAAGCAACCTATATTTGTTTCATAGTGATTGTGGTATTTGTGAGCTAAAGTTTATCTAGGCGTTCACTTGAGATGTGATAGCAACTAACTGCATGCAACACTGACAAGGCAATAGACGGAAATAATACAAGCTGCAGCTGTTGCCTTCAATACCATATATAGGCTGTAAGTAATGGGAATAGATATCAAGCATTTGAGCTATGTCTGAACCACTTCTGTCTGGGGGAGGAGGGAAAGGGATGAAATGCACAAATGATTATCCTAGGAATATGTTACATTGTTGTCCTGGTTTTACAATAATTAAATATCAGTCTCACTAACATGCTGTTAATTAAATTATAGTTTGATATTAACAGTTTGAAAACTCCCACTACAGAAATAGTTCCTTTTTTCTGTTACAAGTCTTTTTCTTCCCACCTGCTTTTGAGTCATACCACACACAGGATTTCATGTGTCAGAAAAATGGGGTTTGAATTTATAAAGAACACATAAAATCCTGTTAATAAACTTTTGTAAGGCTGTAAAGAAGCATTGCGTTCATAGAAGCATAAATATTTCACTTTCTAATTTGTCATCTCTAAGTAAGGCAAAGGCACTAGGAGCAGGGTCTCCTAAACCTGGGTCTCCAGCTGTTTTTGGACTAACACTCCCATCGTCCCTAGCCAGCAGGACCAGTGGTCGGGGGTGATTGGAACTGCACTAAGGGTTTCATATAGCCAGATCTTAGAAGCGAACTCCAAAGATAACTAGCAGTATAGGACAAGTTTAGGCCAAATTTATTTGGGGAAAAAAGGGTACTTTGTGGTCTAAGATTACTTGGCTTTTGAGAACGCAAGGGAAATGAATGCTAATGGATCTATGAAAAAGTATATTTTTTAAATTTCACTATGACATAGAGTCCAAAATGCTACACAACCTTTTAAAAAATGAATCCTTGTGATGAGTAGAAAATGAGTTTTGTATTAACTATATAAAGTGAAGTATATATGATTTGTAGTTTTTAAACGGGAGAGGGGAAGTGTGATGAAGTGGGGAACAACCCCATAATAACTCAATAGCACAAAATGTTGCGTGTGTAAGGGGAAGGGAGAAACCTGACAAAAGAGCAGGAAGGGGAATGGAATAAAATGGAGTGGCGTGGTCACTGTCTGCATAGGGATTGGCACAGAAACTGGGGAATCTGACAAATAGTTGGAAGAATGGCTAGAGGAGGAGACACATACAAAAAAAGGGAAGAAATAATCTTATTCATCTGGAAAGATCTCTTCCTGGTTCATACTAAGAAACTATTTTTAAATCTCCCCAAGGATGGGATGAAGAGCTGTCAATAGAACACTGGAAGCACCCAAGATTTTAATTGGAGCTGGCACTGAGCACAAACATGCCCATGCCATCCTCCCAAATTTTAAATTGATGAGGACAAGACCAATGAGAACTGAGGATGCTCAGTGGGCACAGAATGTTGATAAAATTTGGGGAGGGGAGGTGGAGAATGAAAAAATAAGGGGTATTGGATAGAACATACTGGTTGAAACCCTGAACTGAAGCACTCCACACTGTGATATTTTGGTACAGGGCCTCACTTGTTCCTTCAAATACTGATTCATGTGTTCCTGTGCTAAAATCCCCACCGCTAATGCAGAAGAGAGAGGTATCAGCATACTTGGGTTATCCCAAGGCTTGCAAATGCTTAAAAGAGACTGAAAATTAAAAATACAGATGAGGTGGGAGGAGAAAAGGTAAGAGAAAGGGAGTAACACACCATGGGTGGAATTCAACACTGATTGTGCTAATATGATTGTTCTGTCCTCTGAATTTGTGCAATTGCAGTCACAGACCTAAGGCCATTCTGATATATGTTTTGAAGCAGCATGCTGGCCAAAGTGGGGAGACCTTGCAACAAGATGATGAAGTTGTCAGCTCAGGGGATTAATTTCTGCCAGGAGGTCAATTTAATTTACTTAACATTTTAAAGAAAAACTCTTAGTGGTTTATGAGAAAATGTACAATAATAAAAACACAACTAAAATATAAAAGAGACATATTACCAAAATATAAAAACACAACACTGAGCAGTGCAATCTGAAAAAAATGTTTCAACTATCAGGGAAAACCTGAGTAAACAAACAATGTTTTAAAAGACATTTGAAATATTCCACAGTTGGTACCTCACAGATGACAAGGGGGAGGACATCCCACAGGGTCAGTGCCAAATTAATAAAGTATGAAGATGAGCAATGCACATAGGCATGTTGATTGTTCACCAAAGCTATTTTTGAAGATAGAAAAAAGGCTGAGAAAGGAGGGGTAGGACAATGTCCCCATACAACATGTGACACTGGTCCTCCAAACCAAGGGCTCATCTACACTTCTACACCGAAAACATGGGTTCAGAGCAGTTTTGCCTTTGCCCCGCCACTTTTGCTCAGAAAACCTGCTTTTTAGTGCTAAATCATAACAAAGTCAATCCACGTAACACTTGATTGCTGTTTGCTCTAATTCAACGCTAAAATGCGGGTTTTCCCAGGGGAAAGCGGTGGGGCAAGCTGAGGTGTGGATGAGCCCTACCTTAAACAAGTTCTTATACAAAACAGAATATGTTGCAGAAATGGGAGAATTGAATGTAGTAACTACCAGTCTGTATCATTTGCTATCAACAAGCTTTTCTCTCCACCACTCATATTTACTGTTCATTTATGAACCTGCCCACTCTCCCTTCACCTTTTTAAACCCAGCATTATTGCTTATTCTGGCACCTCAAAGATATTTTATAGCACCAAGCACATAAAGGCTAAATAAATTTTAAATAAATCAATGAGTAAAAAAATTAGAAAAACTGACAAAGTTGAAAATCTGACTCTTTGTTCATTAAGGCACAAAGAACTTCTACAGCTAGGTGTTATTTACCATTATATTTACATGGCAGAAAACAGATGCACAAGAAATCATCCAGGGATCAGTTTCATTACATCCACTTTAGCTATTACAGTGCCTATTGAGTAGGGAAATGAGCTCCAGATTTTTACTGTAGCCAGCTCTAGTACAAGCACCCAGTGATGGTGAAAAGCTGTCATATAAACAGTGTTGTACAGTTAGCAGGGACACTGAGGGTCATCTACTTCAATCCACTGCAATTCAGGAATCTGAACTAAAGCATCCTCGGCAAATGGCCATCCAACCTCTGTTTAAAAACCTCCAAGGAAGTCCAAGGATTCCACCACTGCCCGAGGGAGACTGTGCCACTGTCAAACAGCTCTGCCTGTCAGAAAGATCAGGGCCGCCTTAAGCATATCCAGCGCTGTGGTACAAAGATCCCTCCGGCGCCCCCCACCCCACCCCGTTTCCCAGAGTTGTCGACCCTTTGGCTGGCGGGGTGGCATGAGGTGGGCCCAGGATTCCCGTGATGCAGAGGGCAATAACCAGAGGCATAGTAAGGTCAGGTGCAGGGCCGTCTTAAGCATATCCAGCGCTGGTATGTGACAACGGCCGCAAGAGTCTTAATAGCGCAAGGATGGAAGACTGAGGAAATCCCGACTAAAGAATCATGGCAAGAGAAACTGATGGACTTATCAGAACTGGCAAAATTGACACATAAGCTAAGGGACAAGGACAACTGTGACTTCAAAGATGAATGGGAACCTTTTACAAAGTATTTAAAGACGCAACAAAGTAAATTGGACTCCTTGGCAGGACTCACAAACTTTTTATTGACAATAATCAGTTAGATAACTTAAGGATTTATACAACTTTGTAACATGCAGAGAATAGCATCCATAGAGAAATTAGAGATTGGAACTGAGGGAAGTCGGGGGGGGGGGTCTTCATGGGAGGGTGGGGGGAGGGAGAAAAATGGGGGGGAATTAAGGATGATATGTTTTCAGATAATATGTTTGTTTAAATTCCTAATTAAAATAAAATAAAATAAAGCATATCCAGCGGTTGGGGTACAAAGATCCCTCCGCCTGCCCCCGCCCCCATTTCCCACATCACACATTCAACACACATTTAAAGCACATGATTTCCCCCAGAGAATCCTGGAAACTGTAGCTTCCCACTCACAGAGCTACAGTTCCCAGGATACTTTAGAGGAAGCCACATGCTTTAATTGTGTGGTCTAGAACCGGTGTCAGCGGCTGAACATCTGCTTGACATGCGGAAGATCCCTGGTTCAGTCCCTGGCATCTCCAGGTGTGCTGAGATAGGACCATGTAAAAATCCCAGAGGGCTGTTGTCAGTCAGTGTAGACACTATGGAGCTAGGTAGGCCAGTGATCCAACTCTGGTTAAGTTATCCCTCTATAAAAGTAGATTTCATTTCCTCAGGTCATGTGTCCCCGGTTAAACTGGCACTGTGGAAGAGGTTGTCCTATATAATGCATGGGAGCAGGGGGGGGGGGCGGAGGATTCTCCTTTATGGAAAAAAATAGGATTAAGCAAATAAGAGAGCCAGGGAAGTATAGCAGTTAAGAATGTCGGGCTAGGACCAGAGACCCAGATTCAAATCCCCACTCAGCCAAGAAGCTCATTGCACGACCTTGGACCAGCTGTTCTCTCAGCCTTGCCTACCTTGCAAAGTTGTTACAAAGATGAAATGAAAAGCGTGTTTACTGCGTTGGACACCTTGGGGGAAATGGAGGAGTATAAATGTAGTAAATAAAGAAAATAAATAAGGACAGTGTTACTGGAAAGGTGCCTTTTCCCAAGTCAAACCATTAGTCCATCTAGCTCAGTACTGCCTACACTGACTGGCAGCAGCTCTCCAGGGATTCAGGCAGGGGAGATTCCTAGCCGTACATGCAGATGCCAGGGAGGAAAACTCGGGTGCAAGGTGTTCTAACCACTGAACTATGACCCTCCCCTTAAGACATAGGTACATTGGAAGCCACATTATGCAAAATCAAACTCTTGGTTCATCTAGCTCAGTATTGCCCACACTGACTGGCAGTGGCTCTTCAGGAGTCTCCTTCCAGCTCTACCTGGGATCTTCTGCATCAAAGCAGATGCTCTGCCACAGAGCTATGACTCCGCCCCCTGCTTTATTTGCAGATTAATAACTGGAATGTTGGGAAATAGAAAAAAATGAAACACCCAGTTATTCCTAGCCTAGCAGCTGGTTGGGGCACTCCATCCATCCTTAGGGCCATTTGCCCCGCTACCCACGTAACCCAATTCCTCCTTCCCTACCTTGCTGACTGGGGAGTGGGTTCCTCTCTACCAAGGGGGACTCGACAGAGGTTGGCACCCTCTTCCAACAGAGCCAAGTTTGCTCATCTAGTCTTCTCTTGTTTCCCCACCTGGCATTGGCCTGGGCTGGGAGGGATGAGATGGAGCTTTACTTCCCTCCTTCCCCTCCCTCTCCGATTCCAGGTTGTTGGGAGGGGGTGCTTCCCCCAATGCACTGCCTTTTTAACCCTTCTCTGGCATTCTTGGAAAGGGATGGCCAGGAGGAAAGGTGCCTTTTTGCTCTGAGCAGGCTGGAAGGCAGAGTAAGGGAGGCAGAGGGGGGAAGATGGGGAGGAGACTCACATAGGTCCTCAAGGCAACCCTCCCACCTACATGGCCCACACCCAACCTATGTCAAGCATCTTTTTATTGTTGCAGAGAAACTACCTTCTCCATTCCCATGTTCCTTGACAAACAGGCACAATCCTAACTCTTGTGTCTTCAGAAGTTAGTCCTGTGCATGAGGACTGTAGACTATGGGTTGCAGCTCATACAAATCCTGCTCAGAGTAAACCCATTGAAGTTAATAGGTAAAGGTACCCCTGCCCATATGGGCTAGTCGTGTCCGACTCTAGGGTTGTGCGCCCATCTCACTTAAGAGGCCGGGGGCCAGCACTGTCCAAAGACACTTCCGGGTCACGTGGCCAGCGTGACAAGCTGCATCTGGCGAGCCAGCACCAGCGCAGCACACGGAAATGCCGTTTACCTTCCCGCTAGTAAGCGGTCCCTATTTATCTACTTGCACCCGGGGGTGCTTTCGAACTGCTAGGTTAGCAGGCGCTGGGACCGAGCAACCGGAGCGCACCCCGCCGCGGGGATTCAAACCGCCGACCTGACGGCAAGTCCTAGGCGCTGAGGTTTTACGCACAGCGCCACCTGCGTCCCAATTGAAGTTAATGGGCATGCTTAATTTAGGCCCATTAATTTCAGTGGGTCTGTTCTGACTGGAATTTGGTTGGATACAACCCTAGGTCTGCTGCAATCTTAACCCCCCTTTCCTGGGAATAAACCCGGCTGAATGAAATGTGGTTTACTTCTGCACAGATGTGGTTAGAATCTCCCTATAAGGCTGGCTTCAGTCTAATATCACCCTGTTAAATATCCCATTGATTGCATTCAGCAGGTTTTAGACAATGTTAGTCTTACACAGAGTGCAGCCACGGAAAATGATAAGGCCCCTTAATAAGTTTGCTCTCTGTAGGACATAGCTAGATACATCTCAGTGGGACTTACTTATGTGTGGGGTGAGGCTGCATTTCACTCTATGTCAAATAGACATATAGGTAACTCAACTTGACAACTGTCACGCAAAAGGGGCATCTGGGTATCTGCAAGAATTTTTTTCATTGGGGGGGGCAGGTTAAATTCTCACCACCACCCTTTTTTTGAGAAGAATCGTGCTTGCATATTTTGCATTCTACAAATGCTAAAAACATTTTTTAAGATGGGGAGGTCCTGGAAATTATGGTTCATGGGTGGGATGCCCATGGCCAGATACCACACACACACACACACACACACACACACACACACACGCCAAGCAGGACAGCAGCAAAAGGAGAAAATGGACCACTTTGGGGGTTTCTGTTTGCAAATTCATGAACTGGAGACCTTCCTTTCTGTTCCATTTATTCCAGTTCTAGGCCTCGTGCTTGTTTCAAATTTGGAGGCAGCTCAGGAGCGACAGAATCCAAAGCGTCTGACTACACCCCACATAACTGGGTGGTGGTGTGGGGGGTTTTGGGAGAGGAAAGAAGTAGTGATTTCATGCTCTTTATTGCAGCTTGTAAAACAGTGACTGATTTGACCCCCAAACCTCAGGCTTTTATATACATTATTTACACAATGAGTCCCATCTGATTGGCTGATTCTGCTTACCACCTGGAGCCTGATTGGTCTTTTTCTGCAGGCCAATCAGTTGTTGCATTCTAGGATCCTACTTGCCTATTGTTCTAGGATCCAAGCTTAGTACATAACAATTTTACTCATCGTTTTTGACAAATTGAGGCTGCAATTCTAACCCCACTTCCCCATTGGATACAATACGGCTTACTTCTGAGTAGGCACTGTTCACATTGCACTACAGGGGGGAAATTGCTATCATGTAGGTTGAAGGAAACCCGAAGTTTAAAAAACAAAACAAAAAGCCAAAGGGATCTGTTTACATTGATCTCTGCGATCATGACATCCTCCTGTTCCTGATCCCATCCCATTTATTTGGAAGAAGAAGAGTTTGGATTTGATATCCCGCCTTTCACTCCCTTTAAGGAGTCTCAAAGCGGCTAACATTCTCCTTTCCCTTCCTCCCCCACAACAAACACTCTGTGAGGTGAGTGGGGCTGAGAGACTTCAAAGAAGTGTGACTAGCCCAAGGTCACCCAGCAGCTGCATGTGGAGGAGCGGAGACGCGAACCCGGTTCCCCAGATTACGAGACTACCGCTCTTAACCACTACACCACACTGGCTCTCACTGGCTCTCACACAGGCTCTTTACACACACAAACATGCGCATCATGGAAATTTGAACAAGGGAACCTTCTACCATTAAAATTCATGTATGTATGTAAGTAATTGGCTTCATGAATATTTTATTTTGGCAGTTATCTCAAGAACTGATCTAATGTCAATTGCAAAGTGAAAATTGAAGTTGCCTGTCAACACAAAATTGAGATATACTGAGATGGATAGGTAGACTAAAACGAGTGATCCTCACTAGAACATTGTATGATTATGGCTGACAGGTAATCTTTTCAGTTCAAGTCACACTGTATTTTCTTCCAATCAATTTGAAAGAATTCTTAAAAACATTTATAATATGCATAATAACAAGCCTGTAACTTATTCATATATTGGACAGTGAAAAGTGGATGGACAGCAAACATCACACCATGTTGCAATGTACTTATCTAACCCCAAGGTTTCAGCCTCACCTTCTCCAGTGCCTTGTATTTGTGTAGTGAACTGCTGAACATATGTACATGAAGAAACTGAAATCAGCCTTCTGATTGTGCCACTTTGCACTCACCACCACTATGAAGTTGAGGACAATATATAAACTCATAGGAATCAAACAACTTTTTTCAGCATGTTACCAGTGATCCATCCAGAGTTCCCTGCAATTGATATGCTCTCTGAACACAAAAATGAATCAGTTCCAGCTAATGCATCTCTCAGACACAAAGATGCCCATGAATCTCCTTAGAGAACACTTGTCTTCCATTTCACAGGGAAAGGGTTGATTTCCAATAACTCTAGTGAGATTGAGAAGAGAAGGAAATGATAGAATGATTTAATAAGTTTAAGAATGGGCATGTGCCTATTATTCCAAACTATGGGGATTGTTGCAATTTTAAGAATCATAATAAAAAAATTAATAGATTAGAGTCAAATGCACTTTTTTAAAAAATGCAGCTGCTCTTTGAAATAGGTGTGTTATTGTTATAGCAATGACAGACTTACTTTCTTTGCGAACATCACGAAGCGCAGCATTAAGTTCCTCCATTAGCACAGGAGCCTCTTTAGCAATTTTTTCCCCTTTGTCCAATAAGTTCCAAGTGGCTTCTTCCACAGAAGCAAGGATAACACGGGCTCGTTTGGAGCATCCTTTTTTCTTATTAGAAGGGTTTTGAGGGCAATTCACTAATGTGGTAACCTAAAAACATAAAAGGCATTTTAGTACTTTCAGCTCTGAAATTAAGCAGTTACATTTTTCAGCATATATTAAGAAAATAATGATCCCAGATAACTGACTAATGAAGGGAATTTTTATATCAAATTCATAATCCATGATTTGTGCACACACCACTAGCATATCCAACACATGGTGTATGAAGAAATAAACTCAGAATGAAGCACACACAAATAGTCTCATTAATTGCCCCAAAAGCAGCCTCTAGCTTTTCAAGCTGTTGTAGTGATTCGTCACACAAAGGCAAAATATGTAGAGATATAACAGTGGCGTTAAAACAGACATCATATAATCATAGTGTTTGCTTTGCTTATATAAGCTTTTCAGAGAGAGATAGAGCGAAAGTTGTTTTTCAATATTAAAGCTATTTCCAGGATAGTGCCTGTCAGGACTGGTCGTTGTCCTCTTCAGATCACCACACAAACGCTTCTTGTTCTTTTATAACTTTTTATTGTGTATTAACAAACAAACTTTTAAACGATCCTTATCTTTAACCATTCTTCCTCAGAGTCACTTATTTCAGATACCTTCTGAGCTCTGCTTCTCCATGACCAGCCACTCTCAAAATGGCAAAGGCGCCCTTCCCTTCGCTTTCCCGCTCTTTTTTACTAGCCTCCTGGCTAGAGCTGGCTTGTATCTCCCCTCCTCCGAATCTGAGCTAGAACTTAACCCTTGCCTTTCCTGTGAACAGCTGGTCCCTCCCTGTTGTTCCTGTTGCTCTCTTCTGTTAGATTCACTGCTCTCCTCCCCACCCCCCCCTTGGGGAAAACATTCTCCCTCTGGGAAACTGGAAACTTCTAACTCTAACTCTTCCCTGACAGTGCCCAAGTATCATTTTTCTGGGCTCTATACAAACTTGTACAAAACGTTGACAAGAAAAGTGTTGCCTCCCTTGAAAAATCTCCTTCACTTTCTTTTGTTCCTTTATTTAAGCTACTTCAGTGTAAGTTTGTCTGATTTACATTGATAGCTAGGCATGGCATATTACATATAAGTATACAGAGTCCAATGAGGACTAAACATTCTTAGTGGCTACAGTGCCAGATTTACATATAGGCTGAGCAGGCTGCAGCTGAGGGCCTCATATTCTAGAGGGGCCTTATCCTCCTGCCATTTTTTTATTCAAATTTTACTATCTAAGCCCAGTTACTTAGTAACATTAAACATGTGACATGTGTCTATGACTGTATAACAGTTACACAAGTGTGAACTTACTGTTTGGTAAGGTTTGTGGACACTTTAAAGCAGGGGTCGGCAAACTATGGTTCCCAGGCCGGATCAGGCCAGTCTGGGTCCTAAATCCAGCCTGCCCGGCCATTTAAGAACCGTCGCGAAGCCGAGACTCCTGGCGATGGCGACGGGAGGAAGAGGCCAAGCGGTAGCGGCTCTGCCAATCAAACACCGTGCCTGGTTTACCTCAGCGCAGTGTAGAGACATCTCTGCAAATCACATGCCGCACCTGGTTTACCTCAGCGGCATTTGACTGGCAGAGATGTCCCCGCACCGTGCTGAGGTAAACCAGGTGTGGTGTTTGATTGGCAGAGCCGCCACCACTCGGCCTCTTCCTCCCACCACTGCCACCACCATGGTGCTCCTGTGGGCCAGAGAGTGGAACGGACAAGCTCACTCTGCCTGCCCGCTTCACAAGAAGCAGCAGCAGTGGCAGCAGCCGCGGGAAGTTAAGTGCAGCGCCCTCTTTCTCTGGGCGGGGAGGAAGCCCGTTTCGCGCCACCGCAGCCAGCCCTTCAGTGAATGAGGCAGGCGGCAAACCAAGAAGGCGGCTGGGGCTAAGGGGGTAGGGAGGAGGACTACTTGCCCCCCTCACCTCTTCTTCCAGCCCCCCCCCCGGTGCCACTTCTCCAGAGTCCTTTGAAGATTACTGGATGGCCCAGTGTTTGCAGCAGATCCAGCCTTCTGATTTGGGGCACTCAAACATCCATGGGAGTTGTAAGAGTAGTTTTCATTTTACTATACTTTCTGGAGGCATTTTTTCATCAAAACTGAAAAGGACAGGTCAACCAACATTCATCCCTGCAAACACGTTCCATGCCTGGCTGCTGCCTCTTTCTACACAAAGGCAATCTTTCAGGGCAAGAGAAAACACATAGTATGAGAACTCCCAGTATAAGAGAAGTGAGACAGCCTGCTGGCCACATACATCTGTCTGAAAACACAAGGGATGTTGAGAGAAATATGCCTCATTCACTAGTATTAGGTTTAGGGAAAAATAACTTGCAACAAATTCATCACGGTCTAAAAATTTAAAACAAACTAGGGGGAACACACAGAAAACTCTGGCTAAAAGTGCCTGTCATACTAGAACTAAGTACAGCTCAGAGTTTGGGGAAAAGAAAAAGAAAGAAAACTTCCATAAAACAAATCCACCAAGAATTTTTGGATTATCAAGTTGACCTGCATGGAATGGAGACATAAATCAACAGTAGGAGAGAGTTCTCCTAACAGTATTAATCTCTGACTCAAAATGGCTAGGTTAAAGGGTAGTGCAAAAGAAGCAAAGTGGTCACTTCAAACCTAATAGTTTATTTATCCGCCTGAACCATTTATACACCAATAGCACCAAGTAAACTTTTATCTCACTGATGAATAAGACAAAATGGGCAGCAGTTTAGTGTTCAGTTTCTATAGTCTTTATACTTTAGTTTCATACTGTAACTTTATTTTCTGCTTGTAAAAAAGGAAATGAGAGAAACAGTTCCAAAATTAATCTTTACCTACAAATAAACAAGGAACGGGGATTATACAGATTGGATCTAGAAAATTGGATTAGAAAATTGGATCACATTCACAGAACCACAAAAAAGTGAAGTTCAGACAACAAAGCTAAAACAACTCAGGAAGAGAGAGAGAGAGAGAGAGAGAGAGAGAGAGAGAGAGAGAGAATATTCATGAATTGGCTAAGTGAGAATTTAGAAAATGATGAAGGGCATATGATATAGTTGCAATAATAGAAAATGCAATTACCAGGGGACACGTGCAGTCAATTGAAATAATTTACTGCAAGTAAAGGCCATTGTGAAAGTTATCACATGGAATAAATGGAATGAAATTATTGAAATATATCAGAAGGTAGGCATCTGTGTAAACTAGCTTACTGGTTTACCTATATGCCAGTGGGAAGTTTTAGGTTCAGGAAAAATCAAGCTTTTATGTGAGTACTAAGGAATATGTAAGAAGGCTAAAGATTTATGAATAGAGAGCTATCAAAACAGAAGAGATTCAGCTTAGCTGATGAACCTAAATTACTATAGTTCAGCAGAAGTCACTTTATGCATCCCCAACACCAAAACCAGAGCCTGTCAACTTCAAAACTTAACTCTGGCAATAGTTCTGAAACATTTGCAAAGCATACTCTCTGACAAAGTCTAGGCCAGGGGTCAGCAACCCGCAGCTCCGGAGCCGCATGTGGCTCCTTTGCTGTGGTCTGTAGTGAGTCATTGCCTACCTCCAAGCCCTTGCACTGTTCTCAGTAGGAAACAGATTTCTAACAGGCCAAAAGAGGAGGTTCAGCCTCCTCCCCAAACATTCACATATTCTAGCCCACATGTCCTCTTTTTCATGGGTCTGGAAAATGAGAGTTGTCATAGCAATCCATAGTTAAAGGAAGAAGTCGGCAAATGTGTCCTTTTTTATGCTCTTCAAAATATGGCAACCCTAGATGTCTTCACTGTGTGCACAAATTGTGGTTTACACTAAGTTCATAATCCTTATTTTGGGTAAGCATGAGTTCACACTTTATGCAGTGGAAAATGCATATATAGCTATCCTGAGTCAATATTTTGCTCAACTGATTTTTCTGAACTCTCATAAAATATCACATGAACCATCTCAAAATTTTCCTAGTTTCATTTCATAGTTCCATAACACACTTTTCCTATTTCTAATTTACCTGAATAATGAGGGGTTCCAGTAACTTCTCCACAGTATGTGTCTGAATCTGCAGGTTCCATGGATCAATTTTCATTTTCATGTATGGCATGGCTGCTGACATTTTTTCCCTGGGAGCAAAAGGGAAATAATTTATTATGTAGTTATATCAGCAATCATGGTATCTAAAGAGCTAAGCATATATGCTTAATTACGCCAATAAATTTACAAGCTAAAGCCAGATTGAGAGGATGAGAAAGCAGCAGGAAGGCTAAGACAATCAAAAAGACAAAACATATTCATCAGGGTTCCAAATGAATTCAACTACACTTATACATAACCATTGGTTAATCTAGCTCAGTATTGTCTACAATGACTGGAATGAATGTAAAAAAAAAGATGCTCTACCACTGGCCATAGGATCAGGTGCATTCGTTTCAGCACAAGAGGACAACTACACCAACTGCAGAAGGTAGAAGATGGAATCTTGCAAGTGTCAGAATTATATTCTTGAGCCAAAGTGAGAATTGCTGAGCTCCAGACTTTATAAAATAATAGATTTACAGTGCAATCCTAACCGTATCTACTCAGAAAGAAGTCCTCCTAAAGTAAGTGGGGCTTATTCCAAAGTAAGTAGGGTTAGGATTGTAGCCTTATTTGTAATCTCTCCTGGTAGATGTATGGTTTTTCCAACTAAGTCTCCATCTGCACTAGATCCATTCTCTGGAATCGATGCCCTTCCTTGCACCACACCTTAGAAATAATCCAAACAACACTATTATGAAATAGTTGTAGATGCCTATTGTTGTGTTGTCCCTCTATGGCCCCATTCACATTAGTAGGGATCCCCATCCCAGTACTGCTGCTGTTTCTTGCTTGCTTGGACCAGCCTATAGTCATACCTCCACATATAAGTACCCAACATTACTACAATGATGCCAGCTTGCAACCAGACATTATTTCCAACCAGCTTACTATGGGAGGCAAGAACATAATTATAAGGTGAGCAAGTAAACTTATGCAGAAATATAATTCTTCATGTCAGACAGGATCACAAGACATATAAACCATAATGTTGCAACCTCAGAGATATTTGGAGATAAATCCTGTTTAGCATATATAGATCTGGCTTTTATCTCTCATTCACTTATCTCAACAATATTATTTTATACTCTGATTCTGGCAGCCTCCTTATCCCGCTGGTGTATTTATTTTTGTCACGTAGACAAGTGTTGCATCACTTCTGGTAAATGCTAGCATATGGCTCAGTCCTCTTCAGTTAACAAAAAATGGCACTTCAGACTTTCACTTATGTGATATGTTTCTCATATGCTGAACTACGGGAACATCTGTTGTCAGATTCTCCTGGACATGGATTCGTAAGTGTTAACATCCTGTACCATTAGACAAAGATATTGAACTATTTATCATTTGATTGTGAATCCACACCTAGAAAAGCTGGGTAACATCACTGAGTTATTGCCATGTATGACTTTAATTAATTCTCCTACTCGATTACTTATTTGACATGGCCTTTACTAACCTCTTTCAGAGTGTTATTTCTCAAACAGAGCCTTTAGCACAGTTGGCTGCTCTTCCAACTGGAGCCAAAAAATCAATAACTGGGCCATCATATAAAACACAATTATTTGGGTAGAACAGCCTTGAAAGGATTTGTGTCAGCCTATCACAAAAGACATTAATATAGTAATTGTCCAACTCTATGCATGCTTACTAGGAAGTAACTGCTATTGAACTACGTTGGACTTATTTCTGAGTAAACATGCTTTACTCAAGATCATTGTTGCAAAATTATACTAGTATATTTTTTTACCTTTTTACTAGTACATTACGTCAAAACATCAGTTAGTTTCTTAAAGGCAAAACTGTGAAAACTCAATAAAATGTGAGCTTTTTCATAACAATAAATCAACACAAAAGATTAACTTAACATACAGTATAAAGTCTTAATACTGAATGCTTCATAAAGTGCTTTGGAAGTTGACACAAAAACTAAAGAGATACAACATGTGTTATGTTTCCTTCCTTCATTAAATATAGACCTGTAAAAATAACTATACAATTAGTGGAAAGCTCCCAATTGTTTTTAATCTGTGTTACCTCAGGCCCAGAGAGATTCTGCTTTATAAACCAATACCAATAATGTTCCAAAAGTAGTGAATACCTTTTGACATCTTCCAGTGCCCTGCAAATTACAAGTGCTATAGGCAGGCACATATTTTGCCAATGTTCACATAGAACCTACACATGATTCTTGATTTCAATGGGATTTACTCCCAAGCGTGCATACAAATGAAATATGAAGTCAGTATTTTGAATATTTCGTCAATATCACGCCACTATTCTTGCACATAAATTCTGGGTTCCTTAGCTAACTAGATCTCCAGAGCTGTACAATAAACTGTACAAAATTAGGTACGGTAGGTTATGTTCAGAAATACCTAATTTCTATAATTTATTGATTTCAGAATTTGAATCTTCTTGGTGAAGTTAGCACAGAATATACAAAATCTTAAATTTTAAGAGCATATTTTTGTATGCACTTGAGACAGAAAGAATATTATTAGGTGCTGTAATTCCTAATAAATCTTTCTCTTAACAAAACTAGATGGAATAACTACACCTACAGAATTTTAGTACAAAGCAATGTGTAAAGCCATTTTGGTTTTTTCTTTCTGTATAATGAATGAACACAACTGACATTTCAGGAGCTTAAAGTTTTTTGCAACTTTAACAGGAGTACTGTCAACTCAGCTAATGGGTGACAGTTCCTTAGTACATGTGTGCACTATATGTTCTCACTTGCCTTAAAAAAAACAGCTAGTCTGTTTCAGTCACAGAACTCAACTGAATGGTAATTTGTGACAAAATATTTGTAAAGGTGCAATGCTACAACACTCACCTATTTCAGAATACAAACAGTTGCCGTTCAAGTGCTGAACCAATGTCTAGGCAATTCTCCCAAAGTTTAGAAGTTCAGTGCAGCTATTATAGCTCACTACTTGGCTTATCATACATCTGCAAACAGAAAGCCTGACAAGCACTGCAGTGTATTTCAGGGTAAGTGACAGCAGGGTCATAGGGACTTCTCGAGGGGGGGGGATGGGCACTCCTTAAAGCTATAGAGAGCAATACTATACAAAGTCTTGGACAAATAATGAAAAAATAAAAATGAAGAACATAATTCTTCTAGTCTACATGGAACATACCTGGATAAAAGATGCCTTGTTTTGCCAAGAGAAAACTGTCTTTGTTTCCAGATTATTGGTGTCCCCCCCCCCTTTCTTCTCTCCTACAATTTGGTCAAATGCCAGTCTCAGCCTCAAAGCAATGACTCAGAATTTCAAAGAGGACAGTGAAGGGATTCATAAGGTTCTCACCCACTGCACTGGGATTGCAATGTTATTGTTGTTATTTTTTCTTTTCTGCACCATGTGGCAACCCACAGAATATTGCATCTGACTCATAAGATGTATTTTGTCTTCCACCCACTTCCAAACAGAAGTATGTTGGTAAGAAACAGAACTCAACCCTGACAGTCATTTTACTTAATTGCTCTCCTTTGTGCAGGCATCTAGAACAGGTTCTGCCCCTTTGTATATGATGGAATGAATGACTATGAAATTTCAACACTTCCCTTTAGAGTCCTCAGACTTCTTCCACCTTGAGCACTGACGGTGGAACAGCCTTCTCTGTTCACTCACTTTTACAGAACAGCTTCATGTTTTCTCTATTCAGGTTAAGGGTCCCGTCCCCCTCGCCAAGCTAGAATATCTATCTGTCTGTCTATCTTGATATAGATACAGGCATTTGAAATTTCCACCCAGCTGTGGTGGTAGTCCTGCTGTAGGAATTTCATTCTCTATCGAGAAGGAAACAGAGCTCTATATTGGAATAATGAATCCAATCTAACAACTGGTGCCTTTCCCACTCAACCCCCACCAATGTCACGTACTACTATTCCCGTTACCTCCTGCCAGCGTGATCAATGGTAAGGGATGATGGGAGCTGTAGTCCATATGAGCTGGAGAGCAGCACATTGGCGACCCTTGCTGTAACACAAAGTAAAAAAGAAGTGCACATAAAACCACCAAATCTCTTAGGAGGCCAAGACAGTGCGAAGGCATACTTGGCAGGATATGTTTTATAGTTGCAGTTAGCTCTTAATTTTATATTTCTCACACGTCATCATCATCAGTTGATGTCAGCACAACGCTAGGAATGTTATTTGTTAGCCTCTTGTTTGTTACTGAGACAATACATAAAACACAAATCATGTTTTATAGGCACCACCAAAAAATTGTGACTATATTTTTTCTTTAATTTGCCCTTATGCAAGAAAGATGTTTAGAATGCAAGAGACTTGTTATCTGTGAAATTTTTACAGTTTTTCTTGGAATGGAAAATATGGTGTTTACAACCTGGCTGTTGTAAAATAGTTGGCATAAAATATTATAGTTCTATAGAGTTTAATGAAGCTAAGCCAATTTAAAGCAACAGCATGTCTGTTCTAGCTAATGTCAGCATAATGTCCTGCTCAGTTGACCTATGACACCATACGTAATAGTTTACCATTTCTTAAAAACGATGCCTTCCTGTTTTTCAAAAACCAAATAAACAAAATGGTATTTCCAGAGCCCTGTCTTTAACTGAGACTTTTACAACCTTCACCAAAAATTATAGCTTTTTTAACTTTGAAACCAGCAATTACATTACTTTGACCTTGATTACATTTTTATGTGTTTTATCCTTCATCACTTGAACCTCCTTGATCTCAGTGGCACTTGTGAGGAAGTGCACACTGTCTTTTTATGGCATATTTTTATATTTTTGAAAACCTATCAAGTTGTTCTTTAAACTTCAGCAAAAAATATAATTCCTTCCCCCTCCCCCGCCACCCTTTTGTCATATAATCTATGTTCTTAAGCCTTTACCATTTCAGCTGCTAGCTAAATCTACCACAAGTTGAACGATTCCAGGAGAGAAAGGAAGATATCTGAGCTGTACCACCTGGACTTTTCTCTCCCCTTTCACAGGTCTTTTACCACCTACTGCCTTGTGGAAAAATTCCAGGAGAGAAAGAGAGGCAGAAAGGCAAACACAACCTTGGAGTCTACTTTATTTGGGTTCTCCACAGAGGGCTATCTATCAACAACTGCCCTGTGGGAAGATAGAGATAGAGGTAAACAAAGAAGACATCATCTACCACTAAGGACCCTCTGGTAGGGATAGGAGAGAAATTTGATTCAGTTTGCATTTAAAGGAAACCTACCTAATTCAGGTGGGTTAAACCACAGTGCCTAGGACTTGCCGATCGGAAGGTCGGCGGTTCGAATCCTCGCAGCGGGGTGAGCTCCCGTTGTTCAGTCCCAGCTCCTGTCAACCTAGCAGTTCGAAAGCACCTCACAGTGCAAGTAGATAAATAGGGACCACTCTCCGGTGGGAAACGGCGTAAACGGCGTTTCCGTGTGCTGCCCTGGTTCGCCAGGAGCGGCTTAGTCACGCTGGCCACGTGACCCGGAAGCTGTCTGCGGACAAGCGCTGGCTCCCGGCCTCTTGAGCGAGATGAGCGTGCAACCCCAGAGTCGGTCACGACTGGACCTGATGGTCAGGGGTGCCTTTACCTTTTTTTACCTAATTCATACTTTCCAAAGCAATTTACAAAATGAAACACAGCCATCCTTCAAAATTCACACTTCTCTGAATTTTGCAATGCAGTTCTTCACCAAAGTAACGTGTACAAAGATGCATATACCAAGGTGAAGTATGCATAAAAATGTATATACTCATGAAAATAGCAAGTGCATTCTGTTAAGGGAAACTGCTTTGCAAAAAGCTAATATTAGGCAAAATTGCATTAAAATGTATATTAGGGGAAGATAAAGGTAAAGGGAACCCTGACCATTAGGTCCAGTCGCGGATGACTCTAGGGTTGCAGCACTCATCTCGCTTTATTGGCCAAGCGAGCCGGCGTACAGCTTCCGGGTCATGTGGCCAGCATGACTAAGCCACTTCTGGCAAACCAGAGCAGCGCACGGAAAAACTGTTACCTTCCCCCCAGAGCGATACCTATTTATCTACTTGCACTTTGACGTGCTTTTGAACTGCTAGGTTAGCAGGAGCAGGGACCGAGCAACAGGAGCTCACCCCATCACGGGGATTCGAACCACCGACCTTCTGATCGGCAAGCCCTCGGCTCTGTGGTTTAGACCACCACACCACCCGCGCCCATTTGGGGAGTCTGTCCCCGCCCCAATTCAGAACAATATGGTAACTCTGGGGAAGCATCACCAGAAGTAATAAAGAGGAATGATATATGGATGGTGCAGTATAAAACTACCTCTAATGCCCTATTGCTGCATCAACGACATATTAAAGAAAACACTCACAAGAAGTCCAGCAGGCAGGATAGGCCCTTTCTGCCCCCCCCCCCCAAATCTCATTGGGCTACCAACATTGCTTTTCTTGCAGGGCTCTCAACTTTATCATTTACCAAACACAAAGAAATTTAGTTGGTGCCATTTTTCCATAACTTTGTAAAGAAAGATAAAAAGAGCCTGGTAGGATCAAGCAAAAAGCTTGTCTAGTCCAGCTTGTCTAGTCAGAGTGGCCAACCAGATGCCTATAGGAAGCACCACAGCACTCACCCCACTCATGATCTCCAGCATTTGGAATTTAACATGTATCTGTTCCTGGAGTATAGCCATCGTTATTAGTAACAAATGATAGCCTTATCCTCTTTCATTTGCCTAATCCACTTTTAAAGCCACCTAAACTGGTGACTGTCATCACATTTTGTGAAAGTGAATTCTGTAAGTTATCACTGCTGTTTAAAGTTTTTGCATATCTAGAAATGCCTCACCTGACAAAAATGTGCAGGATGCACCTTCATCCCATGAATGAAGGGGGGGAGGGGTTAAGTGCCATGGCCAGGCCCTACATAAGGCCTTGGACTTGTAAAAGCAGCCCAAAAGAGGAAAGTCCGCCAATTGTAGCTTCTCCCATTAGTGTAGTTTCATTTGTGGAAACACCATACTGGCAACCATAGTAAAGACCAAATCCTCTCTTCTGCCTAACATTGGGTCATTTCATATGGGATAAGGTAGTACATAAAATACCCTGTTTCCAGAATAGCAAGCTTAAAGGCCCAAACCAGCACCTTGATTTGGTCCAAGAAACAAGCCCTATAAGCATGTGGGTATCAAACAGAGCCAGAACTAAAAGAAATGTAACCATAAGCCACATGTCATTGGTTGATGGAAGTGTTCTGATTCCAGCTCCCATCTTACTGTAACTGTCACTTTGAGCAGTTACTGGTTGATATGGGGAAATGAAAGAGGCTGAGATATAGAGCTATTACAGTCTTTCTTGAACCTTGGAGCTAGGTCAAAGTATTGCTGCAAGTCTTGAGCTAGGGCTGAGTTGGAAACAGGGAACTAGAAAAGAACAGAAGGAAAAATGCAGGTTCGCATTGTACAGTGGTTTAGATAATTAAGGATGCTGTGTAAGGTGCAGGCGATTAATAAGCTAACAACTTTTTCTGACAAGCCTATTATTGCTGCCTGACAGGCAGAAACTTAGTTGGTGAAGTTTTTCCAGTATGGAGGTGAAATGAGGGGGAAAGCTTTGCTTGCTAAATTTCTGCCAGCCAAGCAGCTGTTAAAGACACAGGAGCCCTACCAGGAAAAAACAGCTTCGAATGTTTACAAGGTAGGCAGCTAGAAAGTTCTTCCATTTAAACTAGACTCACCCTGTTGGACATTACCAGGTGATAATGCTGTCTTAATCTGCCAAATTCCACATATCAAGATGCTGTTAAAGGCACATTAGCAAGCTAGACTGTCCCCTCCCTCCCTAGCTAAAAACAAAGCAGAACATAATGATTTGTGTGTTTGATTTGACTATTTTATCTAGTACTTAGTAGAAAAGGACATAAGACTGATCTTCCCCTGCCACAGTGTTTACCTTTGAGAAGTCAGATATACCCGTTTCCAAGTTTGTCTATTAATATTCCCTGACTGCTTACAAATACTGGAAAGTATAACAAGTTGATTTTCAACCATCTTGCAATACCTTTGTCTCTATATGTGGAAATGGAGAAAAATGAAGATAAGAGCCTTTGGAGCCTTTCTCCTTTGGAGGAAGACATAGAAGATAATCTAAAGAATTTGTGAATACTGTACAAACAAGGAGTATGTAATCTGCAACTTTAGACCTTATAGATTCGTTGTTTTTGAAAAAATGTAAACAAGCTAAGAGACTGCTTTTGACAATAAGTTGCCTATGAAAATATTTTACTAGAACATTTTGCTTGATTTTTATGGGGAAAAGAGTTCAGGAATGTATGGAAAATGGTGAAATAAATTTGAGTGAAATTGGATACAGGCAGAATGTATCAGCTGGGAGAGGCGTACATAGTCACTAAAATGGTGCCTACCAGCCTGTACATATTATAGAATGAAGAGTGCAATCCTAATTACATTTACTAGGAAGTAATTCCTATTAAACATCAGTAGAACTTGAGTCTGAGTAAAGATATCCAGGGACTCAATGGGATTTGCCCTATTAAAAACATCTAGCTCCAGGCTGTAGGGAGAGCTGTATGTGCTTGCTCCAGCCTTTGTTGTTAAAGCAATTTTTGGTGACATTTTATTTTATAACAGCAGGTTGAATTGTGTCTTCAGATGGGCTATAGAAAGTTTTGGAGGAAACACTGTTTAGAATAAGTCAGGCTATCAGCATTCTATACTTGATCTCCTTTGTAATGCTTTTTTTAAAATAAAATAAAAATCTTTTAAGATATTTTAGTTTTTTGTTAGACACTCAAAGCAACATATTTAACTACCTTCAGTGATGTATACTATATAATTTAATGTTTTCATGCAGACTGTAGACAACTTTGAGATTCCCCGCCCAAAAGTATAAAGTGGTATAGAAATGAAATGAATAGTAGTAGTATATTGTTGTTGTTATTATTACTACTACTACCATTTATATACCACTTATAAAGTGCAAAGCAAGCCACAAGGAAATCAAGCAAATGTAAATATAGTGTAGAAAACAATAAGAGCATCAAAATCTATAAAAGAGGATTTCACTATCCAGTACCTACTAACCATCCATATCTCAATCTACCTGCACTTTCACCCACACAAAAACAAACCCACATGCGAACACCCTTTCCTTCACTCTTAACCGTTGCCAACCCCAACAATCCCCTGAATACATATACAAAAAGACCATACATACTTGGTTGCTGCTGAAAGTCATTAGCCTGCCAGTTCTGTTGTCCTGTATCAATATTTTTAAACTACTCCTGATGATGCCAGTTTGCTCTTCAGAAATAAAACAGGGAGAATATACTAAAACGCTGGCAGCCTCACAGTGAGACTAAAATCATATCTAATTTAGGACTACACCAACCCAAATAAGAACCTCACACCGTTCACCCAACCCTTCATTTAACAATCACATATGGTTATCATATGGCTGAGAAATAAAGCTCTCACCCTAGTCAGCCACCAATTTCCACTTGAGATGTGGTCAGTCTCCCTTAATTGCTCTATCCTCTCACCCTGGGGCAGCAGCACACATTCCCACATTCAACCAAAACACAACCCTAACAGGATCAGGGCCCTCACAACACCCAAAAGCTGTAACACCTCTTTAGAACTTCGTATGCAGAAGTGGAAAGTCCACCACCCTCTTCAGTAGTTCTTGCTGCCAGGAGATACTGATTTTGGGGTGAACAAATCCCACCAGGAGGTGGTAGGTGCTGCAAATACCTCCAATTCTTACTGCTCAGTTTGAAGATGTTAACAAGGTTGCAGCTCCTTGGGAATAGGAGACCAGGTATTCTCAATTCACCCTTGTGGCCCCTTAATGATTTGGCTACAACTGCATCTCATTATCTAGCTACTATTTCCTGTCTTCCACCACATGAGAGCCTTCATGTCCTCACTCTTCAGCTTGTGACAAGGCACAGGCTTTATACTGCATGCACACTCCTCGCTAAATGGGCACGGTTGTAAATTTTCCAGTGAAGAAGACAAACATTAATGCCACAGTGGCCATGGAGACATGCGCACTGCCTTGCTCCTGCAATTGAGGGGGCTAGGGCTGCACAATGTCAGCATGCCATGTGCACATACCACAGGGTGTGCTGCCATGCCATGTGGACACCCCGTGGCTTGAGAGCATGCCTCACGGGTGGCATGCAACCACCACCTTGCTGAAAATTTTCAGGGGGCCCTGACGCCTGCTTTCACCTGATCAGATAAACCAATCAGAGTACTATTCCTGTCAAAATTAAAAGTAAGGACCCATGTGTAGCTACTGTAGAAAGAGACACTGAATTCTTTCCCGTGAAAACAATAAATTCCGCTCTGGCTGTCTACATACAAATAGGAAACATTTATCTAGCTGTTCCTGCAATAAAGCTTATAATTATTTTTTCAGTCCACATGACTACACAGCTGTTGATAATCCATCATTCTAATCTCTCTCCTATTCTCACTTCCTTTCTCTTTACCTGTCAGGATGCTGATTCTTTCAGTTTAAAGTGCCTTCCGCTGACTGAGGTCCCCTGTTCAGGTAATCAAACTACTTATGCTAATGATTTAGTTTTGAGGTCTTGAGTAGCCTATTAAGAACAGAGAGTCCTGTGATACCTCTAGTAACAAATGGATTCTGGAGTAAGCTTGCATGGTCTTTCCAAATATACAAGGTTATCAAATGAATGCAATGAAATGTTAATGGCAGAGTTTGCCACAATTAATTTATAGCTGAAATGTATGCAGAAAAAGTGGAATGGCCATGACACTAACAGCAGTAACTAACTATAATGCAATCATCTTAGCATTGCTTGGTCAATTAATATCTGTAGTAGAACATAGTGCTTCAAAGACCACCTCTGTGACTGCCATCTGTGTGCCCCTTCCACAGGAGGACTGGAGGATAATATCCAGAGAACAGGCCTTTTCGGTTATGTCCTTACCCTGCCCTTTGTGTCAGGTTATCCCCAGGAAAGCATGCCTGGTTTCATATTTATCTATTTTTAAGTGCCAGGAACTTTCCTCTTTGCCTGGCTTTTGACCCTTATTATAAAGGGTTTCAGGCATTTGTTTAATGGGGTAAGGTCTGTAAAGCCTGTCTTTTAGCTGTGTTTTTTTAGAATGCATTGGTTGTGTTTGTTTTGATTAATTTTACTATAAAGTTATTTGGGTCATTTTTGAGAAGAAAGCAACTAACACATATGAAATAATAACTGTTACGGGAACGAGTACATTGCCTCTGTTCATATTCCAGTGAACAGAAGCAACCTTCTTGTTCTGATTAATCAGTTTTTTGTGGATTCTCCTTTGAATGGTAGCTTTCAAATCAGTAGTGGAATGCCCTGTGAGATGAAAGCATTCACCTTTTCGGTGGGAAGGGTGAGCAGCCTCCAGCTGTACACCTGTCCATGATTTCAAACCATGATTGCACAGGGATCCTGACCATGTGGCTGCTTCTATGCACATATAGCTGTACAGGACGCTTTCAGGCATGCAGCCAAATTCAAGGATGTCAGGGTATACAGTGGTACCTCTGGTTAGGTACTTAATTCGTTCCGGAGGTCCGTTCTTAACCTGAAACTGTTCTTAACCTGAAGCACCACTTTAGCTAATGGGGCCTCCCGCTGCTGCCGCACCACCGAAGCACAATTTCTGTTCTCATCCTGAAGCAAAGTTCTTAACCCGAGGTACTATTTCTGGGTTAGCGGAGTCTGTAACCTGAAGCGTATGTAACCTGGCTCCCTCGGCCAATAAAGAGAGATGAGTGCCGCAACCCCAAAGTCGGCCACGACTGAACCTACCCACTGTATGGGTAGATGGTGGATTAACAACAGGTGTGTGGCGGGCAGGGCAGTCCTACATCCTTTCATTAGGGCTTACGTTTCATCCTCTTACCACATGATAGTGCATTCAGACAAGGTATTATTCATCACATACAACATCACTTCAAGATATCTGAATTTTACATATGCACATTCAGTTATAAATGTCATGGACTATAAATTATCTAAGGGACAATTGTAATCTTCCAGTGGTTGAAAAGGTAAATTATCATTTTGCTAGCGGGTGGCGCTGTGGGTTAAACCACAGAGCCTAGGAGTTGCTGATCAGAAGGTTGGCGGTTTGAATCCCCGTGACGGGGTGAGCTCGTTGCTCGGTCCCTGCTCCTGTCAACCTAGCAGTTCAAAAGCATGTCAAAGTGCAAGTAGATAAATAGGTACCGTTCCGGTAGGAAGGTAAATGGCGTTTCCATGTGCTGCTCTGGTTCGCCAGAAGCTGCTTAGTCATGCTGGCCACATGACCCGGAAGCTGTACGCCGGCTCCCTCGGCCAATAAAGAGAGATGAGTGCCGCAACCCCGAAGTCGGCCACAACTGAACCTAATGGTCGGGGGTCCCTCTACCTTTACCTTTAGAGTTTTGTGTAATTTGATAACTGACAGTGCTTGGTTACCAGTTGATAAGTGTTTCAAATTAAGGTCAAACCCTAACTGCTATGATGGAGGGCAAAGGCCAAACTACAGGTTACATTAAATGTGTTGTTGCAATTAATGCATCTGGGGGGTTAAAATAAAATAAACAAAAGCAGCCACAAGAAGTGGACTCAACCTTTTTCCTTTGCACCAAGGACATTATGACCTCCACCCCCCCACACACAAATAAACACTGCTGTGTGTGAAAGTTCAGAGAAAGGAAAGAGAAAAAGGAAGGAGGAAGAATATATTGAGTTTTTGCCTTAAACTGGCAGAAAAAGAGCTTTACAAAGCTTACATAATTGAATTCTCCTTCACATAAAATAATTATCTGCATATAGAAAACTAGATTTCAAAAAGAAGAGTGTCTAACTTTTAATCTGATGGGTTCTACCCCTCACTCGCTTAGTCATGCTAACCACATGACCCGGAAGCTGTACGCCGGCTCCCTCGGCCAATAAAGCGAGATGAGTGCCACAACCTCAGAGTCGGTCACGACTGGACTTAACGGTCAGGGGTCCCTTTAATTTTACCTTTACCCCCTCACTCCTATTAGCATACTATACGAGCCCCCATCTGTAGTTCAAAGTGGTACAGTCAAAGCATATGTTTGCCAGTTTATATAATTGTTTTTGAGAAATAAGACACTTCCAAGTGGTCTGTTGATTGAGAATTCATCATGATTTGTTTGCACAATATTTGCAAGGAATTTATATTACACAGCATTAAGCAAGTCTTATTCCACAAAATATCAGGTTCCTATTTTTACTTTTGGAAGTGCGTTTGTTGCACAAGAACACCCAATCCACTTTAATTGCCCAACCTGAATTTGCTGGTATGTGATTGAAATACAACAGCAAAATATTGGTAGTCTGGAAGCACCCCTTGTCACCCAAGTTTTATTTATGAATAAATAGGTGTTACAAATATCTAAAGGGTTCTTGCCTCACTGTCTAACTGAGCATATAAAAGGCTATCCCTTAAATTTCCTGTCCCTTGGAAAATGGGGAGCATGAAACAATATCTAACCAAGACAATGAGATAGATTTTTTAGGAAAAAAGCTTAAATCTTAACTTCAAGCAATAAGATGGTCAGATTCTCTTATAAAAAAATTATTTATAATCTAGAATATTAGTAATATTATGACTAGCTTTGTTGCATTGTCTGTTTGTAAAAAAAATGCAATTTAAGAACTATCGTTATTGCTAAGTAATCTTTTGCTTTGCTATTATAGCATTTTAGCCAAGGCCTATTTCCTTGAAACTTGGCAAATGCCACTGGAAAGAGAACAGCAGCCATCCAGGTATATTTCTGTGAATAAGGAACAACTGGATTCTCCCATTTCTTTATCTAAGGGTATGTGATCTTTTTTTAAAAAAAGTCATTTTCATTGTGAATGATTTGCTGAGAAGAAGCCTTTTCAGTCCTAGCATTTGAATTAAACTACTACTCATACAGAACTCGTAGCCTGGCCCAGTTTGCATATTTCCCATTACATTTTTGAGGAACTAAAATTGACCATATCACTACTTCACAGAAAAGCAAAAGAAATAGTACCATCTCTATATAAATATTCATTATACATGAAAGCATGCATACACATACAAGCATGCATATACATGTATTGTAAAATAGAGCCAGAGGTGTTGTCAGCTCAATCCAAAACACACACACATACAATAATCGTAATGAGTTTTATAATAATTTTGCAGACCTTGCAAACGTAGCAAAGTGATTTGCTTTCATTGCATTGGCTGCAAACATGGCACATTCCCCTTTTCTGGGTGTTAGAAGTAGTAGGTCCTAGTGGTTCTGAGACTACCTAATTTTATTCTTGGGCATGTAGCTCTGTATGTAGAGGAAGAGATGTACTTTGAGATTTCCACTCCATTTTGGGTTGTTCAGCTTCCAAACCATGTAGCCATTTAAGCAAATCACCACCATTTGATAGTGTAGTGAAGCATATGTGAATACGATCAGGTCACAGGTGTCAAAGTCAGTTTTAGTTTTTATTATAACAAAAGAGCAATCTTAGGCTTGGATTTGTGGTTATTCATGGAAGAAAGGAGAATCACCATGCTTCTTTTGCACATAATTTGCAATTGCATACTCAGGCACAGAAGCATGTGGGCCATCCGGGACAGCCCCAGAAAGGATTAAGATTTATGACACCAGTGCTTGGGTTGAAATAGGCCACAACAATATTGATTACAGGTGTAAGCAGGCTTTGGAAAAGGCATTGGCTATGAATTCTGCATCAGCCAGTCTGCCTGAGCTGGGTTACTCTGGATGGAAGGTTGCCCTATGACTCAAACTGGGGCGCTATCCTTAGGACCGCCAGAGGTAAGGGTACTATGGCTCATCAGCCCTATGTTGGCTCCAGGACATAAATATCCTCCTGGACCCCTTTAACAGGGTACTCATTTGGCTAAAATTCAAACCCCACGCCTAATCCACCATAAATTATGACAATTGCTATGAGGCAGGCAAAAACCTACAGACCAGCCAATTTGTCAGCAAGAAAAATATTCTCCCAGACTCTGAATACGGCAGCTGAACATTCAATACCAATGTCAAGCCAACACTATCCAGGCCACACCATCCTAGACAAGGTGGAGAATCCATTGATGATCAGAGAGGCAGAGGCAAGGCACAGCTCCCATTCTAAATCTCTGGTTAGGACCTGGTTGGAGACGTCCCACACCAAATCTGCCTTCATCACCACGCCTCTCCACTCTCTCCTGATTGGCCTGTTTGAATCAGGCACCCTGCAGCTGGCCTGCTCAGTCACTGGCTGTGCAGACCAGATTTAGGATCCAGGCAATCTGACTCGCCCATAAACTGCCACTCCCCAAGCATTCATGGGTGAGCAGTCAGTGTCAAACCTTATTGAAAACCGAAAATACTGCTACTGACACTTCTGGATTCACGCGCAAGGAATTCTGGAGATATTTCTGGTTGGCTGGTTTGTTTTCAATGCACCAAGCAGAAAGATTTTGATGATTTGGAATTGCAACAGCCAGGTGTTTTTTTTCCATGGTTTGTGAGTTTGAGCAGTGTTGGTCATCTTCCACTATATGACACTGCTTGCCGATTGAAACATTCTCATATGACACAGACACCTTTGAGAGTGTCTTACAGTGTGAGTTAGAATTATCCCAAAAGCAGAGCCAGCATGTTCTGCTCAATATATAAAAAACTGATAATATAAAAAACACAAGGAACATTCTAATTGATTGTGGGAAGGGCATTGTAAACCTGTGGGGTATTACTAACTATAATACCATGTGTAGTGATATTAAGTGAAATAAGTAAATTGTGTATTATTGCAATAGACAAGTCAGTTTCCCTCTGCTCCTTTCTCACAAGAAATGGAAAGAATCTGATCTGAGCATCTGCATACATAAAGAATAACTAAAATATTTAACAGCATTTTTCAGGATCACTCCATCTCTTAGTAGTTTTGTGCAGTTTTTCTTTCATTCCAGTACGGGTATAATTGTCCCCCAAGCTGTTAAAATATTAACATGATTTTTTTACTAGATTTAGGAGAGGTCACTGAAACATATGGCAAATCAAAACTTACTGTGTTTGAGAAGCATCTGGAACAGGCTTCCTCAAACTCAGCCCTCCAGATGTTTTTGGCCTACAACTCCTATGATCCCTAGCTAGCAGAACCAGTGGTCAGGGATGATGGGAATTGTAGTCTCAAAACATCTGGAGGGCCGAGTTTCAGGAAGCCTGATCTGGAACATGGTGTTGTGGAAAACTGACATAAATCACTGTTGGAGTACATTTGCGTGGAATCTACACACATGTTAAAAATTTGTGAAAAAGTTTTTTTTTAATAGTTTTGAAAAATGCATTGAATTTGCTATAGCTCACAGTCGTCATCTAGTGTCACAGTTGTATATTGCACTTTACAACACATTCAAAACGTTTTATCTGCAGCTGTATAGCTGAGTCCTTGACCTCACCTGTTAATGGAGGGTTTACAAAGCTGTGGAGAAGCTCATAGTTTTCCTGTTTTTGTGATACACCTAGCTACACCTCATTCTAGGGCTAATGGTAAAAGAGTTTCATTTCCTCTGTCCCATTTTTAAAAAGTTTGCCCTTTTTATTATTGTAAGAAGTGCCTTTTTTAGGTAAATGCAATAAAATATGTCTCTAACCCTGTTTTAATGCTATTAAAAGTTTCTGGGTTGTTATTGTAAACTACAGGAAGGCAGGATGATGGTGACTCCAGTCAACTTTGAGGCAACAGACTTTAAGATCACTCTCCCAGAGTTGCAACATTTGATGGAATTTCGAAAGAAAGATGCAGTGAAGAAAATAAAGGAACTTTATGGTGACATCTTTAAAATCTGTGCAATGCTGAATACTTCCCCCACACTTGGGATACTTGGTTCCAAATCAGAAATAGATGCAAGGAAAGCTGCATTTGGAAAGAATTTTATACCTCCTAAAAAGTCCCTAACTTTCCTGGAATTAATGTGGGAAGCACTGCAGGATACGACATTATGCATCTTAGAAATTGCAGCCATTATATCACTGGGACTTTCTTTTTATGATCCAGGAGGAAGTGTTGCAGAATGTCATGCAAATGAATTTGGAGATGAAGAAGAAGAAGCGGAGGCTGACTGGATTGAAGGATTTGCAATACTTGTATCAGTACTTTGTGTAGTGTTGGTAACAGCTTTCAATGACTGGAGTAAGGAAAAACAATTCAGGGGGTTGCAGGCGCGCATTGAAAAGGAACAGAAATTTACTGTCATCAGGAAAGGGGAGTCAGTACAGGTGCCAGTAGCTGAGTTAGTGGTTGGGGATGTTGCACAGATCAAATACGGTGACCTTTTGCCAGCTGATGGTTTGCTCCTTCAAGGACATGATCTAAAAATTGATGAGAGCAGCCTCACAGGGGAATCAGATCATGTCAAGAAGTCTTTGACAGAGGACCCCATGTTGCTTTCAGGTACCCATGTGATGGAAGGCTCTGGAAAAATGGTTATTACAGCTGTAGGTTTAAACTCGCAAACAGGAATTATCCTCAGTTTACTTGGAGTTGGAGAAGATAATGAGAAAGCAAATCATAAAAAGCCAGCCAACCCTCATAAAACTGCAGGAAACGAAACAAAGGAAAAAGAACAAACTTCAAAACACAAAAAAGAAAAATCAATTCTACAAGCAAAACTCACAAGATTGGCTGTTCAGATTGGAAAAGCAGGGCTGGCAATGTCTATAATCACTGTTACTGTTCTTATAGTCTATTTTTTAGTTCAAACTTTTGTGATTGAGAAGCATACTTGGACTGCTGAATGTACACCCGTTTATATACAATATATTGTGACGTTCTTTATTATTGGAGTTACAATCTTGGTCGTAGCAGTACCAGAGGGCCTTCCACTTGCAGTCACCATCTCACTTGCCTACTCTGTGAAACAAATGATGAAAGATAATAACCTAGTGAGACATTTGGATGCCTGTGAAACTATGGGTAATGCAACAGCAATTTGTTCAGATAAAACAGGAACCTTAACCATGAACAGAATGACAGTAGTCGAAATTTTAATTGCTGGCACACATTATAAACATGTTCCTGAACCTAAATTAATTCATCCAACCATGCTGAATTATTTGCTTAAAAGTATTTCTTTAAACTGTGCATATACTTCGAAAATACTGCCTCCTGACAAAAAAGGAGGCCTCGCTCTTCAAATTGGCAATAAGACTGAGTGTGCTTTACTGGGCTTGCTTGTGGAATTAAAGCAGGATTATGAGGCTATGAGGACTAAGATACCAGAAGAGAAATTGTTTAAGGTATATACCTTCAATTCTGAAAGGAAATCAATGAGCACAGTTTTGGAAAACCCCAATGGGAGTTATCAACTCTTTAGCAAAGGTGCTTCTGAAATACTTCTTCAAAAATGCACCTATATACTGGATGCTGCTGGGGAACCTATATCCTTTACCAAAAAAGAGAAGGAAAATGTGATAAAAAATGTGATTGCACAAATGGCCTCTGGGGGACTTCGCACCTTATGTCTAGCATTCAAAGATTTCCCAGCCGGCTCAGGACCAAACTGGGACAAAGAAGATGATATTTTCAGTGACATGACTTGTATTGCAGTTGTAGGTATTGAAGATCCAGTAAGACCTGAGGTTCCTGACGCAATAAGAAAATGTCAGAGAGCTGGTATTGTTGTACGTATGGTTACTGGGGATAACATTAACACAGCTCGTGCAATAGCTGCAAAATGTGGAATTCTGCAACCCGGGGAGAACTTTGAGTGCTTAGAGGGGCATGAGTTTAATAGACTAATACGTGGTCCAGATGGACAGATTAAACAAGAGCTTATTGACAAGATTTGGCCT
Source organism: Podarcis erhardii (assembly GCF_964252035.2). Lineage (NCBI taxonomy): Eukaryota > Metazoa > Chordata > Lepidosauria > Squamata > Lacertidae > Podarcis > Podarcis erhardii. Next base: position 29,173,452 of record NC_138509.1, read on the forward strand.
ACGCTTCGTGTGCTTGCAAGGTCCTCACCTGCTGACAAGTACAACTTGGTAGAAGGGATCATTAACAGCAATATCACAGAACAAAGGCAAGTGGTAGCAGTAACTGGTGATGGTACAAATGATGGGCCTGCATTAAAAAAAGCTGATGTTGGCTTTGCAATGGGTATTGCTGGAACAGATGTAGCTAAAGAAGCTTCTGATATAATTCTTACTGATGACAACTTCTCAAGCATTGTCAAAGCTGTCATGTGGGGTAGGAATGTATATGACAGCATTTCCAAATTCCTTCAGTTTCAGCTTACTGTTAATGTAGTAGCAGTGGTAGTTGCTTTTATTGGAGCAGCAGTCACCCAGAATTCACCTCTGAAAGCTGTTCAGATGCTGTGGGTCAATCTCATTATGGACACACTTGCTTCTCTTGCTCTAGCAACAGAAAAGCCAACAGAGACTCTGCTGGAACGAAAGCCTTATGGCAGAAATAAACCTCTTATTTCCCGTACAATGCTAAAAAATATTATGCTTCATGCTATTTATCAACTTGTAGTTGTCTTTGCACTTCTTTTTGTGGGTGAAAAATTATTTGATATTGAAAATGGACGAATTGCACCACTACATGCCCCACCTACCCGGCATTACACTATTGTTTTTAACACATTTGTAATGATGCAGATTTTTAATGAAGTCAATGCGCGCAAGATTCATGGGGAAAGGAATGTTTTTTCAGGAATATTCACAAATTCCATTTTTTGTTGTGTTTTTGTGGGAACATTGATTACACAGCTAATCATTGTTCAGCTTGGAGGGAAGCCCTTTAGTTGTGCAAGTCTTACACTAGAGCAGTGGCTATGGTCAATCTTCTTTGGCCTAGGAACATTGCTATGGGGGCAGCTGATTGTATATATTCCAAATAGGTTCCTGGGGTTCCTGTGGGAAGTTGGTGATCAACCACCACAACCTGTTGAAGATGAACAAATGGATGGTGACACAGTGATTGACTTAGGTGAACAAGAATTGAAACGCAGTAAGTTTCTGTGGTTCAGGAACTGGACTAGAATACGAGTTCAGTGCGGAGCAGTGAAATCATTTCACGAGCCCTCATATAATAAAGATGTGCATTCAACAAATAGTAAAACTGCATAACACAACACGAGTAATGAATATGAAAACTTCACATGTTATTGTATTTCCATTTCAAAAAAAGTAATGTGCACATTAGCAATATTAAAAAATGGATGGATTTTTTTCTCCGTACTGGTGAGTGAGATGCTTTTTAAAAGATCTCTGACAAAATAGATAGACCTTTCTAGAAGATATAGGAAACAGCATAAGGAATCAAAATAAAATCCTCTTCAAAATGTCTTCATATATGGGTCTGAATATTATATTAGCTGACTTTTAATGTACCTTGAGCCTTTAAGTTTCTTTTTTCCAAGGCCATCTTCAGAAAGAGGGAAAGTGGTTGATGAAGCCAAAAGCCGTGTCGTGATTTTTTTATATTTCTTGACTTAAATGTGGTATTATATTATAAATTATAGAAGTTGAATAGCTTTTTACTTTTGCTCCTGTTTATACTTATAACTGATATCAATTAGCTGAGCTGCCTTATGCCCTCAATCACCTGTTTGGAAATGTGTTATTTTTCAAGTATTTTGAACTCTTTCTTTAGCTGCTCTGCTTTGAATGGAGGGGGACAGATCTGACTACAAACAAGCCAAGCTTATTTGCATTTTGTTATTGCTAGCTGCTTATAAGCAAATATTATTAAATAATAAAAATGCTAAAAACATTTTTACTCTTGTTGCTTAATTAAGAGGAAGGGGCAAAACAAAACAAAACAAAACCCTAAGGATGATGTCAAAATAATAATTAACTACACATAGAAGGAGACATGGTAGACTAATGACCCACCCTAGTTTATTTTATATTCCCTTAAAAAGGGATACAACAGATAGGGGTCTGTAAACCCTCTTTTTACCCTACTTTTTGTAGAATTTCAAAGATCTTCAGCATTTCATCCTGAACTAAGAACCCATGCTTTCCATTAGGAATGGGGAACCCGTGGCCCTCCCAAAGTTATTGGACTCCAATTCCCATCAGCCCCACACAGATTTTAAAAGGACAGGTGCCCCTGCCTAAGCTGAAAATTGACTTCTCAATAAGCAAAGGAATATTTCCCCAAACTGTATTGTTGCACTTGAACTGTGCAATTGTTACTCAGTTTTAACACAGTACATGGCAGCGAACCTCTCTTGAAATTGCAGCTACCACTGCCCCCTTCATGAGTAAAACTGTTACAATGGAAGTGTAATATTCAGGGACACATTTTACATTCATGCTTCACAGTATCAGAGTTACACTTAGAAAAAGTAATCCAAAAGTGTGCAAAATGACCAGAGGATTCAAATGATTGAAAAAACTCAACAATATTGAGTTGCTCAGAAACATGCCCTCAATTAGGGCTTTCTGTTAAGAGTTATGAGGGCAGTGAGGATATGACTATGGGAGTGTTACAGACACCAAATGACTGAAGTACACAATGATGCTAGTGACATGACAATCTGCCCTTCAACTTCAAACTTATTTTCTTTTCACGGTGCACTGTGTACCTTCAGTGCTAAAATGCACACACACATTTCTTTTATTTAGAAGAAAAATTAGCAAACGTCCCCTGCAATTGCAAAGAGCCAGCAAACCAACAGCTATTTTATCCCTGCTTTCTTTCCATCATTTTAAAGAGGGCCTCCTCTCATTGTTTCTAGTCCACCAAACAAAAGGAAGAGGAGCAAGGAAGCTAATAGCAGCAACAGTGCTGGTTATAGCAACCCACACAACTAGTCCAATATGCTGCTGCTTCTACTCATGTCCTTACTCATAGCACAAAACAACATAGCACAAAGCTACTTCCCATAAAACCTCTATTTTACACCTGTAGGAATTGTATCTTCAACCTCGACCCTCCAGATGTTTTGAGACTACAATTCCCATCATCCCTGACCGCTGGTCCTGCTAGCTAGGGATCATGGGAGTTGTAGGCCAAAAACATCTGGAGGGCTGAGTTTGAGGAAGCCTGAACTAAATGGTGGGGGGGAAGTATGCAGAGACCCAAGACTGAGTACAGTCATACCTCGGGTTGAAGTAGCTTCGGGTTGAGCGTTTTCAGGTTATGCTCCGTGGCGACCCGGAAGTAACGGAACACGTTACTTCCAGGTTTCACCACTCGTGCATGCACAGATGCTCAAAATTATGTCACGTGCATGCGCGGAAGTGGCAAATTGTGACCCAAGCACGTGCAGACGTGGATTGCATTCTCTTCAGGATGCGAATGGGGCTCGGGAACAGATCCCGTTCACATCCAGAGATACCACTGTAATAATACTCTTAAAGGTAAAGGTACCCCTGACCGTTAGCTCCAGTCGCGGATGACTCGGGGGTTGCACCACTCATCTCGCTTTACTGGCCAAGGGAGCCGACATTTGTCCGCAGACAGCTTCCAGGTCATGTGGCCAGCATGACTAAGCAGCTTCTGGCAAACCAGAACAGCACACAGAAATGCTGTTTACCTTCCCGCTGGAGTGGTACCTATTTATCTACTTGCACTTTGACGTGCTTTTGAACTGCTAGGTGGGCAGAAGCTGCGACCTAACAATGGTAGCTCACCCCATCATGGGGATTCGAACCGCTAACCTTCTGATTGGCAAGCCCTAGGCTCTGTGGTTCAGACCACAGCGCCACCTGTGTCCCTAATAACACGCTTAAAAGCTAGTAAAATGAAACATTAAAGAGATCCATAATTAATATTGAGAATAATGGGTGTTTCTGTCTCTTTGCAGATAAACCATCCATTAAATGGTTGGGAATTATATACTGAGAATGTGTTTTAACCTGTTTAGCATCAAGGTTCAACTAATAGTTCAGTTCATGTCTCATTCTAAGTGCTGTAGTTCATTAAATTATACAAAAAGCATTCTCCACCCATTTATCACCATATAAATGCATTCATGTAATTATGTAATAAAAATTATATACCACTTGACTGTAAAAAAAAACAATCTTCAAAGCAGTTTACAAACATGCTTTGTAGACATTCTTCCTTTAGGCTTTTAGACATGCTTCTGAAGGCAAGTGGAATTCAGAATATTGTGGTGTAGAATTTCTTTTATTTAGCCTGAGGGCACCCATACTATTATACTATGCTATACTGTTATGGATAAAAGTGAAATCTATTATATTGGAAAACAAATGTGAACTTGGGGGAAAAGATAGGAAGTGGAGGAGTAAAACAGCAGGGCAAAATTGAAGAAATGTGTCCTCTTTTTGCTCTTCACCTTCTCCCCTTTATCCACACTTCCTAGCTCTCATCCAACTATGGCAAGAACAAAGAATCTTTTCCCTACCTGCACCCTGAAGGTGTTCAGCTACAACTTCCATCATCTCTAACTACTGGCTCCGCAGACTGCAAACTCCTCATCCCTGTTCTAAAAATATCTACATGCAGAAGCAGCTTTCCACAGCGACATCAGGAACAGCAGACATAAAGTGCATGTGTATCTATCTGCATATTCAAGTTCAGATACTATTATTCTGTGCTGCATGAATTTCAAGGGCATGTGCATTTTTGTAGTGAATATTTTCCATTCAAAGCAATGCAGTATGGTTAGATTGAATCTGTATTTGTGCAGAAGGTCTGCAATGGCTGACGTGGAGATAGGTCCATGTAGCTAAGCATTCTGATCCAAGTATGGAGTTCTGTGCATTGAAGGAAGCTTGCAAGCAAGTATTTCCTGGAACAAGAACTGCAGATAAACCAAGTATGGGTGCAATATATTTCAGTGGAGTGTGCACTCAGGTACAGGAAAATATCTGCAATTTGAACAAAGAACACTTGAGGGCACCCTAGCACTAAAATAATTCATCTTTATGCTACACTCTGCAGAACTTTTTTTTCTTTTCTTCTTCAAGGACCATAGGAACCAAAGCACTTTATTTTTTCCAATGGACTCAAAGCAATTACATAGCAGAATAAGCTGTAATTGTTTTCTATTAAAAAAAAATTGGAGCATATATCTAAAAGCAGCACAGTGTTCAATGTCAAGGAAGCTATTTTTGTAAGCTTTCTGACCACAGTAGAGAATAATAATTAAAATCTGCATGTGAATTTGAAAACATTTCCATGATGGAATATACAACTGGATGGAGTATTCTAATTCTTTCCTCCACTAACAGTCACAAATCCACTCTCAAAGTAGAGAAAATGCTCTGACTCTACCTGCTTCAAAATTATGTAAAGAAATTAGAAAATACTATGGGTGCCATCTACTTCTACTTCTGCTTCATTGACTGTGCAAAAGCCTTTGACTGTGTCGACCACAGCAAACTATGGCAAGTTCTTAAAGAAATGGGAGTGCCTGATCACCTCATCTGTCTCCTGAGAAATCTCTATGTGGGACAAGAAGCTACAGTTAGAACTGGATATGGAACAACTGATTGGTTCAAAATTGGGAAAGGAGTACGACAAGGCTGTGTACTGTCTCCCTGCTTATTTAACTTATATGCAGAATTCATCATGCGAAAGGCTGGGCTGGATGAATCCCTAGCAGGAATTAAGATTGCCGGAAGAAATATCAACAACCTCAGATATGCAGATGACACAACCTTGATGGCAGAAAGTGAGGAGGAATTAAAGAACCTTTTAATGAGGGTGAAAGAGGAGAGCACAAAATATGGTTTGAAGCTCAGCATCAAAAAAACAAAGATCATGGCCACTGGGCCCATCACCTCCTGGCAAATAGAGATTTTACTTTCTTTGGCTCCATGATCACTGCAGATGGTGACAGCAGCCACGAAATTAAAAGACGTCTGCTTCTTGGGAGAAAAGCAATGACAAACCTAGACAGCATCTTAAAAAGCAGAGACATCACCTTTCCAATAAAGGTCCGTATAGTTAAAGCTATGGTTTTCCCCGTAGTGATGTATGGAAGTGAGAGCTGGACCATAAAGAAGGCTGATGGCCGAAGAATTGATGCTTTTGAATTATGGTGCTGGAGGAGACTCTTGAGAGTTCCATGGACTGCAAGAAGATCAAACCTATCCATTCTTAAGGAAATCAGCCCTGAGTGCTCAGTGGAAGGACAGATCCTGAAGCTGAGACTCCAATACTTTGGCCACCTCATGAGAAGAGAAGACTCCCTGGAAAAGACCCTGATGTTGGGAAAGATGGAGCGCACAAGGAGAAGGGGACGACAGAGGACGAAATGGTTGGATAGTGTTCTCGAAGCTACCAGCATGAGTTTGACCAAACTGCGGGAGGCAGTGGAAGACAGGAGTGCCTGGCATGCTCTGCTCCATGGGATCATGAAGAGTCAGACACAACTAAACAACAACAACATGGGTGCCAGCAAAACAAGCTACAGTGAGAATGATCAGCAAATATTCAGTGAATATGCGGGGAGCCCCATCTGACAAATCATTTCAACCCCAGTGTCAAAGGCTGGACCTAGACACGTCAAAAAAACGTTTCAGGAAAACGTGTTGTAAATCTCTTACTGTAATGGGAAATCATGTTGCTGAAAGACTGAGTGCTATAGTGCCATCTGGTGTCACAGTGTTATAACGCATTTAAACTGCTTTGCTTTTTTTCTAATGTAACTGAGTCCAAAGTGTCAAGATAAAAACATTAAGCACCTGTACAAGGAAAAGTTGGGGGTAAGCTAATCAGGGGTACAAAAGTAAAACAGACTTGTGGTGGTGACCCCCTCTCTGTCCCCACCATTTCACCTGCACTACCACCTGGCCTGCTACCTCAACTGCACCCTCGCCCACAGCTGCACCTGCACTTCCTCAATGATGCAGCAGTGAGGGTGCAATGTTAGCAGTGAGGGTAAGGGTTCTGTGGTGGCGGTGATGCAGGCAAAGCTGTGGGACAATGCAGCCAGAAGTGGCGCAATGGTAGGGTGGGAGTCAAATCTACTGCCTAAGGCAAATTGCTTCAGCTCACCTCATGGAAGTGCTGGCCTTGGAGCTCCACAAGGATGGCTGTATCACCAGCTGAAGAAACATTTAGTAAGGAGGTCAGGGCCATCAAACTTCTCCCTTAACTTTCAAAGTAAACATGCTCAAAAATCATAAACAGTTGTGAAGGTGGAAAGTCAGTAGAGAAGATCTAGTTTATTAAATCACACATATACCTGTCTGCAAGCTTGGCATGTATTCCAGGAATATGCTCTCAGGGAACAAGTTTGGTCCCTTGAGGTCGAAATAGCTGACCTGAAAAAGAGAAGTTTGTTGACAAGGCCTTCAGGGACATGATATCCATGTCCCACTTCCAGAGTGGCAAATTCTTTGCTGTCATGGTGAATGAGGGTCTCATGAAAGGTGACCGTCAATGAGAAGGGACCAATTCTTTGTTCATTGAAACTTTGTTCATATAAATTCAACATTTTCTCAGAGCACAACAGGAATCTGTTGACATAAGCTATTTTCTACAATAGGTCATGCCATAATAAACCAATCAGCCACTAGGGTGCCAATGAACGCTTTTTTGGTACAGATCAACACTGCTATTTTGTTGGATTTTTCTCAGTTATGGAATGGAATTGGTTCTAAATCTAGGGAGCCTCAGCAGCCTGCCCTCTCCCCAGTGCTGCAGTCTCCCCTCTCCCAAAATTGAAAACCCAATACTTCATGTGAGGGCAGGACAACTTGGGCCTCTAAATCTAGGGGGCCTTGCCAGCCTGCCCGCTCCCCAGAGCCGCAGTCTCCCCTTTCCCAAAATTGTAAACCCAAGACTTCATGCAAGGGCAGGGCAACTCAGGCCCAGCAACTATTAGACTCAGGGCTAGCCAGTGGGGCCCAATTTGAAGCAGTGGGGCACAACTTGATTTATTTATTTTTGTAGGGCCCCAGTTCACAGCCAAAGTCTGCGGCCCAGGGGGCCCAATTTGGCCCAATTGCTCCAATTGCCTTAAGGTCAGCCCTGATGAGACTGTGCAGGGGTTGGACTTACAAGCCCTGCACCTTCTAGGTCCCTGGTGTCACCATTCAGAGTACAGACTCAATAACTTGTTATGGAAATAAAGGGGGACACTTATTGGAAATCAGTTTTGTCATGTCTTCCCCCCAAAACCCTGAGACAATGAGCCCAGCCACCTTTTACTCACAGTCACATAAGCACTACACTACATCATGGCCTTAAACTTGTACATTCAACTGCTGAAATATATACCCAATATGTAGCAATGGAGATTTATGTTACTGCTTTATGAATGAACACTGTGTTTTATGAATGGACTCTGTATTTTGTGAATTACCTAAGAGCCACCAATAGGGAACTCCAGAATCTGACAGCTAACCAACTGGGTACTACCAAACAGCGACCCCTATTGCTGAAAGCAGGTAACCAGCACGGAATGCTTCAGCTCAGCCTTTGCACTGTTGACTGAACACCCTCTTCTGTGCAGATAATGGAGAAAGCTTGTAAATTGTATTCCTTCTGGCATCCTGGCCAACTATATTATGCTGGTGTAAACCCTGGTGCACCAGAAGCACAGAATAACAGCAAATAAAATCCGCTCATGTCAGCAACTGATAAGACTTGTCAACCAGTTCTTCCAGAGTCTTCCTAAATTATAAAGCTCCAAAATACAGGCCAAAAGAGAGCAGGTCTGGGAAGAGCAAGGTTTACAATGGGCACCACCAGTGAAAAGGCCCTGCTCCATGTAACTCCTGCCCTGTCATTTGATAGAGTGCCCACTTGCCCTCCTTCTTGACATGGAATGCTCTCTATTGGAGTCTCCAGGTCCAGTACAAAGACCATAAGAAGGGAGAACAGGGACCTTGAAGTTCCCAACTGCTGTTAAGCAAGCAAGCAAGCGCGCAGGTCACCTTTGTAACAGTCAGGATGCCTATGTCCTGGCCAGGCCTGCATCCAATCTTGTTTTTGTACAATCTTGTTTGTCCTCAGTAACCAAAACTATATTATCAACATATACTAGCAGAAAAGTTGTTTTCCTTCATTTGCAAGGAAAGTGGCACTAATAAGGAAAAGTTCCAGGGTGGCAACAGAAAGCAAAGTAAAGATGCTTTTGCAGTTCATCAAAACTATCCAGCAATATCAAGTTATAGGAAGCCTGGAGCTATTAACAGTAATCCTTCTAGTTGGTTAATTGGTTTGGCAACTTCCATGCACATGACGTGTAATGCTAACTATTTCCCCCAAGAGTTAAATGATAACTAATCAGAGGCAGCTACAGGAGATCTATGAGATTCAGGTGCAGGTCAGATGCCTTGTCAATCCCAGAAGGTATATAAGAGGACAACCCAGCCTGCCCAGGCCACAAAAGGCTTGCAAAGTTCAGTTATTGCAAAAGTTTTTCAGTGTTAATGTTATGCATTTTTTTAAAATCACCATGGTATTTAACAATAATATCTTGTGTCCTTTAGAGGAAAAATTGTGAATTGTAGAATTTTAAATACCCGTCATCATCCTTGGCTTTACTCAGTTTTGTTTATAACACTCTTCCATTTTCTTCTGGTTGTGAGGGTGGGGGATAGGAAGGGGCCTCACAAGTGGAGTAGCCTTGGGCCTCTCTTCATCTAAAATCCAGCCCTGTGTGCCAGGGTGGAGATGGGCAGGCTGCCTGACAAAAGAGGGCATTTGAGAGCCATATCGTGACAATGTGGGTATAGTATTAGGTGGCAGCTGCCTGTGTTTTATAGATGTCACTTGTGTTGATATCTGTTATCTGTCACGAAAGCCTGTTTATTCTTCCACACAGATTACGATTCCTGTCACCTCACCACGGCTCTGAGGTGGAGGTCTGTGGAGAACTTGGGAGACGTCCAGTCAGTGTGGCAGCTAAACCTTTCTTACCTCAGGCGCTTTCTCCTATATCTCTGTCGGGGTGGAAAGCTTTCCCGTCAGCCTTTTGAACCGAGTTTAAATTACGTTCAATGACATGAATTATATTGGGGCGACGGGACTGTTTTGGCGGGGGAGAGAGCCAAAACACCCTGTGAAGCTGGGGGAGAGTTGTTCATCTGAGGGGAGGATTGTGGGTCTCTGGAAACGGCACTACAGGGAGCAGAAAAGGGATGACATCTTTCGCGGTGCTACCTCTTTGGCGCCTCTGGAGAGACGCCATTGCTCGGCTGGATCCTGTTGTCTAAGAAGCGCCGCAGCTTTTGAGCGAGCCCGCCTTTCCCCGGTCTGGATTGGAGGAGCGGAGAAACGCCGTTTTCTGTTTGGGCGCTTTAATTTTGATTGGCAAGCGAAGGTAAGCAGCAGATGCCATTTCCTGTTCTGCTAAATACCTCTGTTTGCCTCTCGCTTCTATGTAGCAGCGATGGCCGAGTGGTTAAGGCGTTGGACTTGAAATCCAATGGGGTCTCCCCGCGCAGGTTCGAACCCTGCTCGCTGCGGAAGTCTGAGGGGTACTTTTTTATTATTTTCACATCCTATGCTTGTGTAAGGGAACTCGCAGCATTTACTAGCGATCATACCATAAATATCAAATTGAATGAAACATTCGAGTGCATCGTGCCAATTTAAACGTTGCCTCCTTTAAATGCCCACGGTCGGTGTGACAGCGTTCGATCTTTCATTTATTTATTTTTTTTAAAAAAAATTTTTTAAAGAAGTCATACTTTCACAAGACATTCTTTTGAATAACGAACTGAAGCAGCGACAAATAAATTTTATCCAGCCTGCCGCATCTCTATTTTGTCTTCCCGATGCAACAGTTAACAGAACTCGCAAATCGTAATTGCCGCTGTCCCATCATCCATGTAACGTGTCCCTGTTTCGCGCATCAAGTCACCCCGCTTGGAAGAAAGAAGGCAAAGCTTTGAGTTATCCGTTTGCTCGAGTGAAACAGAAATATCGCGTGCAAAGGAAGCACAACCAACTACCTTCCACGCACGCACAGAAGGCAAATAGTGAAGTCTAACATTTTCTGGGTTCACATTTTTTTACATTTTCACATTTAAAATTAAATTTTAAAATTATTATTTTTTTACATTTTCAGTTCACATCCTCAAGCATGCTCAGAGGCTGGAGCAACACATCCCGCCTCAAGATTCCTGGGAAATATAGTTTGCCAAGGGTGCTGGGAATGGTAGCTCTACGAAGTGCAAAACTAGAGTTTCCAGGGTCCTTTGGGAGAAGCAATGTGCTTTAAATGTACGGCGTTTAATGTAGTAGGCACTCCTTTTCAGACCTTCGTATACTGGCTGGAAGGGGTCGGGACTGCTCGCCCTGTCTCGGTTGCACAATCTTCCCGATTAGTCCTCCTATGTATGTACAGAGCCGGGCACGCACACTCGCACGTGCGTAACTTTCTCCGTGGCGTCTCGGGTACAAGTTGTACGCGCGCACATTCCGCATTCGCAGCCAATCAGCGCATAGACATCGTGGGCAGGGACTGCTGCCGTGACTTCGCTCGCCCTCCCTCCACCCATTGATTTTAAGGGTGGGAATTTGAAAGCCTGACAAAGGCTTTAGTTTTATGGACTTTGGCAAGAATCCCACCACACCCCCTCCACAAATTGTGCAACCGTCTCATGTTTCACGGGCACTTTGGTCTTTAGAATTGTTGTATTTGGATCTGTTCTATTTTGTGGGTAAATTGCCTTGAATGCTAATTACTAGAAAGGCACTGCAATAAATTAGAATAGAAATGAAAAAAATATATAGACCTGGTGGGAAATGTTCACAGTTTGTGTGTTTTGCTCCTAACCTTTTCCTTGAATCTTAGCCGCCCATTTTTTTAAAAAAAAAAATGCTATAAATTAAATGCAACATCTGTTTGATCTTAAACAGCACTTTTCATTTGCACCATGCAATTTTTCTTGGTGGCTGGTTTTTCTTACCCCACCCTTTCTCCAGATTGGAGCAGGGCTGTTGACAGGAGGGTACAGAGGCTACACAAGGATACTTTTTGTTTGTCAAAGTTGGCAAAATGCTTTTGTGTGTGTTTGTGTTGTTGAGGGCTGTGAATCGGCACAGAGTATTTGTTGCTTGTTGTTGTTGTATATTTGTATCTAGCTTTTCCTCCCAGGAGCTCAAGGCTGCATTCATTGGCCTCTCCTCCGTCTCTTTCAGAACAGCCCTGTGATATGGGGTAGATGTAGAGTTGGTAGTTCAAAGTTGTGAACCTGTAAATACTTGGAGTATTATTTTTTTTATTTTATTTTTTTGCTTGTTGATATTTATCAGGGTTGGCATTTTCTTTCTCTATTTTTTTGTCTTGGCCTTTCGCCATAAACATCAGAACTATGAAACATTGCAGTTAAAGCAAAGGGTGGGCTGCTTTACTGAATTTATTGTGTGTATTTATTTATTTATTTATTTAAACGTTTGAAATGATATTATATAGATATACAGTGGTACCTCGGGTTAAGTACTTAATTTGTTCCAGAGATCGATTCTTAACCTGAAACTGTTCTTAAGCTGAAGCACCACTTTAGCTAATGGGGCCTCCTGCTCCCGCCACGTCGCTGCTGCGTGATTTCTGTTCTCATCCTGAAGCAAAGTTCTTAACCTGAAGCACTATTTCTGGGTTAGTGGAGTCTGTAACCTGAAGCGCATGTAACCCGAGGTACTTGGTGATTCTCCCTGGAACTCAAGGTTATGTTTATTGTCTTTTCACTTTTTATCTTTTCAACAGCCCTGCGATGTGGGCTAGTCTAAGTTTAGATATGCAAGCAGCAGTTCCTGCCAATAGATTGCAAGGGGGAGCAGGTGAGAGATGCAGGGGGCCATAACCACATACATTTTACAGGGCCCAAGAAATTCTGTTGGCATCCCTGCTTGCCACCAGCACCACCTGTGCATCCATCAACAACACCAAGCCCTGAACAGTTCCTAAATTGTAGTTCGTACCTGAGCAAGTGGTACATTTGTATTGAGCATGAAAATTCTCTTTATTTGTCATGGCTAAGCAGTTGTTGATAGACAGTCACTGTTCCCTATGTACTTTTGCCTGTCATCGTGCTGGTGACATCCTCTTGACAGTGACAGAATTCTCCTTTGATATTTCCATGAAAATCCCAAACATTTCCTTCCCAGCTGACATGACAACTCTAAACCTAGTGCATTATGGCAACCTTCTCCTAAATTTTAGCTGGAAGCTTTGTAGAAAGTCAATGAAAAGGCTTAGAAAAAATATCGACCTCCTGTTTTCTGTTCAAACTGACATGTTAATAATCCTCTCAATGCAGTGACAAAGTTGAAATCATCTTCTGCCTCCGAGTTATTTTGCATCATAGAAAACTGGTATGCATTCCATATTTCCTCCCTCAGTTATACTGAACAATCCTAAGCATATTTGTTCAAAATTAAGTATCACTCAGTTTAATGGGGCTTACTCCCAAGCAAATGTAGGTGGGATTGCAGTTTTTAGGACACAATGTTATGCACACTTAATTGGAAGTGTGTCCCATTGAAATCAGTGGTACTTTCTTCCAAGTAGATATGCACAGGATCGGGTTGTATGACTGATTTGTTTTCGGGTTCCCCTGGCAACCAGCAATTAAGTACCCACATATTTGAACTACAAAAGTAATTAAAGTGGTGCTACTTTTCTTAGATAAATCAGTGGGACTTATTTCCTAATAAAAATAAGCCTGTTTCTTCCTCAAAAAGACTCCTGATCACAGCTGAATTTCATACAGTGAGTTGAAACACAATGGTCTGTGTCTCTTGATCCATGCCAAATGCCCTAAGTATAGGCCTGATGTGCATCAGGCACATGAAACTTTATTAAAATGTTAATATGTGGCTCAGTTGACTTCAGCAAATGCTCTTGAATTTAAACTGTCTCAGCCCCATTGTAGTCAATTTGACCAAACTGATTTAAACTAAGATGTTTGCTTTAACTACCGTACTTTGTGTAGTGGGATTATTAGATACTTATGTGTAGTGGGGACTTACCAGAAGATTTCCCCATCGCATCAAAAGTTTTTTGTTTACTAACCTTTCTATTAAGTGTTGTAACACTCAGACACTTAGGCACCGGGATTTGATGTCAGCACTCCATTCCAGACATCCACATCATAAAAGGCATGTGTTCTTAATTTTTGTTATTCGTCACAAACCTTTACAATAAGAGGAAACTACAAAGGGCTAAACCATCTTATTTAATAACTATAATACTTGACAGTTTCCAAAACATTCATTTTTCTGCATTCAATTTTCTGTCCCTAGCGTTTGACATCATTTTATTTAATGCAACAGGTCTGTCTTGTGAATTTATTCATCCTTTGTGCCTAGAGTGTAAATGGTGGTATCACATGTCGAAAAATGAGAAAGTGTAGGTCCAAGGACTAGCAAAGTACATTTTCTCTGAACACTGGTTCAAAATATAGACACATATATATCTGAGATAAACCCCAAATGATAAGCAAATGCATGCATTAAAAACCACACCGGCTGCTTCTCCTGGGATAAAATAGCTCCAGTGGCCATTTTCAACAAAGAAATAGCCAGGGAGAGGGATGCTTAACTCTTCTTTCACCCACTGCCTACAGCTGCCACCCACCATTCTCCACGTTCCTTCTTAGGGTTTCAGATGTGTACAGTATTGTTCTCTTTTGCAACACATACAGGGCAGGAAATCAGCTTCTGGGGAAGGGGAGAATGGTAGCAGAAAAGCAAAAAAGCAGGGGAATGGTTTCCATCTCCACCAGGACTGAAGCTAGTTTGAGAAACAACATCAAACATAAGTATTTTATAAGAAAGGACAGAATACATAATGCATTTACGATAAAGCTAGCATGGAATTGCAGTGAGTTCACAGTAAACTGAAGTGTGAACACAGCCGTGGTCCTTCACATTGCACTGAAGCCACCCTCCTCTTTCATAAAGTCGTCTTTTCACCCACCCTCTGAGCTAGGCCTCTGTCAGCACATAGGATTCCTTGAGCCCACTGAGGGGATCCAAGCCACCATTTGCAAAAGGTAGACAGCTGCAGAGCTAGCTGGGAAGTTGTAGGGAATGAACCAATAGGACAGACAGAAAACACACACACACACACACACACACACACAAAGGGCTGTTTGATACTGGAGCTTAGAGAGCGTTGGTGACACTGATAGGTCAAACAGATGCCGAGAAGCAATAACGCCAAGCGCTAGCGACTGATGCATATCACAACATCTGAACCTGAAAGTATACAAAGTATTTTATTGTGCGAGACAGTTTTATCACTTGCTTTGCAATTACATCAGCTTTATAACATTTCATGCGCTGCCAACCACACCAAACTGCCCTTGCCATTCATTTTTTATGAATTTGGAAGGAGGTGGCGACTGCCTTCAGGAAATTAAAACCCCTCAATTACCATATTCCTCATCAGTAGCACTTGCTACTATTGATGTGTATGGTGCTATTGTCCTGTTGCTCAGAATAAAAGGAAGCAATCTTTCTTGCTGCCTAGTCGTAGAAAGATAAGTATTTTAAATGACAAGCTATTTGCATTCCTGCTAACATTGCATGAAGATGTATTCTCAGCTGTGGGGGAGGTTATCCACTGAAAATTAGACTTTAGAGCTTTGCTATTATTTTAGTTCCAGATTCATATAACCTATTAATTTACCACAGGCCCTACAATGGATGAGCATCGCTCATCAAAATCCCTTTGTTTAATCACTACATAAATCCTTGGGATAACTATTAACGGAGGTATGTAGAGTCTGCGGACACAATTCTAGAAGCTGAAATATGTGGCCTAGAGAAATGGTCAAACTAATTATCCATTGAGCCCAGTGGCTCTCCAGAGTCTCAGGAAAATGTATAACTATCCTGTTTAACTGGAGATGCCAAAGATTGAATCAGGAATCTTCTACATTCAAACCATGTACTCTACTGCTAATAACAGTCCTTCTCTAGGAGTTCTACCATGTAATGTAATGTAGTTTTACCATGTAATGTATCTTATGCCTAAGAATGGCTTCCAATGCATTTCCCAGCTCAGTTTAAGGAGTTGTTTATTACCTATAAAATATTGTCACACACCACTCCAAATCTCCAAGCAGTGCAAGATTCCATGGGGTTCCAGGTACCTTATTCAGGATTCATGTTTCCATTTTGGAAATGAGGCACAGCAGAGACTGTGGTGTCTTTATGATATGTGGTTTATTTACACATATATACAACCTGAGCCTAGAATGGAGGGGTTCACAGGCTTGAAGAGTCTTGTTTCTCCCATAGCTGCTGCCCTGGATTCAAACAGAAATCAAGCATTGTGCTCTACCTCTGCCTTTTCCATCCTGCCATCTTTCCCTCATAGGGAACTCAAATCTGACTTTGTCCTATCTAAGAGCTAGAGAAGGGGAACCAACTCATATACCATTGGCACAGAGCCCCCGCTCCTTACTTTCTTAATATCACCTTTCCCTTGTTTTCTTAATGGCTCGTCATCCCAGGCAATTACCTCATCAGGAAACTAGCCTGGCTTGTATTTCAACCCTTGCTGAATCCAGGAGTTCAGGACACTTGATTAAATTCAAGCACTTACTAGATCCAGGAATGTAGGGGGCTGGCACCCCGAGCTCATAACAGTATGGTCTGGGACTGGGTTATTTCACTGAACAAATCTTCCTGTATGACTTTATTTGCCCACTGTCATCCAAGTTGGTGACTATTACCACATCTTGTGATAGGCAATTTCTTTTGTCTGTTCTGAATCTTCCAACAAGCAGCTTCACTGGATGGCTGTGGGTTTTAGTATTATCAGAGGAGGGCGAGAGAAAGAGAACCCTCTTTATTCACTTTTTCCATCATGCCCAATTTTATACACCTCTATCATGCCCCACCCTTGCACACCATTTTTCTAAGATAAAAAGTTCCAACCTTTCATAACAGAGGAGTTGCTCCATTCCCTTGATCCAAGCTAAAGTGAATCACCCAGGCAGAGGCTGATTTGGTTTCCAGAGATACTAGAAAAAATGATTTCTATAGCTGCTCAAACAAATAAATCTAAAATATCCTCAAAACTTGGAAAATGCTCCCTGACTATATGATTTTTTTTTGTGGAATTGTCTGCTTTCCCACAGTACTTCTCTGTCTTGTGATTTACTCAAATGGTTAAACAAAGAGAAGGGGGAAAATAAAACAAAAAGGAATAGGCAACTTTTATACTCAACTTCAAAATAATTTATTAATATAAAGGCAACAGAACATACAAGAAAAGAAACAGATCAGAGTACACATCACCTTTTGTGTTCGATGCAAGATGTCAATACAGTTTTAATAATATACAATAGGCTATGGTTCAGGCACACTAAACCATTTCAAGCTGAAATTTTAAATGACTGACAATGGGCCAGTGCCACGCTAAACTCACGTATACAAATAGCTTTGCTTTCTGCATCCCTAAAGATTGGTACCAGGCACAGGTCTTTCTTTTTAAAAGGAAGGGTCTGATGCTTACAGCTTCAAATAAGTGCTTAAAATGTTGAAGTTGTGTCTGGTAGAAATTCCCAAAGCGGAGCTTCTGGTGCAAGGAAGGGAAATATTCAGTGCCCACGTGCCTGCACTGCTGGTTGAACGATTTCAGTGAACATTGTAGAGAGGAAGGAGAGCACAGAAAACTATATTACAGGCACCCCCAAACTCAGCCCTCCAGATGTTTGGGACTACAATTCCCATCATCCCTGACAACTGGTCCTGTTAGCTAGGGAGTTGTAGTCCCAAAACATCTGGAGGTCTGAGTTTGGGGATGCCTGCTATACTACATGTGAGTCCACGGAAGAGCAAGAACAAAACATCTGAGAAATAACATATAGTTGCATATAAGACAGATCAGTCTTCAACTGTTAACTATGAGTTACAATTATGTTATAATAATATTATTACTTATTTATATACTGTAGTGCTATCAATGTACTGTACATGATGTTTACAGAGTATTACAAGCAAAACAGGAAGGAAGGAAGGAAGAAAAAGGCAGGTAACAGCCACAACAAACATCCGTTCTAAATTTTGGCAATGAGGAAGCAAATGAGGGAAAGGAAAATATGTGTTACATTGGAGATCCCAACATTGTGTGTGTGTGTGTGTGTGTGTGTGTGTGTGTGTGTGTGTGAGAGAGAGAGAGAGAGAGAGAGAGAGAAAGAAAGAAAGAAAGAAAGAAAGAAAGAAAGAAAGAAAGAAAGAAGTGATAGGGTGAAAATATTAGAACCCTTCCCGATGCACCATAGCAAACATTGGGGGTGGGGGGTCTTGAAACTACTTTTATAAAAAGAAAATTTTAAGATAGCTCTGTCGGTAGAGTATGAGACTCTTAATCTCAGGATTGTGGGTTTGAGCATGAAGATTTATGCCCACACCGGGCATAAAGATTCCTGCATTGCAAAGGGTTGGACTAGATGACCCTTGAGCTCCCTTGCAACTCTACAATTCTATTATTCTATGTTAGGTTATCCAAATTAACATGTAGTTTGTCCCTCAGACAATAGGACAACAAGAACTAAATATGAGTAGATGCTGTTTTTTATGTGGGGGATAAAGACTCAAAGGGTTATATCCCAGGAAAGGTGGGTTTTGAAATGATACTGAGTGGTAGCATGAGAAAGTTAATCGGGAGACAGAGGGAACCAGGTATCAGTGGCTGGTGGCAAGAGAAAATAGGAAGAATACAGGATACCTTTGGTTGGCTGAGTGTGGTAGAGTTAAAGGGCTAAAGGCTGTTTGAAGGAATATAGCAGGAAATAAGGGCAGAAAGATATAAGGGATCAAGGATGTTGAATAACATGTGCTTTTCCCAACTGTTCAATAATGATAGGAAACAACTCACATATACATTAAGTATGAATGGAAAAAGCGGTTAACTGCATTCACATATTACTTAAGCTAATAGGAAAGTACCTGCCAACATTAAAAAAAAAACAAGCAAACTATACATGGTATTTTGCATGGGAAATTGTGGCATCAATAGTACAAAACTACCTAGTTAAATAATATTCAAAGACACTCCTTTATGAACATATGCAAAATACTGAAATGGTGAACACGGTGTTCAACATATATTTGGTCTTCTGCATGGTATTTGGTCTTCTGCTTCATATTTCATAGTTTCTAAACTTCCGCAAGAGTTCAGATGGGGTGTCACCAGACCAACGAAAGCGCAAATGCCAACAATTTGGATCGGAAAATCCTGTAAGGGGTGGGTAAAATTGAGTGTGAGAGAGAGAAGAATCAGCTAGTAGAGAGGAAATGGTACTTTGGGTTTATAAAGTAAAACTCCTTTAATACAAAAACCACCAACTCCTTGCTTATTCATTCATTTGGGAAAGGCCAAAAACTGTAGATGAAGCTTAGGTAACTTGGTGGAGGGGGAGCATTCAAGCTGTGCACACAACTAAACCTAGTCCTGGGTTGGCTCAGTACTATGCACACACACAATAATAATAAGAAACCAGCATCACAATGTATCCCAAAGGAAACCTGCATGGTAAAGCCACTTTGAGGTTTAAGGAGCGAAGCTTGCCAAATTGTTGGGTTTCTTTTTTCATACATATATTTTGGGCCTGTAAATTAGCAGCACTGGCTCCCACTCTCCCTAGAATTAGTATCCCCAATCTTTATGGTACTTTGTCTCTCCCACCAGCTGTCCTTCAGAGATAAAGGTTCGAGGAAGTTTCCTGCCCTTCCTATTCTGCACTAGTTCATCCATGCATGCACATCACTTGATTTTTCAGCATTTGTTACTGTACTGTTAACAAAAGCTACTCTGCTCTTCTTCAAAATCATTTGAAAATTCCATCTGAATGTGTGGCCTGCTACAGTGTTTAAGATGGTAGGGAAGCTCCATCTGCGACATTTGACCTGCAATCTCACATTCACACACCATGTTAGCACTGGATCCTGCAGTCCTCAAGGGACACTCATGCACATGTGAACTAGCCCCAGCTGAAACATGAGAAGTATGAAGTACAGCACTCAGAAAGATATGTGCAGCATAATGCCCTATATGGACTACACCATCTGAACACCCTACAATTTATTGGGTGTGCTATGTAGGAGATTCAGATGAGCTGTGCACAGGTGCCATGCAGCTTGCAGGGATCAGGTACACCAAAAAGCATACCTGATATTCATGCAAACCCACATGAGGACAAACCCCACCCCTGAGAATAAAAGAAGGCTGCATATTTCACTTATCTGGTGCCAGCCCCAATTATCTGGATTTTTTTCTGTGTCTAGCACTGGTACCGCAAACTATTTACCTGGGGAATCGGGGCTCTTTGGTGACAGCAGCTTCCCATTAGTGGGGTCAAAGTCTTCTAGCCCCTTTTGCTCATCCAACAGTTCATGATTGTTGTTTTCAGATTTCTGGGGAAAATTGTCAGCCATCTTATCATTAAGATTTAAATCGGGAGCTTCCAGCATTGGCTCTTTTTTACCTCTGACAGCCCAGTGCATTGACTAGACAAAAAACAAACAAATCAGTGGCATTTGTGAGTTGTAACGCAGATACACATGCTTGCTCAAGGATGAATGGTATCCTCACTGATTCCCATTCCCCTTGCTGAACAATACTAGCTAGCAGAGAACTTCCCCACCCACAGAATGGCCTCTTTTTTTCTATTCCCCAAGAATTACAGATGCATAAACAAAAACTAACAGTTTTGACTGAGTTGCTCAGAGCCTCCCACTGCTGGAACGGGATGGTAATCTTGCTTCTCCGCCAGTAATCATAGCGAGATCGGCTCTCTTCATTGGTGAGGATTTCTTTAGCTTGCTGTAGCTTCTGAAAATTCTCCACTACAAATCAGAGACAGAAGAAAGTATTATGAAAATTTCACTGAAATGTATGTGTTGCTTTTTCTGTTTTTAATTATTTTATGTGTAAGTGACCTTCAGTCAGTGATTTAGAAGGCAATAAATAAAATAACTGCAATAATAATAACAATAATCCTTTGTTGGATATCACTCAGTGTGAAAGATATATCCACTGTCAATATTTTGCAGAAGGGATTCAAGTGCATTATAAAAATGTAGGTTTGTACTGTACAGTTAAAAATTATTAAAGCATGCTGTGTCCTTAGCATGACAAATTCACTTATTCTTTTTTTAAAAAAATCAGACATTGCAGTTTGGGAAGTGACAGGAGACATATATTGAAAGGTGTGGAATGATTATAGGAAAGCGTTCAAACACCCCAAAAGCAAGCAAATCAGAACAAATGCTCAGTAAATATAGTCTAACCCTCCACAAAAGCATTGCACAAGCAAATCAGGATGAATACCCAATAAATAGGTCACCTGGAGGAGCCCTTAGTTTGATTTTGAAGATTTCAAATGCAATCAAGATGACTAAAAAAGAATTAGTCATCAAAGGCAACCAGGTATATACAAGTGAAACAGAACAGATAGTTCGAAGAGCATCATGGGAGCAGTGATATGCACATATTAGGTCTACTACAAAACAAAAACTTCCCGATCGTATTAGGGTGATCTCATTTTTTCCACTGGATATAAAAGTTTCCATACTATAATAGAAACACAAGTCTGCATCCTTAGTAACCATCTGTAAAGGTTATGGAGATTTATATTTTATCTATGAGTCACCTTTCTATTATATGATCGTTATTATTATATTCATTTATGCCAGTTTACTATACTAGATAGATCTTTTGAAAGGCACTGAATTAAAATGCTAACAGGGACTGGCAAACACAAACAAAACGTCATACAGTTTAGTTTTCCAGTTATGTTTCTCCCCCACCCCTGATTGGCAAGCTGATAATTCTTCTACAGGAAGCAATTTAGATAAAAGGGACAAGGCAGTTAGTATTTTAACATCTAGTCATGACGTAAATCATATGAAAAATAAATATACATTCACTAGACCCATAAACATGATTTTTTTTGTATGTGGAAAACCTACTACTCATCATTCTTATTTGCATAATATACAATTTTGTCATTTGCCCCCTGATTTTTTAACTACACATTACATGGAAATGTGTGTTAGCAGTGACCCAACACCATTTTAGAAAGCAAAAATAGCTTTGGTAAGAGATTTTGAGTGATTAAGTGGGAAGGCAGGTACTCTACCTTATTTTTACTCCGAAATGTCCCTTCTGGCAACATTTCCTCCATGAGGTTCAAAATATGTTTCACTTGGGGACAGTTTGGTGTGGATAAACAGTGGGCATGAAAGGGGTTAACCACATTTAACAAACACAATTCCATTACCCCGTTTCCACATCTTAGTTATTCCCAAATTGTTACTCTGCACAGGTCCAAAAACAATGTAGTGCCAAATATAATTTTAATATTTAAAACAAAGGGTTATATCCAACTAAGTCCTAGTGAGCTTAGACCCCTTGGAATTAATGAATCTAAATGAGTCACATCTACAACTTCATAGTGGGTCCACTATGTGTAGGATTAACACTGGATAAATCCCAAAATGTGTAAAAAATTATTGAAATGCAAATAAATCAATACAATATTAAACACCCTGAGTTTGCATAGTCTCTTATGACTATTGCTTGTTCAAAAAATAAGTGCACAAGTTAACAGAGTTGCAACTTCATAAAGCCCCATCTGTTTGCTTAATGCTTTTCTTTAGCTGTAGATCATTTGGAGAAAGAAAGCTGGACCATAATTTGTTTCAAAAAAGGGAAGTGAAGCATTTGATTTTGTAAGCCACCCTATTAAACCTACGTTGCCAAACAACTGCACTAAAGAACAGAGTAGCTATGATTTTCCTGTTTGTATAAGCATTAGGGCAATATAGTTCAACTTGCTGCTGAAAAGGAAGTGTGCCACACAAATAAAAATAAAACAAAGTGTGCTGCATATATATAAATAGGGCAAAGTATTAGGCAGGAAATTGAGGATACTTGTGCCTTCTTCTATCGTAGCCAGTGCCAGCAAGTGACAAGGCTGTGCATTTACTAGGGCCCAGATACTTGTAGAGCCTGAGCTTGAACTTCCACAGCAGGCTGACCAGTCTCAAGTTTCACAAGATGGCAGGAAAGGGAGCATGTTTTGGAATTTTTGATTTGCACCCCACTCCTTTGTCAGGGTTAGGGTTAGGGGGTGCTTGGCCAACGGCTCTCAAAATCCTGAATCCACTGTTCTGTGTAACGTCACCTGTTTCATTTTGAGAGAGAAAAGGAAAAACCACATACCAGCTTGAGGGTTTCCAGGATGCTTGTCAGGATGACATTCGAGGGCTCGAACCTTAAATTCTGAAAGAATTTGTTCAACCTAGACAAACAATTGAAGAATGGATGGAACTTGTTTTCTTACGAAAAATATGCCTATGGAAGCTTCATATATGACTTGTTTCTTACACAAGTATGTGTGTGGCACCATGTGTAAAACTCATGGATTTGTATTATCCATTTCACTGAATGTAAGATTTACTAAACTGGCAATTGGTATTCACAGTGAAACAGCCACTTACACCATCTTTACCTGATACAGGCAGCAGTACATATGGGAATATATTTATTTTCCCTTACAAATACCTGTGTCAAGCAACTCTTCTTTTGCTATAGGTTGGCACTAGAGCCTCAGTACCCAGCAAAATAGTCTATGCATGTGTTCATGCACCATTTATTCCACAGAAGATCCATGGAAGTCAAGGTCAGATTTCCTTGGAAATAGTCTCCACCAATCTCGGGATATACGGGAGCAGTCCACTATATGTGTAAATATGGTAAATTAATCCCAAAGTTGCTTGAGTGCAAAACATTTTCCATATATCTAGATTTCTTTAATTCTAAAACATACATAGGTTCTGTTGAAAATGGCAGACTCACACAATACCATGGCTGTCAGCAATCTCTTGTGTCTACGGCTCATGGTTTGTAATGTGAAACATCTCTGTCTCCCTAACATAAATCACTTTTGTGCAGTGGATCAGCTTTCAAAGCCAGCAGACAGCTTTTTCATAAAATGTTATTTCTGTTTACTTCACTTAGGATGCTACCCACTTGTTGTGGTTCAAAATGACTATCCCACTGACACAGCTTTTCATTACAAAAATCAACCATGCTGACTTTTCACACAGGCAAAATCTAGTGCCCATTGCTGGAAGCCATCTCAGCAAACCTTTAGCGGGTGGGCAGAAGGCAGATCTGGATCTACTGATAGATCTCTTGGTGGTTTGCAGATCAGAAAGGATTTGCAACTCCCAACTTGTTTAACAATAGCAGCAAGAAAATTATCTCCCCTCTTCCTTCTTCAACTACTGAGGTGAAGAAAGTTTGTGGTAACAGAGTGGATTTTTGCCTGAAACAGTTCCATTCCTCTCTGGTACTCAAAGCAAATTTCTGGGCTCAGCATTCTTTTAGTCTGTGCTTTTTTCACCTCACTTTGCTTGGTGGATCTCTTAAGTTCTAGTAAAATTCAAGTGAAATCCACAAGCCCAAAATGTGCACACTCACGGTAAGTTTTTATTTACTGTGAGAAGGGATATTATCTTTTCAAAGTCAGCAAGGATTACGTCAACATAGATCTTTTTAAACAGAACAACTGTAACTACATTCTGTGCCACTGTAACCTCAAACATAATCTACTGAGGCTTTGGATATTAACTGGGCTATATAAGTTAACACAGGACAACTAGAGAATGCAGAGAATTCCTTAGGTGTATACCAATTAAAAGGTTTTACTTTTGAACAAATATGTTTAATATTGTGCCATGAATAGCTTTCTGGAAGCCTCCAATAATTACTTTCAGAACTGCTTCGTATTTACATTACACAATTGTAATGAAAAAATTCAAACTATTCTATTGAAACAAAGCTGTGTGAACAGTTAATTGTGTTCAACAGCTTAATGTTGCATAGGTAAAAAAAAAACTGAACTGGGGGAGAAAAACAGATCAACTGCTAAAAATATGTACAGAAAACATAGTGAAATTATGGAAGAACAGAAACAGCACATATACACCAAATCAAACCGATTGACAAAGAAATAACATTTTTTAAAAAAATTGTAATGAACTAAGGAGGGAGATAGTAAAATCATAATTAACTAGTCTTACTGTAGACAATTCATCACAGCCTAGCAAGCTGTAAAAATCTTCCATGTCCTCCAGTCTGCAGTTCAAAATTGCATCCATCTGCTTCAATCTGGCAATCTGGCACTTTCCCACCTTCTGAAAAGAGAGACACAAAAAGCTTAAAGGCGTCTTTTAACCAGTTCAAAGCTATTTAAAGTGATTAGAGAAAAACCGATAGGTGCAGTAATGCTGAAGCTTCTCTACAGATGGTTTTATACACGGAGATGTCACCCGAGACTCTGTAAGCACACCCTCGAATGAGCCTGCTCTTATTGGTGGAAGCAAATTCTGATCACAGTTTACAATTGCAAAGCTCTCTGGGATTTGTAGTTTACAGAGTGTGGGGGGGGATTCTAGCATTTTTGGTTTGTAAAGAGCTTAGCTTTTTAATGGTTGTTTTGAAACAGTTAAAATTGCTTTTAGTTTAATATTTTGGCCACGGGTATGTGCTTAATTTGGGGGCTGTTGTTTTATATTGTTTTGCTGCTGATTTGTTAGCCACCTTGAGTTTCTTTGGAAAACTAGGCATGATAGGAATTTTTAAAATAAATAAAGAGGGAAATTTCAGAGCATATATATATATATATATATATATATTGCCATAGTCTTAGTTTTGGAAATTAACAGCTTTGATATAAACTGTAATTCCTGATTCAATTTGATTTGATAAGGCATTGTTGCGATTCGTTCACATTTATTTGTTTCAATAATTAATATAACAGTTATTTAATGGAGCTACAAAGTATGTTCCTTCTCACTTGTGAGAATAAGAAAATCAAATCCAGACAATTTAGAACTATATATTTAAAAAGCATTTATAAAGGGCACATAATGCAATTTAAAAGATGATGCAACAAATAACAACGAGGAATAATTAGCAACATCTAAATGGATTCTTGCCATTAGTTTGCCTATGTAGTTGCAAAACACTGTGTACAAGTCTGTTTGCCCAATCTTTCTACAACTGAGAGTACTAGCATGACGTGCAGGATGATGAAATCTAATATTTGAAGTTCTAACAGATGTGGGTATTATGTTTTCCCCAGCTTCATTAATTTTTTTAAAAAATATTTGTGCACTGAACCCTATATACAGAAAAACAGTATACAGGTGTCTCATACTGGTCACCAGCTATAGTGTGGATCATCAAAGAAGCAGAACAGGATGGAGTCCCTACCATTCAAAAGCACCACATTTACAACAGAGGAAACCCTTCAAATTCTTGAAAAGGACGAAGTTGCAGTTCTTCCCACAGGGCATAACCAACCTATGCAATTTGCTACCACAAGGTATTGCTACCAGTTTGGATGGCTTTAAAACTGGATTAGACAAACTGATGGAAGATATAGCTACTCATCATGATGGCTGTGTGCTGCCTCCAGTATCAGGGAAATAATGTCTATGAATACTAGGAAGAGCTTTTGTGCTCATATCCTGCTGGAGAGGGGGTTGTGCTCCATAGGGATCTGTTTGGTCTCTGTGGGAACAGAATACTGCTTCCCACTTCTTTTCCAGAGGACTAGATGGCACTAAGGTTCCTCTCCAGCCTTTTCATTCCATGGCCCCCAAAGAGTCCCATTGAAACAGTTATTAACTCTCTGTTTTCTTTTCAAAGTTTTTAAAAATATGTTAATGAATACTATTTATTGAGGATCTTAGCTGCCTTGCGCAGTGCGATCCTTCACATATTTACTAGGAGTAAGGTGCACGTCCCCCAGTAAGAATACCATCTGAACTATGCATGTTTATTTCAAAGTCTCATTGCATTCAGTGGAGCTCACTCTTACGCAAGTATGTTCAGGATTGCAATATTAGTCACTGAACCATTGTAACACTTGCACATTTCAGTCATAAGAAAAAGAAACATAGTTTTGCTCTTTATAAAAAGTGCATGCAATATTGAAACAATTGGTATTCCTGTGAAAAGAATCACAGCATAATTGTTTACATTGTGCCTAGAAATGATTTAGCTTATTTGAATGTTAGCCTTCAAGATTGGAAACAAAAAGAAGAAGACAAAAAAAAACCCCAAAACCAACACCTTTGTCTGAATCCAATTCCAAACTAAACAAGAAGAAAAGGGAGGGGAGAGAATGAGGTATCTAAGCATGGGGATGGGTGAATAGGTAGAAATTGAGAAGCAAGTTACAGAGCAATGTTAACTACAGAAAGTAATGCAAGTTACACCAATTTAGGTTACTAGTGGCAAATTCTGTTCAGGGTGAATTCAGAGGAATTTGCCTTATGACACCCTTTGTGACAGGTTTTTATCCTGTCATTTTCCTGCCATACTCCCAGAACATCCCTTTTGGGGAACTTGCACTCTACATTGGCTGTGCTGGGGTGAAGTACTTGCGCCAGCATATAACCAGCTCAGCCATGGCTGAGCCAAGAGACCCCCAGGCCCACCAAATCCAAACTCTCTTACCCTGACGGATCTTGCGTTAGAATTATGCTGGAATTCTGCTTATTTAGGAAAGAACAAAAATACAACATCTGCATTGAAGAGTATGTTGAGAGATGTCTGTGTAATATATTAAGGTGACAGATATCTATTTACTGAGGTCCTGCTATGGTTATTTATATACCAAATTCAGGAACAAATCAAGTGAAAAACAGCTGGCACAGAAATACCCTAAGGCAATTTTAGTGGGTGTATGAGTCCTTTGGAAAGCACCCAGTGTGACTATAGCTATACCATAATCTTTATGAAACCATTTTTAAAAAACAAACCTGAAAAACAGGTAAATGATGCATTGAAATGAATTGCTATGTCCACAAGTATGGAAAATGTGTTTACAATACCAGTAAATATGTCAGGCTCTTAACCTGAATTGACTTGTGGATGTTTTCAACTTGAGGGTGCTTTCCTTTGTCTCCTTTACAAATTTAACCTGAAAATTATGTTTAAGAGTGCAAAAAAAAGAGGTTAACTTCTACTGCTCTCTGTCTTGATTACAGATTTATATTTATAGAGATGGCAAAACAGGAGCTATGAACCTTACTTAAAAAGCAAAAAGAAACCCAGAACAGCATGAAAAATCACTTGCATTCCTAAACACGTTCCTTCTGAAGCCTGCCCCAATTTATTTGGCGTCGTGTATATCTGTAGATGACTCGCACAGGATGCTGAATTAGTTACCTACCTATTTTTATCTGCTTTTATGTATAGCGTTGTGGCGCTTAAACTTCGCAGCTTTGCTTTACATTTGCATGAAATGTAAAGCTTTAAAGTATTTAAAACAGGTAAGCATTTCAGTGGGAGCGTTTCCAAGCTACAAGCTGATGCTTATTTTAATGAGTGCATTATTAAATCCCACCTTTAACTGCTTTAATGTGTGTAGTATCTCATCCTGCCGAAGGCGGCGGCCTTCTGCTGCCTCTTAAGGCTCCTCCCCTCACGACCCCTTTTCAGAGCTTGCTGCGGCTCCCGGCCCCCTAGAGCCGTTTCCCTTGCAGAACCCGGGAGCTGCTCGCCCATCCCGCCTTCGCTGCTCCTTCAACGAGTTGCTGCGTCAGCGCCTTTCCTCTTTCCTCCCTCAGTTCTTTTGTTTATTCTCCTTTCGCTTTTATTCATTTTTTTGGCGGGGGGGGGGGGAGAGGGAACACACCAAACACTACAAAAGCATATAACGATCTTCTCCCTATCCATATTCACTCAGAAATAAATCCCACTGAATTCAAAGGGATTCCTCCCCCCCCACCCTGCACTCCATAAACTACGTTAGAATACAAAGGAATTCGTTGCGGTATTTTTAGCTTCAAGTTTTATTATAAAAGAGTCGACAAAATATAGGTGAATTATTCTTTTTTTAATATATAAAGGTTGGCACGTCAGAAAAATTGTGGGGGGGGGGCGTCACGTGACTGCGGACCCCGCAACTTAGCCGCCTCGTCATTTCACCCCCGCCCGCGCGCGCTCGGCGTCACGTGATCCAGTTTGTTGTTGTTGCGGCCCTACGCTGGGCGGCTGCCCGCGTGGGCGTCGACGGGGTCACGTGACGTGTTTAAATCTCTCTCTGTGTGTGTGTGTGAGAGAGAGAGGTGCGGGAGGGGGAGGGGGCTGTCTTTCCCGTCTACGGGGAAAGGTGGGGGGTGAGAGCGAGCGGGCGGAGAGAGAGAGGGAGGGAGTAGTTGCTCCTTCTCCAAGATGGCGGACGCGGAGACGCCGCTCCTACAGTGCCGGAGCGGCGGCCGCGGCAGCAACGGCGGTGGCAGCGGCGTTGTGTCAGGCGCCTCGGAGAGCCCGGAGCCAGCTGTGAAGCGTCAACGCCGGGGCTCTACTGACAGCGCCGGCCGGGCCTGTTCGGCCGCGAAGGAAGCCGGCGGAGAGGCGGAGGCGCCTCTTTACATAGGAAGCGCCGCCGCCGAGGAGGCCCTGGCGGAGGAGGAAGAGGTCGCTGCTGCTGCTTCCTCTGGCGACAGCGAGCTGGGAGAGGCCTCGGCAGCGGTGGGAGAAAGAGGAGGAGAGGAAGGCTGGAGCTGCGCTGGGCTGAGGCGGTGGGGCCTGGCCCGAGAAGAGCCGCCGCCGCCGCCGCCGCCGCCGCCGCCACTACCACTACTGCCGCAGTTGTCGCCGCCGCCGCCGCTGCCGAGGTGGTGGCCGAGCCAAGGGGAGGGAGCAGAGGCGGCGCCCGCCGGAGACGCAGCGGAGGCGGCCATTGGCTGCGGGGCGGCGCAGTGTTCGAACGGCGCTGCGGAAGCGGCCGCGCGCCCAGGTGAGGAGCCGCTCCAGAGGCGGAGGGGGCGGCAGGTGGGCGCAGGGCAGCGATCGGGTCACGGAGGAGGAGCAGCATCAGCACCGCTCGGCCTGCTCTTTAGCGGCCCGGGAGGGAGGGAGGGAGAGACAGACCCGAGACCACCGGCATCCCCTTCTAACCCCAGCTCAATGGGATTCGCGTTGTCGGGGCTGGGGGAAGTCAAGGCACCGCTTAGTCCTTCTCCCTCCCGCGATCTTCAAGAGCCGAAGGCCTTGGGAAAGCCTCCTAAACACAGTCTTAATGTTTGCAGTAATCTGTGGCTCCTCCTATCCACTTGTCACCGCGGGAGCGGGTGGGCTGGGGGAAGAGAGCTGGGAGAAGGCGACTAAACGTGCAGCCTGGTCCTATACAAGTTTGCTCTAACTGCATATAACTTGCAGCCTTGAACAGCAGCCTGTGCCTGGGAGGATAAAGTTGGTGGAAGCCAGTTTCACTTGGGCTGACGGTTTCCTTAGTAGCAAAAAGCTAGTAATCCCATGCAGAATACAGGGATCTTGGGCAAGCTAGGTTTTTCTGACTTCTATGGCAAGTGCATCATGTGGAGGCGGAGCACCCTCTTCTATGCAACTCTTGAAGATACAGAAGTTAAAGCAAATCTTACACATATATTATTTCGATGGTACCTAAAGCTTACATAAATGAGTATGAATGATGTAAACATGATTAAATCCCAGTTTAAAAAGAATCTTGTTACTTCTTGTAGGTGAAGTACAGCACAACTTGTTCTAAATGTGATGGCACTACTTTTATCTGATAATGGTTTTTCTCTGTTTAATGTCTTTCAGACAATATGTTTTTTAATGATGAAATAATTGCAAACGGCTTCCATTCCTGTGAGAGTGATGAAGATGATAGAGCCTCTCATGCAAGCTCCAGTGATTGGACTCCAAGGCCACGTATAGGTAGATATTTAGAATTCAATATAGGGGTTCCAATTAAATATCTTGTAAGATTACATCTTCATTCTTGCTTTTATTTTCTTGGGCAAGTCATATCTTTATATTTGTGACACTGTTGTCTTTCCTTCATGTAAGTCTGAACTCTGAGTGGTTTGTTGAGGTGCCTGTATATTTTGCTGCTTATCTTGGCATGAGTAGGGGTTGCACCTTGGAAGAATAGCTGAGTGGCAAATTGCCCCTGCTTTTATCCTTCCATATTACCACCTCTACACTGCGCAGAACTATGGAGTGCTCTATCTCTTTCTTCAGCTCTAAATCCGGAATTGGCAATTGAGGGTAATCTGAGGTGCAAGCCTGAGCAGTGTGTATGGAGGTCCTGGGCTGCCCAGACAACAAGACGCTCTCTCACACTTGCTCATGTGTTCCAAAGAAAAGGAAAGCAATACATTTGGCACCAGCTTGGTGGCAGGAGTTGCAGGAAGGAGGCATACAAGACACCATCCAAGTGCCTTAGGGACTCCACTCCTAATTTTTGCAGGGTTTACTCCCATGCCTTTTCTTCTCCCAAAGATGTCCTGCAAGGCAGCAGGTACAGATTGTTCCTCAGGGTTTACTCCCAAAGCCTTTTCACATTACATGTAGTTCTGTGATTTTTCCCCACCAATTTTTTTCCTTTGTTTTATGCAGCAACTGAGGTTGCAATCTGAATTGGGGATTAATTCTGCCCTACTACTTGAATTGCTTTATTACTGAAAATAATCTCCTTAGCTGCTTTTACCCCACAAAGGAAAAAAGATATGGGAACCAATTATCCTATTCATGGGATTAATACAAAAATGCTGTGGTTATTTGCTGCTCACAGGATGCCTCACCCATGATGCCAATGCATGCCCTTTTGTGTGCAGTACATTACACATTTTTCAGATTGGTATGCTACTTGCTCTGTTGAAAATGTGATAAACAAAAAATGTTGCAGAATTTTCTCCATCAGTTGAATATTCTGCATCAGCCAGATGACAATTGCTTTATTTTCTATTGCAGGCCCATACACTTTTGTCCAACAACATCTCATGCTAGGCACAGATCCACGTGCAATTCTGAAAGACTTGTTGCCAGAAACTATTCCGCCTCCTGAACTTGATGACATGACATTATGGCAAATTGTTATTAATATCCTGTCAGAACCACCTAAAAGAAAAAAGAGAAAAGATATCAATACAATAGAGGATGCTGTGAAACTACTACAAGAGTGCAAAAAAATAATTGTCTTAACAGGAGCTGGGGTATGTATCTAATGTTGAATGGAATAAGTAGAACATTATTTGAGATTTTAATTATTCTGATGCAAGTATGTGGATCATGTGAATGGATTGCTCTCTGCTGTGCTACAGTAATGCTAGAGTTGCTCCTGGGCAGATGTTTTTCTATATCCAACGCAAGCAAGGGATGGTTGTCCATATCACAAAGCTCACAGTTCTTAAGAAAATATTTATATCCCATGTGCCCAAATATGCTGAAGGAAAGATACCTGTGTGCCCTAGTGGAATGTGAATGTTGAAGCAAATGCAATGATTTTAAGACCTTTCTTCACGGGCAACAATTCTGTACTGCGGCCCAGATTAAACTAGTTGCACTTGTGGGAGCCAGTGCAACAAGTGCCATTCATGTCCTCCCCCCCCCATCAGGTTTGGAGGGGTGGGAGAACTGCTAGAACAGTGTGCGTTGGGGGGGGGTAGAGCATTCATCCAAACAAGCAGACAGAGTCTCATTGTGCATCCTGCAGAGCACCTGAGCAAAGGGATGAGCAACGAACTTCTATCACTAGCACGAAGGAACATTTAATTTCCTTGCTCTGATACTGTAAGCACTGACCTTTCATTGAGGCACTAGCAGCTACCCTTGTTTCAGTAGTTCAAGTATATGCAAGTGAATCTTCAAAGGTTGGTAGAAAGGCTAAGAAAAGTAACTGATTTCTGGTAACCCACTACTGTTGGCCAGCCTCCAGGAGACTGAGGCAGCAGTGTATTTTCCAAACCATTGTAGAAATCATAGAGTTGGACAGGACTAGTAAAGCATTTGACAGAGTTTTAGGAAGTAAGTGGTAGAACTTGGCAGCGATGCTCATTTGCATCATATACAATGACTTTAGTTGGAGTGCAAGCAGAAGCTTGTTCTGCAGCAACTAATGTCCTGAATAGAATCACACTACCTACTTTCATTTGTCTGGAACCAAGATGATACCTGTTAAGAAAAGTCATATTTGATTTTGAAGTGACTGAACTGAAACGTTAATTAATGCTGCAGTTCTCTAGCCTGTATGCATATTGCGTTGGATTCTCATAAGTAGTTTTGCTATAGTTGTAAGTGGAATTTCCTAATCTGCAGTTTTTTTAGGTATCTGAATAATGGATAGTTCTAAAAAAAAGTAATATTTTGTTTGCCAAAAGAAAATAAGCAAACAGTTGGGGGGTGACTATTTTTAGTTAATTATTTAGTTAGTTATTAAAAGCATTTCTAAACTGCTCACTGTTTTAAAAAATCTCTAAACATTAAATTTTACAGTCTATAGTCTAAATATTTTACAGCAACAAATGTTGTTATAGTATGCAATTGATCTTTATTATGGTATGTAACCTATTTCAGGTATCTGTTTCTTGTGGAATCCCTGACTTCAGATCAAGAGATGGTATCTATGCACGCCTTGCAGTAGATTTCCCAGATCTTCCTGATCCTCAAGCAATGTTTGATATTGATTACTTCAGGAAAGATCCAAGGCCATTTTTTAAGTTTGCAAAGGTGCCTTTTCTCTTTCTTGTATGAAAAACAGATACATTTAAACAACCTATAATCTTTATGTATCTAAAACAAAGACAGTTTTCCTCAAAGCTGTTATGCCCTTACATGAGCAAAGGGGCACATTGATTATTGCACCAATATAAAATCGCAAATAATGATGTCATGCTTGCTTTGTAGTGTGTTTGAGTAATAATCAATGCTCTCTATCTCTTGTAGTGGTTCTTATTTTTATGGGATATAAAGAAACTAAAGAAGCCAAAGTTTATAGAGTAACTATCACTCTTGCTTCTCCTATTAAGAAGGCACTACTCTTTTTTTTTTTTTACTCGATACAGTAGCGATATGCTTATAACAAATAGGTGGAGTCAAATGTGTGAGTGAACTTTAGCTTACGCAGTAGAACTTCATCTTCCTCTCCAGCCCTCCTCCTGCCTCTGGTTCCCCCTCCCCCCCAAAAAAAAAGTTTAAGATGATCTCCTTCCCTACTCTGAATCAGATTTTGATGGTGTCTGGATGGGAAGAGGAAAGTGAAATACTTCAGTGTGGCTAAAAGTCTATTCCACTCATAGACAGTTTTGAATACAATCAAATGTTTAAATGCCATTATGATTTATGACTTTACAATAGCATTGCATACACTGAATCTTGTTTGATGGTGGCGGGTGGGGAAAACTAATTTTCTGACAGTGTATTTATATGCCAAGCTACGGCATAAATATTTTTGGCTTAAACTTAAGGCATCCACCGAAAAAGCAATAATATTGTTTTGGAAGCTTTCCACTTTATGAACAAATTTTATTCTTTCATAAAATTAATAACATAATGAATGAAAATAGCACAAGCTAAGTTGACCAACTTGAATACATACAATGCTAGTAAAATGTAAAATCAAAAGCTTTTTCAGTGGGTTTCAATTATATGTTATTTCACTGATGCACATGGTGCCTCGGAACATAGCTCCCACATAAAAGGGAGCTGCCTGTATACTTTTTTAAATGCAACCTATAATTCCTTTGGGGATCTTTCTGGATGTAAGATTGTGGATGCTAAATAGCTTTTCTTTTCATTCATACCTTTTAATGATCAACAGTTGTAATGATCAACATTTTTGGGGCTTGGAAGATACACTTTTTCAGAGGAGTGGGTTGTATTAAGGTTGTGCGCATGCAGAGTACCGCTCACAAAGTTGGACTTCCCCTTTCTCTCTTCTCCCTGTGTTGCCTCAAAGTACCCTTTGAAGGCTCCTGCAGCCCTCTGGAGCAGATTTTGAGAATCCCTGGAGGTCTTCAAAGGAAAGGATAGGAGGGGGAAGTTCTGTTGCATGTGGAAGTATGCTGTGCTATCAGAACAGCAGCACTGGACATGACTCCATATTTAAGCAGTCATAGCATGTCATATGTTCAATGGGGGGTGGCAGGAGATGGTGTATACATTTTCCCCATTTAAGTTAATGATGTATGTTAGTAGTATTTTCTCCAAGCTGAAAGGTTAACACAAGTTACGATTAGTTTAAGAAAATGTTGGTTCTAGTAAGCAAAAGCTAATGTATGGTGGCTGATCTTTAAACAAAAACTGAAATGTGATATTAGCAAAATTTATTTTTCGCTTTTTAAAAAATTCTACAGGAAATATATCCTGGACAGTTTCAACCATCTCTCTGTCATAAATTTATAGCTTTGATGGATAAAGAAAAAAAACTGCTTCGCAATTATACTCAGAACATAGATACACTGGAACAAGTGGCAGGAATTCAAAGGATAATCCAATGTCATGGTTAGTCAATCTTAAATTCTATCTAGATCTCATGTTAATTTTAATGTGCGTGATAAGGGATATGTGGAATCTTTCAGCATTTTGCATCATCTGTCACTTGGTTAGTTCCTGGAGAATATAGAATAGGATAAATGTTTTGAACTGTACATTTATGAATGCATCTGAAAAGGATTGTGCTTCCGCTCCCTGACAGTGAATTCTATTGCAGTGCCCCCATAGATTTTCAGGATGAACAAATGAAATAAAACAACAATGGGTAGTATTCAACTAATTCATACTTGGAGTAAACCCATTGGAATCCAAGGGTTTGCTTAGAGTGGGCCTACTCTAAGTATGACTAACTGGATATCATCCAGTGAATTTTATCAGCTAAGTGTGAACATGCAAATTAAGTCATATATGTTTGTATGTGTTCCTATTCTCAGATCAGTATGACTAGAATAAACTAGGTTGGTTAATATTTGAATCCAGACAACTGCATACATCTTTATTTGCTTTTTGGTGTGTGTATGTGTTTCAGGTTCCTTTGCAACAGCTTCTTGCCTCATCTGTAAATACAAAGTTGATTGTGAAGTTGTTCGAGGAGACATTTTCAATCAGGTAGGAATAAAACCCTAAATATTATCAGGTACATTTAAGGCTGCATTCATAAACAGGCTTAAGGAGTAAGGCTCACTGAGCTTAACTGATCTTCTGTGCAAACATGATTAGGAATGCACTGTTAATGAACAAAAAGTATGAGTGTTAATAACTATCAGATAAAATGTTATCCTTATATCTAGAAATGTGAACTGTAGCAGTTCAAGAATTCAGTTTACATAGAAGCAGTTGTAGTTCTCCAAACAAGTGCAGTTCTTATTTATTATCATTGTTGCATGCCACTCCAATCTCCAAGCAGTGCAAGATTCCAGAGGTTCCAGATGCTTACCTAGGGGTTCAGAAAGCTAGCCTGGCTTGATTGGCTTTTAACACTTGCTGGATCCAGGGATTATAGGGGTCTGGAATCCTCTCAACCCCAAATCTCATAACACTATATTTATATTTCACCATTGCTTCAGTTGAGCTCAAAGCAGCTTGGAAAGATTCTTCAAAGTAGAATATTTCTTGTAGGTTAGTTCAGATGTGACTCTTGACCTGTCATTCACTGGAGGACACTTTGACTTTTATTTCCCTAAGTATTTTAACTCAGCTGCCTAAGATTAGAGCTAGCAGTGTCAGAATGATTTCAGTCCACCTTCCATTTGGGAAGGGGAAGTTTCAGGGATATAATTTGTAAGCTCTAGGGGCAGAAGCAGCTTTGGGGAAAAGACTGAAGATTAGGAGGAGGGAATCTAAAGGATGGGGGTCTGGAGACAAGGTGGTTGAATCAAGGATGCATAGTGACAGTAGACTGAGAATTGGGAGGAAAGGCTTTGTGAAACTAGGAAAGGAGGAACTAAGGCATCCCTGGAAACTACTACCCTGCAAAAATTATTATAAGCCTGCTAAGAGGCTAGTAACCTGGGTTTCCATGCTGGCTATGGAAACACATGACTCTAATGTTTAATTGATGCATCTTCATTGTATGCATCATAATCTGTTTCTGTACAATAGAGAGAGAATACATATGTGAGGCAATCCTTCACAAAAGCTGATAAATATGCAACATGTGCTGTGCTTCTCTTTGTTGGGACAGATGAGAGGAAATATTTGCAAATTATTCATAGAATAGTTCTCTGGAAAATTGTAATCTCTAACATTTTCACAAGTTTAAAAATAATTTGTTCAGGTGCTTCATGGGGAAAAAACTGATTAAAGTATTAGTCTTCCTCTATTGAGTACAATTATTAAAGAATACAATTCATACTTGCATGTCATCATCAGTTTTGTTACACTTGGAATATTGTTTAGAAAAGCTGTGGATTATAACATCAGTCATTTTTTTATAGCAATCTGAACTTCTTAATAAATCTGTTGCAGCTAATGTTTTGACCCAGTGATTTCCTAATTGAATTTAGCTTCTATAAAACTAAAACTAATAATGCAACCTTCTGTATGCAGGTTGTTCCTAGATGTCCCAGGTGTTCACCTGATGAACCACTTGCCATCATGAAGCCGGAAATAGTGTTCTTTGGTGAAAATCTACCTGAGCAGTTTCATAGGGCCATGAAGTATGACAAAGATGAGGTTGATCTTCTCATTGTTATCGGGTCTTCACTTAAAGTAAGACCAGTTGCATTAATTCCAAGTAAGTGTTGATTGCTCATTTCTTAGGCATATGGAGGGGAGTCTCTGTTTCAGAATAAATATATAAGGAGCTTCCATACAACTGTCATGCTGTACAGTGCTGTAATTATTGAATTTAGAGAGTTTTTTTAGATCTGGGAGGAATATAAGAGCAAGGAGTGTATTTATCTTGCATACTATTAAGTAATATTGCAGAAGCAGAATTCTAGGTCACTTTTTAGTGCATTTACAAGTAGTTCCTAAAACTTGTTGTCACATTTGTTAATAACAGTTGACATTATATTTCTGTAACATTCATTTTGTTTTATTTTTCTTAAACACGTAGGCTCTATCCCACATGAAGTGCCGCAGATTCTAATTAATAGGGAACCATTGCCTCATCTACACTTCGACGTGGAGCTTCTTGGTGACTGTGATGTCATTATCAATGAATTATGTCATAGATTAGGTGGTGAATATACAAAACTTTGTAGCAATTCAGTCAAACTTTCAGAAATAACAGAGAAGCCTCCCAGACCTCACAAAGAATTTGAAATACATTCAGCTGAATTACCACCTACTCCTCTAAACATTTCTGAATATTCTAGTTCACCTGAAAGAATTGCACCACAACATTCTCAGGTGGTACGTTCAGAGCAATCTTCTGAATATAAAGCAGGAAATTCTGATGCTTCCTTGGAGTCTAAAGAGAACTGTGTAGAAGAAAAATTTCAAGAAGTTCAAAACTCTTTAGAGAATGTTGAAAGTCTTTCTGACCATCTAGAAAACCCAGAACATGTGAAGGAAAATGGATCTAACCAAGAGGAAAACAAAGAGAGAAGTGAAAAAACATCTGTTGAAACACTGAGAAAATGTTGGGTTAATAGATGTGCAAAAGAGCAGATTAGCAAGCGGCTTGATGGTAAGTGCTTAAATAATTTGCAAACACCACTACATTCAAATTAAACAATACTTTCAAGGTATTAAACACAGCAATTTTGTTTTGAAGGAATTCAGTCAGTAGTGAACAACAGTTTGTAAAAATGTCCTGATCTTGCAACCAGAGATACAAACAAAAACATGTACATACACTTCAATAAAAAAATACTTAGATTTAGGTTGGTGCAGTACAATAGGAAATCTAGAACAAATGAAAGAATTCCTCTGACTGAACCAGCTGATTACTTCCAATGTTTGCAAGCTTTCAAACTACATGTAGGCAATATGAACTGAATTTATTTTGTATGCCTTCAAAAATAATGTCTGCATTTCTAATATACTTGTTTTATCTCTTTGCTTTTCTGCCTTACAAAGCTATTGTCAGACCCATATGAAATGAGATATCTATTTATAATTATATCCCACTTTGTCCCTGAAGGTGTTTAAAAAAGTGATCCTACCCATGGCTGTGGGCAAAATCCAAATTAGGATATTTGTAATAAAACAATGTAGTAATCTTTGTTTTGTTCTAAAATGCAACAAATCTAGA
The DNA here is from genome assembly GCF_964252035.2 of Podarcis erhardii. Taxonomy (NCBI): domain Eukaryota; kingdom Metazoa; phylum Chordata; class Lepidosauria; order Squamata; family Lacertidae; genus Podarcis; species Podarcis erhardii. The sequence continues at coordinate 29,212,398 of NC_138509.1, forward strand.
AAGGCAATCGGACGTGAAACACTGATAAACACTTGATTGATGAAGTTGTGCAGTGCCTTTAAGTCAACTCCCATCACCTTCATTTGGCATGACTTGGTCAAGGATGATGGGAGCTGTAGTCCACAATAACTGGCATCACATAGGTTACCACTGGTTTCAGCAAGTAGGCTGCTCTGATCTGCCACAGGTAGGGTGACAGGGGCAGCACTATCCCTCCACCCAGCCCCAAACAGCTGTACTGGGGGAAAGCCCCCAAACAGGATGTGCCAGGGAGGGGTTGAGCCAACCAGGGATACCCTGGATCCCAGCTTGGCCCCACTGACATCACTTAACCCTCACACTAACTCCAGGCTGGTAAGGATTATTGAGTTCAATGTGGCTTACTTCTGAAAAGACGTGTATAAGATTGTGCTGTCAAGTACATTATGGGCGATTCCAAACAATCTAAAAAGTGGCAATGGAAATGGCACTTCTGTATGTCATGTGAAGGGGAGGGGAATTTACATATCCCCATGGATATTTCCCCCCTGCATCTCCCCACAGGAAATATGCACATCTTATGTTTCTCTTCCCCCTCTTCTTTCCCACTCCCTCATCTTTTCACAAAATCCAGAAGCAGCAAGAGGGGGAAGGGTCAGTTCAGGTAATCCTCAAACATGATTTGCAGGATTCGCAATTACTTCTACACATTTGAGCAGCATTGTTTGCCTGTTTAGGACATTGTGACAAAATTAAGTTTTGCTTTAAGCAGAAAGGGGATCTTGAGTGGGGGGGGGGAGAGAACATGTGAGGCAAAGTCTCACTCCTGAAAATCTAAAACAAGGTTTGAAGGATTATCTAAACCAACCCAAATTTTAAGATGCAGACTTCTGTTATTACCACTTGTTTTAAGCATCCAAAACAACTCAATTGCTGCAAGAAAAACCTGAAAAGAATTGTGGAACTTGTTTTCCCCTCAGTTTACAAGGATTGGTGCACATGGCAGTAGTTTTCAGTGCCAAGCTATTTCTATGAAGCCATTCCTTATATGGACTATGTGAGTTTTCTCCACACCATCCAATTTCTTCTTTTTTTTGCAGTGCCATATAGAAATTGACTTGGTATTTGTGGCAGCTTGCCTGTAGAAGTTGTAGTGTGCACACCAGCACCAAGCTTCTGGTACATGTCTGCCAGATTTGATGCATGGATATGTTTTTTGTATTACAAATTGTATTAATATGGAACAGTATGCTTTCCTCAAGTTTAGAATGTCTAATAGCATACTGGAGATAACAATATGATTTTCTGAGTAAAACAAAACCTCATTTAGATGCAGCATGAACAGGTTGCAGGAATATCAAGAGTTGTACAGGCCTTTTAGTGTAGCTTGCAATTGCACAGCCCATCAAAAATGGTATTTCAGTCAACTTGCTTTTAATAAGCCTTTAGGCGGTAAGCTCTGAAGCAATTGCTGTATTTCTTTGATAACAGTCATTGGCAGTCTGACATCATTGCTTATTAAGATGTATCTTTGAGAAAAGTGAAGGGAAAGAAGTGGATTGTAGACTTCATAATTAAACCACAGAAATTAGTTACACATTCATAACTGCTTCCCTTCCCTCAAGATCTTTGGCTGTGGCCACCAGTAAATGAGAGTGGAAGGGAGCTCTTCCTTTGAGACAATATTGGAATGTGTACATTATGTGTACAGTGAGAAACTTGGAGGGGGGTGCTGAATAGTGAATGCCTTCATATGTTACTGAATCCAGTTAAGCACATAGCAGCATGTAGTAAGCCTTTAAAAAGGGATTCCATAGTCCACAACATGTGAAATTAAAGTGTAATAAATTTTATGTATACCTATTTCCTTACTTAGAAACAGTAGTGCTTAAAATAATGACAACCCATAAGCATTAATGTATCGCATTTAGGACTTCTTGGGATTATTAATGCTGAAATAATTCTTGCTAATCAAACATGTTTCAGGTACCCAATACTTGTTTTTACCACCAAATCGCTATATTTTCCATGGTGCTGAGGTATACTCGGACTCTGAAGATGATGTCATATCCTCCAGCTCTTGTGGAAGTAGCAGCGATAGTGGGTCCTGTCATAGTCCAAGCTTAGACATAGAAGACGAGAGTGAAATTGAAGAGTTCTATAACGGTATAGAAGAAGATACTCCTGACAGAGAAGAGGAGAATGGATATGGAGAAGATGGAATTGAGCTTCAGGAATCTGAGTCTGTGTCGGTAAACGAAGCTGTAGGATTTGACCATTCGACAGACAAACTATAAAGTAATTACTGACTGGTTTCAGGAACTTTCCCACCAGCATTAGCAGTTTTGGCATGTTGGAATGAATGTGTACTGAATTTAGAGCAAGGAAAATATAAGGATGTAGTGTTTATAAGCAACTAGAATAGATTTTCATGCATAGTTTTCTAACTTTTCCAATTAAATTCTATAAAGGCACACTCAACACTAATCTTTTTGAATTTTGAAGGTACTAAGTATCTTTTTACTGTCACTCATTCATTTTTATTAAGTTTAATCTGTGTGAGCTGTGTGTGTGTACATATACAGTATTTTTGCTTAACAAATTTCAACCTTTTTTTGTTTTTTGAACCGTTTTGAAAAAGCCATTGGAATATTAATATAATATAAAGGGAACAGCTAATCTAGACCAAAGAATGGTATTTTCACGCCTCTTGCTTTGTAACACTTTGATTTATTTAAAGTCTCCTCCCCCCCCCAGCTCTGTTACTGCATAATCTGTTTAACACTGGTATTTCCCCAAAAGTTAGTATGGCAGCTATGTTTCTTAACATTAGTCTTCATGTTGAAATGCATGTGAGCATATTGAAATTAGGCATCATAGTGAATACCTGGAAATCCCTGACTACTTTGATTATTAGAAAGTGCTACTGCAAAACAAAAAACTTCCTGTGGATATGTAATAGTGCCAATTGGCTTGCAAAATTATAGCAAAATGGTGTTCAGTTAAGTAGAAGCTCATTAAACTTTTTTGTGACACACAAAGGGTAGGTGGAACAGGAAGTCAGTATACAAAGCTAGCACTTAATGTATAAAATCTTTTGTGAATGCTGCCAAAATGTGAATATGTAAATGTACTGAAGGTGTGTATATAATATTCAGGATATGGGAGCAGTCTCCAAAAGAGCTTCTGTACCCGACACAAACCCTTAAAAGGAGAAACTTAAAATTCCAATATAAAACAGAAAGTTCAGTTTAAGCATAAATTTAAAATATGCTGTTTGAGGACCGGCTTCTGTTTTGGATAACTTAATACCACGTGTTGGTACTGAATTATACAAAAAGCAGCTACAGAAATTGGTCACAACGCTGCTTCTTCAAGGCTGCCTTTTAAAAGTGGATGTCACACATACTTCCAGCTGCAGATTGTTTCCATCTTCCACAATGTGTTTCCTCACCCTGTATTTAATAGTAAGTTTTATGTTTATTTGTGAAACCACTTTTCAGCCGTATCCCAAGAGAGCTCTGCCAGTTATTGATCATTCATTCATGTACATTGCTTTAATATTTATTCCATTTTGAAATATGTAAAGTGGTTGTCCTTTTTAAGCAATTAATACATCTGTTCCGTAACAATAGCATAAAAAAGTGTTAAGAATGGCCTTCTGTGTTCATCTGAAAAACATTGGCATGTTTTCTCATGGTCCAGGTTCTAAATAGCAGAACTTGCTAGACTACACTAAAGAATGCAATATGTTTAGCTTTGCTTGCATGTCAAAATGTATTTGTGCTATAGGAGATATTTTAAAATGAAAATATTTTGTTTTTAAATTATTTTTACAGTGTGGATTATTTTATGCTTTTATATTGTATATAGTGTCTTTTATGTAACCAACTGGCAAATGTTTTGTAGAAGACTGTTTTAAAATGACCTGGCTCTCTTCCTGCAACTTTTGAAATACAAAACCAGTGTTTTATACTCGTATAGTCTGTTTTAAGGTCTATTAAATTGTCGTTTAAATTTTGGTTGCTGTTAATAATGTGTGTGGAAAGCCTCTCACTCCTCTCTTGCAACTTCTTGTTTTACCAACAGATATGAAATACAATACAGCTTGTGGAAAGTATACTATGGCGTTTCTCCACTTAAGATTTCTAATGAATGTGAACAACACCATGGCTGGCTTTAAATTTAGTCTAAGCTTAATGTGAGACCAATATGATCTTTTGAGCAATTTAGACCAAGTCTCTATCCAATGTCTTAACTTTTCATTTTAAAGAATGAGCAGGACCACTGCAGATGCAATGCAGCCAGCCTCCTCTTACCTGTGCATAAGGTGGCCTATTACTTCTGTGCTGCTCTCTTCAGATCCTGCATGTGAGATGCAAACACACCCCATCCTGTTTTCATGCTTGAAGCCAATTGTGCTATTTCTTCACTTTGCCTACTGTTGCTGCCATGCTACAATTCACAGCATGAATTCACACAGTGAATTTGCAGTCCCTGATTTGAGCTAATCCATGAGTAGTGCCAACAGTGATTATTTACAGATGAACAGAGAAGAGCAGTCTGACTGGACCTTAAATGTTTTCCATCCTTCATAAGAAGCTTTTCCTATGTATGTTTTATGCATTAAAAGGAGGTGCTAGAATATCTCAATACATTAGGATAACTGAATTAGCTGCCTCCATGTAGCAAGCCATTGCTGACTGCTGACTGCTGGTCTGACTCACTACATGAATTGCCAAGTCTTCACCATGCCAGTTAGTTTTTACTCCCTATGTTTTGCCCCAGAAAATCACTCATGCACCATCCAAACACCTTACAAGCTAGAAATAGCTTAATTGTTCCTTTTGGCAGCCATCTCCCTATAATATTCATCTTTCCATATCAAACCTAAAGTTAATGTTCAACAGTTATTCTACTGGCTTCCTACACAAGGGCAGAGGCTTGCATGTGAGGAAAGGGAAGTATGTAATCCACTTAAAAGTATTTTATTTCATATTATTGTGTGAGTAAAAGTGTATTAAGAGACTCATCTTCAGGTGACTCTACAACTCAGCAGATGGAGGAGAATCTGCCACAGTTCAGCACTGTAACTTTCAAAGTAAAAACAAAGGAAATTTTCTATCTGATTTTTATTTTAATAATATATAAGGCCACTCAAAAACAGTGTTCACTGAGTGGCTCATTAATAAAATGATAAAATGCAATTAATACTTGGTATGTAAATATTTTAATCTGATAACCTTGTATTTATGAAACCCTAAGAGCAGCTGTGCAACTGCAACTATAAAAGACCTAGTGGCTTAAGGAGGGTGTATTTGTGTGATCAAGGATTTCCTGTCTTTTTTAGGAGTGAGACTCCTATAGAGTAGAAAATAGGACAGTTAATATGGGCAGTATAATAACAAAGCTCTGAGCATTTGGACAGGTGCACCTGCCCAAATTCCCATATGAGCCCAAAGTGAGGAATGACTTTGTTTGTTTTTTAAGTGGGGAGACCTTTGACTTGTCATTTTCTCTGGCCCTAGCTGTATTTCATAGCAAACTGTTCTGTGAGCCCCCTTGCCATGTGAAACACCCAGTAAGGGTCATCTTATTCCACATGGACATACCTGAGTTCTAAGACCATTCTTGGAGGTGGTTGCTCATCTTCTGAAACAGATTACCAACACCTCCTCTTGTTAAAAAGTGTGGCACTTAACAACTTCATTGTGAGTACCAGCACCTATTTTTCTAGAAAGAAAGCACTGGTGCAACTCTACCTGGCCCTTGAGTGTGCCTCTGCCCAGGTGCTGCATTGCAAATCCCCCTTTCCTCCATTCTTAGGGTTAACCAAGCCTTCCCCAGCCTGGTAACCTCCAGACACTGCGGGTGACAGATCCTCCAAGTGTCCCCATTTTCTAGGGACATCCCTGATTTAGTGAAGCTGTCCTGGTTTCTGCTTTGATCCCGGGAACATCCCACTTTTCCTTAGGACGTCCCTATTTCCATTGGGAGAAATCTTGGAGGGTACGGAGTTAATGTTTTACAGTGGTACCTCAGGTTACATGCACTTCAGGTTACATACACTTCAGGTTACAGACTCTGCTAACCCAGAAATAGTGCTTCAGGTTAAGAACTTTGCTTCAGGATGAGAACAGAAATCGTTCTCCGGGGGCATGGCGGCAGCAGGAGGCCCCATTAGCTAAAGTGGTGCTTCAGGTTAAGAACAGTTTCAGGTTAAGAACGGACCTCCGGAACAAATTAAGTACTTAACCTGAGGTACCACTGTATTACGTTTTCATATATGTTGGAAGTTGCCCAGAGCGGCTGGGGCATAGCTTCCCTTTTTTTTGCGGGAAATTCCCTTATTCCAGCGCTGCTTTCCCCTGCTATCCTGGAATGTTAGATATCCTGTAGACTGTCCCCGGCACAGGTGAGGCTGCTGATCCCTTATTTTCAAATCTGAAAGTTGACAGCTATGTGCTGGGGCAGCCCAGTAAGATGTATGGGGTATAAACAGTAAAATTATCATTATGCAGTGGGACGACCCTATTGTCATCAGAGAACTGTTGGCAGGTATGGGGTGATGGGAGTTGTGCTCTTCACGATGGGGGGAGCCCCAAGCTGGCGAAAACTTGGCGGGGGGGGGGGAGAGATCCATGAATGACCCACAGCCCTGAGCCTGCGGGCGCGCGGCCCCGCTTGGGGTCGCCCGCTGCCCCTCCCTCTGGTGGGAGTGGCCGCCTGCCGTGAGCGCCGGCGACAGCTGCAGGACTGCCTGACCTTGCTCCGCCGTCGGATCCCCGCATCTCCGCCATGGCGACCAGGCTGCTGCTCCTCCGGCTCTTCCCGCGAGCTGTGCGGGCCACGGCGCCCGCCTCCATCCGAGCCATGAGCGCCGGGGGTGCGTACAGGCAGACCAGGGGCGGCGGCGGCGGGGCTGAGCGCGTTCTGCTGGGCTTGCGAGAGCGCGCTCCGGGGGAGCGAGGGGCTGCTTTTGCCTGGCGCTCGCAGACCTCGGCAAGGTGACCTCAGCTCAAACCAAAGCGCGGCACTCGTCCAGGAGGCGCCTCCTCGGGGTTATGAGGACGTGCTGGGCGCTCGAGGGCCCGTCCCCCCGGGGCGCTCCTACCTGCTTTTCCGCCAAAAAACCAAAGCCCACCCCCCACCCCGGGCGTATGGCAGGCAAGAGCCGCCCCTGGCACAAGGCCCCTTTGCGTCCCTCTTCTTGGAGGGAATCACGTGCCCTGTGGGGAAGACACGTGGAACAGCCCCCCATAAATGGCCTTTGAAGGGAGGCAGGCAATAGTCTGTTTGCAGAGCTGCACGTGAGTTCTGGGGGAGGGAATCACCATTGGCGTCCAGCGGGCTAATGATTAATAATTATGATCTAAACTTGACAATTACCCAAAGCAAAAGGGTTGTTTGTTTTCTGCTGAGGTTCTGTTGTAACTCTCGTTTGACCTGTGGGTGGAAGCCAAAGGTTCCGAAATGCCCCCTTCTCACCACAATTCTGCCACCCAGCCCCCTTCCTTGGTTAACTCTGCTGGTGTCCAGGGGATATGGAGTAATTTAGGAGTATGCTTTCCTACCACCCCACTTAGGTAAAGGTAAAGGGACCCCTGACCATTAGGTCCAGTCGTGGCCGACTCTGGGGTTGCGGCGCTCATCTCGCTTTATTCGCTGAGGGAGCTGGCATACAACTTCCAGATCATGTGGCCAGCATGAAGCTAAGCCGCTTCTGGCGAACCAGAGCAGTGCATGGAAACACCATTTACTTTCCCACTGGAGCAGTACCTATTTATCTACTTGCACTTTGATGTGCTTTCAAACTGCTAGGTTGGCAGCAGCAGGGACCGAGCAACGGGAGCTCACCCCATCACGGGGATTCAAACCGCCGACCTTCTGATCAGCAAGTCCTAGGCTCTGTGGTTTAACCCATAGCACCACCAGCGTCCCACCACCCCACTTACCAAATTGCAAACATCATGTCCCTGAACAGAGCCTGAAGGCAATAGCCCAGTAACTGGGATTCAATGGAATACTTTCTCTGAATCTAGAAGTGCCATATCACCATAGATCACAGAATCAGGATTGTAGAGTTAGAAGGGACAACGTAGTCCAACCTGCTGCAATGCAGGAAATCTTTGCCCAAGGTGGGGCTCGAACCAATGACCCTGAGATTAAGATTTGCATGCTCTACCGATTAAACTATAATGTATTTTGTAAGGACATTGTGGTACTCAGAGTTTTCATTTCAGTCCATTTCGTTATCATCTGAAGCTGTCTTATTCACTGCAACGTACTGTTAATTTCATTGAGCTCTCTGCCATGACCCCCAGGTTCCCAATTAGACCCTGCTAGATCCCATCTGATCAGTGTACTTAGTAGGGGTGGTGGTAAAGAATATGTAGTGCATCCAAAAATATCACCTTCAAACCAGTATGATTTAGAGGTGCTTAATTTTATCAGGATTGTTTTGTTCTCCACATCTTCCTGGGGTTCATTTAGTTGGGTCAACATTTAATATTAAATTGCTACATCCTCCAAGGGCCCATGAAGCTCAGATTTTGGAAATTAAAACAAATTTTCAATTTGCCTGAAGCCAAAACAGAAAAGACTGGGAAATACACAGGACAGCTGAGTTTGGTGGCACCTTCAAGAGAAGTGGTATACTCAGTAGGTGGGAATCTGCATGGAATTCTATTTTCACACTCTTTTTCATTAATATCTCAGTACACCTTGTCAAACCATAACGCAGGTGCCCTAAAGTGGGGATTCTGTAAAGCAGGAATAGACAACATGGTGCCTTCCGGTTGTTTTCAACTACAACTACCATAATCCCTTATCATTGGCAATGCCGCATGGGGCTCTTGGGAATTATAGTCCAAAGTATCTGGAGGGCATCAGGTTGGCTGTCCTTGATTTAATGTGTGAATTACAGGGTTTTTAAAGACTTTTTTTTCCCAGCCAGTGGCCTGGGAAGCATAGTACCTGCTCAGCAGTTAAGGCTAGATATACAGTATCTAAGCATGCAAACAGGTGGGTAAAAGAAGAGTTGGAAACTATGACAGCAGCAGATTCCAGCTTGGTGCTAGAATTTTTCCTACAGCAGTTATTAAGAGGAAGAGGCACTGATGGCAGGGATTTTGCTCATATAGAATCCTCTCACACATGGCCTGTTAGCTACCCAGAGGCGGGGGGGCATACCTAGTGATTGGATAGGTTGGCTCAGAGTGGCTGGGAGCCTGCCAATCCTCAGGCCACTCCTCCACTGCTCTGGGTGGCTGGGTGAGATGTGCAGGCTCCTCTTGGTGCCAGGATGAAGAACTCAGATTGCTGCAGCCCTGAGGGCCCCCCTCCCCAGTTGGCTGGCAGCGCTATTAGAAGTGTGAGTAGGGCGCCCAGCAGGACTCAGAGGAACAAAACACAGGGAGAGGGCAAGAGTGGAATGGAGGCAGAAGGGAAAGAGGAAGAAGTCAGGGAGATGGACTAATGGAGATGGTGGGGAGGCAGAGCAGAGCAGAGCAGACTCAACCCCAGTGTATGTGGAGGAAGTCACTGGCTGAGTGCAAAAGGCAATGAAAAGCAACCATTTTGAGTTTCTGGTCCATGGTCTCTCCCAACTTTGGTGTTGCCAAAACAGCTCCTTGCCAACAGCGCAAGGGACAGGGGAGGCAGCAGACTGATGTCTCTCCTTGCTGTAGACACAAGGGAGCCTAGTTATGCCTCTGTCCAAAGGTACAGTGGTACCTCTGGGTGCGGACACAATCCATTCCGGGGTGCCGTTCGCACCCCGAGCAGTCTGCAACCAGAGCGGTGCTTCTACACATGTGCGAAGCGCAATAGAGCGCTTCTGCGCATGTGCGAATGTTTCTGCACATATGCGAACTGCGCAGAACACTTCTGCGTGTGCGGAGAAACCCGGAAGTAAATACTTCCGGGTTTGTTGCGTTCTTAACCCGAAAAAACACAACATGAAGCGTTCACAAGAAGAGGTATGACTGTAGTTGTTATCATCAATGCCAACAAAGCAGAATGTAGAATGACAGAGAGAGAATCTGGATCAGAGCATAAAGAAAGATGGCAATTACAAAAGAAAGAGCTAGCTGCAATTGTTATGAAGGCCTGAGATTTGCGTACTTAAGCCCATGCTGACCCTACGCTTAACAGTTGATTTAAATGGGTTTAAGTTTGCATATCAGTGCATAGTGTCAGATAGGTAATCAAATCTGGGGGTTTCCATTGTTCTTTTCAGGTATCCCTACAGATGAAGAGCAAGCTACTGGGCTTGAAATGAAAAGTATGCAAGCCTTGAAGAGAGGGGAAGTAAGTTTAAAGCAATTGAAGAGTTTCACTGAAATATGATTTTGTTTGGTTTCACACTCTTGACTAATAACTATCACTGTCAGTGGAAGATTTAAAAAAGAAATTTAACATCTAACCCAACCCATCTCCCATTGCTTTTTTTGACTACTCCATTGGCTGTGGTCTCATCATGCACTGTGACTTAGAGGTCTCAAGTCTTTACAGGCCCTGTAGATTTTTCTCAGCATCACTTAATTTACACATCAAACTGAATTTAAAAGCAATTAAATTCATGCAGATGAACTATGGTTGGAGTGGAATACAGCCTTAAACTCTTACTTCAGTCACCCAAGATTTATAACTTTTTTTCTTTTCCACTGTATTCTAGTTCTTTAAAAATCAACCCTTGGTCATTCAGTAAAGGAAAAACATGGCAGGAGGGGATATATAACAACTGTGCTGCTAACTAACACATTTCTTCTTTATAAAGGATCCATACAACATCTTGAAGCCCAAGAAATATCCAGGAACCAGAGAAGAGCCTCATATTGTTCCATCAATTGGGGACAAGAGACTAGTGGGTTGTATCTGTAGGTATCAGAATTTGTTTGACTTCAGTACATACTGTCTTCCTGATTCTCATATTGCATAGTCTTGTAAAACCTATTAAGCTCCAGACATTTCAGGTGCAATCCCGTCCCACCACGGTGAAGCAATCGTCTTTTGATTCAAACAGTAGAGCCTTTCCCCTTCAACATATCCCTCAGTGCATGCATGCACTCAAAGTGGGATAATTATAGAGGCAGCATGCTCAGACTTCCCATTCCCCGTCCTGGGCTGCCTGTGTGCATGCACAAGGGGAAGAAGCCACTGGACCCAAGGGGAGTTGAGGAGGGTAAGAGTGGGTGCAAGTATTTCATCCATATCTTACAAATTACCTACAGCGAAATTTATGTTGTAATAGTGTTGATTTTTAACAGTGGTTTCTAGTTGAGTTGGGTGTGAGTGCTTTAAGAAATTTTGAAAATACTGTATAGGCATACTTATTGACCCTGTTACAAATGGAGCGGCATGTAAAATATGCAAAGCCTGAGTCTTTGGTAGAAGATGCATACTATATTAAGATACAAGCATGGCATTTTCTATGATTCTTGCTTTGAAACACCAAGGAGCTATTGGCTCTTTCCCAGGTTGTTTTCTCTTTCTGGCCTTGTTTTCTTGTCCGACACCAACAGTCAGCAGGGTGACAAGGTTAAACATTTCCTGCCAATTCTCCCCCACATTCATGCATTTGGGAGTCTCTTTCCCAGAGTCCCTGTGTAGTTATGTCCTATGACAACTACACAAAAGATGCAGCAACATGCAAAACTACTTTCCACTGATATGGTAGGAAAGATGCCATAACCAACTTCAAAAATAGACCAAATTCAAAGGCTGCTCTTCTGTTATTCTAGGGAACCAAAACTGTTGTCAAATGTAACTGGCCCTTCTCTAAAGACCTTGAAGCTTTCTAAAATGTGGGTTCTTAATTAACAGATACTGGAATTTTTTATTTCTTTTTGCAGGTGAGGAAGATAACTCCACTATTATTTGGTTCTGGGTACACAAAGGAGACAGCCACCGTTGCCCTCAGTGTGGGTCTTACTACAAGCTAACTCATTATGAACTCCCCCACTGAGAACTGATACCAAGAAAAGGTGTTTTTTTCTTTCTTTCTTTCATTGTAGACTTAAATAAATCTGCCTGCCTTTAGCTGCATCAACCTTAGTTACTTTATTGCACCTGCATCTAAAAGCTGAAACAGAAATACAATACAAGAGCTCTGAACAGTATCCCTTTTTTTGGGATCAAAGCAGCCAAAGTAGGTCTGGTTTGGATTATGGCTGCAGCTGTGCTGTTTTTTCTATTTTTAAAATCACTCCCACCCTCCTATAGCTGCTATTTACCCCATTAGAGGAAACATACAGGTGTCTATATGCTGGTGGATGAGGTACAATTAGGACCTTGATAGCAATGCATGCACCCTCATTGCTCATAATCTACCACCTCAAGTGTAATAACAGCATGTGTGTGTGTGTGCGCGCGCACACACACGCGCACACACACACACACACACACACACACACACCTGGCTTCATTCTTAAAACTCCTGCTGACACACAAAATATTCCTTCAAAAATCTCATCATTTTCACGGGAACTACCGTATTTTTCGCCCCATAGGACACACTTTTTCCCCTCCAAAAATGAAGGGGAAATGTGTGTGCGTCCTATGGGGCGAATGCAGGCTTTCGCTGAAGCCTGGAGAGCGAGAGGCATCGGTGCGCACCAACCCCTCTCGCTCTCCAGGCTTCAGGAAGCTATCCGCAAGCCTTGCAAGCTCGGCGGGAGTTCCCGCAGGCTCACAAGGCTTGCGGGCAGCAGCCTGCAGCTCCGGCGAGTGTCCACAAGCCTTGCGCGCCCGGCAGGTGGTACTGCCGAGCGCACGAGGCTTGGGGCAGCAGCCTGCCGCCCGAAGCACGGGGAGCCCTCCGGAGGGCTCCCCGTGCTTCGGGCGAGTGTCCGCAAGCCTTGCGCGCCCGGTGGGAGGTCCTGCCGGGCGCGCAAGGCTTGGGGCGGCAGCCTGCAGCCTGAAGCACGTGGAGCCCTCCGGAGGGTGCCCCGTGCTTCGGGGAGGTGTGCACAAGGCTTGGGGCGGCAGCCGCGGCTGGGGGGGGGAATAAATTTTTTTTATTCATTTCCCCCCCCAAAAAAAAAACGCAAGCTCCGGGGACAGCTGGGAGGCGCAGCGCGTCTTCCCGCTGTCCCCGGACCTGGTCTGCAGGTGGGCGGCAGGGAGAAGAGCGCTTCTCCCCGCTGCCAGCCCCGCAAGCTCCGGGGACAGCTGGGAGGCGCAGCGCGTCTTCCCGCTGTCCCCGGACCTGGTCTGAAGGCGGGCGGCGGGGAGAAGAGCGCTTCTCCCCGCTGCCGGCCTCACAAGCGCCTGGGGGGGAAATAATTTTTTCCCCCTTTATTTCCCCCCCAAAAAACTTGGTGCATCCTATGGGCCGGTGCGTCCTATGGGGCGAAAAATACGGTACCTCAACAAGTTATTTGTGAACTACAAAAATGGAGATGATCCAAACTGCAACCAACAGAATGGTAGAAGAACCTAGCTTCACATGGCATGCTTGGTCAAAGTAACAGACGTCTAGGCTGAGCATTATTACAATGTAACACATGGTTATCGAACAAACATCTGCATCTGCAAGGGAAGTAGTGATATGTTGGAAACTTAGTAGAAAGGAAAGACAACTTACTTAGCAAGGTATATGCAAGGAAGAACTCATTCATTGTAACAAGTAACTTGGGTAACTGCTTTTCCCACTTCCATTATAACAGGGGTTGGCAAGGCTTACCAGCCACGGGCCGGATCACTCCCGTGGAGATGGTCCGTGGGCTGGACCGGCACAGCACGATGCTGGAAATCACGTCTGCGCATGCCCAGATGCCAAAAATTGCACCTGCGCGGAAGCGATTTTCAGTGTCTGGGCATGTGCAGAAGTGATTTCCAGTATCTGCATGTGCGCAGACATGATTTCTGGCGACGCTTGGACACTCACTGCACAGTGCGCGGGGGACTCGCCGAGCGGGTGGCTCGTGAGCCAGTAAAACGGTCTTCGTGGGCCGCATCCGGCCCTTGGCCCACACGTTGCCAACCCTTGCATTATAACATACAAAGTATTGCACATATGCATGAGCATGGTCCATGTGTATCTGATCCTTTGCTAAACCATGTCCTGTCATTTCAGTGTATCAATATAAATTGACAGTATTGACAGTATTGCATTGACAGTATCCCTGTTTCACTCTTATGTGACATTGCTAGATGGACTTCAGTCATGCAGACTACAGAGCCTACATGGGTCTTGTACTGCCAGAACTCGGAGTTAAGGCTGAACCTCATATGAACCTCAAAATAATTATCACAGAGATGTGGGCTAAGTGACACATTGCTATGCTAACCCCTGCACAGAATCAAATTTGTTGAAAGAATGAAACACCTACATGCACACTTGTACATAATTCATTCAAGATTTTTTTTATTTGATGCTTGAATTGTTTCACTGCAGTTTATAAATCTAAAAAAAAATAAATATTTCACAGCTGAAAGTCACATACTATCCATTAACATGTAAACATTCAGGAACTTAAGCCAGCCCCCACCCCATCAATCCTCATGTTCAATTTGGTACCATCAAGAGATGTCTTACTGAAATCCAAAAAGTCTTTTAAAAAGAGAGCATTTAACAATTATCTGAAAAAGTGTAAACTGAACCAGAACTGCAAAACTGCTCTTTCAACATTTGTGAATGGGAACAAAAGGATAAAGTTCTCAGCTCTACTGAAGGTAAAAGGCAAAAAGTGGAGCTGAAGCCAGGCATTCCTTGATTATTCTAATTACCAACAGTTGCCAAGGATTGAATTCCAAGATTAAATAATGGGTTCCATTCATAATTTTAACAACTGATAGTTGCTTCATGCTGCCATGAGATTATCAGACAAATTATCTTTCACATTGTCTTGATCTCTTTTTTTATGTTAACAGGAGCCATATTTGTTCCAGTATGAAAGGGTTGACATAAAATTTATGGCTCCTCATTAGATTTTTACAAAAAGACAAGAGATGCATATCTCTTAATTTATCAGCTCAAATGTTAACGCCTTTTGGGTGTGTGTCTGTTTTTATAAAATAAGCCCCAATTCAGTTACAAGCAATAGATACTCTACTGCTATTGGAGCATGGGTATTTTATTACAAAAAAAAATTATTTACAAAATGAAAAACCTAATGTGACAGTTGCAGTGATTGGGGGGGGGGGCAGTAAGCACACCTTACACACACACAGCAAGTCATTTTGCAATATGTGAAGTACTAAAATTTAGTTAGTGAAACCATTGCTTTTATTCCAAAGTTGAATTTTTATTAAGATGGCAAAATGTGGCTCCAGCATTCATATCAAGACAGTTTATTAGTGTAAGGATTTTTGGCTGCCATTAGAGGATCCGATCACTGAACATGTTTACAAGCATTTCTTATAATAGCTCCGCTGCCAGGCTTTTCACCTAATGTGACACTGCAAGATAGATGCAAAATTAGTTCAATGTTCCCACGTTAAAGAGTTGCTGTGTTCTTAGCCTCTGCAAGTTATACTAAATTGAAACCTTCATTGTGATCAATAGCTTGGATCAGCTTAGATCTGAGTATTTCTTTATCTGTATATTTTGGAAGATCAAGAAGATTAAAACATGTGTGAGACACTGGGAGATACTCATCACCACCTCCAGTCGGCTGAATGACAAGACTAAGGCTCTTCATCCCAAGAATAGGAATACGATCACTGCCTGTCAAAAATACTACCAAGAAAATATAAATAAGTAAGAAGCCTGGGTACAAAGGCCAAAAATGTAGTGCTGTGCTATAATTTTCATTTTACTTTTTAGACTGATATAGCCCAAATCTAAAATTCTGAAAATGTAAGGCAGTTATAGCCATATGAAATTGTTTATAGTTCATTGTTTTTGCTTAAAGTTATTGTAAACAAATTTTATAGTTTAGAGAACTTATTTATTATATTTGTTCATTGCTTCACCCAGAGGTTCTTTGGGGGAACAATATAACTAAAAACAGAAACTCCATATAACACCCCCCGAGTCCAACCCTAAAAAACAAGTGTGGTGTGAAGTGATTTAATTAAGTTAACATTTTCTCTTGGCTAAAGAAATAATTATTTGCTTGGAAACAGGTGTGCTTACACCTAAAGCAAGGTTTTCAACCTTTAATGAATCATATCAAATCAAGCAGAGCAGCTGCATGAGTGCTTTCAACTGGTATGATATGTTTCACCAGAAACAGCTGCAGTTAAACTATTCATATATGTGCCTGTATGCATGTTAGGGTGCTCACACATTCAAAACTCAGGGCAGAATCCAGACTTAAGTTAACTTAGGTCCTACTGAAATCAATGAAGTGAGCCAAGTCATGATGCATGTTGTGCTTCATTCCCATTGAAACCAGGCAAAAAAAGTCTGGATCCAACATTTGAAACATAAGTGAATAAGCAACTTGCAGACCTAATCCTAGTAATTGTTGTTTATTTCTGTTAAAAATATTCATTTTTTAAAAAAGTGAAAATGCAAATTCTCCCTTGGACAGAATCCAAAGTCAACTTAGCATTTTAACCATTCAAAAAAACCAAACCCAACACTAACGCTTGGGCTTAGCACGACATGTAAACCAGGTCTACACTGTAGTTTAGCATTACGTGCATGAACAGCACTGAGCCTCATGCTCACATTCATAGGTGCCAACTCCCTGGGGCCCTGGGTGCTTGAGCACCCACAAAATTCCCATGAAGGGGGCAGGCACCCACAAATTTTGGTGCCAGGGCCAAGCTGGCACTCCTGCCTGCATTTTCCCCTAACCTCCAGTCCTGAAGTGATTAGAAGAAACTGCTGCTGCCGCTCTTAAACTGAAGTTCTTACTTCCAAATTTGGGGACAGATTACACTATAACTTGATAACAAGACAGGATCATAAACTGCATATTGATCCTGGCTTGTCTGAACACGCCACAGCTAAACTAACCACAGTTCCAAGTTTGGATGTAGGTTGTTTAAAACCATAGGTAGATCCTTCCGATAGCCGGCTATGCTGAAGGAAGCTCCACAGGCCCGAGGCTCACTGCTGCTTAGCATATAGTGCTAAATTATGACCTAGTGTTACATGAAAAATAAGCCAGTGGTAACAATTGCTCTAGAGTTCCTATTTAGATTTCTTATTTTCTTACACAGTTTTGTATACTTACATAAAAACTGTTTCTTCTTCTCCAGTGGTAACTCATGAAAAACTTCCCAGAACATTTTAATTGTTGGATTCTCTGCCCAATATTCTCCTTTGTATTGAGTATTCTAAGAACAACAAATCAAAATCACAATATATCCCCCTCAAATTTACAAATAAAATGTTGTATATTGAACAAACAAAAATACCTATGCGTAAACGTATTTATAGAATTTTATGTATTTTAGTGTTTTTCTACATAATACAGAAAAGCTCTATTTTGGACAATCGCTTAATTATACAGGATTCTTTAGTGTTCAGTTGTTGCTAATGTCTGGACTAGTAACATACCTTCTCTAGTTCTTTCCAATCATAGTTTGTATTCCCAATCACCATTGCTTGCAGTTCGTTGGGCTGGAAGAGCTGCAGAACTTTACCTCCACACACCTTGTGAAAGCCTGCATGGAATGCGTCATAGAGAGGAGCCACAGATTTATTGAAGATGTAGTCCACGTAGGCATTCACAAACTCTTGCCTAAAGAGCAAATGAGAAGAAAAGGCACCATGTTTTCAGAAGATGAGAATGTTCAACCAAAACTCCACTAGCAATGAACAGCAACCATTTTAACCCTGTCAACAATTATCTTCAGATAGCTCCTAGTTAAGAACTATAACATGAATGTCACAATGAATCCAGCATACAAGGCAAAGAGGGGAGGCATGAGAAAGGAACAGGCAAGTTTGACACTAATTTCTGACTTCTTAAGCTATGGTTTATGAAGCCAGGAAAGATAATTCAAATGCTGCCAATGTCTTGGTGGCTGCAGTAAGGAACCACCAAGAAGAGCAGCGGAAGGAGGGCAAAACTCATTTCTTAAAATATTTTGCCTGTTTATCACCACCACAACAAAGAAAGAAAAAGAGAAAGAGAAAGAGAAAGAGAAAGAGAAATTTCTTTTGCAAGATTACAGGTTTGGAATAAATATCTCAGAAGTTGGGTGTAACTCCCCACCACACCCACACCCCTTATAGTTCAATTCTGAGTTAAGAACCTGCATGACATGAAAAAAGTATTTCTCACTGATAAAATTGCAAAGGCAAACTATTCTGTCAACCTACCATGCTAAAACTTACCTATTTTGTTTGACGACAGGAATATCAGTACCATTAGGAATTAGCTCCTTAACTTCCGTGGTACCAAAATTTTCAACAGTGATCTGTTTAGAACATGAGCGTGTATTTTACTTTTTGTTGCAGAATAGAATCTATAATTCAATACAGGAAAGCGAAGCATGCTATACAAAGCCTAGCATTTTAACAGGAAAAGAGAGACTCGATTACATATTATTACTCCTTACACTGGCATTAAAAAAGTGGCAATGGATGATCTCACACTTACTGTAAAGTTGAGGCAGAAGGTATCCTCTATATCATCTTCTGGGTAGTCCAATAATTGCTGCATACTCCTGAGAATAAAATGTCTCTCATCGCAAGTTGTAACAGCACAATTTATTCAGAAACTTACAGAACTGAAATGGTTTTATATTCTTCCATAGAAATTTACAGTTTAGATTAGCAAAAATCTAGCAGCTACTGAGAAGTCAATATCTGTTCAAGTTTTTTTGCCCTGGAAGGATTTCAATCCTAAAAAACCTACATTTGTTTCAAGTGTGTCAACTAGAAATAAAGACACTAAATCTTGTATCTCATCTCCTTAACAAGGTATTGAATTATTTCTTTGCACTGTGAAAGTTATGATGCACAGAAATGTTAATCTACTTACTGTACTTTCAGTTGTAATGTGCTCACCTGCCAACATCAGGCATTAGCTCTTTGAGGTCATCCAGGGAAGGTTTCTTGTTCAGGAGCTTCTTATATAAAGCCAAGGGGAAGTGAAGCTCTACAATAGTAAAATTATATATTGCTAGCCCACAGACAACACCAATCAGATGAAACAAGTCACTGTCTTCAAAGGTCTGCAAATATGAAAAAACTGAAATTAAACTTTTAAAAGCTTACAAAAACATGCACATTGCTTTAGAGACCATGCTTGTATTCAACTGCTGCTAGACTTCAAGTGGAATCACAATAATTTTGCAAGCTAGTACACTCAGTTATTACTCATGTATATGTTTGAGGTTGGGATCTATAGGGTTAAAAACTCATCAAGCCATTTTTTCAAGGGTTACAGAAAAGGGTGTTTAATTGCTTTGTATTTGATTTTGCAATCCCCTCTAGTGTAGCGAGGCAACAACTCAAGTGGCAAGCAACCAGTGTTTTGAGGGTTAGCATTCTAGAGAGAGAACTCCTGATGATGGTTTTCTATGATCTGGTAACATCCTGTATTAATGCACTGTCCTTGGTGCTGCCTTTGAAGCAACTAGGAAAATTCAGCTAGTACGAAATACAATGCCTAGGTTACTAACAGAGACCAACTGAATATATATCTCACTCAACAGAAAACTGCACTAGCTGCATCTCTGGCACAGTTTAAGGTGCTGGTTCTTGCCTTTAGAACTTTAATCAGCTTAGGAGGACTGCTTTGTTCACAGGAACCTACAGCTCAAGTTCTAAGATCATCCTTGAAGTCCTTTCTCTGAGACATCTTGATGAAGCCAATTATGACAAAGGAAAAGGGTCTTTTCTGTTGTGGCACATCTGGTGTATAGTATTTCCGTGGGAAGGCTTTTTATCACACTACATTTGGATTTTTTATTACACTACATGTGTTAAAAATGCTAGGGTGTCTGTTTTGTCACCAACAAGAGTTTTGTGAATGGCCACTGTTAATAATGTAATTGTGACTGATCATATGTTCTACATTTCATTTCCCTCTAACCTCATGATTTATAATTCTTCTTCCAAACAACTCAGGTGAACACTTCATGTACCCGATGAAGTGATCTGTACTCCATGAAAGCTTATGCCATAAGACTTTAAGATGCAGATACTTTTATTTTGGCCCCAACAGACTCTACAAAAACACAGCCATGCAGCACCCACAAAACACACTGACTTAATCTAGTGCTGTTGTATTCATGGCCTTCTGTGACCACCAGGGAAAGGGGACAGAAATGAGCACATTCAGGATCAAGAGCAAACATAACAAATGCTATCATAGACTAAAGGATGCAGTGTGCACTGGTGCAATTATATCATAGTAGTAATATTCTCAAAGATACCATAGGCTGAAAGTAAATCAAGATATTCATTTCCACTATAAATACACAAAATCCAACAAATTACATACCTTATCTGAGAACCAGATGAGCCTCGATTGTTCATCGTACCTGAACATTCCATACTTGGGATCTAACAGCTCTCTCATGATAAGCAAGAAAAATTCTTTGCGAACTCCTCCTGCATCAACAGCTTCTTCCCCTACAAAAATAACCTAACATTGGCAATGCAGTTAGAACATTACATTTTTAAAAAATAAAATACCACACATACTCATAGAATCATAGAATTGTAGAGTTGGAAGGGACCCTGAGTATCATCTAGAACAACCTCCTGCGATGCAGGAATATGCAGCTGTCCTGTAAGGGAATCGTACCTGCGACCCTGGCGTTATCAGCACCAGGCTCTAACCAACTGAGCTATCCACAAGTGCTCAATTTGTTACTTGGATAATGACATTTACAATAAGGAGTCTGAATAAAGGCCACTTCATACATTATATTTTAAAGTTGTAAAATGTGTTTTAAGTTTTTATTATGTTTTTTATATATAAAAAAAATTATTATTATTATTATTAATGTGCTGGATGCCGCCCAGAGTGGCTGGGGAAACGCAGCCAGATGGGTGGGGGGATAATAAATGAATGAATGGATGAATGAATGAACACGGCAAATGCATATTTGTAAAGACATACGTTATACAGGTATATATTATACAGGTACATTTTTCATTGACCTGGAGCAGCCTCAAGTCTATGAATGAATGCTGAGGGGCAAGTTATGAATTATATGCAAGTGTGTATACTAAAGTTCCAACAATTAAAAAGAAAGAAAATGCACCAAAAGGAGCCTTAGGTAGTTGTGATTTTGAATGATGGGAGGAAGCAAGTGCTGAACCCTTTCTTGGCCAGCTGTTCTTTGCTTAGAATTCTCCCTTCACCCAGTTCTAGGACAAATATTTCCCATGGGAAAAGCAGAGGGTAGGGGGTGGAGAAGAAGAGAAAACTGAAGGCCAGGTGTGCATCACAAAAAGGTAAACATGCATGCATATAGGCTATACCTTAAGAGGCTTCTTGTAGTCAACATTTTTTGTTTTTCTTAGGACTTCCATTGTATCCCCCACAATATTGTCTCTGCGCACAATTAAGATCAGACATGGATTGACAGATTCAAATACTGGGAGAAAAATAGATGAGAAATTCTGTCTGTGAGCCTGGTCAACAGCCATCTGGGAAAAACCAAGTAAAAACCTTAGTGGCAGCAGCAGTAGTAATAAACACTGGATGCTCAAGAGAATCTACAGTTCCTAGTAATATTTCTACCTTGTGATTATACTAATGCAGTACTGCCTGAATCTTTGATATCCAAAGACACAGTTTTTCTTGATATCTGAACAACTGTGATACAAGCCAGTTAATATAAACAGGGCCTAAGTTATATCAATCCAGGAATAACTACAGTGTTTTAAAGTATTTTATTTTTAAATTACTGTTTTACCTGCATCTGTAAAACCGCATCTGTCTGCAAGAGTGTAGTCTTTGCCTGTGCATCAAACACAAATGGGTAGGTGCAAATTGTAACTGGCACATCTGCTAGCTAGAAAGGCAATAGAAAAAGCTGTTAGCATGTGCAGTATTAGCAACAGTATATATACATTTTTTTTTGGCAGTTATGCAACATTTACTTGACAGAGAGATATAATACAGGATATCCAGCTTATGAAGAGGTTTATGTTTTTTAAACAGTTTTAGATATATCTAATCCATGTATTTATTGCAAGATTATCAGAATTCAAGGCCCATGGATAAACCTGATGTCAGAATCTTTGGGTCTAGTTTCCAAAACTTTACTGTGGGAATCAGATAACTTCTTACCTCATTTAATCCATGGCTGATATCCTACCAAAAGAGTGCATAAGAGGCAGCAGTAATTAAAAGGAAAAAAACACTGTTAGGTTCCTCTCCACTTTCCTCCACACCCCCAAAAGCCTTCATGCAGATGCCTGCATTTTTTTAAAAAAAGATGGGCACAGACTAATGCCTGTGTGGCATTCAGAGTAGAGCTATTGAAATTAATGAACCCAAGAGCTTCCTCTTGTCCTGCTGCTTCCCTGCCCTACCCCAAGCAAAACTGTTCTTTAGTACTCAAATGGAGCAAATAGCAAATGGTTTTTCCGTAGATTGCCCTTTGTTCCAATTTAAAGTTAAGAGCAGGTTTTCCCTGGGAAAGGAGCGGGACAAGGGGGAAACTGCTTGGGCCCATGCTTTCTAAGTGTGGACGAGCCCTAACTTAAGTCACTTTCATGAATGTCAATGGGTCTATTTTGAGCAAAATTTAGTTAAATACCTCTCTCTATGTCCTATGTACAGGGACGCGGGTGGCGCTGTACATAGGGTGGCGCTTTGCACGTCAAAGTTCAATTAGATAAATAGGTACCACTCCGGCAGGAAGGTAAATGGCGTTTCCGTGCGCTGCTCTGGTTTGCCAGAAGCGACTTAGTCATGCTGGCCACATGTCCTGGAAGCTGGACACCGGCTCCCTCGGCCAATAAAGCGAGATGAGTGCCGCAACCCCAGAGTCTGCCACGACTGGACCTAATGGTCAGGGGTCCCTTTACCTTTATGTCCTATGTACACAGAGAAGTGTAGAGAACAATGTATGCTAGTGCACATGGATTTCAGGGAGGTACATGGCATAACTGTGCCCACATACAGATTCACTGCTAATACATGCATGTAGCCTCTACCAAAGTCATGCCTGGCACACATTCACTTCCACAAGATGCAGTGGTCGCTCCTTAGAAAACAGGGATAAATAAAAGTTCACAGAGAGGTTTGGTCCTAAACTGTGCAATTCTCCAACTTTAAGATTGGTTTATTCAAACATCTATCCCAGCTCATTTCTAAAGCTTTATTGTGGCCCACCTCCAAATTATGACTAAACTATTAATGTGCCTAAAAACCAAATGTCACAGGCGCAAAAATCTAGCCTAGGTAGCTTTTTAGTTCTTTTCATCCTTCATCAACATGATGATAATGGACACAGAGCACTCATGAGCACAACTTATCTATTCAATTAATACATTTATGAATAATCTTTTTCATTTTCAAAGTCTTAAAAAGCAGATTGCATTTCTCACAATCAGTATTCCGAAACCACAGATCCTATTTAACCTACACTGTTTCTAGGCTCTGCTCCAAGCCATTACAAAAATACTTCAGATGCCCGACTTGAGATATATGAGCAGGGAAAGAAACACTTCTGAGCTAAAAATAAAATTGATACTTTAGGGAGTAGTATTAAATAAGGGTGGGGACCTTTCCTTTGAGAACATCACGATTACTGAAGAGAATAAGTAAAAGAACAATGAATTATATGCACAATTGCAATAGTGGGATGTAGAATACAGGTATTCTCCCATAAAAGTAATATATTTGATTAACTCATGAGGAGAGATGCATGAGGGCAGATGATATTTTAAAAAGGTGTTAGTGTTTGATCACCATCATTTAATAAACCTGGAATTTTGGTTCCTGTTGCCTACATTAAATAGTTTCCAAAAATATTCTTGTTTGTTTAAAAGCCCAGCTCTATTACTCCCTTCAGTATAAATTAAGAATCCATGTTCTGACCCTGAGTGGTATCTCAATTAGTGTTTGGAAGCAAGAAGCAAACTAACTAGAAACTTAGATACCCAGCAAGTCTTTCATATATCCAAGCAACGCATTTACTTTTCAGTTCAGAGATGTGGCTGTGAGAAATCACCTCTGCTTGCACCCTATGGTCCAGTTCACACCAAACCAGGGGTGGTTAACCTGTTGCTCAACTACAACTCCCACCAGCCTCAGATAGCATCACCAATGATCAGTGGTGAGTCGTAGTTCAGGTTATTCATGTCTGTCACTATACCATGGCTTAGTGCTGCGTGAACAAATCTCCCTGAAGCCTGAGCAAAGCATTGGCCTGCATGCTCGCCTCACCAATTCTTGTTAGGCCAGGAGAAGAACCTGCACCAAGTTTGGTTTTGCTTTTGAACAGTCTAGGCTCAGTGCAAATGAATGGACTAGGGATTTTGGCGGTTAGCTTCAGGAATAACTCATGTGCCAAGATGTGACTGTGGTACAGCATGATTTGCCAGTATATCCAAACCAAGCAGTGCATCATTTGATGTACACTCTGTATTCTTTAAAGGAAAAGAAGAAAAACTAGCCCTCTCTAATGCTTATCAAAGACCAACATTTTTACTCTGTATGGATGTAATGTTTCAGAAAACTTCATAAAAAGGACATTGTCCAGGAAAAACTAACAAGAAAAAGAAAACCCACAACCCAAAACTGACATACACTAAGAACCACTCTAAATAGAACACTTGTCACAACCTAAACTGTTCTTGGCCTGCACTGCTTCAGACTGTGGTGGAGGAGCAGGGGACCTAACATAGTCATGTTCATTAATTTCAATGGGTACACTGTTGAGTGAAATTTTGGTTGAATACCATCCAGAGAAATCTAGCATGTTAGGGAGAACACCCTTCTCTCCCACACCTAGCTATCTGTTTGCAGGAATTTATTTATGTATTGGGAACACTGAGCCATACAATTCATCCAACTGAGCAGCTATGCAATGTGAATTTGAGCCCATGCAGTGTATTTTATAACGCATAGTGAAAACAAAAATGGGACATTTACCATTCCATATGCCTGCTGCTGAATCCAGTGGAAGTAATCACTTCTTATGTCTATCAAATCCTGTAGTTCATGTATGTAGAATTTATCATATTGTATGATTTGCCCACCTCTTTCATTTACCTGCATTTTAAAGAGAATGCAGTTTGTCACTGAGAATATTTTACATTTCACTCTATTCTATTAAAACTATTTCTTCAGATTTGTATATGAAATGCTATTTGCAATATTTTGGCTGGCCTAATAAAGGTATTGCCATACTATGGAGTCTGGAAGTTGCTGTCTATGTTAGCCAGCCTTCTTCACAAAGAGGAATAATTTGTCTGAACTCTTAAACTATTTTCATTTATAAATATATGTCCTTTCCCAAAGCATAACAAGACTGGAATATGTTAGTCACACAATGATTTAGTTATAAACTATAGGGAACAGCCATTTTCTGTGTGCACCGCTTTCAGCCACAGAATGGGGAGGGGCTGGAACAGGCTGATGTTTTAAGGACATTTTTGATATGATGCTTTCTCCCTCCCACTTTAGGGGTAGGTATTTGTTTGCTGAATATGACTGAGGTTATTTATAACTGAATAGCAGCAAGAGAAAATGTGTTTTAAATTGTTTATTTATAGAATGATACAGTTTATATATATTAAGTTGTAAACATTAAGAGGTTAGTGTAAAAACAACCATGCATTTTATTCCAAGATGCACTCCAAAAACCAACTTGATAATAAAAGTACTTGCTACTACCAGGCAGCCTGTGAGTAAGACTATTTGAAAAGTGGGGTTCCACATGTTTCTTGTCAGCTATTTTGATATGCAGTGTCAGATCTTAAGACATTGAACCAGAATGTATGCATGTATGCATAGAACTGCAGCCTTAGTGATTTCTCTTTTGTGGTTCTGCCTTTGCTAAAGCAAGGTATGTTGTTCACAAAATAAATTTTGACTCCATTTGTAATATTGGCATGAACTTTCAACTTCTGTGGTTTGGGTGAGTCTATATACTGAGAGCCGTATACTTTGATCTCAGTTCTGATGTTACATTAAATCAAAGTATGGTCTTGCATGTCTCTTCATGAGAACATGAGGAAATACTCCATCCAATGATCATACGGATTCCAAACAAATCCCAATGGTCCACACAGCCACAACTTACTGTGAAAGTTCAGACTTCTAAACTCTAGACTTCTAGACTCAGTGAAAATCAATTGCATCAGTGATACAGTACATCAGCCAAAATGTATCTGGCAGCAGAAATAAGGATACAAACTGCAAAGACCTACCCTGTGCAAAATTTCCAAAACCTTGAGAGAAGAGTGCAGGCAGCTAGAGAAGATTCTTTGCTCTGAAGTTGGAATGCCCATCTTGTACAATTTAAGAAGGTGGACAACAACATCCTTGTAAAGTTCCACGATTTTAAGGAACAATGGAGGCTCCAATGCAGACCACCAGTTTTCTGTTAATAAAAGGGAAAAGCAAATCTAGCAGACAAAAACGTTGCATAACTTAACAGGACTTATATGTAACTAATACTGTCTAGATCTCAAGTTCATTAGTTGTTCAGCAATGGATAAATTAGACCATCCGTTTTTCCACTCCATATCAACATCCTTTTAATATGTAAGAATAGGAGACATAGTTTTTTGGATGTTAGAAAGGGAAGTGCAAAGTTTATTATCCCTGAGGCAGAAACCCTGCTTATTAACTATCATGAATTCAAAAAGACAGTTTAAGAAATTTCATTGGACACTTGAGCAATTCCGGATTTAAAAAATAACTTGGCCTCAAAATTATAAATCTGTATCACAGTAGAGCATAGTTGATAATTTACTATTATTCCTTTCTTGTATGTTTGCCTCGTACAGTCATAACTCGTGTTGCGTTCTGCTCTTGTTACGGACTTTCAGCTTACGAATGCGGCAAACCCAGAAGTATTTACTTCTGGGCTCACCACCCACGCATGCGCAGAAGCGATCCATGCGCTTCGCACATGTGCTTGATCGCACCATGCACATGCACAGAAGAGGCATTCTAGTTGCAGACTTTTCAGGGTGTTAATGGCATCCTGAAACGGATTAAGTCTGCAACTAGAGGTACCACTGTACCTGCTAATGGAAAGAGGAAATCCATTACGTATTTTTCACTCCAACAAACACCATCAGTAAGCCAAAAACAAACCTTAGGACTGACATAAACCACAATTTATAGTTTGCATTTAATGGCATGCCAGAAATTACTGTTTGTTTCCACCCAGCGTGAATGTGGAGGAATAAGTGACCAGAGGCAGTGTGTTCATGGCAAACAATTAATAATGGTTTACAGTGGTATGCAAACAAAGCAACACTTGCTCATAGAGCTACACAAGGATATCTATATGCAACAGCACTTCCCTTTAGTAGTGCAATGAACAGAAGGTGAAAACTTATAGCAAGAACAGTTTGAGAGATTATATATGCCCACAGTTAGTTTTGCAAGCTGCCACACCCTTGCAGCAGATTAAGACATACAAATTAAACAAAAGAAACCTTACCAAGTACTTTCAGTGGAGCCTTTTCTAGATTCACAATAGCAGTTGCAAATGGGATAGCTAGTGTCATGTAATTGTTTGCGTCACTCATTAGTGGGCATTCTGGCAGGGTTAGAAACAGTCTTAGGGCTTCAACATCAGGCAAGGAACTAGTCAGTTTAGGAATAAGGTTCTTTTCCAAACTAGCTGCAACCTGGGAATGTGGTACAAAATAGATTCTGGTTTTAAACTAAAAGCATTTTCTATTATAATAACTCATTTTACACCTTTTTTTAATGAATTTGAACAAAAACTTGTTTTTAAAAACAAAAAAACCCCAGAGTTCCTTAATCACAATAAATGTTTTTTATAACAGCTATTTTACAAGAATGATGAAAGTTACCTTTCATATCTGTTCTGGAGTACAACACAAATTACAACATGAAAAGTGGGGCCCTGAAACAGTTTCATACTGTGGTTTCTGTTCAGGGGTTGGAGCCATTCTAGTCAGACATAAAACTAAGCCATAGTTTGCTATCACCATGGTTTGCTGAAGAAACCAGGACCCCAACCACAGATGGTCAAAGAAACTGTGGCTTGTTTTGCCTGGTGATTTCCCCCTGCCCCCTAAATGCTCTTGTGAATAGATGGTTCCTGACCAGAAGGCCTTTGTGACAATCAACTTACCACTTCTTTTGCCACTGGCCAACTGCAGACAGGAAACGAACATTCTGCTCAAGATCCTTTAATGGCTCCAAAAGCCCCTGAGTAAAGTAATAGTCCTAAAGGTACTATCAACCAACCCTTTCCTTGCAATCCTCCTGAGCAAAAGTTCTGTCTGCTCTGGCTAGTCTTTCAGTAACAACAAGTGTTTCTCAGAACTAGGAATGAACTAAGTTTAACAGGAAGTGAATGGGTGACAGGGGAAGCTTTTAGATCAAAATCTGCAACTGCATTTGTTGAACTGTTAGTATAGTCCTTCCTAAGAACAAAGGTGAGCTTTTAAACATATATCTCTCATTAGATATTAGGGGGACATGCCCGTGGTCTCTTACTACTTTTCTTTCTCATAGGGCTCATCAGCAATGAGGCATGCAGGGTAATGAGCCTGTTACTGGGCACAGTAGTGAAGGATGGAGAGATCTGTTAAAAGTATCAGTGATAACCTCTTAGTTGCATGAACAATTTCATTTTCCAGCTGTTTTTCCCTTACACCTCTGTAGCCAGGCAAGGGCTTCTGAGCGATGTGACAAACTAAGCTCAAACCTAAGGATTTGAAGTTCAGAGGTAACTAAAAGCAGAAATTCACATGCCAACTTCAAAACATAGTTTGAGATCATGATTTGTTGGGCACAAACCAACCATAAATGGTTGGCCAGGATGCTCACGGGCATAGCCAGAGCTCACCTGAACAACCCATGGCTTAGTGTTATGCCCAAATCCAGCCACTGAAACACTAATTGAAGTACATTTAAAAAATCTCAAAATGCTGACAACTCTGTGGAGCTACTACAATTTACATTTTTAAAAAAGTATTGAATATTTCAACAAAGCATCAAGCATTGCATTGCAAACCTAAATTTACCAGTTCTGTGCAAAAAGAACCACCAATTGTTTAACACAGTGTAATACCTGGGATTTGAAACTAGGTGCAATAAGGATTTCAGGACAAACCTGCTGAGATATATGAGGATGTTCCGGCTGTATAAGTTTGTGAAACAGAAGTCGAGCAGTATTCATGTCAATCCCTGAGTATCTGGCACTAGTTCTGTAGTGATCATCATGGCTATGAAAACAAAAAGCAGTAAGTAAATTCTGCTTTCCACTACTTATTCTCTATACTTTTAAATGAATATGGAATTCTTAATTATTTCCAAACTTTCATTAAATCTTGTGGCTTGGACATTTAAAATATTGTGTATCACCCACTGACCTGATAGCTAAAAAACTTCCATTTAGACAGCCAGCTGAGGAAAATGTTCCGTCGATTTCACTATTAAAAACAAGAATAAGAAAAAATATATACACAAAGTTAAATGTTCTACAATGTTCTAACAGTCTGTAATAATCACTGTTGACATTCTAGTCAATGGCAGTTGTTTCACCACACAAAGTCCTGGAATTGCCACTGGCAGAGTATCTGTCAGAAGACGGAGATGAGCAATACTGTATTCCGTTGCTATACTCAGTTTCTTTTTCACAAAGAGAGCTCACTATGTTCTATCAGCCATAAGGGCCTTTAACACAAAATCTGTTTCCCAACTCCTTTATGCTTCAAATGTCTGGTACAATGGTCTATTTTCTAAGTTAGATGGGTTCCAAACTAAGTTCCTTTGGCTCCTACTTCAGGTTCCAAATTGTGTCCCTAATTCAATTCTATTGTTGGAAACAGGTAAATGTCCACTCTCCACTAAAGTGTGGTGGGCTGCCTTGAAATACTGGTATTTGGCCTGGGGAAGGGATTACTTTTACATCTAACCAAAAAAGTCTGTCAGTTCATGGTTGAAAACTATGATCCGAAAAGCCTCATCCTTCTCTCCTTTCATACAACACGATCCGAAAAGCCTCATCAACTGGTCTTTCGCCATCCTTTTTACATCATTTGGGCTATGACATTGCCCTTAAATCCCTGAGGCAAAGGTTATGGGATATTTTATACAGCGATCTGCATTCCATATCTTATGTAACCTGTGGACCGTTTGCAACTGGAATCCACTATGGCCATGATTTTCAGTTACCATCGTATTTCATGAATCTGTCTGAACCTAACTATTGCCAATTATTCACCAAAGCGAGACTAAATGTAATCCCTTCAGAAGTACTAAACGGCAGACTGTCTGGTATACCCTATCAGAACAGGCTCTCTTTATGCTCTCATGGTGTTGACTCTATGAAACATATCCCACTACACTGTGAGCAATTCAAACAAGCCAGGGATCATTTAATTAAACCCCTTTTGGTAAACTGGAAAATCCAAAACCTTGTATCTTAAGTACCTCCTTGGAGATATGTCAAACGATACTATCCTGGCCATGGCTAAGTTCCTCTTGGAAAGAATAAGAAACAGAAACCTACATGCTCTGGATAAAACATAGCAACCGCCTTGGAATCCTTTCCATGTATTTCTGTTTTATTTTGCTTTTGAAAATGTTTTTTTGAGTCTCTGGATCGAAATAAAGAATTTATGTATATTAATAGGTGAAATGGAGCATGTAAGCCAATGTTTACAGAAAAGCATCAATTCACAAGACATATTTCTATTTATTATTAGAGTCACACCTATCAATTCATTATAGAGCTATGATATGCTTGAGAGATACTGGAATCATGACCACTAGAAGACAGTACAGGAGTAGAATTAAGGGGACACCTTTTCACTTCTTACACGTTTATTTAAAAAATTCCAATTTCATTTAAAAAATAGTTCAGTTCTGCAAAGGGCAGATCAACCAATAAAGGTAGCAATACATACAGATAGCCATACTGAAAGGAAACATCCTATGTTACTAGAAAACATAGCTTAACATACACTACACTTGAAAGGACTAAAAGGAGAGAAACTTTCTACAAAGCCCAACCATATTTCTTAGTGAATTTAATGGACATTGTCATGTGCGTTTCCTTCCCTCTCCCATTCCTACTGTAATCCTTTCCTTTAAGCAGAGCTCTTCCTATGTTAACTAAGCTGAGCGTCCATGAGGTAAGAGTAATACATTCAAATGCAGGAGCCAAGTGGATGGTTCTGTAAAGTTAAGCACACAACACCACTATCTGCAAGATATGCCCAAAAGTGTAACAACCACCATTCTTACTTTGCTATCTCTGCAGGGAGCCTCCCTGATCCAGAAGATGAGCAGTGCAGCAACCTCTGAATGAAGCCTTCATTCACAGTCCAGATTTGCTTTGAAGCACATGGGTATCTGAAGTCATCTGGAGGTTCCAAATCCTAAATTTTGAGTGGCAAATTATACATAGAAATATTCCCCCCTATTAACTAGGGCTAATTTCCAGAAATCCCTATATTTAGAGTTGCTACACCATACAACTTTGTTTCATGTTTACTCTTGAGCAGTGCACACATTTTGCTTCTGAACTTGTTGCATATAAGCATTATGCACACAAGCTTGTTGGTTTCTATATTATCTGAGAAGATTTATATAAAAGGCTTTTAAAGAAATTGTTTTAAAATTTCCCTCTTTTTTCAGGAGTGCTAATTGGAGCTCAGCATACATAATGGCCCCAATCCAGCTGTAGACATGCTTTCCTGCATGCAACTATCATCCCCAGATTAATTCATTAAGTTCAATACACTCACATCAGTGCTTCACAGATTTCCCTTGCTGCAGTAGGGCATTTCAGGGCAAGGTATCCTCCACCTAAATTAAAGGCTGAGTTTTTAACAATATGATATAACAGGGATGAGGAACACGTGGTCCTTTAGGTCCAGCTCCCCCCAGCCCCCACCATCATAGCCAATGGTCAGGGATGATGGGAGTTAAAGTCCCACAACACTCAGAAGGGTAAAAGGTTTCCCATCCTCATAGGTGGAGAGCCAGGATGTACATAACAAGCTGACATCACCATAATGAAATAAAAAAAATCCTTCCAGTAGCACCTTAAAGACCAACTGAGTTAGTTCCAGGTATGAGCTTTCGTGTGCATGCACACTTCTTCAGATACACACTGTGTATCTGAAGAAGTGTGCATGCACACAAAAGCTCATACCTGGAACTAACTCAGTTGGTCTTTAAGGTGCTACTGGAAGGATTTTTTTTATTTTGTTTTGACCATGGCAGACCAACACGGCTACCTATCTGTAACATCACCATAATGGACATTCATATCCTGTGTGTGATATAGAAGGCATTTTTATTTTATTTGCTTGAAAAAATTATATTCTGCACTTCATCCAGGGTGATGAATAAAACAAAAAATATACTGTGATGAAACAAAGCA
The DNA here is from genome assembly GCF_964252035.2 of Podarcis erhardii. Taxonomy (NCBI): domain Eukaryota; kingdom Metazoa; phylum Chordata; class Lepidosauria; order Squamata; family Lacertidae; genus Podarcis; species Podarcis erhardii. The sequence goes on from NC_138509.1 coordinate 29,244,813, forward strand.
GATAAAAATACATCAAATTTAAAACGGTTATAAAATTATGTTTAAAGAATGCAGACAGTTCCAATAAAACTTTGTATTTCTATGAATTCATACTTCCAGTTTACAGCTTTCCCTAACTTAAAATAAGGATTGTCTCAGTCACTAAACTCTAAATATTATGTATGCACACCAATCCTCAAAAGGAAAGATTGCTTTGTTTAGGAACTGTGAGTTTTGCTTTATCAGCTAACAAAATGAAGCTTAATTTTCTCTAAACAATTTACAAATAACAAATTTCAGATACTTTAACACCAAATCCTAAAGCATATTGACCACTTAAGATATGGAAAAAAAGTTTTATCTTAAGGTACAATAATACACAACTGAAGCTACACTAGTTGCACTATATTTTAAAGAATACTCTAGTGAAGCAAATGGAAAGCAACACGAATACAAAGTCAAAGTTCCAGGTATCAGATTCAGCTCTAAGCACTTTACTGAGTAAACACAGAAGCCAGCTTATGGATTTTAAAAATGAGATGAACTACCTGTAGAGTAACGTAATGTGAAAAGCTTTGGTCTCCACCAGAGAAAATCCTATGTACATAATAATATTCTTCACGATCTATAATTAAAATAGCATGATGTTAACATCAAGAGGATAGCTTGAAAAGAATTTGTCTTTTATTTAGGTAGGAATGAAATTGAGGGATGCCACTTTTGCAAGAACATCAGGTAACTTTTGCCAATAGCAGGTCTGCATATTAGCATTTTACACCACACACAGCAACCTTCCTTTTCGAATCACATTCACAGTTATTGCTCTGCACTCTCATAGATCAACAAGTTCATTCAGAGAAAAACTAGAGTTGACTTGTATGGAAAATGGTGCATTTGGGGGGGGGTGTAAGAATTTTTATTCATTTTCATATTGTTTACCATGGTTGCATTGAGATATATCTTTGTTTACATTAGAGCATAACATGCTGTGATTATATATAATTAAAGTTAAAAGTAAAACAACACAACAATAAACAGATACACATTTCTGAATATATTAACAAAGTTGTGTCAGTGTATATACCAAAATTATTAGTTATTATGTGTATTGCTTAGATCAGTGATCAAAAGTCAAAGGTATTTTGTATCAACAACTATCAGAATATATAGGAATTTATGGGGGGGGTTAATAAAACTTGTACTTCACGCACACCAGACTGTGCTGTAAACTATGGGTGCTGTTCTACATTATGTCTCATTATTTCTGTAATCAATAAAGTCACACCAGACTGCAAAAATCTGTTGTGTTTATTTTGGCCTCTTGCTACTTTTAATTTTGCTCTCGGTTTTTCCAATAATGCCGACTGCCAAACTGCATTATACCATTGGTTCATAGTTAATAACTGTAACGGTTTCCATGTCCTGGCAATAGTTGTTCTTGCAGCCATTACTATGATATGTTAGGGGTCCTTGTTTCCAATTTGCAACAAATTGGTGCAGCATTTATTGCTTTTGCAGTAAACACAAAAATCTCATGAGGCATACATGCAATACTAACAAATCCAGTCCCTTACCAATTATCACAATATAACTATTCTTAAAATAATTCCCCCCTAACACTCCAAAAATATATATACAACTAAAGAAAGCATTATTACCTGAATTTAGTGGGATGTCTCCATTATAAGGAAGCCAGTTTCCTTTCACAGGGAAGGGACTTTTCCTGTTACTGGTTGATCCCATGCCCAACTGTCCATTGCCTCCAAGACCAAAAGAATAAATTCTTCCAGTTGAAGGGACAAATGCAGATGTGTGCTGCCTAGTGCAAAGAAAGAATAGAAATTCAAAAAGTAAGAAACTGAGAATGCTGTAGTATATTACATATGCTATATGTGACTTATCTATCCCCAGTAACTTAAGAGAAGACAGTTGCAATGTTCTGTTCAGGGTATTAAGAGGAAGCGGCCTCTAAAACTCATGGAACTTGTAATGCATTGAGATGGAAGGCTACTGTGCCTATAGAACAGCCTTCATGCCAATCCAATTAAGTAATTCACTGGGCTGCCTAATGTGTTGGCTAACTTACAGCAGTCTTTTCTTTGTAATGGCACATAATTGGGGTGCCCAACAAGATTTTGAGAAGTCCACAGCAGCTAGAATTAAACTTGCTTCTTACACTTTTCAAGTTGCTAAACACCCCATAAAAGTATTCCATTCTGTGGTCTTACCTTCCACAAGCAATCTGTGTGACAATGCTCCCCATAAGTTCAAAAACTTTTCTTGGGTTTATCTCATGGCCAGTAGAGTTATGACCTAATTGCCCATAGCCTCCAGCTCCAAAAGTAAACACCCCACCTTCCTAAAAAACATTTGAAGTTAGAATGCAATGTGTAGATGACTCCAATACTTTTTATGTACAAAAATAATATTTACAACTGTGGAGAAGCACTAGATATTTGCCCTACACATATAACAAATAAATTGCCTTTACAAACATGCTTATCTTCACAGATAGATAGTTTAGTCTCTGCACAACATCCTCACTGTGTAAGAGTATAAACAATAAAATAAATCCACAGTCCTGTACACCAAAAATAAATCACATAAACTTTTTTTAAAAAAAACCACACCCCAATGATTTTTAATTTCAAGTAACAAAAAATACCCATGCAAAAAAATCATGTAATCTTTAGCTGAGTTCCAATTTAAAAACACATGGTTGATTAAAAAAAATCCTAAGTTAGTGGTAATATCAGACTGATAAACAAGACAATGTAAAATGCTATTAGTGGACATTGCACCCTGCCCAATACAGTAGGACTACTATTTTCGCTTTCATATTTATTTGTTTCAAGAATGACTTCAACTGCATAGCAAGAATTGCTCAAGAGAACAGAAAGTGCATTTCTCCACATTACCTGACACAAGAGTTCAATTTTGAATTTTAAATCCCACAGGTTTTTAAATATAAGCTTTACATTATGTACTGAGAAAGCAAACAGTATTTGTTTACAAAAAAACCTAAACTATTCTTCTGTTTGCAGATACTGTAAATGTCATATTCCAATTCTGAATGTAATGACAGCTGTGTAAATAAACCAAAGTATGTTGCATTAAATCAACACACACACAAGACTATAAACTGTACTTCAGCACTAGCAAGAGAGATGGCATCCATCAGCAGAGCAGCCGCCCACATGGTTATTAGAGCTAGGCTGAATGCAGTGGAATATTTCTAAACATGAACTTGTAAAGCTCTGAAGGAAAATAAGCACAAATTCTCCTTTCTTTCTCCCCTCCTCTGCAAGTCAGCAGCAAGTGACACATTACATTTCAGCAGCTCTCCCCCCGCCCCCCAAGCTTATATAAATGCTGGTGTGAGCAGGCCAATGCAACATGTGATCTTGGCAGGTTCACTGACGTTGCCCAAGCTAGTGGCTCAGTACAACTGTAATGTGTGAATCTTCCCTCAGATGAAGGGGCTGGTGCGGGAGGAGTTCACACCCAATATTGGGCAACCATTCTCTCTTGACAACAGTGCAGGGTTACAAAAAAGCAGACCAACTGGTGACATGAACATGTTTTCTCTCCTACAGACTGCTGAATCCCTCACTACTGAAGCAGTCAGCCTGCATGTGAAAAGCTATCAAACCTACTAATTAGTTAAGAGTGTGAAATACAGTATTTCTACTACAGTACCTTTGTAAGAGCCGCAGTATGATCTTCTCCACAGGAGATGTAAACAATTTTCTGGGATCTTAGTGACTTTAGAAGATTGGGAACATATCTATCTGAAAATTGTAATAAATCAGGAAGTGTAATATACACTTTGCAACTACATAAAAAATATAAACTACTGATTTAGTTTATAAACTATTATTGTTTTATATAACAAATAGCTTTGTTGCACTTTGAAGTTTATAATTCCACAGTATGTGTTGTTCAGAGAAGCACTACAGCGCAACAAATAGCAAAGTGCCTGGAAGTTATGTAGTATTTTATTCACTATTTTGAAAGTGCCGTTATTTCCTACAATTAAAGCATGCAAAGAATTTCAAAGTTATTGTAGTACTGCACTGCAATGATATCCACAGTTCCTTTCAGCAACTTTCAGTTCAGTGGATTTCTCATCCACTAACACAGACACTCTGAGCTTCAATTCAGCAGAGGAGCATAATTTGGTTTTATAAAAATAAGCACACATTATCTGATCATAACTAAAATGGAAAGTAATATAGTTCATAGTTTTAAATTTTGTGTACTTACCATTTTCATCATTAAGACCAAGTTGGCCAAATTTGTTGCGTCCCCACCCAAAAACTGCTCCAGAAAGAGTAAGCACAAAGCTATGTGCTCCGCCTGCTGTAATTTGCGCAAAAGGTATCCCTTGCAAAGATTTTATCCGTTGTGGGGAAGTCTGCTTTTTGAATTCATAACCTAAACCTAGTTGACCATGTTTGTTCTGTCCCCAGGAAAAAACTTCACTACCTGTTGAAGGAAAGAAAAAACACACATTTAAGATGAAGAATAACTGTAGGAATTTACGTCACTCTAAGAATTAAAATTACTCCATTATCATACACAACAAAATTCAAATGGTGGCAATAATTTTTCAGCCAAGAGAAAGGGGTACTTTTGAAATTAAATGCAAAAGAAGTAGGGTAGGCAACAAGTCCGTGGGTTACCACACACACATTTCCAAATAAAGCCCAATTCTCAGTATATTAATAGTTCCAGGTATTGCATGGAATCTCTGTACATTTTAGAATTTGGAGATTGATGGCAAAGATAAATGCTCATAATACACACATTTCCTTTCCTTAGCATGAGCAAAACTGAAAACCTGTTTACTCTTTCTGCCCTCTCAAAGCTATCAAACACTGGCTATTTTACGATGTGAAATGTTTAGTGTGTTTTTTTCTATTGTCATTGTAACAGTATTTTAAATTTATACAGAAAAACAAGCAGACAGTCCAGAGATTGATTACCTTTGGAGAGTGCAAGGGAATGATAGTAGCCGCAGGCAACCTGCACTATTTGGACGTCTGACAAGCTTTTTATGTTTCTGTAGGAATAACAAGACATAATTAAATGAGCAGCCTTTGCACAAAATGCTATAAAAACACAAAGCTTTATTTCCTTACAGAAAATGCATCTTAATCATTTCAGATATTATGTGGCATCATGGCCATATGCAACATTACAGTTCAGTGTGATGTAAATGAGCTGCAGAAGTGTTGGACTCACATGCTACCCACTCCTGCCTGCATAGCTCAGGAGTCATTTGGAAGCTTCCACTCTCACTTTTAGTAAACTCCAGCTTGCCATATCATCTGCACCCAGAACTAGGATTAACATTATCTATGGTTAGTTTAAACAAGCCAGATTCATAAACTACTAATAGTTTACTGTTGACTTGTTAAACTAGCCATACTAGTTTGAGCTTGAAAAATTACAAAGATGCAAAGATGAAGCAATAAGCCCTTTTTACAAAAGCAAAAGGGGCAATTTTACTAAGATGAAAGTTTTTTTTTTTTTTAATTAAAAAACCACACCAAAAAAACCTTATGTTATCACTTAGTTTTACCTGGGCACTCTGGTATACTCCTCAGTTCCAGGCAAGCCAAGTTGTCCATCTGCAGCAAAACCCCAAGCATAGACTTGACCACTGTCATTTAATGCTAATGTGTGGGCTTCTCCACATGAAACAGCTACAATATTTTGAGCATCCAAGGCACTCACCTGCTCTGTAATCAAGAGAAAAAGCAGCATAATGCTACATTGCTCTTGCCCAAACATTTTCATGATGGACTGCACAACTGAACTAGCAAAAATGTGTTCCTACAAACATGTCAGATCTCCTTTACCTGAGGTCAGAGGTGCTACAAGCCACAATTCACTGGCTTGTAGGAAACCACTTCACTATTAATCTGTGCCTAATAAGGAGTGTGTGGGACGCGGGTGGCGCTGTGGGTAAAACCTCAGTGCCTAGGACTTGCCAATCGTATGGTCGGCAGTTCGAATCCCCGCTATGGGCTGAGCTCCCATCTTTCGGTCCCAGCTCCTGCCCACCCAGCAGTTCGAAAGCACCCCTAAGTGCAAGTAGATAAATAGGTACCGCTTCATAGCGGGAAGGTAAACGGCATTTCCGTGTGCTGGCTCGCCAGAGCAGCTTTGTCACACTGGCCACGTGACCCGGAAGTGTCTCCGGACAGCGCTGGCCCCCGGCCTCTTAAGTGAGATGGGCGCACAACCCCAGAGTCGGACACGACTGGCCCGTACGGGCAGGGGTACCTTTAATAAGGAGTGTAGCTTTTCTTCATCTCTTAAGAACCAAACTTATGCTACCTATATATTTTCACCCTTGGGTGAAGTAACTGCTTTGGTGGGGGAGGTAATTTTAATTACTAAAGTGACACAACCGGATGCTGTCTCTCAATGCCATGTTCCCTATCCAATTGAGGGAGCCCCAATAAAAATGGAAGATTCTATCTCCTGAATCATATGTAGTTGCACCTTAGTAGCTGTTCTAGTGAATTCTATTTTAGAACAGAGTTGAACACTACAGTGCTATCAATCAGCAGCAGCACATGAGGGTAGACACAGTGGCAACTGAGGAATAGACAGTTTTGTAGACTAAAGCATTTTCAATAAAACTATTTCTAGAGACCCCACTTCGTATTACCAAAAATTAATTCATGTTTAGTCCAATTAGTGTGTCATTGGCATAAATAGAAAAAAGTACCTCAGTGGTTCCAAGCACTGAAATCAAGCTGCTGCGCTTTAAGAATTTAAAATATAACACACTTAATGATCAACTAATGTTAATACATAATTTCTCAGACAAAAATAAAAAGTCAACAATACATTTTAAATACTGCCTCCGAATGGGCTACAGTTCTCTAGAAATTAAAAATAATATAAAAAACAGATCTCCAACAATTTCTTAACAAAATATCTTGTTGTGTTTTCAGTTCCATATAAATAGAGGCTTTCACGCAATAGCAGTGGTACAAAAGTCAGAAGGGAAAAAAGAGCAAGTCCTTGAAGCTCTACTAATTCTAGAAACACTTCCGTAATCTAAGCAACTGCTGCTATGAGTATAACTGGCACCCACATACAGAACCTAAAGCAATACGATTACCTAACAGGCACTGTTTTAACTTACCTGGTCTTTTCCTGGATTTTTCATGTCCTAATTGTCCTAAATCATTACATCCACATGTATACACAGTCCCATCATCCAAGACAAACACAGTGTGTCTTAGTCCACAGCCTACATCTCGAACCTTTTTGTTTATGAAAAAGTTGCATCTTCTGGGTTCTAGGACAACTTCTTCATCAATGCCCCCCAATCCAAGCTGTCCAAAAGAGGCATTTCCCCAACATAACATGTTGCCAGCCCTCTCAATGATCTGCCAGCTTCAGCATTCAAACGTCCAGCATCACTGTAATGGAGTGGGAAATAAGTTAGTACTAGAATACAGGGGACTTGGTATTTATAATAGGATTCACAAATTTCATCTCTCAATTATTGTCATTAGCCCAAATAAAAACACTAAGAATTTCACGTCTCATTAGAAGAACTCTATAGCAGAAAAATGTAAATGTGACTGTTACATGTTCTCTAAAATATTAATCATCTAATTTTAAATAAGTATTTTGCTAGAGCTAGTATTTTTGGACCTCTCAATATCAGAATTGCAAACATTTATTGCAGGCCAAATGTGGTTGTTATGTGTTACTCCTACAAGCGAGTAAGATGCAAAAAGGCATAACCAGAACTATTTATGAAACCAGTAATGACAGCAGGATAGAAAGCACCACAATGGCAAATCTGAAAGGATTTTTTTGTGCAAGACAAATTTTTGTGCTGACTACAAATTCAGCATGGAGATTAAATTTTCTGGATATTTGAGACTTGGAATAGAACAGTTCTCTCTTCCCCACTATTTTTACACATTTTCTCCCATGTCTTTACATTTAAGTCAACCCCTAAGATTATATTTAGCCCAATCCTAAGCATGTTTTACTTGATAAGTAGATCCCACTGAGTTCCATGAGCGCTTTAGACTGAAAACCGCAAGATAGTTAACAAAATCCAGCCACACTTACAAGACACTCAAGATGGTGCTGCCAAGAGCTGGAACATACTTGTAAAAAAGTGGCCTTCAGACATCCATGCCAATCACGGCAAATTCAACCTGTTATAAGAACATAATTAGGTAAAAGTTATGGGAATTCACATTTCTCCAAACCCAATCACATATTTTTCCCCCACTTGAATATCACTGAAAATAGAATTTAAAGAGAGCCCTTAGCTGAAAAAGCATGGTAAATCTTCGCTTCCTCCAGTAACAACCATTCAGGCCGTACAACTGGCGGGGGGGGGGGTTAGTGGTGGTTCCCCATATGTGGAATACCCTTCCCCAGTTAGGTATGCCTGTCTTCTTCATTATTAAAATGCAAGAGGAAGTGAAAAACATTCCTGTCCACCCAGGCATATAGTGGCTGAAAGAAACAGTTCTTGGCAACCCTGAAATCATTAGAAATGAGGCTATTTGACTGGCTTTAACTTTTTTTAGATCTTCTAATTGTTTTTAAATGTTTTGAAACACGTCTTTCAATTTTCATTATATTGTTTTATTGCTTGGTTAATTGCTGCCTTGAGCACCTTTCAAAGAAACAGCAGGAGTGAAATTTAATAAACAACAAAAATAATAATTAGATTAAAATGTGCTAGAAAATATATATCACCCTTCTTCAGAAAAAATAAAAGGGCTTATTCTACTTTCAGTGCAATGAAACAGGCACACAGCAACACAAGGTTACTCAAGCAGATCCAGAGTGTTTTCTATATAGCTCTCAGCACGCTTATGCATATTTCTATGATTTATTTTCACCATTTCTTTTAAACAACTTAGATCCTAGATATCTGAAAGGCAGCTTCTATCCATACTCATCTTCTCAGGTGTTAAGATGTGCAGAGGGAGCTCTCTTGGTAGCTCTGCCATGCTTAGAAGTGTGAGAAGTGGCAGCTTGGGAGATGGCTTACTCTGTGGTGGCCCCTAAATTATGGACTTCCTTCCCATAGGGGTGCATCTAGGGTCTTCACTATACAGCTTTCACCATATGCTGAAGAAGACACTCCTCTTTGTGCTCACCTTTGATAGTTAAGTTCTTTTGCTGAATTTATACTGTTCCATTTCATAGGATTTGGCATAAAACAATAGGAATCGACATAAAACAATAATGATGAGGCTAAACAACCAGATCAATATTTCTGAACACTAGATACAAGGAAGTCTTTATCATCCACTAGAATGAACACTATAATGGCAATATCAAGCCAATTTATTCTCTCACTAATTCAGGGGCTGTGCTGTCCTGCCATGCCATATAGTTGTATAAACATTTTTATTATTAGAAGATTAAAAAGCAAAAATTCCTGAATTAGAAAAGGTGCAGGTGCGTAATACGACAAAGCTTTACTGTATTTCTTTCTATTTAGGTGAATAATGGTTTGTTTTAGTCATACACCCAATAACTCTGAAAAGATTTACTGTATGAACCTAGAGCTTTCCAGAAGCACCTACAGTATGAATCATTGTTGCTACATCACTTATTCGAAGCACAGTAATGCTGTGGATGAACACTAGCAATATCTAAATCTCCAGATGTCTAAAGACCAGGGGCTTATCCACATCTTTTGCCCCACTCTTTCTGCACTTTGCCCAGAAGCAAATTGGCAGATCTCTAAGCACAGATATTACATGCTGACAAGGCGTCACTACTGTCAGCAATCAGGCTGTAGCATTCTGTACTAACTTCAGCTTCCCGATTTCAAGCATGAGGGAAGACCCACATAGAGCACATTGATATGGATGGTAAACTTACACACAAGAGCTACTTTCTGTCAACTCTGGATGAAAAACAGTGCAAAGCCAAGTTCCAAAATGGTTTTTTAAAAAAAGGACCACAACTTCCGTTTTCAAACTATTCCACCTTCCAAAACATATCTCCTTTATGCCTACCTCCATTAAGCTCACAACTTAATGTAGCAGGGAGTTAATGTACAGTGGTACCTCGCAAGACGAAATTAATCCGTTCCGTGAGGCTCTTCGTATAGCGGTTTTTTCGTCTTGCGAAGCAAGCCCATTGACAGCTTAGCGGATTAGCGCTATTAGCGGTTTAGCGGCTTTTAGCAGATCAGCTGATAAGCGGCTTAGGGCTTAGGAAAAGGGGGGGAAACCTGCAGGAACTCGCAAGACATTTTGTCTTGCGAAGCAAGCCCCTAGGGAAATTTGTTTTGCGAAGCGCCTCCAAAACGGAAAACCCTTTCGTCTAGCGGGTTTTCCGTCTTGCGAGGCGTTCATCTTGCGGGGCACCACTGTATATGTCTGCTAGAATTTCCTGATCCACATGTGTAACTACTGCATCACCATAAAAGTTTAAAAATTCAAATTATTTCTAACATGAAAATTACTTGGTATGGTTAAAGGCACACACAGATGATTTATATTCTAAGCCATGGATGGGGCTTACCAAACTAACCCTTCAAAGGGTGTGTAACTCTGACTTGGCAGCTGCAGTTATGAAACCACTCTGACTAGTACCAAATAAATTGCAAAACACCCACTTGCAACTCAACATACCTTAAGCATGTCTAATGGGGAGAAGGAGAAGAGAAATGCTATGATTTGCTATCTCTGTGGTTCTAGGTTAACAGGAACTGTTGCGCTAAAAGAATCATTGGATGAGGGAGCACTGTGGCTACAATATTATGCTCACTTACTTGGAAGTAAGCCTTACAGAATATGATGAGACCCACTGAATAACCAGTTGAGCTTCTATAGTTTATCTAGGTCAACCTTTTAAGCATTGACTGAAGGCCATGTGTTTGGACAGGTATCATTAAAAAGTGAGCACCTTCTGACACAGGGCTCAAGTCAAGTCTCCAACAACTTTACAGTAGCTCTTTTGTCCCCCCTCCCCATTTTTGATGAAGCTGGCAGAGTTTGACATTAGTAAACATCCAGATGTAGGAGAAGCATAGTTGCAGTCTTAGAAACACTTATTTGGAAGTAAGCATCATTGAGTACTACTGGACCTACTTGAATAAAAGGCTGGAGTGCATAATTTCTGTAAGGTCAGCTCTTTCGGACCTTGACAGAGCATTGCCCTGAACAGAGGTGAAACTGGGCCCTCAGTTTCATTTCAAGCTCCTTCTCTCAAGTTTCAGCTTTCATTTCAATACAGAAGCCCGCAGTACTTCTGCAGCAAGGCTAACTATCATTCCCATCTATCTAGATGGGTATTTTGGGAGTTTGCTGTATCATCTTATTTTGAATTACTGTATATTTAATTTGAATTTACTATGCAGTCCACAGCTCCGGTAACCTTTGGACTAATAGTGGCAAATAAATAAACCGTAACATTGCTATCACTTGTTTCTTACTTGTATGAGGAAAAGCGTATTGGTAGCCTTCTAACCAACTGCTCACTAAGAAGTAAAAAAGAAAAGAAAAGCTCCTGCCTTCAGATGTCCCTTCCAATGATGCAAAGGTCACTCAGTAAGCGCTGGGTACTTATTAACAAAATAAGAATATAAATATATTTAACCACGTACTGTACTGTCTTCACTTTAGATATACCCAACTACCTGTATGTAGGCTCCAGCTATTTTAGGCTGCTGGTGTTTTAGACACGAAAACACACCATCCTGCATTTGCTCAACACAACTGTTTTTTCATCTAAAAGGCCTGCGACTGGATTCAAAACACACATATATATTATTTAGCAGGGTTCGTTCCCCCCGGAGGTTTCGGCAGCTATGCATGTGGAGCGCCCCACTTTTTCCTCACGCACCCCTCGGGAAGGGGGGCGAGTGGCAGCTGTCAAACCCCACCAGACCCCAAAAGGCTCGTTCCTGGCGGCGCTGCCCCTCCGCCCACCGCCGCCTCTTCGTGAGTCACGAGGAGGCTGAAGAGAAGCCCCCGACCCCCCCACCGCCCACCCCGACCGAGGCCCCGGAGAGCCCCTACTCTCTCCCGCAGGCAGCCGGGCTCCGCTGACCCTCCCATTCCCCTCTTCCAGGCCCCGCGCTCCACCCCGAGGTGGTCCGCGCTCTCCCGCAGGCCACCTTACCAGCCCAGAAAGCCCGCTTTCTCCTCCGCTTCTCCACCCCCGACCACAGCGTGGACCCCCTCGGGAAAACACACAGCAAGGCCGCCCTGCCCTGCCCGACTCACGGCAGCCTCCTGCGCGGCAGCGTCCGCCCCCGCTTCTCTCCTCCGACGGAGGAAGCTGCCGGGCTGACTCGGCCCGACGATTCCACCCCAGGCGGGCCCCGGAGTGCGGCAGCGCCGAAGCAGGCGGGCGGGCGGGCGGGCGGGCGGGCGGGCGCCGAGAAAACAGGCCCAGCAGCGCCGGCTCGCCTTGCTTGCTCTCCCTCGCAGTGCGCAAGCGCCGAGCCCGCCTGCGTCGAGCAGCCGAGGCAGGCGGGAAGCACGCTCTGGCTCTTCTCCCCGTGGACGGAAAGGGCCCGGGGGAGCTTTTCCCCTCGTGTCGCTTTCGCTGAGGGGGGAGAGATGGGGTTGCTTATTACAGTGGTACCTTGGGTTACATATGCCTCAGGTTACATACGCTTCAGGTTACAGACTCCGCTAACCCAGAAATAGTGCTTCAGGTTAAGAACTTTGCTTCAGGATGAGAACAGAAATCGGGCTCCGGCGGCGCTGCAGCAGCAGCAGGCCCCATTAGCTAAAGTGGTGCTTCAGGTTAAGAACAGTTTCAGGTTAAGTACGGACCTCCGGAACGAATTAAGTACTTAACCTGAGGTACCACTGTATCTCCCCCCTGCCTCGCTCGCTAGAAGCTGAGGGAAATGGTAGCAGGTCCTTTCACGTCTCCACACACTTTTTAAGTAACTCAGTGGGACCCACTTCACTGTGGAGTAAGTCCCCCACCTACTTCTGGGTAAATTAGGATCAGGGCCCAGCGCTATTTTAGACTGCAAGGCTCCTAGGCAAAGGATGCCGCCTTATATGAAATATTGGGGGAGGGGGGAGGTAAGCTCAGCCCCACATAATCGATCACAAGACGGAGTGGGTGAACACCATTTGAATGGCAATGCCCATTAATTTGGGGGGAGGGAGGCCTCAATTTTTTTATTGGGGGGCCGAAGTGACCTCAGCCCCTAGGAGTTGCCTCCTATGGTCTTAGGGCAGTGCAGGAACTTGCCTTTTCAGCCTACTGTTATGTTAATACTGCAAAACGCCCAAATATATTTGCTGAGGGATGCCCTATAATACGCCTTAAAGGCATCGTAAAAACAATTTTGTGACAGTAATTGATTCCCACAGATTTGCATACGACTAGGAGGAATAGTTCTGAAGAATAGCACCCATGGACTTCTTTTGTTTCTTTGTTTTCCTATGATGCGCACACACATGTCACAGCAGGCACCACCAGCAGTACAAGAGAAGTTTCCTCCTGTGAGAAGGAAAAGGGAAGGTCTGTTCTAACATGCTGCCTGCCATCTGTGGTTTTGGCAATTACTTGTATGGAAAGTAGTTAACATTTTTTTAATTCACTGGTTAATTGGAGACATGTTTCAAATAAAGCAGTGAAAAGTGCTAAATTGACACTAAATGGTTAAACTGTATGAGTAAAGCAATAATAAGAAAGCTCAGGTTTGCAGCCTAAGACACTTAATATGCCTGTTTCTGTTGGAATAGTTGTACAGTAGCAAGTTTGAATGTGATGCAAGGCTCTTTATTAAGGATTTTTTCTCTAGCTTTCTGCTGTGCCTGGTGAGGAGTCCTTAGTAATTCAAAACTTGCTTTTTAAAAAGCTAAACCAAATTATCTGTTTTCCTTTTGTAACTCAGTCTAATTAACCTCTACATTATAGGCGGCATTCCTTTGTTAGGCAGACTGCATGCTAATGACCCAGGATGATTGATAAATGTTTTCTCAACAGGAGAAAATGGTCAGGAAATAATTGGAGATCAGAACTATGAAGGTGACACATTTAATTTCTAGCAAATGCTAGATTAAGAAGTACTGGTATATGTGAAGGAGCAAAAGAAGCAGGTTTTCGACCAGAGGGTGGAGAGAGAAAATTGACCTGAAAGCTACAAGCATCTTGGGGTGCAAGGTGCATCTCTTAAGGAATCTCATGTAAGGTATCAGATCTGTTTCCTAGTTAGAAATGTATGTTGTTTGCCTTCAAAGCACATATTACAAAATTATCCTCAGTTTCCATTGCTCTCCAAAGCAAAGCAAAAGCAGTTAGCACTGCCCCTGGAACTTCTCATTATTTGGGGAAGTGGGATTTAGAATCAGGTTGTAAATTCTGTGCTGCCTATTCAAACTTTCATAATGTTATAAGGGTTTATTTGGGGGGGAGGGGACCCAAGAAATTAATGGAAGTCGGAAGTCAGAATCTAGGTAATATTTGGAGTAAGAGTCCAGGCCAGTGGAAAAATGCAAGTTATGCTTCCTTTCCAAGCCAGAACCTGGGAAAGAACATGACAAAAGAACATGACAAAAGGTGTTGATGGGCCATCAAAGAGGAATCCTTAGGCCTGGGCAGACAAAGGTTGCCAAGGTGTCTGGGAGGGGGTTTGATGTGAAACAAAATTGTGCTGGTTTTGAAATGAGAGCTTTGAAGAAGCAGGGGCCACATGGAAAAATGGTTTCCCTGGACAGAAAAGGGGCAGAGTTCCTGGGCAAGGGATTTTCTGGAAAGAATAAAGGAAGTAGGTAGAACCCTATGTGAGGGGGCTGGAGGTCAGAGCCATCTTGGAGCTGGTAGGGAAGCATCTGTCTGCAATGTTGGGCTGCTTTGAAGAACAAGCTGCTCTTGAAATGACAATGCTGTAAGATCTGCACCCCCTTCATCTCAACAGGTGTAAATATGTGTAATTAAAGCATATTTCTAAAAGATGCTAAAGCCTCTGCTGCGCCTTGCTTCTCAGTGGGAACAAGACCTTGAGTGCCTGGAATCCCCTGGAATCTTGCACACTGCTCAGCAGAGAATTGTGAGGCATGAAAGTATGTACATAACAGTATGTACAGTGGACATTAGATGTGTTACATGTTTAAAAATTAATTGGACATCTGTAATACAGACAGGTAGATTACATCCACATAAATCTTCAGAACACGAAGCATAACAGAAAAGCACTTTGAAATAAGCAGTAACAGTAACTTTACTCATTTTTTTGGTGACTGTCTTTAAAGTGCCAGAACAGCATAGTAGCATGCTGCGGTTCATAGAAATTATTTAGAGTTTGGAGGATCCATTTTTATTTTTTAAACATAAAAGAAGTGATAAGGGAATATTATCAATTAGTAGAGGAAAGTAATGGTTGTCTCAAAAGATTCTCAGTTCTCACAAGTCTAGCAGCTAATAATCAAATTGTAAAGCTAGGATGCCACTGCTTTGGGCAATAGTTGGTTCCTACCTATTACCTCCCATACTGGTGAGTGTGAATGCTTTTTTTTTTTTAATTCCTCTCATATGAACCACAATCAGTGGCAGCACATCTGAATAAAAAGAACTCAGTACTACATTTCTCTGTTTTGTGATTATATCGATCTGTTCAAGTAGCAATGTCTTTGCCTGCAGGCAGAGGGAACCAGACTCTTACACTACAAAGCAACAGCATAATTGCCATCAGGACCTATGGAAACAAGTGGCAATGTAGACAAGAAGTGATACTTGACTATTAAAGAATACTTAGATATTTTTGTATTTAAGCCTTTTCATAATTAGTAAAGAGATCTGTTGCAAGTTTGCAAGGGCTAACATTTTTACATTCTACTGTTATCAGTACTATCAGTTATTGAATTGTCTGCGCTACAGTGTAAAAGCCACTTCATACATAATGAATAATTGTCAAGCCCTCTTAGCTAAAGAAATTTCCCTTAAAATATTCCTGCAGTTGTACTTATGCAGGTGATGTTGATGTTAGTGTGTATCACTGTATCTGATGGTGACCCAAGTGGAAGGCAGCTTGCCCAGCCAATGTTTCTCTCCCCCTCCTTACCCCTATAGCCCTATGTACTTCTAAAACCTTGTCCTTAGGACTGAGGGGCCCTGAACAATGCGGGGTGTATTATACAGAGCTGAAATGGAAGGCGGAGTCCTATGCTGTTTCCTGTTCTCTTTTAATCTTGTTAGAGATTAGAACACATGAATAGTGCTATAGTTGTTCTTGGCCAGCTTGGTGTAAGTGAGGCATTGGGCTTTGGGAAGGAGGCGTGAGGGTCTATCACACCCAGCAGTGTGAAAAATCAGTGTGCAGTCTGCAGGTTCTGTGTCGAAGTACTCTTGTGGCCCACTTGGTATGAAAAGACAGAGGTGCGAATTACAAGAGAAGAATATGCATCAGTGCAATTATATATACTTAACCTTAGTTTCTGCTTGCAAAGGTTAAGCTGTAATTGTGGGTTTAGATAAAGGTCTTAGGGAGAGAGGTGGCAGCACATAGATGTTCTGGATGCAAGTTTTAGCCAACAAATGTGAGTGCTCAGGCCAGGGTCAATCCTGTGCACACTTTCTTGGGAGCAATCCCCATTGAACTGAACAGACAAAAAGGTAAAGGTAAAAAGGTAAAGGACCCCTGAATGGTTAAGTCCTGTCAAAGGTGATTGTATGGTGACGCACTCATCTCGCTTCAGGCCAAGGGAGCCAGCAATTGTCCGCAGACAGCTTTCCAGGTCATGTGGGACTGCACTGTTAATGGAGACCACATCTCTTCTCATAGGCCTTTAGTAAAATTGTTTAGATGTCTGAGGTCTTAGATTACAGAGAGTTTTAAGTCTTCTGTGTTTTCTGCAGACAGTAATTGAATATCTGCTTGCACTCTTTTAAATTGTTGGTTTGTTGTTTATTTTGTATTTAATTGTGCTTTTAGTAACTGACCTGTGAACTGCCCTGGGAACTTTTCAAATGGCAGGCAGTTTAGAAGTCTACTAAATAAATAAATTAGCAAAGCCAGAAAACAATTCTGGAGACAAATATTGGGGACAGATGTCCCCCTTCAGTCCCTACACTGGATACATATCCATCTCCTTTTCCTTCCCTTCACAAATTTCATAATTTTAGCACCCTCTGTTGTCTAAAGTTTTTGTTTTGATCTGGCAGCAGAAGCCCAATAAAGTAGAGGCTGGAAGAGGGAATTCCATAGTCAGGCAACTTACTCCTGAGAAATTTCCTTTAGTTCCTTAATGTGCATTGCCACAAAGTACCAAGTGCTGCCCTACTGTAGATAAAAGTGAGACCACAATTCAGGAAAGGCGGGGAGGGAGCTCAAAGCAGTGCCACATGCTGCTGATTTTGAAATGACACCATGTCTTTGCATGGCACTATGATGAAGTACCCTAAAATTAGCCTTCTTACTACTTTGTCAAGACTGCATGCAGCGAAGCAAGTAGCCTTCAGTGGGGAGAGGAAAGAGGCGCTGGAGAGGAAAGACCTGGGACTCGCTCACACACAAGCAGGTCACGCCACTTCCCTCACGGTGAGCTGAGCTGGCTTCTATTCAAATTTCCACAATGGATTATTTGAATGTGATCCATTGCGTGCAAGTGTTCTGGGATGGAGGTAGGGAGGATATTACAGTGAGAGCACCAGGGAAAGAGAAGAGTTGTTTACTACTTGAGAATTGGTGGGGTGAGCAGTGGGATGAAGGCAGTTTAATTTTAAAATAAAGGGGTAGGTTTTATATTCTCAAATGTTTTTGTAATGGAGTTGAGAGGGCTTGTTCAAAGCCTAGTTGCCTCAAGGGCCTTTACCACATGAAAAAGGATTGAATAGAAGGAGATTATCCTTAAAACTTAGGGCAGCAAGCTTTACAGCTAAAGTAATAGTTTGACAGTTCTGGACATACCTCTTCTATTTGTTTAGAATATTATGGTTTTGATGTGTGACTACTGTACAATAAGGGAGAAATATGAAGCTGGGCTCTCTCTTTTTCTTCTAACAATGAGCAGTAGCCATTTATCAACTTGGAAGTTACCTTACACACCTCCTTCAGTGTCTCAAAAAAGTGCCTATCTAGAGGTTTAGGTAAATGCACATTTATTTACGGTAAATGTAACCAGTCTCTTCAGTTTAATTTAATGGGTTGATAGCCCTAGTAAAAATTGGATGTACAACCTGTTCTTCCTGTGCTCCCAGAGTGAATTTTCTCTGATGTTTCCCTCTCCCCTCACAGAATATTTCTGAGAATCCACAATATTCATTTGGGAATAAAGAGTGCTGTAATGATGCAGGAATAGTTGCAAGTGAGGGAAATGGGGACAGTGGGGGCAGGGAGACATAGAATGAATGTTAATGTGTTGTCACATGTTTTGTGGATGTGACTATAAGAAGAAATACTGAAACTGCAGGAGGGAAAGAAACCTATAGAATATTTGTTTAAGGAGGCAAGGAGGACAATAAGCAGCACAACTGCTTGGATGGTTAAATAGTGAACAAATTACAGAAATTAGGGCCACTGTCCACACGCAACAGTTCCAAAACAACGTAAGGAAAGCAGGGATAGTGTCACAGGACTTCCCTTATTTAACTTCCTGGGATGAAGGAAGAGGTTTCCCAAAAGCATCCTTTCACCCCATTAAAAAAATATCAAACATAATAAAGCTGCTCATTATGGAAATAATTTTAACCCCTTTAACCCCTTCCATGAACCATAATATTCTTAAGCTTCCCTGGGATACTTTTCCTACTGTAATAGAAGTCAATAGGACATTCCCCAGAAAACCAGTTTGATAATAAAAAAAAAATCCTGGAAGTAAAGAAAAGAGACCTTTTCACCCATGTGAATATAAGTTATGGTCCAGGAGGCAGATCTACATATTTTAAATAACTGGCCACTCATTCTTGTGAAAGAATGGAGTAGTGAATGAAGCCATAGGTTGTGATCAAAATAATGAAATGTGGTTCCCTGTTTGTACCTATTTGTGTTTCCAAAGCCAGCCAGGTCAGCACATTAGCCAGCCAACATTGTGTTCCTCATTTCATCCTGAACAGTGAAAAATTGGTGAGTGATGATACCTTCTACATTCTATCTGCAAGCTTGGTGGTACTAGCTGTACCTCTCCTAAGGCAGTTGCTGATGATCAGATGTTTCATGCGAACAACACTATGAAGTTTCATAGAGGCTATGATGTCTGAACTGTAAGGCCAGGTTATCTATTTGTGGATCAAAGAAAGTGCTTTCTTGTAGTTCCCCTCAGCATAGGAAGGATTCCCAAAATCCACCTACTCCCCAGCATTTAAAAACAAATAAATCATTATAGTAGTTCTGCATATTGTATAAGGAATTTACTTAATTGTTTATGTAGGTCAAAATCCACATTTCCGTGACCTAAAAAGCAAACAACATATGATGTGCCCTAAAAATAAATATTTCGAATCCTTTTTCTGGCATTCATTTCTGAACAAGTGAATGTGCATAGACCTCTGAATCTCCATTTTCCAGGGTACCAGTTCACTCGTAGAGGTGTATGCATTCATGCGTTCAGGTATGTGCAGGTAGACCCCATGCAAATGTTACCTTTAAAAGAGTGAAGGCCAGCCAAGAGGTTTACCCTCAAACATGCATTCCGTGTTCATTTGTGCACAAATGAATTTCAATAAGAACCTCGAAATGCAGTGAGCGCATGTTCCACCATACTTTAGAATATATGTTTATCTTCACCCAAATATGAAAATGTGTCATACAATATGCTCTAGACCAGGGGTCAGCAAACTTTTTCAGCAGGGGGCCAGTCCACTGTCCCTCAGACCTTGTGGGGGGCCAGACTATTTTTTTTTTGGAGGGGAATGAATGAATTCCTATGCCCCACAAATAACCCAGAGATGCATTTTAAATAAAAGCACACATCCCGCTCATGTAAAAACACCAGGCAGGCCCCACAAATAACCCAGAGATGCATGTTAAATAAAAGGACACATTCTACTCATGTAAAAACATGCTGATTCCCGGACCGTCCGCGGGCCGGATTTAGAAGGTGATTGGGCCGGATCCGGCCCCCGGGCCTTAGTTTGCCTACCCATGCTCTAGACTCTTAAATGTACATTCACAGACTATATACAAACATATATTACCCCCAGCCCCTAAATAACTACCCAATTGAGAATTCCTGATAGGCAGGGGAAGGAAGTTCCTAAACCGGGGTGTGGCAAGCAAGAGTGACTTTCTAAATAACTTTTACATTTGCATGTGACACATGGAGAGTGCTATCAAGTGGCCAACCTCAGCTGACCACAGAAATTGTGTGGGACATATGAATAGTAGATATTTATAGGCAACAGACTTGATACAATTTTTAACAACTATCACCTGCTTAGAACTTTTACATGTTAAAATGTGTTGACCCGCTGTCACAACCATAATTTCATAAGAGCCTTCCTTACAATTCTTACTGCCATGGTTTTCCACTTAGTAATGACTTAATATTTGACCCCAAAGCTCATATGCATCTTGGTGTGTTTGTGTAGAAGTGTAAATGGAGTGTCCACAATGCTGTGCACAGCAGAAGATACTCTTTCTTTGCTGCCCTGGGCAGGGCTGGGCCTACTGTTAGGTGGAGTGAAGCAGCTGATTTTGGACATCATGAAAGGGCAGCAAATTGATAGTTACTTACTTATTTTTGGTATTTTTTGCTGTCACGGGGGAGGAACATGCACTTGTGGGATTTTCCCACCTCAGGTGCCAAATTAATTTGATGGGCTCTGAGTATTATGTATCTTGACTTGAAGCAGATGGGGAGGGCAGGGGAGATCTCTAGTGACATTCCAAACAAAATATTTTAATGTGCCAGTAGTTAGGATATTTGTAATTATACTAGTCATGTCAAATGACTGATATTTAAAACCTAAGAAGGTTAGGAAATAACCTAACACAGTTATATTATTAGAGTTTACAATGTTTCTCAGAAGTGAAATTCACTGATTTATTGTGGTCATTTTGGATGGTAATGAAGGAGGTGAGGACAGGTGACCCCACCAAGGCCCGAAGTCACCCCCCCCCTCAATAATCACCTCAGGCCTCAAAACTGTCCAAAATTCCTTTTGTCTTCTAAAAATCCACAGCTACAGCTTTTCTGTGGATTCTCACAAGATGCTGCTGCATAAGCAAAACCGTTACTTTTATCAGTAGAAGAAGGCTTCAAAAAGCTAATGAATAGGCTCTGTTCAGGCCAGGCCTGAGAACTGACTTTTATCTCATTCAGTTGCAACATCTTGGACATGCTGAACCACAAGGCTCCCCCCCCCCCCCGGCTTCTCACCCCCTTTCCTGGGAATAGTCCAAAAGAGTCCCAAGACAGCAGCTTTCTGTTCATGCTCAGGGGAACTTGAGGCAGGACTTCAGAGGAGGAGGAGAAAGGGGAGGGAACTAGAAGGGGAATATATGCTCTGTGCAAATGACTGTGAACTCGTGCTTGTTTGTGAACTATCACACTTGCTCCTTCTACCAGTTCATGGATGGTAGAAATAAAGCTTTTTCTCCGAAACTATTCCTTGAGTGTCTGTTGACTCCTATCTCCTTTTCCCGGGCACAATATTTTTCCCACCCAAGGGCAAAGTCTCATAAGGCTACAGTAAGATGGATGCAGCCTTACTATGCTACCCCTCCAGTTTTCTTCACTAAACAACCATGTAGTTCTAAGGTCTGTCCCTTGGCTTCCACCATAGGCTTGGTCAAGGAGTGAACCCCTTTTGTATTCTTGCACCAGCTTACTAGTACCAGAACCTCAAAGCCTTAAAAATCCTGAATCTTTACCAGCTGCTCTCTGTCCCCTGCAAGTTGGTAGCTGTCTGAATTTCCCCCTCTTTAGTGCACTGTGACAAGGATTTGCCACTGGTTGGGACCCAAAAATGGTCTGAGCCCTGACCGGCCCACCATATTCCTTCTTTAGCATGTTGATCACACCAGCATTCTTTTTCTGGTGAGAAAGAGAGAGAAGGAAAGGAGAAAGAAATAGACAGTACAGAAAGGGGTTCTGTGATGCAGATTGGCATTAAAGGTGTTAAAAAAAATGAAAGACTGCTGCAATAAAGCATAGGCTGGAAATATTTTTGTTTTGTAAAGGTCATTATTTCCTTGTCCTTCTCCATCTAAAATACTATGGGAAACTTCTACATTGTTCTTCACACACAGCGTTTCTTCCACTCTAGGCCCCTCCTAATAGATTTTCTATAAAGAGCAATCTGAACAAAAGACTTCAGTTACCACCACCTGGTGCCTTTACATTAGAAATCAACAGTTCACCGCCTAATATACAAAGATACAAATGCATGCAATCTGTCACTATAGGTACCTAGCAAACTAAAGCGCATCTTATTTTTCATATACAACGAACAATTGAATGAAAATCATAAAATGAATCTGTTGCGTCTTCCAGATTAAAATGACAAAACTGACAGTGTCTCATTTATTTATATTTCATATACTCTGTACATATGGCACAATTTGAAGGGTTGGTTCAAATTGTAATCTCAAAATTCATTCTAAGTATGGAGGATTTATTTCTCAGGAGTGCTTGAACTGATAGAAAATAAAGCCTAGTGAATGATAAAAGTAATGATTCAGTTTAAGTTAAAACTGAGTGGCCTACATAAATTTGTTCAGCTACCAATTCTCTTGAAGCCAAACAGTTTCTTCAACCTCTCTCATAACTCATTCATGTTAATAGACAATAAAATCTTAATTAAAAATGTTAGAACTGCAACCTGTGTTTTTTTAAAAAATACACACAATCTTTTTCTAATAATTGGAACTGGCAGCTACTGTTGTAAGCAGCTGTTAAGTAAGGTTATTGTTTTGCTTTCTCTTTAGGATTTCTAATAGCTTAATTAGAGTTTCTTAGACT
Source organism: Podarcis erhardii (assembly GCF_964252035.2). Lineage (NCBI taxonomy): Eukaryota > Metazoa > Chordata > Lepidosauria > Squamata > Lacertidae > Podarcis > Podarcis erhardii. The sequence continues at coordinate 29,267,687 of NC_138509.1, forward strand.
TACCCAAATAATTGTTTTTTAAAAGATCATTCGTTCTAAGCTTGTGAGCCAGGTCTGCTCTTCCTTGTTGGAGAAAACAATTATGCATATCAGTGGGAAAAGAAGCTTTAATTCATAGCTAGAGAGATTTCTCCTCAGTCACACATGTACTAACTAGTCTAAAAAGGTTTATGTTAATGCATAGTCTGTCATATCAGACTATATTTTAAATGCTGTGACCTGTTCCGTTTTGCCCAGTCATAGTGACTCAGCTGATAATTTAGGCATTAGGGAACACATTGGCTCAGGAAGCAAATTAAAAAGCTCAGGAAAATATTTTTCCTTAACTTTATAATATAGGCATTTAAGCACCTTTTCTGTGGTGGTGGGGTACATGGGATATATGTTGTTTGTTTAATGGGAAACGGAGGGATTAGCTGGAATTATAGGTGCTTTTCATTAAATGTTACCCTCCACACAACAAACGCACACCCCTTTTGGGTATCCGAGGGAGACTTTTTGCCATTCCGTTGGTGGCACTAGAAAGAAGGTTTTGCTGGCGTATAATTAGACAGCCTGCTCACCACTGTATGCCATTGTTAGCCAACCTGCTTTTGCATACCTGGCATAAAGGCAGCGCTTCACTGTGAATCCTGATTGTCCTTAGCACCATTTTTGTCTTTATAAATGCCTTCTTATTAAGAACAGTAACACCATCACATAGCAAATCAGATTTGGCAGTACTTTGATGTTTCTGAGAGTGAACAAAGCTAATGTAGAGTGAGGTACAATGCAATGCTTCCTGAGTAGACATTGCCTTCTCTCTGACGTAACTTTGTGACCTCAACCCATAGTCATATCTGATGGGCTGTGTGGGAACACTGCTGTTACTAAAATGAAGAAGACGGCTGGGTGGCGGGGAGGGAAATGGCACCAAAGCAATAGGTGATTGGAGCTGTGAATATCACTAGTGAGTAGAGCTGCCATATATCCCACTTCACAGATGGCAATCCTCCACTTCCAGAGGCAGCATGCCTTTGAATGCCATCAGCTGCTGATGGTATTGATGGTGTGGTGTAGTGGTTAGTGTTAGACTAGGACCTGGGAGACCAGGGTTTAAATCCCAACTTTGTCATGAAACTCAATGGATGATCTGGGGCCACTCACTGCCTCTCAGCCTAACCTACGTCTTAAGATTGTTGTGGGGATTAAATAAGGAGGAGGAAAACCATGTATGCCACCTTGAGCTTCTTAGATAAAAAGGTGGGATATAAATGCAGTAAACAAACAAACAAATTTCAAGAGGGGAGAGTCCTACTGCACTCACATTCTGTTTGTGGGCTTTCCACTGGCAAGTGGTTGGCCACGGGAACAGTAGGATACTAGACTAGGTAGCCATTGGCCTGATTCAGCAGGACTCTTGCGTTCATATGACTCCCCTGTTTCATCAGCCCCAGCCAGGATGACCAATGGATGGGGATGCTGGGAGCTGTAGTTCACAACATTTGAAAGGCCACAGGTTGTTCACCCCGTTACAGTGGTGAGAATGTTGGAATAGGACCAATATCACCTAGATTTAAATCCTCACTTGGCCATAACATTTGGTGGATGACCTTGAGGCAGCCATATATCTCTCAGCCTAATTTAACATCACAAGATCATGACAGAGATGGGATTCACTGTCCATACAAAAACATTGTGAATTGTGCATGCAACCATGAATGCAGGATTCAAGCATTATCCATCCCTGGGATCTACAACAGCAGCACCCAATCCACACAGGGTCTTCCCTGATGGATTATCTCTTGTGACAATGTATTGGCTCCTTCCCAAACAGCAAACAGTGCCACTAGGATGGCAAACTCTTTAATTTGCTATATAAATGTTTTGCAGCATATTTTTTCATAGTATACACCAGCTGTCACTCACTTTACATGTAAATGAATGAAATTTAAGGCTAGAGCAAAGAAGTGATTCAGTAGCAAAGGAATAGAAGAATTCCAGTCAGATAAGTGAAAGAATTAGAGGTAGGGAATTTAGGCTGATGCAGTCATGTAAGTTTTCAATAGACTTGGTGAAACGCTAAACAGCATTTTCCAAATCAACATCTGATAGGGATCAAGGTTAGAAAAGTTAGAATTATTAACCGTATTGACTGGCATGAAGAAATATCTATGCCAGATTTATGGTGAAAGGAGGAGCATGTTGAGTCTTATAGAAACTTCTGCCCCAGCTTAGTATTTGCTTTCTGTGTCAGAATATCAGTTCAGGTTAAAGGCTGAAGTATGACACTGTTTTGAATTGCACTGTTTAATTGGCTTCTTGGTTTGCTAATATCCTAGAAATATACCAATAATATCAGATTTATCTGGCAGCTCCTGACTTCTTCTTTTTTCAAATTTTCTGCCACATTGGTCATTCAGAGAACTTTAGACTGAATAGTTTTTGAGATTAGGAAAATATACAAGACTGGATTTCACGGAGCCTATTCTTCCAACTCTATAACTTTAACTCTTCCCTTTCCAAATAGTATTGCCTTTTTATCAAACTATTTTCTTAAATGGGGTGGGATGCAGAATCATGTCCAGGAATTCAGTAAAAAGGGGAGGGAGTATTTAGCCTTTCTTCGCAAACAATGATAATAACCCATACAAACATCTGGTGTTGGGGAAAATGGATGCAGAGTTGTTATTCCATTTGCAAAGTGGAGCAGCAGTGATTGGGTGGTGTTAAATCATCCATATTCAAAAGCATCCTTAGACTGAATATTTGAAACTAATGCTTGTTTTTTGGAGTTCTCCCTTTGAGCAATGATGTGAGGTTTCACAAAGTGTAGTACATGCTCAGGAACAGTAGAGGGAGTGTGGCAAGCAATCAGAGTGAAAAGAAACAATGGTTTAAATTTAAAATCCAGCCACTAATCAAATGACTGCTTGCTGCTTCAGCACATACGTAATACAAAAGTACATATCAATTCCTGTCATAAAACATACTATCCAACTGTGCCTGTTTAATACCTATTGATAGGCTGCCTGCTTTTCTTGCGAGATAATTTATGCTGAACTTTGGAACTTCTGATGTGTGTACATGGAGCTGGTTGCATTTTTTAAAAATCCCCGTTAGTGTGATTGTTTCTGATAATGTGTTTCCTGAGCAATGTATTTTAGAATTAATATTTTTTACTATAAAAAAAATATCTGGCAGGGCACTACGCCAACTCCTATGGCAATGTTGTTGTTTTTTAACCTTGTTTAAAGTCCTACTATGAATCTGGACTGAGTAAGACAGCAATTTCTGCCTTCCTAAAGGACAGGGCATTTGTGCTGGATACAAAATGGGGTGAGAAGCCAGTGGAAGGATTTGAGGAAAGGGTGACGTGGGCAGAACCAAGAGATGTGAGTAATTTTGGCATACACATTTACCTTGCTGGATTAGGGCAATAGCATTTTGGTATTTTGTTTTATTTGTGTGGTGTTATAGATCAAGTTGCAGTTGCTGGAGCTGTCAGGAACGTGACCTGTTTGTTTTTCTTACACACCCACACCCACACACCCACACCCCAGTGGAAGGGATAAAACATTTTTGGATACGTATATTAACCAATTCATCCTTACAACTCTTGTTTAGATGATGAAGAAAATAGAAGTGATTTCATGTATCATTAATGGAAATACTGCATCCAATTCTAGGAATGGTGCCAGTGCATGAGGCAGATAACATATAATTAATAACTTGAGAACAACCCAAGTGTGATGTTGTCTTATTTCTTTTATGATGATGACTCTTAAGGGAGTACCAAGTTCCAGTGGGTTTAGTATGTTACCATAAAAGCAACTCATTGTCTCTTGAGACGGACAAATGCCAACAATAACAACAGTTTGGCTGTTTTCATGCTGCTAGGTGTGTACTATCAGTCTATTTTAATAGAGTATCACTTTCTTATGTATAAGTAGGTGCACTTGCCATCATATTTTGGGACACCTTTTGCAGGCTGCATACTTGCACTTGCTTCTGTAACTGGAGTCATTTAGGGCCTCACTTTCCCAGGGCAGGGAACAGGTCTTACAGGACTCATAGCCAATATGGTTTATTAATTACTGCTGATATTCTAATTGCTGCTGTTCAGTTTTAAAGAGGTGAATGTGGTTTTAGTTGGATTGTTGTTGTTAATAGTATGCTTTCTGAAATTTTGTACAGTGCCTTGAAAAATGAATTTAAAGAATTTAAAGAAAAATGAATTTAAAGATCAACTTCATATATCATAACAAGTTTGAGTTCACTGCTATGCATTCTTCCCTCCAGACATTTAGACACAGACGTTGTCTCTCACTTAAAAACAATAGCCAAAGAAGTTAGTGGTGTGGACTTCAGAAAAAGGGATTCTGGATTGAGTCACTAGGAACTTACGTGTGGAGACTGTGTCTTCCTCTAATGTTTGACATTTTGAGAGAGATGTACACCTCTCCTCACTAGGACATGTCTGGCAAGGAAATGATATATGGATTCTTAATCCTAAAAAATGGTGGGGACATAACCTTCACATATGCTGTCGCTTGTCTTCCTCTCTTGACATTCTCCTGATCCTGCCAAGATTGCTGGTTTGGTGGGGAGGAGGAATGCAATACTACATGCATCAAATGGTGTTGCCACATCATATTTGGTCTGCAATATATTCTCAGTATCAAAACAGTTATTTCTATTGCAGATGGAGATACAAATCATTTATATTAAACGTTGATGACAGATAATATAAAAAATTATTACTAATGAGATGGCCACCAAATAATGGGCATGTTTGCAATTTGCAGCCCTTTGCCATTTAGAGTTTGGAATATTCAAACATGCAAAGAGAGGAAGGGGCAGAGGAGTGGCTGCCTTTGTCATAATGACCCTTAACTATATTTTGAGAGGGTCTGTTCATATACATTTAAATATTATCAAATACAAACATAGTAATACTTTATCTGTTTATTTGATCACTACACACACACCCTTACTGTGCTAGCATATAAAAATGTGAATTTTCTAAGACTGTTACAGATTCTTAGGAAACCAGACACAGGTAAGAGCTGAACCCCTGGAAGGTGTGGGCAGGATGTTACCGTACGGCACAATACAGCTAGCAGATTTTACAGCATGCATCTGGTTTATTTCTGTTAACAATAGTTTTTGTTAATTAATTTTGTGTTTGTGTGTGCGCGAGCGTGTGCATAATATAAATATTAGAGTATCCAACCTAATTTCATTTGGTTACATTTGAGCCTGGATGTTTTTTTCAATGGAGCCTAACACCCCAGTCCTAAAACCTTTATTTTAAAACAGGTTCTATTCATGTCAGTAGTGTGCTTAGGATCTCAGCCCTATTTTCTCTTACTGTGCTTTTCAAATGTTGAATAGTCAGCCTTTTTACTGATGCCATTTTTTTAGGGCCACAGTAATCATTATAGTGGAGGATTGCCATTGACTTAAATGTGACTGGGATCAATCTCTACATGACAGTAACTTTACAACTGCATAACCATAACTCTGTCTTCAAGTGTTTTCTGTTGGAAGTATTTAAATTATGTTTACAAATGGCTTGGTGACACCCTGATATACATTATTGGTTTCAAAAGTTGGAATGTATTTATTGCTATCTTTGTGGAGTGCTAATGTGGCATAATCCATATTGAGATTCCATGCAGGATTTAAAACCTCCGGAAGAGTTTGTGTAGAGTTGTGAAACTCCTCAAGAGTATCTCCAGTACTGCAAAGCTATGTAAGAGTCTTTGGGGAGGGGAAGGGACGGGTCTGCAATGATGTAAATAAACATCCAATTTATTCACTATTCCAGTATCTAAGATATTCTTGGAGACTAGAATAGTTGTGGAATGCTATACTTTTATTTTTACAGTTGCATCTAATACCAGGAAATTAAAATATATTTAACCAGCCAAGAACTTCTCCAATCAATGTTCTGAATGCCATAATCCGCTCTCCATTCAGATTGCTCCTTAAAGACCATCCTTCTTCTGAAGCCATTGGTTTAATCCAATTGAAACAAACTAGATGCTACAAGGAACGTATGGCATTTGTGTGTCTGACCTATCTCCCCCAGTAATACACACTGAAAATCACATATTGACACTGTGCCATAACATTCCAAGTTCCCCGTCCCAGTTTTACTTCATTGACCTCCCCATGTAAAGGGTAGGGAAACTATGAGTATGATTATGTCATTTCCTGTGCTCTCAGAGATGAGAGTTCACAGCCACCATGTGGCCCCCTGCAATGTCTAACTTGAACTCTAGTTCTTCCCAGTTGAAGCAAAACCAAGCTATACTTTTTCTATCCATTGAAATTTGCAGCCATCTGAAATTTGCAATGCAGTTTGCCAACCCAGGTTGTTGGTTTTTTTAATGCATCTATTGGGGGAAGCGAGCATAAAAATGAGTATATTAGTGAAAACAACATACAAAAATGTCTGTGGAATGATTGCTTGCAAAAATGTGTACATTAGTGAAAACTGCATACAAAAATGTGTTTATTGGTTAGTCCTGATATTTTTCATATTTATTTCAGCTTAACTGTGACTTAATTAGCATGAATACAACCTGATTTATTATATATAATAACAACAACAGCAACAAAATATTTAAAAGATCACAGCCTTAAGAGTGATAAAATGTGCTGTGTTCGCTTCGTAAATCTTAGGTTAAGCCCCTGGGACATAATCCCATAAACAGTTCCTGTTTATTTCAGTCAGACAACATGTCTTCAGGCTTCATGTACTAGCAACAGATGTTTAGGATGGAGTTATTAATTAAAACATAAGTGGCACCTCACAAACCATGACCTCATGCAACCGTTGCAGGCAAAATAGTATTGTAGCCTTTTACGCCACTGCCTGTATTTAGGATTGCACTTTCAGGATGCAAGATGATAACCCACTGCAAGCTGATTTGAATGGATCAGCCAGGCACAATTAAATGCCCTTGATTTCAATGGGAGAATTAAGCACTTGCTTAATTATGTCTCACTGAAACCAATGGGACTTAAAAGGGTTTAACTTTAGCAGGATCATACCCCCAATGTTTAATCTGTTTGATTTTTTAATGTATATACTCTTAGCCTTGAATCTAACTAGTTAAAATCTTAAGTCTTTATTAGTGGTATGTAATCTTAGGCATCTCAGATATTCTGGGTAATAAGAATAAGGAAGAGCTTAGATCCCACTATTTTCTAATTTTAAAATGAATGTGCCTTCTTTGACAACAGTTTACGTAAAACAATACAAAATCCATTTTGAATGAGTCATGCCAAGAGTGTGAGCATCCATCAAAGACATTCTGGGAGGAGATAAAATGATGACCCCCTCCCTTGCATACACACACATACCCCGTAGGTGCTGTTACAGCAATGGAATCCCTTTGCTCAATATTATCCTGTCCAATGAGGTGGAATGTTTCACAGGCACATGGTTTATGAGTCTCAAAATAACTTGGGACCTGCAAACGGACAAATGCTATTGCTTCAGTGGTGACAGGTTGTTCAGCTTCTTACAGCCATCTCCCACCAAAACCAAGGTTAACGCCTTTCCCCCCCCCGCTCCACCCGATGGACTCCAAGACGTTTTGGTTCCAAAGGACTTGAAGGAATTGCTTCAGTCATTTTAATCTCTTACTTCGGAATCTTTATCACCGTGATTGTGTTGCCAGAGTTGGATTTCAACATCTGGATAAATCAGAAAAGGTAATGTCTTTAACTTTCAAGAGTGAGTGTGTGTTTCGATGAGATTGCGCAGGTGCACGGAGGGTCCAGGAGGGAGAGAATCCATGTTATAGCTGAATGATAATTGTTGCTGATAAATCATATTAGGTGAGCAGGAAACTTAAAAATTCTCTTTCTTAAATGGTGCAGAGGCACATGAGATTGAATGGAAATGAAATAATCTACAGAATCTACAGAGTGTGAAGGGTGGGAGGGAGTCCAAATTCCTTCTGTGCCTGTTTAGGTATTCTAAGTAGAGTCGACAGAAGGCAAAAAATGTATAAATTGCATGGATGAGAGATGTCCCTTTTGAATCCCCCTCTTAACCGTACTTTAAGCAATTGCTTTGTAATCACTAGCACTAAATCCACACCAATAATCAGCATTACCTCCTTAAAGAAAACACATACATAGTGTCTAGTTTAATATTGCCCTATATTTAAAGTCTTTTTTTAAAAAAAAATTGGGGGGGAGAGAGTATGTGTCATGTAAAATGATACCGCAAGCTAAATTTAGGGTTTGGAGATCTGCTCTGTGGATTAATGTACACAACAGCTGCAGAAACAGTCTTGCTCGAAGGGCATTGCTCTCCCAACCCCCAACTCCCATCTCTCTCTCTCTCTCTCTGAAAAAAAATGTTTTTGATGGTCAGTGGCAAATGTTTGGCCTGATATGTTGCAACATTAAGCAGTAATTGAAAGAGCATCGTGAAATATAATAAAAGAATGAACAACATAAATGAGAATTTAGTAAACTCTTCGGTTATCTGTTCGGAACAGTTGTTACATATCAATTTACACAAGCAAAAATGTTATTATTTTAAATAAGCTTGAAAAAGAAGTTCCTGGATTTGTAAAGCAAAGCCCCATGCAGCAATACAGCCTATAAATTTTAAACTCTTCAACTGTAAACACCACGCTAAAGCTATCTATGGTGGCAGAGGGTATGTTTGCCACCCTTTCAGAATGAAGATGTTTAAAATGTGATCCTTAAGGCCGTGAAAATGCATTTCTCAAGATACCACCCGAGATTCTACTAACAAAGTATGATTACTCCAGAGTAAATTGCTACAGGATTGTAGCTCAGTCTTTTTAGGAATAAAACTTGTATAATTAATATACCTTGAAATATGGTACACAACTTAATTAATTTTAAATATTATACTTTAAAGTAGTTGTCCCATAAAAGTCAATGAAATTTGATCAGCTTAAACAGTAGCACTTCAGTTTAACCATGTTTGAGGATCATTAATGTAAACACTTATTCAGAATTTTCAGGCTTGTAATTATATATATATAGAGAGAGAGAGAGAGAGAGATCAACATTTTGAGGTATTAAGTAAAATATTTTATATATCTTATATCTATTTTATATCTATGCTCTTTGAGGCTCCAAAATTTAATTAATACATTAAGATGCAGTTAATGACATTAAAAATAGCTATCAAACAATATTAGCAATTCAGGATTGCATTAATGTGTGAGTTCATAAAAAGATCAGTATACAGAATTCCATTTTGTATCAGATCAATCCAGCTTAGAACATTACAATCCTGAAATCACTTGTTCACTAGTAGTTCACAATTGTATAAATGAATTCATTTTATTTCTGATCATTGGGCTACAAACCAGAATCCAGTTATTTGGAAGTAGGCTCCAATGAAACCAATTGAATTTTTTGCAAATAAAGTAGCTTCAATATAGCAATTGTTTAGTCGTCTTAGTCGTATTCGACTCTCCATTACCCCATGAACCAGAGCATGCCTTGGAAACTCTCACTTTCTTCTCAAAGCTTCTCCTTTTTTATGTCCATGGAGATTTCTTACTGGAGTGGTTTGCCAGTTCCTTCTCCAGGTGGATCACATTTAGTCTAAACTCTTGGCTATGAACTGTCCATCTTGGGTGGCCCTGCACAGCATAGCTCATAGATTCTTGGAGTTATTCAAGCCCCTTCGCCATGACAAGGCAGTGATCCATGAAGTGATCCATGTAAAAACCACCACCACCACCTAATTACTGTAGAAATTATACTGTTGCACGCCACCCCAGTCTCTGATATTCCAGGGCTTCCAGGTTCTTACCCATGGTTTGTGTTTCCTTTGGGAATGAGGCACAGTGGAGACTGAGGTGTCTTTATGATATATGGTTTGTTTACACAGGTATACAAGCTGAGCCTCCTCTCTACCAAAGAGCTGGTGGGCTGAATTTTGCCATCAGTTCTTGTCCACCAAGCTGCCCACAGATCTGTGTGGTGCATGGCTGTAATAGAAGAGAATGGAGAGGGAGGTAGTAAAATAGAGGTTGTTTGGTTTTTAGCAACTGAAAACTGTTCTTCACTGTATGCACAAGACCGAACCACATACTTCAACTTCTAAGAAGCATAACTGCAGTGGAATTCAGGGTGGCCTATATTTGGGGGCAGTAGAATTCTGACTTTCCATTTCTTTTTACAGAAGGCAATATATAATATGAGTTGGTTCATTAGAGTTGAACCCCACAACCTTTTTTTTAGGACAAGGCTTAGGTTTGGAATAACGAGATTCATGAGAATATGTTAAGTGGCGTAATAATGCATTTGCTTATGCTTGCAAGGTCACATTTACACCATACATTTAATGCATTCTTATTCCACTTGAACAGTCATGGCTGTTAGAGGTGCTGAGAGTTGTTAGAAGACCCCTCTTGGAGCTACAATTCTAGCAGCAGCCTTAACAAACTACGGTCCCAAGGATTCTTTGTGAGGAAACTGCATATAAGAGTGCTTTAAATGTGTGGTATGGATGTGACCTTTATTAGATCAATCTTCTACCCACTCTAAGCAGGTTTCTTTTTTTGGGGGGGGGGGGGGACACTGCTATTAACCTAAAAAGATATATAGGTTTACTGGGCATAACTACCTATTCTAGTGATTAACCAAACAACCCAATTTTATACCTGCCATCTACATTTCATAAAATTTTAAATGAGAACTGTATCTGGTCCCATAATCTATTTTAAAAAATCAGTCAACGTGAGCTTTCTATGTTAAGCATGAGCAGCAACTGTTTGTATGCTCATGCCTGCTGGAGAATGCCACTGCACATGTGCAGAGTGCCCTTCCATGCTGCTGAGTTGAAATGACCAACTAGTTTTACGGCTGAGCTCCCAGGGCCCAATCCCTGGCTATTCCTCTGTCTTCATTGTATAACTGCTCTGTGCTGTTAAGGAGAGATCACACATCCTTTTTAATAATTCAATATCTATATAAATGTTGTCTTATAGGCTATATATGTGAAATGGCCATCACAGGTCAAAAACTACAAACAGATATTTCATGGAACCTCATCTAAATCACAATACTTTTCAGCAGGGGCACAGACCGGGTTGTTCATGCATTTGGGAGTTGTAATGTGATGAACCAGTGAGTGATAATCAGGCATATTTGACTAATCTCTTGAGTGCACCTGATGCAGTAGTCTTTCCTCACTGTACTTAAAAAAATGCAGTTTGACTAACAAGGCAATTATGCCCTATTCTTTTTTCTTTTCTTTTTTGCTGACATAGTGTTTTGTTCTACTATTGATCAGGTTTTGCAGGTTTTTGTAGCCCTACAAAAACCTATAAAACCTATTAACTAAAGCAGGATGAGTGAGGTGTACAATGATGGTTCTAATGTATGATTACTGCGTTCAATATTCTGGAGGCCCGGAGGGGAGAGGAAACCCAGCTGTTAGCCTAAGAGAGGGATAGTTCTGTCAGCAAGTTTGATATAATTATTTTATTTCTCTCACTTAAAAAAGTAAATGGCAATCCAGTTGATTTAATAGAAATAATAATTGTGAAGGTATATAGATCAGAACTGTGAAAAAAACAGGATTAAAAGTTATATAAAACAAATTTATTTGGCAGGGCCTCTTGTAAACCCAGTCCTAGTATACTAAAGAAACTAAGATTAGAGTTGGAACTACCAGCAGTTACCTTTGAGAAGTTATGGAGGGCAAAAGAGATCACAAAGAATTGATGACAAATAAATATGGTACTTTCCCCATTAAGAAGGGGGAAAGAACCTAGGAAACTACAGAGAAATTAATTTAGGCTGCTGTTCTTTACCCACCCACATCCCTTGAAGTAAGTCCTGCTGCATACAATGGGACATTCTTCTTAGTCATGTTTAGGGATTGCACTGTTAGAGTGAAGCTGGAAGTCAATGAGAATTAAAAACATACCATAACAAGATCAATGCTGTGTTCTTTAACATGCAATTTTTTTAGTTGATACCTCTTAGAATGTAGTTGACATTTCTTGCCATATGATATTGTCCTAGATATGCTAAGGGAGGATTTAAGTAGAAGTTTCTTCAGGGGTCATCAGATGCGCTCACTGGGCACCTTGTGGTCATGACAATTCTTTCTCCATCTCTGCACTGCAGATTTGGGTGAACAACACAGCCATCATGAATAGCACAGTTTGCACCATCACAGAAACAATGTTCACATACAGTTCCCCTGTGCCGCACTGTGCCTTATTTTTGGTAACTATTTTGAACATACTGCATGCATTTCAGTGAAATTTAAGAGTATATAAATCCCATGGATTGAAATGGGAGAGTTAAGCGTTGTCCTGACTGTCTGTAGGAACACAGCTGGTTGAAGAGCTGCTTTGGAAGAGTAGCTTTCAATTATTTGTTTACTAGTATGGGATGAGATTAGCATAGACTCTGAACTGGGTGCTATTTTCAGCAAAACGGGGGGGGGGGGGACAGTAAATGCTGTGGAAGGAAGGATTAAAACAAAAACAACTTGCAAGTATAAGCATTATATCAGGTGAAGATTGAAAAAGCAAATGTATGCATATATTTTAAAAGGATGAATATAGTACTTTTCGTTAAAAGAACCCAGGGATTGTAACTGATCACAAATTATAAATATATGCCAGCAGTGTTTTGGTCTCTGCAGGGAGAGACTATTTTTGGAATGCACAAACATCACAAGTAGGATGTGACACCCTCTATTCAGCACAGATCACTCTTATGCTTGAATATTGTATCACCCATTCCACAGCTCAGCTGAGCCACAGTATTTGTACTGAAGCTTATCAAAACAAATTCTTCTACAGTGGCATTGGTTCGGTTGTTCCACGGCTTCATCATACTGGCAAGTTTTTCCTCGTGTTTAGCCAAAATCAGGCCTGCAGAACTGTAACACACACATACTCCAGGATGATCAGAGCCCACCAGTGACTTCATAAACTTCCAGCTGTCACTGTCTATCTGAAACTGCAAAAGCAGGTGGGTGGGAGGTCATGTACCTAGCAGGCTAGGATACATAGCTGGGAGTGTTTTTGGCTTTGTGTTGCGCACATGTTAGGCACACATGAGCTAAATAAAATAAAATAATAATACAATAAACTTACAGAAAACAACTGTATAAAAACAGTTAAAATTGTATACATATAAACAACCTAAAATCTAATACATATACTGACTAGGATAAAAATCTCCAGTTAGGAGGCTTGTTGAAGGAGGATTTGCTTTCTGTTCATTTAAACCACAGCATTGTTGTGGTTTTCTCATTTGGGTTTGAGGGTAAAGATCAATTACTGTGTGATGATGCCTGGGTGGCAAGCTAGTTAATTTCTTCCTTGCCTTCTGGTTAGACAAGTGATGGAGAGGTAGCATTTTCAAATTCTGCATCTGATTATTATTATTATTATTATTATTAAAGTAATTCTGCCAATTTCATGTTTGGCAGAGCAGCTGTGCCTTTGTAAAAAGCAGAAATCAACTGGTGGAGCTTTTCTCAAATATGAAAATTCAGAAAAGGGAACTGCTTCGTTTGCTGGCTATGCTTCTCTTTCAAAAGCACAGAAGCCCTACCATAATAAAGATATAGATATAGATATATGATAACTCTAAATATGAAAGTTCTAACTTGGCTGCTGTCTGCAACTCAGAACTTTAGAACGGGGTTGGGGGACCTTGGAGGGCCAAATGTGGCCCCCAGCCTGTTTATGTGGTCTTTGAGATTCTCCCTAGATCACACCCTGTGCTGGTTCTGTTTGGCCCACTGCTAGCTAGCAGGAAGAGTTTCCTATCCTCTTCTTCCTGCTTCAGCCACCTGCATTTCTGGAATGGGGCGAAGTGGGGCCGAGGAGATAGGAAACTTTTATTCCTAGTTTCCTTAAGTTAACTTATCATAGGATCCATCCAGACATTCTGGTAATTTGTCTTTTTGCATTTACCGTATTTTTCGCCCTATAGGACGCACCAGCCCATAGGACGAACCTAGATTGGGGGGGGGGGAATAAAGGGGGGGGAATTATTTTTCCACCCCAGGCGCGGGGCTGGGGCGGGGGAAGCCCGGGCTTCCCCCTCCCCCAGCCCCCAGAATGGGACCCAGAGCCATGCCGAAGCTGCGTGCAGCTTTGGCATCGCTCTGGGAGCTTGCGGGGCTGGAGGAGGGGGAAGCCCTCCACCAGCCTTCTAAGCAAGTTGGGGGACAGCGGGAAAGGCATGCTGCGCCTCTTCCGCTGTCCCCCGAGTTTGCGGGGCTGGCGACGGGGAGGAGCAGGCTTCTCCCCCCCGCCAGCCTTCTAAGCAAGTCGGGGGACAGCGGGAAAGGCGTGCTGCGCCTCTTCCGCTGTCCCCCGAGTTTGCGGGGCTGGCGACGGGGAGGAGCAGGCTTCTCCCCCCCCCCGCCAGCCTTCTAAGCAAGTCGGGGGACAGCGGGAAAGGCGTGCTGCGCCTCTTCCGCTGTCCCCCGAGTTTGCGGGGCTGGCGACGGGGAGGAGCAGGCTTCTCCCCCCCCCGCCAGCCTTCTAACCAAGTTGGGGGACAGCGGGAAAGGCGTGCTGCGCCTCTCCTTCTGTCCCCCGAGTTTGTGGGGCTGGCGGTGGGGCTCTCCTGAAGCCTGGAGAGCGAGAGGGGTCGGTGCGCCTGCATTCGCCCCATAGGACGCACACACATTTCCCCTTCATTTTTGGAGGGGGAAAAGTGCGTCCTATAGGGCGAAAAATACGGTAAGTGATTTCAGTCAAGAGGACTTGGTACATCCCAATCCCCATGCAGTATGTGGGTATCACTAGTTTTGAGTTTGCTGTCCTCTGAAGTCAGGTTGTTTTCTACAGGCTGTACAGTGGGCATGACTTGATTTTGTCCAGGGTTTGTGAAGCATAGGACAGGGTCATTTAAAAACATGAACTGCCTGTAACACTTGCCACACAAGCCGATGCACATCTACTCAAAAGTAAGTTTTGCTCAGTTTAATGGGACTTACTCCCAGGTGAGTGTATAGCATATATGTACACAGTGGGACTTACTTCTGAAGATATATGCTTAAGATTGCACCACTGATCTTTTCAAGGCAGACTATTGGCAAAACTGACACCTTTTCTCGTTTGATTATTGCATATGTTGCAGGCAAAATTAACAAAAAGTGAGGTGGGCAAAATATGTTTCAGAGTGCTGTAGTTTGACTGCTAGCTAGATTCTCCCTTACTAAATACAGGGCAAAAGAATTTATCTTTGCCAGAATAGCAAGCAAAGTTTTGATAGAATGTTATGACCTAGATGATCCACAATAAAATGTTAAGATTTAGGCTTAGGGCTAACTCAGAAATTACATGCGCATGAGACGTTTCCCCCCTTAGATTGCTATATGTATGGAGCAAATATGTTGCATGAAAGCAGTCTCTCTCTGAATCTGCTTAGCAGTGAAAATAGTAGCTTCTTTTGCTGTTGTTAAAGCATCATCCTTCCTTTTCCCATCTGGATCTACTCTTGTCTGTCTGCATAGCCCTCTTTTACACTAATTATTGAGCAAGGCCAGGCAGGGTTCCTGTAGCGATGGATGTTCTTGAAGGGATTAGAGGTACTGATTACATTTATCTGTCTAGTCATACTTACATTTTACTAATCCATGTAATATATTCACTAGAACTGCAAGCTTTGAGCAGTGACATTTGTAAGTTAATCAACTGAAGTTTTAGTTGATTGATCAGTAGGGGCCAATTTTAATAAGTGAGAGCAAATTTTACTTGGTGGAGCCACAATGTACATTTGTTTATTTTTAAGGATTATTTTGGTTATAGTATGTTACTGTAACAGGAATTTTTAAAAATATGTTCAGGATTGCCCTTGCTTCTAAGTATCCATAGCAGCTTTTGTTTGTCGCATTATAGATTTTGCTTCTTACCTTTTCTCAAAAAGGCTCCTATATTGGGGTTTTTATAATATGCAGATTCATGTACATTGAATTAGCCAATTCATAGGTTAAAATGAAGATGCTTAATCAACTCAACATTATTTAATTGGTCAAGAGTCTTAATAGTTATTCATGAAAAATCCTATGGTGGTGGTGGTGGGGTGTTGTTGTTTTGCTGGGAATCACAGGTGGCCAAAAATGCAGTTTTGCTCATGTCCTGTTTGCAGGTGTCCCTTAGGAATCTGGCTGGACCCTGTGAGGCCAGGATGTTGGACTAGGTGGGCCATTGGCCTGATTTAGCAGGCTCTTATGTTCTTATGTACCCCAGAAGAAGACCAGATAAATTTATTTCATGTGCAATTCATCTAAAGGGTAACCACACTTTAAGTCCTATTGATTTTACTGGGGGACTTAACCACATGGTTACCATTTGCCCACTGAAATTGATTGGAAGTTAAAATGCTTTGGTTGCATCATGATTTTTGTTCTTTGCTTCTTAGGTAATACTTAATACTTAGTTGTTGTGTAGGTCAGTTTAGTCACTAGCAGGCACAGCTTTCTAGTATCCCAGTTCCAAAATGTTTCTTCCTTTCATCCAAATTGTCAGCCACCGCAACACCCCAAGGCAGAGATATTACACACTTAGATTACAGAACTTTGCTAAAATGTGAGCATAGCTAGTGGGTTGCTTTCTGGACAGGAGTCAGACTCTGATGCTGCTGAATGTGGTTGTTAGGTGTGTGACCCTGGATTAGAAAATGTTAGAGTTGTTCTGGCAGACTTGGAAATGCTGCCTGGAAATAGGCAGTAGTCCTTTTCAGTATGTTGAAGGGAGACACCATGGAGAGGCATCATTGCCTCTGACAGGTATGCTGACCTCATGATTGTTTCTGGGTATAGACAATAATAATAAAAACCCTCCTAGTTCAGTTTATGGAAAAAAGAGGCAAAAAAGAAAGAAAAAAGAGAGGACATGAGCACTAAAGATTACTCTTAGCACATCACTTTCAATTATGAAAAACTTATCATCTTTCTCCAGCCCCCTATCTGTTGTCTTTAGCACAGATAGCACCACCCACCCCAAACAGGCTAACCTATGGAATTTATTTCTGATGATCCATGTGTCAAATGTAGAACTTTGGTAAGTTCCACATGCAGCACGCAGCACATGTGTTTTTGCTGCATTAAGCCCCTCCCCCCTTTTAATGGTATACTTAACATAGCAGTGATTCTTCTATTCCTAAGACCCCAGCTGGCTGCTTTTGACTGAACTGCTCAGTTGGCTCAAGAGTTCCTCTTTAAATCAGCTGCACAGTAAAGCTGGTCAAAATTTCTTACGCAGCTCCGGGTCTTCTGCAGACCAGCTGCTGCTTCACAGGGACAAGACTGGCCATTTTGACACCCTTCAGCCAGTTGAGAGGCATTGCGTCTGAATTAGATGGATTGCTTTCACAAACCCCTCTCTGACCTTTATTCAGAAATTCAAAGGGCCAAACTACTGTATACATGATGTTAAATGTATCTTTGCATTTAACATGCAGGTTTTAAAAAAATGCAATCAAACTGGGCACCACAGTTCAAGAAGGACACTGACAAACTGGAACGTGTCCAGAGGAGGGCAACCAAAATGGTCAAAGGCCTGGAAACGATGCCTTATGAAGAACGGCTAAGGGAGCTGGGCATGTTTAGCCTGGAGAAGAGGAGGTTAAGGGGTGATATGATAGCCATGTTCAAATATATAAAAGGATGTCACATAGAGGAGGGAGAAAGGTTGTTTTCTGCTGCTCCAGAGAAGCGGACACGGAGCAATGGCTCCAAACTACAAGAAAAAAGATTCCACCTAAACATTAGGAAGAACTTCCTGACAGTAAGAGCTGTTCGACAGTGGAATTTGCTGCCAAGGAGTGTGGTGGAGTCTCCTTCTTTGGAGGTCTTTAAGCAGAGGCTTGACAACCATATGTCAGGAGTGCTCTGATGGTGTTTCCTGCTTGGCAGGGGGTTGGACTCGATGGCCCTTGTGGTCTCTTCCAACTCTATGATTCTATGATTCTATGAATAAACTAAGGAAGTGTGGCTGCCAATTAATAGGTTCAGGGAAGGTATGGAAAAGGAACTCAACAATTTCCTCCCCAGCTGTGGCCCTGAGAAAATTAGTTCTTCCAGTGACATTATTTGTTTTGCAGAAAATCTCTGTTTGGCACCAGTGGAGGAATTTCCTCCCAATACAAACACTAGCTTGAGAAGATAGATTTTCCTCAGGACTGCAGCAAGGGAGGAAGTGGTTAAATTTTCTCACAATACCTGCTCTGATTCTGTTAATTCTTCTCCATGCCCATCAACTGAAGCTATTTGCCTTTTTAAAACCCTGGATGTTGATTGCAAAGTCACATTTGGCCCTTTTTGTCTTATATAGATAGATACCCCCCCCAATAATAAATGTATGTAACTAATTTCTGACACCTTTAAACATCAGTTTTGGTTTTATAGGTATCACATGAATACATTCTTTCGAATATATGCATAATATATGTACTACTGTCCACCTCAAGCCACAGTTCAAAATCCCAAAGCAATGGTAAAAAACAACATGCTTTTCAGGGAAACATAAGGATTTCAGGAGACCATGGTCTAGAGTGCCATTGAAAGAACAGTCTCATGTAAACAGCATTCCAAGTGGAAAGGTTTTCATATAGATTGGGGATGACCAAGTAGCAGACCTTGGGTTACTTTTAACTGGTTCCAGGCAGCCTCACCAATTTTTTAATCAAGGTACATTAAGAAGTTTGTCCACAGTTTGTCTTGTAAGGCAGATAAAAAGTTTTAATGTTGTAAGAAAGAGAAATAATTCACACTGTAATTTGCATTGCATTTTGATTGGGTATCTATATGCATGCAACATGTAAAATGCATACATTTGTATGTATTGTCTGAGTGCATGCACTCTTCATTCACTTCCTGCTAAGGTGGACCTCAGCTCAGTGGAAGGAATTTCTTGATTAGGGTGGGTTAATAGCACTCAATCCCTGGTATCTCCAGTTTAAAGGATCTCAGGTTGCAGGGCTTAGAAAGACCTCTGTCTAAAAGCAGAGACACCTATTACAGTAGGCTTGAAGGATTCATGAATATAAGGCAGTTTAATAAGTTCATGGCACCAATTTTTTTTAATGGAATTTGGGGGGGGGGCAGTTTTTGCTGCAAAATGCACCTTCAGCCTCTGCCGTACCATTTGGAGAATAGAGAGGCTCACAAGGATATAGAAATTGGACATCAGATGGGTTCAAGACTTGCTATGTCCCTGGGTAATAGAGTAGACACATCCCCATTTTCCTTTTTAATTCAATACCAGGAATAGATTTGCTGTTTATGAGGTTATGGTCCTATTTGTACTCTTTGTTAACAGCATGCAAGACAATACTTCAGAATCTTCTACTTCGATAACTCAACTACTGAGAGAGAGCTATTTAGCTGAAAACAACCGCCAAGGGAATAGTGAAAGAAGCAGATCAGAACCATCTCCACTTTCTTTCCATCGTGGCAGTAGTTTGGGGCCTTCAGACGAGGTGGCTAGCCAAGAGGACCTTCCTGATCTTTCAGCCTTTTTGAGCCAAGAAGAGCTGGATGAAAGTGTGAACTTGGCAAGGCAAGCCATCAATCAAGATCCACTTGAGAACAAGCAGGATGAACAGATACATGTGTTCTTTCCCTCTGAGTTGAAAAACTCTGGAAATACAGTTTCAAACAAACAGCAGTTCCCATCTAAGGCAGCTTCACCAACTTCAGACAGCAGCCTAAGGAAACAACAATTTGGTTCTGAGACAGAGTCGAAAAAGGAATTTCTCAACAAGGCTGCAGATTTCATTGAGGAGCTTTCTTCTCTTTTCAAAGCACACAATTCAAAAAGAATCAGGCCCCGAACATGCAAAAACTACAGGAGCAAACTTGAATCTAAAAATAAGACTGCTCAGGACAGTGGTTCTGCTTTCTCAAATCTCTCTGAAAACAGAGAAAGGCCTTGTGACCCAGTACCGCAAGATTTAGCTGTAGCTGAGCACTCACTTGAAAACCCAGATAACCCTCCACAGGCAGACTTGGAAGCTGTTAATCAGCTAGAAAGTTCAGGGTTAACAACAGAGTCACCAGCTGCATCTTTTTATTCTGAGGAGACAATAGGCCAACCACCACATTTTACTCAAAAGCTGAAGAGCAGGGAGGTCCCTGAAGGAACCAAAGTGCAGTTGGACTGCATTGTGGTAGGAATCCCAACACCTGAAATCAGGTAAACATGTCCCTGTCTTATTTCTGTAATAGCTTGCGTGCACAGAGGGTGGATTACTGTATAGTAGTTAAATGTTTTCTCAATGTTTCCTCAGATTGTATTCTAAAAACCATACATTTCTCTTTTACAGTGCTCCAGTAATTATTCTGTCTCTGACCTTGGAAAGGTCACTTGTGACTGGCATAAGATTGATGCCAGTCACAGGTTTTAGGCAGCTTTTGATGAAAATGCCTTCAGTGGGCCTTCCTCCCTAGCTGCCCATGCACTTGTCCTCTCCTCTGGGCCCAGTCTGCATGACCATGCATGCAGTAATGTAGTGGGGGGCGGCAGGGAGGCCCTGGGTGCAAATTTCTGAGGAGGCGCAACAAGGCACCCTCATGACATGCTCCTTCATTGAGGCAGGAGCTGCAGGGAGGCAAGCCATGCCTGGGCTGGGGCTTCAGGGCTGGGGTGGCAGCAGTGCCGCCTCCTCCTCATGGCAAGGAGGAAGGGGAGGAGCAAGGACAGGAAGTTCTGAGGCTGGCATAGAAACTGCCCAGTGATGCAGAC
Source organism: Podarcis erhardii (assembly GCF_964252035.2). Classification (NCBI taxonomy): domain Eukaryota; kingdom Metazoa; phylum Chordata; class Lepidosauria; order Squamata; family Lacertidae; genus Podarcis; species Podarcis erhardii. The sequence goes on from NC_138509.1 coordinate 29,288,419, forward strand.
CCCTTGAAGCCTGCTCTGCGTAAGTGTCAAGGTTTTTATTCAATAGTAAATGAAGTTTTGGTCATATATTTAATAAATACCAAAATGTTACTATCTGGTATTTGCCTCCCTACGTAGTAGAGGTGGATGTCACCCTCACAAAGATAGAAAGAAAATCACCGCTGCACACATGGAAAGTACATAGCTGAAATTGAACTGAGTCAATGGAGCTGCAGGCATGCACATACTACATTTGCATTTCCTTGGGGAAGGGACTGCATATGCAGCGCTTTCCATTGCAAGGAGCAGGGCTATGCTTCATCGGTACAGCATCTGCTTTGAATGCAGATGGCCCCATGTTCAATCCCTGGCACATCTAGGCAAGGCTGGGAGAGACCCTGTCTGAAATCCTGGAGAGGCACTTCCTGGCAGTTTAGAGAATACTGAGCTAGATGAACCAATAGTCTGACTCAAGGCAGCTTCCTATATTCCTATAGGCACACATGGGAGTAGCAGCGCATCTGTCTCCACGGTAGACATTTAAGATCACTCAAGAGACAAGGAATTTCCTTCATATTTGCCTGTTTATGCCTGTGTGTGTGTGTATGTGTTGGTGCACATTCAACTGCTGTTCCAATTATTGATTTTCAAGAAAAAATATATAAACATAAACATAATCAAAAGGATTAATTTCCTTTTGTAGTGGTTTTGTAGTGGTTAAGAGCGGTAGTCTTGTAATCTGGGGAACCGGGTTCGAGTCTCCGCTCCTCCACATGCAACTGCTGGGTGACCTTGGGCCAGTCACACTTCTTTGAAGTCTCTCAGCCCCACTCACCTCACAGAGTGTTTGTTGTGGGGGAGGAAGGGAAAGGAGAATGTTAGCCGCTTTGAGACTCCTTAAAGGGAGTGAAAGGCGGGATATCAAATCCAAACTCTTCTTCTTCTTCTTCTTCTTCCTTCCCACTCCCACACCCCAAAACAGAAAACTACTGCATCAATTTCTCCCCCTTAAGTCTGTGTGCATAGTTGGTGGATGCCAGTCATCAGGGTGTTCATTTGAATATTTTATAAAGGGGTACCATATTTCAACAAAGTTGTCTGTATCAGATATGTCATTCAGGGTGTGTACTCTCTTAATTTCTCAGATACAGCAATTGTCCATACATTGTTTCCATTGTGTGATGTGTGATCAAGTCCTTTGTTGTTTTTTGCTACAGTATAAGTAATTGTGCTGCTACCAGGCGAAGGGTGAAAAGTTCCTTGTGTAATAGCTTCCCATTCAGCTGTTAAAGGCCCCTTTAAAAATAAAACACCAATAATTGCTTGGAAAGATTAGTTTAAGGAAAGAGACTTGAAAGGCTGAGTCATCTGAGCCATAAAATATGTTTGCACAAGGCAAAGATGGCAAAATGCTTCTGTTCTTGGAAAAAATCTGTGTATTTGGATCCAGACACATCATACTGTGCACTATGGTGGGCCGTTTACAAACTATCTAAAAAGAAGAAATGCATCAGCAAAAAAATAATAGCCAGAGTTGCTTATTGCTGCAAAACTAGAAATCATTGCTATAACTTAAATAGAAATAAAATGCATGTCACCATAGTGGGGAAGACTGTGATCAGGGAAACTGTCTGGTCCAGGTGCTAGTTCAAGTTCAAGGCTTCTCCATTCATTCTGGTGGTTCTTTATCTTTAAACCAGGCTTTGATTGGTCAGTCCTTTAGAGAGAAGTCACCTGCAGACAGGGGACTGTCCTTCTATAGCCCTTCAAATAAAGGACTGTCCTCTGTAAAGTCGGACACATGGCCACCCTACTGTGGGCTCCTTCCATTTGCAGGAGGGATTCTGATTCAATAGCAGCATCCACAGGAAGAAGACGTTTTTTGTTGATTCCTTTTTTCTCCCGGCAACCCCACCTTTGCCATATCCCACACTGTTCCAGGAGGATCCCTCCATCCTCTAGAGCAGCTCTTCAAGGAGTGATTCTTGCTGCTCCTCCTCCTGAAGTGCTATTTAAATATAATAATATGATGAGGAGCACTAAGAGATTTTCAGGAGCAGGCATTCAAACTGTCTCAGGGCTGATTCACATATGCGTGGGCATCCCTTTCTAGCACATTGCTCAGTGATGCATAGATGAATGGGGGAATTTATCCCATTGAAAAGGTTAGGGCCCAATCCAATTCCCCTTTGCATGGGGGGGGGTTGATTGTGCAGAGGTGCCCTTCCACTCAGCTCTGCTAGTGTCCCTATTTCTCTGGCAGAGTCCCAACCAGCAGCAACAAAAAGCCTTGAAATGGGGCATTCTAGAGGCAGGGAGGGCTCTGCTCCAGGCTGGCACAGTGATCTGCCTGCCCACCATCTTTCGTCTTTGTCAGCATGCTCAAGAGGGCTGTAGATGTGACTGTGGCCCTATTACGCAGTGGCTGGGTATTAAATTGCACCCATAGTGTTTAGCTTCATAATTGTCTAAGGATACTAATGCTTGCTCTAAGGTGCTGGATCTGTGATGGTCATTTCACATATGCAAGTCACTCCCTGATGTAGCAGTCATCAAGTGATGGGCATGCATGTGTGAACTCACTTTCAAGAATTCGATTTGCATCAAGTTTTATATCAGTCTGCTTCATTGGAGGTTTTTAAGCAGTGGTGAGATGGCCATCTGTCATGGATGCTTCAGTTGATATTCCTGCATTACAGGGGGTTGGATTAGATGACCCTCTGTGTCCCTTCCAACTCTACAATTCTGTGGTTCTAAATCCTTTCATAAATGTAAGGGTTGGTGAGGGACAATTCGTACCTTGTAGTAAGTGGATGCACGCCAAATTGAATTGGACTTACTAGAATGTGTTTTGGAATCAGTGGATTTGGGAACCTGATGTCACTATATGGTATGGATATTGTGATACAGGTTTCAGAAAATGCACACAAAATAATGACAGATTTAATTATCAGTGGCATTATTCAATGTAATCAGATGGTATTCCTGTAGGTTCAGTCCCTAAATTCTTAACAGCATTAGGAGTGAACAGCAGGTGAATATTCTATTACTACTCTATTTTCCTCTGTTACCCTATAGCAGCCACAAGGTTGGCTCTTTGATTCCCCATTGCTGTATATGTTAAAGGGACTGTCCAAAATTCACCATTTAAAGAGAGAGACCCAATCAAAGTTGGCAATGAACTACATGTCAGCATTCACTTCTGTATGTCTGAAATGTTGGTGTATATTCAGGGTGGCATTCACAAAATTAATTTGTCATTGTCAGCATTCATACATGCATATCATTTACCAACATTTGCTAACTTTTGGACATTCACTACAATATTAAATGTGGAAATGTTTCAACGAGACCGATAATTCCTAGAATCTGCCAGTCCTATGGACTGGAACTCTTTAGCTTGGGATCTAGTCTCAGATCACAGTAACTGGCTCTCAGCAAGTGAGATGAATGATATTCCCCAAAGCATTTTCCACAGGAAACATTCCAGGAAGCTTCCCATGAATGCCATATACTACGTCAGAGCTGGCCCACCGAGGCAGAATACAGTGCTAGATGGACCATGAGTGTAACCTAGTAAGGCCAGTCTTACAATCTTAGACATTTCCTCCATTGGCTGTAAGTGACCCATATTTGCCATCTCTACTCAGAGGTGCCTGCATTTTTTCCAAACTACTTAGCTCACCTCTGTTAGGTTAATTTTACTTTGGCTTGGCATACACAGCTAGCCTGACCCATGTCAAAAGGATTTGAAGCCCTATAAACAGGCTATGTGTCATGCATTTTCTATGAGAGCACTCTCTGGCAAATGCACATGAATACCTGAGAGAAGCACACTCTAACCATGCTTTGTTTGAGAATTCAGATCATCTGCACTTAAGGTTCCTAGCCACATTCACAGCCTGATCCTAAGAATGCTTACTTAGAAATAAGCCCCACAGAATTAAATGGGTAGTATTCTTTTACTTAGAGCAAACTCATTGGAATTAATGGCGCTAACTTAGTCATGTTAATTAAATGGGTCTACTGTGAGTAAAACTTAGTTGAATGACATCTAATGGGATTTACTTCCTAATAAGTATGTTTAGGATCACAGCCACAATCTCGTCCAAGATACATCATCCTTCTTCAGTTTATTTTTCTTTTATTGAGTTCTGCTAGAATTTGTCAGCACTAAATTGGGGAACAGATGGACCATAGCTCAGAGGTAGAGAAAGTTATTTGTATGCACAAAACCAATAGCATGCAAGCAGAAAAAGATCTCTGCCAGAAATATTGGGAAACTACTGCTGGTTAATGGAAGAGGCAGCATACAGTAAATTAAAAAACAACAACCTGAAAACAGAACAATGATACAAATATACACAAAAACTGAAATCAGTATGAAAAAACAAAACATTGCTAAACATAGCTGCTTTTACACTTCAGACGTACTAAATTAACGTTGAAAAGTTAAAAGCTAAGCCACCACGATAAAACATTAGAGAAAATATTAAACAATGATGATGAAATTATATTGAAATGTTGCTTATAAGATATTAAAAGGCCCAGCTGGGACAATTAAGAAAAAAACTTTTCTTGGTACCAAAAGATCATTTATGTGGGTGCCAGGTGAGCCTTCTTATGGAGTTTTCCACAACCAGGGGGGCACTGCCAAAAAGGCTCTGTCCCTCAGGATAACCTCCTTATTTCAGAATGAAGGAAGCTGTTGATCTTAAGGCATGGGTGGCTACATATAGGAAGAGGTACCTTCAGGTACTCCAGTCCCAAGCCATGTAGGATTTTACAGGTCAGAACAACCTTCCCTTCCCTTCCCTCCCCTCCTTACCTTCCAATTCATTTATGGGTCTAATCCCAACCCATAAATGAATTGGAAGTTAAGGAGCGACTGCTCAGTATTCAGCACACTTACAGTGCTTTTGTTGATGTGGAATTCTGCGGAAAGACGTCAGTCAGGAATGGGGAGAGAACAGAATATATGCCTGGCACATATAACATCCCAGATACAATCTCTCTGGCAGGACAGGATCTCAGCAGGACTGGAAAAGACCTGTGCCTGAGATACCAGGGAGCCACTACCTGTTGGAAAACGTCTTTCCAGTGCTAGATGGACCAATGGTCAGACTAAGTAGAAAGCAACTTCACATTTTTATGGCATCCTCTGGTGGTATGCAATGCCACATGTCACAATGGCGCAGCAATTTTTGCTAGGCAGCAGTTCAACCTGGCAGATTGTGGTCAAACACCATTTTCATAAGATGGTCATGTGTCCTACTTTGCAGAGGGCAATGCTCTGTTCAAAGGGCTGTCCAGGCTAAGAACAGTTTAATGATAAGCATAAGAAGAGAGAGTGAGGACCATGACTTTACTCACCAGCGGTGAGCCCCTGGACAAGAGACTAATCAGGCACACCAGTCGCTTGGTCACAGTCTTCCTCACTATGGTGAGTTGCATTGCATTAATACTTAAGTTATAGCAATGATTTCTAAATATGCACCTCTACCTATAAATTAGGTGTGCAAAGTTAATCAAAATCACTGTCCTTTTGTACTGTGTTTCCTTGTTTCAGGTGATGTGTAAGCAGCCTGTCTGCAGCACTTAGAGTTATGTTTTTTTCTTCCTTTCTTTACTTTTTAAATGTCACTGTATAACCATGAGTATCTAGTCAGATTGTTTTGATTATTACAGAGGGAGATTTTCCTGTCCAGCAGCATTGCACCAATATGACTTGAGGCTGATGGCAATGTTGACTGCATTATTTCAAAGGTGGATGTATATAGAGTAATACAGGCTATCAAAATGATGAATACATCATCTCTGATTCATCATTCATGTGCATCCACCAAGATTTCATGGCTTATGAGAAATAACACACAAGGATAAACCCAAAACAAATGTATAGAATTCTGTCCATAACAAGAACTATTAATTTATTGAGAAAGGTATTACCATAATACAACTATCTACTAAAAATATGAATGAGTACAACCCTGGTCATTGCAACTCAACCTGATTGTGGCTTTGCTACTGTGCCAACCTACAGGAATTGGTATTAAATATATTAAAACATTTGGATATACAGATCCTGCTGGGTAGGAATATAGAAATACTAGATCATAAGTTCCTTCCTGACCTATATTTCTGTAATAAGTTTGCAGATTTGTTCCTGAAAGTTTGTCTGTCTAGAACTAAGCTATTCTGCACATGGGATGGGGAAAGCAAATTAGTGTCTTCTTTCATAAATGTGTAATGTTGTCTCCCATCTGATCTTAAAATATGTACATCCCTGTACATCACATGTAAAAATGACATGAGCTGTTGACTGTGTACACATTACTGGCTGAAAATGCAGTGATTTTGTTCTTTTGCACAGTTTGGATTACAGCTGATTGGGAGGGAAACATACCAAAACACAGTATTTCATAAGAAATTACAGTCTAGATACAGGATACATGTGGATTGTGGCTAACGCTTTCCAAACCAGCTGTGGGAGTACACTAGTTTTACAGAGTAAATGGGAGTCTGTTTGCAGCCCTCAGCTGCTGCATGCCATGCATTCCAAATCCATTTAATAAACATGTATTATTTTCACACTTGATGGTGTGAGTGTACACTTTTTTAAAATTGCGTGTTCAGATCCAGAAACCTCCCCCTCCCCCTAAACGTAAACGTGACTCAAATTTTGGTTTTGGTTTTTGGCAGAATTTAGGCCACAACTTTATTGATTACAGAAAGTGAATGGTTGCATAGGCTCTGGTTCAACTAGCTCCCTGCCATGCAGGTAGCGCTGACCAAGTGTTCCATCATAGGTCAGCCAAGGGTGAACACCTGGGTAAGTGGAAAGCCGGGAACAGGCTATCTCTGCCACCCAAATGTCCCCCTCGACTCAGGCACGGGCACAACCTCCTCTCAGGGGTTGACCAAACCATTGAGTCCCTGGATTCCTTTAACGGAATACCCTTCACATAGGGATGGCGAGAGCATTCTTACATCCCTATCACCTGAACCAGAGCCTATCCACAACCTTACAAGTTGTGATGATTTGCTACATGGCAGGCGAAACCCAAATGGCAACAGCCAATCTGCCAAGTGGGGGAAATTCCTGCCGTGCCCCTGTCCCAATGACAGACGACACACGAAGGCATAGCAAGGTCAAGCACAAAGCCCTAAAAGTAGGGAGAGGTGGACGGGTGTTCCGAATGCACGCGCCGAAAGAGGAAGCTCTGGGTCACGTGCATGGGCATAAATAAGTCCCTCAAACTGTTTGGACTGCGTCCCATTCGCCAGATTGCACCCAGTTATGAGGGACCTACCAATTGGGTGTTGTGGCTGACCAATCACAGGGTGTCAGTTTCCAGGTCTCACCACAATATGTGCCCTCTTTAGGGAGGGACCCGATCTGCATAGATTATCAATGCATATATGAGGAAGGAAGTCATCACTTGAGGCAATTGTGATCTCTCACACATCTCCATGTTTGCTTTATTAGGCATAAGCTGCATTGCCCTACACTTACTCCTGCCTCCTGTACTACATAAGATCAAATGAATTGCTGGATCACACCAAGTGTCTGCTCCCGCCTCCTGTGCCCAACAGAGAGAATACAGATGCTTCTGGAAAGTCCACTAGCAGTTAATGAGCGCAACAACCCCTCCTAGCTGTGTTTCCCCAGCCTCCTCTATACTTCCTTTGGACAAGGAGATTAAATTGAGCCATTATGGCCAATAGCCCCTCATAAACCTATCCTCCAGGGGCACCATCTGGGGGGGCAGGGGGCCAAGGCCTCCCCAAAAATTTCAAGCAGGGGGCCGAGCCCCCTCAATATTTTGCAGGCCATGGGACTTAGCTGTGGTGGGCCCCGTCAGACCTTCCCTTGGCTGCAACGGGCCCCATGAGGCCGCCTTCTGCTGTATGACATCATACACATGTGCCGGGGAGCCCTAAATTAGCACGGAATCCAGCGCGTGTGATATTGTCCAATTCTTTTTTAAATCCAGTGGCAATCACCACATCTCATTGCAATGAATGCAATAAGTTAAAGCATTGGGTGAAGAACCACTTCTATTTCTCTTTGTCCTGCATCTACTGCCAGTCAAGTTTCATTGAGTAGCTCTGAGTTTTAGCCTTATGAGGAAAGAGAAGCATTATCTCTATATCTGCATCAAGCATAATTTTATAAAGACTTACTGACATCCTTGCCTTTTAGGCCTTGCCTTTAGCTTTTTGTATATTGTTGTTTCTAATTCTTCCCCTAATAATATCTGCCTTGCTCTGTTTTAGTCTTGTCGAGTTTTAGCATTCCTTAGCACTTCTTACATAGCCCAAGCATATGCACTGTATATTTAAAGCACACCTCCCCCAACCCCAGAATCCTGGGAACAGTACTTTATTATTATTATTGTTTATTAAATTTATATACTGCCCTTCTTCCGAAGATCACAGTGCATTTTACAATATAAAAACACAAAAATACACACGGTAACAACAACCAAAAACAATTCCCTCACACACCATTTAAAAGGCCAGGGTCACCCTCTGGAAATGACCATCCAAGTAGGATCCCTCTGCATTTTCTCCTCACTCTGCATTTTATCTTCATAACAACCCTGCATGTTAGGTTAGGCTAAGAGATAGTGACAGGTCCAACTTCCAGTCTGAGCTGGAACCTCAGTCTCTGTGGTCTTAGTCCAGCTCTCTAACCACTACTCTACACCGGTTCTATCTTCTATTGTGCCACTTACTGATCAGCTAGTAGGATCCATATGCTCTCTTCAAAATGTGGTCCTATTACTATTAATAACTGAAGAGTTCAGGATATTCCTCTGTTTGCTTCAATGTCTTTTGCAGTGGCGTAGCGTGGGGGGTGCAGGGGGGGCCGGCCGCACTGGGCGCAACATCTGGGGGTTAGGGTTAGGGGGCGCAAATCCACGGGTTAGGGGGCGCAAATCCATGGGTTAAGGGGCGCAAATTACTTGCCTTGCCCCGGGTGCTGACAACCCACGCTACGCCACTGGTCTTTTGTGTGAGGTATGTTGCTGCTTAGGGTGATCAGGCGTTGTTTTGACTGTTGCGCTTGCACCCTGTCTCTTTGTCAAATGGATATTACAGTGACAAATAGCACTCTTGCATTTCAGGTGGTACTGTGAAGGGAAAGAGCTTGAAAACTCACCAGATATTCACATCATCCAGTCAGGACAGCTGCATTCACTAGTTATTGTTGAAGCATTTGAAGAAGACACAGGGCGTTACTCCTGCTTTGCTTCTAACATCTATGGGACAGACTCAACTTCTGCAGAGATCTATGTAGAAGGTAAAGGCCTCTTTGGAACAGAAAGCACTTGATAATTAACAAAAGGAAGTTGTACTCTGAACTTGGTTTTATGTGGCTTTGCTGCATAGTTGTTCCAAATGGAAATCAGTGATTTAAGAGCATGGAATGCAAACAGTTCTCTCTTTGATAGAGTCAGGTACTTGAATTTATTTCTTCAATTAAAATTATTTGATAGACAATATTTGCTGGTTTTCCACAGATATTTGATTGGCCAATGTGAAACAGGATGCTGGACTAGATGGGCCATTGTCTTGATCCAGCAGGCTCTTTTTATGTTCTTATGAGGAGGAAATAGCTGTGCTGAAGGGGAGATAGACTTCTTATCGGCTAGGATAGATACGGCACAGGGTAATTAGCCTATTTACAATCTTTTAGATAGATGGGTATACAGACAGATAAACATAATCTAAATTTACTGTTTTACAGTCTGGTGTGAACATGGGCTGAGATGGGATGGATAGCCTTGCTGCTGTACAGTACTTTTTTAAAAATATAGATTATAGGGTAGCATCTTATACCCTTAAGATAGTTTTGCCAGGGTGACATACCCATTTGGCATGAAAGTGCACATCCTTTCCAATACCTCTTCCAGACTACTGTCGCCAGCAGTGGTCAGTTTTGGGGTTTTTGGGTGCTCTATGAAAGGGCATGAAGGTGATATTCTGTATACTATACAGCTTCCAAATACAAAGAATATCACAGCTGTAATTTTTTAAAAATGTGATGCAACCACAAAAAAGCAGTGATGCCTTAATAGTAGACATGTTGGCTGCAAAAAGTGGTCTTAAGCAAACCCACTTCGCTGTTGGGTGCAAGCACATTTTTTTGATGTTGAATTAGCCCATATGTTGCTGTTTTATTATTGCTGTTGTTATGAAATTATTCTTCCTGTTGTTAGTTTTGTGCTTTATTGTTGTTCCCTTTGTTAAAACCCACTTGAAGAATGATTTTTGTGTAGGGTAAAAGTGGCATACAAATAAAGCGGGAATGATGATTTATTACACAAAAATATTGGCAGTGCCCAAACCAAAACACATTTTATGAATGGTGCTAGATTCCTATCTGCTCCTGCCATGGAGGGGGAAAGTACCTATTCATTGATTGAAGCTGAGTGGAAAGCAGTGCAGAAAAATGCTCACTCCAGCTAACCAACAGTTTAAAAGTAGGTATTACCCAGCCCACAAAGTCACAAAATGGTATTGGAAAGTTAGTGCACCTTCATACCAAATGGGTGTCTGTCACCCTGACAAAACTGTCTTAAGGATATAAGATGCTGCCTTATACCAAGTCAGAACTTTATAGCTCAATATTGAGTTGCACCGGATTTCCAGGGTTTCAGACAGGGAATCTTCCCCAGTCCTGCACAGGAACTTTTGCATACAAAACCAAACCTTGTGCTGTCCTGCCCTTCCCCGTGACACTTGCAATAGCAATTACAGCCTTAGCTGGAAGAGAAATACTATTTTTAAGGAATATATCATATTGAAATGTGCACAATGGTACAGCACAATGTTCCTGCGAAAGACGCATAGGCCCAGGGGAAGATGCCAGGATCCATCTTTACAAGAAGTTAGTAATAATTGTACATTTGTCGCATAAACGAAAACCTCAGTGAGGAAGTTAAAAGGCATTATTAAATGTGGTGCCATGTAAACTGACTTTTGGTTTCCCACAGGAGCCTCCTCTTCTGAATCTGAAAGCGACACAAGCACCAGCAAAGAAGATATGGATCAGTAAGTCCATGTGTATGAGAGCTAAAATAGATTAGACATTGAAAATCCATTATTGAATTTCCCACCAATTTATATTTATTTTGAAAGCAGCTGTGGGAGTGGCAGAAAATTGGATCATGTCCATAGTACTGTGAGTGGAGGTTCTCTTTCCTCCTGTGCCATTTTCCCAATCTAGATAATCTCTCCTAGGTCACTGTTTATTCCATTAGAAGGGAAACCATACATGTACCATATGTTTTCCCTAATTGGGGGGGGGGGAGAGCACATGTGGGGTGTGGGGGCAATCTTATTTGGAAAGGTGGTGCCGGGGTAGAAGGTAAACTGTAATTCTAATTACCGTATTTTTTGCTCTATAAGACTCACTTTTTCCCTCCTAAAAAGTAAGGGGAAATGTGTGTGCATCTTATGGAGCGAATGCAGGCTGCGCAGCTATCCCAGAAGCCAGAACAGCAAGAGGGATTTCTGCTTTCACTGCGCAGCGATCCCTCTTGCTGTTCTGGCTTCTGAGATTCAGAATATATTTTTTCTTGTTTTCCTCCTCCAAAAACTAGGTGCGTCTTGTGGTCTGGTGCGTCTTATAGAGCGAAAAATACAGTGCTGTAATACACAAATATTGGAAAATAGGAAGGCACACCCACAACAATCCTTTATTTTTTAAGTGAGATAAGGTGTGTGCATTGAAGTGGACATCATCGTACAAAAGGCATTCTCTTTTTGTGTGAGAGAAAGGGGGAATCTGCTGTTGGGAGCTTCTTTAGTCAAATAAAGGTTTTTAAAGCAAACAAAATGACCTATCAGTGAAACTTGCTTTCTTTGTAAATAAATATACCTTCTTGGATATTTTCCCAGATACCAAAACCGCACCAAGATCTCTTCAAATGTGCCTCCTCCTCCTGCTCCTCCTCCTGTTAATACCACCCATCAAGAAACACCAAAACCACAACCTTCTATGGTACATCCTGTGTCGATACCTGCCTACCATGTAAGAGAGATAAATATTTATATCATTCAAGGAAGAGAAACTGTATAAGCTGGAGATCGCTTGCATGTTTCCCTAAGAGACGGGTGGGCAATCTTTTGTCTGTCGAGAGATATATTATGTGCTTTTGGGGAAACCCTGTTTTAATTCTGCTTCCAGATGATTTTGAAAAAGCCATAGCTCAGTGGTGGAGCACATACTTCTCATGCGGGATGTATCAAGTTCTAGTTCTGGAAAAGGTTCTTGCCAGACATCTAGGCGAGCTGTTGATAATCATTGGAGACAATCATTAGATGGACTCCAGGAATTATTCAGTGAAAGAGTGGGATAAGCAGTCAGGCTTCTAAAAAAGAGGGGAAATGTTGTGGAAAATGAACAGTTCCTGGGTCATCATGTCAGGCCTTCTGGCTTCTCCAGAGGCTCTAGATGAAATGCTGAGGTTAATGTGGGACAGTTTTTATGTAACACCCTTAGGAAAATGCACTGATCCTTCTCTGCAAAGTTTGCATCAAATTGTTTTCCTGTGTCATGTTTTTCACGTGGACTTCCCTCTTAATCTTGTACTGGAGGGGGTGGGAATTACATAAGTGTCAGGACTGGGGGCTTACCTAATCTGCCGCTTGATAACTGCTCTTGTATCTTTATCTTCCTGTTTGCTTTATAACCTCCAGAGTCAAAGCCCCACCAACTATTTACAAGGACTTGATGGAAGGCCCATAATAGCTGCTCCAGTGTTTACTAAGGTAACTTACTTATTGCTTTTCCACAATGAGAAACAAATAGATGCTATCAAGAGGGACTTTAACCTAAAATGAAACAATTAAAAAAAAAAAGAGGGTCCCTAACCGTCCCCAGGCTGTTTCCTCTACCATAAAATATCTCTCTGAAGATCAGGGGTTTGGGGGGTGGACCTCGAGTTGCATTCAGTGGAGCTCTGCTCATACTGGAGGAAGGGGGCAAGGAGGCAATGTTTATCTATTCTTCCTTCCCTCTGCAATCCCCTGAACTTCCTGAATAAGCTGCTCTGTGGGGTTTGGGGAACCTCTGGGGGCGAGGACAGTGCAAAAGTGAAGGAAGAATTGGCACAGATCAACTTCCATTGGGAAGCCTTTGATAGATCTTGGTTCTTTCTGCAATTGCAATTGCTGATCTGGATCCAGCCCAGCATTGTCAAGCGTGGTATCAAGAGTCACTTTTGTAGAAACATTTTTATGTGCATGGCTATTTGAAAACACTACATGTCTCTTCACCGCAGAGTAAAAAAAATTCCCAGCACACATATACATTCAAAGGTACAGCTCTTCTTACTGCAACACAGACAACTATTGGCACATAATTATTCAGTTTTAATTTTAAAATTAATTTAAAACCATGTTATGGCCTGTCTCTGCTTTAGATGCTACAGGAAATATCTGCCTCTGAGGGCCAGCTGGTTGTCTTTGAATGCAGAGTGAAAGGAGCCCCTTCTCCAAAGGTTGAGTGGTACAGAGAAGGGACGTTGATAGAAGACTCCCCGGACTTCAGGATATTACAGAAAAGTAGGCTTTCCTTTCATTGCAGACGTTTATCTGGAAAGGGTTGGCAGTACTGAGACTTGCATGGGCGTAGCCAAGGGGAGGCAGGGAAGGGCAGCTGATTGATTAAAAATCAATAAAAATACATAGCTAACTGAGGTTCTGCACCCCCTAACAAAAGGCTTGCCCCCCATAACATAAATCCTAGCTATGCCCATGGAGAGTTGTAATATTTTGTTGTATGCTAGATGTAAATGCACCTGAATAATAAAAAGCAATGAGCCATGGTATTTCCAGAACTTACGTTCCTCTACCACAATTTGTAAAATAGTCATTGCTGTTTCTGTAGTGCATTTCAAGGGTTCAGGGTACTTACTGTTTTCTCAGCAATCCTTACAACAACCTCTGCAAGGTTTGTCAGTGCGGTGTTTGATTTTTGTGATGTATTCTCATTGTAAGCAACTTTGAGCATAATTTTTTGTGGAAAGGTGGCACACACAGAGATGAAGTGGTGGTGATGATGACATTAAAGAACTTGAATAAGTTAGGCCCATTCATTTTGATCGGTCTACTCTAATTAAAAAATAGTTAAGCCTCCCCCCCATTAATTACCTGGTGGGTCCTTAGGGGAAACACTGAAATAAATATTGAATGGAGTAATGTTTCTCTTACTTTCCTTTAGAACCTCGTTCTATGGCTGAGCCAGGTAAGTACACTTCTTTAACTTATATGCATAAATGTTCCATTATTTGAGCCTTACCAAATGCCACTGTGGCATACACAGACTGAAGCAAAAAGTAAAAAAAAAAAAAAAAAAAAAAGACTGCAGTCTAGCATTCCAGTTCTTCTTCCAGAAAGTGCACAGAGACAGTCATGGCTAATGTATGTTTTTATATTCTTGTACACCGCCCTCAATTTTTATGAGAGGGTGGTTTTTAAATACTTTTATAAGTAAATCAATAGCTGGTATTTATTTATTTAGTCACGTGTTGTATTTGTATCCTGCTTGTCAGACAATGACTGTCTTCCAAAGTAGCTCACATCAAGGGTGGGTGGCGAGAGACTATCAAGCACTGCTGCCAAGTGTACAGACACACAGAAGGGAAGGGAGAGGAATCATCAGCTAGTTAAGGCCAGAATGAAGAGGTGAGCTATGTGGGCATTTATATCCAGTTGGGGCCAGGCTGATGTTCCTTGCTGGTGTTCTTCCTTGAATAGCAGCTGGCACCTGAGCTTTGGCCAATGGATGGGGCCAGCCTGTTCTTTTCCCTCATGCCTGCAGTCCCAGGACAACCAGCAGTTGGGGGTTAAGTGTTAATTCTGCCAGAGATGGGGGAAGAAAGTCCTTGCAGCTGCTCCTTCTCTGGCTAATGGATGAGGCCAAGTTGGTCACTATGTTTTTCCTAGGAGGCAAGCACAGTCTCCCATTGGCCTCAGTCCATGGCTGATTGCAAAGGCCAGAATGTGCTGCCTTCAGCTCTGCAGTCCCTGTGTAAGAGAAACAGACACGTTTTCTGCAGCATTGTGCTACATTATCAAGCACTCTGCTCTACCAAGTGTTGGATTGCTGGCATGGTGGTGGGTCTGCTGCCTTTTATATCGTTTTCTGTTGAGAGTAACAGAGATGTTATCTGCTGTGAAGTTTACCACCAGACTCATCTAGCCAGTAGGCCAGGCCCTTATCTCCCTTACCCCTTAAAGGCCAAATATGACAGATGGGGCGAGGCACCCACCTGTCGATCACCTGATGTTACAATGATGTCAGCTGACTCGAAAGCACCATGCAGGGCTTGCAAAGAGCCCCACACGATGTGCTGAAGTGCTGCTGATAAGCAGACTTGAAAGGGATTCACTGCGCAGTCAGGTTCCCTACAAGAGAGCTCAGTCACACAGCCAGCCAAATCTCTACCTGCCCCACACCTGACTTCACATCTGATGTCAGGTATGGGGCAAGTAGTTGTGAGGCGGGGGACAACAGGCCAAACTGGGACCCATGCTGGGCCCAAAGTTCCCCAACCCTCTGCAAAAGGAGCAGCAGCAATCATATATCTAGTTAATGAGTGTAAGCCGTAGTGAACTCAACAAGGTTTACTTCTGAGTAGAGATGTATAGTATTGTGCAGTCCTGTACATTTCTACTCAGAAGCAAGCCCCGTTGAGTTCAGTGGGACTAATTCCCAGACCTTTGGGTACAGGATTGCAGCCCTGCAAAGGCTGCTAACGCGGACACTAACTACTTTCATTGGTGGGGAGATAAGGATCCTGTTTTCTCCTGTGATTGCTCTTATTTCAGATCAGAGGACTGTTCTTTTCCCAGGCTAGATGTGAATGAAGGAGTCAGTATTAAATCCCTTCTTTTCTTCTGTGCGAACTGTGCACCAGATGATGTAGGGATGTCCTATTTTTATCCTGCTTGCCAGTTGGAGAGTATTGTGTCACACCTCGGGCCATGCCAGTTATTCTCTCTTAACCCTCAGCTCCCCACATCCCCGCCCCACTCATGAAATCTGAGAGTACCACTTCAGGCATTCCACCTCTGAAACCGGAGAATGCCACGTCGTGCATTCTACCTCTTGAGAGGTGAATCCTGACTGTTACTACATTTTTTAAATGCATTCCAAACCAGCGCAGATTTTCTGCAGGCAATGCTGAATTAAAGGGCATGGAGGCCCCATGCAGTGCCATTCCTCTAGATCCCATTGACATGGCACTCCTTGTGCTCTCTGAAATGCTTTTGATGGTGAAAGAAGACTCACTTGTTTGTACATGATGTGAGAGAGCACTTCATAAAAGTGGCACAGACGTGTCCTTGCTGCAGGGACTGGCAGATGGGATGCCACCTGCCAAAAGATGTTGAGAGCTTTCACCTCAGAAGCACACATTTTCCTCTCCCCCAAAGGCTGCTATCCCAGAGCAACTGAACAGGTTTAAATCCTGTGAGAGCCAAGGTTTAACTGTGTACTGATTCTAACTACGTGGGTTTTGGATAGTGACATCGTAAAAACAACACAAAAACAATTAGCCTGGGTGGGGTGTGATTCGGCACTTTTCAGAACTTTAGACTTATATGATGCTTAAAGGTAGTACTGAAGGGTAAAGAAAATGCTATTCTGTCAGCCAATAGACATTTGGAGTATACACTCCAATGAAAGGTATAGACCAGCAGCTAACATACAGAAAGATAGGTGAAAAATGGGTGCTAGTCTTCTTGGAATCATAGACATTTTTAGTTTGAAGCAGCCCTGGACGTCATCTTGTCCAACCCCTTGCTCAGTTCAGGAATCTTGCAGCTGTAGCAGCCCTGACAACATGCCACCCAGCCTCTGCTTAAGGAAAACCCACCACCTCCGAAGGCTGTCTGTAAGGTTTCCTTACAATATCCACATATTCTACTTCAGCCATCTGAGGCAACAGAGAAGAGGTCTGCTCCATCTTCTGTGTGGCAGCCCTTCAAATATTTGAAAACCACTACCAAGTCTCCCTTTAACTTTCCCTTCTACAAACTAAACATACTATTTCAATTGTTACTCATAGGGCTTGGTTTCCTATGAAGCAGCCTCAGAACATGTTTGCATTTATACTGTATATATAGAGGCATATATGGGGAAACAGTTTCCATCTTCCATGACTCCTATACCTGAAATCTGTTTTTCTGGGGGCAGCATCAAAACCAGCAGCCTAAGACATTCCCCTGCCAGTTCAAAAATTTAACCAGCAATCTCTTCCCAGTCACCTGCCTTCCCCAAACTTAATATAGGGACATAGGAAGCTGCTTTATGCCGAATTGGGCCATTGTTCCACCTAGCTCTGCATTGTCTGCATTGACTGGCAGCTGCTTTCCAGGATTTCAAGCAGAAGTCTTTCTCAACCCTACCTGAAGATGCCAGGGATTGAACCTATAACCTTCTGCATTTAAAGCCCTGCCACTGAGCTATGACCCTTCCCCTTCAAGAGCCATAATCCCTGAGCCTCATTACAACAATGCATGGAAATTTCAATGCATGGCTACCAGTATTTTGAAAAATGCCACAGTTAGCTACATGTCTACTACTTTCTGGTCATGCAACAAAGAAACAGCAACACCGTTGCCAGCTGAGTGTAATTATTAAAGTAGTCCCAAACAGGGCACACTTGGAGGGCCCCCATTTATTTGGTACCCTACCCTATTGCATGATTATTTTATTTGTTAATTCGCACCTGCTCTGTGATAAAATTTGCCAATTCCGTTGTGATGGTTTTCAGAGGAGATTTGCACGTTGGTCATTGCGGAGGTGTTTTCAGAAGATTCTGGGAGTTTTACGTGCACTGCAAGCAATAAATATGGGACAGTCTCCAGTACAGCTCGCTTAACTGTAAAGGGTAAGAGAAGACTGTAATAATCCCTTTGCAATAATCACAGACATATTGATATGTGGCCTGAGCTTCAGAGAATATAGAAAAGTGTCTGGGTTCGACAAGGAAGCAGCCTTTCTCAAATACATTTCCTCCATTGTGAAAATATTTCAATCCAATCTGGTGACATATCTCAGTTGAACGTGCCTAAAGACACCAATTTCATTAAAAGTTTGTATTATAATAATGGGGGGGGGCTTATCTTTTTTTGTTCAGGTGTTTCATAATTATTGATTAGTATTGTGTGCTTGTGAAGGGGTGGCTAAACTGAAACAAATAAGTAAAATAAAATGTGACAAAATTTAAAAGGCATATTAAAATATTAGTCTTGATCCACAGATCCACATGTCAGTGGGGTTCTAATGTCTTTTATTTTACCAGGCATACGTTTAAAGTTCCTCTCATCCATGTTCCTACTAGTCAGGATTCATAAATTTGACTTCTATCACTCTGTTTTCACTGCTTTCTTGAGTATTTTTAATCAGGATTGTGCAGTTACACTGCAGGAAGAGCAGACCATTTTAACTGCTCCTTATCTGGCACCCACTTAAACAAGGCTTGTTTACACCAATTGCAAGAAAATCAAGTTTAGAGTATTTTAGGTCTCTCTGATTAATGTGTGTATGCTATCACTGTAATCAAGTTCAGCATACAGTATTTGGGTCACAGGCACCTCCAAAGCACACATCCCCAAACAAAAATCCTAAAATATTTTGTCTTGCTTTCAGTAATCTGATATGAGTGACAAAGCTTGCACACCACTCAAAATGCATTTTGCCCCTTCTGTGCACCCCTGTTGTCACTGATTTGTGTGATGAGTTACCAAGGCCATAACTGTAATGCTTGCTATTCCAGGACCTGAGGACCAGAATAATAATGCTGCTCTCCATACTATAAGTTCTATCAGTTTAGTTGCTGCTGAGCAGCAGCCTTCTGCACCTACCCCTTCACTTCCGCGGGTGGATCAGCCTCCAAAGCCTAAACTGGAAGGAGTTCTTGTAAACCACAATGAACCTCGGTCAAGTTCCAAGATAGGCCTTCATGTGCACTTTAAGCTTCCGGAAGATGATCAAGGAAGTGAAGCTTCATCAGAGGGTGGAGGAGCGCCTACAAATCAAACCAGACCAAACTGCTTCCCGGATAAGATCAATGGACAGATATTTAAAAACCAGGAGCTAACCTCACCTTCTAAAGAGCCACCTCCTGTTTTGGCCAAACCAAAACTGTAAGTAAGAAGGCATTTTTAAAGCTTTAGCCGTGTCTGAAATGGAATTCCATTTTAATTGTTACTTATATTCTTATTTCAAGCAGAAATTACATTATGTATAATATGTATAGTATATTATGGCCTGATTCACACATCACAATGGTTTTCTTATGGGCCCTAATAAAGATTTCATTCATTTTTGTTTTTGTATGCAGGGATCCCACCCAGTTAAAACAGCTACACACCCAGGTTTTGCTTGAGCAACAGCAAACACAGCAACCATCCCCCCCACCTCCAAGAGAGTTGCCATTCAATACTGGCACACTGAACTCTTCTACTTCATCCACCCAGCAACAGCAGCAGCCTTCATCGACTACATACAAGCAAAACAAGGGTCCCTCAACACAGACATTCACCTACACCCGTCCTAAGCAGTTCCTGGCATCTCAGAACACCACCCCAGCTGTCAACTCCCCTTCCAGCTCCCCCATGCCTTCGTTCAGCAACATACCACAAGGATCCCAGAGGACAACCAACAAGGAGAACTTCTTAGGATCCCCACCAGCCCAGACAAGGCCTCCAGGAGTGTTGGCAAACCAAACTGAGCAGCCTCTTACAAGTCCCAAAGAACCTGTGTTGCCACCACTGTTGCTTTCTGTATCTAGCATGAATCAGTTCCAGCCCCAAAATGTGCCTCCTACTCCTCTCTCCCCAACTGGTCGAATTCAGAACCCGGTAGCCTTCCTCAGCTCTGTTCTACCTTCTCTTCCTTCTACACCCCCAACGAATGCCATGGGTCTACCTAAAAGTGCGCCAACTCCGTAAGTGATGAAAATGTTACACATTCAAGTTGGTACGAGGGAGCCATTGTGAAAGAACAGACAGGGATGGTTTGTCCATAGGAAACATCTGCCAAATAATAGGGCGTTTTGAGCACAGTTAACAAATTGGCCTCGATTGTTAGAACCTATACATTGATGAGCTCTTGAAGAAGGATGAAAAGTGGTCCTTTGAAGGAAAGCTCTCCAGGAGTCTGTGTACAATATCACAGGCAAGGTTATTTTTGATATACTGTATTTAGAATATCCCAAATCAGAAAGTGTATGGTAGGGAAGAGGAGGATCTTTTTACCATGCATACTTATTCATTCTGTCAGACCACTATGTGCTTACTTGGGAGTTCTGAATTCCACTTAGCACTTTCTATTCTTTTGCCCGGGGGGCGGGGGGAGCACTATTGATACAGCACTGTATGAACCTGTTGGGACAGATCGTCTGGAGTTTAGTGTCACCAGTATGCCTTGTACCTTATTAGCTAAATATCCAGCTGCTGCCATTTCTGTCTTCCATTGTTTGGAAGCGATGATCAAATGAATGAGGTTGAACAGACTAAAACTAATTCAGACAAAGTTGGAGCAGGTGTTAGTATGAAATCCTTGTGTCCTGGTGGGGTTAAATATTGATATTAATTAATAAAGGTTACAAACAGTGCTTTTTTCGGGGGGGACGCAGGGGGATGCATACCCCTAAACATTTTGTGAATCTAAGTTTGGCCTCATTGAGGGGCAATATTTCAATATGAGTAGAAAAATGAGAATGCCCCTAAACAATTTTTAGGGGGGGGAAAGCACTGGTGGGAAGCAGGTTTCGTGGTCCCTAGAGCAGTTTTTTTATCAGCTTCAGCTATTGCACTGGCCATGCTGCTTCTTTGAAGACAGGGATCCCACCAAGCTGGTGTCGACCTTTGCAACCTCCAGACCTTATTATTGCAATGAGTTTCACTTGCATTTTGCTTCACTTTAACTCCATTTTTAGCTTTGGTTAATTTATTTTTAACAGAAGTTTGTGGCATCTCCAGGAGCTTTATACTTGAAAAGCTGGATATTGTAATAGTATCCGTAATAGTTATCCAGTGGATCACAGCCATAGTCTATTTAGAACTTGCCATCCTCTTTCTTCATAATGATTGGGATCATTGACTAAGACCTTGGTTCCATACAGTGTGTGTGTGCACTAGCAAGGGCTATACCACTCAGCCCATGAAATAAATTGCAAATGCACTGATCAGCTGTTTGGTGTAGAGGGTGTGAATTAAAGTCCCCCTTATTGCATCATAAGTTACAGAGCTGGGTGTACTCAATCCACATATGGACCCTAGCTGGATCTGAACAGCTTCTTTTGGTTGGCAGTGGTTTTCTGTAGAAAAAAGAAAAGAAGCATGGGTTAATGAAATGCTAAAGCAGCATTTTAACAGAAGATTTGTTTTGTAGTGGAAGCCAGGGAACGGTGAAGAAAAATCTTAGGCCTTTGCCACTGCCAACAGAAGATTCAATTAGAGATCACAAAGCTGCTGTTGTCAAGGACCTGGAGAAAAGACTGCATTTACGGGATGATGCATTTCCACATGGCCCACAGGTAAGAGCACTGCTTACTGTTTAAACATGTGCTCTTCTTGGACCTTCAGCCCACACCTCACTTCACACACCCAACACACTAGGCTAGCAAAATATCACACTGCATGGCATTATGCCCGGGGATAGTGTGACATTTTACTGGCATTATAGGCACATAGACTGGCCTAATGTTTAGGATCAGAACATTAATCACTGTCAGCAGGGCTGCTGATGAGAACTTGTGTGTATATTCAGGTGCAGCATCAGTTTCTGGTATGGTGAGGCAAACGGCAGGGCCCTACAAGACCTGCTACAGCTGCTGCTGCTTCTGCTGCTTTCTGGCATCCTTTTTTAAAGCCATTTTCTGGGTGGCAGTGCTCATCCCAGCACAGTGAAGAGAAGTACCAGGTGAGGCTGCATCCACCCCATCTTAATTTCAGAAGAATTCCTCTGGACTGCTATGCTAGAGTCCAGAGGCATTCTGGGGAAATGAAGTTGGCAGTGGCTGTTGCAGCTGCTCCACAAGGCACTTCTCTTCTCTCCGCCAGTCTCCTGTTAAACTTATTGGAGGGATGGCGGAGGTGGAGGAGAGATCTGTCAGGGAGGTGCTGTTTGATTTTTTTTTAAGGGTTCTAATCCTTAAGGAAATGGAGTTTGGCTTGAAATTGTGTGGACAATGTCTAGTGACTTCTCAGAAGGGGAGAAGACTGAGTGATCAGTGATGAGAGCTTCTGCTGCTTATATAGTTCTTTGATTCACTTCTCAGATCAGAGATGAGCTTTCTTGAGTGCTCATAGCGTCTTTGCAAGTGACCAGAACACTGATCTCCTAGGATGCAGGAGACTTGTAAACTGAATTTGCTAATTGCCGCTAGTTCTAATGAACCAACAAAGCTTCTATAGAGATATCAAAATTTTCAAAAGTACGGAGTCTATGGTTTGGCTTTTGAAAAACTGGGGGCTCCGCAGTACTTAGCCAATAGGGAACCATGGAACTAATGGATATCATAAATGCAGTTTTTGTTATTTGTGACTTTCTAAAAAAAAAAAAAAAAGAGTTTTGCCTCAAAGCGACTAAGAATTTAAATGTATTTGTAACCACATGGCAAATGTTTTATGATTCCTCTAGACATAAGTAGTACAAGAGAAGGGAAAGAAAGGAGGAAAAAGGGTGATGGAGAAGTGAACATTGTTTGATTCCTAAAAATCAGAATTTTGGATGGGGTTTCCTCTCACCTAAGAAGAAACTTTGAAAAATATGATAGCCTTGTTTGAATTGGGAGCAGTTGCAGGATAAGTGACTGTGATTGCTCCATGGTGTAGAGGAAAGTACTGTTGCACACATTAAAATATATTCTATTTTTAACTGTTGTTTCACTTGACCCAGATTTGAGCCCTGTTGCTGAAAACAGATTCAAGGGCCAAGTGTGGTGACTTGGAGTCTAGTTAAACTCTGACCTTGTTCCTGTATATACAAATGTGAAGTAGCACATAGGAATGTACTAATGACAATGCAGGGGCAATTTTTCGTCTTCAGCGGGTTTGCGAGGAGCTCCCTATACAAAGTTAGCTGTAGCTGCCATGCAGTGCATGTAAATCAGCTGTCCCCACCCTTGCCCAAATATTTATATTTACAAAAGGAAATCAGCCTGGAGGTAGACTTCCCACAGGCAATAACTTAGGTGATATGGTTTGTTGACAGCTCTGGGGACATAGTCACCTGCCAAACCACTTCTAGTAAGTCACAGGCACATGATGGGTCTTTGCAGATGAATCATAGATGCTAAAGTCTGTACTTGCTGAAGCGGTGAGATGAATTTCTTAGAAGGCTACTGTGAAATACCACCCATTCCTTTATGTTAACAGCATAATAACTCCTTTAGAAACAACAGTCACTTTGTGCTGATGAGAGCACGAGCTATTTATTTATACATGATGTGATTGAACAGTGAGCCAAGAACTTTGAGGCTGTAATCCTGTGCACACTTACCTGGGAGTAAGCCCCACTAAACACACCGATATTTACTCCTGAATTGATGTGCATTGGATTGTGTGATACGAAATGTTAATTTTTAACCATCTTTAATTACCGCGGTAATAGATTGTGATTGCCATTTACTTCATTGTCGTTTCATCCAAAGCATTTTCATTCTTTCCATCTCTTCATCTTTCATTTCCCAATATTTTCAGCAATTGACCACTTGGGGTGGGGTCTAAAAGTACTTGCTCTAGGATATTTTTTTTGTGGCGGTGGTGAGGAGTGTACCTTAGACCAGGCCCCTACCCTTAACCTGGGAGAAGTGGAACATACTAACATGCCACATCTGACCCTTTTTGGACACCCCACAAGAAGTGTGAATGGCTGCACTTTTGGGGTGCTGGGCCCCTTTGCAGATCTTGACATCACAGCAAAAGCCCAACTGCACCGCATTCTGGTGCCAACCCAAGGGACCAGCGTCGTTTGTGTGAGCAATCAAAAGTTTGTTCATTAGTTTGCTGTATTACAAGTATGTTTAAAGCACTTGATGTTTTAAAAATCAGGTTTTCTATATCCGTGATAGATCTGGGTTTAATTAATAGTTTTTATAAAAGCTGAATGTGGAGTGGCAGAGAGCAGAGTTCTAAAGCCCTTCAGAATCATCAGCTTAAATTATTGGGCTGACCTTTCCCAGAAGCTCTGCTGCTCTTTTTGCCAGCATCTGCTTGTGCTGCTCACACCGTGTTGGGTGTCCTGCCTCAATTCCCACCTGTCTTCCTGAGCTGAGGTAGGGGAAGCCGCATGAAAGAAGCAGGTGTAATATGTTAACGTTGCCCCTACGTGAATCTGCCCAGTGACATCTCAACAAGTCATTCCTCCTGCACATTTTGTGCTCCAGTGGCTTAGGTTTTAAAGATATAGTTTTAATGTTGTTTACTGTTTCTGATCAGTTGTACACTGCCTTGCTGGTGTACAGAAAGGCAGTATAGAAACATTAACAATAAATAAATAAATACCCATTACCCTGTTTCCTCACCCCTCAGTGGCGTAGCGTGGGTTATCAGCACCCGGGGCAAGGCAAGTAATTTGCGCCCCCTAACCCGTGGATTTGCGCCCCCATACCTGTGGATTTCCCTAACCCCCAGATGTTGCGCCCGGTGCGGCCGGCCCCCCCTGCACCCCCCACGCTACACCACTGTCACCCCTCTCTTTTCTTCTGCCCCACCCATAAAACCCCTGACTGCCCCTGCTCTGTGGCCTCCTTTAGTCCTTTGGCTTGAGCTGCGATAATGCCTCTTGCTTGGAAGCCCTCCTGCTCTCCCCTCCCCTCTGGCCTCCCAGAACCAGAAGAGTTGTGAAGAGGGCAGTGCAAAGACAGGAACTGTGACAAAGTCAGGCAGAACTGACACTTTCAACCCTTCAGTGTCAAGTTCAGGATAGACACCTGCTTTCTGTGTCCACCAAAACATTTGACAGAAATGATTGCTAAGGAGCCTTCATCCTACTGAGCATGTGCACAGAAATCCTCCCTAGCAACTCAACAAAAGTATTTCTCTCCCCTCAGCAAACTCTCCTTGCTTTCCTGAAAGGGGAGAGTTCTCAGTGAAAATAATGGAGCCGCAGTTTGCTAGTCGTTCCAGCAGCTCCATCTTCTGGCTTCAGTCCTAGTGTGCCTTTGGTTTCTGTGGTGAGGTCAGGCAGAGCTGAAAGCTGAGGCCCCATCAGAGAGAAGGATGTCCTCTGCTGGGTTGCTTGCAGTGGCAGACCTTGGCGTCTCAAATTTCTGTGGCGTCCTCTGTCATGCCAAAATCTGGTGTGTGTCCCCCTCCCCAACTCCCTCCTTCTGCTGGATGTCACAGTCGCAGCGCCCCAGAATCTCTATGCCTGGTGCAAATGAACTGGTCGAGATCCCCTAGATGTGCCTTTGTTGCTTGGATTGGATAGCATTCGCAGGGAAGTTTCCTTGTGTTTTGCCAGCCACACAATAGCTGCTGCAATAGAAGGGGCTCTGATTGCTACCAGATGACTTGTTTATTGAGCATTTATCTGAATTTGTTTGCAGAGAGGTTAGATGACAATGTGTTGAGTAATTGTTATCCCACAATTTCCAGTGCATCTTCCCATCATTTTTCCTACTGGGGTCTGCTCATTTTTTGTTACAGGGCCCTAGCATTCTGCCCGTTTTGAAACAGAAAGAAGGCCTCAGGCTGACTGTTTTTGTTCCACTGGTATCAGGAGCGAACAACTTCATTGGAGAGATTCTAGGTTTATTTGTTCAGTTTCCTGAAAATGTTGCAGAGCAGAGCGCTATAGTCTTCTTTAATGCTTTTATGCAAACAGAGTACAGAGTATACTCTGATTTATCTTCCAGTTGTATATGCCAAGAATTAATGTTCGTTTTCCCAATTAATTATAATATTTTAAAGAACACGAGAATGAACAAAACAACAAGAATATCCCAAGCTTTATTTATATTTCTTATTGTTTAAATCCATGCTACCACGCAGTCCCCTTTAAGTAAATTCAAAATAGCCAAAAGAAAAGGACAGATTTTAACAAAAAGCAACATTTTATTGATTTTGAAAACATTATCTCCTTGTAAGTACAAAGGAGAATTAGCCCACAGGGCTGCTCCAGCCATCCTCAGCCATACAAAGCCCTCTGTCGTTACCAGAGAACACTTAAAGCAAAGATAGGGAACCTATAACTCACATATGTTGTTGAATTCCAGGTCCTGTCAGGCCCAGCCACCATGGCCATTGTTCAAGGATGAGAGGCTTATAATCCAGCAACATCTGGAGAGCCACAGGTTCCCCCATCCTTGCTTTTAAGGTGTTTGTTTCAAACTTTACAAGAGGGTGGGGGGAGAAAGGAAGGTCTCTCAGTCGTCCCCACTACTTCCATGTAGTAAGAAGGAGCTGAATTTTTTTTTTACCTCAGAATTTGCAATTCATCTCCTCATTTTAACCAGTGGGGACTTTTTAGTTCACATCACTGGGAGTTAAACTGTCCCTTCCAGCTTGTAAAATACTCTGTGCTCTCTTAATTATTTGAAATGGTGTGTGCACTGCAGTACTGGGTGATTAATCAAACCCCACACTACGTGTCACTTCTGAAACTCCCTTCTGTTGCCTGTGCTAGGTTTTATTAAAATTATGCCCATATAAATCATCATAACATTTTCCTAATCCCATTACTTCCCTCTACCAGAGAGCAACCTATGATGAAAATCTGGCTCGCAAGCTTCAGGGACCAAGCAATGATACCCCAATCTTCAACTTTACAGCTCAGGATGTATCTAAGGTACAACCCTGCTAACCCTCCCATCTAGGCTCCATATGTAAATCTGATGACTAGAATTTGAAAATCTGAAATTCAGCCATTAACACAATTGGAAGTGGCAGGGAGTGTGTGTGTGTGTGTGTGTGTGTGTGTGTGTGTGTGTGTGTTTATTTCTTACAGAAAATACCTCCATGATAATTCTTGACAATTAGTTGACAGTAATTGACATTTTTTGACAATTATGAAGTTCCCAATTTGTTAAGAACAAGAAGGCTATACTTCAAGACAGATGTTCTATAAACCCATACAGTAAAGAAGCTCTAAATACTAGAAGGACATTAGCTCTATGTGTTATTACTTAGTTAGTTAGCTAGATAATCCCATCCTATCCCAAAGTACTTCACAGAGATACTATTATTCCCAGTTTACAGGCTAAGAATGAGTAACTTGTCAATTCACATTTTTACAGTTTTAACATGGTACAAAAAGGGCTCATTTAATGATAAAATATACATAGTGAGCATACGTCCATATTAAATGCCCGGGTTTCTGTCTGAAATAGAGGCAAAAGCTATGATTAAGAGAGGTCTGGGCTCCTGTTTCTGTGCATATTGCAAGGAAACCCACACATTTAAACACATATGTTGCCTGTTGCACATCTAGTTTGCCCTTTAATTAGTTAATTTTATAAAATTTATGTACCGTACTACTTGATTGTAAAAAACCCTCAAAGCATTTTATAAAAAGGGAAAAATTCACAACCATACTTTTAAAACATACAAAAGTTAAAATATTAAGCCAGTTTAAAATCACCTCAAGTTAAATACGTCAAGTGTGAATACTACATCTGTTGACTGAGCTGAAATATATGATTTCAGGGGTCCAGCACTTCCCTGGTTCAGACTGACCTTAGTTTTAGCAATTTTGGAGGCTTAGATCACAAAGCAATAAGCAGTTACAGATAGGTAGCCGTGTTGGTCTGCCATAGTCAAAACAAAACAAATTCCTTCCAGTAGCACCTTAAAGACCAACTAAGTCAGTTCTTGGTATGAGCTTTCGTGTGCATGTATCTGAAGAAGTGTGCATGCACACGAAAGCTCATACCAAGAACTGACTTAGTTGGTCTTTAAGGTGCTACTGGAAGGAATTTGTTTTGTTTAAAGCAATAAGCAGATTGTTTGACCTTTTTTATCTACTACCATGGAATAAGTGCTTTCAGTTGGCAACTATTAGAAGCTCATGCCTTTCTATTTTGCAAAGGCATTCTGTAACAACCATCAGAAGCAAGTAACTGAGACAGGAATTTGCTCCATTTTGTATAGCAATTTGCTGAGGCATGCTTCATGAAAGAGAAAACTAAACAAGGTGAAATTCTAGAAGGAAAGGCTTTGCATGCCAGCTGGTGAAAAGCCATGAAGCACAGCCAACCCAAAGGTGATCTGACGACCCCCATCTAGTGGTGGACTCATGGCTTCATGGCTCAGTCTTTCACTGTTGGATGAACTTAGGAAAACCATTCTCCTTAAGGACATGTTTTAAGGATCAAATTCAATATGATGCAGAAGAACCATAATTAGGATGCCCTGCACACACTGAGAGAGAAAAAGAAAAGAAAGATTCCCCATAGCACTGGGGGAAGAGGGACTTAACCATCCCCACCACATAGCATTTTCCCAGTTAAAATTGTCCTGATGTTATCTGCCCTGCAGTGAAAGATTTATAGGAAGTTCGGTTTAAGAGTAGTCCATAGCCCTTCAAATTTCAAAAACAAACGTTTGATTCCATGCAAGGAGGAAAGATGGACATTAAAAAAATAACGCACACAAGAAAGCCCACTATCAACTTGTTTGTTCTCGTTGTCAGATTTAAGATAGATTGGGACAAAATTAAAACAACCAATATTGATTTATTTAAAAGGAGTACAATACTGAATACAAAAATACACCATAAAAACAATAAAACAGTATCCTAAAAACAGAGATACAATGTACAAACCAGTAAAATGGTATTATATAAACAATAATTCAGTAGTAAACAGGATCTAGTCAAATGAGTCAAGGAAGTGCCTGTCAACAATTATCTAAGTTATTTTTAGCTTGGGATACAAATTTTTATAACTAATTCAGTTACATAACATTGTGCATCCATGACCTGGAAGGCAGTTAAGTATACTGCTCTCAAGACTTTCCTGGGGAAGGGAGAAATTAAAGGGGAAATGTCTGGTTATTTCATAACACAATAACAGTACACGTAACATGTTTAAACTCTTCATTAGCACATGGACAGGTATCATATGGTGGAAGCCTGCGTGATTTTCCCCGCTGGAAAAAACATGTTTTGGAGTGGGAGAGGGGTGCTTTTATGCAGGAAAACGTCATGAGGGAAGGGGTCAAATCCCCTCCCCCAGTGCCACACTCCTGATCAAATTTGGGGACTCCCTGCAACTTCTAATACTTTTCTTAAAAAAAGAGGGAAGAGTTGTGATTAAGATCTTCCACCTTTTGCCTAGTCCTAGTCAGGTGTTAAGCTGATGCTTAAGAAGCTTCAACCTGCCAGTCTCTGTGTGATGGAAGAGTAAGTGTGTCCTCTCTGCTATCTATGGATTTCCATTAATGTTTAGTGCTCCTGACAAAAGCCAACACATGCAGGAACTATTTTTGTGCAATCCTCCTATTTTTTGAAGGTGAAGAATCTCACAAATTGGGGCCTCAGGATAAACAAACCAAGTATAAGAGGAAATGTACATGGTGTGTCCTTTCATGAGGCTGCAGGCTTCTAAACCTTTGTAGTTTAGCCAGGTGACATCAGGAGCAAGACTCAGGATAACTCATGGTGCCTCCAAATGAAATGCTTATTGAGCATTTATCCTATTTTGCCTGAAGCTTACATGGATATTACACTATGTCCAGTCTTTCTTCGGTTTTTGTACTGATTTGCTTATGGGGTGTTTATATATTTTCTGTTAATCGCTTGCTCATTCTACACTTTTCAGTGCATTTTCCTGTCACTTTTCTATCTGCAAAATGTCTGGGGTGGTGGTGTTATAAGTAGATTTGTTGTGTTAGGGCAACAAAACGTTTTTAATCCACTTTAATTGCAAAAACCTAAATTTCTAGTACACACTTGAAGTCTCACACAAAATAGTGATGGTCTGAAGTCATTGTCAGTTCATTTTGGAGAGAGCAAGGGAAGGAAGCTGGAGTGGAATGGAGAAATCCAAAACCCATTTGATCTCACCCATGGTAAAATCAGAGGTTGAAGTAATGTCTCAATGCACAGGTTTCATTTGGAAACGTCCTACTGCTTGGTTCTGGAGATAGCCAGTCTCTATGAAGATGGAGGAAACAACATTGAAGTATCTGCTGTGAACTGTGATTTCAGCAATATATTGGAGTACAAATTTTGTAACTAATTATGTCCCTCCACTGGGTTATATTGCAGGAATATAAAATTTCCAGCTTTGAGCAGAGGTTGATGAACGAAATAGAGTTTCGCCTTGAACGTACCCCAGTGGATGAATCAGATGATGAAGTTGAGCATGATGAGATCCCTACGGGCAAGTGCATTGCCCCAATCTTCGACAAGAGACTCAAGCATTTCCGTGTCTTGGAAGGGTACCCTGCTACCTTCACTTGCAAAATTGTTGGAATTCCTATACCTAAGGTAGGTGGTGCACAAAAATCCAACAGAAGGGAAGACCATGCTGGAGATGTGTTTTAAATGTATAGTGTATGTGAAGGCAAGTACAATGACTTGTGATCACCAAGTAAATTGATTTGAATGTGGTGGTGAAGGGCTTCTTGGTGAACTGTTCAATCTGAAGTAGCCCATGAGAAGAAATGAATCATTCTCTATTCAGTTGGATTTGCTTTTTGGCAAGTATGTATAGGATTGTAGCTGCAGCAACTATCAGAGACAGATTTAGGGGAGCACAACCAGTTCAGCTGCACTGCGGGTAGAGCCTCGGGGGCAGCGCAACAATGGTATAGAATGTAGTCTGGTTGAGTTCAGTGAGACTTACTCTCACAGGTAAGTGTGCAGCCTAAGTCTCCTTTCTTTACAATCATGACAGGTATATTGGTTTAAGGATGGCAAGCAGATTTCAAAGAAAGATGGACATTTCAAGATGATCAGGGAGGGTGATGGGACATGCTCATTGCATATTGAAGAGACCACGAACGATGATGATGGGAACTATACATTCATGGCTGCAAATCCACAGGTAAGGGTTTACTTCCCTTTAAAAATGTATTGCACCCCTTCCCCCAAGCTTTAGACTTGTGTACAAAGCTGCATAGCTTTGGAAAGTCCAGTTGACTAGTACCACTGTTATATCATAACCGTACATTGGTCTTAAGCACCACAACAACAGCAGTGAGGAAGGAGACAATTTAATGAATCGTGTTACTTCTCTCCTATATCATTCTGACAGGGGAGAATCAGCTGTTCTGGTCACTTACTGGTTCAAACTCCTCCAATGCGTGGTAGATTAACAACAGCAATCCAGTCACACAGGTAAAAACAACCAACAACACCTGATCCTTGGTGTGTAGATATATTGTGAGGTAAGCATGAGTGAACTGGGCAAACTGAAGCTATGGTGGGTTCACCAGCAGTGAACAGAGGGAGATGCCCAAAGATTAAGCTTGGCTGGAAGTTCATCTTTTTCTAAGATGGCAGCCCTGCCTCCCAAGCTCATCCCATGTTTACAGGTTTTTGCATTGCAGGGGAAGATCCCGTATACCAGAAGGAGATAAGGAACCTGTCCAGGAGCGATTTTTCCGGCCTTATTTTCTGCAGGCACCTGGGGACATGGTAGCTCACGAAGGACGGCTTTGTAGACTGGATTGCAAGGTTCGCTGGCTTTTTTTTGTTTGCCCTGTTGCGTTAGCATTTGATCATCTCTTCAGAGAAAATCAGTGCAGGCTGGGTTCAGGCTGATCACCACAAAAAAAATGACAACAACAAAACTCCATAACTATCAGTATGTAACTTTAAAACATTTGGCTTTTGTGGAAACTTTCAACCCAGAGAAAATCACAAGCCTGGAGGAGAGCAGAGGTACTTAAAGCCACCAACTCTCTTCTTGCCCCTGTCACAGCCATACAACCCAAATGTGTAACTGAAAGTAGAAATGAACAAAATGCACTCTTCGAACGAATAAAAGGCAACATAAGCAAATGGATCATAAAATATATATTTTTGACGTGGTCTCCTGCTCAGTTCAGGCATAACAGAATTTGTTGCCTTCTGTTCCTCTTTAACATTGTACTTCAGCAGGGGTAGGGGCCCTCTTCCGGCCCTGCACCACGTCCTGCATTAAAGCTTGTAACTTACAAAGATGGCATGAATTTCCCCACAGTTTCCTCTTGAGAATATTTGGAGCACCAAGGAGCAAAACAGAAATGGAACACAAAGTGATGGATGTTTTAATCTCACTCTGGACCTAATCTGTTTTACTTAAAGGCATGGATGGGGAAATTTAACAACAACAACAACAACAACAACAACAACAACAACAACAACAACAACGTCACTGTTGGTTTTTGTTTGCTTCCTTTTTCGTTTGTCTATTAGGTGAGTGGGTTACCACCTCCTGACCTGATGTGGCTTCTGAATGGCAAGCCAGTTTTACCAGACACCACTCATAAGATGCTGGTCAGAGAGACAGGAGTGCACTCTCTGCTTATTGATCCGCTTACACAAAACGATGCTGGAATTTACACTTGCATTGCCACTAACAAAACAGGACAAAATTCATTCAGCCTGGAGCTTAGTGTTGTAGGTAAGGCTGTTTTTTGATGTTTAATGCAGAGGCTACATCATGCATTGCAGTGTCATGGTTTCGTTGGCCAAAACAGAGGCAAATGAAAATCCTCATTATTTGAATTTATTGTGTCTCTTGATACTAAGGGAACTTGCCCCATTTCATACCTGAAGGATGGAACCAACCTTTGTCATGCAGAATATTGCTGGAATTACATGAGAGTAAGAAGCACCTTGCTAGGGCACTTGCACAAGGAGACCTATTTTAAAAGGCCTTCCCCCATCAGTGGACCTTTAAGGAGAAGGCAGCCAAATCCCTTCCCTTCAAGCTCCTATGCCATGGCCATTCTTACTGGACCCTGACATCACACAAATCCAGGATTATGATGTGGCACTACAGGTCCTCCTGTAGGGGGGTTGTGTGACAACAGCATTATATTTATTTGTATATTGGAAGAAAGGCAGATTGCATGTTTGTTTTTTGAAAAGCAAATCAGTCAACAGTGGACTACCAGAAGTGATTCCTTTCCTCCAGAGGAAGCGCCTTTTTTTGGAGGAAGGGAACTTTAATATGTAATCCGGTATAGTGATATGAACATGGCAGGAGGAAAACGGGGCTGAAAATGATCAAGCTTCTATCGGCCAATTCCAGCAATTTCCATTAAGTAAATTGTGTCTTTGTTGTAGGAAGGTTTGTACTCATGCCCTCTCACTGCCAACAGACATACACAAACAGATACATACACATATTTTGGGGTCTTCCAGAAACTATACTGTTGTGAATTGTATTGTTTCCGATGGTGGGCTGCAATTTGCCAAATAAGCCTGGAGAATCACATGACTAATTTTGTAGCGTTATACATTTTGTTTGCAGGTCTGAATGTTAACATTAAATTAAACTGTGGTCCAGTGGGGCTGAGGGAAGGGTGAGGGGTGAGAGAGAAACCAGATAGGAGAATCACACAAGCCTTTGGTTCCATCTTTTCCAGAAAAAGAAGTTAAGAAAGCTCCAGTGATTCTTGAGAAATTACAGAACTGTGGAGTACCAGAAGGACATCCAGTCCGGCTAGAATGCAGAGTGATTGGAATGCCACCCCCAGTCTTTTATTGGAAGAAAGACAATGACACCATTCCTCCCCATAGAGAGAGGATGAGGTAGCTTTAAATATTTTTAAAATGGGATAATACCTGACATTCTACAAGTGGGGAGGCATTTGCTTGCCCAGGAAAGTTAATATTATCCTGCATAAGGCCTAAGAAACAGCAAGGACTAAGTTCCAAACATAAAGTCCATATTACCCATGAAGTCTATTTTATCCACTATAAGGGCTGGAGCATGTATGGCTCTGTTTTTACAGGTTTTGTGTAAGAAGACTGCTCTATTAAAGAGAGGGATCCTGCAGCAGAAGTCTTTATGCCTGTAAATTGCTGCGTAAGCATGCACTGAACAACCACAATTGGCCATGGCTGCATGTACTTTGTATGTATTATGTATGTTTGCAAGTAAACAAGCATATAAACACAGAAAATGTTTGTAAGAAAAGTTATCGTTCCATAGTGTTGTTCCATACAAGAGGAGCAATGCAACATGTCATTTCCAGGACACCTAGTCTAGTCTAAGAATTTAGGTGCACTGGGAAAATTTTCTTTCTCGTGGTTACTACTGTTGTAGCTGGGAGAGAGGGACAGATGTGAACATTGAAAGGAAATTGCTCAGTACTGCCTGGCAGCAGCTATCTAGGGTTTCAGACAGAAGTCTTTCCCAACCTTACCTGGAGATGCTGGGGACTAAGCCAGGCCTTACCCAAAATATTTGTGTAGTTTCCTTTCCTTGTATGGTTATGACAGCCCCAGTTATATCAGCAAATAACACAAGAACCCTTGGTATTTTTGTTTTCAGTATGCATCAAGATGCTACAGGGTATGTTTGCCTTCTGATTCAGCCCGCTAAGAAAGTGGATGCTGGCTGGTACACTTTGTCTGCAAAAAACGAGGCTGGTATCGTCTCTTGCACTGCTAGACTTGACATATACGGTAAGTGTGTGTAGTTTAAGTATGGGGTGCAGAACCTGTGGCCATCTGGGTGTTGTGGGACTCAACTCCCATCAGGCCCAGCCAGCAGGGTCAATGCTTAGGGGTGATGGGAGTTTGTAGCCCACCAATATCAGGATGGGGGCTCAGCTTCCTCAGCCCTGATTTCAGTAATAAAATCATTGAACTGATATACTTCACCAATACCAATTCCATGGTGGTAGCTTGTAGCCTTTTCTCATCTTATTCCTCTGTTGGGATATTCTCTTGAATTTAGCATTGTCTCTTTAATTTAGAGATCTTTTGCTTGGTTGACATAATAAAGGGAGATAAGTTTGCTCAGGGCTATGCTGTTTCAGCTGAACTGAGACTCTTGAGATTCCAGGTAGAATATATGGATGAGCTTTGAACAGAGGGTGACTAGCAAAGACAGCAACTTAGATAATGGGGAGGCAGTTAGAAGTAGCTTGGTCCGAGTTGGATACCGAAGAGTCAGGAAGACAGAATACAAACAAATAGAATGTATTTGGTGGGATTAAGGAAGGGAAGGGACTGGCTCTGGGTGGAGTAGAAAGTAAGTTATTATCTGCTTTCGCCACATCCATTTTTGTGCCTCTGCCATGTCCATTTTACCCTTGGCCACAAAAGGCATTAGCCATCCCTGTACTAGGGAGTTCTCTAATTTGAGTAGCTTGGGAACAGTTGACAACTGGAAACATCATGTTCCCACTAGTTCTTAGGTTTCATTCAGTGTCTTTATGTATGATTGAAGAGAGATGTTTGAGATTTGTGTACGGTGTTTATGATTTTTGTTGTTGCTTTTGGCTCCAGCCCAGTGGCATCAACAGATCCCTCAGCCAATAAAGATTCGCCCTGGTGGCACCCGATATGCAAATCTCTCGGGGCAAGGACTCGACATTTTTTCTGCTTTCTCGACTGTTGAGAATCCAGTGCGGTTTTCGTCACCATCCCAGCCTGTGGTAGAAAGTGAAGAACTTTAAAAACCTCCGATTCCAATCTTACCTGCCAAAAAACAACCACCACCCCGTAACTAGAACTGTGAAAAAGAATGGAAGGTACAAGCCAGGAGGCTCAAGGTTTACAAGCAACTTGTATTTGTTGAGTAACTGTAGGGTTGCTGCAATTCCTGTGAGTAACATACTGTACAAGATCTTAGTTCAGCATTGTACTGTGGGGTCACTGTAGCATTGAATGCACTGCGGCAAGTTCAGTGCTCTGTTGTTTTACTCCTCCCAAGTATTATGAGGGGAGGCAGCTGAGTTTTAAGCTGTTAAAAGAAAAAGCTCTGCCCACTTTTTTCTGCTTGAATTAAAAAACAAACTACTGTACCTTAAACGCATAATGGTAAAGGTTTTGGACATCCAGCTGAACACGACCAGGAGAAGTATTGACATTGTGAGAATTCTGAAAGAGGGTAAGCTGCATGACTTTGAATATAATACATAAAATGTGGCTGACAGTCACAAAGCACAAGTCAAATGTCAGCAAAAAAATTGAAATGAATCATGAAAGATCTGTTCAGGAGGAGTACACAATTACATCAATAAGAGATTTGGTGAATGCAGATAGGCGTAGCATTTCAAAAAGGAACTGCTAAATACCGCAGAACATTTTAAAAAAATGTTGTGGGCTTATGTTCCATGAATTTATGTACTCATGGTGTATCAAATCCTAATGGAAAAACACCATGCATATAGTTTGGATGTTAACATGTGCAATTAAACAGCTTATATCCTACAAAACACACATTATATAGACACCACAGCTACCATTGCTATGTGCATTTTGAAGTGTGCTTACTAGTTCTTTTTCATTTTCGGAATTCCCTAATTTGAAACAAAAATAAATAGCATACAGGTTATTTTTGTTTCATTGTGATATGAATTCCTTTCTCAGCTGGAGGTTTGGATAATTGTGTGTGTACAGTGGAAGGATGCCATCCAAATACTTTGCAAATGGACCTATAACTACCCGACATTTTCAGATGGACATAACTGAGTTCCACCTGACCATCCTACTTCCTTCCCCGCCCCTCCACTTTGGACACACACTGATGAGAAAATACTTATACAGATATTCTGTACTAAACAAACTATAGCCCATTCCAATCAAATAAATTTGTTTCATTTTGGGTACTAGTAGAGCTCCCAGTTTTCAAAGAGGTAATTATGCATCTGATTCTAGAGCAAAACTTTAGCATTTTTCGTAAAATGTCACACCTGCACCCAGAAAAAACAATTGTTATTTGCATGTAGCAGAATGAACACACACAAAAGCTATTTATGAGAGAGAGGTATTTACTAATACATCTCATTAACCAGTTTAACTGCATTTCTTTTTTATTCAGTATTCTAAACAAAATCTCAAAGCTAGGGATATGTGTTAGCATTTTCTTAATGTTTAAGCTATTTCTCAGGTGTGTGATTCCAATTTTATTGCTAAAGGATTATTCTGTTGCCATCAGGTCTGCCAAAGACCCCCATAAAGCACAAAAATAAGATTGCTATAGGTATTAATAGTAGAGAATAGCCACTTGGCTGTATAATCTCCCTACAGGTTGAACCCTTCCAAGAAATAGAAATAAATTCTAATCCAAACCAAGAGCCTGAGAATTTTCTACTACTGCACTAGTGATAAGCACCCGCACCCACCATACACACATGACCTGAGATCACTAGCTTTTTTCACTGAAGAATCATCAAGCTCATGGAAGTCTGCCAGAAATTCAATATTTACAAATATAGACAGGAGAAGGAAGATATGCTAAGACTTTTTAACATGAGCAAGTTTTAAAGGATTGATACAAATGAAAGGCAGGTGACTTAGTTTGGTATGATGTTCCTGATGGCTGTTGATAGAGTAAAACAGAATATGAAACTGAATTCAATCATTGCTAGTTAGCTCAAGGTCTGATTCTGATGTCAGTAAGACAGAGTACAAAAAGAAGGAAATGTCATTTGAGGCCATATCCTCTGCTTTCTCATAAACAAGCAGGCCCTACCAATAAGCAAAGTAGGGAACTGCTTCAGGCCACAAATGCTGGGTGCCAGTGGCAGCAGCGCTTTAGCTGTTCCTCTTAAGTCTCCTCCCCACCACCAGCCATTATCTTTGTGAAGGACAGAGCTTTATGGCTTATCTTGGACCTCAGGCAGCACAATGTCCTGGGTTGCCTGGTAATGCTCTCTAAATTAGGGCAGAAACTGGACTATTCTAATGCACTAATATCATGAGATCAAGTGCTTTTAAATGGGTATGCTACCTTCTACAAAGAGCAGAACTTGGTGGGCGGAACTTGTCCCCAAAATATATTCTAAACTTTGATAATTTAAAATCATACTCAGAATGTGTACATGAAATTAAGGATTACTTTTAACTGCCCACATAGAGAAAGATGGAGTCCGTCTTCTTAAGTGTTGAATACAAATAATATCATTGTGTCATTTTTGCTATAAACACTTTTGCAGACAAAGGTGCAATAAATAGGGGATTGCTGATTCAAGAACAAAGGAATACTATGATTTATGTTAACAGCAGAGAAGTCTCTTAGGCAGTGCTTTTTTCTGGGGGGGAAAGGGTGCTGGTACTGTGTACCCTTGAGTACCCCCCGTTTCCTCCAGGAAAAAACACTGCTCTCAGGACACATAAATGTTACAGCAAATGTCCAAAGTTTGGTTAAAGTTTAGAGGTATTCAGCTACTGTGTTCCATCAGTGCAAGAATTTCTACTTGTGTGGCAGGACTTTCTGCCCTCTCCCTTCCCTTAGATTTAGGATTTAGACAGGGTTCCATTGTGCAAGCAGAAATCCCTGCACTGATGGAGCATTCACTTAACACTATGTTGAATTCCACCCTTTCTATTCATGTGTAAATGCTCCAGACAATAGCTGTGCCCAACCTGAAAAGTCAGGTGCAGCCAACTCCCAATTTACACAGGGGTTACGTTCTAAGCAGTGCAATTTTTCTAGAAAAAGAGGTGCCAGAACTCACCATTAATGCCTCCCTTGTTCTCTTATAATGGCAATGGTGCCCACCTGCGGTGCTGGAACTGTGTTCCAGCTGAAAATAAACCATGGTTCTGAGGTACTGCAAGCATCGCTGAAATTGTGTATATTTGAAATACCATTGGAAAAGCCTGCAAACACCATCTAAACCACTGGAAATGCTTGAACAACTCTTTAAAAAACAGCAACACTTACGAGACACCAAATTCCACCACAATCACTCCCTTCAAACCTCCTTTCTCAAACTCCAACTCTTCACCGGCATCAGCTGTTGGTATAAGGGCTCCTGGGATTCCTAGGTGCTGTTTTCATGCCTTTTGCCTTTTTCTGGGCTCTTTAAGGGCCGTTTTTGCCATTTTGAAAGTCACTTCCAGGTTCAGCACGATGTGTGCATGTATAGTTGTGCATCAGTTCGATGTACGTAAGCTGGGAGTTGCCTGTATACACCAGTGAATGTTAAAAATTACCTATACGTGATTGGCAGCATTCATTGGTTGTGTATATCTGAAAAATGCAAGGCATATAAATATTTCTGGAAATTAAAGACATTACTTAGAATTGTCAGTGTTCATGTGTGAATGTCAACATTCAGTGAATTTTGTTACAACTGATTTAATTATAGTTTATTTCAATGGATTTTAGTCATGACTGACAGTTGTTGATCCCCCACCCAAACCTCCCAGACTAGTAGCCATGTCAGGTATGTTGCAGCAAAAACAACCAAGGGTCTTGTGGCACCTTAAAGACTAAAAATATATGTATTATGGCAAATCTTCCATTGTCTACAGTCAACCACAGCAGATGCATGAAGCTTTATCTTGAGATATATATACACAGGCACACGCGCACACACCTGGGAGGGATTGCAAGGAGTGAGGTCAGAGGAAAATGAAATGCATAAAGAACAGAGACGGTGATAATTTTACAAAACAGTTGTTGATAAGATAGGCACCCTGGAATTAGGTCAGCTAATTAACACATGAAATGTGATAATAGTAATAAATACCTTTGTCCCATTTCAAGTTGCAGTTGATAGCACTGAAGCTGTACTTTAATTTTAATTCAGTGGTTTCACATTGCAGTCTCCCTGTGAAGCTCTTTTCTTAAACAACAGCCATATTAGGGGCAGTTTTACAATATTTTATACAACAACTTTTGATTTTGTGATATCAGTTGTGTGGATAACATATGAAAAGATAGTTGCAATCACTTATATAACCAAAATGCAGTACAGATGCTCTGCCAGAGTTTTCTTCTTCTGCAATATTGTTTGAGCTCTTTTTCCCCTTCATTTCATTGAACAGAAGCCAAACTGTCTTTGCACTATGAACCAATTATTTTGGCTTATGCAGTAATAGTAGTAATTTTATTTACGGCCATAGGCCCATACATTGGCTTATGCAACAAAAGATGTACCTGCAAAAGGACAGAATTTTCATAACAAAATAAACATTATCTTTTAAGTACTCACTCAGGACTCAGGTGGTTCAATAAAACTTAACCACCCTAAAATGAGCAGGGGGTTTTTAATTGAGCTTTTCAAAATTCATATATTTATAAATGTATTTTGTTCGTTTCTGAGCTTGGCTAAGACAATACAAACTTTGCAAAGCCGAAAAGACATCCCCAGAATCAGCACATAGTGTATGAGAACACTATTAAGCCAGAAAGCTGCTTCCTGTCCTTTGAGACTATTTAAAATATAGCTGCTCAAATCTCTGTGTGAGTTCCAGGAGAGAGCAGCATCAAAAGCACAACGTGGAGGGTGTGCTGCAGAAATGTTAATAATGAAGGCTTTGAAGATTCACCAACTCAAATATTTAGTATTGGGAAACATACAACCCTGTGTGGTTCTCATATGTAGGCAAAACATGAACATACCTAGCAGCATTGATATCCTCATATTTTAGAATGACTGAAAATACTTTTTTAAAATTATGTCAGCTGACCAATGTCTGCTTCAAAATATGTTGGAAACTTGCTTTGAGTCAGAGAAATGTGATGTGTAATACAAATTGTGGATTTTCTTTTTAATAAGCTGCTCCAGAAGGATTTAAACACAGTTCTCTGAGAAGTGTTCTCATACCCTCTGTAAACTGTAACTGAGTTAATATGACAAGGAAAATCTAACAAAACTTTATAGCTGTTAAATTAAATACTGCACAAGCCGGTGGCCTTATAGTCTACCAATTTGGAGTTGTTACATTTCCATTAAAATGGGTTTTTATCTTCATAATATGTGGTGCATACCTTCGCTAGGGAAAAAGGGGGGGAATAAATGTTGCAATTTTAAATAATATTTTAAATGCATATAAAAGGAAATGTCAGAATGTTCAGCAAATGTATTTTCCCTCCTCCATTAAATAAATGCTTCAGAGTTGCATTGTGTGAGTATCTCTTTGACTGGCATGTAACTTGAAATTCCATATGAACAATCCAGGTAAGATTTGACACAAAACATTTTTTTCCTCACTGAGCAAGCGAGGTCCATGCAAGAACCAGATGAATATGTTTGGATCAGTACCCAATTCCATTGCTGTATCAGCAACGACAAGTACTGTAGAGATCAGATGCACATCTGAATGAGAGG
This sequence comes from Podarcis erhardii, assembly GCF_964252035.2. Lineage (NCBI taxonomy): Eukaryota > Metazoa > Chordata > Lepidosauria > Squamata > Lacertidae > Podarcis > Podarcis erhardii. Next base: position 29,329,612 of record NC_138509.1, read on the forward strand.
CATTCCAGTAGGCTGATTCGGATCCCATTGTTCGTCTTGCTGTGTGTCACTCAGAAAAGGGGGTTGTACTGAATGCCAGAAAAAGGGCACTTGATCATCTTTGCAGGCTGCTTAACTTAATCAGTTAATGCCTAATGTGTTTCTCCCCCTCCCCCTCAACAATATACAATATACAAGTTGATAAAGAGCAGCAAAACATATCAGGATTTATATTTTAAATTACCACTGCACCTTGGCTTTGCCCGCTGCATTCATATTGTAGCATGTGACAAAATCTGTATCAATGCTTTTCTGTAAAATCCTGGTGCCAGTAAGCAAATATTAGCTACACTTTTAGCAGCAGCATTCAGGTCTTGTGAACAACAGCAATTAAACGATCTTTTAAATAGCTACAAGTCTTCACATGGGGAAAGATTAAAGTTTTGGGATTCCTCCCCCACTCATAGTGCTGAAGGCATGTCACCCATGGTGTGCATTTCTCCCACTCATTAGAAGGATATCTACCAGAGATCATTTTGGGTATTTTTGCAAGTGCTTAATGGACAGACCAAAGTCCTGGGAAAGGGGAGGAAGGCTATAGAGGGGGTGTTTTCTGGCCACCCATTCTGGGTAATGGATGCCATTACTGTATGTGGCTCTATGCATACCAAACAACATCAACAGGGCACAAGCCATAGAGGACACAAACTATTTGCAATTGGTGACAATAATGGAGAAATGTTTTCAACTGGTAGCAGGCAAACCATACTTAGAATATTCAAAAGGCTAGTGAGGGATTACATTTTTAGAAGAGCTTTAGTATTTCACTAATAAGCTATTCTTTATTGCAGTAGTATGGCCACATTTAGAGAGATTAAAATCTTCTAGTATTTTTGTAGGCAAAGGCAACTGTTAAATCTTGAGTTACATTTTATGTTATGTGCTGACATTTGGGTTATGTGCTGACATTTGGGCATGATCCAGCCAAAGTAAAACACTTAATAAAGTTGCACTTAATGCAGAGACCTTTTAAATGTCTTCTTGTTAGAAAGATTACTATCATGTTATCAGAAATGATAAAGGCACCTGATTCCTCCCCCCACCAGAGGAGCAAACAGCTTTTTGTGTGGCAGAAAAGGTTGAGGGTTGTAGCCAGCTGAGTTTTACTCAGGGTAGACCCACTGAAATTAATAGACCTAGGGTAGTCATGGCCATTCATTTCAACGTAGAACTAACATTGACCACAACTCTAAATGCCATCAAGGTCTACGCCATTTTCCAGATCAAATCAGCAGACTCCTATTGGCTTCATATAGGCTGTGTGCATGCACGCCTGTTTGCTCTGCATCCAGAGAACTCCCACTGCTTTGGGAAGCCTTAGTCCCAATCTATCCTGCCTTTTCTTATGAAATACTGTGTTTCATACTGTGTTCAGCTTCAATCTGAACTGAGAAAAAGAACCGTTCATCCATGTTTTAAGCTGGTGATACAACCTTAGAATAATAATATACTTTAAAAACTCAGTAAAATCACCACAGACCTCCAAGCTTAATGTGTGATTAATTTTGCCCCATGGTGTCAGATGGGGAGCAATCCACAGATTGAATCTCCCACATAGAACTTCTACATAAATACACAGCAGCCGGGATTCCAGCCACTGGGGCCCTGTGAAATATCCCACCCACTGCATAAGAACAAGTATTGGCAGTGTGTATTTTCCTGTTGTGAACTTGATGGAAAGCAAATATCTGCCCCAAAGGTCTTGATATCCCGCTTTCTCCACACCACTTGATAAACCCCCTGCTTCCGTTACTTCAGTATGTTCAGCCTACTACTAACACCATAAATGACTGGACAATATTTCAAAAAAATTCAGAATATTGGTCATGATATATAATATTGGCATATCACATCCCACTGATGGAAAGAATTTCCCTGCTGGCTCAATGCTAAAGTACAAGGTAAGGCACAAGGCTGTTCATTCTGAGTGTGTGAAAGATTTTCCACAGGCTTGCTCTTTTGCTGCTTGCTCAATTCAAACTCAATACATGCCTGGCTATAACAGTGGTATAATACAGCATATTAGAAAATGAAACCAGTTCAAAGGTTGCTTATAATGAGATGTGCTGATGTGTCCCCGATCCTAAGGCATGAGAAATAAAACCAGCCTTATGTTGAACATTTGCTGTTGTTACATTAACTACAAATTCCAAAAATAGTAGCCACAGCAGCACCTTTACTGGGTACATATAACTCCCACTATAGGAACCTACTTCTTTTAAAATGTAATAACATTTTGTACGAGAGAAAACCATGTTTATTTGTAGTTTAGTTTACAAAATTTCCTATGGCTTCAAGGAAACAGAACAATGTAAAAAAATACAGAATCAGCATAACCTACCAACTCTAAAGTCTCCATTTTCATGCAGTTATTTTATCATAAAGTCATTATCACATGAACTAATCTGATTTTACAGTCAGCACAGAGGAACATCTAAGCATTCCATAAACACTATTTGAAACTAGCTCTATTTCGAGCATACGCCAGAGAAGTGGTAAGTTGTAGATGAGTTAAACCTACACAATTTGGTCTCAAAGAACCTGTTATGGCAAACTTACAAAGTTTAAGCTGCTTCTCTGAGGACTAAACAGTATGATTTCTGTTTTCTATTTTAAGATACACAATTAAATCAGGAAACAAAAATGCATCCTCAAAGTAGGAATTAATGAAGCATCGGAAAATGTTCCAAATCAATTTGTTCCAGGGAGCTCAGTGCGTTGCAGGCAAAGAACAAGGCTACAACAACCAAAGATTACCTTATGCAGCTGTTTTAAGTTCCTGTTCTCAAATACTTTTACACAAAAGACCAAGCGGGCCTTTGCAAGTCCACAGTGATTTCTTAATTGCCCATTTAGTAGTGGTCTGGCTGGAAACTGAAAAGTCTCTGCGCATAAGGGTCTGTTTCAGCTGCCACCTTCTGCCCTGTGTAAGCGTGGCAACTCTCCTGGTGGAAATGCTCACAGTGAAAGTTAATCCAGCCTTTCTCTGCACTGTATCTCTCGGCTTCAGCGAGGATCCTCGTCAGGGCCATAATGTAACTCAGGGCCATCTGAAGCGTCTCGTATTTGGACAGCTTTTTGTCTTGCCCCCACTGGGGGACCACTTTGCGTAGGCGGTCGAAGGCAGTGTTGAGCCCTTGCATTCTTCTCCTTTCCCTGGCGTTGGCAGCCAGCCTGCGCTTGGCAGTGCTCTCCACGCGCTCAGAGCCACACTTTGCTGCACAGACTGTTCCGTTTCGGCACTGGAGGTCCGTTTCCAAGCTAGCATCCATGCTGCTATTCAGTTTGCAGGGTTTCATGTGGGATGCTTTTGCAAATAAACAAATGAATGAACCGCAGCCAATGAATGCGTTGGTAGACAGAAAGCTTTTGCTACAATTCTCCTTTTTTGTTCTGGTTTTAAAAAGAAAAAAAAACCCAGCTTCACCTGGAGTTCAAGAAGATGGACTTTTTTGGAAAAGCAACATCTCCCCACACTTGCAAAACAATACTGAGGCTTAAAATTGTTCCTTCACCCCTCAGATTAAAGACTGAAATCAGGAGTGCACATGGCAATTAATTGGATGTTTTTATTTGTCTTCATTTCATTCTGTTTGGTAATGATGGGGGAATAAATGGCATCACTGCTCTCAAAAGTTCAGGTTTCAAATGAACCAAAAAAAGGAGGAGGAGTCCTTTTAATCCAAAAAAAAAAAAAGTTTCAATGGACAGGGGGGAAAAAAATCTATTCCAATTGACTGTACAGTAACAGTTGGCAGAGAGAAATAAAGTCTTTGTGATTCTTCTTCAAGTGATGCTGTCTTATGCGGATGCTAAGACAGAGAGAGAAACCCTCTTGCTTCCTCCTCGGTTGCTAGTGTTGGTCAGTGAGCCTAAATTACAAGCAAGAGAAGTCTTTATAGAAGCACTGGCAAAAGCTGAACAGGTGGCAGCAGGTGGGTGGGCGGCCCTGTATTTCCATCCCAGCACCTTCCCACCCTGGGAACGACACAAAAAAACCTCCTCCAACAAAATCCTGACATTGCAGGCTTCATCTGTTGAAAAGTCTCCCAAAGCCATGTCTGTCCAGCACTAACAACTTGCCATCTGGACTAGTGTCTGGCTGGCCCCATAAGAATCACGACAGCTAAGCAAAAGGTCTTTTCAGTGAATAACCTTCTGCAGCTCAGCAAAAACCTTTCCTGACACATCACAGCATTGAGTCTGAATTTGCTTGAAAGTGCTTGGTTGGGAGAAGAAGCTGCTGCTAATAAGGATATCTAAGCCCAAGAGGAAGAGAATTTGCAAATAGCTTTAAAGGAACACACAAACCTAACTGCAAAGTGAAGCATGTTGGGCATATGGCAGAGTTAGGGATTTTCCCAATTGCCACAGTGAGAAGTGTTATATTTCATAAAGCACTAATGAACCTCAGAGTGTGTGTGTGTGTGTGTGTGTGTGTGTGTGTGTGTGTAGTTGCTTATATATATTTGAACCGAACTTTAAATATTTATAATATTCAAATTATTTTAAAAAATGGATTTAGAAATCCACCTTACAGTTGCCTCAGGATGCATACTACAGATTTCATATAAATATACATTCTTGACCTCCAGCAAAAATATATAGAAACACCCTCTTCACATCTATTTCAAGCAGCCAGATCAACATCAAGCAAAGTATTGACTAGTGCCTTGTAAGCCTGCTTAATACATAATAAAGAAGTCTGTCAAACAAAAGACTAATTACAAGAAATACTGACAATGAAATTGTTGAATTATCGTATGTTCACTTTTTAGGCTACTTATTATACGTATAGAGGTTGAAGAATATTTTTGTAGCTTATTTTAGTTTTATTGTGAGGATGTTTCCTCCCCACGCCTTTCAAATATTTTCTCCTCCAAATGTGCTGTGTGTTACAAAGCAAAGCAACAATGTTTTATATATATTTTCAGACTAATTAAATTGTTACCGAGTATTTATGGACGAGTCATCTTTTCATTCAGACTTGTAACATGGCATTTTGATCTAAAACTGTAGACCAATTGTTCCCACTATGACTCCAAAACATCATGTGGTTGCAAACAGTTGATTAATCCTTCACAGAGGCAATGACAATGAATGAAGTTGAATAATCTGAAAACAATAGGATGCAATTGAGCATTAGTGGACTCCAGCATGACAGATGTTGAACCTAGTCTGTTAGGCACCGTCACTCTGCTCCTAATATTCTGCATCCTAAATGGTGTAGTTAATATGGGCACCCGACCACCCCCATTATTTCATTAGCAAAATGTCTGGTACATTTTCAATTTTTAAAGAACTGTATTATGTTCTCGTTCCAGCAAGATCATTACTTGTTCTTTCAACTGTGCACTGATTGTTTTCCCCTCCATCATTTGCTTTCCTAACAACCTCTTGTGATTTAGATATAAACAGATGGAAAATATAATTTAAGATTGTCATGAAGCTGTTTATTTCCACCCCGGAGCATCAGATATGTACTTAAATTCCAGCAAACATTCAAACTGGAAATATGCACAAAATTTTCACAAATAGTTATAGCTGCACAAAGGTTTGTAAAATGAGCAATCACATTATTACCACATTGGAACAGAAACTTAGACATGGCCCTTTCTTATGGCTAATCAAACTGCAATTGAGTCTCGTTTACAACCCCGTGGTTTGCTTTATTTGGCTCATCTTTCAAAATCATTTATTTATTCACTGTGGTTTTTGTAAAAGCACATGCTAGGCTACTAGATCAAATCAGTGTTTATTGGAAACAGGAACCACTACTCAAAAATAGGCTGCAAGTCTGTTAATAACTGCTTGCTTGCTTGCTAGTACTTTATCTAGGATCATAATGGTATGTGACATTTCATAAACAAAGTTAAGCAAAGAAAGATAGGCCCTTGTCCCAAGAGTTTGGAGTCAAAATTTCAACAATGGGGTAAACAACAAAGAGAGCAGGACTAAGGATGCGAAATGAAAGTTTAACAGAGGGTGGATATAAGCAAATATAGTTTCATCTTACGATTCAGCTACACAGCTGCAACTAAAACATTTTAAATGTGTTGTAAAGTGCAATATACAAATATGACACTAGATGGCAACAGTGAACTATGCAAAATTCAATGTATTTTTAAAAACGTTTTTTAAAAAAGCATTTTCACAGCATTTTTTATATGTGTGTAGATACCACCTTCCTTAGGAACACAGGAAGCTACTTTATACTGAGTCAGTTGCTTCTGGATCCCCTCTGGGATCAGGGGGCCCTGAAACCTAAGCTTCACTAGGTCCACAGTAGAGCTGCCCTTTGGCCTTGCACTCGTTGTTGGACTCCATCTCCCCTCAGACCCAACTAAGCATGGCCAATGACCAGGGATGGTGGGAATTGTATTCTAGCAATATCTAGAGGGCCACAGGTTCCCCCCACTTGCCTTATATCCAAGATCCAATTTATTATAATAAAACCAGTTCTATGTGCCCAATTAGCAAGGTATAGGGAAGGAGTAGTCTTTTGTACCAGCCTGTTTCCTAGCTTGGCTGTTTGGACAAGAAACAGGGAAGGCACCAAAGATATGCCAGATGTATTATAAACAACTTAACCCAAAGTCTATATAAGTAATAATAATTATTGCAGACTGGCATCCTAAATAGGAATTCCTCTAAGATTTCCACTTACCAAGTGGTAATTCAACAGGATGGGCATGAAATCACATTTTAGAAGGCCAGGTATCTGTAACATCTGTTTTGGAATTGTTTTTAGACTTTTTTTAGATGTGTAAATTGTTTTATCATTTGTGCACTTTCTGTCCTGGCAGAGGTGGTTTTAGAGTCACGCGACCAGTTCGGCTGCACTGGGCAACGTGCTGCAGGGGGCACCACAAGAATGCTGTAGAACGGAGTGAGAGAGTCAGGGGGTGCTGAAATATAAGAGCCCAAAATCCGCCACTGCTCTTGGGCTCCTGTGGGAGCAATGGTAGGATATAAATTTATTTAAATGAATAAAGAAATCCTGCTATATGGCACGGAGAATTTGACCCTCCACATTCTTAATTATTGTTGTTTAATTGTGTGCAGTACTAGCATGTGCCACTTTAGTAGGATGTTATAGACTAGCTTATTGAGCGGTTGGATGCTCTCCGTGGTAAATTACCGCTTGGTCAATGGTGTTCTGTATTCACCTAGCTAAGGTTCAGCATCATTAGGTCAGCGATATCCAATGTGGTACCCGCCATATGTTGTTGGACTACAACTCCCATCAGCCCCAGCCAGCGTAGCCAATGACCAAGGATGATGGGAATTGTTTTGGAAGGCACCACATTGGCTCACCTTCTCATAAACAATGTCATAATCCATTGCTTGGTCTGTCAACCGTTCAACTGTCAGAGATGCATTACCATAACTGTACTGCGATGGTGGATGACAGAGGCCTATTATTTTTTAATTCAGGGTTATTTTCTTGTGCAAATGGGCATAAAATTACAACCTAGAGTTTCTCATTGATTTCCAATTGGCACAGTACGCCAGATGCTGTTTGGTCTAAGTGCTGCTTTGACCTCCACTAGTGATGCGGACTGCCTTTCTGCTTTCTTGCGTAGCCTTTTCTCAGCAGGGTGGCCCCCACCTTTTACTAAAGGCTTATAGGTTATCCATATGTTCCAGTGGAGTAGCGGGCCTGACTGGAATTAAGTTAGAAGTGGCGTCCAGTGTTATGGATGCAACTGGCCCAGAAGAGATTATAAATGCCCCTGACCTAATTAAATATTTTGCCCCCTGCTGATAAACAAAAGAAAATGAAGGTGAAAAATAATGACGAAACATACAATTTCTCTAGGATCTTTAAGTAGCTAGACAATGGCAGCTCTAGGGCCAGTAATGCATGCTTTAAAAGTCTCTAATGGGGCAAACCAGTGGCACAAATGAGACCTGATTATTTTGTTAAGTTGTTAGTTCACAATCAACATTCAGAGCAATTTGCAGCTGAGAGAGATTCAAGCTATCATTACAAAACTTAAAAATTCCCCTGCCCCAATGCCCAAATATTCTGAGCTAATGTCTAACCTAAGTTTGGCTACATAATTGTCGGCACTCACTGCTTGAGTTTGCCATTAGAATGAGTTGATGAGTGATGATACTGTCTAGCTGAGTTCCACATACTCCAGAACCAATTGCCCAGTGCCCAGTCCTGAGCTTTTGGTAAGAGTTAAAAACAAGCCCAAAATCAAAATCCCTAATTAATTAGTCTTCTAGTTAGCAAACATATGAAGATTGCAGTATCCTGGAACAGAATGTTCAATGCTTTCTGAAGTATCGCTTGGTTTAAGATTGATGAAGGGCTGCTGAGGTCAGGTTTGTAAATATAAAACCATCTGCAAACTCTCCTGGGCTGGGACCTGCAGCAGAGTAATTTTAAAAGAGCAGGTGCTCATTCTGAATGTGGTTTTTTTCTGCTGAAATTGTTACTTTATCAAGACTGTTTCTAGCTAATTATCAAAGGTATCTTGTGAGTGCTTATCAGTGAGGATTTTAATTATGTCATTTTGTTTTTAAAATGCTAAGTATGTAGAGTCTCTTAATTTTTTTTTTTTCAAAAAAAAGCATAGATACTTCAGCAGGAGATGTAACACAGCTCAAACAGACCCAAAGTAGACATTACACATAAATGCAGGCAAGGTGTGTGGGTGTGTTTGCAAGAGGGATTCAAGCACATACCAGAATTTTTGGTTTGTGTGGTTAAAGTGGATTAAAGTTCTCTGCTGCCCTAGTGTGACAAAGCCACTTTTTGCAGTTTGGAAAGTGACAGGAAAATCGTTTTTATATTTTAACTATATGTTGTCCGGAGGCTGCAATATTAGACCAATAAAGCATCAAGGCCTTTCTTAAATAGTTGTCTATGCATGCATACAACTTTACTTCCTCATTACCTAGTGAGGGAACAATACTAACCACTCAACCTCCACTTATCCCAAAGTGGATTTCTCCCAAAGTAAATTTCCTTCACAGCAAACTGGTCTACAATGAAATTGTTTAACTTTAATATAAATGTATAGTTTCCCCCCCAAATAAAATAAAGATGGATAAGGTGACACATTTAGAAATTAATGATGGTGTAAAGCATCAGGGTACTCTAGGATTCCTCATAAACTTATCAAAGCAGAGGTCCCCAATGTAGGGTCACCATATTTCAAACAGTGAAAATCCAGACAGAAAAGTTATTGAGCTTTTTTGGCCAACCCTAAGATCAGTAATGGTTTGCATATGACATTAAATTACTTGTCTGCTGTCAAAACCTGAGTATGTGGTTTGCTTGTCTCTAAACGAACCATGTACAGTAGCTAAGGTCTGTTGCTCGTTTACCACTTGTGATTTGGAAAACACAGCAAGCCAAGGCTTTGAGTTTTCTTTTCCAGGAACAGCATGGACAATAAAAGGGGGGGAGGAGCAAAGTGGTGACTTCTAAACAGTGTGCACTAGCATGCTACTTGTTTGTGCCCAGCCATAGTTAAAACACTTATTGTAGTTGGTGATGTGTGAACACAGTCTATGCATCTGTGTTGCCTGCCCTATTCCATCAGAGTTTACCCCAACAAAATGCATTGTTCTTTAACATTCTCATAGCAACAACTGCCTCTTTTTCAAAACTAGGTTCTGGGTGGGTATTTTATACTGCCTGTGGACACTTTTATATACTGCCAAATAGGCAAATAAACCAGAACTAGCTTATATCGATTAAACATATTCCTTTTTCCTTTACCAAAGTTTGCAAGGGCAGTGGTTCTACATCACTGCTTTCATGCTTGTATATTTTTTTTTAAGTCCTTGGCAATTGGTCCATAGAGCATCTGCTGTGGCAAAATGATTTCATTTTTCATTTTATTGACTTCTCTAACATCAAAATGCGACAGCAACCATTTTGCTTCCTTTCTGGCCTTTTTTTTTTCTTTCCTATTTTGGTGTCACCTTTAATTTTCATTTCTTTCTTTTCCCCTGGGAAAATTGTCTTTCTAGCATAAGTTTCCCTGTCACTAGATGGTGAGACAAAGAAATCAGTTCGTTTCTCAACAGTACTTGCCTCAGCTGTCACTAAGCGTCCCTCCTTTTTCTCCGCTAGCTCACCCCCTCCCTCCTTTCTGGATGCTCAGTCTAGCAATGACCTCTTGCTGTGTAGAGATCAGTAGTTTCTTCTTCTTGGTTTTTATTTCCAACACTGACAATCACTATTACTAATTTACTTTCCTTTGGTTGATTTCCCTCTTGACTTTCCTCAAGTCCCTCACACTTTCCTGAAGTAGACTGATTATGTAAACAGCTTCATATGGAAAATGTTGGCTTTTTCCTGATTTTGTTTTACATTCATCTCCAGTGTTCATTTAACTTTTCCGTATCACATTATACTTCGTAAGCCAAAGATGGGTTGCTTAATTCTTTGCCTTCCCATCAATCTTCCTTTGCAGATGCCCTTCAAACCATTTTAGCCTGCTTTTTAGCCAACCATACTTTTAAGCAAAAAGTAACTCTGGGGTTATCTGGAAGAAATAACAGGCAGGTGTGGGAAAGGTTAAGAACTCCCTCCTGGCTGTCAATTCTCCCTTATAAACCCCCCCTAAATCGACACATTTTTGTTGCCCAGGCCAATTTGGGCTTGGAAACATGTTTGCTGAGGTAGAATGTGTAGTCTTATCCTTAAGGCTGTTTGTTTTACTTCTCCATTAGCATTATATTTACTGCTTCTCATTAGGTATTTTGTTATTTCATTCTTTTCTGAGCTGTACATTACAACAATCACAGACAGTAAAGTAACTGTGTTGCATGCTCACAATCACAAATTGTAAATTCCCTCTCCACCCTACCAGTATTCTATTACCTTTATGTAAACTGCACCCAAACACAGAAAATTTCTCAAAACCAATGACTGAGGCAGGCGTGGCCACAAAGGAAATAAGATGACCGCTTAAACTCCAAGCTCTGCTCCAAGACCCAGAAAAACAGCTTGGAGGAAAAGCCCTTGCTGTCTAACCCCCCCCCACGCCCCCCCCCCAAATAAAAATCTTGAAGAAAGGAGAGAATGGGTTCAGAAAAGCTGAAAACAAAAGGCCTCCCTCCATTCTGCCTGCCTCAAGACAGAAGGCTCACTTCTCAACAAGGACACTAATGAAGGCCGCAATCAAGATGGCATCACCCTCAGTAAAGGCCTCTTCCTCACTGGAGAAAGAAATTTGGTATATCTTAAGAGAATTGGCAGCACAAGAAGCAGCTATAAACGAGCTTCTTAAAAATACTCAGAAAGCACTAATGCTTCCAATGGAAATGAAACTGACAGAACAGAAACTACAGCAACAGAAAAATTAAGCCAAATCCATGACAAAAAGATCAAAGAATGACAAAAAGAATATGTATTCGCAACAAGCTTGAAGATGCAGAAAATCAAAATAGGAAAATTAGTTTGTGTTTATGTTGTTTTAAAGAGGGAGCGGAAGAGAGTGATCCTGCACAATTTATTGCCTCATGGTTTAAATCACTGCTTTCAGACCTCATAATCTCCGCTAATGGTTTTGAATGGGCACACAGAGCACCTGGACCCAAACTGAGGGAGGAGCTTCCCTGCCCCGTGTGATATAGTTGTCCGCTTTGCCTATTACAGAAAGAGCAAGTGTGGAACAAACTGAGGAACCTCATATCCATAACTTATAAAAACAGCCCAGTTATGGTGATGCAGGATCTGGCTTATAAAACACAGGCAGGGGGGAGGGCGGAGAATAAATCTATGTGCTTGTATGATTAAACTGCAAGAAGCTGGGATTAAATATCATTGGGGCTTCCCCTTCCGCCTTATTTTCATGAGAGGATTGACACAGCTCACAGCAACAAATAGACTGGAGAAAACTAGATTGTCCTGAAGTTGAACCCTTGGCCTACCTGGTAGCAAGTCCAAAGTCGGGGGGGGGGTGTCAGACCACACAAGCGAAGTCCAAAGTTCAGGAAACACAGTCCAGGGTCAATGCAAGTAGCAAAGTCTGAAGTCCCAGTCAGGATAAACTCCAGAGACAATCCTAAAGCACAGTCCCAAAGTGGTCCAGGAGCATCCAAGCCAAGGGCAGTTGAGCAGACACAACTCCTCACCTCAGCTCTGCTTCCCTTTTACACTATGCCTGCTGATTGCAGCATCTGGGCTTGATGAGGCAGGTGACTCTCACCTGTTCTAAGCCTACTGCAGCTGAAGAATCACAACCCTCCTTCCAGAACTAGTGAGCCCCACTTGGCCAGCTAGAGGGCTGGGCTACGGGCCCTTGCCTGCCTCAGCCTCCTAGAGTGCCACTCCCACTGCTCCCTATACCTCACAGCCCATGTACATGGGGACAGGGGCCCCTCTGGCTCTAGTGATGGGTCCTGCTGCTCTGGTTCCTGTGCACTGACCTCCATCCCCTCACCATCCTCCATCCCCTTCTGAGTACTTCCTTCTCCATCCTCTGCTTGCCCTGGTGGGTCCCATTCCCAGCTACACCCCTCGCCAGGATCCTCTCCCTCCTCCTCGTTGTCCTGCCAGTTCATGACACAGATCTGCACAACACTGGTGGTATTGACTTACCTCTAGAATGGTAGCAAGGAGAGGCAATGGAAGAACAACACACTGAACTTTCCAATGTAGGTTGGGAGGATGCAAAAAGAAGCAAAAGATCCCACAAACACATATAACCAGGTATTTTATTTTTGCTGATGGAAAAAACTGTAATGTATTAAAACAGATCTTGGCAACTAATTAGTATGGTCAGATCAACACAGTAATATTTCATGGGGAATGAAGTTTCACTGCTCAGAAAATGAGGTCTTCTATTCTTGCCACTCTCAGCAGCCAAGGCCTCGTTCTGCACACGGTTGCATGTTTAATTAGCAGTCCTTCTGTAAGTGTCTGCAATTAGCACCACGATGATTAATAAAATAACCTCTTTAAAGCTCCATTTAGTCAGGAGAAATGCAAAATCAGGGATAATTAATTCATCATTAATAAATCATGGCTGATTAACTAATCTGTTGATTACAAACACATTTAGAGCTCAGACTCCCACCTGAGCTCTCTGCTTCTTTTTTTTGTTATTGTCTGCACTACACAGAAATGAACACAAAGAAAAAATAAACTGTACCAAAAAGCCCAACACAATGAATAAAAAAATCTGCGTTAAGCAGCAACTATATTGGTCTAGTCAGGAAGATTTAGATAGGGCGTGCTTTTAAAAAGTTATTAGACTCGGCTGATTATTTTATTCCCCCAGGAAAGAAAACTGCATTGTCTATTTGTTAAATTTGGGCAGGTGAACAGTAATTGCCTCCTTAGTGCAGCTACAGGAGTCCTACAAGCATTTCATATAGGTAAATTATTGTCTGTGTGGCGCTCCTGGGTAGGCCAGTTGGTGTGAAGCATTCAGCCACAAACAGTAAGACTACTCCTGTTCAACTATCCAAGACTTGGACTAGCAGCGCGATATGGACTGGCCAACCCAATACCAGCTGCTGGAAATCACAAGTGGGGAGAATGCTGTTGCACTCAAGGTCCTACTTACAGGTTCCATCTGGCTGGCTAGTGTGAGAACAGGATGCTGGACCTTTGTTCTGATCCAGTATGGCTCTTATGTTCTTAAAACAGGGCAATAGCCAGAATTTGTATAGCAGATGCTCTTTTAGCATTTCAACTTGGTACAGCTCCCCTTCTTTGCATGTATGCAAACCCAACAATCAACATGTCTAATAGAAAACTATTCAGGGCAACTTGAGCTTAAAACCTCTAAAGAAGCCTACCCAGAGGTTCAGGTCAGTTGCTATGAGAGGTACACACTCGTCTGGCCCCACATGGACAAATATTTGACCTTTACGCCTTAATTGGGTGAGGTCTTATTCGGAGTTGTAAATCATGAAGAAGCAAATTATCTTCCAAATCACATGGCAGTTTCACATTAACAGATTGCTGGCAACCACGAAGAAAGGCACTCGTCCATTTTCAAGGAGTTGCATGTGACTATCTGTATTATTTAGAGATTTTTAATTTCTGTAGTTCTGTAGTTCCTCCCCCCCGCCAAACTAGTTTTGGGGGATCCAGAATTAGGTGGATATATGTGTATTACATGTTTAGGTTATTGAAAGAGGGCCAGCTCCAGGTGTGTGTGGCGGGTGCAGGGCAAAGTGTGGTACTGCATTATAAGGGAATTAAAATGGTGGCAGCAATGAGTCAAGCTGCTTGACCTGGGGCGGGGGGGGGGATAAAAATAAAGAGGGAACCAACCAGGACTGAGGCCATGGACTAGTTGGACACAGAGGAATGGTGGAAGGAAGCTGCTGGGAAACCCCCAAGGGAAGAAAACTCGGAGCTTGGGGACTGGTGGTGGGACAATGATGAGTGGTCAGAGTGAGGAGACTGGGAGGAGGAGGTGGAAGTTGGGAGTCTTTGGCAGAAAGAAGTCCAGAAACAGTGGCAGAAGCTGAAACAGGAGAGGGGTATGAGAGAGGCCAAGAGGGAGAGATGAGTCTGGCTGATGAAGTGTCACGGGTGTCTCCCATTCCTGCTGCAACAAGCTCCCTTCCCCTCTAGTTTCCTAGAACAAGAAGAGGCATAAAAAGGGTGAAGAAGTTAGCTTCATGCAGGCGCAGTCTCATATTGCTTTAGAAAAACCCTGGAGGGGACTTAAGACAGCTATGGGGAGGCGGGGGCTTTTAGTCTTGGCAACTGATCCATGGGGTCAGCCATACCAGGGATGAGCTTCTGTCCTCATTAGGCCTGACACTTGGCCAAGCCTGTGCAAATCATGTTCTTGCCTATAAAGAGTTAACTCTAACTTGCAGAGTGTGATTTACTTGCTTCTGAGACTTGATTTAAAATATGATGGAGATTATTGCGACCAGGCCTGAATTGCATTTCTGGAGAATGTTATGAACCTCCTATCCCTTAGAATAGGGTTGGGGAACCTTTTTCATCCTGAAAACCACATTCCCTTCTGGACAACCTTCTGGGGCCATGTGATGCTGAAGCTTGTAGGGGCAGAGGCAAAAATGGATGGAGCAATTAATATAAATCTTACCAGCGTACAACAGACTAGCTTCTAGACACACACACACACACACACACACACACACACACACACCATTCTCTATCCTCGATACAGGAAAGCAAGAGGCATCACCAGAGTTCAAGGGCACATTCCAGCCAGGCAAAAATACAAAAGGATGTTATGAAGTAGAGGTCTGGAGAATTGCATTCAGTCTCTAACTCTGCTTTAGAGGTCTACCAATTCAAGCTTATATACGTAGAGCTATTTACCAGGATAGGATTAAACAGTCATGGAATGAATTGTCCCAAGCAGTTACAAAGGGGCTAGACAGAAATTGCAACACATTATTAAATAAATGTGTTCCTTAATCTGTTATGATCTGGCTCAAGCAGCCAGGATAGCACGGAAGAGGATAGTAATGGAAATAAAAATATACAAACATTTTATTTTATTTTAATTTTTTAAAAATTATATACCACAATAGTCTCAGGGCAGTTTACAAATATGCAATGCAACAAATAAAAATCAGATAAAACTATAAAATCAAACTTCAGTTAAATTGCCTGTCTTCTGAATTATGTCCATTTTGCCTTTTGATTTAAGTAGTCGTTTTCTCTGTAAAATATTCATCTGTATCAGCAACGATAAGAAGAAATGGAAATTTGTAATGACGAAGAGCTTTATTTCATTTTATTTTCTCTCTCCTTTTTTCAGCGTATTTTCTTAAATGGTCAAAAAACCCTTCAACACAATGACTGTTTGGCCACTGACGTCTACTCTTCCATCAGGCCGAAGCAGAATCTTCAACTTTCCTCCACGAGCAGAACACTGAAATGCTAAACAAAGAGAGGGGGGAGGCTTGTATTTATATTTCCTATTATCTGTGTTTCCCATGAACGATGCATGCTGCAGTGCTTGGTTGTCACTAATGAGCAGCAGATGGGTTAAAGAAAGGGGAAAGCTCTATGGAACTACTGAACTCAGCAGAGCCAATCCATTGACAGGCTATGGTGAAGCCCTCACCCTAGACAGCAAATAGGGAGAATGCAAACTCCACCTGCCCCCACAAAACTCTGCTGCCTATGTGCATGTTACATGCTGCACAGTCTCTCCTCATGCTCCCTCCACCTTTGGGGGCCAGAGAAGAGCCTTCAAAGAAGGCATGTTTTTGAGTTAGGAAGAAAAGTGTCTCTTCAGAACTTACAGCTCTGTGAAGGAACTCTCCTGCTCCCATGTAAGGTCTTACATATAAGAATTCCTTTACAGACAACCACATGGAACACATGTCTGGGGGATGGATGCAGGGGATGGGGCTAAACGCATGGCCCTGCTCCTGAGTGAGCACAAAATTACCCCACACCAGAGTAATGTGTGAACTGATCTACAGTTTCAAGTAGATATGGAGACAGCAAATCCCATACGTTAACTCATCTAGAGCCAAAAAGCTTAAAAATAATACTGTACAAGTATTTCTTTAGATCCAGGCTTGAAAGACATATTGCCATTGATTTTAAGTGACCAATATCATCTTCACTTGCCTATGGTTCTTATTTTTAGAAGGAAAGCCACAGTAATTTTAGCCTGCTGCATGCAAACTGGAAAGAACAGCTTGGTTTAAATTTCTTCTTCTTTTATCAATTTTGGCAAGGGTGGAAAAACTAATACACCTGAGATCCTTGCACAGCACTGTGCCCATATACATTCCTGAACCCTTGCTTGCCTTCAGACCCTCTGGCTAAACAGGAGGAAAAATTAATGTGTAATTAAAGTTTCTGTGGATTTTATTTTCAACAGATTACATTTATTAAATTATTGAGCCCTAAGGCTTATTCTTATAATTGAAGAGAGATTCTTACCACACATTTCCTTTTTCCCCAGTTGTTGTGACCAGTAACTACTTAAGACAGTATGAGCAGATCCTGGAAAGAAAATGAAAAGATGTAATAATAATAACCCCAAAAAGTGTAACATTTTTAGGGTTCAAAGCACACCACATGCATTTTAAAAAAATAATCCTTATAATGCCACAGTAGGGTAAGGCTGAATTATTATCCTCATTTGCAAACTGGCTGTCACATGGGGAAGGGCAGTATTCTGCAAAGACCTTTGGGATGTGCAGAACATCTCCACACATTAGAATTCTCCTCCATGCCTTGCAGTCATGAGGGCTGAAGCATCCAGAATTGAAGAAAGAAGGCAGGTTTATCTTTAACCAGGCCTTTGGCTGATTGACATCTGATGCCCTTTTAAAATGTATTGTGGAAAGGGGGATTATTGGGTTGTCATTGCTTTTTTGTTTTTATTATGCATTTTCTGTTTTTTACATTGTGATTTTTATATGTGATTTTATTTTTTGAACCGTCCTGAGATCCAAGGGTATAAGGCTGTATACAAATACGACCTTCCAGGACTCTGTTTCTTCAACATGGTAGAGTGGGAAGACTTGACAGATGACCATATTTTATCAAATTGGTTTTTTAAACAAGAACTCATAAACACCAAGCTTTTGAGTGTGTGTTAAAAGCCATTATAAATATTGATTGTGGTATATTTTATTTTTATTTGTCCTTCACTGGTTCTAGGTCAACCTTTCAAATTATACCAAAACTAAAACTCACTCATGTGCATGTGGTCCTCCTGAACAATATAGCATCTAGCATCCATTTTATTGTTGATTCATTTACTTTTCTATTTCAAGAATCTCTTAAGGGTTTTAAACACCAAATAGGCACATCTATATACACATTTTTTTTTTTAAGCTATCATGTTAATCCAATATAGTTACATATAACAAATAATGCTTGGCCATGTATAGTGCCATGGGCATTCATAGGCAAAAACCTGCCTCAACAGATGTATCTGATGAGAGTAAAAGCTCATTTTGCTCATTTGTTAAAGGTATCATTGGCTTTTTTTGTTTTTTGTTACAGCAGAGTAGCCCAGCAGTTCATCTGAATTTTGTACATAGTAAAGCTTCCAACAAGGGACTCGGGTGGTGAAGGGACACGGGTGTCGCTGTGGGTTAAACCACAGAGCCTAGGGCTTGCTGATCAGAAGGTCAGCGGTTTGAATCCCCACGACGGGATGAGCTCCCGTTGCTCGGTCCCTGCTCCTGCCAACCTAGCAGTTTGAAAGCACGTCAAGTGCAAGTAGATAAATAGGTACCACTCTGGCGGGAAGGTAAATGGTGTTTCCGTGCGCTGCTCTGGTTCGCCAAAAGTAGCTTAGTCGTGCTGGCCACATGACCCGGAAGCTGTACGCCGGCTCCCTCAGCCAATAAAGTGAGATGAGCGCCGCAATCCCAGTCGGCCATGACTGGACCTAATGGTCAGGGGTCCCTTTACTTTTACCTAAAGCTTCCAACAGGAATTATTCCCCTATGTTTAATAAAAATGAGAGCAAAGCCCTGCTTAAACACACAAACACACCTGTGACAGGATCTTCTAAAACTCCAACCCACGGAGCAAAGTATCGAGAGAAAAAGTCATAGCTTTCATGTTTTCCGTGGAAATCTCCTTTAAGTGTGACTATTAATCCTTGGACTTTCCCAGTCTTCTCAGCCACCAAAAGTTCTTGGCCATTCACTTGTATTTTCTCCAAATCAGACCTTGAGGTTAAGCATGAAATGTTAAATATTTAAATATATTTTTCCTATGTATGCAAATTTAAAGCTAAAACATCCCAGTGAGAACAATTATGAGCTGAAACATACTGCAGTTCTGGGTATCTAAAGTAAGGATAGTGACAGTAAGAGCAAGTGCCCAGTACTGGTATAATGTCTACAACAGCCTTCACCAACTTGGTGCCCGCCAGGGGTTTTGCAGTGCCAGTCAAACAGAATAAGGCATCAAAGGAGGGGAGGTGGGGTTCACATTAATTTACATATAACAAAGATGGCGAGCCTATGGCCCCCTAGACATTGTTGGAGTCCAACTTCCATCAGCCCAAGCCAGCACAGCCAATGGTCAACAATGAGGGGAGCTGCAATCCAGCAACCATCTGGCGTGCCAAATATTCCCCAGCCTTGCTAATACCTAATGAAATTTGTAGAAAAACACATATACCTTCCATAAGCATCACTGAGGCAGACAAGGAGCTTCTTTGTGTCAGGAGAATAGCGAACATCTTGAACATTCATATCGCCTACAGCTGCCTGGTAATAAAATATTACAGGATGAACCCCAAAGAACTAGAGCATCTCCTAAATTACAATCATTAAGGATGCATTACATTCTCAGTCAAATCAAAGGATGCACACATTTTAGGCACACGTGTGGGAGAACAGACAGATGACTTCCTCTTCTTAACACTTTGAGAACCCAAATTTAAACCCCTCTCCCTCTGGAATAAGTTGTGTGTGTGCTCCAGATGCAGAGAGAGCTTACTCATCTTTGGATCAGGATGACGTACAGGGCTCAAGCTTCATATGGTGCAAATAAACACAGAAAGAGAACATGCAGTCTACATGTGTTTTCTGTCTGCTCACTCAGATTCCTCCTAGTTTGTTTAGAACATTTGGAGAAGCCACTCTTAAACACATGGACTGATGCCCAAGAGCTCAGAGATAATTTGGCTGAGATCTTCAAAGCCCAAAGGAGAGATACATTCACTTTTCATCTCCTCCCACAGTACCTTGACACTATTAATGCAGCTCAGTCTCTACTCCTTTAATTGGATCTGTCAAAAACCAAGAAGCACCCATACTCTCTAATGTAACCCCTAGTGTGCATGATTATCCCATTTTATCCTCACAACAGCCTTGCACAGTAGGCTAGACTGAAAGTTGGGGTCAGGCCCAAAGTGTACCTAATGTCCAAATGTAGATTTGAGACCAGTTCTGTTCACCACAAACCACAGACTTTCCCTACTTTATTAACGGAACAATTTTGCAATAAGGACACAGTAACTAACCTAATATAGTGGCACTACCTGGAATAATAAAATCTTTTATCACAGAGCTAGCATCGATGATTTATCAAATGTTTCGTAAATATTCAAATTGCATCTGCATAATTTGAGGTACAGAGGATGCTTGCTACATGCAGGCCAATATGGCATGGGGAAAGAGACATTTGGTGGCCCGTAGAGCCTGGGGGGGTCTATGTAACCCACCCAGGGTGTCCATGGCACCATTCACGTAACAAAAGCTACCACAGATACATCAAAATTTTTAAAAGTAGGGGGTTGATGGGTTGGCTTTGGAAAAACAGGAGATCTGTAGTAATTGGGAACCACTGACATAGAGGTTTACCGGCAGTCCTTTGCAGGGTTAGACATGCCTCACTCTGCAAAAGTGTACAGCGCAGTAATAAGGACGATGTTGCTGAATTGTTGGAATACTCTCTGTTATTCACTATACATTTAATAAAATCACAATAAATAATATAAGGATTACACGAATTACCTTCACTAACTTTTCCACTTCCTGGAAATCCTGGATGAAAAGAAATAAATATGTATATAATGATTGCTCTTAACTAATCTTTTGGAAAAATGCTGGCAATTTAAGTTTATCTAACCTGTGGATAAGTAGGGTAGAGAGGTAAGTCCAGGATAATACGATCGCCTGCTTGTCTGGCATTTAATTCTCCACTCAGAGTTACAAAAGTGAGGGTTGAATTCACATTTTCTGTTTTTAAAATTAGAAACATATAACTGTAATATAGGCTGAAAGGTATATTTGCAAATAACTTATAGCTTAAATGTTAATTACTCTTGTTGTGGAATAAGACAGCTGCTGAGGCAAGGGTAGCGTGGCCACAGAGTGGGACCTCCTTAGCTGGTGTAAACCACCTTAATCCAAAATGGGAACCTAGGAAAAGAAAATTCAAGAGTCAGGTTTACAGTAAACTCTTCCTGTAGCTTTACGGCTGTATCACACCAGATTTTCAGCCATTTACTTGCCCTTTTATAGTGTTACTGCACGTGAATCCCTTTCCACATAACACCTGTGGTTTTCTTTGATAAAACAGAAAGAAAACACCCATCTATTTGTAACATGCCAATGACCGATATTAATTTTTAAAAATGGAAGTATGGGTGTGGTAGGTATTTCAGAAGATGAATCAGTAGCCTCCCTATAGGCTATTGTGTGTGTCAGCTATTTGGTGATAAAAATGTTCCACAGATGAAAATTCCTCCAAGATGAAGAAAATAAGATGGAACTACGCCCTGGACTGCCTGTGCTACAAAATGAGATGGCGCATTCCCGAGGTGGCAAGAGTTGGTAAAACCATTCCAGGTTGCATGTGACAGATGCCATTCTTAATGCATCTCTGAGTTGTTGTTTTAATTCTCTGTAAGAAAGCTAGCAGATTAGGAATAAAAATTCTAATCTGTGTCACCCCTTCTGCTACTTTTCTGCTTGCAGGGAGATTTTATACAAAGGAGCATTCAGTGGTATCTCTCTGCTTTAGTCTTAAGCAATACAGTCCACTCTGCCACATTAGAAATTGTAGAATTCCCAGGGTTCCTTGGGAAAAAAGGTTAACTGTTAAACCAGATTAGGTCTGTGGTATGTTTATACACCAAGTATTTATTGCCTCAACTTACATTATAGTCTACTAACTAAAGTATCAACCTTCCTTAATATTTTTAAGCAGGGGATACCTTCTGCTGAAGTCAACTGAAAAATTACCGCTTATTTTAATGTAGTCTTACTTCTTGCAAAGTCATCAGTAGGATGCAGTTTTCTGATGAATGCCGTTTCTGAGAGGTTCATTTCTGTTGCGATTTTTTGGTGCCAACCTTCTTCCAGTTCCTATTTAAAAAAAAAATCAAATAATTGCCCGTGAATTGGTATTATTTATTTTACAGCAAAATAAAAGACCTGATAAACAAAGAGCCTAGCATTACACATGAAGCTTAAATAGGTTCATGGTACTGTTTCTTATTCAACAGAGATGCAGAAGCAGTAGGAATGAAGAACTAAAAAAATAACCTGCAAGCCACCCCAAACATCACCTCTGCCATTAGGAGGCAGTTCCCTATGAGATACCAAACAATACGTCTGGAATTCCCTTGACATAGCAGGGCGGGAATTGCTGGGAAAATCTGGATGTATGGTAAAAACACTTGTTGAATGATCAAAACTAAGTTGAATGATCAAAACTAAGTTTAAGTTCTTCACAAACTGGATAAACTTAGTTTTGATCATTCAGCAAGTGTACAAAATATTAAGAAAACTGGATGACATGAGGTGAAAAAGTTGGATCACTTGATATGGAATGACCCAGCAAAGCAAAACAAAACAGAAACCCACAAACTCAGACAACTAACTAGCACCATCTTGTGGTAGTTTTGAAATATAGCAATCCTGTGTTTTCTTATTTTGACCTAACTGACCCAGGGGTTTGTGGGGCCCTGTGCACAGTCCTTTATGGGGGACCTGTTCATTCAACTAAATAAACATGACCATGCCCAAATTAGGGTGTATGAGATGATATTACTAATGTTTCTGCCTTTGTGCTGTGCTCACCCCCAACAACTTGGGAACAATCCCGGCAGCAGGCTAGGTAAGAAAAAACGGTGATGATACAGTCGTACTTTGGATCCCAAACGCCTTGGGAGTCCAACGTTTTGGCTCCTGAACACCGCAAACCTGGAAGTGAGTGTTCCAGTTTATGAATGTACGTCAGATGGGGCTTCTGCAGCTTCTGATTGGCTGAAGGAGCTTCCTGCAGCCAATTGGAAATCACGCCTTGGTTTTCGAAAGTTTTGGAAGTTGAACAGACTTCCAGAATGGATTCCGTTCAACTTCCAAGGTACTACTGTACTACTAATGATGCCATTGAAATGCCTCCCCCATAACATTTGGGAAAAATCAGGGGAAACATGATAATAATGATGATAATAAAGGTTATGATAATGACTCTGCACTCCCCCAGCCTCAAGCAACTTGGGAACAATCCAGGAAAAGAAAATAATTATGATCCTTCTGCACTGGGCTCCTTCCCTCTCCCCACCAAGAAAACCTCAACAGCTTGGGAACAATCAGGAAAATGTGATGTTGAGATGAAAATGTCTCTGTACCCCCACTCCCCCCCAAAAGACAAATCAATAAAAGATGGGAGGATGAGGAAATCTGGGCTACCCTGCCCCCCCAACAGCTTTGGAACAATCCTTCCTGTATGGCAGGCTTCCTCAACCTCAGCCCTCCAGATGTTTTTGGCCTACAACTCCCATGATCCCTCGCTAGTAGGAGCAGTGCTCAGGGATGATGGGAATTGTAGTGTCAAAACATCTGGAGGGCCGAGGTTGAGGAAGCAGGCTGTATGGCATGGCATGGAGAAACAATAAAAAACTATATGCAGAGGGTACATAACTCTAGAAAATTTGCCAAACCACAGTCTAAAGGTCAAGTCACATATATACAATACATCAGAGCTTTCCAAACTGCGTCAGACATGTTAGTGTGTCAGCTGCAGTGTGTAGATGTGTCACATGAACGCTCCCCACGCTCCTTTCGGGGCTGAAAAGTGGTTAATCTCTGGTTGGCTAGTAAAACTGAATTATTGTGTCGTGAAATAATGCATGTCTAAAAAGTGTGTCACCAACATGAAAAGTTTGGAAAGCTCTGCAATACATGGTCCAAGATTTAATGATTCAAGATACAGTGGTACCTCAGGTTAAGTACTTAATTCATTCCGGAAGTCTGTACTTAACCTGAAACTGTTCTTTACCTGAAGCACCACTTTAGTTAATGGGGCTTCCTGCTGCTGCCGCACCGCCGGAGCACAATTTCTGTTCTTATCCTGAAGCAAAGTTCTTAACCCGAAGCACTATTTCTGGGTTAGCGGAGTCTGTAACTTGAAGCGTATGTAACCTGAAGCATATGTAACCTGAGGTACCACTGTACAAGTACATATTTGCAAATGGGCATCCAGAGACAGAGATGGCATGCCAATTGAGCTACTGAATCCTTGGCACAGCACTCCTGAGCACAGCCAGTGTAGCTGTGTGGCCAAACATTCTTAAACACCAGCCAAAAAAGCTGCTGAGCAATGGATTCAGACAGGCACAAGAGGAATTCATTGACAAAGGTTACAGACGTATGAGAAAGTGCTGAGATTACAGGGTGACAAAGAGCACAAAGAAAGGCAGATAAGGGTGCAAGGCACAGAGAGGGGCAAAAGGCACAAATAAAATCCAGTGGGCAACACATGCACAAACAGGAAAAGAACTCGTTAGGAACAAACATGGAAAAAAGTCAGACTATTGGTCCATCCAGTACATTATCTAAGACTGTCAACCTGAGGGTGCCATGGCACCTGTAGGCACCAAGTTGATGACCTTCATGTGTTTTTTGGAGTCAATCCACTGCCTTCTCTTATGGAGGAGCTTTTCTGAATGAGGGGATCTAGTTCTTCAAATGCCACTATCATCCACAAGTGCCTAGAAACATTCAAATATTTGTCCAAGAAGGCTAGAATGTTAGTATCTTCAGGGTCCAGGTCCAGTTTCCATAGGAGTGGCCTGATCACTGCCTGATCTAAGGTTATTTTCTACTTCTTGATTGTGGCACAGCAGTACAGTGGTACCTTGGGTCACAAACACTCGGGTTACAGACTCCGCTAACCCGGAAGTAGTGCCTCGGGTTAAGGACTTTACCTCAGGATGAGAACAGAAATTGTGTGTCGGCGGCGTGGTGGCAGTGGGAGACCCCATTAGCAAAAGTGGTACCTCAGGTTAAGAACGGTTTCAGGTTAAGAATGGACCTCTGGAACGAATTAAGTTTGTAACCAGAGGTACCACTGTAGTCACGATCACAGATCATAAAAAGATGCTATGCCGCTGAAGGGGCTGGAAGACCTTAAAAAGTAGCAATTGACATTTTTCAACCATACTTGGGTGACAAAATACGATGGGTTGGCTTTGTTTAAATCAATACGACTAAATCAGATTAAATCTAAGCATTGTGCACAACTGTTTCATAAATATGACTGCCAGTGCTTATGAAATAGGCTAATTTGGAATTCAATCTGTGTTCTAAAAAACTCTGGAAAACTTAGCAGGGATTTTTCAGTGAGGGAAACATTAACTGCAGAAATGCTTCCTGGAAAGTCTTGACATTACTGTGAAAAGTTTCCTGAGGGCAGGAATTTTTGAAAAACACTGGGCCAGATAAACAGCACAGGAATTTTCTGTACCCACAACAAACCAATCCTTAGTCAAGAAAAGCATCACTAAAAATTAACATAACTGGCATCAGTCACACACAGCAAAGTTTTGTAATGTAGGGAGCTGCCCTACACTGAGTCAGGCCATTGGTTTATCTAGCTCATTATGTCTACAGCTCTCCAGGGTTTCAGGCAACATCTCTCCCAGCAATACTACCTGGAGATGTTGGGGACTGAGCCTAGGAACTTCTGCATGCAATTCTGATGCTCTGCCACTGAGCCACAGGCTTTCCCTAACAAACATCAGCATTCTGGTAAAGACAAGTTTCAAAAACTTACATCTTCAAGAAGACAAACAGCTGCAGGATTTCCAGAAAACGGCTGATCTGTAAAGGCATCAACTGTGAAAATAGAAATCTGCATTTTCTTCCCTTATTCTTGGCTGCTTTTAAAAATGGCGTTTTGCAAACTGCTGACTCATCTTCTCAGCTGTTGCATAAATGGCTGAGTTAATATTATACCAAGTGAAATATTACAAGTGTAATGTTACACCAAGTGAGTACAAAAAACTGGTAGCTTTGCCAACACTTATTTTCCTTTTTTTCTTCCTTACATGTCCCAGCCCAGCAATCACATTTTTAACATTTTCCCTATATTTATAAGAAATTCCAACATTATTTTAATGACTGTTGCTGAAATGATAAATTCCCTTTTACATGTGTGTCAATGTGATTTACAGATATATCATAAAAACAGCTGAAATGGTTTTTAAAACTATATAAAAAATAACTGAATATACTGTAGGTTTAAAAACAATACAAAATGAACATCTGTGGCAAAGGATTTTTGAGCTGCTGGAAAACCTTGTTCACACAGAAACGTCTTCCACCATTGTTTTAGAAAGTACAGATAGTGCATGCCTGGTATATTTCAACAGGGTTGCTGTTCCACAGAATGGAGCAGCAACACAGAAAGCCTTGTTCTGAGTTACTGTGGAGCCAGTTTCTGATATTTTGGGGACTTTATCAGCAGTGTAGCAACCACCAGCAGCTTACTGAGCTTTTTTAGGAAGTTGTGGATTTTAGGGATGGGAAGTGGCTCCGCCCCCTTGCAGCATCCAAGATGCCCAGCAACCACGGTTCCACCCTCAAACTCCTCTGCTGCCCAGAATCCCAACCCCTGATGCACAGCACAGACTCCCATGGTGCCCTACCCCCCCCCAGTGCAGACCGCCCCCCTGCCGCAGGCTAGCTACGTTACTGGACTTTAGGAAGAAACATTGCAGTGACCTGTTGGATATACTGTATGGATATATAAAGGATAAGGTGGCCTCTTTAAAGGTTAAGCATCAAGAAAAGCTAATTTATGTGTGGAGTTAATTTTTATTAACTGAATTTGGAGAATTATTTCTGTTTATCTCTGTAGAAAGAAACACAATAGACGTGAAATTCTACACATTTACTCAGAAAAAAGTCTTATAGTGTGTTCAGCGGTGCTGATTCCTGTGTGTCCATAGGGCTTGGGGACAATAATTATTTTTTTTAAAATGAGTCCTCACCTTGAAGAGTAAGAAATTGTCTTTAAGGTGTAACAATAATTTGTTGTTTTTGCTGCAACAGATGATTACAGATACCTTTCTGGAAACAGTTGTTTACCTAGGCAAGCAGTATATCATGTTTTAAACATTAAGGGGCAATTATTCTGTGATGCAATAAAAGTTATGAGTTTAAGATTGTTCTTTGGAATCAGCATGCATACTCATTGCCCATTAATCACTTTAAAATCAATAGGGCTTATGATACACCAGATTGGGAACTGTGAGGATTATTTTTCCCTTTTGCATGATATTCTTCCTAGGAGGCAGGAGGTATAACCTTCCATTGGCTCTTTGTTCTCTGGCTGAAAGATGGGGGCAGTGTGTCGTTCCTCTGAGCCAGGGGTCAGCAAACTTTTTCAGCAGGGGACCGGTCCACTGTCCTTTAGACCTTGTGGGAGGCCTGACTATATTTGGGGGAGGGGAATGATGCAAGAGCACCACGAGCTGCTTACCTGTGTCTTGCGAGCGGCAGGGGCTGGCAGCAGCGGAGGGACGATGAGCGCTGCGC
Organism: Podarcis erhardii; assembly: GCF_964252035.2. Taxonomy (NCBI): domain Eukaryota; kingdom Metazoa; phylum Chordata; class Lepidosauria; order Squamata; family Lacertidae; genus Podarcis; species Podarcis erhardii. Next base: position 29,356,897 of record NC_138509.1, read on the forward strand.
AAAAGGGCTCCAGAGAGAGGCTGCTTAAAATGGCAGCCGTTCGAGCGCTGCTGCTGCTGGCACCAACAAAGCCCAGCCCCCTTCCTTCTCTAGGCAGAGCAGGGAGAAACCAGGAGGGAGGAGGCGCCGCCACTACTGTGTGAGGGAGAGGGAAAGGGAAAGAACGCACGCGCTGGCGATCCACACAGCGATTTCTGGATCGTCTGCGGCCCTGATCCAGAAGGCAATTGGGCCTGATCCGGCCCAAAGGCCTTAGTTTGCCGCCCCATGCTCTGAGCACTGCAATTCCAGGACTAGTGGGGAATTTACTTTTCAAATGTAAATGAATAATAATATTAATAATAATTTATTAATATCCCGCCCTCCCTGCCCAGGGCCAGGCTCAGGGTGGCTAACACCAAATATAAATTACAATAAAACATAATAGGAGGCGGGACAGTTAATTAAAATACAGCTTAAAATGCAGCCTCATTTTAGTAGTAGCCATAAATCAAGACCATAAAGGGAGGAAACTTCAGATATGAAGTAGTAGAGCACTTACTTGCTTTGAATGCAAAAGATCCCCAGGTCAAACCCTTGCAGGACCAGGTACAGATCTCTGTATGAATCCCTGGAGAGTCATTGTCAGTGTGTAGACAGTACTGAACTAGGTGAATCACTGGTGCTCCTCAGCACCTTCCCATATTCCCAAAATAAATGTCAGTTTGAACAGGACTGTTCCTCCCCAATGCAGAATGATACGATATCCCGAGCCACCATGTGGCTTTAGAGCTCAGAGATCAACACGATTCTCTCACTGCACCAGTTGTGGGAGAAATGCTGGGAGCAAACATGCCCCTTGTACACTGCCATGATAGACTTGATGCCTAAGCTCTACAAGATGATTGCGTCTTTTCAGAAGAACATATGCAGCACTGTTCAGTATGATGGTTCATCCTTGGACACCTTTCCTAGAAAGAGAGGCGTGAAACAAGGCTGTGTCTCAACTCTCTTTGAAATATCCTCCTCCCTGCTGCTCTCATATGGTACACTTCTTCCATTGCCTCTTGAGACAGACAGATGCCAATAATAGGATTTCACTGAATAATCCATTGAAGGAATATTCAAGACCCTGGCAACGCTTCTTACACTCAATGTGACACAATTGCAAACAGCGTCACTATTTATTTTCTCCTTGTTGCTATTTAAGCTCCTTAACAGACTCTCCAGTATTCTGTCAACTGAAACTAAACGTGCTCCTTTTGTATTACAAAGACTTGTGTTTACACATAAGACAGTTTCTGACCTATTGTGGTGAGTTGTGACTTAGTAGCTGGCTGGTAGGGATGCCATATGTCCTTTTTTCCATGGGTAGTGTCGTTAAATTATGGTCCCATTATTTTGAACTCACTGGCCTTACTGGCACAGCATTAGCAACAGGTACCTTGAAAACACCTGCTTATCAAGGACGAAAGCATCAACGAGTGGGATTACGCAGCGCTAAACTGCACACTCGGCCTTGGAAGGCTTTCCTTCTGCGCATGCGCCCCGCCATCTCGCTCCCTCGACCTAAACGGCTGTCGCCCCATTCTCCTCCGCAGCGCATGCGTCACGCTCTGCACCTAGGCGACGCGAGCGAAATTCTCGTCCCCGGCGCCGCGTGTCCTCGCGATACGTCCGCCCGCGACGCCATCCTGTCTGCCTCAGCTGCGTAGCTTGCTAGTCAGCCGCCCGTTAGGCGCGCTTCCTTGTTCTTTTGTGGGGGAGTCTCAGCCCTGCCGTTAGCGCCGACCGCCTGGGGAAGTGGGTGAGGTGTTGCCGGTGAGTGGGGTGGCGGGGGAGAGAGGTCGGGCAACTCCGTCGCCGATGCGCCGGGAAAGTACGAGCCGAGGTGGGCGGACCCGCCTTCTCGGCTCCCTGAGAAATTCAGCCTTGGGTCAGGTGGCGGGATAAACGGGGGAGGGAAGGGAAGGGTTAAGCGGTGGCTTCCGCGCGCGAGAGAGAGCGAGGGTTCTATTCTCTCCGTCCGCCATTTTGAATGTGGCGGTGATTTGGCGGGGGAAGGGGGGGGAAAGAGCGGAGGCGGCGCGCCAGGGAGGCGACTGGCTCGCCTGCCGGAGGCCGAGGTGCCCTTCAGCCTGGGGCTGGCGCTCGTGGCCCAACGGCTCGCCAGGAACGGCGACTTGGCAGCTAACAGCACTAGTGCAGCCAAGGGAGCGAGGGTAGGGACGACAGATCAACGGCATCCCGGGCCTGACAAAAAGAGGCACGGGAACGCCTTCCTTTGGCTGTTTTAACCGGCGGAGATTCACTCTTCCCCTCCCCCCCCCTTTCTGAGAGCGGGCATTCTTTGATCTGCCACGCCCCCTCTGCCCAAGGTAGTTCACGCCTGCGCGATGAGTCTGTGCGTGTCGGGCAAGGATTTGAGCGTAGTGTTGTAGCGCTGTTGATAGTTGGGGGGAGTTTCCTGTGCCGGCTCCCGCGCCCCCCGCCTCGCCATGCTCACTCATGACGAGATGTAAAGAGATTGACTGCTCAGCTGTTTGGGAAAGAGCCCCATTGTAGTCCTTGGGAATTACATCCGAGAAAACGCACGTAATAGCATTTAAGCTTGGGTAAGAGGTTAAATTTCATTCATCACTTAGATTAAATCAGAAAGTGCTAGTAAAACTAAGGCTAAATCGGTGCAACTTTGCAACCATCACAGTTAGTGGCAATACCGTACTGAAAGCCATTGTGATTTAAGATTCATAATAAGTGCAGGGGTGGCAGTTCTTCATTTTGTCTAACGCAACATATTTCTGTGTATCAGCCAAAATACACTTAGGTTGATTGTAAATGAGCCATTTGACCTAGGTCATTTCTACAGCTAATCTACTTTTGAAAACAGAAATAAGGTAAAGGATAGAGTAGGTAAAGTAATCGCTGTACAAGACACTTGAAATACATAGATGCTTACATGGACAGATTTTGAACATGTTCAAAAATGACAGTACTAAAGTCATTTATGTCAAGAAATCATGTCCTTTGGGTTCATACCTACATAGGTTCTGTTACAGTTTTGGGAAACATAGCTTCTTTCACTTAGTTTGGTTTTTATAGTGAATATTAATATATCTATAAAAGATGGTTCCAGGGCAATTAAAAAAAGTAATCCCTTTTTTCCCCAATGATACATATCTTTCATGCAGTGGGATTTTTTTACAATGGAAAGATTTCCAAATGTGCCACTAGATAACTTAGGCTGCAATTGGATGCACAGTTATATGGAAGTAAGTTCCACAGAACACACTGGGACTTATGAGTAAACATGCACAGGATCATACTGTTACTTTTCTCTAATTTAATTGCATTACTTTGATAAATAATATTTGGCTTAACTACTGTTAAGACTATGCAGAGGTCTTCAAGCAGAAAGTATTATTTTTTGTTGTCTGAAGAACTTTCTCAGCTTTAAAAACTTTCATACACTAGCATGCAAATGTTGTTCCATGAAATATTACCTTACATACTATTGTGCGGGATCATATGGCAATATATCAGTCATCTTGTTCTGTAAATCTGGTCAAATTTCTGTGTAGTTCAGAATCCTAGAATTAAAAATGAAAAGCAGACTAATGCCGGTAGGTGCTAAAAGAGGGAAATGCTTACTAGTGTTGTTTACTAGCATCTCCATTTTGCTCCTGTTTACCATATTGAAATATGGGCTCTCTGGCTTATTGTATCCAAATTCTAAAGTCTCTCTGCATGATTCAATCACTGTTCTGTCCCTAGGATAAAAGGAAATCTGCACAATTCTGTGCACTGCAGGTTATCTTAAAGCACATAGTGGAGGCTACAGGTTATAGTGGTGCTCTTCTTGACAGTATTACACTGTAGCAGCTTAGGTGGATTTTTAGGATTAGCCTGCAAGAGAACTTTTTGAGGGGAAAAACACTTGGAGTTTCATACTGGATGGTTGTGGTTGTTAAAGATAAAGCTCATCTTTCATCTTTTTCAAACAGGAAGCATAGGAAAGATGCACCCTTCTTTTCCAGAAGAGGTATAATCACTTCCAGACTACAAGATTGATGTTCTGACAGCTTAGACAGCAAGCATGACAACAACCATATGTTTGCATAGGAGTAAATTCCATTTAAAACAGTGGGATTTACACCTAAATAAACATACAAAGGATTGCACTGATGAGATCAGTAGATGTAAAACGCAAATGTACAATAGTCTGGGGGCAAAGGTATAGAATTTGGTGAACTAGAGTTATACCCTTTTCTGAAAAGGTAAGCCATGCACCAGGAAGAGAAGGAATAAACCAAACATTGTTAAGTACAGAGTGGGATTTTCATAAAATTTTGAGTTGGATAATTGGAACTTGCAACAAAATTTTGCAGTGCAGAGTGTTCCAGCCACTCTCTTCCACCCCCCAATTTTCCCTTCCCAGCAATTGGTCAGCATTCTATACACAGTTTATCTTCCCTGAGGTGGTGGTGGTGGCTTTGTACTTTTACAAACCTCAGGGTTTTCCTGAGGATACTAATGCCTCCCTTGGGTAGTGCCATTCTGGCTACATAAGGGCCAGCACTCATAACACTGAGAACACTGTTAGTTTATTTTTAATGTGATGTTAATTTTAAATGTATAAATACCTGCAAACTGCTTTGAGGTGGCAAAATTACCTGAACTGAAATATTTTAGTACAGAAAAACATGCAATAAAGTGCATATAGTGTAATCATAAAAATGTCTACTGAGAAGTGAGTCCCATTGAGTGTGGGAATGTTGAGGGTGGCAGGGGAGATATATTGTTTATTAATATCCTTCCTAACTTGCGCTAGCAAGTTTCTTCACTTAGCAGAGTCTTCACTTAGCAGAGTGCATTCCCTGTCTCACACAGCAGAAAGCTGGTTTCAAACTCGTGTGAGTTTCTTAAGACAATAAGCAATTCAATCTGGCTTGTCCAGATTGAGATATGTTCTAATATTCCTGGTAAGACCCCTTTTGAATCCCTCCTAAAAGAATAAAGACACCACAGTCTTATTCGTAAGAATTTGTAAAAAGTAGTTTTACTCATGATCAGGCAGAACACAGTGTGATCCCTGAAGGCAGGCTTTAGGCTTAAAGTTACAAACACGTACAGACAAGTTTACCCCATATGGGAGATAACCTGGGGAACTGCTGTGGCAGCCAGCAGTCCAGTCCAGGTGATGCAGGAAGCACGAACAGGAATGTCGAAAAGGGGAAGGTAGCAGCGTGACTTGGCCTTTTATCAGGTCTGGAGAGGTCATGCCCACATACTAGTCACATGCAAGGAAGGATGCTCCAGGCCAGGAAGCTTCAACTGGCTGGACCAAACATTCCCTTGCATGTCCACTCTAGCAAAACAAGGAATGTTGTACTTGACTGCTCCCAGTGGATTACATCCCACATTGAGTTCACTGTAGCTCCGTTAAGTAGTACAATATAGGATTGCAAACTTACTGCGGTTAAGACTGCAGTCCTGTCACTGAGACATATTTTTGAGTAGACTCATAAGCTTTACTTGAAAATTATTTTTATTGGAATACTTCTAAATATTTTAAGACATGACAATTCAGTATTATTTAGATTTTATTTAGGCCGGGGAAAACAAATATATTGAAAACAGTTAACTTACTAATTGTAGATTGCTTGAAGAAAAACATGTGCTTCCTAGGAGTAGCAGCTGGAAAAAGTTAACCACTGTTTTGATTTTAGAATTGACTCTTTTTTATATGCATTTCAAATTGACTTGTGTTTTGAAACAATGCATTTTTCAAAGTGGAAAACTTTCAACAGAAAAATATAGTAGTGGAAACCTTTTCTATTTAAAAGGGGAAAATTCCAGTTCACCTCACTAAGTACTTAAGCGTATTAGCATTGCGAGTCCTATACAGAACAGGACAACAGAGGATTGCGGGAAAGAAAGGGTTTGTAACCTAGGAGTACCAGTTCTTTTCTTCTGCTCCTCTGTGTTTATTTTTAGAAATATTTAAGCTATTAAACTTCTGTTGGTTTTTATAACTGATAGGCACTTTGCAGATCACTTGTTGAAAACCTGGGTAAGAAACACTGTAAGCAAATAATATATGACTCCAACGCCTAGGATTTGGAAACAGTAAAGTGCTCTCCCAACATAAAAAAATAAAATGTAATAGTGATAACTTATTTCTTTGAGCTGGTGCGAAAGAGCATGTTATTTTCAACTGTCCAAGAGTAGTGTCTCCAAGTCAGGAGTCTTCTGTTGTTTCAGAATGTTTTTCAGCACCTTTACCAAACTGGGACTGAGGTTTTATTCCTTTTGCTGCATTTACTTCTATAATACAGTATCAGCCAATTGGCTGAAGTGAATTTGAGTACTTACACCTAAACCCACCCCCAAGGATTCCTCTGTCTGTATAATATGCCCCATTGTGAGCAATTAAAAAATCTAGGGCTCACCTTGCTCTAATGAAAGATGCGAAAAAAACTGTTAACTGGTGCTATTGCTCAAACTTGTGAAGACTGAAGGCACTACCACTAGGAATACAGTCCTGAGCAAAAGCTCATTGAAGGGGTACTTGGTCATGGGTTCAAATAAAGGTCCCATAAAAATCTGTAAAGGGTATATTTAGCTGTCACATTAGAACAATCTTGTTGGAATAGTTAATAGGGATATTCTGCTCATTTTTTTCTCCATTCAAACTGAACCATGGTTTGTAATAGAATACTGAGCCCTGAAATAGATTTATGGGGAACCATGGAGTTGTATCTATCTGTTAGTGGAGATCTGGAGATCTATGTGTTCTGGCTATATGGGGCTTTTAGCTCTGTTCTCTCCTTGCTTCATTTTTTGATTGATTCAGCCTTTGGAAATCAGAAAACAGTGCAAGGAGAGACTCTAGGAAATAAGAGAAATGGAGGGCAGGATATGTATAGCCGTCTTCTTGGCCACTGCTTCTGCTGTGTAGAGGAGCTGGTGAATAATCTGTTGATATTGTGGGTCAGTTGAGGTGTGAAGAGGTTCAGAACCGATTGACTCGTGTGTGTCCATAATTCGTTGGATGGGTGTTTCCCAAAGAACCACTCCACTTTTATAGTGACCTTGTACTACAAGAAGAATTTTTTTAAAAGCAAGGTTCCCACTAGTTTGTGCTTTGTAGAACATATCTGTGCTGTCTTCCTGCTTCATCTGGCTATGTGAGGCTAGCCTATTTTATGCAGATCTGCTGTAGTTTCATTATCAGTTGGCCCTTGTATAGATTAAAAGTGATTTGTCCACCAGAAAAGAGAAACACCTAAATGACCAGTACAGGTCACTTCCTGACTGCTTGGTTATGGAAATTTAGCAGGAACCACTGCAGGGTTATTGCATAATTTCTGGCCAGACTTCATGTAGAATACTGTCAGGCTCATAAGTTATGCTCCGATGGGTATGGAGAGAGGAAGACATTTAGGGTTAAGCTAAAGACCCATTTGGCTGTGGTTAGGAGACTTCCAGTATTTGTTGAATCACTTGAAGCTTCCTGATGTGCAACTGACAGCTTTGTCTCTAAGGCTATCCCTGCCCCTGCACCTCTCTTGGTCTGGATACTGGGAACAAATGGAAGGATGAGTGTAATGTTAATTTACCACTTGGGAGGCATTTCCTGCTTGGGTTGAAAAAGAAATGCCTTTTTCTTATCCTTGGTCTCTCCTAGGAAGAATGTGTTCAAATGGGTCTCTAAACAGATTTTCACCTTCCAAGTGGCTATGTCAAACTTCAGTTTCAGATGCATAATCTCCTAATGTAGACAGAAAAGGAGACATAGTAAGTAATAGACGTGAAAAGTAATTGCAGAGAGTCTAAGAAGGCCTCTGCAGTGAATTCCTTAATGAAGGGTTTGGTTATCATGGGATGGGGAGATATGAATGTAACTGCCAGCCCATTGATGCATTAGAGAATGTTGTAACTGGGATGGCTGAGAAGGACACCTCATGGGACTTCCATGGGGCAATTGGTAAAGCAATTGGCGTCTGCTCTAGTAGGGCTGGTAAATTATCCCTCCCTAGGGTTGCTCCATTCCTTGCTCATTGATTGGTGAAAAAGGCTTGGGTTAGAAATGGGCATGCTTTCCTCTCTTGCTATGGGGAGCACATGAGATTTTTAGTTTCAGGCTTTTCTTCTTGTTCCTACTGCTGAAGATTTTAAGAAGCTTTTACTAAAGGACTGAGGAGGAACATCCAATTCACATAGGTGCTCCTGCCAGTACTTGATTGCAACATTCTCTTCCTCAATGATTTACTTTGTCAGATGCTGCAGAAGCAGAGCAGAGGTTGGGGCTGGATTTGAGGTGCACAGGAGCAAAAGGCTTGCTAGCTGCAGGACTTGCCCAGTTTGGAGGGGAATAGATTGTAGAAATTGTATTGCTGCTGGAACAGCTTTGGCTTCAGTAATAATGGCAGTTGTGATTTTGTCTGCCTTTGCACTGTCTTACCTTTGCTGAATCTTTTGCTGTGCTGCCTGTTGGGATATATCCTTAGCTAAGACCATCTTCCCCATGAAAGCATGAGGTTCTGAAATGGCACTTGCAGTGTGCCATTTGGCCTCCCTGTGCTTAAAAGAAGGAATTTCTTGCATGTCGTCTGAGACCTTCTGTGTGTGAGAGCGAGCAGACCCAATAATGCCCCTTTCCCTCTTTTTGAAAAGTTTTTTCCTCAGATGTGTACAATGGAGAATTCAGTTATTTGTTAGGAATTAGTCTTTTTTCAGGTAGTGGGGAGGAATGGGAGAAAACTTCTTACATTGGCTTCTGTAGGACTCCAGCCTTGCATCAGAGTCCTATCTGTTCTTAGGCAGGACTTGACTAAACTGGGGAAGATGTGCCTTCCTATAGTAGTAGAGTGAGTTTCAACCTAAATTAAATGGTTCTTCCCCATCAACTGGCAACTAATATAAACTTAAATTATTTTATAATCATTACAGCTTCTTAGTGAGTTGAACTACATCATTTTTGGAGAATTTATATTACATTTGAGGTTTTCATAGCATGCATCTCCCAAGTTGCATCATGAATGAGTCCCACTGTAGTAGTGTCCTTTCAGAATTTCCCCAAACATAAATGCATGTAGTTCCTAATTCCTGCCCTATTTACTAGTACTCCATTTTAAAATTAATTTTATTTATTAAAATATACCTTACCTTTTCACATTGAAAAAGTGTGCATGGCAGCTTTAAAGTCCTGTTAAAAATAAACCTTTGACTTGCCTCTCTACTTTGCTGTCATTCTGTCTTGCTGGTCATTCTATCTTGTGTACCACCACCCCACTCCACTTTCCTAGTTTACTGAATTTTATCATGTGCTCTTTAACCCCCATGCCATTCTTGCTTCCCATTCACTGCCTCTCTTAGTTGTCAGAACTCCTGATTCTGTGAATCTCTACAGGAATATTGCCTTGGCTCTTCTAGCTGGCATTGGAGGGAGATGTGGAAGTGGCTTGTGTGCTAACAGTGGAGAGAAGTGTGCATGTAGTAGTCCATATGCATTTTAGAAAATAGTTCAATGGCTTAACCAGCCTGCAGCACTATGAATTAAAGAATAGCATCGATTGCAATGATTGGTTATATGTACTGATTGGGCCAGTGCATGGCTGAGCTAATGTGAGAGATGTTGGGGAGTCATTTGCACTTTTCCAAGCAGTAGAATTTGTCTTCATAGATAGTGCATCTCTTTTGAGAACCTGAGGTATTGAGAGTAGATATGTGGCAGGCTGCATGAGCAGGTCATGCTAGTTGTACTGAATGAGTTCTAGACAACGGCAGTTGTAACTTACCATAGCATTATGCTTCAATCAATGTCTGAGCATGTTTCAAGATACTGCTAATGAATACAGTCCTGCTTAGGAAGGGGTGGGGGTGAATCATGATTCTCAAATGCTAAATTTGCTGTTTATGTTTTTTATGGTGTTTGATTTTAAACAGCAAAATGGACTGGGCTGGGAAACATAATGGTCCAAATGATTCATCTAGTGATGGAACAGTACGATTGCGTGGTCTGCCATTTGGCTGCAGCAAGGAGGAGATCGTTCAGTTCTTTCAAGGTAGCTCTAGTGTTAATGTCAAGTGACTTTCAGTGTTTCTATGTCTGCAAGATTGATATTTGAAATAGTTTAATTTATATTGACTATTTCAGGGGGGAGGGGGGAATCAGTTTAACATTTAGATTGCTAATTTTTGGTATTCTGTGTTAAAATACTACTAATCAAGAGATTGCATTGGCAGTGTAGGATATAAAATTTACCCATTTAGATACCTTGCTATGAATCAGAATTTGGAGTATGTAGTTATTACATCATGCAATATAGGAGGGCCTTTGTGATGTAGCTGTTGCTGTGTAGTCTGAACAAAGAGACAGTAATAGAATGTCTAAACCCATAAAGTTTAATGAAAGATCTTTAGCGTGTGTATTTGGGTTAGGTAGGGGAGGGGGAAGCTAAGCTATGTTCTTGCATTTGTGTAGATTTGCTTTAAGTATTTTCTACAGATGGGAATGTTTCAGACTTTAACACTCTTCCCCTTGATGGGGTTATTTGTCCTTGGGTTAAAGGGTTGGAAATCGTGCCAAATGGGATAACATTGACGCTGGACTACCAGGGGAGAAGCACAGGGGAGGCCTTCGTGCAGTTTGCTTCAAAGGAGATAGCAGAAAAAGCTCTGGGGAAACACAAGGAAAGAATAGGGCACAGGTGGGGATGGAGAGTTTGGGATGGTGTTATTCGGGGGGTTGGGGGTCAGTTTTGCTTTGGGGGGGTTGGGGAGCATAAAGTAACTGGCTATTTAAAAACAACAACCTTACAATCACCCTAAGTAACTTGGGAAGTATAGTAGATTTGGTGGGAGGGGGAAATGGTAATACTATGTAGATTGCTAAAATTAGGATATTTCATTTTTTGTGGAGGGTGTTCTATGATAGCCAGACATTTTTCAAAGAATTTATTACTGGGGCAGGGGGGGAGTGTGATTCAGAAATTTGTTGTATTTAAAATGCGGTTAGAATTCTTAGACAGTAAAATATATAACTTAAAATGCTTGCTTTTGCATTTACATTTCCTAAAATTTAAGTGACACTTGAAAAGACAGTGTACACTTTTATTGAAAGTGTATCTAGATATAGAATTCAGAGCATTTGTGCAACTTGATACTGTATTTTTTACCAGACATCACATATGTGTATTCTTACTTTTGTACATTGAAAATCTTTTTTTACTCAGATATATTGAGATCTTCAAAAGTAGTAAGAGTGAAATCCGAGGATTCTATGACCCACCACGAAGAATGATGGGACAGCGACCTGGACCCTATGATAGACCAATGGGAGGAAGAGGGGGTTATTATGGAGCTGGGCGTGGAAGTATGTATGACAGAATGCGTCGAGGAGGTGGTGGATATGACGGTGGTATGTGTATCTAATGACCACAGGCTCTTGTCATTTTCACGTTCCTGACGTTTTGTCAAGAAATACAGAAATGACAGTAATTATAATACATACCAAGTCTGAAATCTGGATACCTATCAGTTTTTTTACCAGCCGTGTGACTAAAGATTGAAAAGGTATGGAGAGGCATCTGAAATGAGATTTTAAATGTGGATGAAACTTGGTTTGCATGTCTTTGAGCCTGACAACTTTATAAATAGAAACTTGCTTATATATTTGATGTCAAGAGGTACTGATTATATGCACAGTGATAACAGCTGAATTTTAAAAAGACCGTTTCATGGTATGTCCACTTCTTAAATCTCACAGGATATGGTGGCTTTGATGAGTATGGTGGCTATAACAATTATGGCTATGGAAATGATGGCTATGATGACAGAATGAGAGATGGTAGAGGTAAGATTTACAGGTTTTATAGTATTGTTCCTCAACCATCAGGCCGTCTCACTGGCTCCCAAAGGCAAAGAAAAAAGAACCACTTTTTTATTGTTAAGTAGGGTATTTTTTAGAGCTGAGGGGTTGTTTTGAATTCCTCAGGTTATTTTGAATTTGGAGAAATACTGTGCACTGCTTTAAAATTGTCGGTCCCAGCATGTGAGTACAGTGGTACCTCGGTTTTCAAAAGTAATCTGTTCCGGGAGTCTGTTCGAGTTCCGAAACGTTCGAAAACTGAAAGCAGAAGCCTCAGTATGGAAGCCACGTTTCCTGTTCAACTTCTGAGGCGCATTCGAAAACCGAGGCATTTACTTCTGGGTTTTCAGCATTCGAGTTCCAAAATGTTTTGACTATGGAGGCATTCAAAACTGAGGTACCACTGTAGTTGGAAACCTACTGTTTTACATGTCAGAATGGGAAGGGGGGGTAATTATTTGGCATGGAAGGAACCAAAAAAGTCCTAGTGAAAGTTAAACCAGAGTAGGATATTTCTAGTGTATAACCTAGTACAATTTCAAGGGGGAGTAAACACATATTGGGAATGCATGTGCACAACTTTATTAAATCATACATTTACTGAATCTTTTGTGTTTTAGGAATGGGAGGCCACGGCTATGGTGGAGCAGGAGATGCTAGCTCAGGCTTTCATGGTGGTCACTTTGTTCACATGAGAGGACTGCCATTTCGAGCAACAGAAAACGATATTGCCAATGTAAGAATTGTAGATGAAAATTCCTGGTTGAAACAAAGATCTTAAGAGTTTAAGAATCTGGTCTGACTCTTTAACAATCAAAGTAGTTCACTGTTGCAGCAGTAACAGACGGGCTCAATTTTAAAGTAGTTCCTGAAGATATGATGAAATTACTGTAATGCTCTAATGGCTATTTTTTCAAAATAATTTATAGCAATTGAGATGCAATCAGGGTATGTTAATTTTTAAAAACCTTGGGTTTAATATAAATTATAGCAGCTGCAGCTGTAAATGATCTGAAATCTTCAAATGGGGAGAAAAATAACAGCTAAGCCGAATGTGGTCAGGGTGTACTAACAGATCACTTGATGACTTGCAGTAAATCAGCAAGTGTTTCTGACTGCTAACTGTTAAACAGTATCAACTGCAGTGACTATGTAGATTAGAAAAGATGGCAAATTATTTTTTAATGATAGTAGCTCAAAACAAATGAGTAAAAACTGATGGTTTGCATCATTAGTGTAAATGCAGGCAGGAGTGTGACATCCTGGATAAAGCATGTGAAATGGTCGTTATATGCTTAAGATAACTGTTGTTTCAATATGAGAAAGTTCCTGCAAGTGGTAACTTACTATTGCTCACTTTTAGTTTTTCTCACCATTGACACCTATAAGAGTTCACATTGACATTGGAGCAGATGGAAGAGCAACAGGAGAAGCAGATGTAGAATTTGTAACACACGAAGATGCAGTGACTGCCATGTTGAAAGATAAAAATCATATGCGTAAGTTATAGCAAACATTGGAGTAGTTGAAAGCTCAGGATTGCTGCCTTTGTAGTTCATTGAATATCCAAGCTGCTTGCATATTTTAGTTTAGTTTTAATTTCCACTTAACAGCTGATTTTTCAAAAAATCCAAGAAAGGAAGCAATCTTTCATGTTACATGAAATGCTAACATAGACCAGTGTTTCCCAACCGGTGTTCCGCGGCACACTAGTGTGCCGCGGAACGTTGCCTTGTGTTCCGTGGTTGGTGTGCCGTGGGAGGGAGGTGGGGCGGCGGCGGCGAGCACACGCGGGGTGGTGAGCGAGCTCCCTCCCACATCCCATCGCCGCTCGCTTCGGCCGGCCTACTGGAGGAAGGCGCGAAAACCTCGCGCATGCGCAGGCCTTCCGCCTGCGACAGCTCAGTAGGCCGGCCGAAGCGAGCGGCGATGGGATGTGGGAGGGAGCTCGCTCGCCGCCCCGCGTGTGCTCGCCGCCCGACTCGCCCGCCTCCCTCCCACGGCACACCAGCCTACCTCCGTGGGAGGGAGGCGGGCGAGTCGGGCGGCGAGAGGCGGGGCGGCGGTGGCGAGGAGAGGTCGCCCAGCGCGGGGCTCTCGCCGTCTGCCTGCCTGGCTGCCTGCGAGCTCGGCGGGCAGCGCTTCCGCCCGCAGCGCCCGCCTCGCGGCTCTCATTCCCTGCCCCTGCCAAAGCTCACCCAGCCAAGCCGCGCTCTCCTTCCTGCCTCGCTTTGCTGCCTCCTCCCCCCCCCACCCCCAAAGCTTGGAGGTTCCCCGGCAGGAAGGAGGGAACTTAATCCTCTCCAAGGGCTGCGGAAAACAGACATGCAAATGGGGGCTTGCCAGCTCTTCAAGCGCCGCCGGCTTTCTTCGGGAATTACCGCCCGCCGAGCCCGGTAACGCTGACAGGCCGAGCCGCTTGGCAGCGCAGCCGGCAGAGTGTGGGAAAGGGCGGCCGCCACGCGCAGGGCAAGGCGAGACTCGACGGGGAGGACACCGGCAGCAGCGCCCCCCCCCCCAGAAACCCGCTCCGGGCAGGTAATTCACAGAGAGTGGACAGAAGGAAGCCTTAAAGGGCTTCAGCCTCCCAGAGTGGCGGGGAATAATAATAATAATGATAATAATAAAATTGACAGGGGGTGTTTTTCTAGGTGAGGGGGTGGGGACTGTAATAACAAAAAAATCAGCTCTATATCAACCGCTGTTTTGCAATGAGGAATTGCAAATAAGGAAGATCAAAAGGAGAATGTTTTTTTGGGGGGGACTCTCTTCCTCTTCCTCCTCCTCCTCTCGTTCTTGCTCCTCTTCCTGGCAAAAGGGCTGCTGAGACCCCTTCTCTCTTGGGTGCCGGTGGGTGCTGTGACGTTGACGCTGCTGTGGCAAGTGCCTTTACTTAGCAGAGTGCATTCCCCTTTACACAGGAGGGGAGGGGAAAAAATTGAAACTTACACTTTCGTGCGTCCCTCCCGGCGCGACGCTGCGCGGTGACGTCACGGGGCTGTAATGGTGGTGTGCCTCGAGATTTTTTTCATCAAACAAGTGTGCCTTTGCCCAAAAAAGGTTGGGAAACACTGACATAGACAATCCAGTATCACTTCTTTTAGGATTAGCATGCCTGAGCTTTACATGTCTTAAGAAAGTTGTTTAAAAGATTTGATTACATCAGAGTTTTTAAAGAAGTCTATACTTGCAAGTATTGAACAAGTTGTTCACGGAGCCACATCTGCTGACCTTTCAACCCTTTCTTGAGTATCCATTAGTATGGAAAGGTGCTATAGTCTATTCAGTGTGCCAGGCAGAAAGCACTTTGTAAATTACTCCCTTGCTGCATGTACATAATTATGAATCCACATTAATTACCTTTTCAGTTATCGGTGTTTATTTCTTTTGTTTGTTTGTTTGTTTTAAAGAACATCGATACATTGAGCTGTTCCTTAATTCAACTGCTGGAGGTGGTTCTGGAATGGGAGGTTACGGCAGAGATGGAATGGGTATGCTTGATTTTACATTTTTAATTCAAACTTAAAAGTTATCTAGCCTCTGGATATTCTAACCACAGTGAACATTGTTTTCTAGATCAAGTTGGTTATGGTTCTGTTGGAAGAATGGGAATGGGCAGCAGTTACAGCGGAGGATATGGTACTCCTGATGGCTTGGGTGGCTATGGTAAGTCTTAAGTAGGTTGGCAAATGGTTTCTTTTTATAATGCGAAGGTTCATTGTCTTATAAAGTATTTGTTAACACGGGAACAAGAATGCTGTATCGTTTGCATGCACAGAAACGAGAAAGAGTTGCATGCTAATGATGAAGTTCGTGTGTATTTCATTTTAAACAAATGTGGGGTAACTATTGTTACTTTCTAGGTCGTGGCAGTGGAAATAGCGGTGGATACTATGGACAAGGCAACATGGGAGGCGGTGGATGGCGTGGAATGTATTGAAGAATGGCATTGTGTCTGTGAAATATATTGGAAGGAAACAGTACCTGGTCTACTAGACTTTCTTACAAAACTTAATTTCTTTTGTATTGAAAACTTTATAATGACTGAAGGAATGTGTTTTCCCATTATTTGGTAAGCAACAGATTGTGATGGGGAAATCTGTGTTCTGTAGGTTTTATTTGTTGCATACTCTGACTTTAAATAAATTTTTTATATTCAAACCACTGATGTTGATACTTTTTATACTAGCTGCTCCTAAAGGTATGTTCCATATTCCAAAAGTGTTCATTTAAGATACTTGGTTCATTAAAGCAGTTATGCTGTAGGTTCTCTTACTGATGTAAAATAAAACCACCATCAAACTGGTACTAGTACATTTGTTGAGATTTGAAATGAAAGCATAGGGTAACTTCTTTTAATTAATCTGATACAATCCCCTTGTCAGTGAAGACTTCCCTTACCAGAATGTCCCAAGACTGTGCTGGGCATGAAGGCCATGAGTTGAGGAATGACCTAATGCACAACTGCTATATAAAAACCCAGTTGATGTATGCATGTCACAAATCTCACCCTTAAAGTATATTAGTCTTTATACTCCTCTCCTTGGCAATCACATTTTTTGATGAGTGAACAAGAGAGTATTATTTTAGTAACATCCATAGAGAACTAGGCAACTATTTAATTTCCTAGAAATCTTAAAAGGCTACTCCTCTGGCTGAAGGCTCCTGTTTAAGGACTAAGAAACTTGCCCAGCAGTCAGACATAGAGACCTTGGCAAATTATGAGATTACACAAATATGTAGTCCTCTTACTGTGCATTAACATGTAAGATTTTTGGATTAATTACTGTTAAGACACTTTAAAGCATTCTCTGTGTATCAGGAAAGGGTACTAAATATTCAAGTTTTCTTCATTTCAACTGCTTGTCCTCCAAATTCTTCCCAATAATTTGTCAAATGTGATTATTGAAAGTTTGTTGCCTGTTTTTGATAGTAATGTTATGTATGTAATAAATGTCTTACTGTGGGAGATAGCAAAATAGACTCCATTCTAGGAAGTGTGTGTTGTGTCAATTTATCTGAGATGTATATAAACTAAGGAGCAAGATGATGTATTTCAAAGGCTACTTTTTCACAGCTTTGCTTGTACAGTGGTACCTCTAGATGCGAACGGGATCCGTTCCTAAGCCCCATTCGCATCTAGAAGCAAACGTAACTAGCGACAGCATGTCTGAGTGCGCATAGCTCTTCGCCGCTTCTGCCCATGTGTGTGACGTCATTTTGAGTGTCTGCACATGCGCAAGCAGTGAAACCCGGAAGTAATGCGCTCCGTTACTTCCGGGTTGCCGCGGAGCGCAACTTGAACGCGCGCATCCTGAAGCACATTCAACCCGAGGTATGACTGTAAAGGCAACACAGGAAGCTTTTTAGGTTTTGACACATTTCAAAAACTCAATACATTGTTCACTTTAAAACATTCAAAGTGTTTTTTTACCAAGTTTGCTCTGCTACTGCAGTCTATGCTATTGCTATGCTGGAGCAGTGCTTTGCAGAAGCATGAATCAGATGTGGAGAGGCTGTTGCATTAAAAGGAGATGGGTTAATAACAAGCAACGGTTAAACAAAAGTGGGGTGGGAAAGAGAATTGTTAACTAGTTCAATCAAAATGCTTAAATGGTGTGTCAGAGCCAGGACTTCTTCTCAGTATAGATGTTCACCCTAAATCAGCTGCGGGGAACCTTTGGTAGTTCAGTAAAATCTGTGGCCTTCCAGAAGTTTGTGGACTCCCAAATACCATCAGCCGTAGCCAACAGGGCCAGTGATTAATGCAAATGTATACATAGGTCCTTATGATTAATTGACAATTATTCTAGGTATACTAGCTGCCTCAGAGTAACAGTAGTTACACACAAGATAAATAATGAACTCCGTATTCATTCCAAGGCCTGCTGAAAATTTCTCAAATATTTAATTTGTCCAAACCACAAGATTACAAACATTCGTATTTAAAGTTACAAAAAATGTCATGTTAAAACTTACAAAAGCTGTACTAGTCAATAAATTCTTGGCACACATGCACCATTGATATTGAAAGCTTGTTCTGAAATAGCTAAATCTCTAGTGGCAGGAATGATAGAAATTTTGTTGAAAAAAGGCAAGTCTAATCTCATCTCTGTTTCTACTAGGGTGAGTTAGTCTCATAGCCTCTTTGACCCAAACATGACAAAAACTGAGGATGAGCAGGTTATTAAGACGTTAAAAAAACCTGTCCATTAAGATCCCAGCAAGTAGTCAGTACTTCACATCTGCCATACTAGTGCTAATTGGAATGGAAAAGTAACTTATGGTGGGTGCTGTGAGTTTGAAAATGGATTCTCAATGCCACTAAAATCTATGGGGTTTTTTGTGTGGAAGAAATAGTTCTAAGGTTAAAGCAAGAAAAGGCTATTTGATTATCTTAAATTTATGGTACTCAAGCACTAAAATGTGTCAGTTCGGCACTGTTAGTGTATTTTTAATTTACCATTTGGTAAATATGGGCAAACACTGGAAGAAAAGGAATTTCTGTCAAATAGAACAGCTTTCTAGTATAAAAAACACAGGGCATTTCTTGCCTACCTTTTTTGTGGATGTGTTCCAGTCTTGAAATACTATCAAATAGTTTGGAAATTAATAAAACTTTGGGATTAGGCACAACATATTTCTCAGAATCCTATCAAATGGCCATAGGCTTTCATCTCTGAAACAGGTTAGCTAGAAGGCTGATGGAAAAGTTGCCCTTTTGAACTGAACATGTTAAATATATTGCAGGCTAACAGCAGTTTGAGTAAGTGGCTAGTAATCAGAACTTTGTAGTATTGTGGTTCTTTTATTGTGCTTTCTGTACCTAATGGGAATTGAGAGTAGATTTAGGGTCAACTTTGAGGAATACCACTAGTATAGGACTAAACAGGCTGCATAGGAATCCTGTACGTTAACAACTCTTATATGGCATACAAAAATTCAGCATACACAGTACACCTTCATGGTGAAATTGACAGCAGAAGGTACAGTTTCAGCTGCTGAATTTCCCTATATACTGCTGAAGATACAGAAGCCGTTCCAAAGAAAGAAGATGAACAAGTATTTTCCTGTCGGGATACCTCTTCCCAGGTTAAAGCAAGTAAAGGCCTCCTGATGATCTTAAATTTGTGGTACTCAAGTGCTGTAGACACAAAAATGCCCCCTTTGCAGCTCAACAAGGCTGCTTGCTGTCACTGCCACCACCATTTCCTCTTTAGGCTTCGTTTTGTGCAGGGGTCTATCTTGAAGATGAAAGAAAAATCTCAAACAAAGGGTGAATTTAATGTTTTCCCTCTATTCCAGCTGTACCAGATGTACATATCAAATCAAATGGCACAAATAATCCCATCCAGGGCTTGTATTGATGTGTTTTATTACATTTAGCACACAGGTTTGCTATGCTTGTTAGTCTAACAAGTCATTTCCTGTCTCAAAGGTTAATGAGAATAGGTGGTTTGCTTGTAAACAGAATTAGTAATTAGGCATAAGTATACAATATGCCCTTCAAAGTACAAATTCTACCTTGTTGTATGAAAAGCCTCCTTTAAGTTTCTGTGTGCATGTGAACTTACTAAGTACAGTCACACATTACAGTAACATGTTCAGCTAGACTTGTTTTTAAAAGGAGTATTTAAAGCATTTTTTATTGTGTAGGTATTATTAATTCTGTTTTACGTTTTATACCTTTTAGAAAATCATCTAATGTGTTATCAACTGAACTTCAGCAATACAAATCTCTTAATTACCCCAATTTTTCTGTATATATCATTTCCTCACGCCCCAACTTCAGGCAGTCTGGTAGAAATATATAGAGAACTCTTAACTTTGCTGATTTGTATTATTTTTCAGGCCATTTAGTTAAAAAAGATCTTATTTCTGACAGAGTAAAGAAAAAAGCAAGTATCAAGTTGGCCAGTATCCTTTAACTACGCTTCCACACAGTATTTATTTAATACATTTTATAACTGCTGTTCTACAGCATTCCATGGGGATAACTAAAGAACGTCTTTCTGAAATCCCTAACAAGTTTTATCACACCTGAACCTCAAAACAGAGGTTATGATGAAAGCACTACACACATTCCTTGATCCCCTTCAGGATATTCTTTCAATTCCACACCTGGCCTGCCTTCTGCTAGTTCCTCTTCAAAAGCCCTGTGCACAATATGCAAGTCAGGTACTTAAAGACCTGCCTGATAAAGTTCTTTCAGGAAGTACAGTGATGCAAAAAACCCTGCTTGCCTTCTCATTCTTCTAGCTAAGCTACCACACGCATATTGAAACTGCTGCACTAACAAGGCTGGGAACTTAATCCTACATCTAGGGATAATGTCCAAGAAAGCCAATTTATGTCACCATAAATATATGAAGTAGCTGCATTTACTTATATGTAATCTTCCCAATTCTGCATTTAAATGGCTTTTGTGGGGAGGGCCATGAAACATACAAAGCTGCACAAGATGCTGAACCTCAGCTCACAACCCTTAAAAGCCCTGTCCAGCTCCTCTGACTTCTAAGCTACAGTGTCCCCTGCCAACCTGTTCCCAAACTAAGAACCTTTTAAAAATAATCTGAAACCTCAAAACTCTGCACTTGGTCCTGGAATGGTCCATCTGCATGATAAAATGGCAAATGCTGGGAATACAAAACATTCTGCCTATATCCTTTACGATGAACAATAAAGTGTGTTGCACAAGCAGATGCATTTGTAAAATCAGGCATATCAATTGCTGCATTAGCAGAACCTCACATAATATGACATGCTGCCACTGCAGGAATATCACAATGGCACAAAGATTTAAGATTGGCTGTTTAGATTTTGACAATACAAAAGCATTGGCCAGCGCTGCAGGAGTTTATACTGTTATGTTACAGCTCTTACCACTGTAGTGAAGTAACAACATTTTAGAAATCTTCTGTAGATGACTCTTACGGCACACTGGAAGAACACCTCTGTATGAGCAGTGCATGGCAGGAATCACAAACCCTTACAGGCTTTGGCGAAGATGGCAAAGGCAGTTCGTTGTCAGAGCAGGCATTACAGAAAATTTCGCCACAGTTTCTACAGTGATGCTAAATCAAGATGGGTGGGGGTGGGGAAAAGAAACCCGAAGGAGATTTTGAAATCAACAGTTTATGAAGTAAATAGAGGGTAATCAGCTACAATTAAACATTTACATACATCTATATATTTATTTCTCCCTCTCCCCCACAGCCCCTAGAAGCTAAATTTCACATTTTATGTGAGGAGGGATCATGTCAGCCAGTGACTTGTTCATTATGAATGGAAAATAAGCAAGTTCAATGGTTACCTGAACATTCTATTATTGGATCAGAGTTTGTGCTATTTGTTGCAATATTTGTAACAACAAAAAAGATTTAGTTTGAACCAAATGATCTGTGGGGTTAACTATGAAAATAGTAATGTTTTGTTTTTTTTAACTGATCGTGATTGATGAGGTTTAGTGCACATGCATAAATAAAAATGTGAATATTAAGTATTGGTAAATAACAGAACTTGGATACAGAACTTGTTGTTAGTGGATGAAAGCCAATGAAGCTTTTCATGCATTCTCACCTTCCTTCTGGAAAGCGAAAACTCCTTTTCACATAATTTGCAGTGTGTAGCTTCTTTGTCTTTTAGCCAGACCTGTCCCTAGTGGGGAGAAAAAATGTTCTCTGAATAGAACAGGTACCATACATACAATTTATCTAATCATAAATGACAGTTGCCATTCAGGTATACAAAAGGACAACATTCCTCAGGATAGTACAAGAGACAACTCATGTTAGTTCCAACTCCTTACCCAGCCTACCATCAAGAAATCTCTCACATCAATGCATCTGTGGCCAACGCCCTGCACATTAGAGAGGATCCTAAGGAGCACAGTAGGACACACAGTTTAAGGCACTGAGCAGGATACCACAGAACATGAAATGTAGAAGCACACTGTATGGAAAGATGGGTATGGGTGGATAAGCTGTCTTTCAGGCAACTTGTCTGCCCTTGTAGATCCTGCTGTCGTGGAACCCCAAAGGACAGAGTTTGAAACCTACCACTCCTAACAGTGCAATCCTACACATGACTACTCAGAAATAAGTCCTACTATTTTCAGGTTAATGGGTACAGCAGCATAGCCAAGCAGAAAATTAAGCACAAGTGATTATCAAGATCACATACTAAGCTAGCGTTAGAACAGAATAAAACTAGAATTTGGGAGCCTCCCTACAATATTCTTGAAAGATGAGATTGTGATTCTTCCCATCTCTTAAAATTGAAAATCACTAAAAGTCATCTTACAGAGCACACCTTGACCATAAAAGGGGGGTGTCCCCAAGCCTGGAGATGTCAGCATAATACAGGAATTTTGTTGTAAACGGTAGGTGTAATTTATGGTGGATAAATTCTGGCAGGTGACCTCGAGGCACTGTAGCTGTTGAACCAGTGAATGATCCACCAGTAGTTCTGCTAGGACACAGGGCCTTTATCAAGAGGTTGCTTCAGTCTTGATACTCTTTGTTAGTAGTGGTGAAAATACTGACTGCTAGAGGCTGAAAGTGGGTCTGACTATTGGCTTGTGGCTTTCCAAAATATGTGAGACTCTAAGGCTGTGGGTTACTGAGAAGAAAAGAGGAAGTCTGTAACTTTATAATTCTTACGGTCTCAAATTAAGCCCATCTTTCAGATTCAATAGCTGATACTGATATGAGAAAATAAAATAGTGGACTCCACTTAGACCACTGGTCTTCAACTGATCAGGGTCACAGCCTGATCCAAGCTGGGTCACAACAGGCGCACTACCACCAGATTAAGAAATGGGTCCCCAAATGCATGTTTGAGTTAGAAGAGGGTCCTGGGTCTGAAAAAGTTGAAAATACCTGACAGACTATTAAACACTGACATGTATTTTGTTCATACATGATGTATGTGGAATGATGTAGAGTTACATTCTAATTTACTGATTAAAACCACAAAAATTTACAGCTAGGAAATGAAGCACACCGACAGAATAGACGGGCCCAGTGAAACAATAAACACTAATGGTTAATGATTAAAATTTACACTATAATTTGAAAGGTTAACTACCCGTTAGCTTATAGATTGGAGTGAAGTATATAATACAGAATGTCTGAAATGAATAGAAGAATTAGTCTGGATGCCCCTCCCCCCCTTCCAAATTACTAACCTGCAATGTTTTATTTGCTTCTTTTATATCTTCTATTTTAAGCTTTGATCTAAAGAGAAGATATGTGAATAATAGTGTGAATAATTAAATGCACCTGTTTTTCAGGGGGGATAAACATGACTGGATTGAAGGAAGTGTGTAGAAGTCCACACTTCCTTCAACCCAACATGTATCTGTAGACATATACTCTTTCAACACAAACACCCTGCCTTTCTCCCCAACTTCCTTCACTTCTGCCTCCATGCACCTCCCTGTAAGGAAGATGTGCTCAAGAGGATAGGAAAAACTTACAGATGGCCTTCATTTACAAGACAACTTATGTTTCATTGGTTCCCAATTTTCACACCTGGACCTCAAAAAACATTTCTGGAATTGAAATTCATCGTTACTAGAAAAGTAAGTCATGTTCATTTCACATACCCCTATCCAGACACAGGACTCATGTGGGATCTATACCCGTGCTGGGTAATGAAAGACACAATCCCATATAAGCCCTGCATCTGTTTATGATTTGTAGATGAGAAAGAGAGGATACTTCCAATGAGAAGCAGAGCCTTTACAGCAATTGGCTTTGGTTTTATCTCCCTGAAAGAGTCTAGAGCTGCTGTTCTTCAGTGGCTTTTCCGAGATGCAAAGAAATCCTCTCTGTAAGAAACCTTGGCACTTACTTGCTAATGAAGGTCAAAG
Organism: Podarcis erhardii; assembly: GCF_964252035.2. NCBI lineage: Eukaryota > Metazoa > Chordata > Lepidosauria > Squamata > Lacertidae > Podarcis > Podarcis erhardii. Next base: position 29,380,626 of record NC_138509.1, read on the forward strand.
CCTTTGCTGGATGGTAAGAACTTCTGTTAACTGGCAAGAAAGGTTTTGTTTGGTGGCTTAGCCATTGGTAAAGTCGTAATCTGGCAGCAATGTGAAACAAAAGCTTGTTTACAAAACACTGATGAAACAGAATATCCTTACAAGTGGAGAAAACCTACACTGGGATTGAGCAACTTGTGATCCTCCAGATGTTTTTGGACTTCCAACTCCCATCACGCCCCAGCCAATATGGCCAATGGTCAGGAATGGTGGAAGTTGTGGTACATCTGGAGGGCCACAGGTTTCCCAACCCTGACTTGCTCCAGCACTAATCTATATGAAAAGCCCAGGAAGTACATCAGCCAAATGGTTATACAGTGGTACCTTGTTTTGAGTCTGGGTTCCGTTCTGGAGCCCCAGATGCTCAACGAAAGGGACACTCAACAAAGCACTGCTCTGTGCATGTGTGCGGAGCGGTTTGTGTTTCTGCGCATGCGGCAAACCCAGAAGTAACCCGTTCCGGTACTTTCGGGTTTGCCGTGGACATTCGCCAAAGTGGAAAGTCGACAGGGCAGACGTTCGGGGAGGTATTACTGTATTTGTTAGGCAGGATAGCTCAGTTGGTTAGAGCATGGTGCTGATAATGCCAAGGTTGCATTGCAGGGGGTTGGACTTGATGATCCTCAGGGTCCCCTTCCAGCTCTACAATTCTAAGTGTTAGCCTTCTCTTCTCAGGCAACTGACCAAGGCAAAGGAGCCACTGGATTCTGCTAGCTGAGACTTAAAATGCTTTGTAGGGTTGAAGCTGCTACGAGACTTAAAGTACTTAAATAATTTTAAAGCCTTAAGTAGCTGGGCTGGAGGAAGTGTAAGGTGAAACATATGCACAAGAACCAGTCTTTGTTTTCATCAGTTGTGTGGAAGAAAAGAAAAAGACAAGTTACTCGCTAAGTTTGCCAGCCAGTTCTTGGAGAGCTTCTTCTTGATCATGGCATAGATTTTTCAACTGCTTGTTCTTTTCTTGTAATTTTAGGAACTCCTGAAAGACAAAGAAAACATTAACACTGTCAATAGCTTCTCAGAAGAATTGTAAAACATTTCTGTTTGGGCTGGCTTTAAAAACGGGAATTAATTACATCAGGGATGGGCAACCTGTGGCATTTTAGTTGTTGGGCTCCCAGCTCCCATCAGCTCCAACCACCATAGCCAAAAGACAGGGATTACAGTTATTTTATTTTAAGGGTGCTGACATACAGTTAAGGAAGCTGAGCTAGATAGGAATCATGCTCCCATTGTCATACAAGCTTGTCCAAGATTAGGGGGAAACGGCCCTGTCAGTTTGTAGCAGAAACAGGCTGAATACACTGTGCTGATTGCTGGTGTTTGTAACATTACAAACTCACTCATCCTACTGCCGGAGCAGTATTGCAACACTTTTTAAACTTGGTTTTATGTAGTGGTAGGAATGCAAAAACGAATGTTTAAATTAAAAGGCTTTCATGCTGTGCTTGATGAGGGAGTAGGGGAGCGGCAAGAGAGTTGTCCTGAAGACTGGGAAGAGCAGGGAAGAAAACAGACACTTGGAATCGGCATTTGATTTGTTGATAGGTACATTTGTTGAAAGCATTTGCGAAGGCAGGGGAAGTTAGGCTCGCTCTGTGTGAGAAAAGCACCATGGTGAATCCTGTTTAAAAGTACATCTGTATATACCAAGCATTCTAATGGGTATGTCTAGCAAATGGATTTAACGAATTTTGGTTTCCCCATTCTTGGGATGCAATAAGATTTGAATTCAACGAAATACATTTCATATGCAAGTCTCAATTGATACAATTTTAAAACCTCTTTAGTCCACTGTATATCACAGTGGCTTTGGATATAGCAATAGCTGAGCAAACAGGAAGTATAATTTACACTTCCTGTTCACCATGCTTCCTTGTAATCTGAGTGTATGGGATGCCTTATTTATCTCCTGTAATGATAATGATCTCTTAAGACCAACCAACAGTACTTCTACCTCGGAAGAAAGAACCTCCAGATCTCTGAGCACTTGCATACAGCTTCATGGGATAACAATGAAAGTACAGCTTACATAATCAGTAAAATTTTATGAAATTTTGCTGCAGAATTTACTTTTTTAAGAGTAATGATTTGTTGGGTCTCTGTCTTCAAGGAAGATGATGTTTCTTTTTCCCTTTTAAGGTCTTCTTCCATAGTTTGTCGCCATTCTCTTTCTATTTTCAAATCTGTTTCCAGCTGGCCACTAGAAATACAGAATATAAAAAAGTAATTCAAACAATTATACGTTTTAATTGACCTACTGCAATTGGACAACTATGAAATAATTAGTACAATGTATATAATTCAACACTGTAAACATTTTACACGTCTTAATTATAATAAAGATTTACTTATTTCCTTTTAAAATGTTTTATATTATTCTGTGTAGAAGACTTCTGCAAAAATAAGTGATAGGAAAAATTAAGCAAATTAACTATTATTTGACAAGAAGGTTATGAAGAAGGCAATCTTAAAATCTGATTCAAACTTCACCAAGATTCATTGATCCCTCCCAATCTCCCTTTGAAAGCATTTTAGCGGATCAGCTGATAAGTGGCTTAGCGGCTTAGGAAAAGGGGGGAAAAGGGGGGGGAACCTGCAGGAACTCGCAAGACATTTCGTCTTGCGAAGCAAGCCCATAGGGAAATTCGTTTTGCGAAGCGCCTCCAAAACGGAAAACCCTTTCGTCTAGCGGGTTTTCCGTCTTGCGAGGCGTTCGTCTTGCGGGGCACCACTGTAATTTGGATGCATTTCATGCATTGTCGTTTTTTAATAGCCATGATAAGCCCAATCCAGGTCAGGACTACTGTGTTGCTATTGTATTACAGATATGTAAAGTGCAATTGCCTATGTCATGTACTGAACAGTTTGGCCCTAACAATGCCCAATTGTTAGGCAAGTTAGCAGATGAGCACTGCTCCCCAAATGAGAGAACACTCAGTCCTGGATGAGGCCCAGACACTCCCTCACCTTCTAGGACTTTTTATTTCTGGTTTGGAGCAAGCTATGTGAACAAAACGATGTTTTCAATAGCAGAAAAATATTAATAGGACAGCCCTTGTGAGTATGCATATCAGGGCAACATTTCCCCAAAGTTAAACTAGTTTCCTGAGCTCAAAGCAGCAAGATATTAAAAGCAAACCCAAAACGGTGTTCTCCTGTGCCGTATGGCAAACTTAGGGGAATTTCAAAAGGAGACTGCAATGGGGCAACAGGTTCAGCTGTTCAAATAAAGTCCACTTGGCTTTATCAAACACCTTGCATGAGCCTAAACAGGTATTTGAATCCCAGCACAGAAGTTTTGCATTCTATGAAACTACTAGATCAGGCAGATGAATTTACGATCAGCTTACTTAGTCTGTTCTTCCAACATGCACCATGTAGCTATTCTGTGGTGACACATGCAGCTCTAAAACTTATGATCTGTAATTCATCTGGATTTAGCTTTTCACTTTAATGACATTCAAAAGGGGAGGGGACACACATGTTAGAATATATGCTATCTTCTCCCCCACAAATACTTTACTTACACTTGCTTTTCCTTTTGAGTAATATCTTTCTGCAGACTTTCAGATTTACTCATATAGTCTTGCTTAAATTTCTTGTCTTCACTCTCTGCCTCCATTGTAGCCTTCTCTGCTTGTTGTAATCTGGTGTAATTCAAATCAACTTTGGGTAAAACTGAAGCTAGAATTTGGGTGTAAAGGGTGAAGAAGACAAATAAAAGAAAAAAAATGGGGAAATAGAAACATTTCTAAATGAAAACAAAGCTTGGGGTAAACTCACAAACTCAAATGAGAGACCCAGACAATGCCAAGAAATCAAAATTCTTTTTCTCACTACAACAACATTTAAAAAAATCATACATTTATCCAATTTTTTTTATTTAGTATTCATGATTAACAGATGCCATCAATGCAGAGCCATACAGATTTTTTATTCATAAATACAGAGCTGTGACTGTGCTTTTGTGTGTTTTTGCATAAATTCTTTAAAAAAAATAAATTAAAAAATCCCAAACCCTGTAAACTAACTGTTCCTTAACTACACAAATCTATCAACACTACAAAATGGGAAAACCAGTGCACTAAATGGTCTGATATAATTCAGAACACAAAGAAGAGTATTGTAATCAAGGTGGCACAAGCAGTGCCATGTTAAATCAACACAACACACACCAAATAATGTAACTGTGTGTCTACTATGGTGTGCATGGTGTAAATGAGAGCATGTAAATAATCTAAGTACTTGCTCCCAATACGGCAGGTTTTGGGGTGGTGTCTGGATTGGTGATGAGTGTAATGTAATTTGTTTCTTGAGCTCCCACACCTGTTAAGGTGTGCTTTTGTTCATTTCCACAGAAGAGGATGCTATATCAGAAAGGCCAAATGTGGCTATAATTCACCAAGTACTATTTGTTGTGCACTCTCCATTTATTACAGTAGAGTTTGTGCAAATCTAAGTATACTATGGTAAGATATTCAAAATGGACAAAATATCAGGCCTTAAAAAAATAGTTCTGTGTAACTCAAAAGATTGTCACCTTATTTTGCTAGTATCTGAACCATTCTGCATCTAATCTTCAAACTTCACCAAACATAGAATGAAAAGCATGCTAGCTGAAATTAGATTTCTATTTAACATTTCAAAAGTTGTAGCATTGCAATTTCTTTTTTAAAAAAAGTTAATTCCAATTGGCAACTAACAAAATACATTGGTGAGTTCAGTGTCAGAGATCTATGTTAAAATACTGACCAATTTGAATGCCAAAATTATTTTGCTACATTTAGAGCCTGGTCCATAACCTATTTAAGCCAAAATACATGGGCAAATAGGCTTAAAAGCAAGGTTAAAAAAAATCCTACAAATTTTACTCCATTAAACTATTCCAAGACACATGGAGGATCTTTCAAAATGATATATCTTTAACAAGCTTGTACTGATGCTGCCCTTCATTGCTGGCACATTTCACTAAGGACATTGCAATAGTCCTGGTTTGCGTTAACAATTCTTTGTCACTTCAGATGTGCAATGGATAAAAAATTAAAGACAAAGGTAACAAAATATTCAGAAACACAGAAGTTGGGATAAAGGAGAAAAGAAAAAGAAAAAGAGGAAGAAGGATGTCAATAAAAGAATATTCATGCCACTAACGTTTTAATACATAATTATGTTTTGTTTGTTTGTTAAGTAGCCTGAAAAGAAAAACAATGGCAAGACATGTCAACAGCCACATGATGAGGCTATGAATGTTAACAACATCTGAGATTCAACATTGCTCAAGCAGGTGCCTGTTTGTGCAGCGGGCAGCTTCTTCCTGTCCTGCCCCCTGCAGTCCTCCGTGTGGCCCAAAAATATACTCTGGAGGATCACACAATGCAGATCTGGGGCGGGAAAGGGGGAGCTGGAGGGGGGAGAAAAGTAACTGGAAGTCCCATTGTACAAGCAGTGGATGTCACCCATTAAAAAAAATAAGAGAAGTAAAGCATGTAAACATACTTCTGTATTCATAATAAATGACATACATGTTACATGTCATTTTTTTAGTATACATATATGTATAGCCTCAGAGTTACTTTAGAAGCATCCATTGTCTCATGCGCCATCTACATGACTTTTTACTTCTTTTTTATTTTAAAAAATGACAATATCACAAACTGCTTTTGAAACTCTCTTTTTGTTTCAAAAGGTGATTTTTCCTGAGCTGGGGAAGAAGAAGATGCTGCTGAAGACATACAATACTTCCACCGCCCCCACAAAAAATTCCCATCTAGTTTCAGGATTCTCTGGGACTCGACCCTACACACTTACACTCAGAATGGAAGAATGTTTTCAATTTAAATGGAAGAGTATTTCCAAATGATTTTTCTCCAACTGAATATATGGGCCAACAAATAATTCTAAAAGTCTGCACACATCAAGTGCCTAACTAGATGAGACAAAAGAATATCTGAACCGAAATCCTGTTTTGTTTTGTGTGTGTGGTTTTAAAGCAACCATGGAGGTGAAATGGCTGTGGCACTGGAGGAAGCAAATTATTCCACTACATGATTTGTGCAACTGAAATCCCCTCAAGTATATTTTTCTTGCTACCTGCTGCCTTGCAGGACATCTTTAGGAGAGGAAATTGCTAAGGAGTAAATCCTACACAAATTTGGAGTAGTCCCTAAGACAGCGGGTTGGAGCCTTGCATGCCTCCTTCCGGCAATTCCTGTAGCATATATGGTGCCAAACGTATTGCTCTGCTGTCCTTTGGACCACATTAGCGAGGCTGTCTGGCCATCCCAGGACCACCATACACACTGCCCTGACTTGCATCCCACAAAAGTCATTTTGGTGCTGCAAGAACACAGCGAGAACATGGGAGGCAGCAGTTACAAGTTACTGGTCTCTGCAGTCACAGCAGGCACTGTGATTCTCCAGCAGTTTGACTTCACCCCTGGAGGTGCACTCTATTGTCTCATGAGACAGACGGATGCCAACATATTTTTATTGGGGTGCAAAAACTTTTGAGAAGGTTAGATCAAGAAAACAGTGTGAAGGAAAGCTTTTTTTAAGATCTTCAAGGGCACAGCACCAAGCACATTATCAGCACCACTACAGTGCTCAAATTGCAGGGAGTCAGAGGGGGCTTGCCCTTTTCCTTGCCTTTTTGTGATGGTTTCCATACTACTGTTTTTGGAAGGCTGCAGACAGCACCATTTTGCAAATCTGGAGTGAGGACATGGGATGGGGTTTGTGAATTGGCTTGGGGTCCCCTCTGCCTTTCTTATCCCTAAGCTGAGCATGGTCCCTAAAGATACTTTTAAAAGACAATTCAATCACAGATCTCCTATTGTCTCAACTAGTTTAACATTTAGCTTCAAATGTATGAGTAAGAAATCAGAAAAGTTACTTTCGTCAACTGGGACTTTGCTGGATAGATATAATATGCAAAGTGGGGGTGGAAATTCTGAAACATCTAGCAAGGAGTCAAATAGGATATCTCAGGCACAAAAAAATAAGGGAATTGAAATATGCATTCAAAGCACCTAAAAACAGCGTAAAAAAACACATTTTGATCCTTCAAAACAAAGTCACATCTCAGTGCCTACTATATGAGAATGTGGCAACTGAAGCAGAAGAAATGAGTCTGAGGGGGAGTGGAGAAGCAGAATAAAAGAAGATGCTGTACCTTTGCTCCAACTGCTTCATAGTTGCTGTAATCTGATTGGTTTTATCTTCAAGTCTGCCAATGATTTCGTTCTTTTCTTTCAGCGCATCATCTGAAACCTATGGTATAAGAGTAATTATTTATTATATTGCAACACTATATAACTTGAGTATTAACAAGTGAGCAATAATAAAATCTGTGTAGTTTTTTTTCTTCCTTTCCTCTCCATTAGAAATTGCTCCCTCTTGCCCAGCCTTGGACAGTAAACTCTCTAAAGTAACCTTCACCACACTGCTAGTGCTGTATTGATGTGCAGCAGCAGTAGTAGGAACTTACTTTCAGGTAAGCAGCCCAATCTTCAGGAGGAGGAAATTGACAAAAGGTTTATCTTTCTAAAGTCCCCTTTTTCTTATACCCCACAAGGGCTACTAAAAGTGGAACTTTAAAAGCAATTTGGTGGTGGGTGGCTTGTGGCTAAAACCACTATTGCCTTCCTTTCTAGTTTATGAGGTAGAAACAATCAGAGAGGATGGAAGTCTTTCCCCTCAGTAAGGTTATTAAGTTGGCTCTGTCTCCTGGTCTGAAGCAAATGAGGATGACATGCAACAGTGCAGGAGTGGGTTGCCACCGACACAATGGGATTGCCCCTTCCTCCCCATTGCAACCTCTGTTCTCCTGAGGAGGGAATCCCAAACCTCAGGAGCAGTTTGTGGGATCATGCAAGGGACAGGAGAGTACATTATGTTGTATGAGTGAGAGTCTGCAGTTGCTGGCAGGCTGAAAACAGAGGATATCAGCCAAAGCCTCCTCATCCTGATGGTCACCTTGCTCCTACGCTGAGAAAGCAGCTGTAAGGATAACTGTCATCCATTGATATTCAAAGCTAGTTCTCAAAAGGACAGGTGGGCCTCCCTAGAGGGGGAAAGAGTATTGCTTAAAAATTGTATTTCGTTTAGCTTCCAGTTGCAAACAGTAAAATGTTCTTACTTGTAGCTTTTTGTACATTTCTACATTTATTCCTTTGACTTCTTCCAACTGTTGCCGCAGGCTTATAAGAGTGTCTTGTTTTTCATGTATATCCTTCTCCAACAACTTCATTGCAAGTTCTATCTCATGCTTCATACCAACTTGAACCATCAGCTCATTCTCTATATCCTACAAAATACAAAGAAGTGAACAGATATCAAATGCATTAAGGTAAGGTAGGAAAATATGGTGATAGAAGACAAGACAGCTTACATGCCTCTGGATATACAAGTTCCCACTGCTTCCATAGCATATCTGATATACACTCACTTGTCTCAACTGTGATTCTTCTCGAAGCTGCCTATGTGCTTCATTGTACATGTCATCCAGGCTTTGTCTGGAGTGCTTGTATGTCTGAAGTTCTGCTTCAGCATCCACTTTGTTCACCTACAAGTAAGGAATTCATGCTTAGATCACTTTCCCCCAGAGCATATCTTCATGCGGGGGAAACAGACAAGGGTATTGTAGAATGACACTCTCTGACTCAGTAAAACACAGTAAGCTGTACATGTCCCATCTCATGTTGACAGAATCACTGCTCCCTGAAATGCCACATATTACATGGAGCCAAACCCAAATTTTACAAGCTTGTGCTTCACTGGCAGCTGCAGTCAATTTTGGCTCTCTAAAGATGAAGAGTATGTCTATATGACACACAAGCTTCTGAACATCTGTTAATCTCATTCTCCTTTTTACATTTTGAGGTACACACTTAAAAATAAAATGTAGCCACACACCTAAAAACAGCAATGTGTTAGCCCTCATTGAGATATTTTGCAGCATTTTTTCCCTAAATATGTTTGTATTTCTGTAAGCCTTGGAGTTCCCTCAAGCCTACTGATACCTCCCCTCTTGTGTGGTGGTATTGCTGTTTCAACTATATAAGCAAAGGAACTCACAGTTGGAACACCAGTAACTGAAGGAACAAATAGGATCTGAAACAAAATATCAGAGTGGAATGTTCCTGTTCAGGTTTCCAACCACTCCATTCTATCTCCTCCCACTTTTCTATTTCGCCCTGAAAGTCAACATTCTGTACTCACTAAGCATGCTCAGTTCTTATTGGAGTCCACCCCCCACCCCAACTTAAGGTTCCTCCCTCCAAAGCTTTTTCAAATCATTGGTTTCCCCTTAGCCTAGTGAGGCCATTTTGGCCACATAAGGACAGGCACTCAGACGATGAGTTTGTTATTTGTATTAATGATAGGGTCCTCTAGTATGTCAAATAGCCCAAGATAGTGCAACATGCCAGAATTTACTGCTGATTCTGCAATGGCTGTGTTGCTACCTACTCTTTGATAGGACACTCACCTATCATATTTTACTTGAGCCAGTTTAGAAAGAGCACATGCACACAAAAAAGCAAAGGCAACCTCTTTACTAATATTGCTTTGTACCGCATATTATATTTCCTTTGTAAATAGAACTCTCATACCTCTAGATGATGCTGTGTTTTCATTAAGATGAGTGTATTTTCACTTCGCAAGTGATGATTTTCTTCTTGAAGTTTAATTATATTATTTTTGGCTATTGCTAACTAAGAAAGAAGTGGAACAAAAAAAGCAGAAAGATTCAGGTGAACAATAATAGGAAAACAAAAATATTTCAACACACACAGGCAGAACAGAAAGATAGTATTGGTCGTATGCATTGCTAAAAGTCCATACCTCTTCAATTAGTTTAGTGTTTGACTTCTCTAGCGAATCAACGCGTGTATGGAGACTGCTGACTGTGCTACTGAAAATAGTAAAGAGAACCTCATTCAAAATTACACATCAAATCCTACAAGTACAAATAGTACTATGCAATTTACTTAACATTCTAGTGCCTATTTGGGTGTCCACTGATCAATGGAGTTGGAAAACACATCTTCCACCATACAACTTTCAAGAAGATAAATGCACTAGCTTTATTTTATTGCCATCATCATATTTGTGTTCCTTGAAATGACATTTGCTATCACTCTAAATGTCCATTATGTAACTGCTAACTTTCATTCTTTCTTTCATCTCTCATGAGCCAGGAAATTTATATTTTTTGCTGCTGTTCTTTAAAGAACTCAGCACCACCTCATCTCAGTGGCTCTAGCAGCCTTTTCTTATAACTTAATAACAAGCCCATGCCACTCTAAGAACAAATATTTAAAGTCTTAAGAGTAAAATTCTGCCCACATGTTAACATTGCTCTTTTGCACCGCAGTCCTAATTTTAGTTACTCATAATTAAATCCCATGGAGTTCAATGGGACAAGGGCAGTGCTATATGCTATGATTTTTGCAGAAAACATTAGTGTTATACTGGTGATTTCAAGCCAAAGACAAAAAGTATGAATGGAAAATGTGCATGAACATACAACTTTACACATCCATGTACACATACATTAAAGAGAAACGTACACAGGTGTTTGAAAAAGTATGCTTGCATATAGTTTGCCTTTGCATGTTACATCCTTCCTGTGCAAAATACCAGTTTAACACAAATGATTCCACAATAGTTGGAAAATACAGCAATATCCTTACTCCCAAGAAAATATGTTTAGGACTGCAATCTTAGTCCCCTTCATAAAGAACAGCAAGACTGAAAGTATCAAATATCAGGATTTGTACCAAGCTAATTTGAATAATAAACTCCTCTTACTTTGCCCACATTTAAAATAATAGCCTATTTAACAGACAAAACACTTGAAACATTAGTCTTCCAACAGCTTCATTCACTCTAGACTCCCTTTCAGTAGCTATATGATGCAACCATTAAACTAAGCCAAATGCAACTAAAAGGATTTCAGTGCCATCTACTGTACTAGAAAAGGCATGTTTTTATCGGAATTACTTTTTAAAAAGATGATGCCTCTATATGGATTCAACAGATGCTTCTGTAAATACTTACTTCAGCTGCCTGTTTAGTTCTTCAACATAATTCTTTTGATCCAATATAGCAGCAATATGGTCATTTCTAAAGAGATGAAAACATATTTAATTAGACATTTATCTGACACCATATATGCAGGGGTGGAGGAAGGGGGGTGCAGTGGGGGGTGGAGCACCCCGGGTGTCACCACTGAGGGGGGTGACAAAATGCAGTGCGGCACTCACCGCATTGCCTGCAGCACTCCCGAGCCACGCGTCTCTCCTGGGAGTGACGCAGTGGCTTGGGCACCCGAAGGCTCCGCGTTGCCCCAAATGGTCTGCCCACTATCTCCCCCTCAGCTGTAGGGCGGCTGAGTGGGAGGAGGCATAAACAATACAGAACAACAAACCCCCGTGTTGCAAACTTAACACAACAAACAATACAAGCAACACGCAGGCCAGTATACTAGATAGCACTGTAATTCTTATTACATAATATACATGATTTAGTAACAAAAACAAAATGTGTGCACTTGTAAATTCTCTAATATATTTGAAATCAATTGAACACATGTCTGTCAATCTTTGAAAGTCCGTAGAAGTATAATAAGTCTATGGTTGAAACAAAGTAATAGATACTATCCTGTGGGCTAAGCGGTAAAACTTTTTAGGTGAAATTCCAAATGAAAAATTGGGGCCACACTGTAGGTGCACTCCTGATTCCTCTTTCTAGCCACTGCTTGAATTTGGCGCTTTTTCCTGTCGCTCTGCACAGCAACAGAAAAAGGCACCACACTAAAGCTAGAGAAGAATCCAGAGTGCGTCCTTGATGTCATATGACATCCTTACGCACCTGTCAACATGGGCTGTGGAGGGTGGACCAGTTCTTCATCTATCCCCTTGGCCAGATCCACTTTCCTATCTCTGACAGGAGGAGAAAGGCAAAACAAATAAGGAAAGAAAAGGGGACTCAGAAGAGCAGGGACCTGACTTAAAATGTCTGAAGCAGGAATTATCACCATTGTCAATCTGCATTCAGTTTGCAGAGGTTCCAGTAAAAGAGGATCAGATGTTCATATATTTGTCCTCTCATTGATCCTAGCAAAACAAAGCAAGTTGATCCACCCTGATCCTTTTACCTCACACTTCTGCTTCCTGCCATTAGGGAGCCTGGCAGAAAAACACAAAACCCTTTTCAAAGCATTTAATGTACTTGTTTATTAGAAATGTTAAAACATACCTTTCTTTGCTTTCAATATCATCTTCATTCTTTAAATACATAGAGAAATCAATCACACCAACCTAAGAAGAAATAGATTTATTCACATTTTGTATTTTATTTTTATTTTTAAAAAGGAAAACCGGGTTTGGTCTTTACTTCACTGATGTTACTGGAAATGTGCAATGAAACCTTATACATACTGTAGGAGAGCATGAGCACAACAGGCCTTACATCATTGGTAATGACAAGCTTTCATTCAAAGCTGTATCATCTATGCTTCAGTCCCCCATCCCCCCATTTCAACAACCCTTTTAGGGTAAAGATTACTAACCCAGATGCATTTCCTCTTTCAAGCAGTCACATATTTATACTTCTGCAGTAATACAGTTTGAAGGCTTTATGCAGAACTATTTCCAATCTTTGGAGACTTTCTGGATAATCAGACAAAAAGGAAAACAAGCAGCTAGGTTGCACTTTTATGGTTTTTGTAACCAAGCCAAAAGCTTTCTAATAAAGGAACCGATTCATGTAAACTCCATCACTATTCCTCTGCAGAAGAAACAATTCATTAATCAGGCCTTTAATTGCGTTTCAAAGGATATAAGTGTGTTTTGTTTAGGGAATAAGCCAACTGCCTTTCTCATCAAGCTAAATAAGAAACTTTTTTTTTTCTTTTAAGAAAGCACATTACAACTTTTAATACTCTGCATTCAGATCCATCAGTTTGATATTTCCCCCATCATTTCATAAAAAAACACCTTTAAGGCAAAAGTATGAGACCATAGCTTTATATCTACTTACTTGTGAATCCAAGTCTTCTCCTTTTACACAAAGATTTGCATCAATTACATTTAACCCAACGAGCAAGCCAACGATAACTGCTCCTTCTTCTTCCATCATCAGTGCATGATATTCATAAAATTCGCTGGAAAATGCATTTTTTAAAGAACTCCGTAACTTATTTTAACATACTTTGAATCAATTTTTAACTGCTGGTCAATCAGTAATTTATTTTATTTTCAAATCTTTTAAAGATTGACTTCACCGATACTCCAAGGTGGTTAAAAGTTTGGAGCAACATACTGAATATACCAACTAAAGTGGCAACTTATACAGAATCTAAGTTTTCTCAACAAAATAAAATGAAATGGGAAAGGTCCACCATAGTATGAAATGGCATCTGGTCTGCAACAGGGCTTTTCCTTCTTCTCCAATCCCCAATCCCCCCCCCCCCCGCTCTGGAGAGTTCAGGGACCCTCTGGAACAAATTTTGGGGGTGCACAAGGGGTGGAGAGGAAATGAGAAGAGAAACTGGAAGTCAACTTCAGTTACGAAAGAAAATTAGGTGCTCAGCTAAGAAACGCAAATGCAAACCAAGTCAAGAACCAAGTTTTAACTTTACTGTCATATTACTTAGCAATAGCTATAGTAAAATGTAACATAATTGTACAAATCTGGTAGCAATTACAGCACTGACCTTAATTTATCCTATAAAGATCTGAATGGACACTCACCCAAGCAATTCCTTCTGAAAGATGAGACATCGTAGATAATCAGCCATCTTTTTTTGCATAAGTGCCAATCGTAACCAAGCTCGGGCACGTCCTAGTGGAGTCCTAGTTTTAAAAAAAGGAATAGCTCAGAAAACAAATATCTATTGGCCAGGATTATTGTCCAAAATGGAAAAGATCTTTATTGGCAACACAACTTACTTGAGACCAGGCAAATCTCTAACACTAGCAGCAATTTCCTCAGCTTCTGGGTACAACTTCTCCACAAGCTCCAGAGGACCCCATATTGTTTTATTGTAACTGAGAAAAGACTTTTTTACTAGAAGGAAAATATAATATTTTTACATTTTAAACTTGGCTTTATACTTTAATACAGCTGTTATCTAGATGGCACTATAAAAGTTATTTCTAGGTAAGCCATATCAGAGTGCAAGGAACATTTGTAAGCATGGTTAATATTCAACACTTATACAGTATCAGCATATTTAATCTGCTGCACCTAAGATTCTCTAAAACCATTGCAGCCAACTGTGAAATGAATGTTACACCAAGGACAAAATAAGGCAAAACAAAGAAGAATCTGCAAGTTGAAGTTACATATCCCAGGAAGCCAACAAAGAAGAGAAACAGCAGGGACTTGCAGGACTCCAAAGAAGTAAAAAAAAATCTGTAAAATAAATTAGAGGGTTTCTTCAGTTGCCCACATCAGTATTAATGAATCCAAGTGGGGAAGCACATAGATTCCCCCTTGGATTGACTGAGGTGAGGGAAGTCTACAGTGTGCATCCTGGACCCATGAACATGAACATAGGCCGGCTAATACAGTGGTACCTCAATTTAAGAACAGTCCTGTTTACGAACGATTCAGTTTATGAACTCTGCAAAACTGCAAGTAGCGTCCCGGTTTGCGAACTTGACGTCGGTCTAAGAATGGAATCTGAACGGTGGAAGGGAACCAGCGGCGGGAGCCCTCATTAGGGAAAGCACACCTCGGTTTACAGATTAAGTTTGTAAACCGAGGTACCACTGTATAGGGAATTCTATATGCCTAAACTTGCCTTAATCTAGAATGAGCAATCTAGTATTATACTCTTTTGTTATATAACAAAATAAAATGTCAATATGCTTTGGTAAAAACAAACAATCATCCTTTTTAAAACATGCATTTGGTACCTTTAAGGCCATGTTTCAGGCAGTGCTCCATAACAACGAAGAACTGTTGCAGAGGTGGATAGTCAGAATCAAGGGTTCGGCCAAAGCTCAGGGCAGATTCAATGAGTCCCTTGATACTCAGTTTGGCCATATTCAATAAATTTGTTCGCTCAACAGCTGTGGGGTCTTTCACAGCTTAAAAAGGAAAAAAAGGGAAATTATTCAATGAGAACAGAAGAGTTTGATACTGCTTTACTGATAAAAACACAACAATTTTATCCAAAACTAAACATAAAAAATGAAAGGGGGAAAGAGAATAGGATAAAAAGCATGTTATGAAACATAGGGTGTGTCTGTATAGTGCTTTTCCTCTGAAGGAACAGAATATTTCCGTAGACCTGCAGCACTGGCAAGTGTCCTGTTCTAAATCAGGGCAGAGAGCACTTTAGCCTGGAAAATGTAGCACTGCTTGCCATTTCCCCAGGTACATCAAGTTCTTAATATAAAAATCCATAAAAGATATGTGAAATAATAGCACTGCAACATTTTCAAATCATTTAAGATGGCCTAATATTTTGCTTTTGTTACTGCAATGTACTGATGTTTCCAGTGAACTAACCACAATGACTCTGCAAGCCAACATATGCTGACGGAAAGCTTATTTTTGCCAAATGTGTTTGCAAGCCCCACTGGGTCTAGCAGGATCAGGCCCAGTTCAAAAAGCAAGGGCGAAACTAGGCTTTATTTCAGCCGGGTCAAAGACCCAGTTTGATGCACACACCCCACACACAGGTTGGTGCCCCTCTGGAGGTTTCACCCAGGGCAAAAAACCAGGGTAGCCAGCTCCCCCTCCCCCCCCCCCAGCTACAGCACTGCAAAAAGCATAACCCTAGCAGGGGAAAAACCCTTGGTCCTCACTGCTTTTTAAAGTAATTTCTCCTCCCTTCCCTTATAGGATGGCATCATAACGGTTGCAATATTGTGCACTGTTAGCTGGAAGTAAGCCCCTCTGAAAACTGGAACTTACTTCTGAGTAGGATCGGGCTGCATCTATCAGACCCCAGAGCAGCTGCTACCGGGCCACAATATACCTACACCAAGCATCACAATCCAAGGGTGGGGTTAAAAGGACGCCTGAGAGCGAGCAAGAGAGATTTGCCCACTCTTTCAGTCCCTGCCAATCGCGATTCTGAGACAGGGTCCCACGCAAGAACCGATGCACGTGCAGAGTTCCTCCACACGAGAGGGGGTGGGCATCCTGATTGGTCCAGGATACCCCTCCCCGGGACCTCCACGCGCCTAGCGAGGTTTGCGGGAAAGGGCGGTTCTGACGCTCAGCGGGCGCGTGACGCAGCAGGCGGGGCGGGCGGGCCTCTCCTTCCCCAAGCTCAACACGCGACGGCCGTTCGTCTGCACATGATTCCCCTCGTGATGTTGCCGATGGTAAACCACTCTTACCCGCAAGAAGCTATAATGAAAGCAGCCCTACCTTCTTCACCACCACGCGCCGCTCGGCGCCAGCAGTTCGCGCCCTCCCTACAGGCTCGCAGAAACTCAAAGGAGAGATAATGGCGATGACACGAAGCCTCCTCCCGGCAGGGCTTCTTCATTCAAAGCAGGCGCTGCTAGTTACTTAAGAGGCTACCGAAACTGCGCAAGCGAATAATGGGGAGCTACTCCCAAGAGCTCGTCAACTGGAGCATCAACATCGTTGTGCAAAGCGAAGCCATTTCACTGCCTGCCCGATTTTCATAGATCTATTAACTCCTATGCAACCAATAGCCAGGGGTGGGCTTCGTTCCTAAGGGAACCTAGAGAGGGGCTCCCACCCCACGAAGGCCTGGATGCGGAATGAAATGGGGGGGCGGGCAGACGACCGCGAGAGACTTTCTCGCGGCGGCCTTAGAGACCAATGGACTTTTCAGCATCCTTTTTTTTTCTTTTCGGAGACGTGTGCAAGGGAAACACTTGAGTGTCGGACCTGTTGTTCGCCTGACGCGGCTCGAGGGGCGGCTTCAGCCCCTCGCGGATACCCGCCCCACAGCGGGGACAAGCGAAGGCAGCGCCTCCCCCATAACAGACGGCGGCCGAGCCCATCCAGCCTCCCTCCCCAGAGGGAGAAGAAACGCTCCGTCAGCGCTTTCCCTTCGCCGCCGCCGCCCGCCCAAGCTCCTCCGGCTCCCCTCACGCCCAGCCGCCGCCGCCGCCGCTTCTCCCCTCCTCCTTACCCATCGCCAGCGAGGAGCAGCAGCTGCCCGAGCAGCTCAGCGAGGTGGACCCAGCCTTTGCTCCTTTCACGGCCTTTCTCCAGCCCTCCTCCGCCTCCTCCATCTCCGCCCTCCGCCGCCGGAACCGCGCCCGCTGCGCCCCTGGCGGCGGGAGGACCCGGACGGAGGCGCGTCGCTGCGAGGGGCCGGAGCCAGATGTCGTGACAGGGCGAATTCTCCGAATTTGCTTCATATGGATTAGCCTCCCCCAAATTCCCAGGCCAGGGTGGGGTTCACTTTTGCCTTGAGGTGAAAAGACGGGTTCTGCACTTCTCCCCCCCCCTCAATTATTCTAATTTCTTTTCAACATTATTTATCAAAATCCTATGCCACCCTTCATCCGACAACCACAGGGCGGTTTACAACAAAAACGCAAAAATACATACCATACCAACAAAGAAAAAATACTTACCCCCCCCCCACAACTTACATAGATATTGCCATTTCATTGTTCTCCAATAAGCTCAATAAACAGTTACACCATGTTGGTTTTAAGTCAATCCAAAATATTTTTTAAATAGAAAACCAAATCCAACCTGGATACCACATTGTAAACTGGAGTTGGTATACTAGTACACTCTATATGCACATTTTAAAATCCGTTGATTCCAAAATGTCATGAGCCCATCCATCAACCCATATATACATGCTTGTGCAAGCCAATTTTCCCACCGGCAACCTGGAAAATGACACGAAAACTCTTTTAACTCTTTATCCTTCTTAGTTTAAGGTTACCAGATTTTTTTCAATGAATCCGGGGACTGTTCAACTTCAATGGATTTTGTCTGGGGACTGATTTGTAAATCCGGGGATGTCTGGTAACCATATCTTAGCTGTCTGGAAGCATTTTTTTTACTCATTACAGATTACCATGAGTAGTCTATTTATAAACAAGATATCTGTGTTGATAGCCTGACAAATTATTAGCTGGGGAAATTGTGGTGGGACGGAGCAGTGATTACACACAACTCCATCTTGCTAGCTTGGGGGGGGGGCGGGGAATGTGGGTGAGCTTCCCTCACTTTTTTTGCTACACTTCTTTCAGGCTGGCATGAGGCACTTTGGACTCGGCAAATTCTAAGTCTCCAATACACTGCTCCATTTTAGCAAGTAATAGCTTTCTGCTTGCCTTGGTACAGCAGGGACCTCCACTACAGTGCGCAGCGGGGGGGGGGCAGGTTGTCAATGCCACATCCTAACTACCTCCAGCCATTAACATTGGGTGGCAGGGGTGCAATTGCACTCCTAGTCAAGTCAGAGATGAAACTTCTTGAAGGTAAGTTTTAGGACTTCATTTACAGGGAAGTCCTATGCAGGTATGCTCAGAACGGAGTTCAGTAGGACTTAGTCAGATTTGTATTGGTTGCAGTGAATGGCCATTACAGGTAAACAGTATTGCAAGTTTAGATGAAATATTTGTAATGCAAATGTATAATCAAGTTTATTTTATTATATATACCACAAAACAGGTAAAAATTTAAGAACTTGGTACAAATATCAGGTACAAACATTTATACATATTATATATAGAAATGAATTCCAGTCTTTAAATAGAATTATAATCTACAGGAGTTAATTCCAATGCAATAATATGTACAAACCTTTTTCCAAACTTGTACATTAAAAAGAGGCAGGCCTAAGTTAGCTGTCATTTCAAAGTAACTTTTATGAAACATTTATAAAATATAGAAAAGTGAAACTACACTGCATTAATTAGCAGCAAGAAAAATTCAGAATCCATCTGTAGTTCTGTCTCCCAAAAAGCTGAGTTACAATGTTACAAACAAGCAGTTTCAAAAGGTGTTTCTTAGTAAAATCTACTTAATAGAGTTACTTATAATATCAAAAGTTCAAGTTAAGAGGAAAAATCAATATGAAAAACGAAAGCAATCTTATTAGTAATCTCACATTCCAGGGTTTTGTTGCTGTACAGAGGAAAGAATAAAGAAAACAGAGAACATGGATTGTTGTGAAGCAAGATGGCCACAGTTTTAAGCTCTGCTTGTTAACAAGGCCTTTTACGCTTAAATAATGTTTCTTAAGAACAGCCTCTTAAGAAAATCTTTCTAGAATTTGTCATTCACAAGCCAAGTTTTAACAATAAGGATCAAGTTGTAAGACTAGATGCATACAATATTTTAATGGCTCTAAATCTGTCAACTGATGAGAGCTATGAGAGAAAGGCAGTAGTACACTACTGGTGAAAGGCACTACTCCCCTCAATTTGTAATAGCTGCCTCTAAGATTTCATACCTTATCACATACAGAGGGCTGAATCCAGCCACTTTGAAGTTGCATTGATATAAACATAATAAATAATGTTCTGAACCTCCCTCTCTCTCTCTCTCTCTCTCACACACACACACACACACACACTTCAAAGTTCAAGACTGCACAAACATCTGAGTTGCTCAGCAGAATTGAATAAAAGCAGCAAATTTAAAACCTGAAAATATGAGACATGTTCATGACATATGTTCGGGCATTTTTTTGCCAGAACACAAAAAATGGTATTTGTGGACAGGGGACAGAAGCATGCACACAAGCCCCAACCCCACATCCTAGTGCACATTACCCTACCCACTCAGTCAATCTCAAGCCTTCACTGTACAGAGCAAAAAAGAGAGAGGTTGCAGTGGCTTATACTTGCTTTTCATTAAAAGCAAGTAGAACACCTTGAGTGATTAAAAGGTCTTTATTAAGATCTGTGTGTGCAGAAAATTCTACTCCTGTTCAAGAAAATCCAAGATCTTTGTTGAACTCCCCTGCTGAGCACAGGAAAGGGACTAAATCAACATGGCAACATGAACCAGGATACTGGGTGGGGTTGGGTTTGCAGATCGATTCAAACAAATGCCTGGAGATGTGTGTGCAAAGTTTAATTTTTAAAATGGCTAACATTTTAAGAACTATGTCAAGACATTAACATGTAGAAAAGACAGTAGAATTAAATCTATTTGACAATATGGAACTCCCAAGCTTATAATGCAATCGATTCTTTCAGCAGCACATGAATGAGGATTTTCACCTTGATGCCCCCTTGTCACAGAAGGTTACAACGATACACACTTTCACATGCCCCTAATGGAAGACTGAAAATGTAAGTAATGTTAAGGGAAATATATTTGGTAACGTGTGAGAGAAAAAAGTACAATCAATTTTAATGCTGCCCTTGAATAAATCTTTTATCTGTATAACCCAGAGATCTTCAGAGGAGGTCTTGCTGAAGGTGCCACAAACTGCAAAATGCCATTTGACGGCAACACGAAAGTGGGCCTTCTCTGTAGTGATGTCTCTGGACAAGTGTCCTCCCTTCTGCCATTCAAGAGGCATCAATTGTTGTGCGCTTCCAACACTAAAAATTCATCTATTTCCATGGTCTTTCCCTGACAAGTGACACTAATCCTTCTGCTCTATACTATTGGTGATATCTGTAATATTAACTGAAATGCTTTAAATGTATTTATTTCTATCTTTGTAAGACATTTTGAGATTTATTTGCAATGGTAAAATCAATTAAATGAACAAATAAAGAGATGCACTACCAAAAAAGGATATCATTGCTTCAGTATCCAAATGACAAAGCAACTTCTTCAGAGGAGGATAGTGACACAGGGATGGCACACAACCCAGCATGATTAATTTGTGTTTTGCTCTTGTAATAGCAACATTGAGACGTCTCCAGTCCTTCAGAAGTTCTCCAAGCTATCAGAAGAAAAGAGCAGTTGACCTAGCCTTAAGATTTTGCAGCTGACTGAGCTTGCCAGGTTTTATATTTCAAATATAAAACTAAGCAGAACAGAACACCATCAGAAGAAGGTAGCAATCTGCTTTCTTCATTGCACAATCCACCAACAAAAAGAAAAGCAGCGTATTTCTGTTCTTTGGGGTATCCAGCCAAACATTTTTCATGCACTGAGAAGGGAGCTGGGTCTCGCCTTACAGCCATGTCTCTCGCCAACTATGCATTCCACCAGTGTGTGAAGAACTATGTGCACAGAGTACCTCCCTGCAACAGGAGGACCTTGGGCCAATCAGAATTCCTCCCCTCACCTGGAGGCACTGTATGTACATAGGGTTGCTTCACTTCCTGGCTGAAAGTGTGGCTGACCAGCATGTGCAGCTGCTAGATACAGTTCTGCATTCTCCCCATCAGCAAAGGATATCATCCGTAACGGGTTGTGCACACTCACAAGGGGATGTGGACTAGATTTCTTTTGTAAAGAGAAAGGACAAAACTCCAAATTTCCTAATGGACCCATGAAACTGTGCAATTATTTAGCTAAAATATTTGCCCGTCTTATCATTTTGGAATAAATTTGTACGGTCAGTTTTTTCTTACCACTTACTTCTGTGTTTTCCAAGCACAACTAAATAAGTAGCCATTTTCAGATGGACAAATCTTAACTTTCCAGATTATGAACTGCTCGGGGATTATAAAATACAGCCTACTCACATTTCCATCGGCGTTATTCCTTACAAAGGACACTATGATGATACTTTTGTCTCTTCCTTGGTACTTGTCCACAGTATTTACTTCTACATTCTTGATAAATGAACTTGTCATCAAGTCTGTGATTATCTTTAACTGATGTCTGTATGGAGATATGACCCCAATATCTGAGGGCTTGCAACCAGCCTAAAAAATAAATCCCAGACATTCAATGATTACCGTATTTTTCGCCCTATTGGACGCACTGGCCCATAGGACGCACCTAGTTTTCAGGGGGGGAAATCAAGGGGAAAAAATATGATTTCCCCCCCCCGCAGCTCTGGGAGCAGCGGACAGGCTGCACGCAGCCTGTGCGCTACTCCAAGACCTTCTCCCTGCTTTTGCGGGAGGTGGCGGAATTCCCCCACCTCCCACAAAAGCCCACAGGAGCCGTGCGCGACTCCTACGGGCTTTTCGACCAGGAGGGAAAGGGGACTGAAACGGCCAGTCAGTCCCTTCTCCCTCCTCGAGGAAAAGCCCCCAAGAGCGGTGCGCTCTTCAAAGGGTGCGCGGCTCCTGCGGGCTTTTCTAGGAGGTGGGGGAATTCCCCCACCTCCTAGAAAAGCCCGCAGAAGCCGCGGAGCCCCTTTAAAGAGCGTGCGGCTTTGGCCTGCTTTTGCGGAAGGTGGGGGAATTCCCCCATCTCCCGCAAAAGCCCACAGGAGGGTCGTGCGCCTTCCCGCTGCCCCCCATCCTCTGGGCCCACAAGCCAGTCCGTCCCTTCTCCCTCCTCGGGGAAAAGCCCCCAAGAGTCTTTAAAGACTGCGCGACTCCTACGGGCTTTTCTAGAAAAGCCAGCAGAAGCCGCGGAGCCCCTTTAAAGAGCGCACGGCTTTTGCCTGCTTTTGTGGGAGGTGGGGGAATTCCCCCATCTCCCGCAAAAGCCCACAGGAGGGTCGCGCGCCTTCCCGCTGCCCCCCATCCTCTGGGGCTGGCGATGGAGGAGGCGCTGCTTTCCCCCACCGCCAGCCTCAAAGAGCAGACTCTCCTGGCTTCAGCGGAAGCAACGCAAAGCCTCCGGAGTGCAGGCTTCGGAGGCTTCGTGTTGCTATCGCTGAAGCCAAGGAGCCTGCATTCGCCCCATAAGACGCACACACATTTCTCCTTCATTTTTGGAGGGGGAAAAGTGTGTCTAACAGTGTGAAAAATACGGTAAATCTAGCAAAAGAGTTATTTTGGGGTATATGCTATCAAGAAACATTCGTGGAAAATGGAGTATAATAAACACAAAATAATTAGGCATTAACTTGAAGTCGAACAAATAAGAAACAAAAATGCAAAATTAAATATAAAGATACAAAAATGAATTGAAACTGGTTCCTTTAAACTATGGTTTAAAGTTAGGTGGAAACCAGGTGAATAAGTGCCCATATAGTGTAGGGTTTTGGTTTGGGTTTTTTTAATGCAGATTGTAATTGCTTATAATGCGCTCCAACAGCTAGGTGCTATATAGTGAAGAGGAAAGAAATACTGGAGAACCATTATTTTAGCTTTTTAAATAATGTGTCCCTAGTGGATGCCATAGAAGCAGTTTACTCAAATAAGCATATCTCTGAACATTGACTCAGTATATATACAGAATCAGGAAGTTAGTGGCCAAAGCATGTCAGTTTTCAGAACTGACCACACCATTTCAAAAATCCTTCAGATACCTTGATAAACATGGATGTCAGGAAGAGAACCAGTCTGGCTTCCGTCATGTTACTTACTCCACCTTTTTCTGTAAGTTCTGGCGCTGGAACCTATACCAAGGGAAAATCCTACATTTTTTAATCTGTAAAAATGCAAGTTCAATTTTGCTTGCTAGCTTTTAAAAAAAGATGTACTGGATTTCCTTATATTAAAAAATCTCCATGTAGGTGATTTGGTTATGCTAAAGGGGACAAAGCCCACACAATTAAGAGGAAGGAGCCACACTGGAAGTTAGTTAGTATACTAATTCATCAAATTTACTCATCATGTCACACAACCAAAAGAAGACTTGAAGCAACTTACAAAAAAATAATAATACACACACATACAATGTATAGAACAAATATTCATTAAAACAATACTGATTTACTACAAGGGTTTAGAAACAAAAACATCCAGCAGAAGAACTAATACTAGAAAATAGTCATTAAAGCCAGAACTTCTAGTGTTGTCCAAATACAGGCAGAATAAATATGTCTTTGCCTGACCCTGGAAAGATTACAAAGACAAACCTCCCTGGGCAAAGCATTCCATAAGCAGGGGACTACCACAATTTCACCTTCAATTTCCTAATGAATAGGGTGAACATAGAAATAACTGTTTATTAGGGCAAACAAGTAAAATTTACCTTTTCTGTGTTAAGGAAACAAACAGGGTTATTTGGATCAAGTGTTTCCTTTAGCCATGTTTCTGAAGAAAACTTCTGGTCCAATTTCAACTCTTTTAAATTTGGCAAGTCAACTATGGCTTTGGACACCTTCTCAGAGCCGCATTCCAGTTTGCCATTGTATACCAGGTTGTTGCTCAGCGACATAATTTTACTAAAAGGTTTCAAAAAACAAAGCAATGTCAAATTTGAACACTTATAATATGTGGCGACTAGACAATAGCTACATAAAACTACCTACCTGTTCATTCGGTACTGTACGGTCAGCTGAACAATGGCATTCTTGTTTTGTTCCAGTCTTTTGAATAAACTTTCACCCATGCCAAGATCTCTGTTTAAAAAAAAAGATTCAGTCCGTTGCTAACACAAAGCTTTGTTGATCATATTACATGACTTCTTTTGTCAGCACGATGTCCTCTTACCTTGCTTCTGCATTTTGCACAAGTGGAGGTAACTGCTGATGGTCCCCCACTAGCACAAACCGAAGTGAATAGAATAGTGGACCCAGGCAGATCGGCTGGCTTATTTGAGAAGCCTCATCCACTATGCAGAAGTCAAATTGTTTATGAGTAAAAATTGGATGCTTTATTCCCATGCATGTTGTGGCAACTACAGGCTAGAAAGAGAGTAAAAACTATTATTATTATTATTATTATTATTATTATTATTACTACTACTACTACTACTACTACTACTACTACTACTACCACCTGCCCCTCACCCTAAGGTCTCATGGCCAGTTACAACAAAAGATTCCTGTATTGTAGAGGGGTGGACTAGGCGATCCTTGTGGTCCCTTCCAACGCTGTGATTTTAAATGTTAAAAGCAGTTTAAAACAATTTGCCGTTAGGTAAACCCTAAAAAATACACTTCAAGTGTCTAAAGACAGGGTGAAGAGGCATGTCTTCAGCATTTGCCAAAAGCTGTATAATGAAAATGTCAGACACAACTTTAATAAATAATAATAATAATAATAATAATAATAATAATAATAATAATAATAATAATTTATTTGTACCCCGCCCATCTGGCTGGGTTTCCCCAGCCACTCTGGGCGGCTTCCAACAAAAATACACTAAAATGTCACATATTAAAAACTGCCCTGAACAGGGCTGCCTTCAGGTGTCTTCTGAATGTCAGGTAGTTGTTTATCGCTTTGACATCTGATGGGAGGGCATTCCACAGGGCGGGCGCCACTACCGAGAAGGCCCTCTGCCTGGTTCCCTGTAACTTGGCCTCTCACAGTGAGGGAACTGCCAGAAGGCCCTCGGAGCTGGACCTCAGTGTCCGGGCAGAACGATGGGGGAGGAGACGCTCCTTCAGATATACTGGACCGAGGCCGTTTAGGGCTTTAAAGGTCAGCACCAACACTTTGAATTGTGCTCGGAAACGTACTGGGAGCCAATGTAGGTCTTTCAAGACCGGTGTTATATGGTCTTGGCGGCCGCTCCCAGTCACCAGTCTAGCTGCCGCATTCTGGATTAGTTGTAGTTTCCGGGTCACCTTCAAAGGTAGCCCCACGTAGAGCGCATTGCAGTAGTCCAAGCGGGAGATAACCAGAGCATGCACCACTCTGGCGAGACAGTCTGCAGGCAGATAGGGTCTCAGCCTACGTACCAGATGGAGCTGGTAAACAGCTGCCCTGGATACAGATTTGACCTGTGCCTCCATGGACAGCTGTGAGTCCAAAATGACTCCCAGGCTGCGCACCTGGTCCTTCAGGGGCACAGTTACCCCATTCAGGACCAGGGAATCCTCCACACCTGCCCGCCTCCTGTCCCCCCAAAACAGTACTTCTGTCTTGTCAGGATTCAACCTCAATCTGTTAGCCACCATCCATCCTCCAACCGCCTCCAGACACTCACACAGGACCTTCACCGCCATGCTTTCCACGAAGTCCCGAGCAGCCCCTTGTAAGGTTGTGTCGGCATGGATGTTAAAATCCCCTAGGACGACCAAGCTAGGTGTCTCCAGGAGAACATCCGCCACAACCTGAAGCAGCTCAGGCAGGGAATCCTTGGTGCAGTGGGGAGGTCGGTACACCAAAAGGAATCCTGTACTGCCCCTATTGCCCAACTTCCAGAACATGCACTCGGAAAACTGGGTCTTCGCAATAGTTTGCCTGGTGCAAACTAATGACTTCCTAAAAATCACTGCAACCCCCCCTCCCCGCCCACATGACCTGGGTTGCTGTGTGTAAGAGAAACCTGGTGGACAAGCGGCCGCAAGGACAGGCCCATCTGCTTCATCGAACCAAGTCTCTGTTACACATGCCAGGTCAAGTCCTCCATCCATAATCAAGTCATGGATGGCAGTGGTCTTATGAATCATTGACCTGGCATTGCACAGCAGCACCTTCAGGTCATGTGGGTATCCCTTACTGATTCTAGTATCCATCCGGTCAGGACCAGACCCGGAGGCAGGGATAGTCCTCGGACAACGACTAAACCTGCCTCCTCTGTAATGACATGGTCTGGTCTTAGCGTAACTCCTCCTCCTACCAATGATCACTGAGATCGGTTGTCCCAGTGCATCCCCCTCTGTGGAACATGCCCCAGCCATTTTGTTGGCTGGGACCTACTCCCCGGCAGCCCTGACCCTTCCCCTTAAGAACAAAATAACACCTTAAAAAAAAACCCAATAAAACAATACAAACAAAAAACAGTAAAAATTACAAAAACGTAAAATCAAACAAATTCCCAGGCCCAATAAACATCCATCCCACCCCCACCCACCCCACATACAAAAAATTCAAAAGAAAAAATTTTGGGGAGTTCGACCACTTAGGGGCTGCCAGAGAATGTCCACCCCCATGCGCACCCACTCCTTCAACTTGTTTTCAATACGTCATTATAAACCTTGTGTTTTCTAACTGTAACTTTTGCATGAAAAAAATGTACAAATGTTTTCAAGCTTAGAACAGTTATGTCTAAACAATGCAACACTACTGACTCTATAGATCATTAAATACACTCTATACATGCACTGTTAAAAAGCAGTTCTTGCTTTTATGGTTGTTTAACCTGAGCGTTTGGGGTGACTGATCATGGTATAGACCTTTGAGGAGTAAAATTAGGGGTGGGAGTGCAAGTTGATCACAAGCAACTCAGAAAGGTCAAGTCTTGCTGAGCACCTGTGCATCACTGACACGTCCTTATTGTGATTTAAATAGTAAGTCAAAACAGCGCTTTGCAAATGTGGGGATAATGTGTCTGTAAATTATTTATGATGAAATCTGATGGCTGAAATTTGCTTTTCAGATTGAAGAAAGTCTCTCACAGGGAAGGCCAACATCTTCACTGGGAAACACTATTCCATAAAGAACAATCCAAGGCTGAAAGTGTATTTTGCCTTTGTACAACACAACTAGCCCCCTCTAGTGGTATGGGTCTCCCAGTTACAAAGCCTATATTATGAATATTTGCATATTAAATACAAAATTCAAAAGATGCAACACAGCTTGAATACATTTACCTTTTTCAATGTAAGTAAAATTGGTACGGACAAACATTTTATTTGTACCTTGATGCAAATCTGGGGAGGCATCATAACCAAAGCGTTAAGTGCCGTGAAAATAAAGCACTAAATGCACTACAAACAGGCAGACACCTCCAGCTAGATGTTCATTTTCCAGGTAGTCCTTTTTGAAATACATCTCAGAGATTCTAAAACCCTGAAAGTCATTTTCCTTACTTGACTACGATACAGCTCCTCTAAGTCAGCTACAGTCTTAATGCATTTGGATCTGCAGATCTCTTCCTCTGTGAACTTCTGAATGGCCGGATGAACCTTCTGAACTCTACCCAGTCGCAGAAAGCCTACTTTGAACTTTGCCAGCTTCAGAAGGATATTGTCAACGGCAGTGTGAGTAAAGCTAGTTAAGAGAACACTGAAGCCACAAGCATAAAGAATTCGGACCTAAATGTGGGAAAGGAGACAAATAAGGGGTGCATTAATTTGCATTTTCGTACAAGTCACACACACACACACCCTCAAATTCTAAAACCCAGCTGTCAATGTAGGAGGAAATTCCATGTATTTCAGATCACCACCACCTACATTTAAGCAAGGCATTAGGGAAGCTGTGGGGCGATGGCTGCTGGTATTGAGACTATGGACATTGATCAAAGTGTGGGGGAGGCACAATCACTACTGCCCATGCATTCAACACACATAGGAAGGGGATTTACGTGTATCAATGTTTGTGCAGAGATATTCCGTATGAAGCGGGATCCTGGCCCAACCAGGATTTCTCCAATAATGTGTGGTAGAGCTCTATGTCCAAATGTAAACATGCACAAAGCCCCTTCCTATGCATGCCAAACACAGCTGGCGAGGGGTATATACGAGTGCTGGGTACACCAAAGCCCATCTAGCTGCCCTGACACACTTCTTAAGACACATGGGGGTGTCATTTGACACACCCTCCCGTATTAATAGACTAGTAGTTAAGTACTTGATTTACACCAGTGGAAATCCTGAGTGCAGATTTGTGGTTTTGAAACATTCGCTCTTCAGAGAGCACATTTTCCTAACACACCATATATAATATCTACATTAAGCATATAACTGCCTGAGCAGAGTTTGTTTTTTAATGAAATTTCTTACACATCACATTTTGGGTGTTTCAATCATTACAGTCCTATGGTCTGCATGCACAAAATTCATTAACACCATTTTTTCAAATGTTCCCTCTTTCCGGAATCTTACCAGAGCACATACTGTGGTGGTCTTTCCTGTCCCAGGCATCCCGACAATGAGTGTGTAATCCTTTGAAAGAAGCACTTGTTTCATTGCTTGTTTCTGGGGTTTATTAAGGCCTTTGATTTATGGGGGGGAAATAAGTGAATACAGTAAGTTCTCTGCCTTCATTTTAAACATAATTACCTGGACCTAGGGGACTATTGAGGTACCTATTTTACAATATCAAAAGATTAGCTATATTTTCATGTACGGGGGCAGAATACACAGTTCAATCCTATGCACCTTTACCCAGCTAGTTCCACTAAGTTCAGTAAGGGTTGCTCCAGGTAAATGCGCATAGGATTATAACCTGATTAAGAAGTGTAAGGTAGGTCATCTCATTCATGCTTTGCTTGGAAGTCCCATAACTTCCTGCTACATCAATTAATACTCTGGAGAACAAGCCTGCTACAAATTTGGTATTGGCTTCAAAATTCGTTGACCCCACATTTTAAACCTGGGCTTCAAAGCAGCAACTCAGTTTCAGCTAAAAATTGCCTCCAGGCAACCAGGCAAGGAAACCTATGGAAACAAAATAACTTCATTTCTTCTTAAAGGCAATCCATATGCCACAAACGACTACCAAAAAGTCTCAACAGCAAAATTATCTTTTGTTGACTAGTTTGCAAAGTTTTGAACGTGAACATTACTGCAGCAGAGCACATCTTGAAAAGTCAACAGAAAACTTCCATTAAGTTTGGGATAAGGCATGCCACCACGAAGAGCTGTTAAGCATGCATTGGTTCTTTGTTTGCTTTGAGGTAAAATTCAGAATGCTTCTTCAGCTTAGAAAGCTTCAGTCTCTCAATGAATTCAACAATCCTCCTCTAACCACATGGGAAGCTGCCTTCCCTGACATACAGTACTCTTTAGGAAGAGAAATCACACACACCTGCATGACATTCACTGAGAGGAGAACCAAGCTTGGGTTTGGGTTCATATTCCAGCTCAGCCACAGACTCTCTAAATAATAGACCAGAGTGAGTTTTTAATGAATTGTGTATAGTGTTTTTAACTTTTGATTGGTTTACGTATTTTATATAATTAGCCCTGGGGTCCTGTGACAAAAGGGAGGGATATGAATTATACAGATAAAAGTACCAATCTTATTGAGAGTCGTCACCTGTTTTTACATGCCCAGGCTTTGGGATTTGCCAGGCTACAAAACTGCAGGAACAGCATTTCATTCTTACTCCAGCAAAGTAAGTATTTATAGAGCTTCAGCAAATGAGCATTATTTTATCTTTCAGTGAGCTGATTCTTTGAAAATGCATGGCATCCAGTGCCTTAAATTTTCAGTCACAAGGTTTTCCACTGAATCTCTAGGCAGGAAATCCAATTTTCTAATATAACCAGACCTTAATAGGGGTTTTTAAAATAAAAAAATGCATCTATTGTACCTTTTAGAATGTTCGCAACAGTTTCCTTTGCTTCTGGAGGAAGGACAGAGCTCAAATGTTGGATGAACTGTGGTTTCTGAAAGTCTATTATTAAATTACGAAGCCTTTCACTAAAAGGAAGGATTGAGAGGGAAAGGAATAAACAAAAATTGAAAACACATTTCTATAAATGTTAGGCATGGAAGGAAGATAAATTTGAACAGACCTTGCAGGAGAATTTCCCATCAATTTAGAAAGGTTTCCCAATGGAGCATCTGTGCCAAAAGCTCCTTCTTCATGGTCTAACCTAAATATAGTGTCTTTCGGGATACGTGACAAGTTCCTGGAAGGCAGGAAAAAAGTTATCACTCAGATTCTAAGACCCTGAGTATTAGAAAATATACTGAGAAGTCTTTCCCAAACTGGTGCCCGCCAGATGTTTCCCAAACTGGTGCCCTCCCATCACCCCTGACCATGCTGTCTAGAGCTAATGGCAGCTGTAATTCAAAACATGCTGAGGGCACCAGGTTGGATAGGGAGGCAATGGTCACTTCCCAGTTGCAAGTACCTGCAGCAGGGAGACAAAGGCCACTCTAACTGCATGCATTTGTATAATACATGTTCGACACAAGAACAACATGTTATTACATGAACTCTCCTGACAAGTAAAGCACTATGTTACCTATCCAATAAGCAAGAGATTTTGGAGCCGTTGACCTGTTGCACATAACCAATTGCCAAGCCAAGCAAAGTGCTGTCCGCTTCACCACTCACAACAACCCTGTCTCCTATCATCAGAGTTGTTGCAGGTGCAGAACCCTTTTTACGCTGGAAACAGTGTAAATACAGTCCATCAGACACCTTCTGCACGCACTCCACCCTGATCATGTTTCCAATGCAGTCTCCGTGTTTCTCCCTACAAAAATCAAGAACAAATGAAGTTTGGGAAAGCTCACGGTACACAGTTGCTAGCCCATATAACTCTTTGCTTTAAAGAAACTGAAAGAAGTTTCATCTACATTTTTAGCTGCCATTACTCTGAAAAACTCGATGTCAACAGTTTTGGTAGCTAGTTTGAAAGTGACCCTACAAAATCACCAATACCTTTCTGCAGCAGGTATCATCCATATGTTTCTGCAGCCCTTCTTTCCATCTTTATATTGTGACTCCAAGGTTAGCATCAGATACCAGAGATGGAAATACTCCAGGTGCGAGGGCTTCAGATGCTGGGTCTCATTTTCAACAGTAGCAAGCACATCCGGAGAAATAAAGTGATTTTGCTGCTGTTCCACAGCCCTAAAACAGAACACAACATGAATCCTCCTCTGATTTCAATTATGACGGCCTGTGATAATTCTGCTAAGAAACTTCATAGATGCCTAAAATTTGAATTAAGTCTGTGCTATCTTCATATAAATTCTTAGGCAGACTTACACTAGTGCGCCTGCATCCTTCTACCCCCTGAAAACCTACTTCTTTTGCTTTCCCTGGATTTTATCAATAGATTCTCTCTGCTTTTAGGGTAGCTACCATTTCAGCATGCACTATCGTAGTAGCACCATTATCATATTTAGGGTCACGCCTACAGTTCTGCTTGCTATAGTTCACAGCTGGAAAACTAAATCAAACGCAACATGGCGTGGTCCAAAATAATACATTTGACATTACGCAGAATCTGGATCACAGAAAAGAATCAATTATTTCACACCTGGATCTAATGTAAGTAAAGGTAAAGGGACCCCTGACCATTAGGTCCAGTCGTGGCCAACTCTGGGGTTACGGCGCTCATCTTGCTTTATTGGCCGAGGGAGCCGGCGTACAGCTTCCAGGTCATGTGGCCAGCATGACTAAGCCACTTTTGGCGAACCAGAGCAGCGCACGGAAATACCGTTTACCTTCCCGCCAGAGTGCTAGGTTGGCAGGAGCAGGGACCAAGCAACGGGAGCTCACCCCATCGCGGGGATTCGAACCGCCGACCTTCTGATCGGCAAGTCCTAGGCTCTGTGGTTTAACCCACAGCGCCTTGTCCAAAACTGTGATGTAGAAAACGGAGCCTTAATGAAACCACAGCATCAGCCATTTTAAACGGAGATCAGTTGCAAAGAGCTTGCAGGCTTTTAAAAAGGAATTTACCTGCTATAAAGTGCACAGTTCTGCTTCTGAGAGCAATAGCTGCACGCCTTACTGTCATTAATCAGAGGAGGCAAAGATGCAAGCTGTGTCCGCTCCTTCCCAGTGTCAGATTTGCATACGGTGTGAAGCAAATAGAAGGCCAACTCATTTCTTAGTTTGATCAGTTCTGCAGAGGGAGAAACAAAAATGATGTCCAGGTTCCCCCACCCCCCAAGTTTCAAATATTTAGGAAAAAGGCATAAGGAAAACTACTTTGGTTCTGCGCTCACTGGCCACTCGGAGTGCCCAGGAAACACAGAGACAAGATGACACATCTCTGCCTCTCCCTCCAATCTGAAGCTGGATGGCACAGTGCTAGTGAAGCGACAGAGGCTTGCTTTGCACAAATCCTAAGTTTCCTCTCAACTTTAGGGCTGGGGGTGAGTAGGGATCATTCCCCTCCACAGCAGTTCCAAGACTAGGAGAAAGCCTAGAACTCATTATTTCATTTCTTTGTTTTTTGTATTTATATCCCACACTTCCTTTGAAAGGAGCCCATGCTACCCAGAGGCTGTCTTGAGCATTTGATGAAATTTGAGGCCTTTACTTAACTGGTGCACTAGTTTTGTCTTTCCTTGGGAAGAGATGAACTTGACACAGTTTTCCATGCCCATGTAATCCCCAGCTTGAATTGCTGAAATGAGCTTTGCATGGACTCCCTGCTGAAAAGGTTTTGGAAACTTCAGCTGGTTAAGAATATAAAACCTCACTAGGTTGATAATGGGACCTTCCCATACTGAACAAATACTTCAGCACTTACAAGATCTTCACTGGCACAAATCAAAGTGCGGAAATTGACTACCGTATTTTTCGCCCTATAGGATGCACCGGCCCATAGGACGCACCTACTTTTTTGGGGGGGAATAAAGGGCGGGGGAATTATTCCCCCCCCCAGGCGCGGGGCTGTGGCGGGGGAAGCCCAAGCTTCCCCCGACCCCAGCCCCCAGAACAGGCAGCTCTCTGCAAGCCCAGGCTTCTGCATGCAGGCAACTCTATGCGCCGGGCTCCCACGGCTTGCAGAGAGCTGCGCGAAGCTAAGCCTGGGTGCGCTGTGCCTCCCCACTGTCCCCCAGCTTGTGGGACTGGCGGCGGGCTTCTCCCCGCCGCCAGCCTCCAAACCAGGTCGGGGGATAGCGGGAAGGCGCACTGCACCTCCCAGCTGTCCCCCGAGCTTGCAGGGCTGGCGGTGGGGAGAAGCAGGCTTCTTCCCGCCGCCAGCCTACAAACCAGTGTCGGTGGACAGCGGGATGGCGCTCTGCATTCACCCCATAGGATGCATACACATTTCCCCTTCATTTTTGGAGGGGGGAAAGTGCGTCCTATAGGGCGAAAAATACAGTAAGTCCTAGATGAGCTAGAACCATGGCAGCTGAAGGCTTTCCTTCTCCCATAAAAACTTTCTATTTGCCGATGTTGTCATTGGATGCTCTGCTCTGAGTCCCCTTGCCAACCACAGGCAGAGCTTTTCTGGTAGCAGGGCCCACACTCTGGAACGACCTCCCCAGAAAAATTCATCTGGCACGCGCTCTTTTTCTGTGCCAAGTTAAATCAGTTTTTTACATAAGCTTTTTGTAAAAGACAGCAAATGTGTGGGTGGGAGCTCTTAAACTATTTAATTCTGCTTTATCTGATTTTCCTTATTAAATTGCATTGTTGAAAAAATGAGATGGAAATATTGTAAACACAACACTGTCCAAGGATTTTTCCAAGCAGAAAATTACCTCTCCTATCCATACGATTTCCAGGTACAGGAAACATATTTCCAGTTTTAAGGTAAAGGAGGAATCCAGCTTCAGGATCAGCTCGTCTTCCTTGGCACAACAGGGAGTACAAAACCACCTGGGGGGGGGGAATCCAAAACTATTAAAATGGAATGTTAAATGTAGGTATCAAGCAAGTTGCACCACTTTGCAGTTTCTTGCTGCAGCAATCACACACAATATGTCCCCCACCAGTGAGCATACAAATTATGTATCACTAACAAATAAGCACGCAAGGGCTGCATCAAGACCAGTAATATGAGCATCAGAGCTGAGGAAACTATAGTCCCACTAACAATCCCTGAGGATGGCATACTGCATCATGCAAGGGACTTAATCAGTCAAGCGTTATCACAATGAATATATTCACAGAAGCCACCCTAATTATTTAGTGCAGCACAACAGCCAGGCCTATAGCCAGACTATCAACCAGACTTATGATTTTGCTATTCTTCCTACTCTGCTGGCTTCTCATTTTCTACTTTTAGCGACAGACAGAAAGAAATGCGGATCTTTGGACACCACCAAAAATTAAATAAATCCCTGTATCCAAGAAGGATAGAGCCTCTAGAAGACCTCATCAACTGAACTTAAGGAAGATCAAACAGTAGGTGCTACTAACCAGAACACAAACTTTGAAAGACAAAACCAGAACCTTGAAATGGACCCAGAAACAAATGCAGATGCTTCAAAATAAATAGTTTGTTTCTGCCTATCAGTATCTTCAACAACAGCCCCACAGACAATACACTACGGTAATCCAATCTCCCAATCTGGATTGTCAAAGACATGAATGACAGCAGTTTCATTTCCTTTTTCATCAGTGGCCACAGGAAACCAAACAAAAAAATCTGATAAACAACAACCTAGGGCACAGACCCTGTCTAGGAATCCAAGCACCACCTTCCTCCAGCTACATAATTTCCCCTTAACGTACAATTTTAGTCAGTCTACTGAACTCCTACTAGCATCAACTCTGTACTATTTATACTGGGCTTAAGTTTATTCACAATCATTCAGTCCATCTCAGACACTAACTGAGGGAAATCACCACCAGAACACCTGGTTCTCATGATAAAAAAAGAGTTCAGTATCATCAGCACATGGGTGACAACTTCAGCCAAAGGTTTCATGTTGATGTTAAGGATCATGGGAGACCCAACTGAACTCCAATGAACCCTGCAGAGCAAATCCTATAGGAAGGAGCAACTGCTTCACAGCATCAGCTTCTGGAACCTTCTGAACCCACCACAAATGATGCTTAAAAACAATTAAGAACATTTTAAAACATTTTTTAAAACTTAATATTTAGTCAGCGCCTTTCATGTATCCTTTAAAATTAATTACTATAATTCCTATTTGTACCTGACTTCTGTGTTCTATAGAGTTAGATTCCTTGCCACTTTTAAGCTCCAGAGGCATTATCTTGGACTGAGTTGTAGATCTGCGGTGAATTGTTACGCCAGCTGTAACATCAATTTTACCCTTTAAGCCAAACCTGGGGCACCAAATATTCTCCTCTACATCCAGGATTTCTGTAACTTTGACAGTGCACCAGGAGTCATCTTTTTCATCCCCTGGCCTATCAGAAAAAAACATTAAGTGTATTAACTGGAAAGGTTTACTTCCGAAAACGAAGAGATAGCTTTCCTTAAATACGTACTTGAAGGGACAAAATCCATATTCCTTTAACAGGTCAGAACATATTACATTCTTATGCAACTGCTTCCAAACAAATCAAAAGGCAGCGCTTCCTCTTACTATTATTTTGTTCTTTCAGATGAGAAAAATGATTTCATTCTCAAGTAACAGAACAAGTGGGCTGAAATACTTAGCTGGATTTGAGTTGTCAACAAACAAGGGATTCAAGCAACCACAGAACGTGCAGCAAAAGATATGACTAATGAAGCCTTGAAAATACAAAGTCGGGTGAATCTGAGTTGAAATGCAATAGCAGCTAGCCATGGCTTGTATGAAAGAGAGAAATTTGTGCATTCAAATGCTCTAACCTGGTTGACAGCTACTTTGCAATAGCTATAGCAAACAAGCCCAAGGAGAAAAACTTGAAATACTAAACATAGCCGTAAGAAAGTTTGTGTTTTTAATTATACTTTAACTAACCGAAGCCAAAACAGCGTTACCACAGTGCACGTTACCACAGTACACTTCAGCCCCCCTTTTTTCCTAAGCAGTGCCCCTGGGCGGGATTCATAGAGGGAAGGAGAAATTATCAAAAATCTCCTCTCCACCTTCTGCAGGTGGGGGTCTCCACTGGAAATATCCCATGAACAGAAGGAGCACTTTTGCTTGCAAAAGGGTAAGTCTGGATCTAACCTACTATCCCCTCCCCCCACAACATGTTGTTTATAAGTGACCTAGAATCTGTGCCAGGAAAGGAGGTTAACAACCCAGCTCAATCGTTAAAGAAGTTGTACAACATTATTTTTTTATTTATTTCTGGTCCTTTGCAGTCCAAAGATTCTGCAATTCTTACACAGCTAACAAAGTTCACCTACAGCACTGGCAGAACAACTTTACAACAGTGTGTTGGTGTGAATAGTTCCTTACCATTTTATCTGCATGTTATGCTGGCAAACATGGTTTTCTTTGTATATGAACTCTTCTGCCCATTTAATGAAAAAGTGAAAGTACTCTTCTATCTCTTGCATTATATCATTCTCTTTCAGATTTAACTGGTACCTGCGGAAGCAAAAGGAGGAAAGCATATTAAAAGCTGCATGGCAGATAGCAGAAGAGAAAAAGGGAGGAAACGGAAAAGATCTCTACATTACAGATATCTATTTTTTATTTGTGGTCCCTCAGAGAAAAATATCCACATGTTTAGGCATTTGTAACGTTCCCAAGTTTTATCAATGTAACTACAGGGAACTATTCTTCCAAAATGTAGCACATACAACTATAAAAATGACAAGTGAATTATTTTGCTTCAAAAAGGTTACTCTATTTGCATGCTCTGAAACAATTATGGCTGTGCATTTTTGCCCACACAAGCAATCACATGGACAAAAAGGTAACAATATCAGCAATTCCCACCATCCCTGTGCAAACTGACCTTTGCTAAGCATTAAAGCTAAGAAAAAGAACAAGTTCTTAAGAGAAAGGTATACCACTCGCTTCATCTCTTACAACTAATACTTACAGCTCTTTTAGATACTTTGGTCCATGAATTACTGAGAAGGCAATTTCTTGCAATTTCTCTTGTGTAAAATTTGTTCCTGCTTTTTGGAAAATTTCATGAAGGATTGTACCTATTAGCATTGGACGCAAACCAGGCTCACATCCCTGGGGAAAAAATGAAACCACCTCAAAATATTAGCAGAGATGTACATGCACTACACATTAATTGATCTGTACAATACTGCATTTTTAGCGGCATTGTACCATCCTAAGGGCGCAATCCTCTGCACTCTTACTATACCGTAAGTCCCATTAAATACAGTAGGACTACTTTTTGAGTAAACACTGTAAGCAAGGAATTTTAAGTTTAAAAAAGAAATATCAAAGAAAGAAGAAAGAACCAACAGGACAATTTCATAATTAAACTAACTATCAAGTTAGGAGGTTAATAAGGAGCCATGTTTCCTACTTGAATATAAGCTATCAGTGTAAGTCCACCAATCATTATTTACTTTGTTTTTCTTTTATTACATTTATACCCCACCTTTCTCGCGTCATGAAAATAAAGGCCCACTTTTATTCCATCACAGTACCAATATGTAGTTCCCACACAGTCACTCAGCCAAACACCGAGCGGACCCAGACCTGTTTAGCTTCAACAAGGTGGTGGCCTTATGTGTCTTCAGATCGTACTCTGGGAATTTGAGGTTTGTTTTCCACCCAATCACTTAAGTTTGGGATGATATGCAAAGTTTACCATATAAAAACATGCATTTTAACACATATATAACCATATGTTCATCACTAGACAAATCCACATTAAAATTATTGTCTTTCCCCAACTCCAGAAAATACTGACTCTGTTCACCTATTTGCTATTTTTGTCTTCATCAATTACCCCCAAAGGCACTCTGGAGACTACTGGATTATCACTATAGTAAATAGGGAACATAGTATAGTGAACCAGAGCATTCTGAAACTCTTTACTGGTATAATTTTACTTATAACTTCTTATGTATGAAGTACTTATAATACTAGGTGCTTTATTTAAAACAAGTTGACAATGCCCTTAATATAGATGTTATCAATGCCCATGAAACAAACCATTTTAATATACAATGTTTTCCCCAACTTACTTTGAACTTTTCACTCAGTATAGCTTTCCTCATACACCGAATGCTATTTGATACAGTAGTGCCAGAGACTAATACATCTGGATACAGAATCAAATATCCTCCATCTGCATCTATTATCCAAACACCCGCGTTGCACTCTCCTTCTAGATGAATGATATCTCCAGGCTGCACTGGAACAGAAATCCTGAAAAATATGTGACAGATTACAATGTTGATAAGCACACATTTTAAAATTATCTGTGATTTTTGCACTGACCTATAGACCAAGGAAAGGAAAGTGATCGTGTATTCAAGAAAAACTATAACGATTTTTCAGGGACTTACTGCAACCTACACTCTCGCGATTACAAAGGCCTTCTACAGAAAGGCAGTGAAAATGGACACAGACAAGTAGGGAAGCAGAGTAGATAATCTCTGAACAATTCAGTAGTGGTCCTTTTAGGGATCAATTCTATGGTGATTGGGGTTGGGGAAGGAAATTCCATAGAGAAGCAACCACCATGATGGAAGCATTGCTAGTTAGCCAGTCACACGAGCTGAAGCAACCAGCTCTGGTGACTTTTTGTCTATTTTTTCCGTTTGGTACTTTGTTTT
This sequence comes from Podarcis erhardii, assembly GCF_964252035.2. Lineage (NCBI taxonomy): Eukaryota > Metazoa > Chordata > Lepidosauria > Squamata > Lacertidae > Podarcis > Podarcis erhardii. The sequence continues at coordinate 29,419,615 of NC_138509.1, forward strand.
AAAATGTCTCTCCTATTCACTCCAACAGGAGGGAGCTCTGTACCCTTAAGGGCAGGGGCATATCAAGGGAAAGAGGGTGTAGGATGCTGTGTGTGTACAACTCCCCAATATACACTTGTCTTTCCCCCACTATCCGTTCCTACAAAGCTTTCTGTGGGTATAGAAGGAGCCCTCCTGGGAAGTGAATGGCATCCCACCAGTGGGCCTCCCTCTCTGAAAGTGGAACAGCACTGCTTATACTGCTTCCAACAACCCCTTGGCTGATCTTAGAATTGTTCCAACAGAACTACTGGCAATTAATTAAAAGCAACGAAACAACATTAGATAGCTCTTTGGATAAAAGATTTCCGTCTATGTGTACTTAAAAGACCACTGCTAATGCTAGGATGATTTTTTACCGTGATGTACCCTGGAGTAAAACAGGCACATAATGTGCTGTTCTATACATCCTTTACGGTCAAAGGGCAGGCAGCTCTGCCTTTAGATCAGAGATCACTTATCTTCGAAATAAAAACTGGATATAACAAGTATCAATGCCTGATATCATATTAAGTCAGGGGGGAATGGTCTGCCCCAAATGGCCTCACAGGCCAAATTCAAAGGGTTAGTAGGCCCAATTATTATTCCTGTTAGAATTAATTTATTAATCGCCTTCAAAACTACTGTCTCAAGGCGATTTACACATAAAATGATTAATGACAGTAAAAAACACAAAAGCAACAAATACATTTAAAATGAAACTAAAACTTAACAGACATTTGTGATAAAAGATCCATTTATCTAGCTGGGAAAGCCTGAAAGAACAAAAATGTCCTCAATTGTTTCCCGAAAGTGAAGACAGTGGGAACCTGTTGTACCTCAGTAGGAATGGTATTCCACAGAACAGGAGAAGCCACACTAAAAGTCCTGCTCCAAGTTACTGTGGAACTTGCAGGAGACTGGACTGGAGGTCCCCCACTACTATCAAAAAATGTTGACACCTTAAGGCTTAATGTACTAAAAAAGCATGGAGGGGGACAGTCAAAGGCTTCCTTCCCTTTACTGACATTAATATGAGAAACTAAGAAGTAGAAATATTTTGATCCCTTGTCCCATAGAACTAATTTTTCAACTTTTTAACCACAATTAGAAACTGTACAATAACAACCATAAAGAACATTTTGCCCATTATCCAGTATCAATAGTCACACAGAAGTTACCAGTCATGTCTTAGGATGCAAAGTTCTGTATCCAAATCATCAAGCTGAGAAGAAGCTGTAATTGTCAGGTGTTTCTCCAGAGCACCATTTTCCTGGACATGTAACACGCAGTATCTGTTGTTCAGGCCCTTGCTGAGTACTGTATCCGAAAAGCCAACAATTTTCTTTGGGAATCTAAAATTACAGTTGCATGATAATACATACAGGTACAAGGCAGTAGTCAGGCACACACTCGTAATAACAGAATGGCTTAGATACCACTGAGGGCTAAGATCTGTGAATCTCACTTAAGACATGGAAGCGGAAGCACCAAGCAGAAAGAAACAGCAGCACTACGTTTGTCCACTTCTAGACAAGAGACAATTGTTCTCCAAGTACTTTGCCATTTAATATTTCTATTATTTGGTCAAATTGCTTTCAAATGCTAGCACCTCTGAAAGTAATTTGGCCAAATAAGACAATGGAACATAAAGAGGGGAAACCATTCCAAAACCCATGTTTGCCTTTGTACACACAGAGGGAAGAGAGGGCACTTGCAGGAGAGAACTTGGGGGCTAAGAGGGGACCTTAACCCCTACTTCCAGCTTTTCCTCTGTAAGGATCCCTCCTCCAGCTGCTTTTTCACTAGGTCCTGAAACTGAAAATATACCAGGATGGGAGGAAAACAACTTCAGAGGATCCTTTGCAGAATTGGCCGACAAAGGATGGCTTAATCACCCCTTGTTATTAGAGATTATACACACACACATATATACAGTACACATACATACATATATACATACATATGTGACTCTCTTTCCTCAAAAGCCATTGTTGCATAATTGCCACACCATGATCATTGGATTACAACCCCCATCATTTCTGACCATCGACCATGCTAGCTGGGACGGATCAGAGTTGAGCCACGTGTGGGACTCTAATCACAGGCTCCCCAATCGCCACCCAACCTCCAGATGCCTAAAGGGCAGGAGAAGTGGGGAGGGGGGCCCACAACCAGGAGAGAGCGGAATCCTTGGGGAGAAGCGTCCCGCCGGCGCTTCGAAAGGCGCGCGCTTTTGCAGCTCAGTCCCCGCCAAGAAGCACCTCGGCGGCGGAGGCGGGTCCTCGAAGAAACTCCTCTCCATCAGCTCTTCCAGAGTCACTTCAGCCGCCTCTTCTTTCGTCTCCTGCCTCCTCGCCGCCATCTCCAAGGCGCCAAAAGCATAAGCGGGAAGGGGGAAAGAAAAAAGGGGGGGGAAACCAGAAGCCGGGACGGGAGCTAATAAGCCCCCTCCCCCGCCCAGCCCGCGAGGGCGCAGGCGTAAGAAGCGCGCTCCCCTATGAGGCGCCGGGGGTGGAGTTTGGGGCTTTTCCTGTTTGCGCGCGAGCGGCGGGTCTCTCTTCTTTTCCGCTTTCCGTGCTGCAAGAACGGTTTAAACTCGTTTCTTCCTCGTGCTTATTGAGAGCGTCTTGGAATACGAGCGGGGTGGGTGGGTGGGAAGGAATTGCTTTCTTCAAAACAAAGAGCAATGGTCGCTTGCTTGCTCCCCATTTCGTCTGCAGTGAAATCCTGCCACGCTTTTCTTTCGTGCTGGCTCATACACAGCCCTTCATCTTCCTTGGAAGTTTTTTAAGCCGTCTGTCATGGTTGCTTTTGTTGGGATTCCTGCTTTGCAGAGGGTTGGACTGGTTGACCCTTGGGGTCCCTTCCAAATCTACAGTTTTGCAAGGAAGGGTAATAACAGGAAGATTTAAAGAAGGAACTATTGGAATCTCAAGGCAGTAGAAACATAAGATGATTGGAACCCCACTGAACTTAAAGCGTGGGAAGCCCCAACAAAAATTTATAATTTGGCAGAATATTTGGACTATATGAGATGTATTTGTATACTTTGGAATATGAAATGTGATCTGATTGGATTGTTAAAATGGAAAACTTAACAAAAATTATTATTAAAAAAATGTCTACAGTTTTGCGATTTATGCCTGCACTGTAATTCACCATGGATTGAGAGGCACACCTACTGGCCTGACGTTGATTAGGCTACTTTTATATAAAATTGCCACCAGAAATATTTAGGGAAGGGGTGGTGAAAAAGACCCCTATTGTCTCCATGTAGGGCTGGGAAAGATTTCTGCTTGAAGCCTTGGAGTACTCCTGCCAGGCAGGGCTGACAATAGTGAACTAGGAGGATCAAAAGTATGACTTGGCGTTAGGCAGCAGATGCCATTTTTATTCCAGAATGAGGGACATCTCTGACAAAGGTGGGGAACCTCAGGCCCAAGGGCTAAATGCAGCCTTCCAGGCTTCTCTGACCCCTGCTCTCCCCAGGCCACATACCTCATCAGGCCTGCTTCATACCCTCCCTGAATGTTTTTAGCTTGCTTGAATGGGTCCTTCAGACGCCTCCAATGTCTGAAGGATGGAGAGGGATGGGTTCAGAAACTATCCTACAACAGAACAATAAAATGTTCATTCTGTTTTTCCTCTGGCCCTGTCCACAACTGGCAGGCATGTGGCCCCCTCAGTAGGTTGCCCAGGTGCCAATGGGCTGCAGAATGGCTGAGCTCACTTAAAAAATCCCCATTGTGCATGGACACAGATGGCAAAGCAAAAGTACTGATTTATGTTTAGCCTGATGGGTGCACCGCACTGTCATGGCAGACGCAATCTGAATCACCCCTGTGCCTACAGATTTGGAAAAAATCCCCAATTCAATGAAAACTTTTTTGCAATAGAAATTTGCAGGACATATATACAGGTGTGGGATACACACGCCACCAATACTGTTAGTAGGATTTTTTTTTTCATAGTCATACAACTAGAGTTGGAAGGGACCACAAGGGCCATCTAATCCCACCCCCTCCAAATGCAGGAATCTTTGACCCAATGTGGGGCTCAAACCCATGACCCTGAGATTAAGAGTCTCATGCTCTAACAGCTAAGCTATCCCTGCACTGAACAGCAGGGTGTTTTGTGTGCAATGGCTTCTTATATTCTGCATAATGGAGAGGGCGGGTTCTTATCTCCTCCTTGCAGCCATTTGGAACGCATTTGAGCCCAGCGTGGTGGCCAGGCTCATTCTTATAATGCTAAAACCAAGGTTTAGCATGTCTGAATACAGTCTGTCCACTGTTAAATTAGGAAGAAAGAATATGAAAAAACTTTTTAACGTTTCTTATTTGCAGTAAAAATGCTAAGTATCTTTCAAAAGCACGATTGTCACATTAAATCCATTACATTTCATTGTTATATAAGCAGTCTTTTAAAAAGGTGTTTGATTATAAATTTAGTGAATACAGGATCTACACACTATTCTCCAATAGTAACTTTACTAAGCCGCTGGAAAGGGGCCAAACATTCAAGAGAAAAGCGGATTACAAGAATCAAAGAAAGCTCCACAGTCAGCCCAAGAAAAGCAAGCAATATTGTCAACTATGTTGTTGCCATTCTGAGCAGTTACTTAGAAATAAGTTCTACTGGGTAATTTGTGGCACATGAACTTTGATGCAAATGGGTTTTTTTGTATAAAAGCCTTGATTGTCTTCTTAATGATCATACTTTTTAAAATTTTTAAGATGTTTAGAAGATACACCTTTGTAAGTTTTCATTTAAAAAAATCGCAAATAAGGCCGGAGATTAACTGCAGTCACTTTAATATTGTTTCATCAAACATTTTAAATCTGCATAAAACAGAAAAAAAATATAAAATTCCAAACACATGCTTTTATATTGGCTGGTATGCTTAGTTATATTGCTATTCAAGACATTTCAGTTTAAAATAAAATATACATCTCTTGGACAATAATAATATCAAATGTCAAAAGACACATATTCCAATAAAATAAAAATGCCAAACCACAGAACTTGTTATGTCCCAGCTATGGACTATTACTAAAAGCGATTTTTACAGCTGCTGCTAGATTTGGTAACATAGCTCTTACCAGTTTCATACTCCATATACAATATTTACAAAAAAATAAATTATATTGCTTTACATAAAACATTTTGAGAAGTGTTGCAAAAGCTTTAGCATTTACGTTTGGCAAAATCAGACTCTCTTAATCAAATAAACCCATTTTTTTAAAATAACCAAGACATACAAATTGTTCCTAGCAATAGGAAGGTGAAATTGGAAGGCTGCTATTGAAAGGGAAGACACTTATCCAGGCTTCCTAAAACTGACCTATCCATAAAACCAATAGGCAAAATAGGTAGGATTTGTTGCAAAAAGTGGGCAGGTCCTCTTGAAAAAAAAGACGTAGCCAAGCCAACAGTGGACAGCAAAGCTGTAATCTCAGGGACGGGCCAGCCATTAGGTGGGGTGATGCCACCACCTCAGGGTGGAAGCCCTGCCACCTCCACCACTGGGGGAGAAGCAATGCCAGCATTGCAAAATCTTACTGGAAATCAGCATTGATGCTTCTGCACCAGCGTGGGTGGGGGGGCGTGTGGCACAGGCAGCCTCAAGCAGCAAAATAGGATATGCCGCCCCCATGTCATCATGCATCGTGGCTAGAACTTGACTGAAAAGCCCAAGCTCCCACTGCTGGGTAGACTTTTTTCAACGTTGAGAGATAAGTGAAGAATTAATAAAGTTGCATCCTGTTACCAGAGGAGCCATAATAGAAGGCACAGAAGAAGAAAATCACTCAGTGCAGTAGAATATACTGCAGCGTACAGCAGGGATGGGGAACCTATGGCACTCTGTGACTACAACTTTCATTCCGGATCACTGTTTTTACTGGAGTTGGAGTCCAACAACATCTGGAGAAGAACAGCTTCTTCATCTTTGTAATACATGCTGCATGGGGGAAACATAGCAAGTAGTTAAAGCTGCAAATTCCTGCTTGTTTCAGAAAGGTGGCCTTGTAGTAAAAGTATTCATTAACCTTCCAGCAGACGTGTGTGCATCTTGGTCCATACGCAAAATGTTTTAGATGCTCTCAATCTGACCAAAACAAAACCCTGCTTACTCATATAGATACAGCATTAGATGAAGTGCTATCAATCAACCTTAACCAACCTGGTGCCAAATACAACTCCCATCAGCCCCAGCTTTGTGAAGACTGCTATAAATTGTAGGAGAACCTCAACTTTCAATAGCCCTGTGTACTTTTAATATTGGACCCATAAAGTTCATTTCTGTTTCCTCATGCCCCCTACCATTGTAGAAGTACTGAATCATATAAATCAAATCCAAATCAACAGCAGCTTAAAACAAGTTAAATATGTTTCCTAATTAATCAGTCACATAACATCTGTGCAATTGCTCATGTTTGTGAGAAGGGGGAGTAAGACTGTACCTCTTTCCCCCGTATGTCCCCTCCCCCAGACTCTCCACCTTCTATGCATTGGAGGGTGAATATATGCATCAGGAAGCCGCCCCACTGTAAAAGTTCCCCCTCCAACACATGGAAAGCAGAGGGGTCAGGTGATGCAGACACATCAGAGAGAAGTGAGAAATGGCATGAAAGGGTTTCAAGCAGCCTTTCTCAACCTGTGGGTCCCCAGATGTTGTTGAACTACAACTCCCATCACCCCTAGCTAGCAAGGCCAGGGCTCAGGGATGATGGGAGTTGTAGTCCAACAACATCTGGGGACCCACAGGTTGAGAACTGCTGGATAGTGCTGGATTAATAAGATAGGCTTCTTTAGGCTACTGCCTGTACCCGTTTACCTGAGAGCTCCACTGAATTCAGTGGGACTTACTTCTGAGTAGGCATGACTAGAATGGGGAGGTGCATCATATAGAAAAGTAAGATCCAGTATCCAAAAGGTCATGGAATTCCAGGAGTCCAATAAGGCTTTAGACTTACTTTCTTTGAAACAATTCCCAGAGCTTAATGACAAATTGTTCTAGGGGCAAAATAGAAATGAAATGGGAGATGCATGACAACAATCACCTATGCTTGCTTTATATCCAAGAACTCCATGTGGCTGATTTGAAGTTCAGAGATGCTGTTTCTTACTCTCCTGCATCCCACGAAGCTTGTATCAGCTTTATTGTGGGGCAAGGGGGGGGGGGGGGGATAAACTGCAGGAAAGGCCTAAACACAGCCTCCTAGAGCACCACTTTCCCAATTTTAAAAGCAAGCCCCCAAACATCACATGATCTTCTATATCACATCTACTCCAACCTCTAACAGAAGTTTCTAAAGCAGCATTATAAACAGTTCAAAGACAAAAAATAAGTACTGCAAACCCCTTGGAAGAAACCGAGCACCACTTTTGAGTTCCCACTCAAGGAGATCTGTATCATGGAAATAAATTGTGAAATTATATACTTTCTAGCTACTAGAAAATCTGAAAATAAAATGAAGGGACTGTAATCCATTAATGAGATTACTTTAATAAATTCTGAAGTAATTGGCATGTTAACTGCAGAAGTACAGCAGAACCTTAAACTTAATTGCATGAAAGCAAGTCAAAGTGAATTCATTGAAATGGGTTTCCAAGCGGATCTACAATTACTTTTATGTTTTAGTTAAGGTATATTGTCAACTCTTTAGAAAAGCAGATATTTAAACTCTCCAATTAAAAAAATAATCATTTGGAACTCCTAAAATTGCTTTACTTTTCAAAGTAAATTCCCCAATTTATTTTTATTTCCATCAGTGACCTTCCACACTGTATGTATGCATAACAAAGAACTTATTCAACTTCTGTCCCATTTACATGCTATACTTCTTCTGGTAAAGAAAGCACTATAAGAACCAGTGATTCCCATGGGAATTTTCACAGATAAATACAATACAAAAAGAAGAATTGTTTTTCCATAAAATTTAAGAGTCTTTAATTGAGGTGCAAGAACTGCTTCATAAATTCGTAGGTGGTGAAGGCGACAGCCTGTGAAGGAATACACCGAATATAATTCAGGGATAATCCTCGGTATAATCCTCTTCGTATTCCATGATTTCCATAAACATACTTCAGTGTCTGTACCATTGTACTAGAAACAGAACAGAGTAAATTTTAATATTCTTGAAATGAAAGCTTTACTATTTGCTTTCAATAATGTTTTAAAAAGCTAGAAACTACTACACAGTATTTGAATTTTACAAACTGGTTACTAAAAATGGCTACAAAATGTTTTCACTTGTGCAGCACAGGAAATTGGAACTAGGGGGAAAAGCAAGGTGGTTGTTAAAAGGAGGATGCAAAACTTTGTCAAGTTGTGGATTAGGTCTCTTTGTTAACATATGGAAAGGACATAAGAAATATAGCATGCAGAAAAGGCACAAATATTTGTTGCTTTAGATTGAAAATCCAACCGTCCCACATCTCCTACTTACGAACTAGGACAGAATCCACCATAACAAGCAACACAATCCACCAGGAAGTCTCCCGGAAAAGTTACACAGAAATTAGTAAAAATTGCATAGAGCACTACCCAAAAATGTAAAATTTCTGGAAAATTTGGAGTCATGAGGAAAAAGTTTATTCCCTTAGGAAATCTATGCAATATTCATTTTCTTATCTGACCTGTACTGTAACAAAATGTATTATTTATAAAGTAATAAACCAGTAAGATTGTTGTATTTGGCATATTTATGAAATTTACAGAGCAATTCTATCAATGCTTCCTCAGATCCAGTTATCTTAATGGAGCTCACTCCCAGGTAAATGCATACTGTATAGGGTTGCAACCTCAAAAAGCATAACTGCCTTAGTTTTGTAGCAGGCTGTTTCTTGTCAGCAATTTAAAGAGAGAGATGAAAACAGGATGTGAGGAATAGTCTATGGGAAGTCCTGGGCCTTCACATCCACATCAATCAATCAATCAATCAATCGCTTTCCACAAAACATCCTGAAGCAATTTAACAATAAAAACCTATTTTAAAAGTTCAAGTCTGATAATGATTAGGACAAAAATCACCAAAGGCTTGTTAAGGACTCTAGCCATAATGCATCAAGAAGTCTTCATTTCTAATTTGTGGCCTGTGGCTCAGAGCTGCTATTCTGCAACCCCAGAATGCATACTAGACCAGTCATTTGTGGCAGCCACTTCTCCTTAAGTCACAGTTGAACTGCCTCTGATAGGCACAACATAATGAACTGTTAAATCATTTTGGAGGGGTGGAAATGCAATGGTAAGCCTGTTTCAGGACTGTATCACTTTAAACGGCAGATGGGATTTGATTGAAGGGACTGAATCTCAATTCTATGTGCATGTTATATGGAAGAACCAACCGGCATTTCGGAAGACGAGAATTCTTCCTGACATGCCAGTTATGTATGGAGACGCCACCAACTGTTATGTGAATGAATCCCCACCTGTAGTCTGAAGGGACACAGTCCAGAAATCGGCTTACACCTCTTTCATCTGCTGTTTTTGAAAACTTGGGTCCACTATGGTTCACATAGTGACACAGCCTATTAAAAACTGACAAAATCCCATCTCTACATCAAGGATAAGAAGTGATGGAAGGAAACTGATGCATTAGGATCATACACTGAGAACAAATCTCTACCCACTTTTTTTGAATGTACCACTGTAGAAATTTGCCAAAATGCATCCTTGGCTGGTATAAATTTCGTAACTTTGCAAATAATATATATCTTTTAACCAAAGGACAAGAAAAGGATGCTAAAATTGTAAAGAGCTATTATAAAGTAGCAGAATAAGATATCAGTTTTCAATTTCATTTAAGGCACCAAACTAAACTTACAGGCACTTTTCGGACTCCGGAAGTATTGCTCCCAACTGCATTCGTCTACGTGTTACATCAAGAGGATATCTGGGAAGAAAAAGATGGGTTTTTCCCCCAAAACAAGCTCTTTGTGTTGAACTTACATTATTTTGTTGTTTGTTTTTGTTTGTGCGTTGTTGCTTTTTTCTTTGTGTGTATTGTCTGCTTTTTTGTTGTTCAATAAATTAAAAATTAAAAAAAAACCCCACAGTGCTGCAAGTATTTGCACAATGAAGTACAGTTAAAGGAAATTCATATGAGAAATAAGAACTGTGTGGAACATATGATGGTGTCTTATACAGAATCAGATCATTAGTCCACCTATCCCAGTATTAACGTATTTACTCAAATGTAATGCACACCTTTTTGGGCCGAATTACATCACGAAAATTAGGGTGCACATTAGATTTGATGGTGCATTTACATTCGCCAGCAAATAATTTTTTGGTTTCAAGGTTTGCATTAGATTTGATGGCACATTAGATTTGTGTAAATACAGTATCTACTCTGACTAGAATCAGCTCTCCTAGGTCTCAGGCAAAAGTATTTCCTAGCTCCAATGTCAAAGGTCTTTAGAAAGGAGATGCTGAGGATAGAGCCTATGATTTTTTTGCATTTTAAGCACGAACTGTTTTTACAGAACTATGAGCTTCTTTACATTAGGGTTTCCTTTACAAGGAAATAGGAGATTCAAGTTTATGCTACTTAAAATTATCAGAAAAATAAATACAAAAATCAAACAAATATTAAGAACTACAGGATGTATTCAGTTTCATAGAAATATAATCTCTGAAGTTAAACATGGTTTGTGTAAAAACAAGGTTTAAGGCTCAAAACAGAAGGCTACAATCCAGCCCAAATTAAGCATTTAAGTCCCTCGTATTCAGCTCTCTCAATGAAAGCACATGCTTACACCTCCTTTACTGACACCATAGTAACTAACTTTGTCCCAACAAAGTCCCAATATTTTAAAGGACAAAAAAATGTAACATACCTGCCCATCACACAACTAAACATATTATATGTGAAAAGGAGATGCCAGGGGAAAAATAATGGAACTCATTGGCATCAAGTTGTGTGGAACACCTTTGCAGCTCATTTTTTAAAAATTTCTGACTTATAATATTTAAAGCAGCATCTAAAATTCTTAACACCCTGTACTGCCAGTGTGGTTTAGCAGTTAGTGTTACATAAGAGCCAGATTCAAATCCTCACTCAGCCATGAAACTCATTGGGTGGCCTTGGGTCAGTCATTAATTCTCAGCCTAGCCTACCACACAGGGCTGTTGTGAGGATAAAATGGGGAGAGAACTGTTATTTATGCTACCATGAGCTCCTTGGAAAAAAAGGAATGATAGGTAAGGAATCAGAGAAATGTGTTTTAATTTTCTCAGTCTAATACTTAAACTGAGAAAATTAAAATACATTTTAAAGCGAATGCCAGCCTATGTAATTCATAAATACTATACTGGGGAAAAACATTTATTGTATGTTACAATACATATTTACTGTGCAATCCTAAACATTTCTACTCAGAAATAAGTCCCACTGAGTTCAATAGGGCTTACTCCTAGGCAAGTGGGAATAGGATTGTAGCCTTATTTAGGTTTGTTTTACTTTCTCATGTTTAAAGTTGGATTTTGAAAACCCTTCCTTGGAAAACAACACGTTCTGGGGTCTAGCTTTTTAGTATTTTTATTCTATTTGTACACTGCTCTTACATGGGACTTCTAGTCACTGATCAAGTGCAGATCGACTTGGCTTAGCAAATTGGTAGTATGAGGTACTCCAACCATTCTCTGATCCTCCCAGAGGTTTAATTTGACAACTATACAAGTTATTATGACTCACATTATCACTGCTGTATAAAGATTATGATTTTCCAACTTCTAGCTGGAATAGTACAGTTTTACTAAATTGACAGAGAAAGCAGTTGCCTAATGGACTGCACTCTTATCAATAAACAAACTGATCAGTTCAAATGTTTTTGAAGGAAGTCATAATGAATAAAAGCTATGTCTAGGTCTACAACTCAAGAGTTGCAGCCTTCAAAAACTTTTGCAGAATGCAATATGCTGTCAGCAGCATCTATCATCATCATGACTATCGGCAGCAACAGCAGCAGCCTAAGGTTCCACGGTGGATTACAACAATTTAAGATACAATATAAAAAACAGTTTGAAACCTTAAAAATGCAATCACAAAACATAGGGTGAGACCTGAAAATAGATATCTCTGGTGTCAAATGCCACAATATACTGTTCTTTACTATTAAAGTATGAAAGTTTCTTTTTGCCTGGGGCATTATTGCCCCATTTTAAATTGAGCAATAGGCTTTCTTCCCATACCACAAAGGTGTGGCTGATGCCTTAGATTATGACGAAATAAAAATTTCATGATTTCCAAGGTAGGAATTTTGTTTACTTACAATACTAATGCAAGCTATCCTAACAATTCAGTGCAGTAAAATACTAGAAAAACTTACGATATTGTCTGTGCTATTGCTCCAGCTATGCCACCACACAGCAAATTTACATGAGTTTTCAAAACTAAGACATCAGGATTATCTAAGCAAGGCTTCCCAAGCAGGGTAGGCGCTTGGGCAAGTCCCACACTCTTTAAGGTACCAAAGGTAAAAAATGAGAAACCTGAAAGGGAAAAATGTAACTTTAATGGAAACCTGAAAGGGAAAAATGTAACTTTAATGGAAACAATACCACAACAAGCTACATCAACAACAAAGGCACAATCCAACCAAAGGCTAAGCACAGTTAAAACTCATATATAAAAAGGAGTGTAGAGCTTGCACCAAGCTCTTTCCTCATGGAGGAAAAAAATCAATGATACTTATCAGAGCTTTCCAAACTGTGTCACAACACCAGTGTGTTGGCTGAAGTGTGTAGGTATGTCACATGAATGCTCCCTGTGCTCCTCCCAGGGCTGGAAAGGGGTGAGTTTAACCTCTGGTTTGCTAGTAAAACTGTGTTACTGTGTCATGAAAAGTCTGTCACCAACATGAAAAGTCTGGAAAGCTCTCTTAGCCCTAGCTGAGTCACATCTTCTCTGTTTGAGGATAGTCACATTGTGAAATTGTTTTCAAGTATGTATTGAAGAATCAATCTTCATTTTTTTTATCACTTGCATCTGACACCAACACCGCAATCTGGCACAAAGTATCCGGGATGTGGGAATTATGTTGGGACGTGTATTTTCAGAGTTTTAATTGGGGTGTGTGGTGCACCAGGCACCACAGTTTCTATGGTGCTTTGAAGAGACCTCGAGGCTTGCCTCAAAGTAGCACCTCGGGAACCGAAGCATGTACAGTGGTACCTCAGGTTACATACGCTTCAGGTTACATACGCTTCAGGTTACAGATTCCGCTAATCCAGAAATAGTACCTCGGGTTAAGAACTTTGCTTCAGGATGAGAACAGAAATCGTGCTCCGGCGGCGCAGCGGCAGTGGCGGCCCCATTAGCTAAAGTGCTGCTTCAGGTTAAGAACAGTTTCAGGTTAAGAACGGACCTCCGGAATGAATTAAGTACTTAACCCGAGGTACCACTGTAAATGTGTGTGTGAGGAGAGAGAGAGAGAGAGAGAGAGAGAGAGAGAGAGAAGGAAGAAGCATGTGTGTATGGAAGAAGGAGACCATGTGCATATACAGAAGAGCAGGGGGCCAAATATGGAGGAAGGAGTTTGATGGTAAATAGGATAGGGCAAGAATGGGTAACTATGGGCTGAGAAACTTTGCAGGGGAGTAGTTGTGGTAAACGAAATAGCAAGCAGAAGGAAGGTTGGTAAGCTCTGGCTAAAGGGAACCAGTCTGAGAGAGAGTTAAGGGGGGAGGACAGGAGGTTGTCTATGGGTAATTTGCACAGTGGAAAGTCAGAAAGAGGTGCTATACTAAGCAACAGGGCAGGTAAGGTTCCTACCTGCCAGAAATTAAGAAGGGTGACAGGAATCCTGAACCCAAATAAAAAATAAATAGGTGCCTAAGGATGAGAAGAGTTCTATCTTTACTTTGGAAGAGTGAGGGGCTCAGCAAGGAGATCTAATGATAAGAACCAGGCTGGGGTTCTTGAAGGCACTTAGTACTGATAGGCAGGTGAGAAAAACTTCACACGGGTGTTATGGGGAAGAGTTAAAATGCTTCTGGAAAGGAAATGAATATGTAAACGCCTTTCAGTCTATTCTAGGTGCAGTGAAACATGTATTGATATTAGAAAACTACCGTATTTTTTGCTCTATAAGACTCACTTTTTCCCTCCTAAAATGTAAGGGGAAATGTGTGTGCTTCTTATGGAGCGAATTCAGGCTGCGCAGCTATCACAGAAGCCAGAACAGCAAGAGGGATTGCTGCTTTCACTGCGCAGCTATCCCTCTTGCTGTTCTGGCTTCTGAGATTCAGAATATTTTTTTTCTTGTTTTCCTCCTCCAAAAACTAGGTGCGTCTTGTGGTCTGATGCGTCTTATAGAGCGGAAAATACGGTGCCTTCCCCACTACAAATGAAAGAAAAAAGTGATAGGAGATACTCAAAATCAACACCAGCTGTCAAGACAAAAGGTAACAGGAACTGTACAATTGGTTTCAGAATTGAGGAATATACAAGTGCAGATAGATTGGTGCAAAAACAACCCCTATAAATACTAGAATGCATAGTGGAATAGATGTCAAGATCACCGCTTAAAATTCAAAGAAAAAAGAGACTCCATGTGGCTATAAGACTGCATATTTCCATTTTTGTTAACAGTCTGTAATAGTTGGTTACTTTACCAGTGATTTTGTTCTTATGCAGATCTTTCAGACTGTTAGGACAACTAAGGACAGTCAGTAGAGCATTTTATAGATGGTTCTCAGTGTACATCTGTACTAGTTGGGGGGGACCGTTCCACAAACAAGTCACTATAATTATATAATAAATCCCCGGCAGCAACCTTCTCTATGCAAATCCTAGCACCACTTAACATGTGCAATTTTTATTTTAACAGCAGCAATGTGAACAGTTTTGCAAATCAAAATTAAACACCAAGAGGTTCACTGGGAAAGACTCTCATTCAAGTTCAACTCACCTGCATATGGAGCCATTCCTACAACTGTTGGCGTAAGCCCTCGATAAAATCCTTGCAAGCCACCTTCCTTTTGGAGTAAGCCAATGATGAAAAGAACAAACAAACAACAAATATTTAATTGCACTGAGTACAAAGTGTACATACATTAGATTAGAGTGATGTTTTGCACAGGGAAATGAAATCAGCCTTTTGCTTTTGGTCAGGTTTTTTCTTTTTTAAGATGTCTCTTTATAAGCAAATTTTGTGATCTGATCCAAACTTTCAGGGACAAACCCAGTTGTGGATCTCAGTGTCCAACATGAATAATGGGGGTGGAGTTGCTCCTGGAGGCACACAGGTATACCTGGAGATACACAGGTATACATATTTATTAAGCATGTGTGCACCTAGTTTAGTGCTCTGAGGCAGCCTCACTGCTATGAAACTCTCTCCCAAAAAGACAAAACTGTGTCTTCTATTGTACTTCCAAAGAGTTGATGACTTAAATATGCTTTTTTTTTACTATTGCATGCTTTTGTTCTGTTTGTTTTGCCGATTTTGCTGTTTACTGGGAATGATTTTATTTGTTACTATGATTTAGGGTGCATTCTAGGGCACAGCCACACAAGAGGGCTGACAGATAATCGCAACATTTAAAATATAAATGTTTCTATTGTTTTATTTTGTGAACCACTATCAAATCTCATGAGCAGTATCATTTTCAAAACTGTATTTTTCACTCTGCCACTCTTCTCCCAATATGCAGCTATCAACATCTACCCACAAACAGCAGAACAGAGTGAGAGATGTTTACACAGAACAGCTGTTTCAAGATCCTTAAAAGCTTGTTTTTTTAAAAAAATTGTTAGCCTCAGAAACCAGCAACACAATAGCGCTAAAACAAAAGAGATAAACAAGCTACCTTCGTATAAATGGTCTTGAATGCATGAATAATTCCAGTGTATGTGTGATCCCCTTTTACTTGGAATGCCAGACGTGCTCTCACCATGTCAAGAGGGTAAGTGCAAATTACTGCAGTTATACCTTTAAAACACCAAAAAAACACAAATACGACCTGAACTGGGCAACACAGTTGTGACATGCCAATATCAAGAACATCGCTAACAGAAAACCACAAAGGGTCCTTTAAATAGAGGGTGGTTTTTTAAATTCAACCTTGTTTTCACATTTGGAGGCTTATAAGTAACTTCTCCAAAGAGTTGGGAACACAGATAATTTTTATGCAAGTAACATGCTAAAGTCAGGGAGGCTGCACACAGGAATGAATGATGTTATGCAGAACTTTCAGGAATCAGTTAAGTCACAGACACTCTGGTTAAGAACTAAGCTGCTTCCTTAAAATCACTGCAACTTAGAAAAAAAGGAATGACACTTTTAAAATGTGCATGTTTCATATGCTTAAACTAGCACACTATCCCCACTCCACCCCAGGAAATGAAGCCAGCATAACCATATGTGTTTGGTACTTTTTCCTGCTTTTGCATTTGGAAGGCTTAAATCCCTTTGTTCTCAAAATGCCTGGGATGAAGGGCACTTGTGTTTTGAATAGCTGAAATCATGTTTTCCCCTCTGCTTCAGTCTAGTTGTTTTTTCCTTAAAGGAGACTAAGGCAATTATCCACCAATGAAGAGTTACTACCAAGATTTGAATTACACAAGACTCAGGAAATCCAGGGTGGAAAGTTTTCCCCATAATGTTTATCTTTGCTACTTTGAAAAGACGCATTACAACAGACTTTTCTTGGCACCCCCCCCCAATAGCCTTGATGCAAAGGAATTCCCCCCCCTAGTGCTAGAAGGATGACTATTGGGGGGGGGTGATTTTATGCGTCTTTGCTTCTCAATTTGTGTCTTTGCTTCTCAATTTGTTTTGTGTTAATTTATGCACTGTGACTTGCTTTCGTTTTTTAACTGACTAGAGTTTAGAAATTAATTATTATAATTGTTAAGAGTGAATTTCTGTTTATTATTTGCTGATATTTTATTTTATTGTGTAGTATTATATTCTAATGGGTTACTGAATACTACTTTATTTGATACAAGTCTATTTTAAAGTTATGTTTAATTCTGACATTTTTGTATTGGATCAAGTTGTTAATAAGTTGTGAGATCTTTGTTGTTTCTTCAGCTTGTACACCAACTTGTGTACAGTAATAAAGAAAGGCAGTATACAAATTAAAAGTGAAATGAAATACAAAACCTAAAATTCACATTCAGATTGCACATTTCAGTGTGTTTTTATTCTTCCTTCCATATTAATATTATCCAGGCCACTCTTGCAGTATACCTAAAAATATGAAGACTGTTGTTCATTTCTTATATAATACATTAGATTTACATCTGCACTAGATGTGCCCTGCCAGCTAGACCAGGAAAGGTGTTATTGCTACCCCATAATCTCTTGGCAGTGAATTTCCCTATTTCTTTCTCCTTTTTATTTCTCTCTCTTACCCCTTTCTATTCCTCAGATTACACATAAATTTCAGAGACCATAAATATGTAGTTCCTTGTGAAATTATTTCCACGTGTTGCAGTTTTGTGTACTGTATGTAGAGGGAAAAGATGCTCTTACCAACTATTTCAATCCATGAGGATTATGATGTAGTTAAAATAGACGTCAGGAGCATTTACCTTGTTATGATGCCTGACAAACTATAATTGGGGTGGGGAGATATTTCTCCCTGTTTAATACTAGCACTCAAGAATACCCAAATGAAATTGATTAGCAATGGACTTGGGAAAGATGAAATCCAAGTATTTCATCATGCAAGACATCTTAAATGGCTTTTTAAAAAGGTCGCAGGTTCGACTTCCGGGTTGACGCGATCGGTCTAATGGCGGATTCCCTCCGAGCTCCGGAGGGAATCGGCTCCGCTGAAGACGGGTCTTGCCGCGCCGGCGACGCGGGGACCCTCAGAAACCACAGGTGCTGATACCTGTGGACTTGGTGACTCAGTGGGCACCTTAAGCGCCCTCCTCGACAATCGAAGAGCCTTTTTAAAGGCTGCGGAGAGGGTACGAGGAGCGGCGTGGTGCTGGGAGTAGACCGCTACTTCAGTGGAGTGAAGCCGCAAGCCATTGCCGGAGAGCGTCAACTTTCTTCCCGATATTTGGATTGGAAACAAATACCCCGTGAGTAAAGGAAATTCGGACTTTAAAAGAAATTTATACCTTTAATCTGGAACGAACGGGGGGATGTGCTAAAGGGAAGTCCGCACCCCTCTGCATACAGACAATTTGAAGCAAGGAGCGAAAATCTAAGATCGGAAAAAAATCTCGTGTCTTTTGAGACTGACAAGAGATTCCATTAATTTGTGAGAATAAGTTTTTATTTCTTTTTAAGTTGTGCTGGAGGGAAGAGGCGAATTTTGAAAACTTTTGTGTACCCCCCCCCGGATCCGGGAGCGTCCTGCATCAACCTAGCGTGAAAGAACAAGAGTTTGACAGCTGTCAATTGAGCTGTCAAACGGTTGGATAAAGATAAGAACTGTATCACTTTGTATCTCTCTGGTCTAAAGGTGTTACATTCAACTAGAAGTGGTTGGAAACAAAGTAAATAACAGGGTAAAAGACTGTTGGTAAAGAACTTTGAACACTGGCAATCCCCCTAGGGGGAATTAGTGACATTACAATGGCTGCAGAAGGAAAATTACTAGCAGAAATAGAAAGAGCCTTTTTTCTCGTGGGAACCTTACAAGAGCAGGCTATGCTTATGGACAAACAACTCACGACCTTGATTTCTAAAACAAGCAACCCTGCTGATGGAGCTAAGGATTTGTCTGTGAAAGACTCTGCAGCCGAACCAGAAAAGATATATTTGGAGCTGGTGGAAAAGGAGATTGGAGGGGAAGAAGTACAGATAAAAATTTTTGAACAGGAACTTATGCTGTCAGGGAACAAAGAAGTCTTTTGGATTGGAAATTATGAGAGGAGAAAAGCAAAGGAGGAAGTTGCCGGATACTATGGAATATTGGAAGCCAAAAGAGCAAAGAAACATAACTGGGACTTCCTCCTCTTTTCTGGCCTTGATGATTTTGAATTTGGGGGGCCTTTGGCCGAACCTTGGCAGCAGGTTTCTTCAATTAAGCTTGATCTGAGAGAAGTTGAAGTGACTGTGACAGACACCCCTCGAGATCTGAAGACCAACAAAAAGGACTACCAACAGAATAGACAGAGAGAGACTGAAAGAGATTTAAAGGCCTCTGATGTGAGGAATCCGGGCTAGGAGTTTCATGGGAGGATAGTTATTTGGGAAGGGACAGATACCTGGGCAGGGAGGGAGGGGGAAAAACAGAATTTAAAAATTTTATGTTTATTGGGTTTTGCAATTTGGATTTATATTTTAATACAAAAAAAAGGGAAATTTATGGTATAAGAACCTTGATCGATCTTAGAAAAAGGATCTAATATATATAAGAGAATGGGATAATAAAATTGGGCCTAACAAAAAGAATTAAGTTTAAACATGATAAGAATAGGTTTAAGGAGATGAATAAGAACTTGCTGAATTAAAGTTGGAAACTGGGATGTATGGGGGGGGTGGGGGGAAGTCAGGGAAAGAGGGTTAGGAAAGTAAGGTTATGAAAGTATTTTTGTGTGCTTTTCTTTGTTTTGTATGTGTCTTTATAAAATGTGAAAATCCAATAAAAATTTATTTAAAATAAATAAATAAAAAGGTCGCAGGTTCGAGCACCACGTGGATAAAGGGATTCCTGCACTGCAGGCGTTTGGACTAGATTGACCCTCGTAGTCCCTTCCAACTCTACAATTCTATGATTCTATGATCTATTTTATTAACTTTAACTGATTAAAGACAACAGCCTTTAGCTTGGACTTTGATTACTAAACCGCAATTTAAAGATTGGCAAGCAAAACAAAAGAATAGTTAAATATACATAAGAAGGAAATACCTGCCATGGATCCAGCCATTAACCGGTGAATATGCCCAGAAATGCCAAGCTTCTGCTTTATCATCTATGAAAAGATCAAATTTATAGAGTGAATAAACAATAATCCTTCAGCACACTTTAAGTGAGCTTCACTGGTCAGTAGATTGAAAACAAACACCAATGGTTTAATGCTTTTGACTACATTTTAAATAACAGCCTCAACTACTTTAATATATTTCTAATTTAATTTATATCTCACCCTTCCTCCCAAAGGCAACCAGGGTGGTAAAACAACACCATTATATTTATTTTATTTTAAGGTATCTATATACAAGTGATATCTTAATAAACTATTTTCATTTTGGTTTATGTTATAGCAATGCCAGTTCTTGCTGTCTGACAATACTACAGTCTTATTTTTATTTTATTGGTTTTATTTCAGTAATGTATAAACAACTGCCAGTTTCCTGTAGTGCTAGGATTTGTCATAACTTGCTTTCTTTCCATAGATCAGAAGTTGTTTCAGGCCTGGGAGAGCCTTTTGAAATCAAAGAATCTTGCAGGCACCACAAAGTACCCATTACACAGAAAACCTGGCAATGCTCAGACAAAACAACTAAACCACCTCAAAAAAATAAAACAAACAAGAAAGCAGGCAACATCCCCAAAGCAGACAATCCTCCCATTTAAACAAACAAGGGAAAAAGTCCCCAAAACCTTAATTAAATAATGAGAGACGTAAGAGACTTGGCAGTTACCAAGGGGGCATCTGATGGGCACCACTTTGGGGGCTCCAATTTCTGATTTTGATTTTTTTGCAATGTCTTACAAAAGAAAAGTTTTGATTAAGGTGAACACAGCGCATCAAATATGGGGGGGGGATGCATCATATCCTTCGACAGCTAATTGTCTTTTTTTTCTTTTGCTACTTAGGAGGGTTTTTTTGTATGTTTGAAAAATGCGTTGCAATTCTGCAAACCTCAGGATTCCCCTCCACCCCACCCCTCGTTTCTTTACTAAGTTCCTAAGTGCACAAATAGCAGTGATTCCATATCCCCAATAGCTGGGAAAAGCCTTCATCGATCTATAGCAGAGGTTTTCAACCTTTTTGGGTCCACGGCTCCCTTGACCAAATACATTCTTGCTGCGGCACCCCTGTGGGGCTCAGGAGACCAGTTATGTCACCCCTTGCCTGCAGAGATGGCAGCCCCTCACCCCTTTTCAAACACCCTCCCTTGTGGAGTGTTCCCTCAGCCTTCTCTCCTCTCCCCCCCTCCTTGGGAGTCCCCAGGGTGCCACAGCACACTACAGTGGTACCTCGGGTTAAGTACTTAATTCGTTTCGGAGGTCCGTTCTTAACCTGAAGCACCACTTTAGCTAATGGGGCCTCCTGCTGCTGCCGCACCGTCGGAGCACGATTTCTGTTCTCATCCTGATGCAAAGTGCTTAACCCGAGGTACTATTTCTGGGTTAGCGGAGTCTATAACCTGAAGCATATGTAACCTGAAGTATATGTAACCCGAGGTACCACTGTAGTTGAAAACCACTGATCTACAGAAAGAGAAGCAGCCTGGCAGCTCTCCAGGTGCAGAGATTTCCAAAGGGTAAACTCCACTAAAGAAAAGGCTGTGCTGTATCTCAAACACTACTCATACATGCTGTTATCCATTTTATACCATATGTAAGCATTTGGGATAAACAGTTATTTAGAAATCGGTACAGTGGTACCTTGGTTTATGAACTTAATGCGTTCCAGAAGTCCGTTCTTAATCCAAAGCGTTCTTAAACCAAGGCATGCTTTCCCATAGCAGCGGGGGACTCAATTTACAAATGGAACACTTAAAAGGAAGCAAAACATGTTCTTATTCCAAGGCAAAGTTCACAAACCAAAACACACTCTTCCGGGTTTGCAGCATTCTTAAACCAAGTTGTTCATAAACTAAGCTGTTCTTAAACCAAGGTACCACTGTACTTGCATATTCCCCTGTTGCTCCATTTCATATCGAAGTCGGAAAGAGCCAAATTGTGCAGATTAGGTGATTTACATACAAAGACATATTTGACATTTTAATAATATATAGAATAGATTACATATTTATAGGTCAATAAATGTCCATAATGTAGAGAGGGTAACTGGTGTTAAGAAATTCAACAAGTTTTATGCAACTCATAATATATTTCAATTAATACAAGTGATGTCCGACCACAAAATGCTGTGGTATATCCTGAGGCCCCTAACAGGAGTGCTTTTTCTTGCCGCTCCTCCTTTAATTTCTCTTGCTGGGCTCAAGTTTATTTGGCCTCACTCAACCCATCGTTACTGTTATACTGTTCAATTTTAGTTTTTAATTAAACTTGCAGAGGTAATAGTCTTGATGTTTACAGCATAAACATAAAAAACTAGAAGTAATTGCACTACTCAAATCACTATTTTGGGGGGAAAGAAACAAGGCAACTGGCAGTTATACATAATAAATATGTCAATTTATACATATTAACCAACCACAGATAGTACAGCTGACATCAGGGAAGTTAAATGCAGCTACCTTTTTATACTGGCCAAATGCTGTAAACTGAATTGCACCATATGGAAATATTCTAATCATCATTGCTCCATTTCCTTTATAGAATCCCAGGTAGCCCTCCTTTTTGGGAACAGCACGCAAGGTAGAGATCACGCCTGTGATGAATAAAGAATGAAAACAAGAAGAAAATGATCAGACAACCAACAGAAAAGTGATAGCTAAATGATCCAACAAAGTACAACAAGATTTTATCATAAGATAAACAGCATGTTCAGGAAGCTGGGCAGGAGGAATGATAGAAACAGGCTGAAAGAACCGAAAAGTGAAGAGAAATGGTGAGTGGACAAATGAGAGACTTAATCAAAATTTCTATAAACAACCCCCCGAAACAGTAACTGGAGGAAGAAATAAAAAGGGAAAGTCGGATCTCAAAACTTGGGAGGAAGGAAAAATGACATCTGATAATGGCATATAAACAGTGGAGGAGGACTTTGCTCAAACGGTCTCTGCTGATATTTACTCAGCCTCACCTAATTTCTACAAACCTTGCTGTGTTCAGGGACACATGTAGTTAGAATGTTTGCAAGCCTGCAACAAATACACCCTCAGCATGCTAGAATCAAATAAAAAGATTGCATTTTCATTCCACTTACGGTACCTTCCTACAGAAAACCCTCTGTTTTTAGTTTATGCACACAAGTGCTATATCAGATTTTCTTAGCAACATTCCCCATTCTCTCAGACACATACCAAACTAAACACCTGTTAAGGGAATATTCACTGACTGCAGTTTCTATCAGCATATGTATTTAAAAATAGGGTTTGTTTTAATCTACTTATTTAAATGGGGCTCCTTTTTAGTTAATCAAAACATTTTAAAACTAATCTAACAAATTATAATAAACACAGAAGCATTCTTTTTTTTGGGGGGGGGGGGCTACATTATACCATATTGGAAATTTGGACAAAGTAATATCATATTAGGATCTCCTAATATAGAGTGTCCTTAGAATTTCTTTCATCACATTGTGCTAAAACATTTACCAATTTCAGCTAAACTTGGCAATCAAGTCAAAGTGTGTGCAAACTAGGGGTTTGCCTCTCTTCTCTCAATCTTACATAGTATCGTATTTACTTGAGTATAATGTGCCATCGAATCTAATGTGCACCACAATTTTCAGAACCTTGAAACCAAAAAAAGGATTTGCTGGCGAATGTAAATGTGCCACCAAATCTAATGCGCACTTAATTTTCTCAATGTGATTTGGCCAGAAAAGGTGCACATTAGATTCAAGTAAATATGGTAAGTACAACTATGTTCACTCCTTGGTAAGTAAAATAACTCAAACTCAATGGGATTTTCCAACATCCATGTGAGGTCAGTGACAATGTGCAGTTGGAGAGGAGAATGAGTGAAGTCCCCACAGCTGAGGGCCTCAGACAAGGCTACTGGTAATCATACTAAGCCAATGTTGATTCTGTCATACAAAATGGGGGAACAAATGAGAGAAGCTTAACCTTAAAATATGGCATCATGAACATCTCCCCCATGCTTTTAAGAATGATCTGAATTTTTATTGGGTTTACTGGCTTCCATTCACTGTGCATCAGAATACAGGAGTCAAACTATATCTTCAATTTTTAAAGTGGACTGCAAGAGCAGAACTAGCACCATGGGTGTAGGCAAGGGTGGGTAGGATTCCCCCCCCAACAAAAGCCTGCCCCCCAATGTACTCTTTTGGGGGGTATTTTTACCTGTGATTTCCCCCCCAAAAATCAACTACTTTAGGGGGTGATCTCCTTAAAAAAACAGCAACTCAACTTTGGCTGCCCCCCCAAACAAAAATCTTGGCTATGCCCATGACTAGCACCATAAAAATAATAATAATGGAGAATCATGAAGAAGTGAGTTTCCAAATGCATGTTTAGGCTAAATGTGTGTTCCAGCTCTGAAAAGAATGCCTGGCAACATTAATTTTAAAGAAAGCCGGCCATTTTTATAAGGTGCTGCCAGTGACCATGTTAGGCCCAGCCAATTGATGTGTGATCACTGACACATGGGTCAGAACAGAGGAGTAAGGGAAACGGGCATAACGGGGGGCGGAGCGGGGGCGGGGGTAACAGGGCAGGGTGCACTTATATGCACTACATGACACACAGGGAGGGAGAATGGAACCCCCGCACAAAATGGTCACTGCCTGTATATCTAACCTGTGGAGAAAAAAAGAGTATCAACCCTATCTTTCAAATTCAAGGTTTGCAAAATTTAACTTTGAAATCTCATTGAAAAGCACAGGGATTAAACACAAATTTGCCTCCAAATGCTGTATTTGCTGACAATATTGCAGGAAACTGAAAATGAAATATACTTCCCTTACAAATACAAGAATGCAAAATACACGAAAACTGTCTTACCAAGATTTTTGTAATGACGATTATGGGCTTGTAACAAAATCTTTACTCGATCCAATGGAGCAATGGTTGTTTTGGCACAGCATCCCGCAACACCTTTCAGAGACAAAAATGAACAACTCTGTTTGCTGACTGCCAAATGTTACAGCATGTCAAACATTCAGCAAGTTATTTTTAAAGTTTTATCTTTTCAAGGTTCATCCCATACCTGAAAAGCATGGCCTCCCTCACTCAGTGGGCATTATCTTCACTGGCAAAGTAGTCATGTTATGCAATCTATGCACAAGGTTTCCCATTCTGTTCCATTTTCTTTTAGCAACATAAAGCTGATTCATTGTACTATATATGCTCATGTTCATTTCCAGGAATGCCTTACCTTACGGTGGAGATTCTGTTTCCTAATATCTCCTCCAAGTTGTGAAAAACCTAACACTCCTGGTCATATGAACACAATAAAGAACCTTATGAAACCTTAACAGCAGTGTTTGCTACAACAGGACTACTCTTTTGAAATATGGGCATGTGATTCAGCAGACAGAGAACCCATTATAGGTATTGTATTTATTTAATTTATTGCAAGTATAGAGGTATCTTTGCCAAGTATATCAAGGCATCAAATACTTTTTTCATAAGGCTCACCAACTCCAGCCCTTCCAAATCAATCACTAAATGTTGGTACAGCTCAGCAGTAATTATGGATCAGTTCTTTTATAGTCAGTGGCGTAGCGTGGGGGGTGCAGGGGGGGCCGGCCGCACCGGGCGCAACATCTGGGGTTAGGGCAAATCCACGGGTTAGGGGGCGCAAATCCACGGGTTAGGGGGCGCAAATTACTTGCCTTGCCCCGGGTGCTGACAACCCACGCTACGCCACTGTTTATAGTATCTTCTTCTGTTAAAGGTCCACCTCCCACAAAGAAGTTGTATCAAGATGTTAACTCTCAACCATCACCATACCACCAAGCCTTATGCAGCATCTGTGCTGTATCATTCAACTTCCAAGTCAGATCAACTACAAATGATACAAAAGCTTGCAAGCAGTTTAGGATGCAATACAGTGGTACCTCCAGTTATTCTTTCCTTACCACTTTACAACTGTCATTTAAATAACCTTTGAACGTCAGATCTTTCAAGGTTAGGGGGGAAAGCAAGCTGCTGTCTTATACTTATTGTTGATTTTGCTTACAATTAATCTGATAACGATTATTAAGCAGGGTTCAAGATGTTTGCCTGTAGTACATTATGTCTCTTTCTTACCTAGGGAAGGGATACAGGTATGCATGTCAAGTTCTTAGGAAACGGACACTATCTTTCAGAGTTTCTTTAAGTCTGCCCTATCAGCTCGGTTCGATCTACTATTTATACCAAGAAAGCTCGGGGAGGAAGGAGGAAGGAGGACTCGGGGCAAAGCAGAGCAGAATCCGACCCCGGGACAGGTGTCGTGGCTATAAGTATAGCTTCTCCTTCAAGGAACAAGCTCCGCCTCGGTTCTCAACTCTACAGTAGGCAGCCTTGGAGAGCGACGAGAGCCTAAGACGCAGAGCAAACGGAGTCAAGGGCAACACGGTGGGCGCGTGTAAGCAAAAAACCCAAGACGAGCGTATCGTGGGAATTCCACGGATCAGAGTTAATGGGATTCCGAGCTTCCCTCGAAAAGGGAAAACGCAGCCGGGCGTCCAAAAACATAGATTTTTCTTTGGGGGGGGGGTCGTGCGAGCACCAAGAAGCCGCCGGCCCCCTCGCCTCGCCACCCCTGCCCGCCAAATAAAGAGGATTGTTCCGTGTTTACCTCCGGCGACGAGCGAGCGGAGCCAGTAGAAGTCCCTCCGCGCGGGCGACGAAGGCAGGCGGGGGCTGGGCCCCGCTGCCGCTGCCGCTGCCGCCGCCGCCTCCGTAGCCATCGGGCCGTGCTGGGTCCCTCGCAAGCGCAGGAGGAGCGGCAGGAGGAGGAAGCGGGAAGAGGGAGACGCGGCTGGGCTCGGCCAGCACCCAGCGTCTTCAGCACATGCTGCCGGGGTGGCTCTGCCTCCGCCCAGCCCGGCTGGGAGGCGGGGCTCGGCCGCGGACGCCGAGAAAGGAGAGGAGAAAGGGAAAGAGACCGGCCTCCTCGTACAGGCTCCTCTATCGGAGGCCTTGCAAGCCGGGGAGGAGCGTCTTCTCCCGCGCCCCGGGCATGGTGCGAGGGCCACGGCCTCCGGGAGCTGCTCGGCCAGGCCCGCGGCGGCGCCCCGTGATCGCGTCAGGAGGCGGCGGGAGAAGCTCGCTCGGCGGCCGGCGGCGGCGCGTCTCCTCCCACCGGCCTCCTCGGCTCCCTTTTCCCCGCCCGCTCCAACTGAGGTGGCCGGCTGTGTGGCTTCAGGGGAAGTGGGAAGGGAAAGCGGCCAGGCGTCCCCGGATAGGCCTCAGGGGGAGGTCGAGTGGGAAAGGGACCCCGAGGGCCATCCAGTCCAGCCCACTTTGAAGTGCAAGGAAGAGCCTGCGGTGGAGAAGGGCGCGAATATATGCGCCTTCTTTTCTGGTGTTCCGCCGCCCCCTCTTCTCCCCCAACAGCCCCCGCCCCCCGGTCGGGCTTCTTGGCTTTTTAACTACGGCGGGGCGGGCGGAAATTCCACTGGCAGAGTTGATCTTTGCATAGCCTTGCCGCCCGTGGGGTGGAGGGACGACACATTAAAAAAGCAATTGCCGCAGGTTTATATATATATTATTGCAGTTATGTAATACCCTTTACTAGGCACAAAATTGTGGCAAGCCTTGGCGTTATCCAGAATTCTTTGTTGTGCTTTTCACTTTATAAAAGGTCTTTGTGCTATTCTGCTCTTTCCATGAAAAGAGTTTTCAGCTAAATCAGCACGCCAAGCAGCTCGGTATCATGCCTTCCAACAGTTTGCAGATCTGGTACAAAAAAGGGCACAGAGTACTAAAAAAAAAAGAAAGGAAAAAGCCTGCCTCCCTTTGTGTAACATCTTGCCTTAATGAAGAATTTCCTGATTACATTATAGTTGTTTTTGTTTTTATTATGTATTTGTGGTTTTATATCTTGATTTTATTCTGTGAACTGCCCTGAGACCCCCTGGTATAGGCCTGTATATAAATTCAATTACTAATAATAATTAATAATAATAAAGGTGTTATCCAAAGTGGATTCTGAAGCTATATATAAGGGGTGAGGTGGAACACCCTGTCACCATCACCTTCACATTTCATTACTTTGTTAAAAAAATTCTTTAACTTTTCACTGTGATACAAAACTACTCTTTTTTTGGAATCTCTATTTATGCCCCTTCAAAAAGCCCTTATGAAAGAGGTAGAGATAAAGGCTGTCCACACATTACCAGCTCCAGTGTGCTCCCACCTCTGGTATATTTAGTCACAATCCATGCGTATTTTTCTGTAAATACTTGTGTTTGATGCACTTTCCCTCAAACCAGCTTCCATCCAGTTTGAAAACATAAGCCACAAGCTGAGATGTGTACATTTCAGACAGCCATTGTAAATGGGCAGATGACAGCTCTATTGAACAGGAGGGACAGGGGACATGGAGATACGGGTCAGGTAACGTGCATCAAATGAAGATGTCCCCACTCTCTCTCTGCTGTGTACAGCAATGTTTAAAAGTACCAGTATTTGAAACACAGTGGGGGAAATTAGTTTGCTGCATTTTAAGCTGCTAATGTGTACATAGCCAAAGATTAGATAGCTAAAATGCAGTTTGAGCCATGCCATACAAATCTCCAAATTCAAAGTGAACAAATAAAAGATAGTGGCAATTAACACTTTAAAACAGTAAAGACATTTCAGTATTTACACTGATGTTCCTTGTAAGGGATAGGTAAAACTTTTCTGTGCATCATCAACAGATATAGGAACACAGCAAAGGGGGACTTTCAGATCCAATTCTAAGGGGATACCTTGCAGTCAGTGTTGACCCTTGCTATGTCTACCCTTTGAAGTTATGCACTAGGTAGGTAACTTATTTTGCCTTTTTACAGATGAGGATCTGAAGGTGAGGGAAAGGGATTTCTCCCAGGCTGCTTAGTGCATCCGTAGCAGACAAACCCACTCATTCAAGTCCAAGCCTAAGAAGCTGCTCACTGGACCATACTCCACTCTTAAGGATGCTGTTTCAAAACTGCAGAAACACAGCTCATTGGAGAGATCTGGTTTGCTTATGCAATTTGAAGTAGATTACCTTTTTCTGTTCTGTGGGACTGACGTGCTGAAAATTAAAGGTTTCGTGATCCTGTTTCTAGTTTCTGAATGTGACATTTCCCACATAACACTCTAGTCTCTTAAACTACAGCCTGTCCTCCTAGGAAGCCTCACAGAAGTCCCTTAACCCACTAATGGAGCATGACCCTCAACGTGGCAATTGCTGCTGTAGTACAGACATCATTTTGATGTACATGGGAGTATGTTTTATAGCAGGGGTCAGCAAACTTTTTCAGCAGGGGGCTGGTCCACCATCCCTCAGACCTTGTGGGAGGCGGACTATATTTTGAAGGGGGGGAAATGAACGAATTCCTATGCCCCATAAATAACCCAGAGATGCATTTTAAAAAGGACACATTCTACTCATGTAAAAACACACTGATTCCTGGACCGTCTGCGGGCTGGATTTAGAAGGCAATTGGGCCGGATCCAACCCCTGGGCCTTAGTTTGCCTACCCATGTTTTATAGGAAGGAAGTGTTGCAAGAAGAGAAAATATACACTTACACTGTTGAAAATTTAAGCAGGGCCTATGGGAAGTTCTTGCTTTATATTTTAGTCAGGGTGAGGCACTTTCTTAGAACTTCCATGACCACCTTTAATTCTTCCATCAATGCTTTTCTCACACTCATACTTTTGACTTTATAAAAGCAATTTGCACTGTTCCGCTCTTGCCATAAAAAAGAGTTTCCAGCTAAATCAATAGCACACCATGTCTTCCAACTTTTGGCAGATCTGGTAGAATTGCATAGAGTACTAAAAAAAAGAAAAGGACATGTCATTTGAACTGCGGCCCCACATTTATGAAACTTCCCCACTCATCATGGAGAGGTGTGTCAAGCCCACTCCCTGCTTGCATTTAGGTGGGCTTTAAATACGTTTCTTTTTCAATCTGTTCTTTATTTAAATGGTGAGTTGGACTTTAAACTGTCATTCATTTCTGTTTTAAAAAAGGCTATGGCTTTTTACTGGTTTAATTGGAAACAGTTGTAGCCTGCTGTTGACACTGATTTCAAGTGTTATTACATTAACTGTATTAGCCTATAAATGATTTTATTGATAAATAAATAAGTAGATGTAGAATAGCCTTGGGAAATTTTCATTTCAAAAGGTTATTCCTCAATAACATAAATAAATAAATGCACTCAATTCCTGCACATTTCTGAAAACATAAGGCTTAGTGAAAAGCGAAAAGTGCTATTATTCTGCCCATCATAGTTTTCTATATACGGTAATTTGTATATACTTATTTCATTAAGTCATCACTGCCTCCAGTGAAATGGCAATCCTTCTCTGCAATGTGATGTCAGTAGTTAATTGTGTTCTGCTGAATGCTTTTGTGGGCATAAACTGGTACCCATTCAAATTGTGTGTGTATGGATCAGATCCATTAATGCACATTTACTGACGTATGTGACAGGGATAAAACCATGCATACAAATAAGCATCAAGGTTGTAAAATGGTTTATAAATGGAATAAGAAACAAGGTGTCAAGGTACTGTAATCTCAGTATTAATTCCCATAACTGACAAACTATACTTACTTGTCCTATAAATAATATTTGGCTCTACAGTTCTCTTTATCTCTGAATGTGATGTAAGCTGGTGTCATGCTTCATTAGTAGCTCATACTAGTATAGATATTTGGGGGGCTGTTATGTTTTAACTAACTATTCTTCAAATGAAGGGTGGTATATAAATTTTAACAAAACAACTACCATCTTCTGATCTATGGTTACACCTCCCATCCCCTTTTGCAAGTACTTTAGTTAGGGTGCCCTCTTAACAGGCAAAATATTTGGTCATACCCAGCGCAGATAAACAGGTAGGAACTACTTTTCAGGACAATGAAAACAGTAATTAAATCTGAGGGCAACAGCAATGTAATGCTTTACGACTGAAGTCAAAGTGAGAACAAAGTACTCCCATATGGAAATATGAATGTGGTTATGAATATAAGGTGTGGTGCCTTCTCACAGCTCACCTGAATACTTTCCACTATGATGGGAAACAATGGTTAGATATATACTGAGTTATATTATTTGTCCTAAATTACTTTATAGCTGCCAGCTACCTGGGGGGGGGGAGGGGAGAAGCCTAGCCTGTTGCATTTTCCTGTTTTTAACCACAATTTGGTATGGATAAATCACCAGGGGAAGTTTCTAAATGCTTATCACCTGACTAATATATGGAAATTGAGCTGCTGTCAAAAGCATGGGGTAAAACAAAAATTGGTAACAGGCACTGGTGATGGTAAATTACCTTAAGTATCTAGCACTGTTTGTCTTTTGCAAATGGACAACAGAAAACCAGTAGAAAGCTTCTAATAAGCATATTTGTGTTTTAATTGGTGGGATTGGATGCAATTATGTAGTACAGGCAATCCTTGTTGTTTATGTGCATGAGTAGCTTCATCTAGGTTGGTTTCAACAGCTGCAGGAGGCTATGTATATAAATTGTGGTGGTTTGAGCATTGGGTTTAGGCTAGGAAGACCAGGGTTCAAATCTAATTAGGTGAACTTTGGCAACTCCTCCTTCAACCTAACAGGATTGTTGTGATGATAAAAGCAGAGAGAACTGAACTGTATGATCAGGCATTGGTTGTGTGGTCTCTGTGACTGGCTTTTTACTTCTAGCTCAGAAGAGGCATGTAAGTTTTTTGTTGTTTTGACGGTGGTCATATCAACCACAATGTTGCAGAATGCAAAGTGCTTGGTTTTTTTCTTAAATTTGTAGCTCAGCTACTTTATTCCAATAAGCTCTAAATGATGTGTGCAGTTTTACACTAATTCTTTAACCTGAGTATGCATATTGGTGTGCAGACATGGATGGGATCAGAATACTATTTTGCACTGTTGAGGCAGATACTTTTCAGCTTGTTTTACCCGAGGATGTGGTTAAATGGCTTGGAGTAGTGAGGCCTTTGACTTCCCCCTTGATCCTCCCCTTCATGGTTTTGAAATCAAGGACCTAGGAGGTAGTGAGTGCCTCCCTAAGATAAGGAGCGGTTCCTGTCTCAAGGATGCAAAGTGAGACTTCTCCTATAATTGACATTAAATTATTTGGCAATTAACAAATACCATTCTGTCTAACTTGCATTTTTTACAAAGCAAGATGATAGAGAGCATTGTGGCTTTTCAACTCTGGGCAGTTCTGTATTATTACTTGGATCCAGTCCAATCTGGGTTCAGGGTTATTTATGGGATGGAAGGAGCCTTAGTCACCCTGGTGGATGATTCATGATAGGGTGGACAGGGGTAGGATGCTACCTTGATAATCCTCCTGGACCTCAGAGGCTTTCAGTATGTACTATCAACTGTAACATCCTGTGTCAATTATTGGGATTTAGGAGGCTCTGTATTACAATAGTTCAGGTTGTTCTTGAATAGTCATTCCCAGAAAATGGTGTTGGGAGACTTTTGCTCTGTCTGGTGGCCATTGGCTTGTAGAGTCCATTTTTACCTGCAAGCTGTACAACATGAATTTTCCAGGAAAGCCATCCAAAGGTTTATACTGCATTGTTATCAGTCAACCTTTCCTTTGTACCCTCTGATCTCAGGGAGGCTGTCGGAATCCTAAACCAGGGCCTGGCAATAGTTCTGGAATGGGTGTGAGCAAATGAGCTGAGGTTTAATCTAAGCAAGACTGAGGTGTTGTGGGTAGGGAGATTCCGAGTTCTGGATGGTGGCTTACAGCTGATATTGGATTGGGTTGGCGATCTTAGAATAGGAATAGGAATGCTCCTGGCTTAAATATATACAGAAGGCCGACTTTTCCACAGTGATCCATGTGCGCATTGAAGATATTGTAGGAACTTCAGCTGGTTCAGAATGTGGCGGCCAGAGTCCTATTGGGGACAAGGTGAGCAGCATCTTTATAATATCAGCTGCAGTGGTTGCCAGTTGTCAGGAGTGGGTCAGCAATAAATCACACAGACTAAGTTAACTCTTTATTAGAAGAACCAGGCTGCTCAGTAGTGCCATGCCTAGTGAGCACAGCAATTCTTTCCCATAGGTTTTTCCCCTTTGAGGCAGTTGTGGGGACTGAGGGTCCCTGCCTTCCCACAGCTGTCCAAGCCTCCTCCTCTCCCGGGTCGCTCCAAGACTCTGCCAGCACACCTGTCTCTGCTCCTCCTCCTCCTCCATACCTCTTCTAGTTCTGGGAGACCAGGGCTGAGGGGAAGTGGTTGCAGCAGGAGTGGGAGACACCTTAGCTTGTTCTCCAGAGCCAGTGTGGTGTAGTGGTTAAGAGCGGTGGACTCGTAATCTGGGGAACCGGGTTCGCGTCTCCGCTTCTCCACATGCATCTGCTGGGTGACCTTGGGCCACTCACACTTCTCTGAAGTCTCTCAGCCCCACTCACCTCAGAGTGTTTGTTGTGGGGGAGGAAGGGAAAGTAGAATATTAGCTGCTTTGAGACTCCTTTGGGTAGTGATAAAGCGGGATATCAAATCCAAATCCAAACTCCAGACTGACTCATCTCTGCCTCTTGGCCTCCCTCTTCCTCAGATTCTCCTTCTGGACTTCTCTCTGCCACAGACTCCTCCTACTCACTAAACCCTGTTGCCACTTCAGCTTCCAACACCACCTTTTCCCAATCTTCTCCCTCTGACCACTCATTCCCATCCCACCACCAGTCCCTGAGCTCTGAGCCTTTGTCCCTTGAGTGTTCCCCAGCTGATGTCTCCCACTACTCCTCTGCATTCAGCCAGTCCAAGACACCAGTGCATTTTAGGCCAATTTAAAAGTGCTGGTTTTAACCCTTTAAGCCATAAATGGTTTAGGCCCAAGCTATTTATTTGAACACCTGTTCCTGTACTACCCTGCCTATACCTTAGGATCTGCTTTGGATACTCTGCTGGCATGCCTATGTCAAGAAGGGTGGCTACAGGGAGAGGTCCTTCCTTATCTCCCAATGCACCTGTATCAAATTTCTGTTGTAGGCAATAATAATTTGAGCACTGACAGCACCTAATTCTTCTACAGTCTGATCTTAAGAAGAATTAGGCACGCCTAAATCAGTTTAAATAAATAGGAATAATCATTCCCAACAATGCGTAAGATCAAACTTTGGAGTGAATATTATCGTGTGCATACATTAATTTTTAAATAAAAGGCCATTAAAAGCTTACTGCTGGAGGGTGGCTTTGAGTATTTGTAGAAATGGCATGTGCTTTTTGTGACTGTTCTTTCTGTAGTGTATTTTTACTCGTGCTTATGTTTTTAAATATGTTGCAAGTTTTGTGTGCAACAAGCAAGTAACAAATATTATCACCGTTATTAATAAGAATTGATATATTTGGAGTTTGCGGAATGCTAGAGGCCATTTAGCACTAGGGAATATTTGTCCCACATGTGAACAGTGTTAAACTGCAGGAAATAAGCCAAATGTATATTCTAGCCAAATTTTTGCATTATTAGATGCATTTGAATCATAGAACAGTTTTATGCCTGATTCTTCAAATCAGTTTTATGCCTGCTTCTTTCTTCTTTCCTCCCACCTTTGTTGACCTAAGCACTATACTGTACAGGGGCGTCTTGAGTGAAACTTTTAATGTTGCGCTAGTCAGTGGCCCCAAGAGTCCGGGGTCGAGAGGTAAGCAATCCGACTCCGGAGTGGCGATCCAGCTCGCATCTTACTTTTCACTAGGAGGGCTCCGTCCAGCTCCAGAGCAAAGCGCAGCCGAGCCTCCCTCTTGGAGGGTCTGTCCGGGGAAGATACTAACCTTCCGGGAAGAGCACGTTTTATTCCCCCATTGCTGGGTGCGGGGGGTCTCCATGTTCCACATAGGTGCTTATTTTCTTTCCTTCATGGATGAGCCATGAAAGTTTCCTTGCTTTTTTGCAGCTGTGGATTGCAAAGTCATGCACGGAGCGCCTTTTCCTGTTAGTATCTTATTGACAACGCAACGAGCCTGGTACGTATTAAGGGATCTGTTCCCAGAGAAGCTGGTCGGGGTGGGGACGGGATGGTTGGAGAAGCAGCCTCGCTTAGTGCACGAACCTTCCTTGTCTGCCCAGCGGGCTGGCGAGAAGAGCCCATTCCGAAAAGTTGGCTGCACTTTCCTCCAGGATAGACGTGGAGAAGCGGAATGCAATTAAAAGTTGGTGGAACCCTGAGAAAAGTCCCAGGGAAGTTTCTGCTGCTGGCTGCGGGAGGGAAAGGAAAGGAAAAAAACAAAATCCCCACATTTATATTTTTTTAATTAAAAAAATCCCCAAAAATCCTCCGACCTGTGACCGCCTTAGTGCAAGTTTGCCATGAAGCAGCCCAAGTCTGCCCGGAAAAACCCGCCAGGCAAGCAAAACTGCCTCAAATCTGCATACAAAGGGGTTGGGGGCGAGACAGTTTTAACGAAACTGGCTCTCTTTCTCAAGCATTTGCTTTTTGGGGAAAAGGAAAGGTCAAACAGCAACTTCTCGAACTGGCCTTTTTTAAACCACCACCCCCTTGTTTGCTTAAACTGCATTACTATTGCTTTTTAAATGCAAAAAAACCCCCACGCAATGGGTTAAACTCTGCTGTATATCTCGGTTTCCCAGCAGTGCATCTTGGCTGATCTCAGTAGAGTTAATTAATCATCGCACTGTCGTCAATTTAAAATCGAATTTAACCCATTGTTTGGTTCCTCGGCAGCCCTTGTGAGAGCAGTTGTACAATGAGAGCTGCAGGCCACCGCTGGCTTCTACCTCCTGCAGAAATAAATCCCACTCCAGGAAGCCATCTGCTTGAAACAAGAGCAGAGGCAGCGGCTTGGTCCTCCCCCTTCCCCCTCTCTCTGCTGATATCTCGCTTTGGCGGGGGGGGGGGGTGAGTTTCTCTATCTGTCAGTAGTATTGCTCAACAGGGCAGCTTGTTTAAAAGCCAGTTCGGAGGAGAAGCGGGCAGGAGGCTTGCCTCTGCATACTTGCCTCCGGAGTCACCATTTGAGCGCAGGAGGCTGTCCATTTGCATACGAACCCTCTTGCAAATGCAAGTGCCCCTGGAGTACGTGCAGATGCAAAAAGTCAGGAGGGAAGCCAGTCTTCTTGTCACACTGCATAAGCCTGAGTCATGAGCGAGCAGTTCTCTGTTCTGCTTCCCTAAAAAACCAGATCTGCAGGGGGCTGCAGAATCTCCTCAGTCTGAAGGGTCCTGACAGCAAGAGAGGCTTTTAGCAAGACACACTGGTTCTTGTATTTTGCGGGGGTGGGGGGGACTGTTGCATTTCTCCTTGCAGAAAGGCGTGGGCCTTTCAGTTGTTTGAAAAGGGGGCAGATGTGCATCCGATCCCTGCCGTCCGCACGGTGTCTGTAAATGCACACACGCTGACTTATCTGACACATCACAGACAGCGGCAATTGCAAGAAGTGCGCAGTGTCTGGAATTGCGCTTTTGAGCCCACCAGGGAAAATCCCTGCTGCTTTCAAGGTATACACTTCCTGGTTTTAATACCCAAGTGTTGCATTTATTGCAGAGGAAACTGCCGTTTGAACTTGTCCATATTACTCCAGTATGAATTGTGACAGGGAGACACGTGTCCTCAAGTGCTTGGGGAAATGGGTAGGGGAGCTGTGATTGGCTGTCGTTCCCTTTTGCGCATCGCATGTTTGGAGGCGTGTGTATTTCCTTCCCACTGTATGTGCTTCTCATAGTGGACACCGCTGGAATGCTGATATAAAGCAGCTCTTACTGGCAGATCACATAATAAATGTTATATTTGCATTAGCTTGTTAATTGTGATATAAGCAGGGATATAAGTGTTTGGAGCAGCTCTATCCTACAGCTGCTTGGATTTTTGATATGTTGCACTTTGTGCAGGATGAATAACATTTCTGAACATTTTCTTCTTAGCACGTTTAAATAGGGTGAACACCCAAAGGTGTCTCTCCCTTGCATGTTTACTGTGTTTATTCCTGGACGGTCCCATAAAGCGCAAAGTGGTTCTAAAATCTTGTGGGAACAAATGGATTGATTGGAGTTGAATTGACAAGCACTCGTTTGCCAAAGCCAAATGAAAATGTTCCATTTCTAAAAACACAGATATGTAATAAGCAAGTTGTGAAACTCGAGAGATTCAGTCATCGTGGCTTAAAATATCATTTACATTCGATTTGAAAATGGACGGAACCCATTAAAAAAGTTGTCAGTGTAGCCCACAGTCCATCGTTAAGTAATTTATGTGTAATGGCTTTGTGCATAGATCGCTTGGATGTAGTGACAAAAGAGATGTTGGTACTGAAGCATTGCTTAGTGAGAAGAGTAATTGTATTAAATCTTGAAGCAGTGTGTAGATTTACTGGAAGTTTTGTATTCCGATGAAACTAGGGTTGTATTTGGCCACAGAGAGAGCATAAAGCCAAGGAAAACATCTCTCTTAGGCTTGATCTGGTCTAGGATTTTCCTTGTGAGAGTCGATGTCAGTTTGAAACACACTTGTGCCCGTAAGTTGTTCACTTTATGCAAGCAGATGCATTGAGCTTCAGCGAACCCACAGCAAAATGCCTTCTGGTGCCTCCACTGGCGGCAACAATAGCGGTCAGCAGCAATGAGTCTAAATAAACTCTTGACACCACTGCCTGGACCTTAGAGTGCTGGATTTTTTATTTTATTTTTAAAAGGGGATCCCACAGTAGATATCACTGGTGGGCCCCGGCAGCTCCTCAAATATGTTTTGTGATGAAGCCAGCTTGAGGGAGAAGCTCATTAGCTTCTAGTTCAGAGTTCATCAGTCTTTATGGGCCCATGGACACATTTTGGAATTTTGAGAAAGTGGCAGAGTTTCTACTCCCTCTTCTCTTCCAACAGATAGAAAATGTGCCTAGCCACACATGCTTTTTGCTTTTCCACAGGGTCTGAGTAAAAATCGGTTCCAGTAGAATTAAATGTTACCTTCTTGTTTGTTTGTTTTTGTTGTTTTTTAAAAATATATTTATTTAGTTTTACAAAAAAAGAAGAAAGAGTTTCAGAACCACAAAGCCAATCACAAACATGCATCAGTATACAAAAAACAAATTAAAAATAAAAACTCCAATTTTTAAATTCATGTTTACATAGCAATCTTTCTTGACTTCCTCCCGCCTCCCTTTTCTGTGTTCCTCTTTGTCCAATCAGATACAGCAAATCCTTACCCTCTTTCAAAACTCATTTCTAATTATTAAAATCACATCTATTATGTCTCCAATCTTTCCTCCTTATGTTTGAACACCTTTAACATATTGTTTACTTTTGACATAATATAACTTTAATCTTTCACCCTTTTTCCATTACATTTTTGCATACTTTTTAACACTGTATCCCTTATGCCATATTATTTTTATATCCAACATCATTTTAACATTCGTAAATTTTGCAGTGTTTCTGCAGATAGTTCTTGAACTTCTTCCAGTCCTCTTCCACCGCTTCTTCTCCCAGGTCTCAAATTCTGCCAGTCATTTCTGCCAATTCCATGTAGTCTATTACTTGGATCTGCCATTCTTCCAGGGTGGGCAAATCTTGTGTCTTCCAGTACTTTGCGATGAGTATTCTTGCTGCTGTTGTCGCGTACATAAAAAACGTTCTATCTATCTTTAACACCAATTGGCCAACTATGCCCAAGAGAAAAGCCTCTGGTTTCTTAGGGAAGGTATATTTAAATACCTTTTTCAGTTCATTATATATCATCTCCCAGAAAGCCTTAATCTTCGGGCACGTCCACCAAAGGTGAAAGAATGTGCCTTCAGTTTCTTTACATTTCCAACATTTGTTATCAGGCAAATGGTAAATTTTAGCAAGCTTGACTGGGGTCATGTACCACCTATAGATCATTTTCATAATATTATCTCTTAAGGCATTACATGCCGTAAATTTCATACCGGTGGTCCACAACTTTTCCCAGTCAGCAAACATAATGTTATAACCTATGTCCTGTGCCCATTTAATCATAGCTGATTTAACTGTTTCATCCTGAGTATTCCATTTCAACAGCAAGTTATACATTCTTGAAATAATCTTAGTTTTAGGTTCTAACAGTTCTGTTTCCAATTTCGATTTCTCCACCTGAAAGCCCAGTTTTTTATCCAAATTATAGGCCTCTCTTATTTGATAATAATGAAGCCAATCTCGCACTTTATCTTTTAGTTTCTCAAAACTCTGCAATTTCAATGTATCTCCTTCTTGTTCTAGTATCTCCCAATATTTCGGCCACATTGTCTCATGTAAATGTTACCTTCTTGAATCAGCATGATTTGATATGTTTTTCCTAAGAATACACCATCAGCTTTACACTGGCACATAGTAAAAAATTGCAGTTCTAGTGCAAAAACACTGATTCCAGGGTCTCCATGGGTTTTCATGACTTTTGCACAGGGGACCAACAAAACCACCAACAAATCACAGGACACATATGTAGACACAGATGAATGAATCAATTTATTTATTTTTTGTTGGAGGGGGGGAGACCGTGTAAAATTATGAGGAGCCGTAAGGATCTGTGAATTGGCTCCATGCTTTTGCACCATAGCAGCACTAGGAATGGTGTTTTTTGTTTTTGTTTTACTGTGAAATTCATAGTTGCTAAAGTTTGCTTTAAGTGGATGGTGATTATTAGTGAGCCCAGTTACCCCAACCTACCTACCTGGCTCCAGAAGAATGGAGAAGGTCTAGGTGGCCTTCCTTGTCTGGACCTCACATCAGCCACAAATTCTCTTGTTTACCTGAGGGGAGCCAGCCTTCTCTCAGCCTTGGTGGTTCTTGTTGGCATCTATCTGTCTCGAGAGACAATGGAGTGCACCTCCGGGGTGAAGTCAAACCGCTGCCTTAGCAGTACCAAAGTTGCAAGTCTGGGCAGTGTGTAGGGAGATCCTAGGCTGTCCAGCCTTGCTGATGTGGTCCAAAGGAAAGCCGAGTAATACATTTGGCACCAGCTTGGCTGCAAGAGCTGCCGGAAGGAGGTTACGAGGCATCATCCAACTGCCTTAGGGACTGTACAGTGGTACCTCAGGTTAAGAACTTAATTCATTCTGGAGCTCTGTTCTTAACCCGAAACTGTTCTTAACCTGAAGCACCACTTTAGCTAATGGGGCCTCCTGCTGCCGCCGTGTCGCTGCGGCCCGATTTCTGTTCTCATCCTGAAGCAAAGTTCTTAACCCAAGGTAATATTTCTGGGTTAGCAGAGTCTGTAACCTGAAGCATATGTAACCCGAGGTACCACTGTACTCTGTATTTGTGTATGGTTTACTCCTTACCATTTTGATCTCACGAAGATATCCTGCAAGGTTTATGGTCAGAATTTGGGCTACCTTTCCTGGTTGACAAGCCTCATCTGCTCCTCACCTCCCTCTACAGCATGTGCAGAAACTGCCTTCTTGACCACTGGTCCCACTATGGGTCTCATCCGCTCAATTCGCCAGAGGCTGTCTTCGCATGCAGGGAAAGTTCCAGACTCACTGAATGATCTATTGGCTACCCTTACCTGGCTTAGCTGGCCAGTCAAAGCCGTTTCCGGGGGTATGGCTGCTGTCACACGCTGCAGGGTGGCGACCAAAGGTAGACAAACTACCCCAGGAGGAACATGACATGTTCCCCCCACCAGAGGTACTACCCTTCCCCTAACACCCCCCCCCCCAAATCCCACTCAGCCTTGGTAATCCAGAGTTACTTCTGAGCAAGAATGCAGAGGATTCACTGTTAGCAAACTAATATCCTGGCTGCCCACTTCCCCTCCTTCCCCAACTCATTTTTTAAGGCTAATTCATACCTCTGGTACCGAGATAGTGAAGCCTGTATGTTCTGAGGAAATGACAGAGTGTGAAGTGACAACTTGCACAGGTTGTGCATAAAATTACAATTTCTGCAATTCAGTGCCTGATACTCCCCCCCCTTTCAAATTCAGTGTTGTTTTTAATTTGGTTAGCTACATTTGGGGAATATATGATCCCTTTCTCCTTAAGCCCCATAGGAAGCTCCGTTCTCTTTTACTCTCCTTTTCTATTTCCCCCCTCCCCCAACTCCAAATACAACTCTCTTTCTAAAAAAAATTATCCTCTCTTAAGCCTAGCCTGTCCTTTTCTTAGGCAATTGGTCATGTGACTTTGGCTTAAGCATAGCATAGCCCTGTGCCTCTGATAGTTACTATCAGTGGCATCTTCTCTTGGCAGTAGGTTAACCCTTTCCTGGTCAGACTTGGGAAACTCTTGACTTCTCCACAATTATGTTAGAAGTTCTGCATCTAGGAATCTAATACGTGTACACTTTCAACCCAGTTGAACACAGTGGGATTTACTTATGTATAAACACGTGTAAGATCGCACTGCCTAAGTACTCTTATTAGAGACTAAGGCTGCAATCCTAACCTCATTTACCTGGGAGCAAGCCCCATTGAATTCAGTTGGACTTTCTTCTGAGTAGACATGAGGATTGCATTGTTAATGCCCATGGGACTTCAAAGTACACACATGCTTAGGATTTTACTGTAAGACTATGTATGGCTACTTAAACAACACATCCATCCCCACAGAATCTGAGGTAGAGCAGCATCCTTGATAGCATCTCAGTATGCATGCATAAGATCCCGCTGAATTTATGATACACTGAATTGGGGCCAGCGTATCGAGGTCAGGGCATAGGACAGTGTAGGTGCATTGCTCAAAGCAG
Organism: Podarcis erhardii; assembly: GCF_964252035.2. NCBI lineage: Eukaryota > Metazoa > Chordata > Lepidosauria > Squamata > Lacertidae > Podarcis > Podarcis erhardii. The sequence continues at coordinate 29,461,197 of NC_138509.1, forward strand.
TTAGTCTGGTGCAAGGAAGGAGCAATAAATGTTGTTTTCATATCTGGATATTCCGGATTATGCATGCCTACCTATAAACAGTTGCTAAGCAGCATTGAAATATTATACTTGTGAGAAAGTTCCTCAAGAATAGGGAGGATTCTAGTTTTTATCTTGATGAGATAAGCATTTGCCAGGATTATACTGCCTCCACCAAACTCTGGGAAGTATTACATTAAATTCCTAGCCACCTTAATGCTGTATACAACTGGAAATCATTCTGGGTGTGCATATGAAATACGTAGTTCAGGTTGTAATACAAAAAGGCAACATATGAGAAAGAGTTATCCATTTGTTAGAAGGGGACAAGAGCTTGTTTCCTACTTCAGTAGCCTTGGAGCTAGAGATTTCTTATCTTTGCAGTTCCTGGCTCTTACAGGAAGGGGATTTCTCAACCCCCTTGTGTCTTGCTTCATTGTTCAAGTGCTCTTCTATTTAAGGGGGAGAAATTGTATTCCCCCCCCCCCACTTAATTAAATAAATGTTTGCATCATTAAATTCTTGTTAAATTTTGTCATACTGCAGACCAGTGTTCTGGTTCTCTTGTTCTTTGGACTGCCACATTTTCTGGACACTTGAAGGGCTTCTGAATTTTGGCACTGGAATGCATGGGCGATGTGTCTGAGGCTGAGCCAAAAGCACATATGCAGCATGGAGGGTTGTGGGAAGTGGTCTTCGTCTTCATCATAATTCTTTAATATTTGTGTCAAGCTGCAATGGATTGTGATCCTGTAAATTGTACTGTTTGAAAGTGGTCATTGCAAGACCATGAGGAAGGGCCATAGCTTATTGTTGGAGCATCTCTTTTACCTGCAGAAGGACCCAGATTAAGTCCCTGGCATCTCCAGGTACAGCTGAGAATGTCTGCTGCCTGAAATCTTGTAGAACCACAGCCGGTCATTGTAGACAATGTTGAGTTAGATGGACAAATGGTCTGACACAGTATAAGACAGTTTCCTATATTAGAAAGATGCAAGAATAATTGTCATAACGACACATAGCAACTGCAGAAGATGTGTTCAAGTTGGGAAAGCTATCAAAAATGGTGTCAGTTCTCAACAGTTCACAGCATTGATTGCAACACTTTTGAGTAAATCTAATAGTTCAAATATGGGTGATTAATAGGGCTTTGAAGAATAGTATTTTAGGTGACAAATACTGTATATTAGAGATGAGGGCATTTGCAAATCTATAGCCCCTACTGGCTACATAGCAGTTCTTCCTCTTCTTCATCCTGCTCAGTCTGGAAAAGCTGCATTTTTTCCAGATAACTCAGTGGGACTTATCTTCCTACGTAAGATCGTGCTATGTATCCTTTTATATTTGTTTCTTTGGGAGTCAGCTACAGCTGGATTCTTGTCCTCAACATCTTTAGGTGGAAATGCAACGGTTTTGTTCAACATAAAGTTGATGCATATATATGTCTGTACATTGTATTTTAAGGCATGTGATGAGTGTTTGTGAATTCCATGTGAAAGGGTTCAGCTATTGAAGAGAGAACTGTGCAAGAAAAAGTCTCTTGCAGAAAACAATATGAAAAATAAGGGGAAATGTGCAATTCCTTGACACATCCAAAAGAAGCTCTGCACACCCGATGGTTGGAGCAAGCATAATGATTACCACATTGCAGCTACTATAAATTACTCTCAAATGAGGACTCTTGTTGTGGCAGCTCCTCACATGGAGTGATTTTTATTAATGCAAATGTTGATGCACAAGAGGCTTGTAATGGTATTTAATGTCATTGGCTATGCATGGTGAGCCATCAAAAGCTCAACACCAGATGAATTGTTAGCACACAAATCAATGGGTAGATGTGACTATGTGACTATGTGGTACTGTAGTTGTAACCTGCATACCCAGTCATCCTGTTCAGATAAGTTGGATTTACAATGCAGTCCTGTACATGTCTACTCAGAAGCAAGTTTCACTGAGGATAATATGAGCCTTTCTGATAAGTTTCCATAGGATTGCACTGTTGGACTCTAGAATACATTTAACTTAGCTAGATAGGACGATACATTACATTTCCCCCTCCTCCCTTTAATCTTTCTTGTTGGCATTATTTAAATGTACTCATACTTTTCCAAACTCCTCCGAGTCTTGCTTCCCATCACAATGAATCATTGCAGCACATATTTTAGAGTGGGTTTAAACAAAACCAAACAAAAGAGCATGCCTAAAATACAACAGGGATATCCCTAGCTTTCTTCAAAGTGTGCAGGGATTTTTATCACTGTTGGTGAGGTTGCAGGGAAGTTAATAATTTCTGGAAACAAATCCTGGGGGAATGAACAAGATTTTAGGTCTACAATCCTTTGCATGCTTAGTTGCTAGCAATTCCAATGAGTTCAAGTGGGATTTACTTATGAGTAAACATGCATAAGCTCAAACTTGTTTTAGATCTGAAAATGTAGTGACCATGCCAAAAGGAAATGTTGCTAAGATCAAAGAGACACATTTGGGAAATGAAATACAGTGAGCCAGCAGCTTAACACACATTTAACTTGTACACATTCAGCTTTACATGCTTGGCAATTTAAAAATAAATAAAAGGGGGTGGGAATCCAGGAAAAAGCTGAGCCAAGCCCATCCATCATTATACCCAATGTATTTTGAGTATGCACGATTTTGGCTTTAGGTACAATCTCTAGAACGTAACCTGCATATTAACTGCAAGCTTACTGTAGATCCCCAGATTGAGGGACTAGTCTGTCAAATTTTGGATGTGGCTATTTTGAATAAATTGGTATTGGTAGTATGAGGAAATCAATATAATACCGAATGCAAACAGGATCAAAGTTGAAGGACAACTCAAAATGTTCTAAGCAGTTTTGGAATATTACACAGAATGTGGCAACTGTTTTACAAGTGTACTGTATTTTAGTTGAGAATTTGTATAAACTTGTTTAAACATAAGGTGCTGCCTAGTATCATCTAACTCTATATTGTCCACAGACTAGCAGAAGAGGTCCAGGGTTTTGGACAGGAATCTTTCCAGAAATACATGGAAATGCCAAGGATTGAAGCTGGGACTTTTTGATTACATAACAATAACATGTGCTCTACCACTGAGTTATGGTCCTTTCCACTCACAATGCTAACTTGTTAGTGACTTTTAGACACTATGCCACTGTAGCATAGTGGCCAAACAGACTGAGCTCTGGACCAGGAAGCCCCTGGCTAACAAATTTTCTGTGCCATGAACTCTCTAGGCAGCATTAGGCAAGATATGTCACTCAGCTTCCCTCTTTCCAATCTGTAAGAATGCAGGGAAATAATGCAAAGATAGTGCTTTTCAGGGTTCTATGTAACAACAACAACAATGTAAATATAATCATCCATAATAATCTTAAACTCCTATCTTCTATTTCAGCTCTGTGCTCTACAAGGACGGCGCAGGTGAATATGCCAGCTTCTGCTGAACTGAAGAACATTTGCAAGACTCCATGATCTTTAAGTCCACTCCTAGTTGCACATCTGCTGCTTGACAGAGATGGCTCGTGATGCCAGATCTTCACGATCAGTTAAAAAGGAAGAGATAAGCAAAAAGAAATCAAGCCCAGTCAAAAAGAAATCTTGCCAAGTAACAAAAGATGCCAAGAAAACTTCTCCAAAAGCAGAAAGTTCAGCAAACTGCAAAAAGCACCTGGAAGAAAAGAATGACAGCAAGAAAAAAACACAGGAAGAGAAACCACCTCTGAATGCAACATGCCGATTTCTCAGGAGCAGCGTCACCAAAGCCTTGTCTGGAACACCTTGGATGGATCTGGGGTTAACTGATAATGTTCTGTTGCGTAACCAGCCTCCTTTGAGCTACAATGGCTTTACCATGACTCTCCGCAGGAAACCGTTTCCCCATAGACTGTTCCAGACGCCAACAATCACGCGAGCAACTAAAGCTGGCCCAGAGAAAAGTGTGGGGAGAAGAGAGAAGCCTGAATCAAGAACCTCCTGTATATTAGAAAGGAAGGAAGCAGAAGAGGCTGGAAAGGATTTAAACCAGGTTGGTGCATTATCTTCTCCTGTGGTGGAGAAGGAGAAGGAGGAGGAGGATCTGTGTGATCCAGAAGGCCACTGCTCTGAATGTGATAGTCAAGCCAAAAAGGGAGAGACACCTTCTGAAGAGGGTATTTCTGCTTCTAATGGTGATGTACCAGGTGCCCCAAATCCAGAGATATTAAAGGAGACATGCCAGTGTACGGAACTTGCACCCACAGAGCAGGTTCTGAAATATTTGCCTCCGAGTACCTGTGAAGAAAAATTCACTCAACTTGCCCCTGCACATTTTCATCTTGACTCTGCTATTCCTATAAAGGTACATGAAGAGAATGACTCGGGAGCATTTGTGAAATCACATTTTGAGAGTTGTTTGGATGTGTCTCCTGCCCCCAAACAGTATACCTGTTCACATTCCGATTCCGCATTAAGTCTTTCTTCGGAAACCTACTCAAAGGAACTTGTAGAAAGGTCAGAGTTTCCCACAGATGCTCACTCCAAAACTACCTGTGATTTGGTGCTAACTGATGGTGATCCTGATGCTGCCGTTTTGATTACCTCTGAATTGATCTCGAAATTGCATTTAGATGACCCATGTGTGTTACAAGGGTCTCAGCTCAATCAGGATCCTGAGCCTACCATTCGAGAAGTAGAACCTGCCTCATGCTGCATCTCTGAATCAGAAGGCTGTTTAAAAAATCCAGGCCTTTGTGTGGAATCTCATTTACCAAAGGACTTGGAACTGGAGCTAAGCAGTAAAGCACTTGATTCTTATTTCAACTCCAGACAACTTTATTTAGAATGTGACCAAACAAATGGCACGTTAGCATGTGAACAGGTTTCTAATACCTCTTTGACTAGTTTTATATTGGGAGATCTTGAGCAGACACTTGAAAAGGTCGCCGTAGAAACTTTCACTTTAGATTCAGGTGCTGTGCCTGTTGCACCCCTCAACCTCGAAAGTACAGCAGATTCCGTTCTGGTAAGCAGCGACACCTTTAAGGAAAGTTTTCCCAACTTGTCTGAAGATGCTAATTCAGGGCCTCCAGCTGCTGCTGCAGAGGGTACAGATACCAAGACAGTTGTGCTAGATGAATCCATTCCAAAACCTCAGGATCCATTGTTGCAGTTGGAAAGTGGTGGGACTGTTGCAAACTCTGTTCAGGACATCGGGAAATGTGGTGCTAATCTAGTTGCAGTTTCAGAGACTGCCTCCTGTGGGAACCCAACTGGCAGCCTTCCTGTCTCGCTTGCATCTCTGCAACCTGTGCTAGAAAAGAAGAAGCGAAGGCGATGTGGGGTGTGCGAACCATGTTTGCGGAAAACTAACTGTGAAGAATGCAGCTGTTGCAGGAAACGCAAAACTAGTCACAGGATATGTAAAAAGAGAAAATGTGAAGAACTGAAGAAGCCTCCACTGCCACTGCCGCCCTTAATGCTGCCCTTCGTACCATCAGAGGTAAGGAAAAAGACAATTCATTAAATGTGCATGACGCAGCCTTATTCAGCCTGCTGCTCTCCAGCTGTATTTGGGCATCACCTCCCATCATTCCCAGCCAGTGGGCAATAAATTATGGGAATTATAGACCAATGACATCTGAAGGGCACCATAAAGTCATTAAATAAAAAATACAAAATACTATGTAACTTAGTTTAAATGTTACTAAATCCTGGCGCTGTTAAAGATGCAGACCTCAGTCCAGGATTGTGTTAAGTGCATTTTGCCCACTGAAATCAATCCAGTGGAACTTATTTTTATATAAATACCATACATATGCATGGGAACCAGAGGTCCAGAAAACAAGTATGACTTTGGGCATCTTTTTTTCCCATGTTAGTGCATCTCCATTTTTTATACATATATAAAAGGAAACCTCAAGCATTGTGATTTTTTTTAAGTGACTGGTTTAATACTAAGTTCTAAGTAGTGCTGAAGGTAGATACATACTTGTTAGATAGATTTCATTCATTTATGACCAGTAAATTTCATGATATTTTTTTCCTATTTCCACTGTAATTGCATAGAGTTTGTTTCTTTGTGGGCATTGTGTGTGTAACATTTCAGGGTAGAAAATCACAGCCAGGCTTATATATCAGAGGGATCCTGAGATATCAACATCCTAGTGGAATTAAGGGATGATTTTTTCTCCTCTTGCTGCCTTGGTCTGAATTTTCCCCTGTGAATAGAACTGCTGCATTTTTAAAGCTTTGATCTCTCCAAATGCAAACAGCCTCAGCTGTGGTTTCTAATCCCTTTTCTTACAAGGAAGTGTAAGAATGCTTCTGGTAGCATAGCAGTGAAAATAGCTATATTCAAATGGAAAGAGTTAAAACCCTTTTTGCTACTGTGGCAGATCAATTGTTGAGTCTGCAGTGAGTTGTGAACTTCTGGTGTCAAACAAGGAATTTTGCCTGTGTGTTGCCTCTCAGGTTTAGCCAGAGGATGGAGCTACAGGAAAGCCAACAGGCCAGCAAAGAAGCGCTTCAGTTGCTCTAAAACTATTCCGCTCAGATCATGATGATTTAGAAGTAGATTATGGTTTGCTTCCCTTGAATTACATATCTTATCTTTCTTTATGCTGCCAGACTCCACTGGATGGCAGATAGCATTCCTAGGAAGTTTTCTTCTCAGCAGGGGATACTCCTTTATGTTGGGGAGGGTGTTTTAGAACAACAACAATGTAACAGCCAATGTAGGGATCCTGGATCCACTTTAAGACCCTATAAGCCTGGGAGTATATTTTGCATTAAGTGTACATGTTGTTAGAATTCAGTTTTCAATATGCTGTGGAAGAAAGCTGGGGAAAGTATCAGTTACGCCTTACATTCAAGAACATGGATAATTGAATAAAGTTTGGCAGCAGCATACTGACTTGCTGATTGTGAATGCTTATCATAACTCACATAAAGGTGCAATTAAAATACCAAATTTATGAGTCTTGTGCAGCATTAAGAGAAGCCGGACAATAATGTGAGACAAAGGTTTAACTCATCATTAGCTATAAAGGTACATATAGAAGATAAAAGAGCAGCCATCCCTAGAAAAAATGTGTCCTTGGGGGAGAGAGGTCCAGATTCAGATGTAATGCAAAGCCATTCTACAGCTTCATTTCTGGCTGCATAGCAGCAGCAGGAATGGGGGTGGAGTACCAGGATGCTTGCTCCTTCACAATAGGCATTATGTATGAATAGGCTGTTGAATCAGTACACTTAACTTCCCAAAAAATTATTTAAAATTGAAGTGCCAGAGAGGAAAACATAGTGACCTCTACTTTTTTTTGAGCAGCAGCATTGCTATCCTAAATTACATACTGATTCCTCAAAATGGTTTCCGTGATCTATAAACATTACCTTGTTTGAGTCTGGTCTCATCTGGTATCTAGCGTCTAACACAAACAAAAATTATGGCAGATAACCTTTGACAAGACTACATTGGCTTGCAGCACAAGAGAGTCTCAGTCAACAGTTGAATCAAGTTCAGTGCTAAGGCTGGGAATTAAACGGCATGCTTTTTCAGACAAATTAGGGAAAACATGGCACCCTACAATTTTGGGCAAGGCTTTTGAACTTGAGCTGGAAGAAAATTTCTTCGTTGCTTTTTAGTGAATTGATAATGTAATTTTTACAGGCTGCAAAACGCAGCAATATTTGCCCAGCAATATTTGCTTGATACAGTCGAACAAAGGCAAAACAAGGCAAGGGCTGATTTAGGTATAGTGTGTGGTAATTCCTCTTTTACACCATGTTGCCCCGTATTCATTTTGTCTTATATTAAATAGATAGTATACATAGTAGCACTAGATCATTTCTTTAGCAAAGTAGGTTTGCAAGTAGAAATTGCTAGGACCATGCTGCAAAATACTTGACACCTTCAAACGATGGCTTCCCAGATGCAACTTCAAGGGTAGTTTGGCGCAATTGCTAAGTTACAGGGGGAAAACAGGAAGAAAAGAGGTGGAGCAAAGAGTCAGGAAGGGCATGGCAGCAACAAGAGCAGAAGCTGACAGCAGCAGGGGCAGAAGTGAGCAGTGCGGCAGACTAGTGATGGGGAGTTGACCCTCTAGAGTTCTAAGGGCAAAGAGGAAAGCTCTGGATAGGGTGAACCACTGATGAGAAGGGCTGCACCATGTACAGTATATTAGCTGCCATGCCTGTGGTCATCAACAAAGACCACTTTGAAAGCCCCTGCTTTCTATGGCTATATTTGAAGGATATGACAATAGCCTAAATCCATCCTCTGTTACACTCACACTTACAGGGTATCTTGCTGAATGTTAAATAGCTTGGCTTATTATTTTAGTTAGCCTGTGGAGGAGCTGAGTTCTTGCAAAGCGTTGTGCTTTGATCTTGTGGCCAAGCTGTTCCAGCAGTTTATCTTCCTTGACCTATTTGGCAATAACATTATTTAGGCAGATAACCCTTGTGGGGGGGGGGGGGATAAACACCTTTTGAAGCAAAACTGGTTGGAGCAAAAGCAAGCGACACAGGGCTGCTGTTGAGTTTGTGTAGAGCAGGGGCCAGCAAACTTTTTCAGCAGGGGACCGGTCCACTGTCCCTCAGACCTTGTGGGGGGCCAGACTATATTGGGGGGGGTGAACAAATTCCTATGCCCCACAAATAAACCAGAGATGCATTTTAAATAAAAGAAAACATTCTACTCATGTAAAAACACGCTGATTCCCGGACCGTCTGCGGGCCGGATTTAGAAGGGGATTAGGCTGGATCTGGGCCCCCATGGTGTAGAGGCTTGATGGCTCCTTTTTTCCTGCTAACCTGGTGGAGGAGGAAGGGAGGGCAGTGTTAGAAACTGGGATAGAAATGCTAGGAGCCAAATGGCTCTTGGGACCAGGGTTGTGGGTGCCAAAACAGAATATCTAGTCTCCATTTGTGGGGGGTCGGCAACACTTTTTATTTATTATTTTGATGCGTATGAACTAGTACGCAAATCACATAAGTGACACATGGCTAATACCACATTTTATACAGAAATTGCTATTACGTGTTTAATTAGATGTATACAATAAAAATATTGATACCATACTTCTGTTTTCAAAACACACTACTCCAGGCTTCCTCAACCTTGGCCCTCCAGATGTTTTGAGACTACAATTCCCATCATCCCTGACCACTGGTCCTGCTAGCTAGGGATCATGGGAGTTGTAGGTCAAAAACATCTGGAGGGCTGAGGTTGAGGAAGCCTGCACTACTCTTTATTGTTAAACTCCTTAACATATTGTCTATCCTTAACATATACTTCGAGGCCTCAAGGCACATATTTTTCCATAATCCTTGAGTAACAGCCAAGTGCAAATAACGGCACCCAGACCTTTTGAGGTGTTTGCAAATGGATAATTTTTAGGTGCGAAATAATAATAATAATAATAATAATAAATTTTATTTATATCCCGCCCTCCCCAGCCGAAGCCGGGCTCAGGGCGGCTAACAACAATCAACAATCAAACAATCAGATATTCACACATTCTAAAAATATTTCATTATAAAAATCAATTAAAATCAAATTAATGGCAACTAATTAAGCAAGATTCTAAGCAGGTTGCCAGAGGAGGGAGTCAGGCTGCGCCCTGACCAAAGGCCTGGTGGAACAACTCTGTCTTGCAGGCCCTGCGGAAGGATGTCAGGTCCCGCAGGGCCCTAGTCTCTTGTGACAGAGCGTTCCACCAGATTGGAGCCGCAGCCGAGAAGGCCCTGGCTCTAGTTGAGGCCAGCCTAACCTCTCTGAGGCCTGGGACCTTGAGGATGTTATTATTTGCAGACCGTAGGTTTCTCTGTGGGGCATACCAGGAGAGGCGGTCCCGTAGGTACGAGGGTCCTAGGCCGTATAGGGCTTTAAAGGTTAAAACCAGCACCTTAAACCTGATCCTGTACTCCACCGGGAGCCAGTGCAGTTGGTATAGTACCGGTTGAATGTGATCTCGCAGCGAAGACCCCATAAGGAGTCTCGCCGCGGCATTCTGCACCCGCTAATTTTGAGCTCTGAGAGAGGGGAAGTCCCCCACACAAATTAGATCTGGAGAATGAGGCTGTATACACCATACATTTAAAGCACATTCACCCCTCCAAGAATTCTGGGAACTGTGGTTTAAGGGTGCTAGGAATTGTAGCTCTGTGAGGGGGTAAACTACAGTTTTAAGGATTCTTTTTTGTGGTCGGAGAGGGCTTGTTTTAACTTTATGATGTGTATGCAGCCAGAGGCTCTGTGCTGCCAGCTTGTGGACATAGTAGTCTTCCATGCTCTCCATTGTTGCTTGGCCTACATTGCTGCTTTAAAGGGAAGCACTGCCCAGAAAGCAGTGAAGCTGTGTCTGCTGGGTCCCATCTGCACTAGACATTTAAAGCAGTATCACACCACTTTAAACAGCCTTAGTTTCTTCTAAAGAATCTTGGGAACTGTAGTTTGTTAAGTATGTTGTTAGTTTCCTCACAGAGCTGAAGTTCCCTTGTAAAATAGATTGATCATTAAACTATTCTGAGAATTGTTGCTTTCTGAGGAGAATAGGGGATCTCCTAACAACGCTCAGCATCCTTAACAAACTGCAGTTCCCAGGATTCGAGGGGGGGGGAGCCAAAGTAGTATTAAACTTCTTTAAATGTATAATGCAGATGGGCCTCAGACAGCACCTTGAAGCATATGCTGAGCCCACTGGAGTTGAGTGAGAGAACTGGGCCCTCTCTGGCTGTACTGGGGCCAAAGTAGTAGGTTCAGGACCAGATTATGTCCTTTCAGGCTGGCAAATAACTTACTTTTGGATAGTTGGGTGAGGATCCCTGCCAAAACTAAGTGAATGAAGAAAGGCTAAAAACCAGTAAAGGCAGGTGGGTTTTTAATCCAAAGATCAAAAGCAGACACAGGAATGTAATTGAGTACATAAGCAAGTTCCCTCTTCACAGGAGCATTGTAGTTGCAATATTATGGGTACTTATGTATTTTTAATTATTGAGCAAAGCAGACATCTGCTAAGGTCACCAGAAAAGAATGGTGGGAGCTAAGACAGGAAGCGATTAAGGCAAGGAGCAAAAAAGGTTTTAGCAGAGGCCAGTTCAAGCAAAGGATGAATTCTAGCTCTTCTGTCAATCTTTTCCCCAGACTAAACATGCCTCCCTTTGATTTCTTCTGACCTCCTCATTGTATAGCAGCTTTGCTTCTTCACCCTTTTCTTTAAGTCTTCTCTCTGCTTTTTTAATGAGCTACCCCCTATTCTTTAACTTCTTTTTCGCTGTCAGTTTCATTTTCTTGGGCACTTCTAGTGTGTGTGCGCACACACAATTTGTATGTTGAACATAATGCTCTCAGTTTGTATGGCAACAAGTACTTTTCATCTTGAGAATTCTAGACAATTGTATCGGTAAACTCTGTGTCTGGCCAGTACAATGGACAAACAGGCAGAGAAGTATATTGTATCATCTTAGCAGAGGTAGAAAATTCTAAGCAAAATAGTCTTCAAAGATACGTTCCTGCTGCAACATGGAAAGTGAGAAATTGAGTATCTTTTCTGCAGTGCTGATATGATCAGCTCCTGGAATGTAGCATAGATAGACAGAGAAATCTTGGCTGATACTCTACACTTAGACTGAATTATGTGTGTCTAAACATCAAGACTTCCTACTGTTACCTAATTATCTTTCATCTGACAAGCCAACTAGTAGATGCAATGCCAGAAAATGGGTGAAAGTTTTTCAGATGCACTTTATGTTCTAATAGATGCAATTTTGTTGAGTCTGTGCATAAATGCAAAAAGATAACTTACGCAATTGTTGCGTGTGTCAGTGTATACATACGTTTCACATATGCTTGTTTCTTTTTAAGAAAAACATAGCTTGTGAAGTAGCTCTCTGGGGGGGGGGAGTTTAAGTAACTCCCAATATGCACTAATTCCCATCCCAGATTCAGAAGCAGCCTGGGTTTAAGACACCTGCTACTTCTCTTCTCCCAAGAGCAAGATAATCTTGCATCATGTACAAAAGATCATGTGTTCGTACTGCAGTCATCCACTATTGCAATTACAATTCTTACTCCAGAAGCCTGCATTGAAAGTATATGAAATTGACCTTTTACCAGTATTTAACCACATTGGACTGTTGATGAAGTCACTTTGCATCTAGCAGTAACTAATCTCCTGCTATGCTACAAGTGACATCTTTGTTTGTAGGTGGGATGGAAGTCATCACTCATTTCTGAAGAATGGGAAATGGCAGATACTTCCCTTTCGCTCTTGTAATCATAGAGCCCACGTGGTATAGTGGTTAGAGCAGTTCTTCTCAAACTTGGGTCTCGAGCTGCTGTTGGACTACAACTCCCATCATCTCTGACCACTGGTCCTATGAGCTAAGGATTATGGGAGCTGTAGTCCAACAGCAGCTGGAGACCCAAGTTTGAAAAACACTTGGTCATGAAGCTCACTGGGTGACCTTGAACTAGTTATTGCCTCTCAGCTGAATTTACCACACGGGGTGTTGTGGGGATTAAGTGAGAAGATGGAGAACCGTGTACACCACCTTAGGCCCCTTGCTGAAAAGGTGGGATACAAATGCAATTAATGAATGACTAAATTGGAGTTGGCAGTCAGTGTGTGTTTGCTGCTAAGAGTACTCTGCCTAGGCTTGGAAAGGTCAGTGTGAGTTTAGCATGCCCTGAAGCATCTAGGACAAGAAGAATATAAATACATGGATATTTGTTGTGAACTGAGTGAGCTAGATGATATGTGTTCATAAAGTAGCTGGGAGAGTTCTATAGTACTTCTATATTCTCTATTGTACTTTCAAGTGTTTTGAGCACTCCACATGCAGCATTTAGCTGATCCTCGTAGTCCAGTGACATCTGGAGAGCCACAGGCTCCAACGCCCATCATCCCTGACCACTGAAGATGCTGGTTGATGGGAGTTGGAGCCACAGGTTCACCACACTTGTTTTACAGTGGCCCTGTAAGGTACATCACTGTTATTATTGTCCATGTTGTAGATGGATGAGCTGAGACTGCTGAGAGAGGCTTGTGGAAGGCCACTTAGCCTATGTACACACCATACATTTAAAGCACATGACTTCCCCCAAAGAATCCTGGGAACTGTCATTTGTTAAAATAGCAACCTTTCCCAGGATTCTGTGGGGGAAGCTATGTACTTTAAAGCTGTGGTGTGTACCCTAGTGAGTTTCCTGTGGAGGCAAAACTAGCTGATTTGAAGTCTCTTAGTCACTATGCTATACGAGCCATACAAGCAAGGGGCTTTGCTTACATTGATGGTTTTTAAACTCTTTGCCTTCAAGGAACTTTGTCAACTACAAGTCATCTGTTAAAAAACCCCACTGTGTATCTGTCATGGGACTTTGCAAATTCATAGGGGATTCAGAGAGGGCATGGTCAGGTGCGCAGCCTGCTCACAGTGAGCTAACTGGCCCGGCCTACAAAGCCTCATTATTTCTCACATGAAGCGCCCCCCCCCACTCCCCTGAGGCTGAGCATTGCATAGGAGGACTGGTAATGGAGGGCCAGTGGTGTAGCGTGGGTTGTCAGCACCCTGGGCAAGGCAAGTAATTTGCGCCCCCTAACCCGTGGATTTTAGCACTCGAGTGCGAGCATGCCCCCCCCCAGATGTTGCGCCTGGTGCCGCCGGCCCCCCCTGCACCCCCCACGCTACGCCACTGTGGAGGGCAGCATGTCTGCCTTAACTGATCTTCACATTGAGGAACCTCCAATAAGCTTCTCTGAAACACAATCTAAAGCCCCTTGACTCTCATGATTAGTCACTCCAGGGCAGCAGTACCATCCGATGACAGGTGGCATTTCTAGAACAGAGAAGACTGAATGGAGGTAAAAGTGGAGGCGGCATTTCACTTTAACTCCCAAAGCCATTTGAGCTGATTAAACCGCTTCCTCACCCCCTCTCTGTGTAGTTTTCATTTAATGTGAAATATTTGCTCATTGGTAACTCGATTACAAGCTCTAGGTTGGTGGGTTGTTGTTTTTTGCAGACAGCTTACTCCGTCCTTTAATCTGATTACTGTTGTGAATGAGGACTGACTTCTCACACATTTGTGCGCACACACACACACACACACACCAGTAGAAAATGGAGACCCCTGCCAGAATGGTGCCATGACCTTGCCCCCCTCCCCAGTCTTTTGGGATTCAACAAACAAACAAACAAACAAACAAACCTTAGACAAGCTAAAGAAAGGATAAATTAGCACCTTTCTGAGCATACAAGAGGAAGCAATATTCTCTCTCAGTGGCAGTAGGTGGAGGATGACAGCCAGAGCCTCGTCTCTCTCCGCTTTCCTTATCATTAGCTATTAATTGCCGCCGAGGCGTGGCCAAGGGGGGTTGCCGAGGCATTAGCCGCCTCGGAGTCGGTGTCCTCGCATAACCTCCCTCTTAACCAAAAAACAAAATAGCACTAATATGTAGCCCTCGCCTTATAAAGTCAAAATGCACAATACCTTCCTGGTGAGTGCGTGTGTGCGCAGCGTCCGCAGGCTCTCTCTCCCCCCCCCCGGGGGGCTCAATTGATCCCTCCTCCTCCTCCCTTGCTCTGGATCTCTCCTCTCTGTCTTCTCTTTCGCGTTCAGCTTTAAACCAATCAGTCAGGCAAACCAGGAGTTGGGGGGGGGCGTTTGGTGGCTTTGCTTTTCCAGTCATTAAATATATATATATAATATATAAATAACACACCTCGCTTCCGCCTAGCCCACCCCCACCCTCCAGCTTTCCAACCCCTATTTCCACCCCACCCCACCCCACCCTTCGGCCGGATCCACGGTCGCAGGGAGTCCATGTCGCAGCTTGCGCCCGCCCCTTGTGTCCTCTTGCTCCGAGTAAAAACCCCACATAGGAGACCCTTTGTTTGGGAAGGGCTAAGCAAGGGAAGAAGCGCTTTGGAAGCTCCTGGCCTCGCTTTGCTATTGGCTGGTCCTTTTCTAGAGCCTAGTGGTTGATATTTTTTTTGTGGTGGATTTTTTTTGGTGTGTGTGTGTGTGTGTGTGTGTGTGTGTGCCTGTCTGTGTAATAATATTCGAGAGGCATGCCCAGCACGTCCCCAGTGTTGGCAGGCAGGGCTTGCTGTGCTGCTTTTTGCTGCCGCCGCCGCTGCTGTTCCTTTTAAAAGCACCATGATAATAATACTCAAAAAGCAGCGTGAAGTAGTGCTGTACTGTGGAAGGTTCTTCAGCAGAAGGAAGCAAGATGGCTACCTTGTGGGTTTTGCTGTGAAGAATGCAGAGCCTAATTAAACCTGACTCTGAAGGGGGGGAAGGTTACTACTATTTTTTCCCCTCCTTCCTCGCTAACCCTCTTTCCCCCCGTTTTCTTTTTGTTTTGATTCCGGTGACTTCAACGCCTAAAGTCTACTCATCAGTTCCTTCTTAAGTTCTGCAGAGAGAGAGAGAGAGAGAGAGAGAGAGAGAAAAGCCCGTATGGTTCTGCTTTAAAGTCTTCTAATGTTACAAGGCGGGGGGGGGGAATGCTTAAAAATAATATTTGCTTTATTCACAAAGGCTTACTTTGCAATTTGGTGTCTTTCTTTAGGTGCTAACTGAAAACAAAAGGCCTCAGAGGAGAAAGCAAAGAGTTCAAAAGGTAATAACGGATCATTTAATTTATTAATAATTACAGAAAAGCAAACCCCAACCTGTCTTACACACTTTTTTTTTTGGCTGTGAAATAGGCGGTAGAAGGGTGGAAATTCTAGAAAGTATTAGTTTCCTGATTTTCATATTTATGGTGAATATTAAAAGCTCATAACATTTTTGTCTTTCCCTCAGTATGATGAAGTGTGTTTTGTAGAGATTTAACTCTTTGTGCACAGAGTTGCAGGATAGAATTTTAAATTACTTGCGATGCACTGAAAATGACTTGTGTCATCCTTGATTCCTAAAGGCTGTGGTCCTAAACATGCTTATTATGATGGAGTTGGTCCTACTGAATTCAGTAAGAGTTATTTACGAGTAAATGTGTTTAGAAATTGTGCTGAAAGTGACCCTTTGGTTCTTGGAGGAGGGCTGTCTTCATATAGATATCAGGCTGTGTGTATGTTAACCGTGGAATGATAATATCTGAGTATTAAATGTTGGCTGTTCTTGCATTCCCCCCTCCCAAATGAATTGCTTCTTGTTTTGTAAAATTGACATATTCAGGTAAATGTGGCCTGCAATTGGTAATTAAAAAAATACTACAGGTATGCATTTTCTTCAATAAGTGTGTGTTGATCTGAAAATGGTTTTTAAATCGGGCGCCGTTCCATAAGTGTTTTGGTGTGGCGTGGAGCTGCTGAAGCAAAAATCAGGAGGGGAAAAAACCCTAGTGCATATTCGGTGTTTCTTGTGCATATATAAATGGCAACCCTGTTCTCTTCAGTGAGTCAGGGAATTCCTGTACACGTGCAGAGGAAATCCCTGTTTACGATGGGGAATCCCCATCCCATAGTAGAGAATTAGGGCCCCTCCCACACAAGCAGAGTGCTGAATGTCATTGGAGCTTTCCAGAATTCTGGATCATGGCGGATGTGTTTAGTCTCAGGATTCGAAAGTGAAAATGTATTGCACGTTTATATTGCCATATTTGTACTGGGGTGTTTGCCTCCAACTCTGACATAGCGGCATGTTCTGTAGTGTGACTGAAGTCCTGGCAAACTTACTAACTCGCTGGTACACCATGCGTTAGCTCCTGTGACCAGGCTGGAAGGTCTGTGGATGTTGTTCTTTTGTGGTAAGAATACTTGGTATGAGTGTAGTAATAGTTAACATGTATTTTGCTGTGTGCGATAGCTTTCAGTTTATTTAGAAACTAGTCATATGGTCCTTAAACAAAGCAGTTGTGTATAAAGATAATTATTTTATAAAAATAAAAACCTATAGAGACTTAAAGTAGATTTTAGGAGGAAATTAAGTATCCTTAAAATCTCCACTTTGATAGACTAGGCTGCAATCCTGTGCACACTTATCCAGGAGCACCCAGTGAACCTAGTGGGGTTTGTTCCTGAGCAAGTGTGCATGGGATTGTGCTATTTACTTGAAGGTGCTATGGTTGGATTTGTGTTTAGGATGCTAAAGTATACTTGAATTGCGTGTGTGGACACACTTGCATTTAAAAAAAGTATTCATAATTTTATTTGCACTGCGCTTAACATATTATCTTCCAAGTGCGAGCCTTTTATGTCTTTTTTTATTTGGATCTGAAATACATGGTTGATTTCTATGTCTTTAGAAATAATGTCATGTTTACAATGCTGTGTGCTTGCAAATTAAATAATCACTTTGTTGGCATTTTTAATTGACAACCCAAAAATTTAGGTTGCAGTCTGATTTGGACATCTGTTCCATCAAAATCAATGGGTTGTCAATTCAAATATATAAGTTTCTTTTTGGATAATGGTTCCAATATGTAAGAAGCAATTGTATTATTATTTTTTACAATGGAGCCAACCAATCAATCTATTGGGCATAGTCTACTGGGATGTTCTTTTGCCATTCATTTAGCTCCATTGTACTCTTGTGTGGCTCTCATTCATTTCTAGCATCATTTATTTATTTATTTATGTTTTTATTTTCAGCTGCTGTGGGAAGGCAGCCTTAACAGCAAATAAATAAAGAAAAGCTTCCTAGTGGATTGTCTCAGTTTTACTACATTGAGGATAGTGGCACTTAGCTGACTTTGCTGAAAGGGTGCAATCTAGACTTCACATGTGTCATTGTGGAGGCCCTCGGGGCACTTGCTGGATTAGAAATTGCACCCAGTTAGTTGCTGATGCTGCCTCTAACCTGGCAGGCACCCAGTGCAAAATTAAAGGCCCCTGGAGCACATTTATTGCTTTTTGTGGACACTTGCCAGGTTGAAACCAGTATGTTGTGTGCATCGCTTCCAACATGATGAGCATCCCATGTTAGGTGACAGGGATTCAGGTAGGCACTTGTCTCCAACCTGGGTTGAGGTAGGGAGCTGCAAACTGGCAGGATGGAGTTCTGCTGCAGCCTATGGGCCACCAGTTGGCTTTCCCAGGGCTTCTGTTCCACTGTGCTGTTTATCATTAGTGCTTTCCAAAAACTGATTGCTTATTGTGTTGGTCTTTCCTTAAATGGGTCGGAAGGTTTAACAGTGGCATTAAGTTTAGATCAATGATTGTGGTGCCCTCATGTTGTTTTGGAGAGCAACTTCCATCAATCCCAGCCAGTGTGGTCAGTGCTCAGGGCAATTGCAGTTCAGCAGCATTGAGAGGGTACTACATCGGCTTCCCCTAATCTAGATAGTTTCATTTGCATCTGCTAATTTTAGAGCAAGCTTAAATCAGACCAAGTAGCACTGGGTTCTTTATATTTCATGTTGTTAGATTCTTCTTGTATGAGGGCATGTTACTGTATGTTGCAATTACTCCTAATATTCTGTTTCCCTCCTCCACGTAGCTTGGCTTCTCAGCTCTATGTGACATCTTTCTTGCCCTAAAAGATAGTTTAATTTTGTTTCCTTACTGTTTTGAGATAAGAACACAGCACATAAGACATTCCCTGCTCTAATCTGGTGTCATAGCATGCCTCCTGTTTTTTCTCTCTCATTTGGAAACAGTGTTTGAAACTCGCATTGTTCTAGGTGCATTTTGTGACAGGGAATTTCATTAGCGCAAGCAGCTTCTGATCTCTGGGCACAGTGCTGCACCTAAGATTTCAAATTAAAAATGCAGAGTGGAAGGAAAGGAGGACCTTTTTCTGCCTCCCCACTTCCAGCTACTCTCTGAAGGCTGGAGAAGAGACCCTCTTAAGAATATTAGGGGGGTGGGCAGGGAAAGGACTAGACCATGTGAATAATGAACAGAATATTTTAGTTGCAGTTCATTCATTTTCAACTTTGTATTCTAGTTTTTTAAAAAACGTGCCTAGACAGTCCATTGCAGCACCCGTAACCTAGGTTCAAGGTGCTATTTAGCTCCTAGCTTTCATATCAGTTTCTAACACTGTTTTGAAATCCATTAGCCCTTGCATGTATTTAATAATAGATTTTAAATGTCTGTGTTATCCACCAGGCATTAGTATTTTGTTATATAGTGTACAGTGGTGCCTCGCAAGACGAAATTAATCCGTTCCGTGAGGCTCTTTTTATAGCGGTTTTTTCATCTTGCGAAGCAAGCCCATTGACAGCTTAGCGGATTAGCGCTATTAGCAGTTTAGCGGCTTTTAGTGATCAGCTGTTAAGCGGCTTATGAGCGGATCAGCTGATAAGTGGCTTAGCGGCTTAGGAAAAGGGGGGGGGGAAGGGGGGAAAACCCGCAGGAACTCGCAAGACATTTTCATCTTGCGAAGCAAGCCCATAGGGAAATTCGTTTTGCGAAGCGCCTCCAAAACGGAAAACCCTTTCGTCTAGCGGGTTTTCCGTCTTGCGAGGCGTTCGTCTTGCGGGGCACCACTGTATTCTTTTAGACTGTGCCTTTTTTGCCAGACATACATAACAATCCAATCCTTTGCACACTTTCTTGGGATTTACTGTCATAATACCCAGCTGTCCTTTTCATCCACTTCTGCAGTCATGGTCTGGATATGGGGAGGAGTTGGGATGCATATAATCCTTTATAGTTGTTCAAAGAGGACTAGAGATAGTAGTCATTAAGCATTTTGAACTTTCAAGGCTGCCATTTCCGGCATGGTCATGAGGGAGTAAATCACTTTAAACTCTGAGGGACATACTTCTGAGGAAGCATGTATAGGATTATGCTGCCTGAGTATTTATACATTTATCTGGACTGATAAACATAGACAAAGACAGATTGACTTCGTGTTCAGTCTGGAGAAAGCTGGGCATATTGAACTCTCATATAAATCTTATCAATTTTAGCCTATAATTCTCAAATTCTTTAATACCACTGGGATTTAGGTGGACAGGAAGATAGACCTAACTTCCTCTGGATTGATTCTGTGCAATACATTAGTGGGAATTTTAAAAATGTTCTTCAATGGGATATATGTGGTTGGGTGTTTCTGTTGTGCACGCATATTGTAGGGCAGGTGTAGGCAACCTAAAGCCCATGAGCCGGATGCAGCCCAATCGCCTTCTCAATCCAGCCCATAGACAGTCTGGGAATCAGCGTGTTTTTACATGAGTAGAATGTGTCCTTTTATTTAAAATGCATCTCTGGATTATTTGTGGGGCCTGCCTGGTGTTTTTACATGAGTAGAATGTGTGCTTTTATTTAAAATGCATCTCTGAGTTATTTGTGGGGCGTAGGAATTTGTTCATTCCCCCCAAAAAATATAGTCCTGCCCACCACATGGTCTGGGGGATTGGTGGACTGGCCCATGGTTGAAAAAGGTTGCTGACCCCTGTTGTAGGGCATCTTAACTTTTTTAAAAAAGGAAAGTCTGATTTTAAAACTACATATTGTATTCTCTATCTCATAAACATGCTGTTCTATTTCTGTTGTTTTAGAGGTGGTCATAGCATGTCACTAGTCATGTTAATGATCTGTGCTGATTATTAGGTGTACTCTGTTTCAGGGTGGGGTTTTTAGGTATTTTTTAAAAACCCACTTTTAAAAATCTAAATGAATATGTAATGCTTTCAGACGCAAATGCTTTTTCCTAAATACTCAAAGTTAATTGGTTAGCTTACTTTTGGCAGGTTTCAGACTTTGAGGTATACAGTACAGATAGCTGTGGAATTTTCCCTTCCAAATTTCAAGGGTTATTACCGATTTACACTTTAATGGACTTCTCAGTAGTTTATTGGCCACCCTATACAATGCTTCAAATGTAAATTAATAAACCACTAATATATCTCACAAACATGTAGAAAACGTCTGCTCCTAACAAACCATTAAGTTGCCATATGTAAAATAGTAAAAGTGATTTTTAAGAAAGTTTACTGTTGGCGACTTAAGGATTTAATGCTTACGGCACCATCCAAAGTCCCCCCTAGCACTTAGCAGCTGGTCCATAGCTGAGCTAATGGTTCTCATTGGGCTGTGACACTTGTGTCTGCGAAGGTCCTCTGTTACATTGGAGAACATAGAAGCAAGAAGGTGGAGCAGACAGAAAGGGAACTCAAGAGGTTGGAGGAATGAAGGGGAATTTTGTATTGGAAAGAAAATACCATCCATCGTACTGACTAGCCCTTGGCAAGTTTAGAATTAAATCAGTGTGTTGGCAGTGCATAATAGATGTGTGAGGATTAGAGATTCCTCTTAATATGAAAGGAATATTAACAAGATCACACCTGTCGAGTAGTGGCAGGTATGGAAGAGATGAGAACAAGCTGTCAGGTCAGAAAGACAATGTAACTAGGAACAGAATCATCATGAAGCTAGGTGAAGGTATCATTCTACAATTGCTTATGGGATATAGGTGTCCATGGAGGCAGCACTTCATTTATTAATATACACTGTATAAGAATGCTACCCAGGAGTTGGATTTAGCTTATGCCCTCTAGATAATCTCAAAGGATGATTAAACTTCTCCAAGAGGGCTAAGTGAATTGGAGATTCTAAGGAGCAAAGCAGAGGTTTGGGTGTCACACAGTGAATTGGAGAGACACGAGGTCAAAGTGTAGAGATGGTATCTGATTTACGCTGCAGTAAATTAGTGGTTCAAATGAGTTTACAATGTGAATCGCTAAAAGCTGTCTCTCTCTGCCCCCCCTCCATCCTTGAAAGAGTTGCCAGAAGCATACAGAAAAGTTAAACATACCTGTTTTGAAAAATATAAAATAGTTGCCTTAAGCCCTACAACTGACATTTCCTTCCTACCTTCAAGAACAGTTGAGAAAGTTATCCATCAAATAACGTTCACAAAGCGCTACTAGTGCATTGCTTCTTAATATAATTGTGTACCGGTAACTTAAAATAGGCAGATGGTTATAGAAAGTAAAAGGCATATCTAATAAAGGTTATTGGTAAATTAATAATTATTATTATTATGTTTACATGCTGCCCATCTTGCTGGGTTACTAATTCAATATCTGTATACAGCTTCAATGAAATCCACCAAAAGTAACTTTTACTTCAATACAATGATATGAGATGTGTGGCTTATTGCAAAAGTAGCTAATGGCAGAGGCAGTGTATCATCCACCAGTTTTTAAGAGGCACAACAGATGCATAGAAATATGCAATAAAGTACACTTTGATGTTTGCTTTCCGCATGCTAAGCCATGCTTAGCATTTGGTGTGAAGTCAAGAATCTGCAGTTGGGCAACACTTTTATTAGGGCCAATTGAAGCATCCTAAAATATTCTCAGACCAATATGGCTTCCTTTGCTTAGAATAAGACTAACTTGTGTGGTGCATCTGATTCATTGATCTAAGTACTTAGCAGACAGGATTTAAAAACTCACTTTCTGCCTGGGACAAATTTGTTAAGCCCTTGTAGAATGGTGTATCACAGTTCCGTCTTTCAGCAAATTGAATGAAATTGTTTGGGATATAACCTGGTATCACTGGTCTTGGGCTTCACTCATATTTTGATATCTGAGCTGATGAAGTCATTGCATTGTTTTAACTTGTGTAATTTCCATACTGGAGTGTTTTCTTTAAAAATGGCTCCACGTTTGAGAAAATGGGTAGTAATGCTGCTGGGCGGATACCTCAGCCTTAAATGTGTGAGTTGGCCCTACATGATGTACAATGTTTCTGTAACTTAAATGAACTGGATGGTCAAATGCAGGCATAGGCAAACTCAGCCCTCCAGATGTTTTGGGACTACAACTCCCATCATCCCAAGCTAACAGGACCAATGGTCAGGGATGATGGGCATTGTAGTCCCAAAACATCTAGAGGGCTGAGTTTGCCTATGCCTGGTCAAATGTAACAGTCAAATATGGTGGCATACTGGGATAGGGAGAGTTATATTTATTAGTACAGAGGGCACTCAAAGAAATCAGAAAATGATCAGATAAACAAGATAATAGCTGATGAAGTGGCACAGTCCCGTGTCATTTCAGTAAGTTCTAAAAGTGCCAAATCTACTTTTGGAAAAGAGGTTGTTGAGGCCAGCTGCACAGTGGGAGTTAAAAAGCAGGAACGGTAAGCGAGATCTAGAATCCATAATAGCAGGCGCAGTTCTAATGGACTACTACGAAGGCATACATTTGCTTTAAAATTCAGTTGATTCTCATAAGCACATAAGACAAGCCTACTGGATCAGGCCAGTGGCCCATCTACTCCAGCATCCTGTTCTGACAGTGCCCAACCATATGTCTGGGAAGCCTTGAAAGCAGGACCTGAGTGCAACAGCACTCTGCCCACCTGCAGATCCCAGCAGCTGGTATTCAGAGGCATATTACCTTTGACAGTGGAGGTAGAAAGGTAGGCATCATAACTAGTAACTGTTTCTTGTCTTGTCCTCCATGAATTTGTCTCATCTTTTAAAGCCTCACAGATATTCCATTGGATGTGCTCACAGTTGTTTGTTCATAATTCATTATTTCGTGCGTCAGATGAAGCAGAGCCAGTATTGTTAGGTTCTATAAACACAAGCGGGTCTATTCTAAGCAAAAGCAGGAAATGTCTAAAATAAATACTGGGTTCTATTCCTGCTTTATTTGTTTCTTGTATGAGTGGCGTTTTAAAGTGCAAGTTAGCAAAATGTTTTGTTTCCCATGCGGAATGACTGTATATTTATATAATGCCATCCATCCTTGCACTGGGCGCAAGAGGATAGGTCCCTGCCCCAAGGAGCTTACAAACTAAAATCTTACATGGAAGAAACAACTGAGAAATGAAAGGGGGAGAGAAGGGGAGGCAGATAGGGAAGCAGTGTACTTTGGTTTCAGCTTTGTGTACTTCGACTTGTTTAGAGGCTTAGTTGCAGTAGGGAATGGGAAAGTGGGATGTTGAGCAAGAGGCTTCACAGAAAACATAGGTTTTAAGGAGGCATTTGAATAGAATAAGAGGTGGCATCACTGCGGTCATCTTAGTGGTAATTTCAAGCAGAGGGGCAGAAAGAGCAGTCTTTTGAGGGGGCAACATACCTGTGAAGGGTGCTAAAACTGGAGGAACAAGGGATAGAGATAGAGCAGAGATAGAGCACACACATTCTTGTTGCTTTTCCTGGCATTTTCTCAATATTTGAGTCTGTTTTCTTGAGCAAACAAGAAGTTGTATATTACTTTTCCCTGCTTTGTGCTGCACCGGTGCTTGTGGACTTATGGCATTGAACATGATATCTTTAGACAACTATGATCTTTGGAAGAACCGGGCTCAAAATGTCCTTCATGCTTTTGATTTGATTTTTACATTTATGTCTGAAGGTGGCATATATGGCTCTGCGTCTCAGAGCAGAGCCTCCCTGAAGTTCAGCTTCTCCAACCTGCTGCAACCTGTTCTGGATGTGTTTTGGACTGGACCTCCCATCATCCCCAGCCTACACCAGCTGCTGTAGGGGCACTAAGTTGCCCTGCTTGGTTATTTTCCCTGTGGCATCTTGTTGTAGGGAAAAATATATAAAGCTGAGCTGCTGATTGGTCTTTCCCCATGCAACAGTTGCAACAAACTTTGGACACATCTGCTGACTAAAACCTTCCAGTGTCTCTCCTCTTTCAGCACTGCAATATCGCCAAACTTTTCCAATTAATGTTGCAGTCTTTCCAGATGCCATCATAAGAAGGAAGAAATAACCGATTTCATTTTTGGGTTTTTTTAAAACAAGCTTTTCTATATTTATTGGTATTGTAGTTGCCCTCTTCGCACACTTTTTTAAAAAAAAATTCCTCCTTGAAACGAAAAATGACATTGGGTGTTTGGGATGCTGAACTGCAAAAATAGCTATGCAATTATTGTGAGGATAGGATTATCCAAATTATTGTTCTGCCTGGTAGATTTGATTCTATCACTGCTGGACATTTGTTGCCCATTTAAACACAGAAATAGCAATGAGCTGGATACAAGCACAGACTGCCGTTTAAGGCTAGAAGAGGCAGGAAGAGCCCAAGCTGTGAGTAGAGGTGACCCAGTCCTACCTTACCAAGCAACAGTATACTCACATTTATTTTATGTATTTTTATACTTTTCTCCTACCTTTCCTCCAAGGAGCCTGAGGTGGCATGCACACTTTTAGTTTCACAACAACCCTGTGAGGTTAGGTTCGGCAAAGAGAGAGTGACTGGCCCAAGGTCACCCAGTGAGCTTCAGGACTCAATGGGGATTTGAACTCTGCTCTCCCAGGTTCTAGTCTGACACTCTAACCACTACACCACACTGGGGGAGGCATCTTGGAATAATCCTGTAATATTAAAGAACTGATAGACCTTTTTGTTAGGAAGCTGTGGGGGGAGGCAAGCTTTGCCTTCCTTCTCTTGGGCTATCAGCCACTCCTTCACTTCCATTTACCTGCCAGTCAGCTTGGTAAGCTATGTTTGCTTCCTTTTTTCCAGAGCAGTCTCCCTACTGACTCTCTCGGTTTTAGCACTTTGGCAAGCTTTTCAGAGCTCTCTTCCCCAAACACCTTACAGGTGTCTACTGTAGGTAGTATTAGCAGCCTTGTGGAACTATGTTCCCTCTGGTTCCTAGGGCTGGTGGTTCTGCTATGTGTGTTGCCACCGTAATGTGATACTGTACTGTGGAACCTGTATGTGTAGCCTTTTCTGGCAAGTGCCCCACATTGGGCAGGTGCAGTTTATTATTTGGTTATCTGCTCAGGGCAATGGCTACTTGTCACAGGCAAGTAGGCAAATTGCAAGTATAATTGACTGTGGTTGAGATTCCTGCATTGCGGGGGTTGGACTAGATGACTCTCGGGGTCCCCTCCAACTCTACAGTTCCGTGATTCTGTAATGCGGGAGAAGTGTGTAACCTCTGTTAAAACAACTATTTTCTCAACACTCCTTGCCCCTCCACCTGCCTCCTCCCCTTTTGGGCTATAACACCTTACCGGTTCTAGTTTGTTCTGTTTTTGTAAATGTAAACGTGCCTGCCAACCCTGCTCAAGAAACCTGGTCTGGCCGGAGAGCAAGTACAGGTGAGGGAGGGGCGAGCGGTTGGGGGCAAGTTTACCACAACATTCTTATGTAAAAGAGGACCTGCTGTTAAAAGTTAACTGATTCTTGCCTTTGCCATGAAGGTGCCAGTTCTTGCAGCAGCTTGCTGCCTTGTTGAGGTGAATGGTGCTCTGACTCCTCGGTGTTGATTTTTGACAGTGAAGAGCACTTTCCTTATTGCTTCTCTTTTTAAGCAACTTTGCATCCATAGTAGGTACATTAGCAGGTGCTCAAAACAGGCTGGGTCAGGGTAGAGGGCAGAGGCAGGTGCACCAGCAGTTCTTGCTGCCATGAGTCCTGTGGCATCAGCTGGGAGAGGGTGGCGATGGCAGGATCTGTCAGAGGACGAGAACTCTGCGGTTGAGGAAGAGATGCTTTTGTAAGGGACAGGGGGGAGCTGGGGAGTTGCTAGCTGGACGAGTTCCTACTCCATCTCCTGAGTACAGAGTGCCCAAGATAGTGAAAGAGGCAGCTGGTAATTTGGCAGAGGCAGCTGAGTTGGAGACATAGGGAGAGTTTGAGGGTTGGGCTCAGGTCTTGTTGCCAAGGATGCACCAGTAGA
Source organism: Podarcis erhardii (assembly GCF_964252035.2). NCBI lineage: Eukaryota > Metazoa > Chordata > Lepidosauria > Squamata > Lacertidae > Podarcis > Podarcis erhardii. The sequence goes on from NC_138509.1 coordinate 29,487,756, forward strand.
CCCAGCAGCTGCCGCCGCCACCACCAGAAGCTGTCACTTGTGACTGTGTGGTCCTTCTCTTTAAAAGCAGAGCAGGAGAGGTGAGTCAAGTGTTGGGACAACATCTTTGCTTATGCCTAGCCAGGTATCCCAGAACTCTGTTTATAAACCGTTAATAGCAGTGTTAGAAACTGAGATAGGAGCCAAATGGCTCCTAGGACCTGGGTTGTGGGCACCAAAACAGAATGTCTAGTCACCATTTGGGAGAGGTGGCAACACTTTTTATTTATTATTTTGATGAGCATGAACTAATACACAATTCACATAAGTTACACATTGTTAACATCACATTTTAAACATAAATTGTTAATACAAGTTTAATTTGGTGTTTACATTAAAATTTTTGATACGATACTTCAGTTTTCAAAACACACTACTCTTTATTGTTAAACTCCTTAACATATTGCCTATCCTTAACATATACTTTGAGGCTTCAAAGCCCATACATTTCCATAATCCTTGAGTGTCAGCCAGGTGCAAAAAATGGCACCCAAACTTTTTGAGTTCGCAAATGGAGAATCTTTAGGTACAAAATGCGCCTGGTGCCCTGCTAATTTCAAAGTCTGGTTAGTAGATCTGATGATGAGGCCATGGTTTTATCAGTAAAGTTTTTGGGATTTCCCTAAGAGTCTTTTATCCAAGGGTGGGAACCAGGACATCCACACTGCTCTAAACTCTCTGTGTTCCCTGTTTTAGGTGTTAAAACACCTGGGTGGTAGTTTTCGAGGTAGAGCTGGAGGAAGAAACGCCTTCATTTGACTTTGTTCTTTTAATAGCTCACCATAATAACATGCCATTTATAAACTTGAATTTCTGCACTAAAGATCCTATGTGGCTGCACAGTTTTGATAAGCTGCCACTGGATCTACAAAATACTTTGTGTATTTGTTTTTGTAGCAAGACCTGAATGATTAGCCCTAATTTAATTAAAAATTCTTTTGCAAAGGATCGTCATTCTGTTATTTGCTATTCTTAACATTTTGCTGATTACTGCGAAACAGCATCCTTTGTGGATCTGAGGTTATCCTAGGCATTGCTGATGTGGTACCCTCCAGATATTGCTGGATTACAACTCCCATCAGCTCCACCCAACATGGCCAGTAGTCAGAGATTATCTTCTCATGTATCTGTAAATGGCTAAGGAATAGGAAGCAGAGAGGGAAGGATGCAGTAGGTAGAAGGATCAATATTGTGACCCATGCTTTTTAAGTTGTTCGTAAATGTACTTGAGTTAGGGGGCAAGCAATGAGGTAGCCAAGTTTGCATCTGATACCAAACTGGCAGAAGTTTTCATAATTCATTCCTGGTATAAGGCAAACTAAATATGCTTTGGTACATAAAGGGTATCTTTGGGTAAATGAACCCTTGCTGGAGATGTATGTGACCAGATCTACCACTAGTTTCCTCTACAAAGCTTCTAGTTCCCTCTGGGTAAAAGTTCTGACTACTATTACCGTAATGGTTTTCTGATGTGCCTGAAGCTGCTGGGCAGCCCACTCAACAGCCTTTTTCCATAAAGGAAAAAGCTGGAAGCAGAGCAGTCAATGAGCGGCATTGTGTCTTCATGTTTGTTTAGCAGGGTACAAATAGGTATAGCTTTGAGACCATCTGGCATTCTGCTTTCCCTGAGCAGTGCATTGGTAATACCAGCTAATAAGGAACACAGCATTGCCCTGTTGGCTTTCATCTGTTAGGATGGGCATGGATCCAAATTGTGTTTTGTAGCTCATGGGCCCACTTCAATGTATGCCCTCTGCATCTGTAAATGAGACTAATTGAAACTGATCCAAATAAAACAAGCAAGACTGAGTTTGACATCTCAAATGCAGTTTAGAGTCCCAGGCTGAACCAAATGCAAGTGACTTGTTCTTGCCAGATAGATGGGGAAACCCATCCCAACTGTCATAGATGGCTTAATCTCTGTAAGGTGAAATCCTGGATTCACAGGCCCTCTCATAATTCTGAGGTGGTTAGCAGGATGGCATTGCACTGGTAAGAGGCAAGGAAGATTTCAGTATAGCCTTCAAAATGCCATTTTGCAAATAAAACCAAATAACAGATTTGGCTGAAATATCCCCTTTTGTTTCTGGGTTTCAAGGCGAGGAGATATGCAGTAATAAAAGAATGGAAAATGATTCCTGCATGCCACTAGCCACGTTTACACATAATGATAAGCCCAAGGTTCTTGGTTTATCTTTAACAAACGATACTTTGCACAAGCAGAGTGCCTGTGCACTGTGTACAGAGTTGTGTACTTTTTGCTCCTTTCTTTGAATGAGCAGGTAAACAAACCAGGAAGGGCATAACATCACATTATATCTGAATCTGGAATTGTGGTTTGTTTTTCCCTAGCAATACGCAGTTTATAAACCAATGACAAACCTTGCTTTAAGGCTAGCTAGTGATTTTTGGCTTGTTAGAGAGAGATAAACAATTATCATAGGTTCAGATAATGGTATCCCTTTTGTGGTTTTTACCATCTCTTGTGAAGGGATCATCAAAGTGGAAGTTATCAGGTTGTGTGCACTGTGTGGTTTGTTAAGCCAAGGCTGTTGACTATTGGTACCCACAAACATTGCCAATGTGTTGTAGTCCAATTTGTTGTCTGATAGCTTGGTCAGGCCATTGGAAACTTAACCATAAGGATCAATGTATTTATCCTCTTGAGAGTTCTAGAATCCAATTGGCTTCATACCTCTTATGGGGCAGGTCAGCCTTGCCCTACGACTCTGACCAAGATTTTTGGGAGAGGGTCTCGGTTTTCAGCAGGTAATTAATTGTATGATAGCTCTAGAATTTACAGATCCCTCACTTTTCTTCCGTACCTGCAATTCTAGACAGACACTTTCTGAATATGCACCTTGCAGCATCTGGATAACTGTATGTCCTGATACCGAGACCTGGCTGTATGACTGGTAGGGTTTGGCCAGAATCCAATACAGTGGTATCTCGGGTTACATACGCTTCAGGTTACAGACTCTGCTAACCCAGAAATATCACCTTGGGTTAAGAACTTTGCTTCAGGATGAGAACAGAAATCGTGCTCTGGCAGCGCGGCGGCAGCAGGAGACCCCATTAGCTAAAGTGGTGTTTCAGGTTAAGAACAGTTTCAGGTTAAGAACGGACATCCGGAACAAATTAACTACTTAACCCGAGGTACCACTGTAATGGATAACTGACCATTCATTTGCTGCTCCCCCTGTGCATTAACAAAAGCTATAAATCGTTGGTATAATATTGCTTGGTAACTTTCATTTCATTAGTTTGTTTATTAAATTATATACCACCTTTCATCCAAGGATTGTGGGGCGGTTTACAATATAAATATACTTAACAATCCGCTGAAGCTCTCTCCCAGCAGGAGACTAGTTGCCTCTTTATCATTTGGACTCTTCAGTTTGATCAAGATTGTTTTAGTTGTTGTTTTTAGAAAAGTATTACTTTGTTGAGTTTTCATAATGGGTGGCACCAAGAACAGTAAGCAGACATCCCCTCTCTCTATTTGCAGATAACAAAATAATTGCAACAAAACAAATTCCTTCCAGTAGCACCTTAAAGACCAACTAAGTCAGTTCTTGGTATGAGCTTTCGTGTGCATGCACACTTCTTCAGATACATGGCTACCTATCTGTAACTGAAAATAATTGCAATTACCCTCCCAGTCTCTGGTTGTTCACTTCTTGGGGTGGGAGGGGGTTCACCTAAAGTTTGTTTAGAGAGAAAGAGGGATCTGATAAAACAATACTGTTTTCTGTTTGAGCCTATCCCATTTAAATGAGGTCTAGAGTAGCATAGAGCAACATGGTGCCCTCCAGATGTTGTTGAACTAACTCTCATCAGCCCCAGCTAGTGTTGCCAAGAGTCAGGAATGTTGAGAGTCCAACAACATCTGGAGAGAATGGTGATGTTGGATACCCCTGGTCTGCAGTGGGAAGAATGGAGGGACAAAGATTCAAATATGATAGTTTGAGGAAGCATAGAGTGAACAGTGTGTTTTGAGTTTAAGTAAAAGGACATTTTAGCTTTAATCTTGAAACAAATGTAATGTGTTAGCCAGAAGTCACAAGCACTCTCCTGCTCCCACCCTAACAGAGCCATAACTGGGACAGATAAGATAGGGCAGGAATAGCCCAGGAACACTCAGGACTGAGGTTGTTGCTGTTATTTATTAGACTTGCCAGTTGGTTGTTACCCAGACGTCTCCAAGTGACTTACAACACATTTAAAACATACAGTACACCATAAAAACAGAACAAAGCAACTCCCATGATAGCTGCAGGAGACTTTGGCATTCAAGTTGAACTTAAATGACTATTTCAAACAGTACCAATACCTTCCATGGTGTGTACCATGTGTGAGACAGGTAGTGGAAGCAATGCTTTGTGGATGGTTGAACTCAGTTGCCTGCTTTTCAGTTAAGATTTGTGGGGTGGCACCCTTTGAGCTGTACCACGCTGGAGCTATTTCACATGTCATTCTTGTTTCCTATCAGAGCAGAGAGGAGCAGTTGTTCCTCCATGGGACCCAGAGGAGCTTCACATATTACCTGAGTAGTATACATCACACTAAAGGGGGGCAGAGGCCAAGAGGGGCCTGCGCTTTCTGAGACAAGTAGCTTGCATTCCCCCTCTGTCAATTCCTGGTACCTTGAGCATATTTGAAAGAAAGGCACTTTTTGCATGCAAAATGTAGCAGAGTCATAAACTACGCATTTCAAAAAGAAGGCTGCAAACCTTTTTCTTACGGCGCTGCCACTGCTGATTTGTGCAGAATGGGACTGTATTGCAGCGACTCGTAGCTATAGTGAGAATGTCGCTTCAGATGAAGTCTAGACTGCAGCATGAGCATGTGGCCAATTTGAATGAAGTTTGGGTCAAAGAGGATAACTTTCTTCGATCTACCCTTTCGTGCTTTGATACCCCTGGTTCAAATGCACTTGTAACCATTGCTTGAATAGCTTGCTTTGGACTTAATCCACCTCTTGTGAGCCAGCCCGCTCCATTTTTGGATGCAGAGAAGTAGGAGATAAGCTCAGCTTGTTGCAAAACATAACATGTTTTTTTCTTGACTTGATTTCCCTTCCATCTTTTTTAGGGTACTCTGATGTGCTGGGACTTTCTGCATGTGAACCTGCAGATTAGCATCTGTTTCAGTTTGATATAGAAGTTGAGGTGCAGGGGAAGTGGTTGATTGACAAGGAGCAGACTTGGAATAGTTTTATACGCAACACTGTTTTGCAAACTGGCTGCATTTGACTTTACAGCTGTTTTAATACATAGCAAGACTTTCCGCCTGCCTGCCTCTGTACTGGAGGCAGCTTTTCTTTGTTCATTCTGCCTCCCTGTACTTGTATCTGGCCTGCAAGGAGTTAACTCCAGCTCAGTGATTGCTGGGCTCCCGGCTGCTGTTACGCTACAGTGGAGGACCAGCCCAGACACTGGCTGCTGGTGTTGCTGGGGGGAACGGAATCAGTGACGGCAGTAGTCGCAGCATCAGCCGGCTGTTTGTGCACATCATCAGCCAGCGGCTGAGGGGAAATAAAACTGAAAGCCCTTGGATGCAACAGTGTTGCTTGAAAGAAGCACCAGCACCCATGGACCAGGTTGGCATCCTGGCAGCAGGCAAGCTGAACTGGGTTCATACCCTTTTGACCTTCTCCCACTTTGAGTCGGATGGAGTGATGAAGCAGCAGGGAGCAATGCAGAGTTGGGCTTGGAGCCTAAAACAGTGAGTTGGGGTTGGGAAGAGGTTGGCTGGGGGGGGGGCATAAAGGGTATTCCTGGAGCTCGTTGCTTTTCAGGCACAATCTTCAGGGAAGCTGATTCTTTGTTTCTACAGCAACAGCGCAGGCTGGAGCAAATGTTGAAACGGCTGCCTTACTTCGGCTTTTGGGCTCAGTTTCATCCTCTTCCTTGGTCAAAGCTAGAGATTATATACAAAAATGAATAAAAATTGGGGGTGGCGGATTTGTAGTACAGAGCTTCTGCCTTTTCAGGAAACACTTTTAAGGAATGCGAATCTTCGGGAATATCACCACTGAAAGCTTTACGGCACTTGGAAACATAGCGTTTTTGGTCCTAGACAACTGTCCCCAGCAGTAAGTCTGTCTTCTGTGTTCCTGCTGCATAAATATCCTTCAAGTGTTTATGTGTTGCAACTTAGGTAGCTGCCCTATACCTGATTGGACCATTGGTTCATCTAACTCAGCATTGTTCTGTACACTAACAGGCAGTGGCTTTCCAGGGTTTCAGGCAGGTATTTCTCCCAGCCTTATCTGGTGATGCTGGAGGTTTAATGTGGGATCTTATGCATGCACATCTCTGCCACTGAGCTTTGGCCTTTGCCCTTTGTGTGCCACATTTCCATACTATCATTCTTATCCCCCTGATAATATCCCATTCATAGAAAGCACCCCCAGCTAAGCACTATGTCACCTGCACAGCAGCAAACCAGTGTCCCCCAAATTTTAACTACTTTACTTCTATTTTTCTTTCTGTACACTTAAAGAGCCTGGGACAAAAAGGAATTGATTGATTTTTGCCACTGGTGTGCTTATTTGTCCTAGCTAACGTTAACATATTGGGATAAAAGAACGTTCCGTGGGGTTTTTCAAACAAAAACTGATTTGGGGAAAACAGACCTACCCAGATATTTCACCCTTGGTTAGGGGCATTTTACTACTCCAAGATAAATTGGAATGTAGGCTGTGGTATGAAAACCATTTATGTTAATTTTTTTAATAGGTGAAGGTAAATCTCTGTGTGACTCAGTATACTGGTGTTTTACCTCATCACGTTTTATATAGCAGAAGTCAACCCCCTTTCCTTCCCTTTGCAAATAATGCAGTTCCATACCTGTGATAATATGCAGTGTGGTCCCAAAGTTGATTTTGTCTTTGTTGCAAGTCTGAAATCCAGACTTCTCTTTCCATCTCCAGAATGTACAGTATTAGCTGACCTGTCCAATTAAAAGGACTCTGGTTGATGATCTTTGTTTCCAGTAAAATTTCTACCCCATTATATGTGGCCGATGAAGAATTTACAATAGTGTAATAAAACTTTAAAATGGCAAAAGGCAGATTATTGTTCATTATAGAAAAATGTGGATGAGTTTGTACTCCAATATTCATAATAAGATGTTTGGTAAAGGCAATATTCTGATGTTTGAATAGCTCTCAAATGTAGAATTGATAAGGTGGAATATTCCTCAACATACCTTGTAGTCCACCTCTTCCCTTTTCCTGATAATATGTATACACTGTTTCCTCAGTCACAGACCACTTAACCAACTCCAAGACACACATTCAGTTAGGCAAAAGTTAGGCTTCATGGTGCAAGTGTTACCTACAGTTACTGTATACTCTCTCTATATTGGGAAAAACCAAAACTTTATATAACCTGCACCTAAACTTTTTTTCTCTCACACACAATTTTTATTTCAGTGGAAATCACTGAATTGGTACCTCCACCCTTGAAAAATCTCCTTTATTTGGAAGCAAGCACCTTCCTTTGGGCTGCATTCTCACACTAGCGCTGCTACAGTGTTGCACTGCTGATGCTTAAATACTTTTGCCCATAAAAAGGTTAATTAGGGTAGTTCCGATGCATCTGTATATTCAGGAATAACAGTATTGGCTAAAACTATTTTTGTGCTGTTTTTCAGGGAGACTTAGAAAACAAACCAGTCAATGGCTGCAGACCAGAGCTCATGGACTGTGTTGCCCACGGCCATGGCGAAAAACCCAAGGTGAAACCAAGCCATTTGCTGCCTTGGGAAAATGTACAGGCAGATGAAAAGGGAAGTATGACTGGCTTAGAAACGGAGAAGTGGGCACAGAATGAGAAGCCATCACTTAGCGTCCATGTGAACGGTGACCTCTGTAGAGCTAGAGCAAGGAATGAGAACTCGAAACATTTTGAAAAGGATCCAAAAGCTGTTCATTCTTCCAACGTGTTAGATGACCCCAAAAAGTTGCTTGCACAAACTGTTAGAAATGGCATTAAAAGCATTCCTTATTCACCAGCAGAATGTGACTTGTTGCTGAAAAAAACAGGTGCTGATCCGGCAAACAGCTGCCCAGAAAGCAACTTGGATGCCTCTTTGGGTTGCGCTGCTCAACTGAACAATATCAGCACTTTGACAACTGGAACATGTGGTGCTCTTCCAGAAAAGAAGGATCGCGTTCTAGCGCAGCAGACAGAAAACTCTAATGCCATTCAGGAATCTGAGAACTCACTTTTACAAACTATTTCACTTTTAGATCTTCAGGACAAGCCATCTTGCACTCCCGTGCATGACAAAGATGGCTGCCTTGATGATGGTGCTTCAAATGGTGCTCCAAGCAAAGATTTGCAACCTGATGATTTGTCACTTCAGTCAACTTTTTTATCTTTGATTAAAAACCGAAATTTAACTGTAGAACAGGTTGTAGCTATTGAGGCATTGACACGCTTGTCGGAAGTCCCTCCAGGAGCTCCCTTACCAGCTAAACCAGAAAGAGTTCAGTGCATAGAAGAGCAAAGTTCACATTCACTTAACAATTACAAAAAGGATAATTCATGTTTCTTGACATCATCTGCATTGAAAGTAATCAAAGGAAGTTGTCCACAGAAGGACCAGCAGCTCTTTCCTCATGCTCCTTTGCAGAGAAGAACCCTTCCTAAAAGTCCCTTGACGTCATCTGCATTGATAGCAATCAAAGGGGCTTGTCCACAAAAAGACCAGCAGCTCTTTTCTCATGGTGCTTCACAGAGAAGAATCTTTCCTAAGAGTTTGCTTTACAATGGTCAAGGTGCTATTTCTGAATTCCCCAGTAAAACCACTGGTCCATCTAGCTTATTGCGTAGGCTACATTTCTCCCCACGAGATACCAAGTCTTTATCTGCGTTAGTGTCTGGTGGAACTTCAGGTCATACTACCAAGAAACACCCTCTTTATCATAAAGCTGCCATTGGGCCATGCTCCAAAATCTCAAGTGTTGTCAAACAGCGGAGGAGCAGAGTAGACATGCTTGGAAAGTGGGAGGGGAAGGCTGTCCATGGCTCAAATTCAAAAAGTAATTCTGTATTTAGGGGAAATATTCATAGCCAGGATGAGGAAGAGGTAGCCACCCAATTAACTCAACTTGCAGCAATAATTGAATCAAGCAAAGCAAGCCCAGACCAGAAGACATCGCTTCTCAGTCGAATACCACCCGATATGCAACCAAAACATAAACAGGACCAGTGCCTATTGCAGAAGAAACAATCTGTATTTGTAAGGAACAATTATAGTCCATTGTTAGTCAAGCAAAGGCAACCAACACGGAAAAATGAAAAACCAGTACCGAGGGCAAAAAGATTAAAAAAGAAGCCTCAAGTACTGCCTGACCAACAAAATCAGCTACAACAAGATTGCCATCTTAGTGAATTACAGGACATACCAAAAAAGCCTTCTAAACTACGCAAGGTTGGTCGTAACGCGTCACAGGATTCGAAACTAACTGGTTTGGGGAAAAGATCTTCTAAAGCCAAAGTACAGAAGGCATGGAATCGGAATACTTTGTCATCACAACAAAAAGCAGCTGCATTATTTCTTCCCAAAACTCAAATAATATACCACAGGCCTTTGCCTGCTTCAACACAAGACAAAGTGAAAGACAAGTTGTTTGGCTTTGAAATGGTGCCTGAGCACATGAAAAATATGGGCTCCAATGAGGCACGGGGCACTAATCCTCCAGGTGCTGCCCCAGATGCTCTGCACCATAGTGGCCTACTCTCCAATAGTCTTCTGACTGTCCCTCACTTCGAAGCAAAATCCTGTTTGAACCAAGGAAGTGAAAATGTACAGTTGTTTACAGAAAAAGACAAGAATTCTCAGGTACAGCAAACAATGAACATGTCTCAGATGCATCCTTTGCCTCAGATCTTTGGTCAAAGAGCAGATGAAATGTGCAAGGAAAACCAAGCAAAACTTGAGTGCGGTGCTGTGGAACAACAAATGGGCCAGAAATTGCAAACCATGTCCATTAACTGTAGCTTAGCCTCCCCAGGGGAAACCTTGCAGGCTCTCAGGAAAGCAGAGTGTGCAAGTGAAGTTACAGTTCCAACATCAAGAAGCTTGGAGACTGAGAACACACAGAGAACAGGGATCTTAGGGTGTTCTCCAACAAAGAATACACTCAGTAGTTTTCTTGAATCGCCTATGAAGTTCTTGGACACCCCTACAAAGAACCTAATCGATACACCTACAAAGAAAGGACAGACTGATTTTCCAAGCTGTGATTGTGTTGGTAAGTGTAATTTGGTTCATTTTGCATGGAGTTCTGAAAGTTTTCTCACTGAGGATTCCTTTAGAATTTTTATCTTGCAAATGTTGCCTCTTGCCTGCTCTGATGAAGTGAGTCTCCAAGTCTCCACCACATAAGTGGAAAGATGACTCTATATCACTCCATATACTAATCAAGTAACTGCTTGATTACCTGAATTTACCATCTGGCTGTGACTTCCAACAGTAGTGGAAGAATTTCTAGTTACCTAAAGAGTTGATGTTATCAGTTGAAAATACTTATTCAGCCCTGCACTTCAGGGAATTGCTGACTTCCTGTTTCTCTGCAACAAACAGGGAGGAAAATTGTTTTGTTGGTTTGTTGAGAATTAGGGAATAACAACCTTTATAAATAATACAGGGGGGATATCTTTATCACTGCTCTCTTTGGTTGTCTCATTGAATTCCAATGTGTCCTTGGTAAAAGCAGTATGTTATTTACCGTATTTTTCCGTCTATAAGACGCCCTCATGTATAAGACACCCCCCCCCGTATTTTTGGGGAGTCAGTTTTAGGAAAATGAGGGGAGATGGCCCATAGTTGTTGAACCTCTCCCCCCACGCAGCTGCGGGCAGGAAACACTCCCTAGATCATTTCCCGTGTGCAGCGGCATTGGGGGAAGTTGCACTCCCGCCAGCCATCCAGTTGGGAGCGCAACCTCCCCTGATGCCGCCGTGCACAGCAAACGACCCAATGAGCTGGCTGGCGGCGCAGCGCTCCCCCCCATGCCACTAAACGTGTATTGGACGCCCCCAGTTTTTTGATGTGTATATATGCATTTGGCTCCTGTTCTTCAGTATCTGAAAGGGAATGAAGTATTATATTAATGATAAGCCAGTTAACAATAATAAACTTGACTCTAGTTCAAAATGTGAACATTTTCAAAAGATTCCATAGCATTTCTGTTTTGATAAAGGCCCCACTGTTAATCCCATCAATATTCCTCAGCCTTCTCAGACTTGGAGATCCACCAAGTCTTTTAACTCCAGCCTGGAGTGTATGACATGCCTAATAAATATTTTACTGTATATGTTTATCTTTCTCCTCTTTTAAAAAAAACCCACAACTGTATGTGTGTACTCGGTACATGAAATAATTTTAACAGCTATTTTTAATTATTTCTGTAGAGCAAATTATAGAGAAGGATGAAGGGCCATATTATACACACCTTGGAACGGGACCAAGTGTTGCTGCAGTCAGGGAAATAATGGAAGACAGGTGAGAAAATACATATCAGTGAGTAAAGGTTGATTAAATATAGGCACAGCGCTATACACCCCCCCAAAAAATTAAATCAAATATATATGATGATAGTATAAGTGGTTTATAACTTATTTTTTTTCTTGCGGTACTTACCTAAGGTCTCCCTGCCTGATTCTACTATGTCGGAACTACACTATCTGTATTTGAGCTGCAGTAACTAGAATGCTGCTGCTTTTTGAGTGCTGACTCTGTCTTCAGGAAAGGGGTTGAGACTCTCATAAGACAGTTGGTGTTGGGAGTTGGACAGGAAGTGGGTATGTGACATGGTGTGCTGAGGTCTGGAAGAGTCATCTCTTCCGTGTTGGTTTCTTAGGACTGTATCCAAGGCAGATGGTCAGTCACAGGAGGTAAATAAAGGACAACGTGGCCAATTGTAGTACTGGGCTGGAAGCCAGCTAGAGCTTGAGGGAAGTTCAGATACCATCTTGACAGAGGAGAGAGGCCAAATGATTTCCTGAACAAGAGTTGCAAGGTGCATGCTTTCCTTTTCAGAGCCAAGTCACATTGGCAGTTGCTTATCATCAGCTACAATCCAGAGTTCTCTTAGGTATGCCTAAGGAATTGTACGCGGGTGGCACTGTGGGTTAAACCACAGAGCCTAGGACTTGCTGATCAGAAGGTAGGCGGTTCGAATCCCCACGATGGGGTGAGCTCCTGTTGCTCGGTCCCAGCTCCTGCCAATCTAGCAGTTCGAAATCACGTCAAAGTGCTAGTAGATAAATAGGTACCGCTCCGGCGGGAAGGTAAACGGCGTTTCCGTGCACTGCTCTGGTTCGCCAGAAGTGGCTTAGTCATGCTGGCCACATGACCCAGAAGCTGTCTGCGGACAAACGCTGGCTCCCTCGGCCCATAGAGCGAAATGAGCGCCACAACCCCAGAGTCGGTCACGACTGGACCTAATGGTCAGGCACACCTTTACCTTTACCTAAGAAATTGTGGATGCCCGTCAGGACTTCTGATTGCTTTCTTTGAATAAGTTTCTTGGACGTACAGCATCCCATGCTGCATCATGATATGCTTTCCACATACTCCAGATACTGAGGTCACCTTAACATGCTTACACATTTAGTACGGCCCAAGCTTTCATGGACACTTTGTCAGATGAATCTAGTACTGTAGTCCTAGTGTGCATTGCATCATCATGCTATTCCAGACATTCTGAATGCTGCTTGCCAGATGGAATGACACCCCCCTTCCCCCCGGCATGCTGTTCTGTTTTCCTGAGCCCATTTCAGGGGGCATATGGGAAGAGGAGGGAAGCCCCATTGCACAAGCAGAAGTCATTGCACAGCACTTTTGGTGAGAGGGCACATGACGTAGGTTAATCCCATTCTTATTTTGTTGGAGTTCTCCGTGTGGTTACATTGAAGATCTGGTGTGTTTGTAAAGTGTAGATGTTTTACTTTGGGCTCCCACATTTAGTAAATTTATTGGTTGGATTAACAGAATGTATTAAATTGGCTGGAAAGGTGCCACAATTACATGGAAAGCAGATCTTAAATGTTTAAAAGGGCATTTTTCATTCAGTTGCAAATGGGGAAGAAACATTCTCTTTCTCGGTCTCTCTCTCTGGAGGGAATGCCTCTTTTTAAAGGTTCCTGCTATTACATTTATTTGATAAAACCATTGTTATATTAATGTGCAAACATATGCAGATTTAATTGGTTGAATTACAGTTCATATGATCATCTAAGATAATTGATGACAGCCCTAGTTTTTAGTAGCAGTTATTGGGTGGGATAGAAAGAACTGGGAATAAGAAGACAAGATAGGAATGATTCTCTAAAGTACTATAGTCAGAGTAGTGTATGCTAGCAATGAAAATGGGATCTCTTGGACAACATGTGAAAAAGGAGCATGGGGAAAGTGGTTTTTTATTTCAGTGCCACAGAAGGGGTAGTAATAATAATAATTTTATTATTTATACCCTGCCCATCTGGCTGGGTTTTCCCCGCCACTCTGGGCGACTCCCAGGAGAATAGTAGCCTGTTGCCTCTCTACTTGTTAACGGAATTAATTACTAGGATATTTCATAATCCTTACTAGTTTTTCCTTTCTACAGATATGGAGCAAAAGGAAGTGCTGTAAGAATTGAGGTAGTTGTGTATACAGGCAGAGAAGGAAAAAGCTCCCAAGGGTGTCCAATTGCCAAGTGGGTAAGTTTTTGTTTTATAGTAATATATCTTTATTTGTATTCTTGAAATTCATTTTTTTATTGCAGCTATGGTGCTTAAGGCCCATGAAGTGTTTTTTTCTTAGTGATCAAAGCGCTATTTATTTATACTTTTAAATAATTTTGTTACCCCCTTTGAATCAAAAAGGTTGCACAATGTGACCAATGATCAAATCTAAGCCAGTCAACCAAGAATGAATGAATGAATTGAATTAAAAATCAGCAACAGTAAACAAAACAAAAACCAGCAGGAAAAAGCTTACAAGCTGCTCAGTAGATCATCCAAAGACAGAAATTACTTCAGTGGTGGCTGGTACTATTGGGACTGAAGTTTTGCTTGGGTTTTTAGCCTTATCCAATCCCACACTGAGGACTTCTATTGCCTCCCTAGACAATGCAGGGTAGCATGTGTATTATCAGCATACTGGTGTCACTGCACACCGAACCTCTGGATTTAATCTTGGTAAGTTTTACAGCTGTTCTATGACAGGGCAGTATTACTGTCACAATACAAACAAGAGGCCTGAGGCTGAAGGTGATTGGTTTGCCAAAGGCCAAATGGGTAAGTTCATGACTGAGCTGGGATATGAGCTGTAGACTTCTCAGATCACAGCTTATGTTACTAACCATTATGTTACACCAGCCACCTGTAAGCCACATCTTGTTCACAGAGGCATATTGGGTTTATTTTAATAGTCCAGTTTTTATTAAATGGCTTTGTTCTGAAGATTATGGATATCAGCAAATTAATCCCTAGGATGGGTTGTAGCATCTACTATACCAGCTTGGGGTCCTAAACTATGATACTATGCTTTCTTCCTCACAAGTGTATGTGTGGGTGTTAGGTACTGTCTTTGTATGTGAACTCTGCATTTTAAAACAATGCAAGAACCAGGTGTTCCCGTTTGCTATGTGCCTTAAATCTGGTGTCTGATTTTGAACATGGAATATCAATTTGTTATTCCTTACCAATAAACCATTTAATGTGACAGCTGTTGGAATGAGTCATTCTGCAGTGCTTTTTTGCCCTTGTTTGTACCTGAACTGATAATGAAGCATTCTAAAGTAAATGCCACTGCTCCCATTATCTTATCCCTTCTCACATGCAGGTATTTACACCACTCAAATAAAATTAATTTCTGAGTAAACTAACCCCTGTTTCTCTTCTTGGAAAATTAAGAGCAAATTAAGGTTTGTTCGGTGTCAGTTTCTTATATAACTATGCACATAGGTTAAGATCTATTTTGCTCTGAGCTTTGTATTGTGGTTTCAGTACTGAAAGTGAGTGCCTGTGTTGATTCTCTTCTATTTTAATTCAGCGGCATTACCTAAGTTGCACAGTTAGGATAGCACAATGAAATAGCTTATTTGGAGCAGAGTTGTCTGTGGACTGGTAAACTCTATGCTATTTTCTGTGTTAGTAGGAAAACTTATGTCATTCACAGAGATTCACTGGCTTAAGTGTGGGCTTCAAATTTGTGCTAAGAACTAATTTAAGGTGAAACAATAATGGCAATATGTTGTGCTTTGTTCTTATAGAACAAACACTGGAGAACCAACATTGGCCATTGTGTTCAATATAAGGGTAGACAACACTGAAGAAAACTAAATTTTAAAGATTTTTTCCTGCATTTTTTAAAATGTTTAAAGTATTTATATATGAATGAATTACTAAAGTTTCCAAGCTGTGTACATAAAAATTAAAAAGCATACAATGGACAAGATGGATTGAAACAATTGTATTGTATAGACTGTGGTCATCTATAACTCCAAACTTAATATTTGACATTTATATAGTTTATATTTTTGCTGAATTGGTGTTAAATATGTGCTCTTTGTGGGGTTTCCCTTGAGATTATTTTGGAAGCTGCAGCTAGTGCAGAATGCTGTGCCCCGGTTTTTGTGTGGAATACCTGGACAGGCATGTGTTACATTGTGCTGAGGAAACTGCGCTGGCTGCCCATCAGGTACTGGGCCATGTTGAAGGTCTTGCTGTTAACATATAAATAAACAACTCAGACCAGGATACCTGAAAGACTGCCTGCCCTTGTATATAGGCCTGTAGGATCAATCAGATAATCTGAGGAAAAACAAAACAAATTCCTTCCAGTAGCACCTTAAAGACCAACTAAGTCAGTTCTTGGTATGAGCTTTCGTGTGCATGCACACTTCTTCAGATACACTGAAACAGAAGTTTCCAGACCCTTCTATATAGTGAGAAGGTGGGGAGGGGTATTACTCAGAAGGGTGGTGGGAATGGGTGATTGGCAGATAGCTGTGATGAGCCTGTTGACGACTCTTAACGACTGCAATAGGTCTTACAGGAAAAAGCAAGGGGTGAAAAGGTGAAAAATGGCTTTGTCATGTATAATGAGATAAGAATCCAAGGTCTTTGTTCAGACCAGGTTTTTCCATGGTTTTGAGTTTGGTGATAAGTTGTAATTCAGCAGCTTCTCTTTCCAGTCTATTTCTGAAATTCCTTTGTAGTAAAACAGCTACTTTGAGATCTTGTATAGAATGTCCTGGGAGATTGAAATGTTCTCCTACTGGTTTCTCTGTCTTGTGATTCCTGATGTCCGATTTATGTCCGTTTATTCTTTGGCGTAAGGTCTGGCCTGTTTGTCCAATATAGAGAGCTGAAGGACACTGTTGGCATTTTATGGCATATACAATGTTAGACGATGAGCAATTAAATAGTCCCGAGATGGTATGTGTGATGTTGTTGGGGCCAGTAATGGTGTTGTCCAGGTGTATGTGGCAGCAAAGTTGGCATCTGGGTTTATTGCAGGCTCTGGTGCCAGTGTCCGTGTTGGGTCTGGTTGTAGTATTATTGTGGGTTAGGAGTTGTTTAAGACTGGGTGGCTGTCTGTAGGCAATGAAAGGTCTTCCTCCCAGAGCTTGAGAAAGAGAACTGTCATTGTCCAGGAGAGGTTGTAGATCTCTGATGATGCGTTGTACTGTTTTAACTTGGGAGCTGTATGTGATGACTAGAGGTGTTCTGTTATTTTCTTTTTTGGGTCTGTCTTGCAGCAAGTTCTCTCTGGGTATCAGTCTGGCTCTGTTGATCTGTTGTCTAACTTCATCTGTTGGGTATTTTAGTTCTAAAAAGGTTTATATACCAAGTTCTAAAATATCTGTTGGGTATTTTAGTTCTAAAAAGGTTTATATATATATGGTTCATACCAAGAACTGACTTAGTTGGTCTTTAAGGTGCTACTGGAAGGAATTTGTTTTGTTTTGACTATGGCAGACCAACACGGCTACCTATCTATAATCTGAGGAAATTCTTGTAGTACTGTACGCTACAGAATGTCATAGGGTAATGATATGAAAATGGGCATCTTCTGTTATTGCCCTGCATTAAGAAATACCTTTTGCTGTAAGTGAAGCAGCAACCATCAGTTGTTTCAGATGTTTTGTGAAGTCAGATATTTTCGCCCAGGCTTTCCCTGACCCATAAGAATATCATCCTGCTTTTCTTTATATTAATTCCTGGTTTGGGGTTGTAGCCAACAAAGTCATCCATGATGCTTTTATACTACTGCTTTATTTTTGTTGTAATTATATTGTTTTTATGCTTTACACCAGTTATAGAATTGTAAAAATATTAAGAGGCATATATTGATATATCAGGAGGGATGCGGGTGGCACTGTGGGTTAAACCACAGAGCATAGGGCTTGCCGATCAGAAGGTTGGTGGTTAAAATCCCCCTGACAGGGTGAGCCCCCATTGCTCGGTCCCTGCTCCTGCCAACATAGCAGTTCGAAAGCACGAAGTGCAAGTAGATAAATAGGTACCGCTCCAGCGGGAAGTTAACCAGGGTTTCTGTGCATTGCTCTGGTTCACCAGAAGCGGCTTAGTCATGCTGGCCACATGACCCGGAAGCTGTATGCCACCTCCCTTGGCCAGTAAAGCGAGATGAGCGCCGCAACCCCAGAGTCGTCCTTGACTAGACCTAATGGTCAGGAGTCCCTTTACCTTTATATATCAGGAGTGAGAGAGAGAATAAATTACAATGATTTAGGATGTATTTAGACTATTGGGGACATTTCTCCCCAACTTTTAAGCACTTATATTGATTTTGTAATTAAAAACAATGCAAATCATTTGAAAACAATCAGATATCCTTGCACCTAAATAATTTCAAGGTTGCCAGGAAGCAGTATATTTCAGCCATCAAATGCCTGGGTGAATATACAGGCTTTTAAATTCCTTCTGATTGTTAATAATGAGGAAGGGAGATGTACCTCACCAGGGAAAGCATTCCATAAATTGGGAACTACCAAGATGGCGGACACCACCAACAGGGCCTCCCCCACTGACTGTAAGACTTGAGGTGGATGATATTGGAGGACGTGCTCTTTTAGGTACTTGGGTCCCAAGCTATAAAAGACAGAAATGAAAAGTCTCAAGAATAGATAACATTAGTGAGAATGGGGAAAAGTGTAATATATACAGTTTGGAAATTATCTGTAATGATCTGCTAAAGCAGGGAGATGAACCTCAGTACAGTGGTACCTCGGGTTACATACGCTTCAGGTTACAGACCCCGCTAACCCAGAAATAGTGCTTCAGGTTAAGAACTTTGCTTTAGGATGAGAACAGAAATCGCGCGGTGGCGGCAGTGCAGCAGCAGCAGGAGGCCCCATTAGCTAAAGTGGTGCTTCAGGTTAAGAAAAGTTTCAGGTTAAGTACGGACCTCCGGAATTAATTAAGCACTTAACCCGAGGTACCACTGTAGTCTTTATTTGACCATCTTCTAAAAGCTTCATCCTGTTTTTCTGTCATGTGGCTTTGAGCTGTTCCTATAGTTTCTCTCCAATTTCAAATTCTCATAGAATTGTAGAGTTGGGAGGTACCCTGAGGGTCATCTAGTCCAACCCCTGTAATGCAGAAATCTCAACTAAAGCGTTCATGACAGATGACCATCCTATCTCTGCTTAAACACCTCCAATGAAGGAGAGTCCACCACCTTCCGAGGAAGTCTGTTCCACTGTCGAAATTTTAAATTATAAAATTTAACGCTGTAAAGAAAGTGTGGAAGATCAGTGTTTTTGTTCAATAGACCCTTGTTCGATAGAACCACAAGGTCTTTTCTGCAGTCTATATCTGACTGGTCTCTTAAATGTCATCTTGGTGTGATAAGGATTATAGTGCATTGAAGAAGCTACAGGGTACAATTAAGAGAGAAAACAAAGCTGCAGTTAGGATCTTTTTTAAAAGCTGAAGTGCTCAGCACTTTCCTGCATTCTAGACAGTGGTCTCATTTTCACATCCTTTAAACCGTAGTTAAACTAAACTATGGTTTCAAGAGTAACACGCAGGATGCGGCTGCACCTTACTGAAACCATGGGCATTTTGCTTGTTTTCCACCCCTGTTGGGAGCCAAGGTTGTTTGGAGGAAATGAATCACAAGCTCAAGTTCAGAGGTAACACTTAGCCAGACCATGGCCGCCTAGCTCCTGGCAGCAGTAAGAGCAGGGTAGAAGAGACATGTATGCTTCATGTTCACCTTAAAACCACAGTTTTGTGTAATTGTGGTTTAAAGCGTTGTGCATATCAGACCAGTAGAGACTTAACTTTGCATATCTACACTGTGCCATTTCATTTAGAGCTTACTGTTCTCACCTGTGTTATATCTTCATGTCACAATATTCCAGTAGTGATTGGACTAGACATCCAGAAAATTTAAATCCATGGTAGTATCTTTGGTGATGGAAGAATAATAGGTTAGAGATCTTGCTACATGAAGGTTTGAGCAATGTGTCAGAGTTCAAATAAATTGCCACAATTTACATTCTTCCCCTGGGGCTGGTTAATGCATACCTCAATTCCTATTTAGTTTTTGCCGCTTTTTATACTGGCGGAAGTGACACACTTGGTGTATTTGCACATAATGCTAAGCCATGACTTGTTTCTCCCAACCTTGGCTTGCTTCCTCTTGCCTTGTCCCTTTGAGTATCTGGGTTGGGGTGCCAAGCATTCCATGGTTGTGTTCAAGCATAATGCTAAAACCAGACATGATGTTTAAGCCAATAACAAGCCACAGCTTTATATTGTGGTTTGCTGGCTGAAAGCAAACCATGGTTAGACTGCTGGGCTGAGTCCAGATATTCAAACAAACTGTGGCTTAATGTTTTGTGCGAACCAGGCTGTTATAAACTGATATGATTTCAAGTGTTTTATTGACTGGAGTCTTTTTTCTGGGTTCCATTTGTCTTGCATGCATTGTAAGCCACTGCTCTGCAGTCTATCTTAGAGTTGCTGTCTGTCACTGCAGGCAAATGGAATCTTGTCTGCAGGATTTTCCATTTTGGAATTAACTGCCCTAATCTATACTGCCATAGAGAGAAGCTATTTTACCTTATGTTTGGATTCCACATTAGTGCAATTCATTCTATCATTTATATGTGTGTGAACCCATGCACGTTCATATTAGTTAGTTGGCTGATGTTGAAGGGACAATCTACATCAAGTAATATTTATTCACAGAGAACTTATTCCTTATTCCAGAGCTCCTGCCAAGGGTTGAGACAGTTGCTTCAGCAATCTAAAAGAGATATTTCAAGTAAGTAGAACCCAAGCAGTTAAAACTGCTGCAGGAAGTATGCTTGCCCATGGCATTAACTTTTATAAGTGCATTCTAGACATTGGGGTATGTGGTTCTGTAAAAACGGATATTTTTAATAATTTATTTAAGGAATAGTCTTTTACATATACAAGTCAATAACATTGGAAGATTTAATTATCTCTAGAATATTTGATCATGCAAAATCCTAAAAGTACTCCTGCATAATGACTGCTGATTATATGCCATTATGAAACACCAATATAGTGGGAAGGTATTTCAAGTTTGAAGTATGTTGAAATGCCATCTATTACCTGCTCATTTCATATTCAGGAGTCCCCAGTGTGTAGGAAAAGTGAAAAAGGAGAACATCCTTGAGATAAATTCAGGCTACAGCAGGTTCTCTAGCATGTAATTTAGCAGAAAAGCAGACAATCTAAAAAGCCAATTAAAAAATGCAGAAGTAGCACATGGTTCAGTGCTTCCTGTACTGTACCATTTCAAACTTTAGTTGAGGGGGAGATCGTATACTTTCATGATCCTCTGCATTTGATGTTTTTAATAATGAGAAAGATAGTGCTTTGAATGTGTTCAGTTATTCTGTTGTTTGTGGTTCCAAATAAAAATTCTCATTTGCTTGAAGATGTTGAAGATGAAAGTGGATTTGTTCAACATCATGATTTGAAACAATTAAGTTACCAAGAATGATTCCTAAGAATGGGACGTACGTTTAACTTTTTGCATGAGTTTGTGAGTAACTGTATGTCTGTAAAGGTGAGCAGTATAGGCATGTTGCATATAGAGACAGTCTGAAGCTAAACTGATCTCAGTTTGGCTGGTACTTGGATGGTACACTGCTTGGGAATTTTGTAGGTAACCTTGAGTCCCATGGAAGAAAGGCAGGATATAAACTTTTTTTTAAAAAGGATGAATAACCTAATCTGCAATCACATGTTGAAGTTTGAACATTGTTGATTTACAGTAGGGTGAAATTCAAAAATAAAAACCTTATGTCAATACAGCTCCACAACTGTTCTACCCAGGAAGTTTGCAGAACATTGTGGTTACTGGGATAGTAGGCAGTACTGCGAATTCCAATATACAGCGGTACCTCAGTTTACGAACTTAATCCATTCCAGAAGTCCGTTCTTAAACCGAAACCGTTATTAAACTGAGGCACACTTTCCCTAATGAGGTCTCCTGCTGCCGGTGCCCTTCCACCGTTCGGATTCCATTCTTAAACCAAGGTAAAGTTCTCAAACTGGGACACTATTTCCGGTTTTGCGGAGTTCGTAAACTGAATCGTTCTTAAACAGATCCGTTCTTAAACTGAGGTACCACTGTAATGTGATGGTGATAATAGAAATTCTGAGAAATTAGTTTAATTTCACTGCACACAGTTGGTGTGGTGACAATAAAGGTTTATTCTTCTTCTTATTGTTGTTGTTATCATTGAAATTTACAAGAAATAATCAATCATACCACTATTTTTATAGACTTAGTGATATTATGAAAATCAGCACTGGTTTCATTTTAAGTATTGAGGGATGTATAATATTGAGAGACCATTTTAAGAGAACTTTGAGGGTAAATTCATTTTGATTTCATTACTGAAGATGTGAAGTTACAATTCTGGCATGCCTTCTGTAAAATTCAGTAAAAAAAAGAGTAGTAGACTTGGTAGACCTGCTTTAATACTTTTTCATTCCCAATCATAGCATCAAGCAAAAAATAAAATTCTTTTAGCAAAGCCATAAATACATAAATAAATGCACTTATAACTCATAGTTCTACTAACAGCTAAGCTACAGCTGGCTCAATCCAACATTTAAACCAATTAAAAGGTACAGCCCTACAAGTAAGCAATCCACAGTGAATTATAGTTGTTTGTTCTCCAATAGGCCTTAGATTTTCACTCTGCCCAGAAAGGAACATAAGTGTCTTTAAAAGTGTGACTCAGAATTGCCCCAGGTGGTTTGGGAATCTTGGGTATTTGGAAACGTCAAATGTTTTAACAAAAATACTTTAAGTAGAATGATATGTATTTGGAGGAGGCATGTTGAATTTAGGGGTGCCTCCTTCCCCGACAGAACCTACAACAGTTGCATGGCATGCAGAAATTTCATTGCTATGTCTTTTTGCTGTCAAATATGTGCAATGATTTGAAAACCTGCTCACATTGAATTTCTGCAGCTATTAAAAGTACAGAGTCTGTGTTGGTCAAAAAAATGGCATTGTGGAATACAACTCAGTGAGAGACTGGATCGTAAGGCTTCTGGTGTATTTTAGCAGTTTAAATCTGATATCTTACATTGAATAATCGCTACGTAACTTGCTGCTAGTAGAGTTGAATACAGAACCTGCTACTTTGCTAAAATTGGTTGTGAATCTATTTGTGCTGACCATCTCTGTTTAGTACTTCAACGTTGTACTTTTACAAAGGAATAAATAGCATAGGAGGTTTTTTCTAAGACAAATGAGCTGGTGATGCCTTTGTTCCAGGATCATAAGTAACTGCTAAAATGTGTGGGTGTAGATCACATTTGGGAAATTGGTGAGTCACTTTGGTCCCTTAGCTGACTTTCATGTGTGGCCTGTAGGCCCACTGCCCAGCTGATTAGCTAGAAACAGTTTTGGAGCCTACCACTGGGGATGCACCACAGCTGTTCTCAATGGCACTCAGCTGGGTGGGAGGGGAGGTATAGGCAGCAGAAGCCCTCTTTTGACATCCTTCTGTTTCATCTGCTTCATTTCATTCACATTTGTGACATAATGTGGCTGTGAGTAGGTATCTCTGCATTTTATGGTCTGTAACTTCCTAAGATGCAGACTTGCATATGCTTTGCGTGCTCTTCCATTACTGGTACTGTTATCAAAGAAGAATTGAGTAAGTGTGTAAATTGAATGTTACCATCAAGCATTTTTTTTATAGGCCAAAGTGCCAATGTTACATGTCTAATCACTGAACAAGGAATGGGTTTCTGTGCTCTTTTCTCCCCTTTCTCCACTTGGTTGCAAATTCTGACTTGTCTTTCCCGCTTTAGTGGTGGCTCAGCAATAACTGCTGTATTGACACTAACTATGGAGTTTGTTAATCCATCTCCAACTGTGGTTTTGTAACCTGGTTAGAGTTGATGCATTGGGAAGACAACACTGGTGGGTTTAGATTAGTAATAATTATTTTACTGTTTTGCCTACCAATTTAAAAGAATCTACAAGCTTTCAAACATGTAACACAGTGCAAACCAGTTAATTCCATTATTCTAACCCATCATCTCTGCAAAATGAACACTGAATTTGGGGCACAATCCTTTTTCCTGTCTGATGCTGTGCTCATGATTGGAGGAAGCTCTGTAGGACCTGACTTTACCCTCTTCACTTTAGCACATATGTATCTCTGTACATGAGCCATGAAGAGGAGAAGGAAATGGAGTTCTGGTGTGCCTTGAGGCAGGGATGGGTAACAAATAACCCTCCAGATGTGGCTAACTTAGAGAGAGTGGTGAAGACACTAATAAAACAAAATTCTGGTAAATAAGGGTTGGTAGCAATATGCAATCTTTAGAAGAAATCCAACACAGGTCAGCACAGGATCTTTAGAAGAAATCCGACAGCAGGGTGTCTGCAAACAAATAACTGGCATCAGTGCCTTAGATGCTTTCTGTTTGATCTACAAACAACTCAACCTGTTTTTCAGGTGATACGAAGAAGTAGTGATGAAGAAAAACTGCTCTGCTTGGTTCGACAGCGTGCAGGACATCACTGCCAAAATGCCGTCATTGTGATACTTATTTTGGCTTGGGAGGGGATTCCTCATCTTCTGGCTGACACTCTATACAAGGAACTGACCCAGAGCCTCAGAAAATATGGCTGTCCAACTAGCCGAAGATGTGCACTAAATGAAGAGTGAGTGCACTCCAGAACACTGATATTTTGATGCATGAAAGTTTTAATTCTCCCACATAATTTACTTCTGTGACTCATAATTATTCTTTTTAAGATTTCAGATTATAGTCCTAGTACATAAAACTTGAAAAAGTGTTATTTTGTAGTTGAGTAGGATGTAGCCAACATTTAATTGCCAATTTGAGTATAGTGTGGGAGGACCAAAATGAGCTTTCTGCTCCTCCTGTTTCCATCTCTGGCAAAAAAAGAAATTACATGAAGACAGGTGTTTCCCTTCATTTTAATTTACTTGAGCCACATCTTGTGCTGCTTCTGATGCTGTGAAGGAATCACAACCAAACCTATCAAGCATGATCTCTTTCTCTAAATAGCTTAAATTATAAACTTAGTATATCCCATTAGAAGGTCAATTGACTAGGAAATCTCTTATACACAGTAATGGAAAAGTAACAAATTGGTCATTATCAAAAACAGCTGATGAACTATGACACGTGTGTTTTTCCATTGTTCTGTTCAGAGATGTTTGGGGTATGCATTTATAGAAGCTTGCTGCACTGCTGGCTGATTGCCACTTGTTTAAATCTTCCACAGTCGTACCTGCGCCTGTCAAGGCCTTGATCCAGAGACATGTGGAGCATCCTTCTCATTTGGCTGTTCATGGAGTATGTATTATAATGGCTGTAAGTTTGCCAGAAGCAAAGCCCCCAGGAAATTTAGACTTCTCACTGATGATCACAAACAAGTAAGTGTCCTTCCTGCCTTTCTCAAAATAATTTCTAATTTTACTTTTTAGGGACAATCACAAAAAGGGTGCAGGGTTTTTTGCTAATTGGATCACTTGGGCATATACATTTATAAGCATTCAAGGCAGCATGATACCTAATGTAATCTCCTCATTTCCCCCCTCTCTATCCCTACTACATAGATTCTGTGTGAAGACTGAGCACCACGACAGTGCTGTTTGTGCCAAAGCACTCATACATTATTGGTTTACCAAGGTCTTTCTTGACATTTTATTTACCCTTTTGTTTGCAGTTAACTTGCTGGCTGCTTCACCAATGCCATCCTTTCATGCCTCCAATAGCCCATAGCTGACTGTAGTTTATGTATGTTCCCTCCCAGATAGAAATTGAACATCCTCAAACATATTCAAGGTGTCAGTTTAAATAACACTGATTAGTTTTTATTTCCCATAGTCCCAATTTTTAAAAAAGTTGGAATACCGTATTTTTCGCACCATAGGGCGCACCGGACCATAGGGCGCACCCAGTTTTTAGGGGGGGAAATCAAGGAAAAAAATATTTTTCCCCCAGCCCCAAAGAGCAGCGTACAGGCTGCACACAACCTCTCCCTGCCAGAGGGGTTGCGCGCAGCTATGGAAGAAGGCAAGGCAGCGAGCGGGATGGATCCCGCTTGCTGCTTTGGCTTCCCCTTTAGCCCCGTGCAGCCTCTCCTTGTCGGGAGACGCTGCGCAGGGCTAAAGAAGCCATAGCCCCATGCAGCCTCAATTTTTGGAGGGGAAAAACTGCGTCCAATAGAGCGAAAAATACGGTACTTCATGCTTGCATAGGGGGCATGCTGATAGTGGTTTTGCTTTATTTTAAATTTTTCCAGTATTTTCCTGTATCTGAGTGTCCCAGAGTGGCACACAGTAAATACTGAAAGCTTTCAACATTAAAAAACCATTAAAGCCATATTTAGCTATAAACAAACTGAAACCCATTGTAAAATACAATAATGACAGGAAAAAGTTGAAAGTACAGTGAAAATCTTCTCCTTGTGCTAGTTATTCATCTCTTCCAAAATCATGGGTCTGCAGGTGTGTTTTTGCCAGTCATCTAAATGAAAACCATGTAGGGGAATAATGCACCTCAGAGAAGAGACTGTTACAAGTTTTGGGGCTATCACAGAGAAAATCCTCCCCTGTGTCCCTGCACTGTGAATCACCTTTGGCAAGAGGGCCACAATAGGGACTCCTGTGCAATTCTTAATGAACAAGCAGGCTGGTGTGAGATGAGGCGTTTTCATATACTTATGTGCTGCTGAAGCAAGTGCTAAATCATATAGTTCTTATGTTAAGGATGAAAAAGATGGATCACTTATCTGTTTTCTGTTTCTGTCACTGTTTTTATTAGGTGTTATTTTAGCTAAATACTGAATATTGATCATTTTGCAGATGACATAAATCTAGGAAGTATAGCAATGCAAAAGCAGAAGAAGATAGATTCAAAGTACAGACAGATATGGATCATTTGAGCAACTGGACGGAGTGAGATGAGGTTTAATGTAAAGAAGTGTAAGATTGTTCTTTTAGGTAAGAATAGCACGTAGCATAGATTTATAAAGCCAGATATCTCTGTTGGCTAGAATGCAGTCAGAGAGAAATATTGGGTAGATAGTAACATTTTTGTGTGTGGGAGTTCATGGTATTGTGCATGTGTTTAAGAGCGACCAGATTTCTTCAGTCTGTTTTTTGCTGTAACAACAACAAAAACAGCAAAGTCTTGAAGCATTTTTAAACATTAACACCCTTATTATGGCTTGAGCTTTCCTGGATTAGTCTTACTTCATCAGATGCCGTCTTAATGCTTGTGCAACATGGGCATCCCCTGGAATCTTTGGGAGATCATGGAGGGTGCCATGTGCACAAGGAGTGTCATCTGGGAATAATCCACAGATGCAAAGAGGAATCCCTTGGGGTATATGCGTTGTTTCCCCCATCTCACAGAAGAGAGTGAGATTGTCATCGCACTGGATCAGAGTGTCATGCTGAGCGTCTTGCAAATAAGTATGTTGCTTCAACTACTGAGCCACTACAAGACTAGCAAAACCTAAATAAAGTCATAAAAGTGTATCAACTTGGGAGAATGTGATTGCAATGAGTATTCTGTACTGTTCAGTTAAAACCGAGAAGGCACTCGCCATTCATCATCATGCCTTCTGTTTTCAGTGTCCAGGCCATAGATTAATGTAGCCAGAATGGCACAACAAGGTTTTGGAGAAGTCTGCAAGTTGAGATTTGCCAAAGTATAAAAATTATAGGGAGGGTAAAAAACTAGGGAAGGAACGAGGGAGACTCCAGTGAGAGCTAAGCATGCTCAGTGTTCAGGGATTGCTGAATGACTGATGACAGTAGACAAAAAACTTTTGGGGGGTGGGGAAGGAGAAACTAAAGGATATCCACTATGTGCTCAGAGAAATGTAACAATAGTTGTTTGGTCAAACCGATGTGCTTGCCATATTAGCATAGGTCTAAGTGAATTTTCTTTAAGCAAATGTAATGTTTTAATTTAAAACAAAACGGTTTTTTATTTTGTGTGTTTGGTTTTTCACTTCTCTCCTTTCCCTCCCCCCCATAGCCTTGGCTGTGACCCAAAGGGCAGGATTCAGCTAAGTGGTTGCATTAATGGAAAGCAGCACAAGTCCCACTAGCACAACAGGACTGTCTCCTTGTCTCTCCCCCCCCATGCACTCCCACGCCCTCCCCAAATCTGCTTGGGGGTGCTGGGCAAACCCTGAGAACAGGGTGCAGGGAGAGGAGAGGGGAGGGGAGATCCTTCCCTCTGGCAAGCATTTCTCCTGCAATGATTGTGTTAAAGCATCACTGAAATCCACCCAGAGAGTTCTCATACTTACCTCCCCTATTAACTCAGTAGGCGGCCTAATGTATGCTCCTGTCTCTTAATTTGAATCACTTTGCTCCCATCTGCAACATTAGGATGATTATAATTATGACCTACTTTACAGGACAGTTGTAAGTATTACTGAAATAATAGTCCGGTTTGCAAAACCAGACCATGGCTTAAAGTGAAGTCATGGGCTGCTTTGCTCTTCTCAGGTTATTTTGCTTATGTGCTTTGTTGAGCTATGTCATAGTTTGGCTTAGCATGAACCTGGGTCCATGGTTTACAAATTGTAAACCAGACAACAAATCTTGGTTACAGCTTGTTATTAGTCCGAAGAGAGCTAAACAGTGAAGCTGGTTTAGACAACACCCAAAGCCACACTGTGGCTTAGGTCAGTATGGTGCAGCAGCGAAATAACTAGGGAGGAATGTAGCCATGGTTTGGCATAATTTGACATGTGAACTAGTCTATTGTGTGTGAAATGCTTGGAACGCTCTAAAGCATCATACAAACACTTTCTTTATTATGTAGCAGGTTTCCAAACATGGTACTTGCTTTGAAGAAGAAATATATGTTTGTATTTTAATGCCAACGTGAACTCCCTTCCAACACCTCCATTAGATCTTTCTCTTGGAAATGGAAAGTGAACTTGGGATCTTTTGTGAACTTCTTTTAGTGCCAAGCAATTAATTTGCTGACTGCTTTTCTCTTCCTTTGAGCAACTCTCAAGAATGTTGCTATGTTTTGCCATTATGATAACAAACTTACATGTGGGTTAGTAACCAAAACCACAGGAAGCTGACTAAATAGCGTACTGAATCTACGTTTGATGTTGCTTTCACAGTTTTACTAGTCTGCTTCTCAAGCTATAAAATGATATGATGACTCCTTTCCCTGTCTAGGAAGAACATCTCGAAAACAATTTGCAAACTTTAGCCACTGATGTTGCTCCACTGTATCAGAAACTAGCCCCTGATGCTTTTCAAAACCAGGTAAAATCAAAGAAACTCCATTATCTCTATTATGACACATCATCGTTTTAATACTGGTGATGCAGAAAGAAAAGCTGCACAAGTTAGTTGAAGGCCTTTCGTTACCTTAACTGGCCTAGCTGAAAGAACAGCTAAGCTGCGATCCTATGCACACTTAACTGGGAGTATGTCTCATTAAACACTGTAGGACTTCTAGAAAGAAATGCACTGCTGGTGTTACAGCTTTCAAATTCCTGCTGCTGTGTCCCCTGCTTACTAACAGGGTCAAAAAACTAATTGTTGTATTGTTCATCCCCATTGCCGATCAGTGTATTGCATGAAGTTGGTAGATCCTGACAGATGTTGTTTTAATTAGATTGTAGATCTAAGGATTTTTAGCACAATTCTCATCAAATAAGTCAAGCATTTACTTTCATATTTAGCAATGCATAACAATGACAGTGTTGGCATGTCATGGTAAACCACTAACAAGTTAGCCATGGTTAATGGTTTACCATGCGTGTGCAAATGGTTCTTACTGTAGTCCTCTCCTCTAGTGGGTTAGAGCAACAAACCATAATCCTTGGGAGTTATGGTTTGTTCTGCTCCAATCAAACCACGTTGTGAACACAAGGTTCGTTCTTAGAGTGTGCAAGTTTTGTTTTGTTGGAGCAAAACAAACCACAACCCCTAGTTTGGAAGTAATGCTAAGCCAGGAATTGTGGTTTTTAGTTCCTGGTGGCTAAAGAAAGGGGCCAAAAAGGAGTGATCTCATGCTTATGTGACCTTTGGCATTCCATGGCATGTAAATTGGGTTTATGTGTTCTCAGTCCAGTTGTTCACTTCAAATGAAAAATTGTCCCTGAAGCTGGTGGTGTTTTGTGAGATACAATGTTATCTCCAGATAAGATTTATTTGTATTTGTAGGAGAGCAGTTATTAATTTGTTTTTGTTTTATTATGTATTTTGTGTTTTCATTTTGCATTTTTATGTTGTGAACCTCCCTGTGATCTTCAGATGAAGGGTGGTATACAAAATTAATGATTGAATAAATAAATAATTTTATTTTTTTTTTAAGGTGGAAAATGAGCACCTGGGTCCTGACTGTCGACTTGGGATTAAGGATGGCCGACCTTTTTCTGGTGTCACAGCTTGCATCGATTTTTGTGCTCATGCCCATAAGGATACACACAACATGCACAATGGAAGCACTGTGGTATGCAACATTGTTGGGATTCAGTTTCCCAAGTGCTTGTTCATTTACAATTTATTTACTTGTGCTACCCTGTAGCTGTGAATGCACCCTTATTTCTAGACTTGCTTTTGTTCTTAATTGTTTATGCTCTTCTTTACAAAGTCTTCTTGCAAAAAAGCCACGTTTATAAAATAAAATAAAAAGCAATTCAGAACTGCAACAAATGCAAGACAAAACAAATAATCGGCTTCCTGCCCTAAGTAGACCTCTAGTTCTTGGATATGTTGCAATCCCCTTTATAAAGCTGAAGTAATTTGCAAGGGGCGCTTCAAGTTGCCGTGGTTGAAAGTTAAAAGTTTTTATGGATTGATAGAGGTAAGGGAACCAAATCATTGCATGTGGAGAACAACTTCCACAAGTGCAACAAAACTTCTCTCCTCTGTGCTGCCCAAAATCTGCTCCAGGGGTTCCCCACTTGTGAAAGTCATTAGACAGAAGAACTTTTTAAAGGTGAAAAGCAGCTGAGTAGATATGTGAATGATTGTGCTGTTAGTGTTTCTAAAATTGTGCAATGTTGTTCAAACCATGACATGTGGCTTGATGTTTGAAGGAGAGGGGAATGTCCTTATATTTCACACAAGCACCCCAAATATCACCTTTGCTAAAGTTGCTTCACTAACAAATAAGTGATGATTTATTATATCCCCCCCCCCCCCGTTTTTCTGGCTAGGTTTGTACATTAACAAAAGAAGATAACCGCATGGTTGGGGTGATACCCAATGATGAGCAGCTGCATGTGCTGCCCCTTTACAAAATCTCACAAACAGATGAATTTGGCACAGAGGAGGGTCTGGAAGCCAAGATAAAAGCTGGGGCAATCCAAGTGCTTACTGCTTTCCCACGAGAAGTAAGAATGCTAGCAGAGCCACGTAGAGCGACGAAAAAGAAGAAAGCAGACTCAAAGAAGCAAACCTTAGCAGAGAAGAAGCTGTCTACTCCTGCAAAGGGAAAAAACAGAGTGCAGGAAAATACCAATAAAGCGTCAAAAAGTTCAGGTAGGTACAATAAACCTTGTTTCAAAAGTTACCTGATACTGGCAGAAATCTGTTTATCAAAGGTAGGGCTGAATCTCAGAATCTGAAGTCAACAATCAAGCTCTCAGTGTGTCTAATAAGTTAGGTATTGAGGGTGGGATGAAGCAAAACGTTAGCGCAATCAGAATCTCAAGTGTACATTTAATAAACAGACTGAATCATGGCAAGGTTGAGGTGCTATGTGGGTAAGTTGTTCTCAGATCCAGGAATTAGGGAGGCGACCTGTTCTGGGTGGAGGAACAGGTGTCTAAAGGAACAGGTGTGCAGCTTGAGCACTTCTTCTCGATTCAAAGCTGTTGTTAGAGGCCCAAGTGGCTTCAGTGGTGAGGAGTGCCTGTGCCCAGCTATGGCTGGTTTGCCAGCCATGGATGTTCCTGGATCAGCGACAGCCTGACATCAGTAATTCGTATTCTGACAGTCTCACAATTCTAAAGTTGCAACACCCTCTGCATGGGCTACCTTTGAAGATGGTCCAAAAGCTACAGCTGGTGCAGAATGCAGCTGGTAAATTGTTAAGTGGGGCACCAAGGTAGGATCACATGTAATTGATCCTTAAAGGACTGCCCAGCTTGCCTGTGAGCTCCTGGGCCCAATTCAAGGCGCTGGTACTGACACACAAAACCCTGAATGGCTTTGAGGCCCTGTATTTAAAGGAGTTCTTATCCCAATACCTTGCAGACCCATGATTTGAGACAGTTGAGGGAGGCCATGCTTATTGTCCTGCCAACAGTATGGCATCTTGTGAGGTAACACAAGGCAGGGGCTTCTTGATACTGCAATTGTGCATTTCCCTGCCTGGAAAAGTGTGTCTGACACCTGCATTGGCAACTTTAGGTGTCAACCGAAGACACCTTCATCTGAACTTTGGGGACACAAATGGAATCCAACAGTTTCAGTATCACCTGTTGCGCCACCTTTTTTTTTAGTATTAAAATGTAATTTTAGAAGCTTTGTTTTTTTGTGGTGGTTGTATTTTAAAATTTTGTGAATCACCTTGGACTCCTACAGGAGGAAGGTTTATATTAATATTTTTATTTTTATTTCTATATTGGTAGGTTGCTGAAGGCACTCAGCGGAAGGTGACCAATGTTGACTCTGTTAATTTTTTATCCTGAAAAAGTACTGCATTTAGGTTGGGTAGAGCTACTAATAGTAAATTTTCACATGATATTTAGAGAATGTATACCTGTTGTGCATGTGAGCTGTGTCTGCTGGAGTTTGCAAGCCACTTCATCAGCTGAAATTTTAAAATTTCAACCACTTCAGTAGGAAGTCCTTTTTAGTCAAAGGCAGGCTACTTTAGCACATTTTGGATACCCATATCCAACCAGTCTTCACATTTCCCCCACCCCTCCCAAAGACACACATGTGCTATTTCCAGCTCAGCGCTGACTGCTAAAACTCTTACCCAGGATACAGCTGCCTCTTCTCTGCTGGAAACGATAAGCCTCCATTGAAGGGAAATTCATATTCTCACAATTAAGTTTGCTTTTTTATTGACCAGCTACAGAAAAATGTAGAGCTTTATATTTAAAACATTTTGTTCTTTTCTCCTTAGGGAGCAAAGCTAATTCATTGCAACCTGGGACAAAAATGGAGAGTGGTGATCACCTTTCTACAATAAAACACAATTCAGACACTACTAAAAATTGCTCTGTACTAAAGCAATATGCTCCTTCCTCCCCTTTAAAGCTGGATAGTTTACATTCTTGCTCTCCATTAACTCACAAAGCTGGTGGTATAATGCCAGTGAGTAATAATCAACAAGATTTTTCAACTCCCTACGGGTATTTGCAATGCAGTAGTAACAAACCTCATATGACACCCAAAGGTAAGATCTTTGATGTGTCCATCAGCGATCATACTGGAATTTTGCTGGATGAGAAGAGGAATGGGGTGCCCCCATTTCTTCAAGACCTTACTGTTTCAGAATCCACAGCCTTCAGAGATACCTTGCCTCACACACTTGAACAAGGAGTAGTCAGCAAGCAAAATTGTGAAATAAAGTTAGAAAACTCTCCTGCCTCACAGTTGGCTAGCTCTTGTGATTACTCAGTGCCGTTAAATTCTCCAGAAGATATAGTCAGAAATGAAATTGGTTCTTCCCAGGAGTGTCCAATGCAAAAAGGTGGTTTCAAGAACCCAAATTGCGATTCTGCCACTGTGAATAAACACGCAAGTTGCGAGCTCTTAAAGTGCACAGAGTCCGAAGAAAAAGCAGAGGAAATGTGGTCTGACAGTGAGCATAATTTTTTGGATAATGACATAGGTGGGGTAGCTGTAGCACCATCACACGGCTCCATCTTAATTGAATGTGCACGCCGTGAGCTACACGCCACAACTCCAATTAAAAAGCCGAACCGGAATCATCCCACACGGATATCATTAGTCTTCTACCAACACAAAAACTTAAATGAGCCAAAACATGGGATAGCGCTGTGGGAGGCAAAGATGGCTGAGAGAGCAAAAGAGAAAGCAGCAGAAAAATCAAGCACTGAAAATACCAATGTACAACCCAATGACAGGAATGTGCACCAGGCCAGTGCCACGAGAGAGATTTTCTATGAAGACAATGAATTCAACCAAATTCCATCGCGCCGAGCATTAACAGTAACTCATGATAACATCATAACGGTGTCTACTTATGCCCTCACTCGAGTTGCCGGGCCGTATAACCATTGGGCATAAGTTTTTATAGCAACTATACAACCTTGCCTTGGGAGCAGTGTTACACAATAATCCCTAAAGGTGCTGTTAAAGAACAAAGTCTTGTATGGTTTACTCTTTGTTCATCTCAACCATTTTGAAGGCTGAGGTAAAAAAAAATGATTTTTTTCCTTAAACTGTGACTTTATATATTTTAACATCTGGTGATTTTCAAGCACATTTTAAGCAAAAAAAAATTATATATGTATAGTTAAATGATTTTGGCTAGGTTATTAATCCTGATTGAATTATTCAGTTTATTACCTTTTAGAATTTATACTTTGGTGCTTTGAATTGTCTGTTTACTACAAATGGGCTTTTTATAAAGATTTTAACATACTTCAACTTTTATGATGTAAAATCAATTTAGACAGTATTAGCTATACACAGCTCTTGGTGCTCAATCACAAGAAACAGTTAAAGATAAGCTGATTTTTTTTTCCTTCATGGTGCCATTGCTCCGACATCTTCCAGTCGTTGCTGTGAAGCCCAAGTTAAGGATAACAAACCAATGATGATTTATCTTTGTACAGATCTTTCATGTCTGTATAGGTTTGTGTGTGCACGTGTATGGTCCACACACATCCACACACAAACAATATCACTAGTGATGGTTGGAGGTTGTAACCTGTAAATATATATATTTAAAAGCACTTTCTATTTTTAAAGTTAACTTGAAATAGTATAAGGATCACATTTGTCTAAGGTTTCTACATTCTCTACCAAGAAATCGTTATTTTTCTTAATGTGTAGAGTTCCATACTGCTACAACAACAGTACACATATACACATATACTAAGAATATTTGGTTTTTAGACTCTTCCCCCACCCCACCTTTTTCCCTTGAAATTTTTGGTTTGTTTCAGTTAATAAAACAGAGAGTTCGGATTTGCAAATATAAGCTTAAGGATCATTTTGTCTGTACCTGTATTGCTACGGTGTTTTGTTGTCAGAATTGATTTGCTGTAGTTTGTTTCAGCAATAAGTGCATGTGTGTCTTTCATGCAGAGCATTGCAAGCTACACGTGACAACCAAATGTTCCTAGAGTCTTGGGGGTAGAACTGTTAATTGCATCAGCAACTGCCCTCCTAAAGTTGCCTTATTAACATTCTGGAAAGTAGGACTCTAAAATATTTACAAGAGAAATTTGCAGTATCGGCTGTTTTATAGTATATTTGAGTTCATTAAATCTTCCATAATTTTCATCAGCTGTTAGCTGTCAACACATGAAGGGTTTTATAAACATGCAGTCCAACCCAGTGTGTGATTACTGAGAACTGAAGTCTACTTTGTCATTGGGTTTTTCTCCCAGGTAGGAAATTGTAGGATCACAGGCTCATTCTAATTTCCACACAGACGTTGCACAAAAGAGGAACCCATAGCATGCCAAAAGTTGCACGTTCAATCCCTGGCATCTCCAGCCAAAAACAAGGTCTCAGGTAGGCAGAAGTCTGTATTGTGCTATGTCTCCATTTTGGGGCCCAGCTGCATTATAACTTTTGTTGAGACGCAATTGCAGCGACACAAAACAGAAATATGATCTTGCCTCAACCAAAAACAAAACTAGAGAAAAGTGCACGGAAATAATTTTAAATCTCAGTTAATTTGATGTGCAAACTAAAACAAAATATTATTGATAGTCAACAGACAGTAGATAACACTGATAAATCTGACAACATGGTGTGGGGAGAAGAGAGGGTATCCAAGACCTAAATGTGTGACAGTCTCAAAAAGTTTTCCTTCTGTAAGAAATTATGCAAAATATAAAAGCAAAGTCACACCAGCAGAATGTAAAAAACCCAAACTAGTTCTGGCTGTCACAACTCAAACAGCAGCTGTAAGAGGGCAACTCCTTTATGAGGGAAGGTTACAACACTTCCAAGTTTTTGAGTTAAGGAAAAAGGTGATAAAGAGGACAATATGATAGAGGTGCATATAAATTCACACCTGTGTCATGCCCCCCTCCCCTCTTATACACAGTGCATAGTTAAATTATGGGATCTGATGTCATAAGATGTAATGATGGCCACCAGTTTGGATGGCTTTGAAAGGAGATTGGACAAGTTCACAGTGCATAAGGCTCTCAGTGGCTGCTAGGCTTGATGGCTGTGTACTCCCTTTGCTGCCAGAGGAAGGATGTCTCTGAATTCTGTTACTGGGGAGCACAAGTGTGGAGAGTGTTTTTGAACTCTAGCCCTGCTTGGGGGCCGATCACTGTGAGAACAGGATGCTGGACTAGATAGACCTTTGGTCTCTAAACCCAGCAGGGCTCCTCTTAAATTATTGCATTGTTTGTGTTACCAGTTGTTCAGGAGGAGCCATCGTGATACATGCATGGATGACAGCTCGTTCTATCCATGTATTGAAAATATTAGTAAAAAAGAGAATAATCACATATAGAACCTGTTCTGTATACACCACATTTAAATTGGTTCTCATGCGCTATAGGGCAGGGGTGGCTAAGCACACCCCCCCCCAGTTCAAGGGCCACCATGCAAGCTTTTGTTGACTCTTAAGTTCCCACCTATTTTGGCAGCAGGAAAAGAAAAGGCAGTGTTGAAGTGCCCAGGTGGTGGACTGTCTGCATCTATGTGTGCATGCATGCACATGTGCATTTATGCATGCAAGCAAGTGGGGGGGGGTGACACTCGTGGCTGGCTTGTGGATTCAAAGGGATGGCTGAAGTGAATGTAACCCTTAATAAAATTAAATTAAATTCAGCCACCCCTGCTAAAGTGTATATAATACCCAAATAAGGTCCAGAAAAGTAAATCCAAATACACTGCCAGGCAAACATGTAACAAATCCCTTCCCAGTTGGGCTGGAACTCCCTGGATAGGACAGTTTTCATGTGTATGCATGTGGTTCCTCCTTAGCAACAACTGGTACCACAAACATTACAAGATTACTGGTTTTATGTCTGGTCTGTCTGGTATGGCTTTGTTTTTATATTGTTGTACAATGTCCTGCTAAAAAATCTTCTGAAGTTAAAATGCACTTTGGTCTTTAACGCATGAACACACTCTCACTCTCACTCGTTACATTATGAGGTTATCAGTGCTATCTACAGTCTCTTGACTTGATAAGTTTTTTTGGTTTAGGTTGCATATTTAGTTCAAACTACACATTAGGTCTGTACACTCTCCCCCCCCCTTTTCACTTTCTTACTCATCCAGCACGATTGCAGTGTGACAAATAAAGTCTGCTTCATATGCTCTCTTAAGGCCACGTACGTTCCCAAACATTACAGATGCAGGTACAATTTCAGCCACACACAGGAACTGTGGACGCTTGGTCCTACAGGGCAACTTCCCATTTGTAAAGCTTATGCCAGAGCTTACTGATTTCATCCTTGAAACATGGTTGCTGAACTGATTGGTTTGCTTAAGAGCCTTGAATAGGCATAAACCTGCTACAAAGCAATCTTGGCAAATATCTGAAATCTCTTAGATAGTAATGGCCCACACTGCTCTTCTAGTAGCTCTGACAAGAAGCAAAGCTGGAAAAAAACCTTCACATTTCTAGCAACTAGTTTCAGATTTCTAGGTGACTAGATTTTTAGACCTGGAAGAAGGACATTCAGATTCCTAGGCAGCAGCATCTAATTTCTGGTGACTAGATGCCAGGGATTTCATTAACTGTTGGAAATGCCCAGACAAAGGGGTTACTAACAGATCAAATAGATGGGTGCCACAGGGCACTGAATGTTCTCAGAACAACTGATGGTGCAGTACTGATGAAGGAATGCAGATGGGACTGATCACACCTACTTGAATAGTAGACCTATGTAAAAACAGGTTACAACCCATACATAGATTGTGTGAATTGAACCTTAGAAATTATTTACTTTTTCATGACAATGCATCGTAAATTAAACATTAGGTGTGGTAGACACTCCAGATCTGGAACACTATAGCATCCAACTCCTTTTCTCTATTCCCCCCTTTAATTTTAGTTCAATTGACTAAGCCAACCACAATCAAAATATCAGCCTTGATAAGGATCATGCTTATCAAGGACCAGCAGTTTACATTTTAGAGATGGGGAATTTTTTTGGTATGGACCTGTCAGCTCAAATCAGTGGGCTCTGAATTATCATGTTTTATATGAGCAATGGTTGCAGGCCATAAGGGTAAGCTTTTTGGTTACACTTGTGATTCTCCACCGTGTACATAAATTCCACAGGTCTAACCAGAGCTTGAGGTTTTACTGATAACATACTTGATATTGTAGTGGTGCTGTAACAAATAATGTCTAGATCCTCTAGACATGGTGCTTTTGTTTTTTTAAAATGTCTACCATGGTTGTGTGTACAATCTGAAAATCTTTTTGGTTTGGAAAAAATTACATATATGTGAATTCTTCAGTTTACCCTTAGTT
This sequence comes from Podarcis erhardii, assembly GCF_964252035.2. NCBI lineage: Eukaryota > Metazoa > Chordata > Lepidosauria > Squamata > Lacertidae > Podarcis > Podarcis erhardii. The sequence goes on from NC_138509.1 coordinate 29,525,984, forward strand.
GCCTATGATTCTGGTCATACAGAAATGTAAACGTGGAATTCATCCCAGTTATATCACTGCAGCTACTTTTTTAAAATGTTAGATGTGTATGCCAATCCAGGGATTAAAGAGCATTGGAAGAGAACTGAAATTCCCTCTCCTGCACTCATGGGGCTCCTCCATTTCTCCATCTTTCAGATTATCATCACTCTCAATAGTACAGAGAACTTGTTAGGCAAAGTGGGGAGCAAGAACAGGGTGTTTGGACAACATCTGGCTCCTGCTTCTCACACATACACCAATGTGATTGGTGTTATATTAGTGATTAAAACTGTTGTCAAGTTATCCAGATCTGGTACAGCAGCACTATGTATAAAATGGGTGCTAGATGCAGGGGCCTCTTTCTCCTCTGCCCGGGTTAACAACTTGTGTCCTTAAAATCAGTGGTAATTTAGCAAACAGCAAGTCCCATTGATTTCTGTGGGGCCCAAGTAAGCTGAACTTGTTCAGAGTTGTGGCTCTAATCTATGATCCTGCAAACCCTGAAGGGGTTTTATGAGCATCTCTGAGACTGTGCCAGCATGATTGCATTTTAGATTATACCCCCATACCTACCACTCAGCAATGTTGGTCACATGGCAATGCCATTCAGACCATTTCCCCAATCTTTACGCCCATTGAATCAGCTGGAATTATAACATTCTTATAAAGTGTATAAGAAGAGCGAGATTTCAACCCAGTCATTCTATTTTTAAAGCAAACAAACTTTGTAAAAAGGAAAAAAACCCACCCATATGCTGCATTTTTGTTAGCTCAAAGATTATGATTAGTTCAAACAGAAGATATGTAGGGATTGTAAATAATCTAAAGTCAATATTATACCATCATTTTGTACCAGCAGTTTTCTGCTTCTTGAATATCTATAAACATTAAATTGTTATGGTATATTTGTGTGCCTTAGATTTGCATTTTGAAATCTGTATATTTTTTGTGAGCCTAAAAGTTATTAAAAATAACAGCTGTTTATACAGTAAATAGGGTTGTGAATTCCTCCAGTACTCATCTGTGCAAGGCTGGGTTGTTTTTTAGTATTGCTGTCTATACAATCTTTCTGCAAAAAGGACTTTCCTGAAAGGGTTACCAGCTGCTTATATAGTCATACCTCGTGTGTGACTTTCGGGTTTCGCCGCTCACGCATGTGCAGACACACAAAATGACATCACGTGCATGCGCCGACGCGGCAAATCGTGGCATGTGCAGACGCGGATTGTGTTCTGCTCATGTTGCGAACGGAACTCCGGAATGGATCCAGTTCACAACCAGTGGTACCACTGTATAGGGAACTTTAATGTCACTCTGCCACAGATTTACCCAGTTCAGAAATTTAAAGAAAACCCAGCTTACAATGCTACTATAGCAAGAACATCTTTGTTCTTGTAAATTTTGCTGTGTAAAATTTGCAGTGTACACATTACTACAGATACAACATTGATGAATGAATTTCCCTGAGATTCTTGGTAAACACTGTACCACACACACGCTTTATGTAAAGTTAGATGGTTTAACTAATAAACATCACCAAAAGCTTAAGATCAGGATAAAAGGTAAAGGTAAAGGACCCCTGACAGTTAAGTCCAGTCGCAAACGACTCTGGGGTTGTGGCGCTCATATCGCTTTACTGGCTGAGGGAGCTGACGTTTGTCCGCAGACAGTTTTTCCAGGTCATGTGGCCAGCATGACTAAGCCGCTTCTGGTGAAACCAGAGCGGCACACGGAAATGCCATTTACCTTCCCGCTGGAGCGCTGCCTATTTATCTACTCGCACTTTGACGTGTTTTTGAACTGCTAGGTTGGCAGGAGCTGGGACCAAGCAATGGGAGCTCACTCCGTCGCACCGACCTTCCAATCAGCAAGCCCTAGGCTCAGTGGTTTTAGACCACAGTGCCACCTGCGTCCCTAAGAGCAGGATAGACCCATCCAATTAGGATATCTCTTAACATCTCTGGTGAACTGCATAGTTTTGACATGGCTACTAGTGGAAAATATATTGTTCTATTTGGAGAAGAAAGCAGGTCTTAAAATGACAATGCTAAATAGGAAAACCATATGTATTTAAAATGTAACTTATCAACCTGATGCTAAATCCATTACTTGGAAGGCCCACTGATTTTAATTAGTCCTGTTAATTTCATTGGGCTGTACTTCCATATAATGAGTTTAAGATGGAAGTGCATGATCCTTTTTAGCAGCTAATAAAACTTCGTTAGATTCATCAGGTTACCAAAACATTTAAAATATATTATTGAAATTAAGAAATAAAAGTGTTTAATCTGATTTCAGTGGTATATTTTAATTATTTTTGAATAAATTTATGAAATACTCTTGCTTATTACTGTTACACATAGAATACAATGTAGCCAACTACATTTTTATAATATCTGATTTAACTGCAGTTTTAATAGCAGATGGTATCAACCATGCATGCGGTGTGCAAATTGGCAACTACTTACTGTATATACAGCTGTGTGCTATTTATTGTAGCATTTCAGAATATTTATCATTTTTACATAGAAATTGATGTAATTTTGTGAATGAGCTTATAGCTACAAAGGTTTGTAATACTATTGTCTTGTAATAGTGATTCTTTGGGGCTGTAACAAGCAGCAAAATCTTCAGACTGCTGTAGCAACACAAATCCCTTTTGAAAGCAGTTTAGTCTAAGATTCTCCCTATTGCTTTCATTGGTGACCTTCCATGCTAGCTAGTTCAGGAGCCTAGAGACAAGGAAATGAAAGGAATGGAATGGTAAAAGATGCATGCTTTCCTTGATTTGCTATAACTCCTTTTGATCAAATTATCAGTGGCTTTGGCTCTGCAAAGTGCTTGAGATACATAGATCACATTTTGGTCCTGTGAATTGTGGTATTTTGTTTTATTAAATTCCTAGCTCATCCAACCGATTTCTCAGGAAAAAAATGTTATTGGCAGTAAAGTGAGGTTTGTACATGGTGTATAGTTGGCTGATTTGTTAATATGGGGAGGGTCTCAGGTGCATAAATTCTGTGTGTTCTCCTTTACTAGTTCAGACTAGGAAGCTTAGAGCCTAGCTTTACCATGCTCTACAAAAACTCTGCTTGTATTATCAAGTCTCTCCATTGAATTTTTTTGCTTTTACTGCTATCTTGCTTAAGGTTCCACAAACTGTTCTTGCTACCTTGGTGCACCCTTAAACTTCCTACTTGAAAGCATCCCTGCATCAGCAACAATCTGAATTAAAAACAGGATGCTATCTAGAACAGGATTTCTTAAAACATGAAATTCGGGACTTGCAGTTGGGTCACCTAAATGTGTAAAAAAGAGACCCATTTTCCCACATAATCATTCTTCTTTGATTTGCTACAGACAGTTACTATGAAAAGTGTTCTATGTTCCTGAAATGTTGAAGGTCGGTACTTAGAGATCTTCTTAGCCTCCTCCCCCAAGGAAGCAGCTAACAAGGATCTTAACAGAAGCACTATATGGTGACTGATGATCCTTCAATATCGGGCAACTGTTGGTGGTTTTCACTAGCTGCTGTTACTTTGTGGTGTCTGGTTTTTCTACAAATTATACTGAGCTTGTGCTTGCAAAAATTAGTGTTTAAATCCCTTAAAAGTTAATGGGGTTAAGTTGCTCATGAAATTGATTTCAGTGGGATTTAAGTGCAATCATCATTCCCTTGATTGGAGCCCATATATGTTAATTTTTCTGTATCTGAGTGGCTCCTTGAATACCCCCGTTTTTCTGTGTTACCCTCTGTATAGATCAGTACATAAATCTGTGTCTTAACATAATATTGTAATAGCAGTAACCTCTATATTATTAATGATTACAGGAAGCTAAATATGATGGGTAACTCACTGGCTAAGTTGAGCTTGTTAACGTGGTCCTCCTACTTTTAAGGCATAGAGACTTCTGTTACAATTTTATTTGAGTCCACATCAAAAATATAAGACCAGAGATTGGTGATTTGGCTTAGCAGGTTACCCAAAACTGGGCTCATGCTTTAGTTTTCTCCAGACATTTGGTCTGACTTAGTGTGATGCACAAACTAGGCTCACTTGGCCAAGAACAATGTTCCCCATCCCTGCCCCAAGTTAGTGGCTATGCAACTAGATCCTTTATGAAATAATCAAAAGCTGCCAATCTTGCAACAACATGCCACCAGTGTAGACAAGCTCCCTTTATAGAAAACTTAGGCTAGCTCAGGTCCAGGCTCGATGAACAGGGAGTAAGCTTAACTGGGTCAGAGTTCTACCAGGAGCAGAGCACACCCTGGGATCCCTTCCCTTGAGTTCCGCCAAAGCAGTCCAGCTCTGCTTTCCCTAGAGGGGTTGGCAGAGGACTACCATATCTCTTTGTTAGAGAAAGATATGGAAGCTCACTGTTGTTGCATACAAAGTCCAACGTAATGCCAGGCACTATTTAAAAAGAGGTTGCTATAACTCACTTAGCCCTAGTTACCTGTATGTTACCATAAGGCTGTATCATCCGAGTAACTAGACAACTCCCTGACTTCAGAATTGTACAGCTAACCGTGGTCCTGACCATGCCAGGAGAGTATTGCTAGCAGCCAAGGCAAACATGACTTTTGCCGGGAGAGTTACTGGCAGTGCGCTCCATCGACATGGCAGACATTACTGCTGTACCCAGTCCCTGAGCCACAGAATCATACTTAAGTGGCTCTTGAGTTGTCCCTTTCAAAGTCAGGTAATTGAAGAACATCTCTTAAGAGGTATGGGAGGCTTCTTGTCTACCCAAAAGCTTACCACAATAAATCAGTTTTCACCCTATAAACAGATGTATTCTCCTATAATCCACATCTTCATCTTACTCCCCTTTTAAGTGTAATTAACCAAGTGTTGTATATTGATAGAATTGAATTAAACCTTCAAAAATACACACCACACACACAAAATAGTGCTGTTGCAGCTTTACGTAGGACTCCATGACTACCACAAGTACTGTTGCAGCATGAAAAAGGAGTAATGAGCTTCAATTTAATGAACATAAGCCTCTTCTCAAAAGCTGAAAATAAAGACAGATTTTCATTTATAAACACCAGTTCTTTCTGTCCGTCTTGCAGGGTGAAATGGGCATTTGGAGTATAAATGAAAAGCATTCCTCCAAGGGAACAAAAATAAAATAAATCAGTTCTGCAATCAATCAAGGATTCTTTCTTTGAAGTTTTTCTTTCTTTTACTACAGGCCAAGTAACAACAATTATGTGTTGGTTTCAGTTTTGAAAATTTGAGGATGAAGCTAAGCAGATCTGGGCCTGGTCAGTGCTTGGGTGGGTGACTCCCTAGGAAGCATATTCAGTATCTTGAGTTCCATAACAGAAGAAAAATGCAATATTAAAATAAACATATTTTTATTATCCAGAACATAGGTTTGCAGCTGTAGACATACCTTACCCAATTCCTTCTGTAAGAAAAAACAGGATGACTGACTGATTTGTTCCATGGGATGATAGGAGTCATAATACTAGCAGAATGTGGTAAGACTGAATCATTTCAGCATTTGGCAAATGTTTAATTGAACAGCTATGTTACACACTCCTTGACCTGCTGAGATAGCTTTAATAGCATTTTACCCAACTTCATTCCCTGTTGCAAATCAAACAGCATTTGTAGAAGGTAATTTTCAGTTAATTCTAATAACAGTGGTAGTTAACACGTGTTCACAAATAACTATAGGATTGACACCTTAACATGGTGATGCTAGAAAACAAAATAAATTGCCCAAACCTGTAGTTGTGATATGTAAAAGTTCACAAATGAAGGATTTATAGCCAATTATGTGATTGGAACTCTAGGAAGTGGCTATTTCGTTTGTCTATAAGCAAATTAGCAATTTGCTCAACTGTTTCTATGTGCAGGCCATTGCAGCCATCATTTCAGAACCTCAAAATGTAATCATGAAATTGAGCAAAAATCTACTAGTTGTCGAAAAATAGTTTCATTTAGCAAACAGCACTATGAATGAGAATTAAAAGTTGTAGTGGCATAGGCTGCAAATACAAGCTGGCTTGAGAGGCACCTGAAATGTTAGGGTAATCAAAGATCATTTAAAAAGAAGCCTAGTGTTACAACGCTATGTAGCTACACAGACACGCTTTAATTAAGCAATTATGATAGTTGGGTTTCTGCTATATAGTATATCAATATTTAATAAATGTTTGCAGTTTAGCAAGACTATACAATGTTCTTGCATTTGTGAATGCCATTTTAGAGTTATAGCAAAACATGGCAGCTTTGAGATTCTGTCTGTTGTGTCCTTCAATGCTGAATGTAGCTAGTGCCCAAGATGTTGAAGCCAGATAGGCTGGTAATGCTTTGTAAAATATTACAAATCTAATGTTCATTGTAGTTGCAACAAAACATTTTGATGTTAGACATTTTAAGACCTTATAGTTCCAGTTTTTGAAGTGCTGTCTTTTTTTCTTTTTTAATAAATCTTCACATTGCAAAAATATGTCAGAAGTACAACTGTGATAGAGGACCTTCTTGCCTCAAGTTTCAAAAGTAGCTTGATCAGGAGAGTAGGGGAGTTGGAGGAATGCTGTTTAGAAAAGCAGAAATGCTGCTGTGTGAATAAAGGGGTTTACTATATTATGGCTATGGTAATCGGAAACCAAGGGTGCAATCTAGTAAAAGCTGCAGTCTTAGGCATATTTATTCAGAAATGTACCACTGAATTAAATTAAGTAAATTTAAGAATGCAGTTATGCAGTCTAATCCAGTAAACGTTTACTCATAACTAAATTCTACTGAGTTCAGTGAGGATTACACGGGAGTAAATTGTGCACAGGAATACAGCCTTGGTGTCAATAAAATCAGTGAGGTTATAGAATAACTTTATGCATATCTACTCAGAAGCTAGCCCCATTGAGTTAAAAGGTGCTTTCTTCCAGCTAAATGTGCGTAGGCTTAAGCATGTTTGTTTGGAAGTGAATTAGATTGTGTTCAGTGGGACTTCCTTTCTAGTATGCTTCTGACTAAAAATGCATAATCAGGTTGCATGCCCCATTGATTTCATTAAGAATTAGTTGTGACTAATCTCACCGGATTGTATCCAAAATGTAATACATAAAATAATCACAGCAGACATGTTCAAAAATTCAGTTTCAGTAGCCTAAAAACAAAAATAGGAAAATGCATTATGCTCAAGCAGAAGAAACTTGAGCTGTTGTTGACTAATATTCCCTGTATTGTATTGTTTCTTGTGTGTAGTGTGTTGTTGTTTTTTTAAACTGGGGTGCATACAATATTTATTTTTCAACAGATATAACTTTGATTTTGGTGGATTTTCCCTCTAACATTCTACTGTATTTAGATGATCTAGTGGTTGAAAAATGAAAAGGCAAATACATTTTTATCATTTACCATTATTTTAAGTTACTAATAAATGGGAGGAAAGCACTTCACTATTTCACAATACTTACAGGAAAAAGGATTAAAGCTACTTCATTTCATTGGGTGGGGGAAAATATATTTGATTATTCTCTGCAGACAAGGGAACGCTTACCAGCAGTACTTGAAGACGTAAGTTTTGACTGCATGTTACTTGAAAGATCTTACTAAGCTACTCTTTTTGGTGCACAGCAGTTGTTGTACATTATTTCATGTTTATGTAGCAAGATGCATTTAAATTGTATTGAAACATATGTGTAAAAATTATTGTTGTGGAGATGGTCTGTTCTGGTTTTTTGTTTTTGTTTTTCTTGGTTTTTTTCTTGTATGTGTCATATCTGTTTAAACTTTTAAATGTTCCTTTAAAAATGTCCTAAAAAGGCAAGATAAATTGCTGTCATTGAAAATATATTTTAAATTTTTGTCATGATTTTTTTTCCAAAAAAAAAAAAAAATTATTACAAAGTGTATCATTTCTGATAACACAGAACATTGTGGATGGTTTCAAATAAATTTTATACTTCTATTTTGCACTTGATTGTCTTAATTTTTTATTTTCTATATTTCTTGGGCATTTTCTCTTCTGAAGGATAGTACACACAGCAAAGGAGCACTTTATCCATTCATACAAATGCATCTTAGTAATAGCTTGAAGCTACAGGTAAGATTGCCCTTTCCCCACTTTTATCTGCTCCTGTGCTTTTAACAGCAGTTTCATCTGCAGGCATTAGCAGATGCAACTAAATTCCACCTCAGTGTCTGGAGTGGAAGCTACTCCTAGTGATTTCTGCATCTGAAGCTCCTGTTAAAGGCACAATTACTTTAGGAACTTAAAAAACAAAGAATTAAAACATAAGACATAAGAAATAAAGCAAACACAAAATTAGCCTAAAAACAATTTGCAGACTATTTAAAACCTTGGGAAAATTAAAAGGGCTTCATCTGGTGCTGAAATGACACACCAGGCAAGTTCTCCTGTGGAAAGCATGCTGCAGTTAAGGTGCCACCACACCTCGTTGAGTATCTTGGTATACGTGCAGACAAATGTGAAAAGAAGCAGTGTTAAAGTATCCTGGAACCAAGCTTTTGGAAATCAAAACCAGCACTTATGCTTTCCAGGTATAATGTATTATAGCCTAATTGCAGTTTCCAAAGAGTCTTCAAAGGGAGCCCAATATATTATAGCACATTAATCTGTTATTAGCAGGTAATCAAGTTACTAGGGCATGGATTGCTGAGGTCAGGGTATCTCTGTCCATGTAAGCGGCTACAATAGAGGTGTCCTGATATTGTTATCGTTCCAAACTGTGCCACAGGGGCAGTGTGTACCTCCAAAAACACAGATGGGTCAAGGAGCACCCCAGACTCTAGCTTGTTTCTTTGAGGGAGTGAAGCCCAGGCTAGTGAAGTATTACTAGTATTAGTAAAATATTACTCACCCAAGCAGTTTTCTACATTTCTAAATAGAGATGAGTGTCATCTGTATTTGAAGTCACCTCAAAACATGTTGGGAGACATGGCAGAACAGTGCAAGGTCCCATAGCAATAGATGGCAATAAGTGGAACTGTACCTCTCTAGCACCATCTTCTTTCCAAACTCTGACCCATCCAGCCTGTCCAGGACATCAAAAGCCAATGCAAAGTTCAGGAGAATCAACAGGATTATTGCATAGTACGCCACTCTTTAAATACTTTAATTTAAATTGCTTTTTAGCTTTGGAAAGATAAGACAGGATATGGTTTCACTGTTGGAAGTTTGTGATTAACAATGTTCTCTTCTGTCTTAATTGCTTAATTAATTTTCACACTTGCACTATTCTATTGCACAGAAGCTACACACAATTGTTCAGTTATTTTGGATTATTTTAGGGGAGGAAACCACAAATTGAAACCTTGATTCCCTAAGGGTGACTTCTTTGACAGATGAACCAGCTGCTTGTCCTGAAAAGCTGTACTATATGCTTTGTGGCATTTATATTGGCTGAGATTTTTTCTTCATCTGGTACAGCTCCTCTGCCGTTAAAGAGTTAAATAGCTGGCAAAAATAAGCACGTTTCGCAACTAATGCTTGTTTTGGGAAAAGTATATGTGTCTCTTGTAGCTAAGTGCTTTCAAAATAAAACCGTATTCCTGTTGCTGATACAGTAATTAATATTGTGGCAGAAATCAGTGTGGTTTGTTCTTTTGTTGTCGTCTTGTGGCGTTTAGTTCTGTTTATTTAGTCCATGGAACGCTCAACACTGGATAACTCACCAGCTTTCATTTAAAGTGACATTTCTAACTGTACCTGAAATAATTAAACTACAGTATTGGCGGTTGGAGAGAAAATGTGAAGTATTCCCGTGTTGTGACACTGCGCATTTGAGCACTGGAAATTTTTAAGATTGGTCCAAACATATAAATATTAAAGCAGTAACATTTCGTTTTCTATTTTGGGCTCGTGGTTTTTCAACGCTTGGGGTGCATTCTGAGCTTCAGGTAGGCAGCGGGCGTCAGGAAGCGTTTCTGTTTGCCTCATGGCAGCGCAGAATCTGAGGCGCTTCTTTAGGCCCGGACCTTTCAACCTCGACATTCCCTCAAGGTGCCTACTCTACAGTAAGATGGCGCTGCTGTTATGACCCGCCAAGCAAAGTGGCGACGGAATACGACGTAATGCAAATCTAATGACGGCTTTCCTCATAGGATTCTTCGCTTCTCGATCGTTTGGGTGGGTGGGTGGGGCTTCCCTTGACGCATGCGCGCCGTTACTTCCCTTCCTTGTTTTGGAGACGGCGACCCCATCTTCCCAGAGCACGTGTACGAGGGAGGGGCGGAGAAATCTCACTTCGAGACGTCACCGAGGTGCGCGGCGCCCGAGTGAATCGCCCCCTCCAACCCGTCCTCGCTCGCGCTCCACTTCGACGCATGCGCCGTGCCTCGATTATCCGTGTGCGCGGGGTGTCGGAGGGGGTGGGGAATGTGCCGGAGGAGTTTGAAATGGCCCCTGTGAGTCCTCATTCGGCCCGCGCCAGGTAAAGGGTCGTCGGGGTTGAGGCGCGTCAAAGGCGCCGAGGCCGGGTTGGCCGTTTCAGAAGTGACGAGCCTTGAGGTTTCCGACAGCGGCCCTTGGGCGGGCTGGGCAATGCGAGAGAGGGAGGCTCTTCTCCCCGGCGGCAGGCAGGCAGGCAGGCCTCTGCCCCTCATTGTTGTTGCAGGAGGAGGAGGCGCGTCTCCCGCTCTGCTTTCTCCTCGGGCCCCTGTCCCTCCACCTGAGGAGGAAGAGCGAGCGAGCTGGCTGGCGGGCAGTTTCGCCCTCAAAGGCCTCTTGTCTGTGTCCCCGCCCGCCCGCCCGCCCCCCACCCCGCGTGCCTCGCATGCATGGGGAGCGCGAGAGCCACCCAATAGTTACTTCTTTGTTTCACTCCGTGAATTTCCTCCACTCGCATTCTCTCGTTCCTTATTTGTAGGCCTTGTTTGTGTCGCCCCCCCCCCACCACCACCAACGTATCCCATTAAATACAATATATCTTCCATCCTGCCGGTGAGGTTTTCTTTGCAAGTGGTTCACACAGGACAATTGGACGTGTGATTGCTAAGAAGCGAGTCGGACTGAGCTCAGTTAAGCTGGCTGTCAGGTGCTCGCGACCTCAGTCTGCCTACGTGCAGGTTTCTAGTGGACGTTGCTTTTTCTCTCTCCCGCGCTAACTTCTCGGGAAACTTCCGTTTTCAAGAGATTGCTTTTCATCTTTATTCTCCGAATACATAATTGCTTTGGAATGCAGTCTCCATTTCTGTCTCAGGCCTAAGTGTTTCAGTATACCTGGTATTTTCCCCTGCTCTTTCGCGCAGCAGCTTCAGTCGCTGGACTCCCCCTAGGTTCACAATCGCTGATATTTACAGTGCAAAGACCTGTTCTTTAACTGCGGTGCCATTTTAAAGTCTGCAAGTCAATTAAACTTCTGTGAACAAAGCGATAGCGTTGCTCTTGGTAAGGTGCCATATTATGTTGCAGATGCATCCACACCTTGAAAGATGAGCTTCTAGAAGTCTTGGTTACAGCTACGTATTGAACTTTTGTCACAAACCAGGTTTTTTTTAATGCATTTACTTAGAATATCCAGCTGTTTATTTGCCTATGACTTTTGTGCAATCCTCCCCAACCAAAGGTTAGTTTAATAATTGTACTATTGTTAATTTACTTTAAAACGTTATTTGCCACATCACGCGTTGAAAACCAGTCTGTCTAATCTGGAATAGACTTGCATTAAAATAATTTAAGTGTTAGTGTGGTTTTCATAAAGTTATTTATTTTGATAGGTCACAGTTGTAGAAGACTAAAACAGCAAAAGAATTTTGTCGCTCGCCATGGCTCAGTTTGGAGGACAGAAGAATCCCCCTTGGGCTACCCAGTTTACAGCCACTGCAGTATCTCAGCCAGGTCAGCGTTTATATTTCTTTTTAACCAGTAACTACTGCCTTAGCTTCAATCTGACATTCTTCAAGGTTTCATACTTTTTGTCAGAGGAAACCAAAATAAAATAAATAGTTCAAAGGGTTTTAATTGATAAATTGGATTGATTAAAATGCTTTGTCCAGCCAACAAGGTGATCCTGTTTAATTAGCCGAACTATTTTAAAAAATTTTTTTTAATAAGTTCATTAAAAATGCATGCCATCAAACACCTTAAATGAATAATTTATTCTGATGTGACAGATGAGGAATGCTTCTTCTAAGATTTTGCCACACACGTATGCATTATCATAAAGATGGTGTGCTTTTTTCTTTAGTAGTATTTATTTTTCATATGCATATATATGTGGATTTAATAATTTTATCTAGGTGACATCCCTAAAACTCAGCAATTCTTAAATGTAGCATTGTGTTTACATGAAAAGGGCAGGAAATTTGCTTTGAATACATATTGGTGCCCCTGTTATACAGAGACTGGATTTAGCTTGAAATAGTAAGTAGCATATTTTGTTAGTTGTTGAGCCAACTATGCTTTGCAGTATCCCACATCCAAACAAGTTATTAAAACAGGAATGCTACATTTCTTCAGAAGCTAGGTTTTTTTCCTTGTTCCCAAGGTGTTTTTTTTGCTGCTTAAAAGGGAAGAACCGGATAATTTTTACAGACTTGGGCCTTCAGCTGGTATTTTTCCACCTCTGTTTTCAAAGTTTCTGTAAGTGTTTAAGAGTTTGGAGCATGAAGTTCAAGGCTAAGAATGCTTAGCTGAACATATCAGAATTTGTCTAATATATGGTCACTTTACAAATAATATGTTGCTTTCTGTTGGTGCCCTTAGGTAAAATGGAAATACAATTGAATGAGGTCTAAATTACAGAAGCTTGAAGGACCAGTAAAATTTGAGAATGAGCAGTTTTAACCGTGAGGCCTGAAATGAAATGAAATTGTTAATTGCATAATTATTTCTGGGCTTTCCCCTCTAAGCATGTGCAGCACCTCTTCCATGATCATGATGAGGCCTAGATACTGCTACTAAGCCCAAATAATATACCATGTTATTTACCATGTTATAGTTTCTCTTCTTCCCTCTCCCCTGCTGCATCTATTAGCTGGCAATAGCAGGTGCTTGCATACCCTTATGGTGCATCAGTTTTCAGCTCCATTTTTATCCTACATATATTTTGTAACAATTGTTTGAATAAATGCAGAATGATTTATATCATATACTGCTTTGTTAATTGTTAAGTAGCACATTATATCTCTAAATGGTTAAGTTACAGTTTGATACATCAGCCAGTATTGCAATTATTTTCCTCAAAATGTTTCTTCCTTGGCTTCAAAAGATCCAGAATTCATCTATATTTAGCATCAGATCATTAAGTCTGCAATGTGGTTTGAAAATGGCCTGTGATCTGGCACACCAAGAAGTCTTGGCATAAAGCATACTCCATCCTTAATTTCCTATAACTAAATATACCTATTAGCTTTAAGGCTAGGTTTTTATTATTGCTCTCAGTTTTATGTTCCAAGTGAAGAGTTGCTGAAGACTCCATTGCTTTGTTGCTTTGGATCTATCCTGCCAACTGTGTGTGTTAAGCCGCATGTAGTAAACATGAGCTATAATATTCTTTGGCTCTAAACTAAAGTAAAGTTGAACCTTTTCTGCATTTGAACAGCAGCTCCTATATAAAAAGTGCATGTGCTGTATATTGGGGTGCAAGGAAGAGCCATTTCCCCACAAGCTTTGACTTACAGGAGGAAATCCTTAGTGCTGTTAAACCCCATGTTTGACCATGATGAGACTGTACTACCCACCGACCCCAAACTAAGATGTCCTAATGCTTAAATCCTACATTTTCAGCTGCTCTTGGTGTTCAGCAACCATCCTTACTTGGAGCATCTCCTACAATATATACACAACAAACTGCATTAGCAGCAGGCCTCAGTACTCAGACACCAACAAACTATCAACTCAGTCAGACAGCTGCTTTACAACAGCAAGCTGCAGCCGCAGCAGCCGCATTACAGCAGGTAAATGGAACTGCATCTGCTGACTCCTATTTTTGTGCAGCCAGTGAGTGGCAACTTCAGTAAAACAAGCCGAGGTCCAGATAAACTTTATAATCTGCTTTGAGATTTTTATTTGTAAAATGATTTTACTATTGTTTAGATACTGAATGCTATATAGTTTTTAAGTAGTCTGTCATGTCTAGGGCTTTCTTGTCGTAATTACACTGAGCCTCTGTTTGGTGTTCTCAAAATATCACATACCCTCAGAAATAGGGAAATCTTTTTAGTAGGGACAAATGTTATTTGTTAGTGTCTTTCTCTAACAATGGGTACCGAAAAAGACGTTGGAAAAGCTAATAAAACACTAAATCACAATTCTGTAAACTAGAGTAAAAACTAGTGATGCATCAGATTTTAATGCTTAAAACATTTTTGAAGAAAGGTAGGTTTTCAAGGGATTTGGCAAGTACCTAAACACATTCACGTACCCCTTAGTGGCTTTCCCTAGTTCTTAAGTATGTCCGTGGTTATTATTATTATTTTTGTTAGTCGCTTTATACAAAACTCTCAAACATATGCTGCTGTTATAGCATAATTTCATTCCTCACAGTATGATCTTCACTATAGCAACATGATTGGATTTGGCTACGTGATGATGTCACTGAAAGTACCACAGCCCTCACATTGCTTTTATTCTTGAGGAAAAGAAGAAACATTTGCCTGTTGCGAAAGCAATTAGTCTGTTCCCAGCCAAACGATGCTGGTGATTTCTTGATGCACAGTACTGGCAAGCAATGACTTGTGTCCTGATCCAGTTCTATTTATATATTAAATTTGTACCCCACCTTTCATAGTTATGTGTGACCAGTTGCAACAGAATATAGATGAGAATGTGCATCCTACTGATACTGTAGTGTAGATCAACTGCAGCTGTATGCAGATGGTTGTCCTTGCCACTGTTTTCAATGGGATGTATTTCCAAATGTGTGGACATTCTCTTATAACTAGCAAACAGCAAATACATTTGAGTGAAGGAGTGTTGGCCTAATTCACCTTCACATATTTGCAAAGTGGTGTGAAAAATTGCAGGAAAGTAGGGGGCACTCTTCACAGGGGGTGAAAAGGTTCATGCAGGGCTCCTTTTGCTTGCCACTAATAAAATCATTACAGCATATCTGTCCCCTGTGGTTAACCCAAATTAGGTCAAACTAGGATGTGTTAATGAACTAGAATATTTAATCTGCAGCTGGCATAACTGGGTGTTGTGATCTTGCGAAGCTCCTGTTCATTTCATTAAGGCTTGCTTATGGATATTTCATAGCAGATTGTACTCGGCATTTGTTAATTTAGTTCATGTTGTAATATCTAGACTGATTTTTAAAAAACAATAAATGCTTTTCAGAGAAGATACAATACTGTTTTGTTCAGCTGATGAAATAATAGAAATGCAAGTATCGTCTTTTTTGTCTTAAACTTTATTTCTACAGTTTGGTTTTGCCATATTTACATTTCTCTGAGATTGTAGTATACAGATATATCTTTTTGGAGTACTGTCTAGTTATCAATTCTGATTCTGTTTTTCAGCAATATTCACAACCACAGCAGACCCTCTATAGTGTACAACAGCAGGTTTGTTCACCTCTTTGTGTGCATATTGTCAGTCTCTTATTTGCTCTGTCTGAATTGGTCCATAGTCCTCCAGTTCTGGATGATAGCCCAAAAATGTATTTTAGTTTTATGTCGTTAAATACAGAAATGATTGAAATGTTCACATTAACTGACATGTAAAACCATTTGTCCACCAATATACCTCCCTACTTAACGTAGCCTCACTTTAACATATCCTCCAACACTTATAACGTGGTGGAGGATTCAACAATGAAGTCTTATATTCCTCCTCCCAGTGTCACATCAGACTGAGCAGTTTCAATATATGCTAACAAATTGTAAGACCATGTACATTTTTTAAAACACACACACACACACACACACACACACACACAGTCTCTCTCTCTCTCTCTCTCTCTCTCTCTCTCTCTCTCTCACACACACACACACACACACACCAGCATATTTTCCCCACCCAAATAGCTACCTTATCATAGTGGGTTGTATCCAACCGCAGACTTCTGCTTGCTCAATGGAACTTTCCCCTCTTACCTCTTTCAGCCTCCCCAGCCCACAACCTCAGAATCTGCTCCAGAGGGTTGAAAGACAATTCAGAGCAGATTCTGAGGACATATGGGGAGACGAAGAGGAAGGGAAAGTCTCACTGTGAGCAGATCTCTGCAAATGCAGTGTGATATGCAACCCTATGTGTGCAAATTGCTGTGCCCTTATATTTGAATCTCTACAGAACCGTAGTGACTTAACTAAGGAATCTTGGAAACTGTTTTTCTGCTGTGATGAAACTGATCTATATTGTTGTCAAAAAAAGGTTCATTTGCTGGGTTCTTTGAGAAGAGTAATGAGGAGATAGAAGTTGGTCTGAGTATGGTAATGAGGGAAGTGGATGTACCCCAACCCTCATATATTGTCTTGGATACTAAGAAGGGGGAGGATTGGTCTTGCCTTATCCTTTGTATCACATCTTCCCCCTGAACCTCAGCCACTGGGGCAATTCAGAATGAGCCACAAAATAGAGGCACATTATAATCTAGAATTTGTGGATGGGATAACTATATTGGTAGTGTTGGAAAATGTGCTTTCAATGACTCATCTTTGGACAATAAGACATCTGCTGTTGGTACATGGCGATCTTGCCCCGCCATTGCCATTTTTAGTCTTGATTCATCCCGTATTACATAAAAGGGAAAATCCCAAACCCCAGCCACTGGTCTGTGTGGTTTTATGGAGTTGTGGAGCCACTGCTGTATCCACAGCCCTACCATGCCAGGGCAAAAGTTGTGGGGGTAGGGTGATAGCTGCAGGAGCCTGAACTTGACGCAGCCTGATGCCATCACACAATGGTAATGATATCTGCTCAGGATCCAACATACCCTGGGCCAGCTCAGCCCACCCCACCTCCAGAATACTCCAATTTGGGACCTTCGGCTGGCTCCTGCTGGTGGGGGTCATGCTAGTAAAAGGTAAAGGTACCCCTAACCGCTAGGTCCAGTCGCGGATGACTCTGGGGTTGTGCACTCATCTCGCTCTATAGGCCGAGGGAGCTGGCCTTAGTCCGCAGACAGCTTCCAGGTCATGTGGGCAGCATGACTAAGCCGCTTCTGGTGAACCAGAGCAGCGCATGGAAACACCGTTCCTTCCATACACCCATTCTGGCAGCAAAGTGATGCTTCTGTCCTCCTGGTGGTGGCAGCCGGTGGAAGACCAGTATTGCTGAGCAGAGGGACACCACCTAATTCATCCCCTCTGAGCCTAGCACAAAGGGAGTTTGGACTACTCTGCAAGAGTGGAAAGCTAAGTGTTGGCCAAAACTGCATGCCAAAGAGCAGCTATTGTATAGATAAATAATATGCTGGAATGAGGGGTATAGGCAATCATGAAAACATTTTGCAGCTATTTCTCAAAGCTAAATATGGCTAAAGAGGAAGCTGGACTTGCACAAAGCATAAAAAGTAATTCATGGTCTTGTATTTTTTAAGTTGCAGCAACCTCAGCAAACTCTTCTAACCCAGGTTAGTTTTATTAAAGCTTTCATCACTGTATAATAAATTTGCCTGTGCACTTGTCAGCTCTGCTTTTGTTTAAAGTTTTAAACATAATGGTACCTTTATTATGTCTCATGTAATACTGACAACTGGTAGTTCAGTCCAATGTGTTCTTTATCCCTTTGATTACCTCCCCCTCCCAAACCAAAATATAAGTGCCCTTGTAGTTCTACTGTTATAGAGAGATATTAATTTCATGTCATTAGAAGGGGTATTTCTAATGCATATTTTCTCTTAGACTTCTGTTGATGCTTTTAAGTTTTTAGATATTTACACCAATGGTTAAGACTAGAAACTTAGGCTGCCATTCTGTGCACACTTACTAGGAAGTAATCTCTATTGAATATGATGAAATTTACTTCAAAAGGTACATACAGTCTGTCCTCCCCCCCCTCCCCCCCGGCAAGGCAGCCTATATTGCACTTGAAAATTCTGAAACATTTTGCAGCAATGTAAGATATTCATATTTTTGTCTGTGTGCTAGCCTTTCAGAAAACGTTTTAAACATATGTTTCAATGTGCATAACCACTTTAGGGAGGTCAAAATATAGCATAGGAAAGAATAGGTTGCCAAAAAGATCATTGATACAAATTAAATAATAGAAGCAAAATTCAAAATCTGGAAATGTTCTTGGAAAACATCGATTACATAGCAACTGAAAAACAATCTCTGCTTCCAGATCATGATTGGTGCTAGTCTGAAGGCATTTCTGTGTTCTGATGTGCATTTACAGTTTTCATGTTTGAGGTTATTTTTATAGAAATACAAATAAGCCTACAGTTTGAGGAAATGATTTGGAAGAAATGGCCACCATAATAAGCAGGTGGGGTTTTGATATATTGGCCACCATAATAAGCAGGTGGGGTTTTGATATATTGGTTGAACCAGCTTGTGCAACTGCAGTTTGATAGGAGAAAAATCAAGGTTTATCTGTTTTTTTCTCCCCCAATGTAAAAAGGTATAGTTTTTTGCACTTCGTACAATGCAACTTTAGTTCAAAATAATTTTTCAGAATGTGTGGCCTTTGACACCTGAGACATGTTTTCAGACCCCACCCTATTCCTGTGGATGTAATTTTAAAAAACATTTTAAATATTGAATTTTAAATTGTTGGGACCTGATGGTGAAGAATGGGTAATAAATTGAAAAAATACAAATGATTATTATCATTATTTCAGCTATACTATTTAGAAGATTGTCAATGCTTACATAATTTCATGTTTTATTTTGCACGCAGCCAGCTGTGGCACTGCCAACAAGCCTTAGCCTGTCTACTCCTCAGCCAGCAGCACAGATAACTGTTTCTTATCCAGCACCTCGGTCAAGTCAGCAGCAGAGCCAACCACAGAAGCAGCGTGTCTTTACTGGAGTAGTTACAAAGCTACATGACACGTTTGGTTTTGTGGATGAAGATGTATTCTTCCAGCTCAGGTAACTTAATTCTACCATACGTGGACAAGTGGTGATACTGATAAAATGCATGAGAAATAATATAGAGAAAGAAGTTTATCGAGAATTATGGTAGTGTGATGTCTAATAATGCGACTCTTTTCATTTTGCAGTGCTGTGAAAGGGAAGAGTCCTCAAGTAGGAGACAGAGTTTTGGTAGAAGCAACATATAACCCTAATATGCCTTTCAAATGGAATGCGCAGAGAATTCAGACACTACCAAATCAGGTATATACAGTCACTCAGTCTGACTCTTGTCGGCACCTTTAGTGTAAAGCTGATTCACAAGTTGTTCCCTTTTTCCTCCTCATTAGAACCAGACTCAAACCCAGCCTTTACTTAAGACTCCTCCACCTGTACTTCAGCCTATTGCACAGCAGACTGCATTCAGTGTGCAGCCACAGCCGCAGCCACAGTCGCTGCTACAGGCACAGATATCAGCGGCTTCTATTACACCTTTGCTTCAGACACAACCACAGCCTTTGTTACAACAGCCACAGCAGAAAGGTATTTCTTCAATACTTGACATATATTGGATGTTTTCTTTTCAAAAAAAATGTAGAAGAATATAACTGACTGAATAGTATCAAGGCTATATGGTCTTCAGTTTACCTTGTAGCTGAAGCGCAAGAGAGATGCTGCATTCTGAAGTCAGAACAAACCATGATTTGTTGTGATGGGAACTTCAGGCTTGCGTATTCCCGCACACGCAGGGTGTAGTTGTTAAAGCTTCCAATTGCTGTTTGTAACCACAATTTCCAATTTTATTCCTGTACAGAAAATTGCTTATACAAACCATGGTTATTTAACCAAGTTCAATTCTCATTTAACTAGCTGTGGTATGTATAAACCACACATTCCCATATTCAGATGAAATGGGAAACTGCCTTGTTGCAAACTGCAACAGGAAACTTTGTATGCAAAAGGTGGGAATGTGGCTTATAAACCTGACAATCACCATAGCACATTCTCATAATGTTAAACTGGTTTATTATAGCATTGGAATGTAGAATCCAGCCACACATTTTGTAATCAAGGTTCTCCGTGGATATGCTATGATTTTGTTTATAACTATAGTCTAAACTTTGTGTTGCCTGTTAGTATCCATAATATATATGCATTTTAACATCAGCTGTAGAATACCATGCTTCATCCTTCTAAAGAATAAAAATGAGCCCCTCCACGGGCCTCCATTAAGAACAAGGTACCTCTAAAAAACGTTGTAGCACCAGAATTCATAATCACTTTGTGGTTACTTCTTGCATAAAATAGGTTGGCATTAGGGCTGGTAAATTGACTAGTTCTGTGGTTTCTGAAGAGGTAAATAAAAAAGATGGGTGTCATTCATATAGAGCCTTAACCTTCAAGAGAACCTGTTTAGTGTCTACATAGAAACTGTTGATGTTTTGGACTTTACTTGAGCAATCTGAACTAAGGGGAAGTTACCTTGTTTGGTTTGGTTTTAAATCTGTTTTGCCCGCGTGTTCTTTCTTAGGCCTCCTTCTGCTCTGTGGACTTTGTATTTGCTTGCACTGTTTCTGAGGCTCATCCTGTTGTGTGACATCTGGCACAATTGCATGCTGTTATATGCTCTGGTAGACATTATCTTGAGTACTGTTGCTCAGTCTTCTTTCCTACAGCTTGAGTCAAATCTAGACCTCTTTTTCTTTGCTGCAGAGAACTGTGGATTGCCCAGTTGATGAGAGTAACCTCTATCTGTTGTTCATGTTGTAGTTTATGGCATTGCCCTCTCACAGGCATTGCCCTCTCACAATGAGGCAATCATTGTGGAGTTATAGCAACAGAAATGATAGATTGTTGATGATTTGAGGGCCAGTTCAGACTACTTGGCAATTATTTGTGACCCTTTCCCCCCATCTTGTGTGTTCTTGTGAACAACTGTAATGCTTGAGGGCAAGCTGCATGTCTCTGGATGCTTCCTGATTAGCAGTGACTCTCCAGCATGTAGTCACTGCCTGATTACGTGCAGTTGCTTCCCTATCAGATATTGAGAAGTGTTAAGCAGGGGGCATGTGATGGACAAACAGCTTCAAAATGAGGACTGGCCTTCAGAATAAACACCAAGAGCAGTATTTTGTTGAAATGGACACTGATTTACACCCCACATTGCTGGAAACTGAATGGTTGAGTCAAAATCTTCCAGCCTGTTAATATTTTCTGAGTAATGTAGGTTTAAAGCATTCAATCAATATAATGTTCTCTTGAACCATTTTGTTCAGAGTTGTGTCCCTCCCCTTGAATTCTGTTAAAGTGAAACTAGCTGCATATCCCAGTATGATGAGGCTTGCATTGAGGAAGAAAAATTCATCATCTTGCCTATATAATTTGAAGAGTTAAATGAATGCATCCCATTGGATTAAATATGAGAAACCTTATGTTGCTTATACCTATTGTTATTAGCTGATTGTTGGATTGCGGGGGCCGCTAGGGGGCGCATTGGAAGATGGCCGACAATACCATCTCTCCGACCCACACGGGGTAATTAAGAGGCTGTTATGGGAGTAGGCAGCCTCCCTTGTTGCCCCAAGGAAATGGGGAACACTGCCCTTGCCTGCTGTGCCCATAAATCACCCCCTAATTCGAAAGAAGGGGGTGAGGGCCCTAGGCAGAATGCCCCCGTGTGGACCTCGGCTCTCCTGGACGCTGTCTCTGATCGCACACTAGTTGCAGCAATTTGGAATAATTAATTACAAAAGAAGCAAATGCACATATTTCAAGTGAAGAAGGGGAGTGAAGTCTGCTAATTTAAGTGGCCTCTGCGAAAGAAGACGACGGCTTGGAGGAACAGGAATATTTTACGATGAAGATACACCAAAGGCTGGGTATGTTGACAACAACGGGACTGAATGGGGGGGGACGACCTTTTTTTACTTTCCTTCTATGTGATTTACAAGAACCCCTCCTCATTAGAATCGTTGGTTGAACTGACCCAAGCAGGATGATTAAGGTCTGTGTGGAGATAAACTTTAACCAAAAGTATGCTTTATGAAGATCGAGAAGCAATAAGAGCTTTTGGGAATGGCGCAGCAATTAATTCGGAGTCGCCATCTTGCCAAAGGATTTATAGCCGGGAGGAAGAAAGGACTTGTTTTCAGACTGCATTCCTAGTGAATCTCCTCAGAGGTTTTGAGAAAGGAGGCAGACTGGTGAAGATTAATGACGCTAAGACTGTTTTGATGTATGGAAGTGATGTTATATGGAAAACGTCTGGATATGGCTACTGGATAAAAAAATAATATATCCACGCAGGATTACAAACTGTTCTAACCAGCTTGCGGAGATTATCAGAGGTCACAAAGAGAAAGGAAAAATAAATGAAAATAACAACAAGAGATGTGGAAAAACAGTAAGAAAGGACTGGATAGTACTGTGAACATCATAAGATTAGATTTGTGGACATTAAAACAGCAGTAAGAAGCAAGAAGTTGATTGGATCCCCTTCGAAACTTGAAATATGGGTACCCCAAACAAAAATTTAAAATTTGGCTGTGTAATTTGGAAATTATGTAATTTGGTTTGATTTGATGTGATTGGTCAGTTAATAAAAAAATTATTCTTAAAAAAGATTGTTGGATTGCTGCCACATTCATTTCTGCAAAACAAATGAGCAAATGTTCTATGCTATTAAAAAAGCATGAAAACGGATAGTCCAACAAATAAGCTACATTTTTGTGTTATAATTTGCTTACTGATATGAAATTCTTAAGAACTTGTGGAATTTTTTCCCCCTCCTAGCTGGTTTGCTACAGCCCCCTGTTCGAATAGTTTCACAGCCTCAGCCAGCACGGAGATTAGATCCACCACCCAGATTTTCCGGGCGAAATGACAGAGGAGACCCCATGGCTAACAGAAAAGATGACAGAAGGTGTGATACAAAAATTCCTCTCAATTTTCTGTACATATTACAGACAGCAAATAATTTAAGTATTTGAAGTTTGAATGTAAGTACTGTTCAGTTTTGTTAATGATGATTTCAGAGTGGAAGTTTTGTATGTTTTGATGTTTGTTGCTGTTGGTTCTAGAGTTATAGGCATGTGAGCTCTGCGTTCATAATGGTAGACGCTAAAACAAGACATTTATATTTCACACATGGTTAAGTCGTGAAAGGGAGCGTGAGAGACGTAGGTCACGGGAAAGATCACCCCAGAGAAAACGCTCTAGAGAAAGATCACCTCGGCGAGAGAGGGAACGATCACCCCGAAGACCCCGACGTGTTGTACCCCGTTACACGGTCCAGTTTTCCAAGTTCTCATTAGACTGGTATGTTATCTTGGTGTCAAATTGTGATTTCATATTTTTCTGTGGAAGGTATCTTACTGCCATAAAAGAAGGATGCATTAAATAAACCCAAGAGATTGAAACATAGCTTCATTTTTGTTGACTTTAAAGTTACTTAATGTAACTCAGTTTTACTTGAATGTTGTTCTTTCTCCACCCACCTCCATCCACTGTAGACAGAATATTTTGTGCAAATTAAGGAGATGTGCTTTTTAAACTTTCAGCTGCACAATGACCCTCTTTGTATTACACATTTTTACAACCGTGTGGGGTGGCTGTGGACATTGTACAGGAATTTTGGAGCCAGATATGTTTCAAAGTGGAGAGCTGAAACAGTTTACCTGGCAATAAAGCATTAGCTAATCTGTAAGATGTTGCAAGTTGGGTGCAGAATTCAGTGCTTTCAGAATCTCAACTTTAATTTGAAAGAACATGTTTCTAACCCTTGAAGGGGTGAACAAAGGCTTGAAAATGTGAAGGGAATGCAGTATTTTCATGACTGGTATAGACTATAGAATTTTGAGAAATCTATGGTACCTTATTATATGATACATTAAGGGTATACACCTTAATAGTGTACTTTCAGATTATCATGATAAAACAGGGAGTTTCTGCCCAACCTGTCTGTACCTCGGCTAAAGCCTGATCAGGGCTGGACTGTAGTGATTTCCATTTACTCTGACAGTTGCCTAACTGTTCAACAGCTTCTGGAGAAGCAACTTACCCTAAAAACAAAAAATGGTGTTGGTTGGGTTTATTTGTTTGTTTGTTGACTGATTAAAACATTTTTTAAATATTTCTGATACTTGATAAAAGTTTAATGGCTATGACAAAAAGTACCGTAGCTTCCACAAAGGGCTGAACCAAACTTTTGTGAGTCTTGATTTTTGTTTCAAAATTTGCATGTTCTGTTTCAGAGAACGTTTCAACAAGCAAATTTTTTTAATTTTTTTTTACCCAAAATAACATTACTGTATTTTTCTTCCAAGATGTGGACACTAATGGCTCTGAGCTGCTTTTCAGTAATGTCAAAAGTAGAAGCAAAACTATAAAAAGAGTGTTTGAGCTCAGTTCTCATTCTGCATCTTGCTACAAATTTGCTTTTAAGCCCCAGCTCTTTTTATTGTTGTAAAATATATTTTCTTACTGTTTAAAGCCTTAGCTGTGATATGATGGAACTGAGACGGCGATATCAGAACTTGTACATCCCAAGTGACTTCTTTGATGCTCAGTTTACATGGGTGGATGCATTTCCTATGTCAAGACCATTTCAGCTAGGAAACTACTGCAATTTCTATGTAATGCATAGAGAGGTAGATCCTTTGGATAAGAACACTTCTGTACTGGATCCACCAGATGCCGATCATCTTTACAGTGCAAAGGTATGGCCAACAACCTAAATCATTCCTGCTTGCATAGAAATGTTTGGAAATGCTTCTTTGAAGGGATTCCCATTGTCTTCTGTGCATAGGTTTCCAGTGATGTTACCTTTGTCGCAAATCTTGACTGAACAGTAAGCTCAGTTGGACCAGATTCGGTTTCAACTATTTTTTCCCAGAGTGGGTGACATCTTTCCATGGATTCTTTAGTTGGTCCCTTGATTCATGTTGTGTGTGCATAAAATCTTGGCAAGATTGCAACAAACTGTATGTGGCAATTCAAGAAGCTTTGGATTTGCAGGCTACTTGCTAATTTAGACAAGTCTTATTTTGTGCTTTGGGCATGTTAGATGCTGTTAGATATTTAAAATCAAATGATGATTTCATTGATATTTTTGGATATTTAACCCTTCAAAATAGGTGTATCTTTTTTTTACTTTATGCATTATTCTAGTCCTATTGAGTTTAGCAGCTAAGTGTAAGATACCAAGCTTTGAATCATAGCTTCGTTACGTTGTCTAGTCTTTTTTTTTTTTTTTTTTTGTCATATTACTTCAACAGGTGATGCTCATGGCCAGTCCTAGCATGGAAGATCTCTATCACAAATCATGTGCTCTTGCTGAAGATCCACAAGAGCTTCGGGATGGTTTTCAACATCCCGCTAGACTCATAAAGGTAAAAATATGCATTTCTAGCAAACAAACATAAACTTAGAAATTTTGCTGGAAAATTGATGCAGGTACAAGCTTTCCACATAGTTTTCTTTATGTTGGGGACATAGAATTCCTATATGGACACAAATAATTACTTTTGAAATGTGTTTTATATATTATTCTTACAGGAGGCCCCCTGTAGTCTCCCATTCAAATTATTAACATGGTTTGCATGTGTTTTGCTCTCAGCACTGCTGAAGCATGTAGTCTTCCAAACCATTCACAGGACTAGCTTAAAAATGGGCTTAGATCTGTTGCATTGGAGAAAGCCCTTTCCTTGTGAATGAGCAGGAGGAGAGAAGGTTCTCTCCAATTCCCCCTGCTCCCAAACTGCTCTGGATCTTCCATGAGACTTTGTTCACACAACAGAATCTTTAGATCCATGCTAGTCCGGTGTTTTTTGCGTCTTGAAAGCAAATAACATCACCTTGAGAGAAATGGGGCGGGTTTCCCATAGTCAAAACAAAAAAAATTCCTTCCAGTAGCACCTTAAAGACCAACTAAGTTAGTTCTTGGTATGAGCTTTCGTGTGCATGGACACTTCTTCAGATACACCCATAGGCACCCATAGACACCGTGAAACCATCAGTATAATCCTATGCATATTTACTGTGAAGCAAGTTCTCCTTTTCTCTATTGGAACCTACTTCCAAGAAAATACCTTCTTATGTTTCTGGCTAAAATACTTTTAAACTCTCAAGGTTATGTCAGTGAACGTTTATACAATTCTATAAGCCCCTGATTTTACAGTACAGAATATTATTTTAATCTGTTGTTTAAAGCATTTTTATATGATGACAAACTGTTCCGAAGTCTTGCAGAATGAATGAGTAATGATGTTTAAACCTATTCCATTACTGAAATGCAATGTGGAAAAAAGAAACTGAACTCATTCTTGAGCAAGACTTAGGCTGCAAAACTGTATTCACTTACCTGGGATTATGTCCATGGTAGTCATGTATAGAATTGTGCTGTCATTCTTGCAGATTAGGGATAACTGCTTGTGATGGCATGTAAACTGACAAACAGGTATGTGTAATTTTAATGGGTTGTATCCAATGCAGAATGGACTTCATCACTCTCCAGGGTTTTGGGAGACTGTAGGGCAGGCTTCCTTAACTTCGGCCCTCCAGATGTTTTGAGACTACAGTTCCCATCATCCCTAACCACTGGTCCTGCTAGCTAGGGATCATGGGAGTTATAGGCCAAAAACATCTGGAGGGCCAAGGTTGAGGAAGCCTGCTGTAGGGCATTCAGAAGAAGAAAGTGGAGTCCAGTTGAACAGTCAGAAATCATTGCAGCATAGGATTCTACCCTTTTTTTTCTTGGAAGGAAAGTGCTAAGTAGCCTTTTCTTCTCTAGTTTTTAGTGGGCATGAAAGGTAAAGATGAAGCCATGGCTATTGGTGGACACTGGTCTCCCTCACTGGATGGACCTGAGCCGGAGAAGGACCCATCTGTGCTGATTAAAACTGCCATCCGTTGTTGCAGGGCTCTAACAGGGATTGATTTAAGTGTATGCACACAATGGTAAGTACTACATTCTTAAAAACATTTTGATGAAATAGCAGCATGCTTAATATCCTCATGGAAATTATTTGGGCAAAATCAACCACTTCTTTATCAGCAGCTGGTAGTAGCTGTGCAGGCAAACTACTCAAAGTGATATCCTAGTTGACAACGCAA
Organism: Podarcis erhardii; assembly: GCF_964252035.2. NCBI lineage: Eukaryota > Metazoa > Chordata > Lepidosauria > Squamata > Lacertidae > Podarcis > Podarcis erhardii. The sequence goes on from NC_138509.1 coordinate 29,553,070, forward strand.
ATGTGATTTTGGTGCCAAAAGGTTTGAAGAACAATGAACTTTAAATAATGTGTTTGTATTTGTTGTTTGAACTTTGCAATGCTTGTATGTTAAAATATTCTTTCATTTCACGCATAGCTGGAGGAGATCGCCAAGGAAACTTCATTTCATTATTCTCGTGTTTATAAATAATTAGATGTTTGGGGCAGCCATATTTTCTCTTGGTCGATTTACTACTTGTGTTAATCAGCTGTCGATCACTTTGTGAACAAGCACCTTCCAACAATAAATAGAAAAAAAGAGTTCAACTTTTATCTTTTATTTCCTCCCGAGCCAGATGAAATGGCACATTTTAGTGCCAAGTGCAAAAACAATTGCCTTCAGCTTTTTTAGTATTAAATTTATTCCCCAACAGATGTCTTATAATGCATTGTACACAAGTTTTTCAAAGAGAACATATGGCTTTCATATTTTTTTTCTTTAGAAAAAATTCAGGTTGTCGCAGCAAAGTTGCTTTACTTGATGTGCTACAGTGATCTAGGCTCTGTAAAATGTATTGTAGAATTTTTTTTCCAACATGCTTCTTCCCTTGCAACAGGTACCGTTTTGCAGAGATTCGCTACCATCGCCCTGAGGAGACCCACAAGGGGCGTACGGTTCCAGCTCATGTGGAGACAGTGGTTTTATTTTTCCCGGATGTTTGGCATTGCCTTCCCACCCGCTCAGAGTGGGAAACCCTCTCCCGAGGATACAAGCAGCAGCTGGTCGAGAAGCTTCAGGGTGAACGCAAGGAGGCTGATGGAGAACAGGCACTGAACGCTAATCCCTTTTTCTATTTCTGCTTCTCACAGGCGCAGGAACACAGGCACAAAATGCACACCACATGCTACACCGCAAACATACCTAGGAGGAACATAATTGGTAACAATGACTGGTAAACCAGCTTTCAGCAGTGTAGAACTTACTTGTGTTTAATTACAGCTAGTGTACCAACTTAAGTGTATACTGATGCAACAAGTGGAATTTAAGCTGTGCGCTCCATGCACAAATCTTTGTAATCTTAGAACTAGTTGCTGGAATCTGGGACCAGTTATTGAGTTAAGATTTCAGTTTTAAAAGTTGTGTTAAGCATTTTGCTGTTCTACCAAAAAAGAAAAAACTTTTATTTTTTCTCCCATGTGTTAGCCTTTTAAAAAATAATATTAATAATGGTATTTTGAAATAGGCAAGACATTGAAATAACATAGCCGAAAAGAATCTTATCTGGCTGATTGGCAATTTGGTAAATGTAAAAAGGTCTAACAAAATGAGGAGTATTTTGGGTGGTTTGAAAATTGGGGGATATCATACACTGTGTGGTTGGTGGTGACCAGCAGTGTCTGTGTGTCCCCGATGATCTTTGTGTTGTTGTTCTTTATCACCCTTTTGTGTTTCACAGAGATGGCTCTTATTGGCTGATGAGAGAGGCACTGTTATAAACTAGTAGAATGTGTGTATGTGGCTTTGTTGAAATGGTAACTTTAGGAGAAGACTGTCTGATGAAACAGTTGTGACCTTGCCCAGGTCAGCTGCAGAATTTAAGAAAGAATCATATTCATTTTGAAGCTTTCTGAAGGATGATGACTTTATTTCATTTTTTAGGATGAAGAGGAGAAGGATGATGGGGAAGCAAAAGAGATTTCTACTCCTACTCATTGGTCCAAACTTGACCCAAAGGCAATGAAGGTAACCATAGCTGAAGACTTCAGGATGTTTATATTACATTACAAAGTCTAGTAAATATTGCAGTATTGTTTCTTTTCTGAAGGTAGTACAGTTATTGAGAATTTGTGTTGCTTTGATCTTTTTAAATGAGTGAAATCTTTGAAAATCACTGATACACATTATATTGGGGCAAATGTATCATGAATTTTTTAAAAAATGAAGCTTTGTGATTTTTGCCAAGTTTTGCTTGCCTTATATTTCAGTAATTTGAGATGTGCTTGTCTCTGAATAGGTTTGATTATATAAATACTAAATTGTGAATTGAATGCTCACTGTAATATTTATCAACTAGGTTAATGACTTGCGCAAAGAATTAGAAAGCCGAACTCTTAGCTCAAAGGGCTTGAAATCCCAGCTGATAGCCCGACTAACAAAGCAACTCAAAGTGGAAGAGCAGAAGGAAGAACAGAAAGAATTGGAGAAGTCTGAAAAGGAAGATGAAGAGGAGGAAGAGAGGAAATCTGAAGATGACAAAGAGGTAGAAGTCTAGTGGATTTACAGTCATACCTCGGGTTGAATGTGCTTCAGGTTGAGCGCTTTCGGGTTGCGCTCCGTGGCAAGCCGGAAGTAATGGAGCGTGTTATTTCCAGGTTTCGCCACTCACACATGCGCAGACGCTCAAAATGATGTCACACGCATGCGCGGAAGCGGCAAAAGGCGACCCATGCACGCGCAGATGCGCCGTCGCATCATACGTTCCATTCAGGATGTGAATGGGGCTCCGGAATGGATCCCATTCACATCCCGAGGTACCACTGTACTTAGGTAGAAAATGTTCACTAATAAATGTTTAGTTCATTATTAAGCTGAACTTCAGGTGTGTTTATGTGTGATAGGAAGATCTTCATAATGAGAGTTAGGACTGATCTTATGCATGCATACTGTAGTTGTGGGGGGCTGCTTTCTCATAACTTATTGCAATACTAATCCAAAAGCTACAGGGTTTTGTCTCCAGTGTTACCTAGCCCCTGAGGAAAGATGGTGGTAGCATGGGAAGGAGCTGCTAAGCCATTTATGTCTTCATCTCTATTTATATGTGCATCTTCCTTGTTGCAATAAACATTGCTAGTGCTAAGAACACGAAATAACAGGGCTTGTTAAGTTACATTAGAGTTAAATAAATTTCCAGCCACAACGTAGTGCTGGTTAGGCCTTCGCTTGGTAGATAAGAAGTATGCTCTCCTTTTCCTCAAATGCTGGTTCCATCATCTCTCATCTCCTTATTCTTAGGTGTCTTAGGGTAAGAGAAATTGACCCGATGATCTTGATCACTGAGTGAAAATTTGAACCTGGGTCTCGCCAGTCACTCCCACACTAGGCTGACTCTCCAGGTTCTGTCATGGAGTGTCCCAGCTAGCATGCATATAACATTCACATAGGGGAAGGGAATAGAAGTGTCCAGTAAAGAACTGAGTATGTGGCTCTCCCCACTCCCCCTGCCTTTTCACCTTCCTCAAGAAGTAAATATTTGAAGTTCATACTCTGATGTCTCCACTCCAAATTCCTTTTTTCAAATCTTTAGGAAGAAGAAAGGAAACGCTTAGAGGAAGTGGAACGCCAACGTCGAGAGAGGCGATACATCTTGCCTGATGAGCCAGCAATCATTGTGCATCCTAACTGGGCAGCCAAAAGCGGAAAGTTTGACTGCAGTATTATGTCTCTTAGTGTTCTTCTGGATTACAGGCTGGAGGATAACAAAGAGCATTCTTTTGAGGTCATCTCTTCACCTAACTTTCTCCCCTCACTATTTCTGAATAACTACTTGCGTGATCACCCTTCTGATCACACAGCATTGGATACAATGAATTAAGGTGCCCCTGTTCTCTTAAGAGTGCAGCCTCTCTGGCTTCAAGCTTTTGATTTTATGCCCCCATCTTGGTTCTGCGATGAGACAGGGCCAGCTCAATTACTTACGTCAGATTAAGAAAAAAGGACACTGTTTACCAGCAGTACAGCTGTGAAACCTCCATTCATTTGAATTGGATTTGCACCAAGCTAGACTTCTGTGCTCCTGTTACAGTAAATAAATTATGACAATTGTATCCCTCTCTTCTACTGTAGCCTGGCACCATACATGCAGTGGCTTAGTGATTTTCAAGTGGGGCCTACTTTATAAGAAAGTTGAACTTTGCCATGGAATCAGGGGATATAGTTGGGCAACTCCATATTTTTTAACTTCAGCCTGCCTTTCTGTAAAATGAGGATACGGTGAATTTCCTCACTAGAATTTTGTTTAAGCAAAAGAAAAGATTGTAAACCTGCAGAATTTCAAGTACAAGGTTGATTTTTTTTATTTCTGCATTCTTTTAATGAACAGGGATTTTCATATTATTGCTTGTATTGAAGTTGAATATTATGTAACTGTTTTCTCAGGTGTTAATCACTTCTAGCAAAACCAGCAAAAAGCCCTGTGGCATGTTAAAGACGAATCTATTATGGCATGAGTTTTCATGGACAGTAGTCCATTTTTTCAGATGTATAAAGTATTATCCTGAGTTGTAGGTATATTGAGGGTGGGGCATAGTACACAGTGAGGTAGAAGGAAATGAAATGTATGAAAGTACAAGCAGAGTTAATTACGTTTTAACAAAAATAATGTGAGTGTACTGTTTGTAATTCTGTTTCGGTGCTTTGTTAATTCTAGTTTGTTGCTTCCTGTGCAGGTTTCATTATTTGCTGAACTTTTCAATGAAATGCTTCAAAGGGACTTTGGTGTCCGAATATACAGATCCCTCTTGTCGCTTCCAGATAAGGAAGATAAAAAAGACAAAAAGAACAAAAAAGATGAGAAGAAAGAGAAAAAGGAAGAGCGAGATGATGAAAATGATGACCCAAAGCCTAAAAGAAGAAAATCTGGAGATGAGAGAGAAAGAAAAGATGAGAGGGATGACAGGAAGGTTAGTGGCCACTAGAAGAAAGAACTAATCAGCTGATAGATTAAGAATGGTTTGTGAAGGATGGGCTTGTTACTACATTTCATCAGTTTTAATTTTATTTCTCATGCTGGTTAATTTTATCAGATCTTGCCTGATAGGAATTCTATAACTGATTTCCTCCCCTTACAAGGAGCTCAAATTGTTATATGAAAAAAATAAATTCTCCCCTACCCCAGACAGTGACAACAACTGGAGCACTGCTTCAGCTTAATAATTTTCTGATTGTTGGTTCACTCTTCAGGGCAAATAGGAAATACAGAAACGTCAGCAATATCATCATCCGTTTTCACGTCCTCTTGCTAGGGGAGTGGGATTGAATCCCAGATCTCTGTGATTTGTTTTAGAACCTTTTGCACCACGGGTGAGATCCAGTGTTTTATGAATGGACTCCCCCTTCCTCTCCTCTCTGTGCACTCCAGAATCTGCTCCAGAGGGCTGAGGCTTCTTCTAGAGTGGATTTAGAGATATACAAGGGAGAACAGGGTAGAGGAGAAGAAGGGATAGTCACATTACACAAGCAGAAACGGATTACCCAGTCGGGCAGACACAGTTGGATATCGCCCCCAATTTGTGTGGTTTGAAGGTTTTTAAATTACTGCTGCCAGTTGTTGGATTGTCTTAATATTTATGAACTAATTACAGAGAGAAGATAAGAGGAAGGATGATGCTAAAGATGAAGATGAAATGGAAGATGACAATAACCAGGAAGAATACGATCCAATGGAAGCAGAGGATGCTGAAGATGAAGATGATGGTATATGGGGATGATTACTCTAATTAAAAGGTGGCAGGTGCAGACAAAGGCAAAACTGTAGAGCCGTCAGTTATGTATGTTGATTTACACTAGTGAATTTGCAGTGAGTAACAGACTGTGTACAATACTTCTGTACCTTTTGATGTGAAAATCCAATCTATAAAACTACAATTATTACTTAAGATTATTAAACCAAAGTGGTCCAAAAGAGAAATAATATCTTTGGCACATGCGTGTTAACAGAACTTCTTCTGTTTCTTTCTATGTTGTAAGATGCCCTTAACATCACGTGAGCTGTGTGCATCTTCATTCTAAGATATTTATAATAGCAGTATAAAGCGCTAACGTAATATGAATATGCTGAAGGTAATGTTTGTTTCCATAGATAGGGATGATGAGGAAATGAACAGACGAGATGACAGAAGAGAGGGAAACCGGCATTGCAAAGAGAGAGCTTCTAAAGATAAGGTATTTAGTGCTGTGAGTTTCTAACTGTGAATCGATGAAGACGCTAGAGAACTGGGAAGGAATAGCCTGTCTGCCAAAGCTGTCTTCATCAGTCTTAAGTTCTGAAGTTCTTGAAGGGTTTGTTTACTGGAGATACTGTCAAAAATCAATTGAGGTGAAAACTCTCTCCATATTATGTACTATACTAGTAGCTCTGACCTGTAATCAGTGTGGGAACTAACTCCTGGAAAAAACTTCTGTCAGATCCTGCTGCTCCTATCTCTTGTCCTCATAAATTGTATAACCATCTTTGAAAGTGCTTAGTGTTGAAGCGCTTTAGAAAATTGATATATATGCACATTCCTTTAAGGAATCTGTACTTCACATATTTTCTAATACTGAAATAACTAATGGATAATTAAAAAGGGGGGAAAGCCTTATTGTTACAAAATGTGTTTTTTAGGAAAGAGACAAAACACAGATGATAACTGTTAACCGCGATCTTCTGATGGCTTTCGTTTATTTTGATCAATGCCATTGTGGATACCTTCTAGAAAAGGATTTGGAAGAGATACTGTACACACTTGGACTGCATCTCTCACGAGCTCAGGTTTGTTGCTAAAGCTGTGTGGGAATGAAGCGCTCAGTCTGCATCACTCTGGGGGGGTTTTCTCTGGTTAACTGCAGTATAATAAAGAGAAATAAGACTTGTCCAGTCACTTTTTATATATATGTATTTTCTTTGCTAGAGAAAAGGGAGGAAACAAGGGGGTGTTCATGACGAAAAAAATGATAAATGATTGAAGTCCACATGCATACAGAAGAATTTTATTGTCAATAATTTACGTAAAATTACTCTCTTGCTGTGAAATATTTCAAGCTTTGAGATTTGTTTTGTGTTTTTTTTTTTTTTTTTTTTTTTTTGCCTTTTTAAGGTATTGTAGAAATGTATTGCTTATATTATGCATGAGAATCATGCCTTTGTTGAGCAAACCATTAATGTGAATTTGGTCTCCTGCTATCTTAGGTTAAGAAGCTGCTTAATAAGGTGGTGCTTCGTGAATCTTGCTTTTATAGAAAACTGACAGATACTTCTAAAGATGAAGAAAATCAAGAAGAAATTGAAACTCCACAGGAAGAAATGCTAGGTGACACAATTTTGTTAGCTATGAAGACATGTCTACCATTATGTATGGTGAAATATCTTCTACCTGTGTCACTTTAATAGCATGTACTCTTTCTTCAATGTGGTAGGTAGTAAAGGCTGCAGCAGTGAAATTCAGAGAGGGGACCATTTTGAATGAGCTGAATTCCCTGTGTGCTATTTGGATCCTATCCTGTTTTTTCCATATTTTGCCAACATGACGATCGCAACACTATGGACGATCTGAAAGTTTTCTGAGTGGGAATTTTGCTCCTTATGTTGGGACTGAGGATGTGGGGGAGGGAAACATTTGTTTCACTCTTGGACTATGCGAGTACACTGGAATTCTTGAGAAAACGTGGGACTTTGCTAATTTTCTACTGTAGGAGTCTTGAAACTCACCAGTCATGTCTGGTGGTGACGTTGATTTTAATGATATTTCTTAACCCCCTATAGGAAACAGGCTGCTGCTACCATCACCTGCTATAAAACAAGAACCAAGAAGCTCAGAAGAAAACGTTGGCCTCATTGTTTACAATGGAGCTATGGTGGATGTAGGGAGTCTCTTGCAGAAACTGGAGAAGAGTGAAAAAGCCCGAGCTGAGATGGAACAAAAGCTTCAGTCACTAGAAGAAAAGACAGGTAAGAGAGTGAGATTTGAATTATTGCTTCACACATTCAGAAAGGTTTATTATTAAAACAGAAAAATACTTTAAAGCTGAACAATTACAATTCCTATGAATTGGGTGGAGTGTATGAATGCTCAGGTCTTCTGGCCTGAATAAAGAGGACACATCTTACCAAATCACATTACTAGCTCTGCTGGGTGATACAGCTGTATAATTAGTTACATGGCATCTTTAACACTATTTGTTCTGTAATGCTTGAAGGAATATAGAAAAACCGAGAGTGTTTTAAAATCTTTTTTTGGGGTTTTCAGATGAAGATGAAAAGACTATATTGAATTTGGAGAATCTGAATAAAGGTCTGTCTGCAGAACTTAAAGAAGTCAAAAAAGATGCTGGCCAGCTACAAGAGAATTTGAAGGCATCAGAAGATACAAATTTGCAGTTTGAGGGGCAGCTGAATAAGACAATCAAAAGTTTGGCTACAGTTATGGATGAAATACACAGTGTTCTTACAAAGGTAAAGGTTTTTCTAATTCTGGTTGGGATTCAACTAATCTGTTGCGTGGGCAAAGCGAGGCCTGCTTCTGCAACCAGACAAACTGTACTTTATTAAACTTTGCCTAACCATAGAGGTGCTGTGGCCTGGAGGGTGTCATGAAGGCCACACAGAGGCCTGTATTTGGATCCTGGGCCTGAGGTTCCCCATCCCTGTGAAAGAGGTGTATAAGATTAGGCATTGCATGGAGAAACTGGGTCGGGAGAAGTTTTTTCTCCCCCTGTCATAATATTAGAACTCCTGGGTTCTAACGAAGCCGAATGTTGGAAGATTCAGGACAAACACAAACACTTCACACAGTGCATGGAACTCTCTTCCCCTAAGAGGTAGCGATGGCCACCAACTCAGATGACTTTAAACAAGGATTAGAAAAATGCATGGAAAATAGAGCTGTTGATGGCTTATGTTCCCCTCCACTCTTAAGAGGCAGCTTGCCTCCAAATTCCAACTGCTGGGAATCAGAAGCAGAGAGAGTGCTGTTGTACTCAGATCTTGCTTTTAGATTTTCCTTAGGCATCTGGTTGGTCACTGTGCAAATAAGATGCTGAACTGTGGCCTGATCCAGCAGGGTTCTTCATATGTTTATATGATGAATACCCACTTCCATCAAAAAACAAGCCTTAAAGAGGCACTGACTGTTTACTTGGAGACCCCACTGTGGTTCTTTAGTCAAGCCACATTGCAAGAGGAACAATATAATCAATATCCTTTAGAGCCAATGGATACTGTCACTCATGTGGAAGATAACACCCAAAAGAACTTCAAGAAATTGAAATATTGCTTCAGTTATATTACTTTCTTGCCAGCCCTGGCATTGAAAGTGTGTATGTGGGAGGGAGAGGGGAAGTGAGGAAGAGGGAAAGAAGAGGGAGAAAAGAGTAGTAGGTTTGGTTTTTGTCTCCTAGCATATTAAAAATGTGCAAATATCTGTGATTTCACATTATGTAGAAGAGTAGTATTTGCAATTGTATTAGTATTTGCAACTATTGAAATCTGGTTTTCCTAGGTATTCAGGTATTCATTTTAAGTGTATAGTGTCATAGTTTGGCACTTCAAGCACAAGACACAAAGATCCATTCTTATTAATCACTAAGTGGCTGATGACAGGTGATTAAAAAATAGTACCTGCTGTTAGCATGGGAATAATGCTGTATATGAATTTATACATTACTTAGGGCTTCAGTTGATATAACCCTTCATTAGTGTATTTCCTCCTTTTCTACAGGATATTGTGAAGATTGAAGATCAGAAATCCAAAGAAAATGGAGCAAATGTATGACAAACTTGCTGCTGCTGTGGGGAATATGGTGTCACATAATGTAATATAAATCATGAAACTGGAGTGTATGAAAGTGGTGCATGTTTGATTTGAGTAGTATAAATACCTTATTCCAAGCAAAGGATGTAAAAAGTTTTATAAATGTGCGAGCCTGCTTCAAAGCATTGCTTGTAATTCATAGCTCTCAATTTATTAGACACTCCTTGAGTGAAAATAATTTTGCATTGCAAATATGTTTTAGGGCAAACTTCGTTATAGTTTGAATGCTAATAAAGTTCATCAATTTAATGGAAAGTAGCAAGTATTTAATTACCAAATGTTTTCCTTTTAAAGTCTAGTGGAGATTCCCCCCCCTCCCAATTATTTATAGAAATGCCATTCTTAGGTTTTTATTTCAGTCTAATTAGCCTTTTTAAATTCAGGTATAAATCATAGCATGCTGCTTAATTTTGCAAGTAAAGGTTTTTAAAGAAAATTTTGAATTTCTTGTCACAGTTTCTTCCCTTTAAATCAAACCTTCTCACTTGGAAGTTGTTCTTATTACTGTTTTGGTGCCCAGTGATTAAGAAAAATAATAAGGAACTTAGCAGAATGGTAAATTGGGATTTATTTGAAAATACAGATTGGTTTTGTTATACATTTTTTATTATTACTGTGTTAATATACCAGACACTTTAAGTATGAAAATGTACAATTGCATAACTGGCCAGTAGATGTCACTATAATGCTTTATGGGGGTGGGCGTGGGGATTGCTACTACTTTTTTATTGGCTCTCATTAAACTGGTCGTTTATTTTCCAGTGTTAATTCATTAAGATTTCAAAAAGTCCAAGTGAGTAAAGTATTACGTGCATTTCACACAACTTCTTAAAAGATCTAAATTTAAGAAGTGACACAGCACTTTTGTTGTGAAAACAGAAGGTGGTATTTAAGAGATAGTGTGTAGGCACATGAGCTTTACTCAAGTTAAGCAGGAACATGACCTTGGGGTTTTAATTGGCTACTCAGTGAAGATGTTGACCCAAGTGTGTGGCAGCTGTGGAGAAAAAGGCAAATTCTGCACTAGGGAACCTTGGGGAAAGCACTGAAAATAAAGCTGCACCTGAAATAATAGGTATAGTTCTGGTTGCTGCACCTCAAAAAGGATACCATAGAGCTGGAAAAGGTTCAGGAAATGGCAACCAAAATGTTCAAGTAGGTGGAGCAACTCCCCGATGAGGAAAAGGTTGCAGCAGTTGGGCTTTCTACCAGTGCAGTAGCAAGGTCTACACACTGATCGTTACTCTGTGTACTGTCACTGCTTTCCTAAGCTCTGATCAAACCAAGTTAAGTGTGCAGAATTTAATGCCTTGGATTTTGATTTGTAGAGTATGGGAGTTTTCCTTTATGTGCCCGGTATTTTGAAAGCTGAGAACACCATGCAGTTAAAACATACACAGAATGGGAAAAACTGGGGCACCGCAATGCTCAAAGCTTTTGTTGGTCGTTTGTTTAAATACAAGTCTTGTTGCTTAGTTGCTACCTATTTAGTTTCATGGTTCACGGAGACCTGTTGCAACCTATGAAAAGGAAAACATAAAAAGCAGTCTGATTAGAGCACTCCCCTTTATTATTCATCCCTTTACTGTACAGAATTAACTGTATTCGTTGGCCTAATTTCTTACCCATAACTCTATCTCAGTACTGTAGTAACGTTGGCAGCTTTTGTGATTGACCTAAATAAAAGGTCTGGTACATCTGCAGCAAACAATATGTGATTGGGGGTGGGGGTGGAAGTAAGGAGTCTATAGTCCGCAACCTTGCATAATTATTTTGCTGTCTCTCGTCCTCCTTGTTTTTCCTCGGGATTAACATTTTTTACATGCAGTTTTAATGTCTGGCTTCTGTAAGCCTGAGCCTATGAAATGTAAATGTCTTTTAGTGAGATTTGGGTTGTTTCTTCCTTCCTTTCACTCACGTGTTTGCATATTTGCCTTCCTGTTTCCTGTGACATTTAAAAATGGGAAAGCCCCCTTTGTAGCTTGACATTTTGAATTTTAAAGGATTATCCGGAGGACAGGGGAGAGAGACTTCTGTCAAAGCCTTGAATGCTGCTTCGCATGGACATATGTGATGATTTGTAAGTGTGAAATAACCACTGCAGATCAAACGCCACAAAGTTTGCGCATTTCCTAAAAAAAAAAACCAACACACTGCAGTGAAGACTATTCACATCTTGGAGGTGTTGCGTGCTCTGTTCTTAATGTTGTATTTAATTTGCTTTGATTGTATGCTTTCGTTTCAGATTTACTTTGGGTGACATTGAATGGTATTGGGTGACATCGAATGGTATTTCAGCTTGCACAGTAGAACTTTCCCTTCTTCCCCCTTGTAGTCCCCCAAGGTGGGGAGAGCCTTTGAAGCAAATTTGGGGGTTGTGTGAGAGGCTTGGGGGAGGGAAGTATTGTCATGTTCATTTGCACAACACTGGATATCATGCATTGCTTTTTACTGTACATTGCCCAGAGATCTTTGTTTTATAGGGTGGCATATAAATGCTGAAAACAATGCGTTTGATGCTTATGCTATTTTTTTTTAAAAAAATAATATTTATTACTTTTCCAACAATTTAAACACTACAAAAAAGAAGAACAATACAATACAATACAAAAACACTACGTAACACTAACACATTAAACTAACAAAACAAAACAAAAACACTTTAAAACACATCAAATAATTTCAGTATCTTATCTTTCATTCACTTATTTCCGCGACCTTCTCACACCTCCCTTTTTGTATTCCACTTCTGTTAATTATTTCAGCAATTCCTTTCCATCTTCCTCTGTTTTCTATCCTATAATTATCTTAGCACATTGTAATCTTATTTTTCCTTTAATACTCTATTAATCTGTTTATACTTAATTCCTTATAACATTTCTACTAAAGCCATATAACTTCATTCCAACATTTTTCTAACATTCATTAATTTTACAGTATTTCCGTAAATATTCTTTAAACTTTTTCCAGTCTTCTTCCACCGACTCTTCTCCCTGGTCTTGGATTCTGCCAGTCATTTCCACCAGTTCCATATAGTCCATCAACTTCATCTGCCATTCTTCCCGGGTGGGTAAATCTTGTGTCTTCCAATACTTCGCGATGAGTACTCTTGCTGCTGTTGTTGCATACATGAAAAATGTTCTATCCTTCTTTAGCACCAATTGGCCGACTATGCCCAGGAGAAAGGCCTCTGGTTTCTTCAGGAAGATATTTGAATACCTTTTTCATTTCATTATAAATCATCTCCCAGAATGTCTTAATCCTTGGGCATGTCCACCAAAGGTGAAAGAATGTACCTTCAATCTCATTACATTTCCAACATTTATTATCGGGCAAATGGTAAATTTTTGCAAGCTTGACTGGTGTCATGTACCACCTATAAATCATTTTCATTAAGTTTTCTCTTAGGGCATTACGTGCCGTAAATTTCATACCTGTGGTCCATAACTGTTCCCAGTCAGCCATCATTATGTTATGTCCAACATCTTGTGCCCGTTTAATCATATCAGATTTCACCATTTCATCCTGAGTGTTCCATTTCAACAGCAAGTTATACATTCTTGACAAATTCTTGATTTTTGAATTTAACAATTCTGTTTCCAATTTTGATTTTTCCACCTGGAAACCAACTTTTTTGTCCAAATTGTATGCCTCCATTATTTGATAATAATGGAGCCAATCTCGCACTTTATTTTTCAGTTTTTCAAAACTCTGCAATTTTATTCTGTCTCCATCTTGTTCCAGAATTTCCCAATATTTCCTCCTTTCTGTAACAGCTGCTGCAGTTAGTGTCTTTTTCAGTATTATAGGTTTATTATGCTAAATTTGTTTTCTAAACTGATGGAAAACCCAGTTCTTAAGTTGTGATTCTATTGCACATGCAAGGAGGTACATCATATCTTCATATAGTTACCTGTTTTGATAGAGGAAGTTTGTTTTAGGCTCGCTAGCCCACCCACTCTTAGCAATCTCTGTTGAGGATAGGACTGTTAAATTATCAAATCAATTCGGATTATTATTAAATTCACAGACCAATAATAGTTGGTGCAAATAGCCTCAGTGGCGAGAAGTGCCTTTTACCAGCTGTACCTGGTGTGATAGCTATGATCATTCCTGGACCCAGAGAACTTGACCACAGTAGTTCAGGTGACTTCAATATTGTATTACTGTGGAGTTTCTCTTGTGCTTGGCCTGGAAACCGTAGTTAGTGCAAAATGCTGCAGCACAGTTTCTGACAGGAACGGCACCTCTGCTCGCAGATCTGCACTGGTTGCAGATTTGTTACCAGGCCAAGTCCAAGGTATAAAAAGACCTTAACTGGTGCTGTTACTGGTGCCACAAAATACTTGCTCAGCAACTGAAAAATATTCAGTCTTTTAGTGTGGCAGCACCTACACTTTGGAATGCTCAACATCAGGTAGAAACCTTCGCTCTACTCTTTGTTTATGCAGGACTATCCAGACATGTAGATGCTGACATACTTTTAATTTTTTTGGGTTAATTTTAATTATTTTAAAATAATACTTTGTGTATTTCTTATAAAGAGTTTAGAAGTTTTCCTACAACAAAGTGTATATAAATTTTATTTTAAAAATTACACAATGAAAATAATGATTGTCACAGAGGAGCCAAAGAGTTCCTTACCATCTGCTTCCTAATTTGTGTTCAAAGTTTAAAATTGAACTTTTCGTTGGCATAGGAGGGTGATCCCTTAAACAGAAAGATGGCTTTGTAGGTATTCCAGGCTGTGTTCTTAATAAAAGGAAAAGTCAGCTTCTAAGGCCTCCTTTATACAAATTACAATATAAAAGGACATAACCCATGGATTCTACCTTTCTAGTTCCGCATTGACATTCATTAGGTGCAATTGTATTAAATCAGCCGGATAGAAAAACAGAGGGCAGACCATTAAGACGAATAAGCGTAAATGCCTCTCATAAATTGCATTAAGAATGAAAGGAAAGAAAGGCACATACTGATGTCCCAACTTTGAAACTGAATCCAGATTACAAGAAAAAGAAAAGTCTTAAAAGCATCACTACTTACGGTACTCAATCACTACCAATAGTATAGAGCAGGGGTCGGCAACCCGCGGCTCCGGAGCCACATGTGGCTCTTTTACACCTTTGCCACGGCTTCGGGGCAGATACTAGCGAGGGGAGGAGGCGCATTGTGCGCCCACTGTGGCGGGCGCTGTACTGGCTGTGACGTCGCATGGGGGCGGTGCGTGCGTTAGTCACGCACCGTCCCGACGTCACCTTCCTGCCCGCCCGCTACATTGTAAGGGGCATGTACGCTGGTCACTTCATTGAAAGGAGGCATGTACTCTGGTCACTGTTTTGAAGGGGAGTGAAGAACACACACACACACAAAAAGGTAACTTGTTAATTTAACGTTTATTTCTATGAGGAGGAGTGATTCTGAGGGGTCAAACAAATAAATAATAAAAAAGTGACAAAAAAGTTATTTTTATAATGACGAGTTTTGCGGCTCCCAGTTTTTTTTTCTTCAGAAACGGGTCCAAGTGGCTCTTTTTGTCTTAAAGGTTGCAGACCCCTGGTATAGAGAGAGAGAAGTCTGGATTTCAGGGAGGAATTGTTTTCTGCATATTCTTGTTCTGAGTGCTTTGCTATCATACATAAAGAGCAATGTGAGAGACTAATACTTTAAATTAAAATTAGTTCCCTCTTCGCCTTTCTTTTTTTATTAACTTGACTCCTTTGAGGGGCAAAGCCAAACACAGAAAAACTACTTTCTAAGAACCTGGTTAGAATAAGTATCAATTTGCAGAATTTTGCCACTTTTCTTTGATAATGAGTGTTTTGAAGTGTTGGGTCCTTCCTGTGAATGAGAGTCCTTTTGGTTTAGCAATATTTACTGGCAGTTAACATTTCAGAATTATCTTATTTTGCTTTTGGATAAGGAAAACTGGCTGGTTTATCATACTTTACACATTAGTTTTTCGATTAACTATTTTATTTGATCCAAGCATCATAAAATTATATAAAAAACTCTTTAGTATATTCAGATTGTGTTCCATATGGCTGGGGTGAAACTTCTGGATTAAAATCAAAGAAAAGAAGTAGAGAACCGCCGGAGCACGATTTCTGTTCTCATCCTGAAGCAAAGTTCTTAACCCGAGGTACTATTTCTAGGTTAGCCGAGTCTGTAACCTGAAGCGTATGTAACCCGAGGTACCACTGTATTTGGATCCACATGTATATCCAATTTACCTTCAGATTCTTTAAAGTGCAAGAAGGCATTCAGGGTACAGAATTGATGGTCCTCCAGATGTTGCTGGACTGTAACTTCCATTATCTCTGACCATTGGCCAAGGGCTGATGAAAGTTGGAGGACAAAAACATACGCAAGACCACAGATTCCTGACCTGTGAAGGAACAGCCCCCCTTACAAGTTAAAGGGTGGCTGGAAGAGGGAAAGTTGGACTATGAACTCAATTGCTCCTTCATGAGACTCTGGGTGGCATCACTAATATGCGTTCATGCTTCTGCACTGCTCTGTCGTAAGTGTTCCCCACAATCCTAGAGCTGTGTGTGTGTGTGCGTGCGTGCGTGCGTGCGTGCTTGCGCCCTTGATCTCTGCCAGGTGGAGGCATCTTTGGGTAGTCGAGGCTCTTCCCCCTGTGCCCCTTTCATCCCTCAGGTATTTGTATGCATATTCACCACTTCACATTTTGGCAACTAGTACGGTGTTTCCCAGGTGGCGCTGTGGGTTAAACCACAGAGCCTAGGACTTGCCAATCAGAAGGTTGGTGGTTCGAATCCCCGTGACAGGGTGAGCTCCTGTTGTTCGGTCCCAGCTCCTGCCAACCTAGCAGTTCTAAAGCGCGTCAAAGTGCAAGTAGATAAATAGGTACCACTCCGGTGGGAAGGTAAACGGCGTTTCTGTGCGCTGCTCCCTCGGCCAATAAAGTGAGATGAGCGCCGCAACCCCAGAGTCTGGCCACGACTGGACCTAATGGTCAGGGGTCCCTTTACTTTTACCTTTCACAGTGTTTCCCAAACTTGGGTCGTCATCTGTTTTTGGACTACAACTTCCATCATTCCTACTTAACAGGAACAGTGGTCAGGGATGATGGGAATTGTAGTCCAATAAAAACAACAACAGATGGAGACCTAAGTTTGGGAAGCACTGATCTAGTGCATCTGCATGTAGGACACACCAGTAGAAGGAGGGATTTGAATAGGCTTTCTTGTCATCTGAAGAACAGAAAAGCCTACAGAATAATTATCACATTTTCTCAGCTACACTTGAGAAGGAATTGGCTAACAGACAGCCATATTTGCATAAAAAAGCCAAATGTGTTGCCACAATTTCAACTTCTATATCATTGGAGACCAAAGTACCAGATAGTGCAGGCTTAGATTATTAAAATTATTTTTTAACTAAAGGATTGGAAGATGGGAGGTGGCTTGATTGCTATGTTTCAAAAGAAGTATCATCATTGTATTTAAGAGGAAAAGAAAACCAAACACGTGTATAAAAAAATTACCTTTCTACCGTTTTGTGCTAAGTCCTGATTAGAACAAAAATACTTGGGTTGGTCCTGTTTCTTATTCTTCCAATTGTAATACTTGGCAAGTATCATTAAATATAGGGACATATCTGACCCATATAAGCATCTATCCATAACAAATGTGGAGTGTGCCATAATTGGAAAGCCTCCCCGTTCCCTTTGTTGGAAGCTAAAATGTATCTGAATACTTTTACTGAATAGATAAGCTTAGGGCTGAGACTTCAGCTTTTTAGGAGGACATATGACCACTCACTTGACAAATGGGGCACAAACACAAGATACTGGCTCAGCGCCCAATGCTGAGTCTTTAACCCTTCAGCAGCAGTATTTATGCCAACTGCTTTATTAGCACAGTGTGCCATAGGATTGGCCTTTTCTCAGTTTAAAATCCTGTTTAGATGTAATAATACAGCTTTACAAATAAGTTACTTCATTTCATAAAATTTATATACTGCCTGATTGTAAAAAAAAAAAAGCCCTCAAAGTGGTTTGCAAAAAGAATAAAACATCTGAACAACTTCCAGCACAATCTAACCACAGCACCATCTTATTACATCTAAATTTACAGCATTCTTCTATCTATGTCTATTCAGAAGTGAGTCCTATTGAATTCACTGGTGCTTACTCCTGAGTAAGCAGGTTTAAGATTGTGGTTTTCACAGTGGGATCATCATCTCTTAACATTTTGATTCTAAGCACATTTTTGTCTTAGTAACGGCTACTGACTGCCACAGAGCTTGTTTGAAACTATGGGTTGTACCCAATGCTAGTCCTACTCAGAGTAGATCCATTGAAATTAATGAACATGAGTACATAACTGACTTAGGCCCATCAGTTTGCTCTGAGTAAACCTAGTTGGATACCACCATAAGTGCATTTAGGACTGGAACATGTAAGAACCAATTCATTTTATGTGCAGGCAGTTGTATTTGCTACTTAAGACACTGGTGCTTGTGGTGACAGCTTACATTATGCAGGGGACATGTGCTAGGATGTACAAGGTGGTGTACAATATATACAATAAAAACAAAAATCCTCAAAACCAATACAATTATTAATATTTTTGGATAATCAAGAAAATTTAAACAGCTGTATTAAAAGCTTGCTTCCAGAGCTCAAGGTGGTGAAAGCCCCAAAAACCTTCAGTTGCCAAACTTGGAAATAAATCCTACTGAATTTAATGGGGCTTAAAAGGTAAAGGTAAAGGTACCCCTGCCTGTATGGACCAGTCTTGACAGACTCTAGGGTTGTGCGCTCATCTCGCTCAAGAGGCCGGGAGCCAGCGCTGTCCGCAGACACTTCCGGGTCACGTGGCCAGAGTGACAAGCTGCATCTGGCGAGCCAGCACCAGCGCAGCACACGGAACGCCGTTTACCTTCCCGCTAGTAAGCGGTCCCTATTTATCTACTTGCACCCGGGGGTGCTTTCAAACTGCTAGGTTGGCAGGCGCTGGGACCGAGCGACGGGAGCGCACCCCGCCGCGGGGATTCGAACCTTTCGATCGGCAGGTCCTAGGCGCTGAGGCTTTTACCCACAGCGCCACCCGCGTCCCCTCTATGGGGCTTACTCCCTAGTAAATCTGGTTAAGATTACAGTGCAATTCTATACATGTTTACTCAGAAATAAATCTCACTGCACAGTTCACTGGGATTTATTCCCATAGGACTATAGTTTTAATTAACTGTCAACTTAGGCAAAGATGCCCTGTTTCTCCCCCATCCCCCAAGTGTTAACTGGGTCTGTTCTATTTGAGTTGCTTTTAACACACCCATTCTTACTCTTCTCCCAGCATATTATCATATCTAGTTTTGATGTTAAAAGTAGGTAGAAAAATAATAAATGATGTAGGAATGGTTGAGTAACACATCACTACTTACCCTTATGCCACTAAGAATATCCTGCAACTAAACAGCTGTTAAAGCTTCTTATTGTGTAAGAAAATGTGAGCAATTTCATATAAAGATCCTTTTAAAATCTAATGTACTATGTCAATAGCTTCCTAAATGGACGGGATTAATTTAATGTAAGTGCAGATGTAATAAAGTACAAAAGCTTTGGAGCGTAAGATGTGCATGCTGGTTTTTCAAGAATGTAATCTTTCAGCTGGATATAAAAATATGAGTGACAGCAACACAAAGTTTCTATTATGGTCATCATCACAAAACACTTCTTTCTCAATCTCAACTGTAAAAATCTCAACTAAAAATATATATATACTTTTAAAAACCAACATGGTGGAAGGACGCTGACAGAACCCAAACAACTAAATTGAAGTTCAGCTCAGAATGCTGAAGTATTCTGCAAATCAGCCGAACACTTTAAAAACAATTCCCAATTCCCAAAATCACACAGAAATAAAAAAGGAGCTAAGAACATGCAATTATCTCGTCATGACGAAGGTACATAAACATTTCTGTTCCCATCATTAGCCCATTCTGCATCACTTGTGTTGTTTTGTGCTTGTCTGATGTGTCAAAGTATTGTGCCGAGGACCCTTTCTACACTAGCAGTACCTTTGGTCTTTGAACAGCTAAAAATTGGCTGGTGGTGCTGCATGTTTTTAATGCATGATATATATACTGGTGCACAAGGTCCTGGATGTTTTTGGGTCCCAAGTGCTGAGAACCTCCCTCAAGAAGCCCTACCAACCCGACCCTGGTGAGGACCTGCTCTTTGGCAGCCTGGCAAGAAAACGTGCGCGCGACCTCATTTGCCTACGGCCCTACGAGGATGTTCAACGCAACTTAACGAGCCAAGTTCCCGCCGCGGCTTCGGCGGCGCTTGTTCCCAGGCAGGCGCGCGCGGGGGCTCATAGGGTCGGAGCCTGACTGAAGGCGAGCAGGACCTGCCATTTCCAGAGGCGGGCAGGGGGGTCGGGCCGCAGCAGCCGCTCTCCGGCAGGCCCTGCCCACCGTGTGGAGACAGGCCCGCTCTTTCCCCGCCCCCTGCCAGCAAGGGCTCGGTTCCCTTGGTAGCGACCGCAGTAGCGGCGGGAATAACGGGCAGAGCCTGAGGCACCTCCAGGATGTCGCGGCCGCCTCGGCGCGCCGTGCAGCTGGCGCCGAGCTCTCTGGCCCTGGTGTTGCGCCGCCTGCAGCAGCACCAGCAGCACGAGGAGGAGGGAGAAGCGGCGGCGGCGGCGGCGGCTTCCCCGGGCGAGCCCGAGGCGGAGAGCTGCGGCGACGAGGCGAGCGGCGCGGCCGTCTTCCAGGCGTTTCGGCGCGCCAACGCCGCCTGCTACTGGAACGGCGGGCTGGCTCGCGCCGTGTCGCGGGTGTGGCTGCAGGGCTGGCTGCGGGGCGGCGTGCTCTTGCTGCAGGGCCCCGCCGGCCCGCTGCAGCTCCTCCGCGACGCCTGGCTTCGTAGGGCGCTGCGCCCGCCCAAGGGCTTCCTCATCAGGGCTGTGGGTAAGCGAGCGAGCGAGCGCGCAAAGCAAGCAGGTTGGCCAAGCCAGGGGCGCAGCTTCACCAGATCACCTGCGCGCGTGCCCAGCTCCGTCAGATTCTCTCTTGGTTCCTCCCTTTACCTTGCGGGTCCGATCCTGGCTCCGTTCCTTTCTCTGCCGGATTCAACCAGAACCGACTCCTGGACTCTTTATTTGCCCGGTTTTGCTTTAAGCTGATTCTGGGCCCTTCGGGTTTTTTGTCTGTTTAAGGATGCTCTGAGTCCTAAAGCGCGTGTGATAGTAAGGAAGTGCGTCTTGAGCACATGCTGAGTGTTTTTCTCCAGCTCCAGACTCATGTACAGCCAGTTTTCTCGTCTCAGGGTTTCTGATGCTAGACCAACATACCCAAGCTAAGGAGTTTGGATCTGCCCAGGGCTTGGTTGAGAGACTGCTTATGGTCCAGCTACATGTGGGGTTGTATACCTCACTGCTGTTTTGCTTGTTCAGAAGGCTTCCACTTCTGTGATGGAATGTTCCTCTCCCTAGAGGACCCTCTGGAGCAGATTCTGACGTGTGCATGCAGAGAAAAGGGAAGTCCCATTGCAAGAGTGGGACCCCATGCACAGTGTTGGATACGACCCTTATAAAAATCAGTGATAAGCATTAGGGGTTGTTTTAAAAAGCCTGGTAGTGCCTTCTGCATGTGTAATGAACAGTTAATGTGTGAAAAGTGAACACAGACCTTATATAACATTTAGGAATGCAACATCAAGGGACGCTGGCTGGAAATGATGAACCTGATACAGCTACCAGGTGGAATTTGCTCTACATGGGGACTATCCCTATGTGATGCACTGTGGAATACTTTCTCTGGTACTAAAAACTCGCTCTCTTCTGTATGTTTGTGGTAGTGTAGACTGAATGGCCCTAATGAGGCACTGCAGGTTAACGGTTCACTATGTAAATTCTTTTAAAGCAGCCTCCAAGCATACACCTGGGGTCTGCATGCGTTCAGAAAAGGTTGCTTCCTTTCTCTCTCTTTCAGCCCCTTCGTTCCATAATTCCAAACTCCTGTCGTTCTGTGTGGTGGGAAGCCCTTGACTGTAACTCTGGCAAAGAAACATAGGGCAAGAAGTAAGCTGTTAGAGGACCAAGGTTTTATTAAATAAAGAAACCAGTGGAAAGGAGCACCTGGACTAGGCATTTCTTCTTAGGCTTAAGTGATTTGAAGCAAAAAAAAAATCCCAAACCAAACAAAAATTCTCTAATGTTTCCTGTCAGCTGGGGATGCCATTTTGACTGTAATCTCTTCATTGCCTAATACCTAATGGGTTCCTTAGCTCACAGAAAGAACCTTGCGGTCATGCTATTGTGTGTAGGGAGATGGAGGGTGGGGAGAGGGTAAACAAGGATTTGTCACACACTGTAGGCACTCGGGAAGGTTAATCTGTTCCTTTCTTGCTGTCTCTGTGGAGCTAGGGAGAGCATACTGCTTTTTAACTGAAAAAGAGGAAGGGTCTTTTATTTCAGAGAGAAATATGCTCCTCCGGGGGCACTCATGTGCCCTCTTGATAAACAGCTAACTTCTTTAAAGAAAAGGGGGGAAAAGCATTCAAGCAGGATAAAAATATTCTTGTTTTAACCACTGAGATGTTAGCAATCTTTTGCCTCACCTCAGTAAAAGAATTTTTTAAAGACTTCCTACATAAACCTAGACACTTAAATATTTATATTTGTGTAGTTTCGCTTTGGTGAATATTAATCTCCCTTGGCCCTGCAAAATGGGGAGCTTGTATGAGTTTGGTGACACCTGTGTGCATAGTAAACCCAGTATTGTAGAGAAAACATTACTGTTGCCTTAAATGTAGCAATATTCTGCCATACTCTCTGGTGTGGTACTCTTGGTGCCATATTAAGTAAAGCCAACATATAAAGGAAATGGTTACAAATGCAAGAATTCTATAAACATTGTTGTAAGTTTTCACTTAACAGCTATCTCCTTGATCCTGCAATTGGATCCATATGGGAGACTCTGGTGCCCATAAAGAGTCCTGCTGAAGTTAACCGCCAAGTAATACAATTCCTTCAGTGTTAGCTGTTCAGGAATTTATTGCAAGTGGTCTCATATTCAAGTGCTGAAAATCCATTGAGAAGATGACTGCACAGCATCCTTTGTTTTAAAAAACTTTCCCAATTAAAGTAGCTGAAAGTTAGTATTTTCAGGTTTCTTGCCTAATTCTACAACTCTGTTTATCTTAGTTTGTTAATGTAGAATGAATGAGTTTCAAGAACTGTACTGGTGATGCTCTTATATGACTTCTTATGTCCAGATGAAACAGGATGAGGCAAAAGTGCCTTGATTATTTGGGAGTTATTCTCCTTCTTACTTCCTTGCTTCAGCCTCTGATTACCATCTTAATAAGGCTGAGGTTGATATTGGTAGAATCTCTGGCTAATCATATCTGTAGGGGTTTCCTAATATTGTACTAACATCACGAACATTCTTAAGAAAAATGCCAAATATTAAGTGCTTCACATTTATCATTCTATGCAACAAGTATGTAAGAATGGCCAGTTCTTGAGTCAGACTAGAAGGTGGCAAGGTCAGTGGGCAGAATTTAGTTTTTATATAGAATGATGAGGTGAGACAACTTAAAGCACAACAGAAGCACCTATACTTTTCCACTGCAAGGCTTCATTTTTAAATGAACAATCTCCTTAAGAGTTACACTGATTTCTTCCCCATGTCACTTGAGAAAGATTTACCTATCTTCTTGCCTGTGTGCTGGAATATTTTCTCTTTTTCTTTATCTGTTACATGCAAGAAACAGCTACCCTTTTACCCTTTGTGGTGTTTGTCATTAGTTGATAGGTATTTTATTGCAAGGGACGCGGGTGGCGCTGTAGGTTAAACCACAGAGCCTAGGACTTACCGATCAGAAGGTCGGCGGTTTGAATCCCCGCGATGGGGTCAGCTCCCGTTGCTTGGTTCCTGCTCCTGCCAACCTAGCAGTTCTAAAGCACGTCAAAGTGCAAGTAGATAAATAGATACCGCTCCGGCGAGAAGGTAAACAAACGGCGTTTCCGTGCACTGCTCTGTTCACCAGAAGTGGCTTCGTCATGCTGGCCACATGACCCGGAAGCTGTACGCCGGCTCCCTCGGCCAATAAAGCGAGATGAGCATCGCAGCCCCAGAGTCGGTCACAACTGGACCTAATGGTCAGGGGTCCCTTTACCTTTTATTTTATTGCAACATCAGTATTTTCACACATGCATGTCCATAACAAATTACAGTTGGATTATAGCAGGGGTAGGCAACCTAAGGCCCATGGGCCGGAAGTGGCCCATGGAGGCTGTTTAACCGGCTCACGAGCCACCCCCAAACCGAGCCGCCTGCTCAGCAAGTCCCTGCGTGTTGCGCTAAACCAGCGCAATGTGGGGACTCTCTTCCACGGCTCCAGATTTTTGGCATCTGGGCATGCATAGAAGCGATTTCTAGCGCCATGGACATGCGCAGATGCTATTTATGGCGTCACGCCGCACCGGTCCGGTCCATGGAGGATCTCCGCGGGAGTGATCCGGCCCATGCCCAGTAAGGCTTGCCGACCCCTAGATTACATTACTATACTGAGGCTTCCCTTAACAAAGCACAGAGAAGGGTGCTTTGGAGTTTGGATTACTGATTATCTTGGATCACTTTTGACATGGTAATGTGGCCGTCCGTAGAGTGGTCTTAGAAAAAGGTAACAGATGTGTTATGCACAGCAGTTAATCATTAAGCAATATTCTAGTTTTATGTCAATTTACAGGCTTGTTTGAGCCTGTGGATCTGAGGTGTATACATATTACAACAAACTACCTCAGCTTATAAAGTGGTAATTATTAACACTTGCACAGGAAAAATTGGAACAATAACTTTCTACAGAAGTGAAAGCTGAGAGCTGTTTATCCAGTGAGAGTCCTTTCAGGGCCCTTCCAGACGATAGTGTGCCCGTCTCCCTGTTTTATTCTTCATAGCCCCATCTTGGTCCAGTGCCAGTGGCACGATAGCCAGCACCTGCGTAATGTACTGGGAGTGTAGCTTTGCACAGAAGGATAATATTTCTACTTCTCCCTCCCTTTTAAAAGGGGAAGATATGAAGTTCTGCACTAGAAAGGCAGAGTGCATAGCCTCCAGAAAGTTAAGGAAAAAGAAACCATAAGGACCTCAAAATTGCAGAGCCCTGCAGTGTTAGAAACTCAGATAGATAAGCTAATTGCCAAATGACACCTTAAACCTGGGTTATTGTTTAGGCACCATTCCCCCAATAATGCTGCTGCTGCTGCTTAAAACATCAAACAAAACAATACAGAATAAAACAAATTCAAGCTTCAAGGAAAATATTTCAGATCCTTCTCTAAGTGACATGTTGCTTTCGCCATGTTTATTTACTACGTAATTTATATAGCTGCCCCATAGCAGAAGTACTCTAGGAAGCAAGTGTGGTGTAGTGGTTAGAGTACCGGACTAGGACCTGGGAGATCAGGGTTCAAATCCCCACTCAGTCATTAAGCTCTCTGAGTGACCTTGGGCCAATCACAGCCTATTAAGATACCTCACAGAGTCGTTGTAGGGATTAACTGAGAAGTGGGGGTGAGCCATGTACTCTTTGGAGAAAAAGTGGGATATAAATGCAATAAATAAGCTCTTCTGCTAACCTGCTTAAGAAAGCTGGAGGGGCCAGGCATATGGAGATGTCAACCTGGCATCCAGAGATCTCCACATGGTTGCAATTGGACCCGCAGCAGTCGCAAAATGTGCCTGGCTTATTTCTAATACTGCTTTGTTTTTTATGTTTTGTGGGCCATGGCGATATCCACAGAGTTCTCCTGTGCAAGCCTCATTACGATGCTCTTGCGGCATTCCTGTCTTCAAGAATAGGATTTGTGCAGGACATTCTGCCGCTGTCCAGGCAAGCCAAGCCAAGCCAAGGTGCTTTCCTCACACTTTTAATTTTACAACAGTTGAAAATATTCTGCTTTCAAAGCTCAGGACTAACATTAGAGCTACATACCAAGCTACACAGGACAGACTCCTTTGGCCCAGTAAGCCATCTCCTACTCTTACATCTGTTCCTTTGTGTTTTCCCGCTCCCTGTGATGTCTTTCATTCCTGCCTCATTCCATAAAAACATCCAGTTGCCTGTTGAACACGTTCCTGTGACTTGCCCTTGTGGCTTTTACCTTATAACGTGTTCCATATGTTTGCTGGGCTTTGAGTGAAATGGTTTCAATTTAAACCTGTGGTTCCTTTCACTAACCACCCCCACCCCAAATATATCCCTAAGGGCAAGAACAAGGCCTATGTTATATAGGAGCTTCAGGAACACAATCGTTTGCCGCTGACTTTTGTGCCTCATATTTTGATTGCTGAGCCCAAATAATCCTTCCTTCCTTTCTTCCTTCCTCGTTTTAGCTATTGCTTGGTATCATGTTCTAGGTATTCCTGCATATCCTCTGGAGTACTTTGGTTTTAGGTTTCTTCAAAAATCAATGGCCCCTTTCTGTTGCTGACACAGTAATTTAAGAGATCAGTCCTGTGAGATGGCTTGTGCTTCATTTTCCTATTCTGCTACGCTTTCTTAGTCCTATTCAGAATTAGGACTGGTTCATATGATCACTAACCACACACACAGTTCCTTTGCCTTGCCCAGGACAATTTACTTGTGCCAAACTGAGGGCTCCAGCAGAGCCACAGAACAATGTGCCTAAGCATACTCTGTGTGTGTGTGTGGTGGAGCTCTCATAAAATATTTGACATGGAACGACAGAAATAGGGGTCCCCACAGAAAAGCAACCAGTAATGTGCTTAGTGGTTAAATAAGCCAGCCGTCTTTTGATACAACCTTAGTGGCACCAGATAACCTTTTTTGAGTTGAGGGAAAAACAGTGAGTTATGTGGCATGGCCTCTCTCATTCTCCTTTGTTGGAATGAAAGTACAGCAGTAATTAGGGAGGCCCAAGTGCAACTCTCCACTTGGCCATGAAGCTCACTGGGTGACCACGGGCCATTCATCACCTCTCAGGGTAGCCTTTCTTACAGGGCTGCTATGAGGATAAAATGGTAATGGGGGGGAGGAAACCGTGTGTGCCATTTCCAGCTTCTTGGAGGAGAGGAATATAAATTAAGAAATAAATTAGCCAAAAAAGAGAGAAAGATTGTGCAACACACTGTTTCCTGCAGTACAGGCTTCCCCCCACTTATGTGGGGGTTATGTTCTGGGCCCCTGCATGCATAAGTGAAAATTGTGCAAGTGGGGGAGCATCTTCTAAACATAATTCCTCTAAACATAATTTAAATGCCCTCTCTGCATTTAAATCCAGCTTCCCTTTTTGACAGCAGCCCATTGTGTTGCACTAAACTTTTGAGGGTCCCCCAACTTTCAGTTTGTTTTGGGGGTGCACGAGAACCAAGGTTGGGAGGGGTGCCAGAAGATACTTTATCCCATAACACTTTAGATCCTAGCCACTATTTGTGGGGAATATTTATATGTTCATGAACCAGTTCTTTGCCCTTCTGTTAAAGGAAGGTGAGAAAATTTTCACCTGGTTAAGAATTAACCACCTTTTAATTGTCTGGTCTTGAAATTAAACCTTTATCTACAGAGGATAATAATTAAAAGGCAGAAAATTAACAGATGTCAATTAGTGACCCTGTAATTAGTCCTGGGTTTAGGTTATTGATGATAGATTATGTTTGTGGTACATTATGCTTAATAGTGAAATTGGTGCTATATGCCACAAAGGCTTGTTGTTAGTAAACAACTGTAATGCTGTCTTGGTTTGGTTTCAAAGTTGGGAACAGGTTTAGAAACGGCCCCCTCCCTGGTCCAAGTAGCACTGGCAGTGATTGATTCAATTTCAGTGCCAGTTTTTTAATACTTATCTTTCATAATTTCTGTTTGAAATAGGATTTTGCCAGTGGCCACCTTTTAAATTTTATGGCATTTTCTGCAATAGTTAAAAAAACCCACCATAAAACAAGTAATGGGGGGGGTGTAACGAGGGGGGGGTAAGAAAGAAGTACCATATTTTTTGCTCTGTAAGACTCACTTTTTCCCTCCTAAAAAGTAAGGGGAAATGTGTGTGCATCTTATGGAGCGAATGCAGGCTGCGCAGCTATCCCAGAAGCCAGAACAGCAAGAGGGATTGCTGCTTTCACTGCGCAACGATCCCTCTTACTGTTCTGGCTTCTGAGATTCAGAATATTATTTTCTGGTTTTCTGTTTTCCTCTTGCTGTTCTGGCTTCTGAGATTCAGAATATTTTTTTTCTTGTTTTCCTCCTCCAAAAACTGGGTGCGTCTTGTGGTCTGGTGCGTCTTATAGAGCGAAAAATACGGTAATTGATAATGAGGGAAAGCGACAGCTTTGGTAATGGGAAATTAAAATGTGTATCATCATTTTGAATATTTGGGCAGCATGTGCAGTCAGGAGCATTACACTGGGATGTTAAAATGCAAGGGAAATGTGTGTTTTGTTAGCAGCACACCTGACCTTTGCTTAAATGCCAAAATATTCATGAAACTTGTTCTAGCCACTTGTTCTGTGGGACGTGTTGTCCACCAATACCACATGGGCTTAATGAGGGATGGCAAATGAGCAGACGGTTGTGTGTTTTTCTGCTGCTTGGATTCCTTCCATGACTGCCTGCCTTTCATCCATGTTTTGAACCCACCTGGCAAACAAGCATAGGTTTGAAAACTCATGGCCCATTAATGCTGTTTTGTTTTGAAAATCATTCATAATCATTTCATGCATTCGTACGATTTAATGATACTCTTATGAAAAACATCGTCTGAAATCCACAGAATATCCTTGTAATGGATCAAATAGTTGCTGAAACAGTCTTTCAAATACTTTTGCTAATGCTGGTAGCTTCTGCCTCATTAAAAGGCTAGCCAGGGAAGCCCCGCAAGCAGGTCAAAATGAAAACAACCAACCCTGTTTGTTCGCACCATGTGGAACTTAAGAGGTATACTACATCGTAACATACTGTTTAAGCTCCTGAATCGATCTGAGCCTTCTCTTTATGCTGTTGGCAAGAACAACATCCTGTGACAATTAACAGAGCAGGGAGTTTGTTTTAAATCTGTGCTTCTTGGTTTGGAATAAAACAAAACTAACCAGTTTTGGCCACAGAGAGAGGTGGCCAGGGGGATGGGGGGATGGGGATGAAAGCCATGGTCTTTAAAAAGTAGGTGGGGGTTGGTTGGTTGGAAATTAACTTTGAGATGGAATTGGCATCAGTCATTATTCACCTATTTAAATCCTGAGTTAATCCTATACTCCTGTTAATGGAGGATAAGGATTTATTTGATCCATTTGACTGGTGAGGCAAGAGAAAGCCAGTCACCTAATAAATTGCCTATCACTGCCAGACAGATCTGTGAATACTCTCATTGCACCTTTTCTCTCTCTCCCTTTTAATTAGCAGATGAGTTAATAAAGGACTAAGTGTGTGTTGCAATCTGCAGCACGATGACATGCCATCATATGTTGATGTAATCTAAAAATGTGGAATTAAGCATAAATACATTCAAGCAAGCAATTGAACAGTGGTCAAGGTAGTTGTTTAACTGAGCAGAGAGGCCCAAGTACAGTTATACCTTGGGATGAATACACTTCAGCTTAAATATTTTCGGGTTGCGCTCCGTGGCGACCTGGAAGTAACAAAGCACGTTACTTCTGGGTTTCGCTGCTCACGCATGCACAAACGCTCAAAATGATGGCATGCACGGAAGCGGCGAAACGTGGCACGCACAGATGCACAGTCATGTCCTACGCTCGCTTCAGGATGCGAATGGGGCTCTGGAATGGATCCCGTTCGCATCCAGAGGTACCACTGTAATCGATTAAGCTTCGTTCTCATACTTCTTTTATCACAACTTTAGTAACCGAAATTATTGCAAAAGCATTCTTATCTAATACATGGTGCTTTATAAGTCATCAAATCCAGTTACATCATGGTACAGTAGAAGGTTTTGGTTATTTTAATTTACTTGGATGATCTGGTGCCATTTTTTTTTAATTAATTAACAAGCTTTATATACCACTTAATCATGAAAACTAAGTGGTTTACATGAAACTGAAGTCAAACCTAACTTATGTAGCAGCTAACCAAACACTGCAGCAGTGAAGAGAATATAGTGGGAAGGAAGCTCAAAAGCAGGAATTTTGGGGTTTGCCATTTATCCTAAGCAAATGAACTCTACAAAGTTGAAGTCCAAGGCAGCAGTTAAACAGTAGAATAAGGGACAGGCAGAGCAGGAAGGAGGGCAAGGTTGCAGTCAATCGGTCCAGCTAGTTGCTGCAGGAAAGTCCTAACAGTGATCACCAATGGAATGCCCAGGACCTAAACTGGCCTGGAAGAATTTACAGCTTCATTTAAAACTCCTAGCCAATTGGGAGACTTGGAGCTTCTATTTAATATGATTCCTCATTCGTGAAGCTCTTTAAGTTACAAATTCAAAAGAAGACTTGCTACATTATTAAAATACTAATTAAATGTGGCCCAAATCCAAAGAAAGCTTAATATACAATTGAAATCAGGAGGACCTGTTTCTTGCTGCTATTATATGTCCCATTAAGTTCAATGGGACCTCATGGTGTGACTTTATTCGGATTTGAGTGCAATGCAAAACATTGTGTTAGAAGAACTGGGGCAGTGGAAGAACTAGAGGCAAACGGGCAGAGGTCTTGTGTAGAATGGAGCATTTTTGGAAGAAAGGAGGACATTGTAAAGTTTGTGCTCCATACTGATCTCCAGTCATAACCCTCACCCCAGGAAGCTGGTCATGTAAGGAATAAATTATTAATTCTGATGTCCAGATATAAATAAATAAATAAATAGAAGCACCACCTCCTCACAAAGATACAATGCACAAAACGCAATTTCACAAAGTTATACAAATGTCTGCAGCCAATCTAAAAACAAGAAAGAGGAAGCTACACATTACAGAGCCATCCTTTCCCCAAGCTTCAAAGCTCGCTGAAGAGTGTTAGGGTAGGGCAGAAATGCCTCTCCACTGGTGGAAAGGAGCTTTGCCCAGGAGGGCAAGGGACATCTACTACACCCACGAAAAGCTCCTCTGGCATTGCCTGCAGCAGCTAACATGAGGGCCTGAAATGACATTCTGTGGGCTGGAATCAAAGGAGTCTCTTTATTCCTCCAAGAGGCTTCAGGACTGGGCTCATCAACTACACCACATTGACGCTGTCATAGTCAATTCTCCCTCACTGCTTTCAGTGGGGTAGACGGCTTTACAAAATATGGATTATCTGGGCCAAATAAATAAATACACCCCCTCACAACATGTCTTGCTTTGTAATTGGTTGACAATCTACCACTTCACTCCCACCACCACGTATTTATTATATATTTATTTTATTTGCCACTTTCTACCCAAGTCAAGAGTGATTTGCAGCAGTCAAATTAACACAAATACGGTTCATGCAAGTACAAAAGTTAAGATCAATAGCGGCACACTAAAAGTGACCATTCACTAAAATCATTCTGCCCTTTTAACAGGGAGTGCTCCACCTTTCAGCTTATAATGTCAAGTTGCCACTGATGGTTCCAGTTACCATCTGGCCGGAGCTTATATTTCTCTAAGCATTTATTGTTTTGCAGTGGTCCAAATGACATAATTAGCAAACCGTTCTGTTATGTGACTTGGGAATCTCACCACCACATTGCAAAACTTGTTAGAATTCGCCTTTAATTTCTAACGGCTAGGGCTATATTTATTCCTCACACATATAATCTAGCTGTGGCTCTCTGGTAGTGTCAGCTTGCTTCCTTTTCTTTTTCGAGAAAAGTTGCTTGTCCTCATTACCACTCAGTGCATAAGGGAGGTGCTCCGAAAGGATCTCTTAAAATTGGGTAAATGGGTTTTAAATTGGAAAATATGACTCAATTAAAAGTGATGTACCTGGGACAAGAAATCCTAACTTCACTTATGCATTAATAGAGTCTGGACTGGTAGTTCCTGGCCAGGAAAGAGATGTTGGAGTCGTGATAGCTCAGGCTTCCTCAGCTTTGGCCCTCCAGATAGTTTTGGCCTACAACTCCCATGATCCCTAGCTAGGAGGACCAGTGGTCAGGGATGATCGGAATTGTAGTCTCAAAACATCTGGAGGGTTGAGGAAGCCTGTGATAACTGAATGAAAATGACCTATTTATCTTTGTGCTGCTGATGAAAACTGATTTAGGCTGCCTTATTTAAAACAATGGTACTTACTTCTGAGAAGACGTGTATACTGTTTGCTGGGCGCAAACACAGCAGCTGCTTTTTGGAGGAGGATAATTTAGTGCAAGGGAAGCGAACAAACAAAAACCTTTATAAATAAATAAATAAATAAATAAATAAATAAATAAATAAATTCACACACACCACCTCTGTGGCTGCTATAAAGTAAAAAAACAAATTGTTGTGAGATGCAGTTCTAGATCTTCCAAGTCTCCTGTAATTTACTCCTAAGCATAATCAGTATTGTGAACTACCAAGCATGTTCAGCTTTAATAACCTTAAAGTTGAGCTCTAGTGTATAGCAGATCTGTTGACCATAACAGATTTGTGCCGACTCACTCTACATCTGAATCGGAACGTTGAAGGGAAGACAGAAATGTGCTACCTGCCCAGTGAAGGCACCATTAATCCAGCAACACTCAAGTTACAAGGACAGAACAAAACATCTTTTTATGTTGGTGAAGCGTATCTGGAGACTTTTTGTTCCCTATGTTTTGTTATCTGACTCTTGTATTGCAGATGACTTTCCCACATTGAGTTTCGGTATATGCTCTGAAAATGCGTTCTCGGATTTCGAATGTGTAAACAATTATCTGTGTTTGAGTAGACTGGTAAAATCATTTGAGGGTCAATAATACATGAATTTTTGGCAGGTTGCCTAGGCTGGAGTTTGTGAAGTTTTTTTTAAAAAAGTTACTTTGCTCACTGTAGAAGTTAAGCTGTATTTTTGCAATCAATGGGGCTTGCATTTGCTGTACCTGATGGATGCCAGGTTCCTTTGTTCTGGGCCAAAACAAATATTTTTGTTAAGCTTTAAATATATTGTTATGAGAAGTGCCATGCAAGGAGGTGTTTTTCATTTCTGCCACCACAGAATGCTAAGCACTATATTCCTGTTGGTAACCAACCAATAATTGCTAGGTGCATGGGTTTCTGGTGCCAGGTCAACATATTTATAGGATTGTTGAAGCAGAGATATGACTTTATGTTCACATTTGTACAGACACCAAACTAGATGTGTGGATACACCAGTGAGTGGAATACTTTCTAAGTAAAGATGGTACTTCTGAAAGCTGATGGTACAGACTTGTGCAAACAGAAGTCCTCATGCAGTGCTTCTGCTGATGGAACTTGTTAGGTGCATCCTGCTCAAAGTCTTTGCAATCCAAAATAGCTATGGATATGAACAATGACCCCAACTGTTGTGAAGTGTGTGTTTATCCCCTATACAATTCATTTGTGTAGATTAACCTTTATAAACAGATGGATAATCTTGATCTTTCAAGATGCCCTTTCATGATGGGTCCTGCTGTGTTTGTTAAGCTGAAAAATATGAGGGCTTGAGCAATGTGTTAACAACAGCCCGAGAGAAGCATCATTGGGAAGAAATTATGCCACCACACATGCTGATGCTGGTCTACCTTTTGTTTGGAACCTTGGCTTTTCCTGGAAAACTAACTTTGTAATACTGTCAAAGATACAAAATAGCCATTTTAAAGTGTGCTTTGCAAGAAACTGTGAAACCAGCTTTTCCATTTACAGTAACTAGCACCAATGTTATACTATTCACAGTGTTTTTTTCTTGAATTCCCGTTCCACACAAAGCAAGCTGACACTGATTTATACACCTGCTGGTAGTAGCTTAGCAACGTCATAGAGGAAATTCTTAGGAACTTCTCTAAACACATTCTGTTAAACAGAACCATTGCCAGTTGTAAAACAGAGGTCAAGAAGTGTTTAACAACTTCTTCAAAAGGGACTGTTGTTTATTTTGTTGACTTAAAGAGAAAATAATCCTAAAGAGGCCTTTTCTTGCCCTAGCTGTAACACAAGACAGCTGTTTTGAGTAGGCTACATTTAATTTAAACCTCAGTTATATTGCATTACTCATTGAATTGCATAAATGTCTTGGGAAGAGTCCTGTAACACCTTCTAAAATGTTTAAACAGACTGAGTGTTTCACATAGTTCCAAGGAAAACTTAGTGTTTTCACTTCATATGGTATGTATTTGGGGAGAAACCAGAGAACTTATGTGATAGTCTAAGCATCCGAAGACACCTATCTGCCTGCAGCATCTGCTTAACATGCTTCAAGATGTTTGTTTTTGAGCTAATAATTGCTAAAATGGCTTTTATTTCTTTAGAACTATGATCATTCATCCATCATGCTGAAGCTAAAAGAAGTCAACATTTTGAAAGGGCAATAGGGGAAAAAAAAAATACTGTATTCCAAAGTAGAAAGGAAGTTCATTTCTTTCCCCCCCACCCCACCCCTCTCTATTCCTTTTAGGAGATGTATCTCCAGTGCACATGAATCCCATTTCACAGTCCCAGTTCGTTCCTTTGGCAGAAGTCTTGTGTTGTGCTATATCTGATATGAATGCAGCTCAAATTACCGTTACACAGGAAACCTTACTGGATCAGCTGGGGAAACATTACCCAGGTAATCTGTTAAATCATGGGTTGTTGACACTTCACATAAACATTGGACTCAAGGGGGTTTGCAGCTAGCAGAGTGAAAGAATGCATGCTGTCTGGGACCAGGAAAGCAATTAGAATTCCCTTTGTAAATCAGCAGATGAAAAACAAAACACAGGATCTAAGTGTTCTAACTCACACTGCATTACAAATCCGGGCTGCCAGCTTGCAGTCATCAAAATTCATGGGGGTTGAGGGGAATTAGATATCAGGAGCATAAGGATGGTTGTGCGAAAAGAATGTGGGCAAAGAATATACCAGATTAGCAAACCTACATGATACATGTGTTTGTCACAGTAACACTTTCCATTTTCAGTATATTATATTTACATCCAAAAACTTTTAAGTAGTCTTTAGTGTGTGTATTTTTTTTAAAAAAAGATCCCTCATTAGGCAGCACCCAGGTGCCTAATAATATAATATCCAACCTTCCTTCACACTTGAGCACAGGAAGGAGAAGCCTGCGTCCCTCCATACTTTGTTGAATTTCATCTCCTATCAGCTGCAGCCAGCACAGCCAATGGTCAGAGATGGGAGCTGTAGTTTAACAACACCCGGGGGGCCACAGGTTGTGTTCCCCTACCCCAGCTTAGCATGAGTGAGAAACAGAACCCAGGATGAAGCAGTGCAGATATGAGATGGGTTGATTCTCAGCGACTGAAACCCCTAGAGATGGAGCAGATCCACACACCTCTTTTTTCTTCCCCCTCATCAGAATAAATGGCAGCCATTCTGTGTGGCAAAAGTAGCATGCTGGAGACAGCTATAAATACCGGCACTGAATGGCCTGGCCCTTGTACACTTTGTGTCTGCAGCGTGGAGAGCATGCAGGAACCTCCCTGCAGGAGACTCCTGTGTCAGTCTTCCTTCCATTTATGTCCCACTCATCATAACTGCAGGCAGTTTGCTGATTTACAAATAAATGGATGTTATGAGGCTTTACCATTACAAATCACTCTTTGCTGAACTGGAGCGGTAAACTTGCCTTTTGCTTAGTCTAATTGAGGGAAATGAAGTTGTGGGAGGTGGCTCATATTAAAACAATGAGTTTAGCTACATCTGTGCAGAATGTGCCTTTCCCTCCTGGACTGTGGCAGAAATCAGAACCTGACTGCACTTCCATTTTTGGGCCCAAGCACTTTTCTTGGTTGCAAATATATTGGCAAATTGCCAATTCTGCACTTCACTTTGCTTTGTTGTACTGCCCATACTCTTGAGTCAAAATTCACTACTAATCTGAAAGGAATTGTAGGATGTCAATGCCGAGTAAGCCCCCTTTGCCCTACCAAGCGTGTTTGCTTCTTGACTCTAAAAATGGCTCAGTAATTTGTGTGGTGGGGTTTCACTAGCCATCCTGGGGACTCCAATGAGCCTGTAAGGATTGATGATGGATTTTGTCTGCAGGTCACGCATTTGAAAAACCTTCAGTTTGGAAGCATTCTAAATGAGTATTTTATTGTTCATGTTTTAAAGCAACCCCTTTAGTGTGTATTTGCTGCCCCCTCTTGTCCAACCGGGAGAAGGCATATTGCCTTTAGCATTAAAGGAAGACAATTGTTCCATATAAAAGTCTATGGTGCATCCATACAAATAAGTTAAAGTCAGAAATCAGTTAGCTGTAAGCAATTAAAGTCAGAAATCTGTTAGCTGTAAGCAATTCCCCCCCCCTTTTCCATTTGGGAAAAGATTGGGGCTGCAGTTGTATGTGCACTTACTGAGGAACAAGTCCCATGAAACACAACAGTAATTTAGTCAGTGAAAGCACACACAGGAGCAGGCTATAACAGTGGTTTACGGCATAAATTTGTTCTGACCCAGAAATATGGTAAGATAATTTTTTATTATTATTCACTATGCCACAGAAATGACTAATATTATGCTATCATCCCTTTTATTCTAGGTATTGCAACTCCCACACATGATATTCTATATAGTACACTTGGGATGCTAATTAAAGAACGGAAGATATATCACACTGGGGAAGGATATTTCATAGTGACCCCAAATACATATTTTATCTGTAATAATGCTATGAAAAACAACAAGAGGGTCCTTTTGGAAGATAATTGCCCTCAAGAGCCTTCTGTTACATACCTTGTAAGCGTGGAAGATGCTGCAGAACTTCTACAAAATAATTTCCCTATTGCATCCCATTGCAGATCCTGCCATTGTTTCCCTGGGCAGACTGCAGTCAATGAGCAACATGTCAGCCCTCAGCCTAATGGGAAAAGTCAAAAAGGGTCTTGTGAATCCAGATTTTCAGTTCAGAATCAGGCCACCAATACACTTGTTGAGAACCGTTCTTGTGGAACTGCTCCCTATATGCAGTCAGGGAAAGAGAAGGAGAAGATTAAGAAGTTTGGTCTTAGCCTTTTCTGGCGCAACACTTCCAAGAAAGAAAAACCAAAAAAAGTGCACACTTCATTTTCCGCCCAGTTTCCTCCTGAAGAATGGCCAGTCAGGGATGAAGATAATTTGGATAATATCCCACGTGATGTTGAACATGAAATTATCAAACGCATTAACCCTGTGCTGACTGTGGACAACTTAACCAAGCACACTGCACTGATGCAGAAAATAGAGGAGCAGAAAAAATATATCAGTAAAGGAACCTCTACAGAAGTGTTGACAATGAAGCACAAGCATCTTCCCAAAGGGTTCACTCAGAAAAAACAAAATAAAGCTGCAAAGCATCGCAGGAAACTGCAGTCCAACAAAGAAAAGCACGTTAATAAGTCATCAAGGGAGTTTAAAAGTGATGACCAAATACCAGCTAATAGCAAACTGGAAAACTGTATTGAACATCCATCATCTTGTATTACAAATGAAACTATAGTTTGCAATCAGCAGTTGTGTGAGGGTGCAATCAACGTTGAATCTCACGTTATATACAAAAAAGAAGTTACTAATCCATTTAAAGATATTTCTTGTAAAGGGAATAGGTCAGCGAAAGGACATAGGAGTCAGAAAAACTATGATGTAAAGTTTGGAGCTCCAAGATCAGAGAAGAATTTCCCACAGTCCTGGTCTCTGGATTCCTCAAGAACTGTGGACTGTAAAGCTAAGCAGTCAGCCAGCATCAAATGTGACGCTGAAGACGACAAAATGAAACAGTTAAATTACCTACAATGCAAGGTTTTACAAAAAGAAGTCAAATATAGTTGTCTGGAGGAAAGTGCAGCTTGCAAAGGTAATTTGCATAGAAGGGCAACCCCAAAAAGTATGGAGATGCAGACAGTGTCTAACACTGCATTTGTGGATGAAGCAGTAGTGGAGAAAATGCATCCTCAGAACTCCAGTCAAACTCACCAGTGTGATCAAACTGGCTTGCTGGGTCATACAGCACACCAACTAACTGATACCCATCTTCCCAGTGAGGCAGATGCTCAACAATTTAAACAATCTGAAAATATTGTTGTTCACAGACAAAATGATAATTTAAAGAGTGAGTGTACCAACATGAACAAATGGCTTGAGTCTGTTAACCCACAAAATGAAAGATTCACTTATGATAAACCGACTCCGTATCAAGAATTGGATGATGGTAACACTTGTAGTTCTCCATATCATGGTGATGAAGAGCAACATGATGTGGATTTGTCCAAGCTGCAATCCAGCCAACTCCCATATAATTATTCAGATACAGGGAAGTGGAACAGCATAGAAGAAGAACAACTGAGCTCGACTGTGTTGGGAAATGGAAGTGTTAATTCTCACTTCTCAAGGTACAGAATTGATACAGATGGGGTTGGTCCCTGTGAGTGTGAAGAAAATGAATTCCTTGGTTTTTCTAGATCTAAGGATAGCTTAAAAGAATATCAGAAGATGAGCCTAGAAGGAGGAAGTTGTGTGTGCCACCAGCTACCTCAGTTTGCCTACAAAAGCAATGAAGAGCGAGAGGATGTTTATGAACATGGGCAGACACCTGATACTGCTGAACCCTGTTTGTTTGATTTCTATGATGTACATGAGGCAGAGACCAGAGTTTGGCAGAAGTCAGTACATGAAGTGGGTGGAAAATTAGCATCCTTGATGCTGCCACCAAAAGGCTGGGAAATTAAGACAAATGATACGAGAAAGCAACAGTTGTTGGATAAAACTGATGCTGCAGTTCTAGATCAGTGTGTCCAGTATGAGCAAAACCACTTGGAAGGGACGGGAAACCACAGCATAACAGGAGACAGCGGGATAGATTCTCCAAGGTAAGAACAACCGTTACAAGTGACTTTCTTAAACACAAAGAATGTTAATGGTATTTCTTGTACACATATGTGAATTGTACTTTAAGGGATTTTTTAACAGGGCTTTCAGCTGTGCACTGGAAAAATGCAGATTGCCTATTGGCATAGATAACTCTCAACTCTGTTCACATGGGCCTTTCAGGACCTTACAAGGCTGGGAAAGCACAGTCCTATAATGAAACATGGCATTTTCCTTGTCCTTGAATGCAAGGAGTCCTCATGAATGCTTGGATAACTTTGCCCACTTAAACAACCTTTAAAATGCAGTGCTGTAATTGTCACATGTGTATAAATGGTCAAATCATGTATACCACTACCAAATTCTGAATGGCAAAGGTAGGCCATTATATTCAGTCAATCCTGATGTAAGGGACCTGACTACATGCCCAAGTGTCTGCAGGGATAGCAGGTGGTAGTACAGAGTACTCTTACTGCAGCACAGCAGGTGGAAGAAGTCCTCTTCTCAGTACTGTCACTGTACACTTGCTTCTGTTGCTCAGGAACAGCACCGATAAAGAAAAGCGGAAATTGAGTACTGCAGGAAGGCAAGAAAAGGCCAGGCAAGATATCCCAGTAAGTGGGTCTGGGCAAACTGTTGAGTTAAATGATGTATACTATCCTTCACCAACCTGGTGTCCTCCAGATGTTTTTGGCTGTGGCTGATGGGAGTTGTAGTCCAAAACATCAGGAGGGCATCAGGTTGGTGAAGGATGATGTATAAGGAACACTTGCTGGCTGCATCATATTATGACTCCATATTCCTCACCCTTTCAATTGAAATAAATACTATAATTTCCATAATATTCTTGAGCTGATTCAAAATAAAGATGACTTTTTTGTACTTGTGTGCCACCCAGTATTTCTTTTAGTAATTTATGGAGAAATAAGTCACTCTGAATGTTTGAATATGGAAAAATAGGTTTCTTATTTAATCTTCTGTTTTACAAAATAATAATTTTTAGAACACAAAGTCTGGCATCTGCGAATTCTGCCATCTTAGATGGACTGAAGAAAAGACGAAGTTTTCTCATGAACTTGGAAGGCATAGAGAAGACTATACACAATGGAAAGACTCTGACACGAAGCTCCTTGCTTCAGTTGACTCCAGTCATGAACGTTTAATTTTTCTTATCAGGTTTTGATAATTCCTTTGTAAATATGTTAATATATTTACTGTAAATTCTTTGAACTGTCATATACATTAAAGTAGGTAAGATCATTATATTCTCGTAATAAGATGTATTAAAACTTTGTAATAAGCATTTTTTCCAGTGACTTTTTCTAATGTTTTATTTCTAGTAATAAATTATATTGCAGTATTGATGATCTCAAGTTGGACTTCATTCCGATTGTCTCCACAAACCATTTAAGATGCCAACTTGTTCCAAGAGTCCCATGACTGTGCTAGATCAGTCCAAGCGATGATCCTAAGGGTATTTACTGATGCACCTCAAACCAGGAATTAGTGCGCACGCACGCACGCACGCACACACCCTTAGCTGTGCAGTGATTCCAGTGAATTTGGTGGTCAGGATAGACACAAGTTTATTTCAATTCGCTGCCACAAGGAGATGATGGCCACTGGCTCAGATGCGTTTTAAAGGGAATTAGGCAAATTCACAGGGTACAAATCTAGCTGATTTTAGCCATAACAGTTAACTAGAATATCTGTGTTCAGAGACAGTGTATCTGAATATCAGCTGCTGAGGACATACAATACAGAAGAGAGCTGTTGCCTGATTGGTTACTGTGGGAAGCAGTAGGATGCTGCACTAGATTTGTCTCTGAGAAATTCTTAAGATTCTTAAGGTATCATTAGAATAAGGGGTCAGCTTAGGAAATACATGATCGTAAAAAAAGAGCCAACTCCAAGGGGCGGAGGGGTCTTCGCCCCCCAAAGATAATATTTGAGAGGACCAGGCCCCCTCCAAAGTTGATGGGCATTGCCATTTAAACTGTGTGTGTGTGCGCGTGCGCACGCCTCATCCTGTGATTCAATTATGCGGGGCAGGGCTTACCTGGGCCCTCCATATTTTATTCAAGTTGGCCCCCCTGCTCTGGGCATATGCAGAGTGCAAATTCTTCAGCGAAGCGGGGGGGGGGCGTTTCCTTACCAAAACCCTACTCATTTTAAAGTTTTGACTTTCGGCTACTTTAAAGCGTGGGAAGTGGGGTGGCGGTGGTGGCTGCAGCACATAATCGAGAAGTGGGGGGAGGGGTGCCAGCCCAGTTTGATTCAGCCAAGTTGCCACATATCTCTCTTCTTTTCACCGCTGGGATTTACTGCTCGGCCTCCGGCAGCAGCGACAGGACTCGGGCCAGAGGGAAACCTTTCGTCTTCACCCCCGAGGCCGCCCTCTCGCCTGCCACCTAGTGCGGCGGCGAAAGGCAGAGCCAACGCGGAGAAAGACGGCGATGACTCACCGAGGGGGGGAGTGTCCGTTTACCGCGCTTCACCTCAGGGGAGGCGGAGCAGCGGGAGCTGCTAGCCGGGGACAGTCGCACTCGCCGCCTGGGAATGGGCTGCCTCGGCCGCTGCCTCACGCAGCACTGCGCCCGCTCACCGGCCCTGCAGGCTTTGGGCCTCGTCCGCTCCCGGGCTTTGCCCTCCTCCCGCGCCACCAGCGACCGCTCGGCTACCTCAGCCCCGGGCCTCCCCACGCTTCGCTCCCTCTGTTGGCGGGGCTGGGCCTGGCCAAGAGCCGCCTCCCGCAGCCAAGCGCCGCCTCGCTTCCTCGTCAGCAGCGCCGCCGGGGCGGGGCTCTTTCCTTTTACCCCGGCGTCGGCCTGGAGCAGCCGCTTGTGCCACCACCTCAGCGGAGAAGAGTCCCAGGAAATGCCCGCAGCCCCCCGGCCAGACTACGAGAGCGAGGACGAGATGGAGCCCCGCACCCCGATGGACGCCGAGGCCGCCCTGGAGGGCAGCGGCAAGAAGCGCAAGGTATCCGGGGAGAGGGAGAAGGGGAGAAGGCGCCGCGCCGGGCCGGGCCGGCTGGGCCTCGTGGCCGCGAGTAGAGAGGCGAGCCGGGCCCGGGAGGAGGAGGAGGAGCCAAAGGCGGCTTCTTTTCCTCAGCCGCGGCCCTCGGCGGCCGCGTAGTCGAATTCTCGCTTCTCGGAAGCGCAAGGGCGCGTGGGGCGCGCCGCTGCCACGCGGCTGCCTTTAACAACGTGGGCCTCGCCAGTCTTGCTTCGCTCCTCCAACTCCCCCCCCCACGCCGAAATTATTTCTTTTTCAAAAAAACCAAGCACTCCTAATCTTATTTATTATTTTTTTTAAAAGGGGAAGTGCTTCTTCACGCAGCGCATAGTTGGTAACTGCGCGACTCGCGCTCTCCGGAGGCAGTGAGGATGGCCGCCAACTTGGATGGCTTTCTGAAAGGATTATGCAACGGGAGGATAAAGCTATCCATGGCTACTGGGCAGGGTGGCCAAGCTCGGCCTCCCCAGTTGGAGGCAGCGGCGTTTCTGAAGGCCGGTTCCTGGAAACCACGGAAGGGGAGAGCGCCCTTGTGCTCCTGCTCTGTTCCCTGGTTTCCACTATGAGAGCAGGATGCTGGACTTGATGGGCCATTGGCCTGATCCAGCAGGCTCTTTATGCTCTTAGTCACTTGCGTGTAATTCGAAAGATGCATGGTTGAGCTGCATTGCAGTGTAAGCAGTACGTTATTATTATTGTTCATTAAGTTTGTTATTCACTTTATCTTGCCAAACAAGCAAACAAACCCCCCACGTAGATACATTAAAGCCAGGGTGAGGGTTACATAATAGAAAATCCCATCTACTTCTAAAAGGCAACAGAAGTAAGCCTCACTGAGGTCAGTGGGACTTTACATGAGGATGTAATTGCATAAAAACACAATGAACTGCATAGCTTCAAATAATATAGGGGGAAATGTGTTTTTCCATGCTGGGGAGGGGTAGATATGTCTGTGCATATTAATTTGAGGTTGTTTGTTTATTGTAGAAGGATAAAAAAGATAAATCTAAAAAGCATAAAATGAAAATCAAAGAAACAGCAACAGAGGAGAATGAACTGTCTGATACAGAATTGGAACCACCCAAACCAAAGAAAAGTAAGAAAAAGAAAGAAGTTTTTGATGACATTGAAGTCATAATTGCGGAACACAATACAACATCCTCTGCCACTAATGGGGTTGGCAACTCAAAAAAGCAGGGTAATACTGAAGAATCAAATACGGAATGTGAGAGTGACCAAGATCAGGTGAGATGATACCTTCAGACCTTTCATTTTGTATACTTAATTTCAATGGAATTTCAGTGCAGAAGTTGGGAAAGGTAAGTGTAC
The DNA here is from genome assembly GCF_964252035.2 of Podarcis erhardii. Lineage (NCBI taxonomy): Eukaryota > Metazoa > Chordata > Lepidosauria > Squamata > Lacertidae > Podarcis > Podarcis erhardii. The sequence goes on from NC_138509.1 coordinate 29,595,833, forward strand.
TAACCCATGTACTGAGGCAAGGTGTAGTCATAATTCCTTTTCCAAGCACAATTCAAAGTGTTGATAATTTTTGAGTCCTAACATGGTTTGGGACTTGGATACATGAAGGAATTCCTTTCTGTGTTTCCATGCCCAGGGGCTTAGGTTATCTGTTATCTTTGTGCCATCGCTACCTGAAATGTAGATTGCAATGAGAAAAAGTACCTCCTTGGTGTGACACCCTGTTAATCTTTTTGTCACCAGATGAAGACTTTTTAAACTTCTCCCAGACTATTTAGGTTCCAAGTTTCAACTGTTTCAATTACTTATATCAATTGCTGGTTTTAATTGTGATGTTTCATTTTTTGTTATTGTAAAGACTTTATGGTGGTGTTTTGCTGTGGGTCACCCTGGGAAACAGCATTTATTTAAGATACTGCCTGAAGGGAAGTATAGATGAAATAATAATAATTAAAAGTAGAATGTACCTCATATTTTCATTTCCCAGTCTAGTCCACACATCTGTTTTCCAGCATTGGAAAGTTCTGTCCAAATATTTCATACATTGGAGATGCAAGAGCATTTTATTAACCTTGGGACTTCCAAGTGCACAGACCCAAGGGTTTGGGTAAACAGGCTGAAGGTGTCCATTTTCTGAGTTCAGTTTGAGGATAAGGGGCCTTGTTCTTGTAGATGCTATTGCAAAAAATACTCTAACATCAGGGCGGCTAACTCCTAAATTGACTGAAACTACAGTAAAACACCACAGTAGGAAAAACAGCAGTAACCTCAAGATGAGTAGCACCAGACTCATTTAAAAACAGCTGATCTGATGTTTAAAAGGTTGACAATGAAAAGACATAAGAGTTAGTGTTTGGGTAGCATCGCTAGCAAAAGTCCCACAATTGAGGTGATGCAGTCAAAATGTTTATGCAGTCAAAATGTTTATGGTTGCTTTAGAAGGTGGGGTACCTAGAAGAAAGTCTCTGTAACACAGAACGCTGCTGCCAATCCATGTAAATACTGAGATAGATGGACCAGTGGTCTGATTCGCAATGATGTAGCTTCTGCTGTTCATAACATACCATATTTTTCGCTCTATAAGACACACCAGACCACAAGATGCACCTAGTTTTTGGAGGAGGAAAACAAGAAAAAAAATATTCTGAATCTCAGAAGCCAGAACAGCAAGAGGGATCGCTGTGCAGTGAAAGCAGCAATCCCTCTTGCTGTTCTGGCTTCTGGGATAGCTGCGTAGCCTGCATTTGCTCCATAAGACACACACACATTTCCCCTTACTTTTTAGGAGGGAAAAAGTGAGTCTTATAGAGCAAAAAATACAGTAAATAAAGTTTGGAGGCTACCGGACTTTGTATGAGGAACTTAAAATAATTTCCTTTATGAATTGTTACTTGGTTCCTGTTCAAGTATGTAGTGCCGTCTCTGAGCCACATCATCAGTGTTTTGCCCTTGTTTAGCTGTTCTGTTGATAAATTAGGTCTGTTGACAATGCACTTTCAATATAATAGGCTTGCTGTAAGTGTTTTGTACTGAGGTTTCTGTTCTTTTCTTTGTATCTCTTGCCTTCCATTCCTTATTTCCCCCCAAGATATTTGAATCTGTGAAAACATTTACCAGATATATTAAACACTTGTTTTTGTTTTCCTTTCGGCACATCTAGCACTTTTTGGAATATTTTAAATTGATTTTGTATAACTAATCTTTTGCATTTAAAAAATCCCAACAGGAATTGACTGAAGAGCAAAAGGAAGGAGACTTTTCCAACTTTAATCTCTCTAAAGCAACAATTGACCTTCTCAAAGGTGTGTTCTTTAAATGTTTACAGTCTGAAGCAGAACACTCCTCCTCTTCCCCCCTTCCCTGCCCATTTTCATCTTGCTCTCACCAGGACTGGTTATTTGATTATGTCTTAGAACAGTGGCTGAGCAAAAGTAGATTAGATTCCATGTAAGTACAGAATGATGCACATTGGAACAATAGTCAAAATTTACAAATACTTTCTAATTTGGCTGTGAGCACCAAGGAGAGAGATCTCAGAATCATAGCTGAAAACAGCTTGGTATACAGTGACAATGAAAAAAAAAAGCATATTTGATACTGAGAATAGAAAATAAAATGGGAATGAAAATTTCAATATAATAACCAAACTGTTTGTCTGAAATGCCAGTTATAGTAATTCCATGTGTTTTTCTTAAGAAAGAAGTTGACTTAATGCATAAAAACCTTTCACACCTTTTTGTGGTGGCTATGCAGTGGTAAAGCCTCACAAACTCTAGCACAAATAAATTATATATATACAATTGTAATGTCATTTAATTATGGAAACCTTAACACACCTGATGAAAATGACAAATCAGACAGCTTCTAAACATTTTAGACCAATTTTTAGATCATAATGATTCTCTCCAAACTACAGCTCCATCTGAGAATTACCAAACTCTTCTAAATTAAGTGATTAGATTACAGTTTTGTAATATTTCTTGTATACTTCTCTGTGTGGTTCTTCCCCACCCTGATCATTGTTGCTTCTTTCTATCTTTAAGTATTTTAAAATATTTTAAAATTCTGTTTGGAATTCTTTACATGATTAAATTTTTTGTATGAGAATTTATCAGTGTTAATTCTTGAGCATCCAGTGAAAGTTGACTGACTAGATTCAGTTAAGAAAAGAAAGAGAAAATTTCTTACACGACTCAAAATGCATGACATTCATTTCTTAAATTACTAATTTAGATAACTTTGAAGAGAGGTTAGACAAATTCATAGGTGGCCATCAGCTACAATAATTAAATACAGCTTCCATTTTAAAGAGGCAATAAACCCCTGATTACTAAATAATAAAGATAAACAAAGCAGTCATCACATTTGTGTATAGCAAAAGCATCTGACTAGGTAACTGCTATTAGACAGAATGCTTGACTAGTAGTACCTTGATCTACATTGGAAATGTAATTAGCAACATATTCAATGAAGCTTCACATCTGTTTCCTCCAATATTTAATTACTCACATGCTATGAATTGGGTTCTTTTCGTATAAGCAATTCTCAACTGTTGAATAATGATGATTTTACATCTTTCTATATAAAAGCCTTAACTGTATTCTTCCACAGCCCGTGGAGTTACCTACCTGTTTCCAGTTCAAGTAAAGACTTACAAGCATATTTCTGATGGCAAAGATGTAATAGCCCAAGCTCGGACTGGAACTGGGAAAACCTTCTCTTTTGCCATTCCTTTAATTGAAAAACTTCAGGGAGATCCCCAGGAAAGAAAAAGAGGCCGCACACCAAAGGTGAGTAAATCTGACTTATCCTTCTTCCCCCTCCCCTGCTGCAGCCCCCAAATTCCCCCAGATGTGCTCCACAAAGTTGGGAGACCCTCCAGAGCAGATTGGGCAGGTAGGAGGAGGAGATTTTCACCTATGCAGCTCTGAATATCTCTCACCATGTGTATAATAGTGTATGTTCAGGTAAAAATAAACTTGCAAAAATTCTGAAGATTTAAATAAAAGGATATTTCAGCCCATAGTTTTACAACACTCAAATAACACTAACTGCATTTCAACAAAATGTTTAGGTTTTGGTCCTCACTCCAACCAGAGAGTTGGCAATGCAAGTAGCCAGAGACTTCAAAGATGTCACAAGGAAACTCACTGTGGCTTGCTTCTATGGAGGAACAGCATACAATGGACAACGTAAGAAATCACAACAGTGGGGTTTTTTTTGCGGTAGTAGCACTTTAAAAAAAGAAAGAAAGAAGGTTATCTGTGTGATTGAGGAGAAAACACCATTAAAATGTGAAGAAATAGTGTTACCTTTAGATTAGGCTCTATTACTGCTTGTTACATAAATGTCAGCATTGGTGGTGTGTTATTAGGTGCTAAAGACACATTCACTCTATATCCCTGCTTTTAAAAAGTACTTTTTAAAAAAGCTGAAGCGGTACTGGTCCCCCTTTCAAACAAAATAGAACACAACAGTCTGAAGTACAGTCAAACCTCGGCTCCCGAACACCGAAAATCCGGAAGTAAGTGTTCTGGTTTTCGAACGTCTTTTGGAAGCTGAATGTCCAATGCCAATCAGAAGCTGTGCCTTGGTTTTCGAATGGTTTCGAGAGTTGAACGGGCTGCCGAAACTGATTACGTTCGACAACCAAGGTTTGACTGTACTTCACTGTTTCATTTTTCTTGTGTTCAGAGGTGTGTGGTGAAACCTGAAAGTTACCTATAGGAAATCAGTGTTGCTTAATAGCTAGGAAGGGATATAAAAAACTGAAGAAAATAATTACAGCTCCGTCCTATGTATTTTTACTTAGGTGGAACTAACTTCCACTGTATTCAGTGCAGCTCATTCTAAGGTTAAGTAAGCATAGGATGGCTGCCTTAGATTATATCTTAAAGCAAAGGGATTAATGGAAGCACTGCCAAATGTCCAAATGTATATTAAAGTTACACATTTTGGAGAGTAGCCTGCATGAAGGTTTGGGGCTCTACCAAAGTAGTTCCTGCAAACTTTAGAACATTGTCGTAGATATGATCATGTGTCACAGGAAACCGTTTTTTAGAAATGTGCTGCAGAGCTGTTTCATCTTCACATGGCATTTCGTCACAATTCGTGAAACTAATTCCTCAGCAATTTAATACATAATCAACATTAACTTTCCTTCTCAGTTGATCTTATGCGTAATGGCATTGACATCCTGGTTGGGACTCCAGGTCGAATTAAAGACCATCTTCAAAATAACAAATTGGACATTTCCAATCTAAAGCATGTTGTACTGGATGAAGTTGACCAGATGTTGGACATGGGATTTGCGGAACAAGTAGAGGAAATTTTAGCATATGCTTATAAGAAAGGTAACTACTTCATCTGTTCACCTGTCATGTCAAGCCATAGAGCTCTTTTGTATCCGGATCTGTTTGCTCAGCAGACACTGTGCTGTCCACCTTAGTCTCTCACCTGAATTGAAAGTACTGTGGAGGATTGGTCAATCTGTAGTGGAGGATTAAATTTGAAAGCAATTTAGTCTTACTCTCTTTCAGTGTCAGAGGACTTTAAATATAATTTGAGCCCAGTGCATAATATAGCATAGAAATGAAAAAAAAATGAGCTATATGTACATTGGGTTAAAATTATTATGATACTTTAGTTTTAGATTTAAAAGTTATTTTTAAATATTTTAAAATACCCAGTGTCACACATTGCTTCTAAAGGGAATGATGCTCTAAAAAGGTATGGTATGGGGTTGTGTTCCTAATGGCATTTCAATAATTATTTTAATTGGAGCTTATTAAAACTAGAACAGGAAAATGCTCACAAGTAAAGCATGAGACACTGGATATACAAGACATGTGCATTCATTTGGGTTTTTATTTTATACTCTACATCTGCTTCTGTTGAATAGTAATACCTTGAGTGCACATGTTGAGAATTATCAGGAAGTAAGAGTGCACAAATGTTAATGTAATTTCATCTCTTATTCTGAGTGGCGTTTTGCCTTTATTATGGATATGATGATTATAGATTTTCCTGTATTTTTAATAGTGGAAATTAGTTTAATTGCTTTAACTTTGTATGACACAATATTTGTTTTGTGTTAAAGATTCTGAAGACAATCCACAGACATTACTCTTTTCTGCAACTTGCCCACATTGGGTTTATGATGTAGCAAAGAAATACATGAAATCTAGATATGAGCAAATTGATCTTATTGGAAAGAAGACTCAAAAGACTGCAATGAATGTAGAAGTAAGTAATTTCTTCCAGTGCAACAAGATTAAATTTGTGTGTACCAAGTGTAATTCTTTTTTTAAAAAAGCAAGCAAACTCACAGTAAAGATAATTGGGTTGGATCCAAAGTTGGTTATACTTTGGTCAAACTGAAATCAATTGCATTTAAATCATAACTTATGGTCCACTCCTAGGCATGTCAACTTAGAAGCAAGTCCTGTTGAATTCACTGGGGCTTACTCCCAGGTAAACAGGGCTAAGATTCCAGCCTAACTGGTACCATTGATTTCAGTGGGAGGAATGTTCAACTAATTTAGCCTTTAGTCATAGCTTCTTTTCTTGCTAACCAGCATTAATTTCATTTTCTGACAGCATTTGGCTATTGAATGTCATTGGTCCCAGAGAGCTGCAGTCATTGGAGACGTTATTCAAGTCTACAGTGGTAGTCATGGACGTACCATCATATTTTGTGAGACCAAAAAAGAAGCAACTGAACTGGCCCTGAATGCCTCAATAAAACAGGTGCAATGACCCTCATTTCTGTAAAGGATTGCTACAAATTCAACTTAGCTTGAACTGACTGTGGGAAAGGATGTCTTGCTTGCTCTTAGGTGCCTTTTGGCAGTCTCACAGTGCAAGTATCCTGTTTTCTGCATGAATGTATTTGTGCAACTATGGATATTTTGGACGTCACACTTTTCATGAAAAGGGGGAAAAATAGAAAATGAGCATGTCAGAATTCAGGGAAAATATTATTTTGCATCCAAGATCTGTCAGAGCTCATTTAAATTGCTTTTGGGGTGGGAAGGAAACTGATCCTTGTCATTTCTGCCAATAATCTCTCATTAACTCTGTTTTATGTACTTAGGATGCACAGTCTTTACATGGTGATATTCCACAAAAGCAGAGAGAAGTTACACTGAAAGGCTTTCGCAATGGATCATTTGGAGTTCTGGTTGCAACCAATGTAGCTGCCCGAGGTTTAGATATACCAGAGGTTGATCTGGTAATACAAAGTTCACCACCAAAGGTAAATTACTAGTTCCTAGTGGAAAGGAGAGAACCCCCTTTAATTGTATGTTCATGTTGCAGGCCAGAGGTAGCTTACTTAAAGTGACACTTAAAGTGACACACAACATTGGATGCCACATGTAGTGTTTTGTGCAATCTTGTCTTTCATTTTGCATAGCTAAACACTCTTGCATGTCAGTAAATGTGAACGTTTGGCTTCTCTGTAGCTTTTTCGTAAGATTAATATAAGCATTTCCCACGACTTTTCATTTGTGAAGGATGTAGAGTCCTATATTCATCGTTCTGGGCGCACAGGTCGAGCTGGCCGAACTGGCATGTGCATCTGTTTCTATCAGCGCAAGGAAGATTATCAGCTGAGACAAGTAGAACAAAAAGCGGTAATTATCTTCTTCCAACATTTTTGTGTCATTTATATGTTATATATCTAAGCCATTGGCATGTGTCTCCAAGGATGGCTTTTCACTTGAATAATGTACATACTCTTACTCTTATCTTCAGGGGATTACATTTAAACGCGTGGGTGTTCCTACAGCAACGGACATTATTAAGGCTTCCAGTAAAGATGCTCTCAGGTACTTCATTCTTTGTTTATATTTTGAACTTAATGCAGTGTCCAGCGCATGTCACGAGTTTCCATTAACCATATCTGTCCAAGATCAGATCAGGATATTGACTTAATGAAGACAGATTACAGATTCTGCTTCACAGCCTTCTATTTTAGCTCACAAGAACAGTAGCACTGTTGCACATTTTTGTTTCTTTGCAGCATGATAATCAGCACTTTTGTCAGCTGTGGAGAGTATGTATGTGGGTGTGTACTGATTTGATCTGAATATGTCAGGGAAAACTAAGAAACAAATTACTGGAGGCATACGGGGAAGTTTGGGTAATAATCTAGGGGTTGCATCCAGCTGGTCTTCCCCCTCTCTGTTCTCCATGCTGCTCAAAAAGCTGATGCAGAGGGTTTTTTTTGGGGGGGGGGGACTTGCCTGAACAACATGGGGAGGGGGAAATGATTTATCTACCCACTTCTGTTGTAGTCCAGCATATACTGTTGAGTGGAGCTCCTTTAGCCTCTGAAAAAACTTTTTGTAGAAGTCAAAGTGGGAAGAGGAGAAAATTATGGAAGTCACCTTCTGTCAGCCATTGGATACAACCCTAGAATTCCAAAGCTGCAATCCTGTACATGTTCTGAAGTAAGCCCAGAAATAGTGGGGTTTGCTCTCCAGTGTGTATTCAGGATTGCAGCCTTGTTTAAGCTTCAGTATCTCCTGTGTTATAAAATGTACACTTCTCATTTCAGCAGTTTACATGACACTGACTAATATTTTGCTCAGATCTTTGGATTCCGTTCCTCCATCTGCCATTGACCACTTCAGACAGGCAGCTGAACGGCTGATAGAGGAAAAGGGGGCAGTGGAAGCTCTGGCTGCCGCACTGGCTCATATTTCTGGAGCTACTGCCATTGAACAGCGTTCTTTGCTCAACTCGGATGCGGTAAATATGGCATGCAGTTGCATAACATTTATATAGTCTTAAGATCTATTTTAAGGATAATCTTAGTCAAACTTTCCTGAAAGGACTCTCCATTATTTGGGTGAGAACACAGTGAAACTGCTGCACCCAAAAGGTCACACCCCCCCTCCTGACATACTGAATGTACCAATACATTTTCTTTTTGACAAAGGACTAGCCAGTGTGGTATAATGGGTAGAGTGTAGGACTGGGACCTGGGAGGTTTCAAGTCCCCACTGGGCCATACAGTTCACTCAGTGATGTTGGGTGAGTCACTGCCTTTCAGCCTAGCCTACCTCACAGGGTTGTTGTGGGGATTAAATGGGAGAAGACCACACACGCCACCTTGAACTTGGAGAAAAAGGTGGGATATAAATGCAACAAACTAAGTAAATGAACGAATAATATGTGAGCCATAATTAAGTGATCGTGCATGGGTCCTGTAATTCCTTCTTTGGCAGGGGATCTTTTCCTCCCACCACCAAGGATAAAACACACACATTCATAGACATTGAATTTTGTGATGGCAACAATATTAACTACTGTTAAGGTTATCCAGGATTCTCTTTTAACTGGAATTTGAATGCTGCTTATATCTGCACTGGCCCTAATTGTATGACTGGCCTCCCAATGAGGATGTGTTAAGGATATTAAATATAGATTGGTTTTATAAAAGCTAAACAGTCTATTTGGTAGTTTCACTGAATTATTGTGGAACCCTTTTTGGACCCTATGTTGTTTTTATTAATAATCAAATTCTTATACCTCACCCTTCATCTGTGGATCTTAGGGCGGTTCACAGCATAGAAATATAAGATAAAAACACAAAACACATAATAAAAACAAGAAAGAAAACAATAACCCCAACCCCCTCTCAAAAACACAATATATAGGATGTCAGTCAGCCAAAAGCCTGGTTGAATGGGAATGTTTTCACCTGGAGCCTAAAGTTGTATAATGAAGGTGCCAGGGGAATCTCCTCGGGGAAAGCATTTCAGTATAAAGGCCCTGTCACACATCACCTCCTACCAGACAGCCCCCGTTGACAACATTAGCAACAAGGCCTCGTCTGATTGTAAGGTCCAAATATGGTTGATACTGGGGAAGGTACTCTATTAGATACTTGGGCCCCAAGCCACTTGGGGCTTTATATAGGCTAGTACTCTACTAGCACCTTGAATTTGGCCTGGTAGTTCACTGACAGCCAGTGTGGTGCTTTCAGGATTGGTAGCACATATTCTTATCAGGCTGCACCACTTACAACCTAGCAGCCATTAGTTGTAATGTAAAGACCTTTATCAAAAACTCTTAACAATTAACCGGTTATATCCCTCTGCTGTTACTGTAAGTGTCAATTGCTGCTTCCTTTTTTAAAGGGTTTTGTGACCATGACTCTTCAGTGTTCAGTAGAAATGCACACCATTGGCTATGCTTGGCGAGGTCTGAAAGAACAGCTGGGTGAGGACATTGACAGCAAAGTGTCCCGAATGCGCTTTCTTAAGGGGAAGACGGTAAGAAATATTGACCTAGACATTTTGTAGGTATTTGCTAGTTGAGCATTTTATAGTATTTGTTTTTCCTCATCTGTTCTGATAACATGCAAAGCACAGGTTTTGCACTTGAAAACCAAAATGGTATTGGTGAAATAATATGAGGATGAATTTTATAATTGGAGTTAGTGTTGTCGTAGGATAGAACATAATACGTTGGAAATATGCAGAGTTGAATCATCACTTTTATGTGGCCGTAAGTCCTAGCTCTCTAACATTGTAAATAGAATATTAATTATGTACTCTAGAATTATTATGAATAAGGATTAAAGAGCATGTTGTAACATTCATAAAATGTTTGGAAGTAAGGGTTATTTGATTTGCTTTATAAGTGACGGAATAAAATACAAGCACTTCTTTGTGTAGACGTCATATTTTTGCAGGAATTTTTTCAAGTACTGTACAGTTATTACTTCTGGTTAATGTTAATGGCTGACAAATCCTTTCATCCTTCTCCATTTGACTTGTGTTTAGTTATTAAAAAAACAGCCATCTATGTTTTTCCTCATCACACTATAGTAGGCTTTTCTGGTTCTTAAAGCTGGTCTGTAAAATACTTGGCCTTCGCCAGTACCTGAACTATTCACTTAGACGCTGCTCTATATATTTTTTTTGTACAAATCAAATGCCGGCACTTTGTCAGGCACTTACTGTTGCATCTTAATATGTGAACTAATAAGGTTGCCTTCTTCAAAGTGTTGCAGATTTCTTTGTTTAATGCCTGACGATCAGTGTCTCTCTTGTATTCAGGGTGTGTGCTTTGATATTCCTGTGGCTGAATTAAATAAAGTACAGGTGAGAAATTGCTACTTAATGGATTTTTAAGTTTTTCCCACTTTATTATTAATACATAAATGAAGAAATATGACCTGCTATCATTATAAAAACATTAAATTGGAAATGTTGCATTTTAGGAAGGAAGAAATTGGTTTAAGAAATTTAATCAAGGGGTGAAATGGAACCTGATAGTTTCTACTCTTCTTTATCATTACATACTTCTCATCCGATATTCCATTCCATTCAGAGCAACACCATTACATGGTTAAAACATGCATTTTATCAGATTATGTCCAATAACTAGAGACAGTGTAATTAACTTTTCAATGGCATTTATAACATCCCTGGCCTGGTCTTGCTGGCTAGGGATGATGGGAGTTGTAGTTCAAAAGCAGCTGGAAGCCCAAGTTTGGGAAACTGATCTAAACACTAGTTAAAGTAAGAAACATGGGTTCTTTTTTTTACAGAAATGCTCACTTTTGGAAGTTTTGAAACTTTTCTTTAATCAACTTTTGTTGGTCATTGTATGGAAGAAACATAAAAGAGGAAATAACAGGTTACCTTGAGGTGTCAAGAGGCAATATAAAATACTTTTCTTAACTTACTTTGATGCCTTGGGGGGGGAATCTTTCATGTAGCTCAGAAAACTTCTATCCCTTTATTTTATGTGATGTTTGCAAATACTGGTTTGTAAATTCAGTGCTGATTGTAGAGATAACAAAAAAATTGTTTTTTATTAGCAAACATGGCAAGATACAAGACGCTGGCAACTTTCTGTGGCAACGGAATTGCCCGAGCTTGAAGAATCACGTGACAGTGGCCGAAGTGGTGGCTCGGATTTCAGGAATGGAAGGCGAGGTGGCGGCCCCAACAGGCATGACAGATTCAGAAACAGGGGCCAAAAAAGAAGCCATAGCCGGGCTTTTTGATCATTTGTTAATATGTCATACACAACTGGGACTAAATCACTTGTTTTATCATAAGTAAAGTTGGTTACACTTTCCTATGTGCTTTTTATTGCTTTTTTAGATTTGTCTCATTCATACAATTCTGGCGGCATAACTCACTTGTTGGGGTAGGGAAACTGGAGTGAATCGTTCTAGTTTTGAATGTTACTAGGTAATTTTGCAATAAGGACTTGGGTCCAGAGTTTGCTTAATTCCCCCTGAAAAAAATTGCTCGGGGGGGGGGGGTTAGAAGATCCTCTGGAACAATATGTGGCTCTAGGGGACTGAACAGGGAGTGGGGAATTTGACAAATGTTGCCTCCTTCTCTCCTCTCCCCCATTCCACTAGCAGGATTTCACCACTCGATTAAAAAGCTGTGGACAGAAGGCACCATTGTTGTTTGCAGAATGCAAAGTCTGGATCCAACCCAAGGGCTGCTATACCATCCCTTTGTGCTAGTTAGTGTGAGTGAATGGTGGTGTAGGATCAGGAGCCAGCTGTACTAAATGCAGTGGTGCTCAACCCCAATCTTCTACATTTTTCTTAAGGCCATAATCATGATCACTTTGCTTGGCTGCTGATAGATGGCACCACAACCTACAGCTTTCTGAGAGCTGTCAGGCCATTGTAGTAGTCTTGGAGGGAGGTGGTAGTGGGTGGTCCAGGCAAGCTTTGGATAAAGTTACAACTAGCCAGGGCAGCTGCTCATCAGCTGTCCTGCTCCGCTGCCCGCTTTACCCACTATGTTGTTTCAGCTTTGGTGGCAGAAGGCAAAGAGGTGGGAAGTGACAAGAGAGCAGTACGGTTGCTAGGGAGCTATCCTATTATGAGTGTCCTTCCACATCTCACCTGAGCCGTTGTCTTCTGCTTGCAGAAAGTCTCAACTCAGTGGTGTGGGAGACTTGGTGAGGCCTAGAGGGAAGTGGGAGCTTTGTGGGGAAGAGGTGGGGTTGGTGCGCCTTGGCACTGTTTTGTACCTCTTGACATGGGGTGGGGAGCAGGAGGATGGACTAAAGAACATTGAAGCTATCGGCCTGGAGCAGGCTTGGGAATCTCCGTTTGATATTTCAGATCAAGATGTGTTAGTGGGACAATCACATTTCAGTTATGTGACATTGCAATTATGTCATGTGATGAGCTGGTGGGTTGCCCTGCCCATATGTCAAAGGAGGCCCACAGGTTGGAGCCAAACAGGTTCCCCACTCCTGGTCTAATGGGTAAGTGTGAGGGGTTGGTGAGGGGAAGGGTTGCTGTGGGTGACAGTTGTAGGTGGGTTTGGCAAGCAGCACAAGCTGCGGTGGACACCTAGTGTTGAGAGTGGGAGAGATAGGCTGCAATGCCCACCCCACCCTGCCTCAGAGCCAATCACATTATCACAACCCTGTGAATCTGAAATAGCACTGAAAATGTGACCCAACAGGCCACAAAGGACAGGTTTATATCACTAAACTCCAGAACAAGCTATTAGCTGCACATTTTTTTAAGAAGAAGAATATAATTTATTATTTATACCCTGCTCATTTGGCTGGGTTTCCCCAGCCACTCTGGGTGTGGGTGGTTTTTAATGTTTGGTTTTAGACTGTTGTAACCCATTTTGGGACCTGCTGGTGAAGGGTAGATAATAAAATAACAATACACATTAATAATATGCAATTACTATTATGTACTGCTTTTTTGCCCAAAGCCCTCTAAAAGCATGAAAATGCATCCTACAGAGGAGCATAAGAGGGGAAGCGCCATTGATCAGTAAATAAAACAACACAAGATTGCAAAATCACAACATTCGAGTGTGAAAAAAATCTTTCCCAAGTTAATTGACCAGTCTGGTAAATATTTAAATATTAAACCATGGGGATTTTCCTGGATTCGGTCCCCTCTTCTTGAGGGTTTTGTGTTCCAAGTTAGGAACCACTGTAAATCTCTGGGCTATGAAAAATCATCTTTAGATCCGGTATTCAACCAAAGACGACAGAGTGTGGTGACACTCTTAAGGACACTTCAAACAACAGTCGTGGCTCCCCTCCTCCCCGCAAATTATCCTTCCAAAGCGTTAGCGTGTAGCGTGCCAGTAGTTACTGGGAGACCCCTATTCTCCCTCACGGAGATAACCACAAAACTACGCTTGAGCCCAATTTCCTCTGCAGTCGCGGTCTTTTCGCGCGCGTTGCCTTTGGCGCCCACCGCGGCCTCTGCCCCCTTCTCTCCGTCCCTCGGCCGCCTGTGACGTCACCCGCTCCCCGCGCCTCCATTTTAACTGAGGGGACGAGGTTGACGCGCATGCGGACTACCCTTCGGGAGGGTTCTGGGCGGGCATAAAGCCAACTGCTCGGGAGAGAGAGAGCGAGTGGAGGAGGCGAGAGACGAGCGAGGAAAGCGCAGCAGCCCGTTCAGTGGGAAGATGGCGACCCCCGCCGAGTGGGCCTCGCTGTGCGAGAAGTTCCGCAGCGCCGTCAACCTCTCCTACGTGGAGTCCAAGAAAGACCCGGAGACGGAGCCGTACCGCTCCAAGTACAGCGCCCGGGAGCTGCTGGAAGGCATCAAGCAGCAGCTGGGCTCCGAGGAGGCGGAAGGCAGCCCGGGAGGCGCCGGCGGAGGCGCGGCCGGGGCCGACGAGCGGGAGCGGCAGCGCGCCGTGGCGCTGGCCGCCGTGGAGTACGAGCTCGGGGTGAACCACACCGACACGCAGGAGTACTCGGCCGGCGAGGAGCACCTGGTGAAGTGCGCGCAGCTGCTGGAGCCTCACCGCCTCTCCCGGGAGTGCGTCTCCCTCTACATCCAGGCCCAGGTGGGGCAAGGAAGGAAGGGGTCGCCGGTCGCTCCCCCTCCCGCACGCAATAGCTCACCCCAAAAGGGGGCTCAGACCCACAACTGCGATGAGCAGTGGATAAGAAACAGGGTGCATGAACGTGTGCCCCCCCCCCAGCACGCGCGCGCCAAACCTCTTTGCGTCGCTCGCGCTTGCGGTGTTTGGGATACTGCAGGTTCCTAAGCCACAGAGTGCCGCATACTTGCCGGGGCATTTAAACATCAGCCCGGGCACGTGGCGCAGTGTGTACATTCATCGCCCATCCATCTTAACAGCAAAGGTTTTCTTGGGCCGGGGCAGTCACCGTTTGTCCTGGGAGATGGCATCATTTGGAAGTCAGAAATCAACTGGGGAGAATGAGCTTTCCTGACCTGTGCAATTTTCCTTACGGAAATGGCTGTGTTTTTAGTTTTGTTAGCCTAATCGATTCTGCGGCATCTCTCCTCATTATGAAATCTAGTCGATGCATAATAGGCATCTAAGACGAATAATATGCTGGCTTGGATCCAAAGTCGGATCTAATGGCTAGCGGAAGAGAGCAGGCAACGTTTGCTGGTTCTCTTATCCTCCTTCACCTCTTCCCACACTTCCGGTGTTCCTCCATATTAGAAGGGGGGGAGGAAAGGGGAAATCAGCAAAAAATATTGTTTCCTTCTCTCCTTTTCTTTGAACAGAGATTTTTGTCAGTAACTTAACTCACAGGATCTCAAGATCCAAGTTACTTGATTTGGCACTTTGGAACTCTTGTTGAAGTACTGGATGATGCCTCCAAAAGATGTGTGGAATGTTACATAACAAACATTAATTGTCCACACTTTTAAAATCCATCAGTGAATGAAGTTGTTTCCTCCCCATTCTTCTCATTGTTTTGCCTTTTTGTAAGGATAACCTTTGAACTGCTACCCATTCTATAGAAGTATTGTTGAAACTGCATACCAGTGTTGGAAATCCCGAAGGCTTTCTGTGTTTTGTTGCTGCTGCAGCCATGTGTCTGTTCTTCTTGTTTTAGTGCAAGGGGGTGGCATGTGTCAAATTGGAGAAATGCAGTGCTGCGGTGCAAAGTATTAAGGGAGGGTTGAGCTGATGGTGATGGCAGACCATCCTCTGGAATATAGGTTTGCAAGGCAGTAACACTGTTACTTCAAGAAATGAAAAACAAATTTGCAGTTCATGTGCTTACAGTGATTATTTACTATTGCAGTTTGAGAGCTGAGTAACTCCCCTCAAGAGAGTCTGTGGATGAAAATAATTTGTGTGCCAGTAGCAGGCTGTGTGTACACAGCATGTTTAAGGCTTCCCCCAAAAATTCTTCCGACAGTAATTTGTTAAGGGTGTTAGGAATAAGTATAGTATTAGTCTGGTTCTTGTATAATATGTAAGGGGGTGACCCCTCTTCCCTATTCATTGATGGTGGATTTGTGCCATTCATAGCTTTACAAAAAAATGTTTCAATTTCCCTCTTCTTTTGTAGAATAACCTGGGCATCCTGTGGTCAGAAAGAGATAACATTAAAACAGCTCAGACTTACTTGGAATCTGCAGAGGCTTTATATAATCAGTACATGAAAGAGGTAATGTGTTGTATGAGCACGTCTTATGTTTCTGTAATGTGGTGGCACCTCAAGGCGTAATCAAAATTTCAAGTTCTAATATCAATGAGTTGCAATCATTAAATAATAAACAGGCTTTCTGGATTACCGTATTTTTCGCTGTATAAGACGCACCTAGTTTTTGGAGGAGGAAAACAAGAAAAAAAATATTCTGAATCTCAGAAGCCAGGACAGCAAGAGGGATCACTGTGCAGTGAAAGCAGCAATCCCTCTTGCTGTTCTGGCTTCTGTGAAAGCTGCGCAGTCTGCATTTGCTCCATAAGATGCACACACATTTCCCCTTACTTTTTAGGAGGGAAAAAGTGAGTCTTATAGAGCAAAAAATACGATAATTGTTACTGAGCTTTGCAAGTTGAGAGGCCTGTTTTCTCATGTTATAAAATGAGACATTTTGATACAATATTTGTGTTGTCAGGAGTTTTGATGCCTGAATTCTGAAAAATAATTATAGTACTAAGTGAAAAATATATCTACTGTTCAGATATCATTTTTAGATAGCTTCAAAATGGTTGGCATTTATGCAGAGTGTTCTGTGCAAACAGCTGACTAGAAAATCAGTGTCAACTCACCATTGCAGCTGTGCTTTCATCCCTCTGTAACCACATAAAGCATCTATAAAACAGCTTAGGGACACTTCCATTATTAGTTATAATAACTGGAAAATTCTAAAAACACTTTGACTTATTGCTGTATGGCTAAAATGCAGTGCAGAATTAGTTTTCTAAAAAAGAGCTTTTCTGTATTTCAGGAGGACTTAATAACAAGCTAAACTCCTTATGCATAACAAGCAGCCTTCTAAGTTGTTGACTCTGCTGTGCCATAGCATTAGCACAATGGAGCCTTTGTTATACCCTCGGGGGCGCTATTTATGCACTGCCCTGCCTTTCTGCATTTCCAGAGTTTGTTCATTCTCCGACATGGCTTCTATGAAACCAGTGGAGTGCTGCATTTTGGCAAATTCTAAAAAGTGATGCTGAAAATATTTCACTTGTTTCATATTTACGCTCTTGTCTTATTTTGCTGAATTTGCTTTTGACTAGAGATGATGATGCTTTGGAGAAAGGCCTGAGAAAAACATGCCTGCCTTCTTGTTTAATCCAGTGTAGTTCTTCTGTTTCTTAACAACCTACCTGTCACATTTAGAGTATTCTTCCTGGATTGTTGAATCTGGGTACCAGTGGCTCAGCTTCCTGTGTGCTGGTTTATGTTCATTCTAAACCTGTCATCTCCCTAGTGTCAAAACCCTACCTTGGGAGGTGTGTCCAGTCCCACTTGATCATCCTTGATTTGAGGTTAAATGTCTCACACCCTGTCAACTCATTTCCCTTAGTTTTACTTGGTTGAAATATGATGGGTGACCTTTCCCCCTTGCAAGTGCATTTAAGATACCATTGTGATATTGTATGTCATAGGTTATTTAGAGAGGAAGCTGCTTTTATTTCTTTATGAAACTGTCTCTCCCCTCCCCCATTTTTCTCTGTCCCTGATCTTAATAAAGCTTCTTAATTCTGAACCTGTTATTTAACTAGATACTTTGACAGTGCAAGGAGCAGTTGTCCCTCTGTGCTTGGCCAGTGGTTTATGCTACACATGCAGACATAGGGCAACAAAACGATTGAGTTATTGACAGGTTTAATGCTGCAACTCAGTGACAGGGAGATAGATAAAGGTGACTGTAGGCAGCTGCCTTGGTTTCACTTGAAAGCACTTACAGTTTCACTTGAAAGCACTTACAGTTCACCCTGCCGAAGAGGTGAGGTAGTAGCCGGGTAGTGGTGGCAAAAGAAATCTGGGAGTCCAGACTTGTTCATCACACTTATAACGATGGAAGGGTTTGCAGCTCCAGAAAGACCTAAAGTGAAATGGAGCTAGAGGAACCAGATTTGTATTCAGAACATAATTCCAGAAACCTTTTGTTGGATTTGTTAACTATACATATGGGTCTTATTTATTGTTATTAAAAAAATTATCTTGCTTTTCAGCAATTATGCCCTCAAAGTGACTTATTAAAAGTAGAAATGTAGTGAAACATTAAAAGGGATATGTGGGGGCCAGTTGCTGCCCTCTCCCTGGTTTTGCAAACTCCTCTGTCTCTCTTATCCCCATTTTAATTGGCGTACAGCTGGGGCTAACTCAAAATGGCGCCTGCCACTATCCCGCCAGTTCCCAAGCAGAAAAAAGCAGAAAAAAGAAGCCGCCTTAGTGATCTGCAAAGAGAATAAAAGCAGCTACAAATTAAGCTTGAGAATTCTGCTCCAAACTACAAGAAAGAAGATTCCACCTAAACATTAGGAAGAACTTCCTGACAGTAAGAGCTGTTTGACAGTGGAATTTGCTGCCAAGGAGTGTGGTGGAGTCTCCTTCTTTGGAGGTCTTTAAGCAGAGGCTTGACAACCATATGTCAGGAGTGCTCTGATGGTGTTTCCTGCTTGGCAGGGGGTTGGACTCGATGGCCCTTGTGGTCTCTTCCAACTCTATGCTTCTATGAAATTTATAACAGGGACATGTGACTACTTTGTGCTCTAGAGTTGTTCAAGAGCTTGAACTAATAACTGGATCTCAATATTAAATATGCTGTTCGTTCAGGGATATATTTCTCTTGTGTTGTTTTTACTTCTGTGTGATGTCTTGTATCTAGTTGCAACCACTTTTGTCTTGAGTGCATTGAGTAGCACATAAAGCAAAAATTTCTGAAAGCATATTCTTCCAGAGTTTCTGGTTTGTTCATTGAGGTAAACTTACTTTCTTTTTTTTCTATATTGTTACATTTACTGAAACTCTTGTTTAAATGCATCATATTCTTTCTGTCAGTGCTGCAGAGTTCAAGAAGTAACTGTTCAAGAGGATAGAACAGGTTTTTAGAAGAATGTGCAGTTAGAGATGCATGATTACAGGTTCTACAACACAATAGGGAAGAACAGATTTTTAAGAAAGAGATATGTCTTCTGGTTGGATGTCCTGATACTTAGATGTTTTGTGCAATAAGAACATATTTCTGGATGCATCTTAACTTAATATTCTCTGCAGTACCAAAGTGCAGCCTGTAGAGAGCACAAATCCATTGTATGTATTTATTAAGTTCGTATATGTTATGTTTTGCAGAATGGGAATCCCCCGCTTGATTCCAGTGAACATTTTATGGATGAAGAAGAGAAACTTACTGACCAAGAAAGATCAAAAAGGTATATGTTGAATTGTAAAGTCAGAGATTGGGAGGGGTGTTTCTGTCGTAAAATTAAATCTAAACCCTCTGTTTCCCCAGATTTGAGAAAGTCTATACTCATACGTTATATTATCTGGCCCAAGTCTACCAGCACCTGGAGATGATTGAGAAGGCTGCACAGTATTGCCATACCACCCTTAAACGGCAGCTTGAATATAGTGGCTACTATCCAGTAGAATGGGCTCTCAATGCAGCTACTTTGTCTCAGTATTATCTCACAAAGGTAGTCACTTCAATGTTTTCTTCAGTGTATCTAATTTGTTAAGGTGCTACCAATGTCAGAGTTGCTATTTGACCAGCTTTCAAAAAGCTATTGTTATTTGTGGTATGAATCTTATTGGCAGGCATTGGGTTGCATCATCTTCCACACTAAGTTAATTGCACTTAAGTTCCCTTTGAAATCCATGGGACCGAAAGTCATGACTAACTTGCCTCATTCATTTTGTAAGTTGATGTTCTTTCCTAGCTTTGTTGGCATTTACAGATGTCAAACTCACAGCCAAAAACATGAATAACAAAAAGGTCATGTTTCAGGAGAAGTGCATTAGAGAAATTTATTCCTCAAATTTGTTATGATATGAGTGTGTATGTAAGGGTGGGGAGACTCCTTAGAAGACCTTTACCTGTTTGTCCCCAGCTTTCTTACTATACAGCGTTGCCAGATTATATCCCCAGATCCTTCAAAGATCACGCATTTGGGCAAACAATTGGGCAACTGAATTATTTCATTCTTAAATATTAAGAGAAAAATATCTTACTGTGTGCCAGGAACAAACACCACCATGTCTTCTCCTTACAGCAATGTTTCATGGAGTCGAGGCATTGTTTAGCAGCTGCCAGTGTCATCTTTGGCCAAGCTGGACAGGTGCCATCTGCAGAGGACAGTAAGTCATCTCATTTTAATCCTCACTGTAGTGGCTTTGAGTTATATGGGTTAGCAAAAATGTTGAATTCTCTGCTTGCTGTCCGTTTCAGTGCTGCATTGATTTTGTGGGACTGGGGAAAGAGGTTGCAATGTGAGAGGGTGAAGAGGTGCCCTTCAGCAAGGCTACACTTCTCTATTGGGCTTGTACAGCTTTGAAACTAATGGTGCAGACTTGGGGCATAGTGGTGGTGCCGAGGAAATAGCTTTCGATATTTCAACTTTAGAGAGAGAGAGAAGATGTACAGTTTTCCTCTGTTCATAGAATTGTAGAGTTGAAAGGGACCCCAAGACTCACCTAGTCCAACCTCCTGCAATGCAAAAATCTCAACTAGATCATGCACGACAGATGGCCATCCACCCTGTGCTTAAAAACCTATAAGGAAGCAGAGTCCACCACCTCTTGCGGGAGTCCCTTCCACTGTCAAAAGCTCTTACTCTCAGAAAGTCCTTTCTGATGTTTAGTCAGAATCTTTCTTGTAACTTGAATCCATTGGTTCCGGTCCTGCCCTCCACAGTAGAAGAAAACAAGCTTGCTCCATCTTCCATGTTACAGCCCTTTAGATATTGAAGATGGCTATCATATCTCTAAATCTCTTCTTTACGTGGTTAAACATACGCAATTCCCTCAACTGTTCCTCATAAAAGCCTGGTTTCCAGAACCTTGATCATCTTGGCTGCCTTCCTTCAGATGCTCCAGCTTGTCAATATCCTTCTTAAATTGTGGTGCCCAGACGTGGACACAGTACTCCAGGTGTGATTTGACCAGGGAAGAACAGAGTGGTACTATGACTTCCCTTGAAAGGAACACTAGACTGCTATTGATGCAGCCTAGAATAGCATTAGCTTTTTTTACTGCTGCATCACACTGTTGACTCCTGTTAAGCTTGTTTACTAAGACCCTTAGATCCTTTTCACATGTATTATTGACAGTCCAGGTGTCCCACTTCTTATATTTTTGCAGCTGCCTATAACCTGCTATAAGTTGTATTGGTAGTATACCTCGCTATTTCATTTTTTACTTTTTAGGACAGTTGATGCTAGAAATGCTTAAACTATTTTAATGATGTTATGAAAACTGTGTTCTAAGATGTTCTTTACACCCTGTTTTCCTGAATAGAAATTAAATGTCTCCCTCCATTTCCAGTAGAAGTATCTTGAGGCTGTTTGATCCCCGTTACAGTATGGAAAAGCATCAGGATTAGAAAATATTATGGCCAAAAGTTAAACCTTCCTCCTCCTAACCATTTAATAGATTCCAGTAGTATTAGTTACTTGAATTCTCTGTAGTCCTTCAGGTAATTTTAAGTGGCTAACTTATCTCCCCCCCCCCCCCCATAAATGGCTTTTCAAAATCTGTCAACTAGCCTAATGAATATTGTAATATTTTAAATCAGATGAAACAGAACAAGATCAACAAGACCTTCGACAGAGAAGAGCTGAAATTGCAAGGTGTTGGATTAAGTACTGCTTGAACTTGTTGCAGGGAGCCAGGAAATTGCTTGAGGTAATCAAGAAACGGAGTGCAAATAACCTTTTTAACATTTGCAGGAGTAACTAAACACAGTAGTCGCAACAGCTGCTAGTGGTACTGAGACTCAAGGGTATAGTAAATGTAAGTCACAAGTCACAATATTCTGCTTGGGCAGTAGAACACTTAATCTTGTGTTTGCCAGTTTTGTCCATATCACCTTGATTTCATCATGGGCCTTGATGCTTTACTGATAGTATCCAAATGGGTTCAGTAGGAGCTAGATACATTACCTAACCAAGAAAGCAGAGTTTTATTTGTTATAGCTAGTCTGCCATTGGTGCATACTCTGTGTTTACACAGTTTTACACTTCGACTTCTTCGGTAATTTTCTGCTTGCCTATTATTGTCCTGTCAGAGTGGATATTTAGCAGTTGAGATAGGCAAACAGGCAGGTATTCCTATATGTCCCAGTGGCCGTGAAGATGTCAGCATCTCATCTATTAAAAAATCAGCTGTGTAATTTCCAATGCCCTGTTTGGTTTTCCTTAAATTGTTGTGGTGCTTATATACTGCTTTTTGTCCCAAGTGACCCCAAAGCAATTTAAAAAATAAATAAGAAAATATCATTATGAATCACAAAACACCATTAAGATAACAGTAAAATATTAGCAGCATACATAAGCTGTTGAGATTTTCAATTCGGGAAAGCAGTTCCTACTGTCTGATAACACAGTACAATCATACCTACAGCTGTTACAGCTGTTTCAAGTTATGTGTTTTCAGGTTGCGGACCGTGGGAAACCTGGAAGTACCAGAACGGGTTACTTCCAGGTTTCACTGCTCATGCATGTGGAGAAACGCCAAATTGCGCCGGCACAGACATGGTGCTTTAGGATGTGAATGCTGCGGATTGTGGATGTGCCTCCATTACGGATTACGTCCACAACCCGAGGTTCCACTGTAGTATTAACAATGGATAGGAAAGGAAAAAGAGAAGCCTACAAGATGTCAGATATATTGGGAGTGGTTTAACAAAAATTTCAAGAATGACAACCACTTGCTGTGAAATACTTAAATGAAGTCAAGGAAAATATCTCTGAGTTACTGCTTGGAGAATTGTTGAAAACTCTTTAAAATGCCTCCTCCACTAAGTTGCTGCTATAAGCTCAGCTTGTGTTTCCATTGAATTATAAAAATAAATAAGAATCATATATGGAAGTACTAAATAATTTCTAAAAATCCAAAACATGTATTTTTCTGTCATGCAAACATAGGAGTAACAGAAGTTGCTACTGTGAACGTGATTAATTTATCAAATTGGCGGTATCTAGTTTTTTGACCTCTCATGGCGAAGTATTTCACACTGTGCGTTCTTGTTTTAGGACAACATTGGGGAGCTGGATCCAGACAGGCAGTCGGAGCTTAAAGCCCAGCAGAAGAAAGAGGAGGATGAGAAGGAAGAGGACAGGAAGAAGGCTGTTCTGTTTGGAACTAGTGATCTGTGTGACTCTATTTTGGCCATGGAAGAAAAAGTGAGCTGTGTGTTTCCACTAGACTTCAAAGAAGCTAGAGAAGTCTTCTTAGTGGGTCAGAATTATGTCAATGAAGCAAAAGATTTCTTTCAGGTAGATGGGTATGTCACTGACCACATTGAAATTCTTCAGGATCACAGTGCCTTGTTCAAGGTGCTGGCATTCTTTGAAGAAGATTATGAGAGGCGTTGCAAGATGCACAAGCGCAGGATAGATATGCTGGAGCCCATATATGCTGGCTTAAACCCTCAGTATTACCTTCTGCTCAGTAGGCAGCTTCAGTTTGAATTAGCTGACACCTATTACGAGATGATGGATTTAAAAGTGGCCATTGGAAATAAGCTAGAGGAACTTGACTCCCACACAATAAAGAAAATAAATTCTCTTGCTCAGATGGCCATGAAATACTATGAACTCTTTTTGGATTCATTGAGGAACCCTGATAAGATTTTCCCCGAGACCCTAGAGGAGGATGTCCTGCGCCCTGCAATGGTGGCCAAGTTCCATATTGCCCGCCTTTATGGCAAGCTTATTACTTCGGATGGCAAGAAACAGTTGGAGAACATGCAGACTTCGTTGGAATATTACTCGTTTTTGGTAGACTACTGCGAGAAGCACACAGATGCCGTCCAGGCCATTGAAACTGAGCTAGAGCTCAGTAGAGAGATGGTTGGGCTTCTTCCAACAAGAATGGAAAGGCTAAGAGCCAAGCTGTCTACTTTCACTTAAACTCCTTCCTCCCGTGGAAATGTGCAATATTAACACAATCGCTGTCCAAAGAGACAGTTTCCCTTATGGCAGTTGCCTTGTAGTCATCCGACATCTGTTGTGTGCTCCCACTGTGACAGGCAGCATAGAACCCGTATAAAATGGAAAACTGTCAAGTGTAGTAATTCTCCCACACTTCAATATTAAGTATACAGTGAATGGTCAACTGGTGCTCTGTATTGCTTGCTCCGTACTGACATGCACACCTTCCTGCCTTATTTTTCTCCTTCCACTACGTGGTCCAGTTTCCAACTGTAGTGCTGCTCTCCAACTGTTTCTTCCAAAAGGGAACTTTTTGAGTACGTTGTATTTACAGCCCAATCCATCCCCACAAAATAGAGACTTAGGTAGGTGGAATTTATTTTCCTCATTAACAGTCCCTGAAAAAAACCTTAACATATCTCTAATTTAATGGCATCATATTTATTTTTGTATATGTTAGCTGTCCTCCTTTTGAATCCTGTTAAATAGGATCAATAAACAAACATGCCTGATTGCACATTCTCTTGCCGTCATTTTGTGTGTGCGCGTTGTGACCTGTTTGGCAGTAGAAACCTGTTCCAGTTTTTCTCCACAAGTTTCAGCCTGAGTCTTAAATACATTCCAGCTATTACCAAACCATAGGCCAGGACTCTTCCTAGTCCCATCCTACAACTGAAGTTCATATTCCCATCTGTAAGGACCAGAGTTGAACATTTAAAGACAAGAAAAGCAAAGATTCTCTGGCAGCTCACATCTATGTTCAATGGCATATTCTCTTATTAATAGTGGTTTTTGAAAGGGAGAGGTGAAAATTAAGAAATGCCCACCATCCTCAGTGGCCAGTCAGATATCTATGGGAAACTAGCATGTAAGACATGAATACAACAGCATTCTTCCGCTTGTGATCCCCAGAAACTGGTATTCAGAGGCATACTGCCTCCAGCAGTGAAGTTAGAATCTAAGCATCATGGCTAGCAGCCACTCCTCCATGAATTTGCCTATGCCTCTTATGTGAAGGAGTACTTTATTTTGTCTTTCCTGAATCTTCCAACATGGAGCTCCATTGGACGCCCATGAATTCTAGTGTTTTGAGAGAGGGAGAAAAATGTTTTCTTACCCACTTTCTCCAAACCATGCATACTTTTAAACACTTCTGTCATGTTCTCCCCCACCCACATACTTGCCATTTTCCAGACTAAAAAGCCCCAAATGTAATCTTTCCTCATTGGAGAATTGCTGCAGTCCCTTGATCATTTCTGGTTCTTTCCTGAATATTTTCCAGCTCTACAATGTCTCTTTTGAAGTGTGACCAGAACTGTACATAATATTCCCAGTGTGGTCACACCATAGATTTGTCTAGCCTTATGACATTGGTAGTTACATTTTCAACCTCTTTCCTAATGCTGCCTTACATGGACTTTGCCATTTTCATTGCTGCTGCACATGGGAGTCAACATCTCCATCAAGCTGTCTTCTGCAACCCCAAGGTCTTGTTCCTGGTCAGTCAACAGCAGCTGAGACTCCCATTAGCTTATACAGTGGTGCCTCGCAAGACGAAATTAATTCGTTCCGCAAGTTTTTTCTTCTTGCGAGTTTTTCGTCTTGCGAAGCACGGTTTCCCATAGGAATGCATTGAAAATCAATTAATGCGTTCCTATGGAGACCGCTTGCCAGGCTGGCGGTACGGAGAAGGGCTTTTCTCCCCACCGCAAGCCTTCAGGACAGGTACGGGAACAGGGGAAGGCGCGCAGCGCTTCTCCTCTGTTCCCGGGGCTTGCGGTGGGAGGAGGGTTTTTCCTCCCCACGCCAACATTCAGAACAGCATTCTGGAAGTTGGCGGTGGGAAGGAAAACCCTCCTCCCACCGCAAGTCTTCAGGACAGCCACCCGAAGGCTGGCGGCGGGAGGAGGTCTCTCCGCCCCTCCGCCAGCCTTCGGAGGAGCCTTCTGAAGGCTGGCGGCGGGAGGAGGTCTCTCCGCCCCACCGCCAGCCTTCGGAGGAGGTCCGAGGACAGTGGGGAAGACGCGCTGCGCTTCCCCGCTGTCCCGGAGATTTCCCTATGGGCTTTTGTCTTGCGAAGCAAACCCATAGGGAAATTCGTTTTGCGAAGCGCCTCCAAAACGGAAAACCCTTTCGTCTAGCGGGTTTTCCGTCTTGCGAGGCGTTCGTCTTGCGGGGCACCACTGTATATGAAGTTAGGGGTCAGTTTGTTGGTTTGTTTTTGCCCCAGTGTGCATCACTTACACTAAAATACACCTACTATTTTAGTATCATTCACCCAGTTTGGAGAGCTCCCTTTGGAGATCTTTTCAATCACTTTTTGTTTTAAACATCCAAAGCAATTTGGCCACCTCACTGCTCACCCTGACTTCTAGATAATTAAATAAAAAGCACAGGTTCCACCCAATACTAATCATTTAGGGACTCCACTTTCCCCATCCCCTGCATTAGGATAAAAGTCCCATTTATTCCTGCTCTCTGCTTCCTGTTTCTTAACTGGTCATTGATCCTCAAGAGGGCCTGTCCTCTTACTTCATGACTGTTAAGCTTACTCAGGAGTCTTTGGTGAGGTACTTCATCAGCAGCTTTTTGACAATCTTTAAGTACACAATATCTGATGGATCAACTTGTGTCAATGTTTGTTGGCACTCAAGGAACAAGGTTTACTCTTGAAGAAGCCATGCTGGTTCTGCTTCGGTAAGACCTGTTCTATACCCTTAGTAATTCTGCCTTTACAGTGCTTTCCTTTAGCTTCCCAGCACAGATGCTAAGGTAAGTTGCCTGTAACTTCCTGGATCCTATCTGGGTTCCTGCTTAGGAGCTGAATCCTGGCTTATTCAGCTATTTGCACAAGAGGAGCAAAGCAGGTGCAAAGGGGTTCCATTTACCTGCATGCAAGTCACCACAAGCCCACCACAAGACAAGAATGAACAACATGTTTGCTGCAGCTTGTTTTTGATTTTGCAGTTCTGCCAGCAACTCATTTTTTGTGTTACTAAATGCAGTACCCTTAGGGAAATAGAATGGGGGGGGGGCGGGGACAAGGGCTGCCATCTTCAGTGTTCCTTGCATCTTGATGAGGTTGGGAGAGCTATGGGTAGACTTGAAGATCACATTACACTTCCATTCATCTGTCCCTCCTGTATGCAGTACATTAACCATTTGAAAAAAATAACTATTCAAGAGAAACACCATAGCAGCAGGATGCTAAAACTGTAAGTTAATTGTAAGCTCGCTGTGGGTAAATATTGGTTGTAACAAGGCAGTGAGGTATAATTGGGAAAACTATATACTTGATTTAGCTTGCCTACAAACCCCCTCTCGCCTCTGTGCTCCTGCTGGTGCTGCTACAATCTCTGACTGATGCACTGTGGAATTCTTCAATGATAGGTCAAGTACCATAAGCAGTTACTCTGGAATTAGAAGGGTCTGTTATTTGGTTGGTGCAGTCTGGAATACTTTTTCATGAACTAGGCAAATTTATGCTTTGCCATTTTTAGCTCTTATCAGGAAAGGGGGAAGAGTTGCCAGGCAGCACCCACAGAGCAACCGTTGCTGAGAGCTTACGCCGCCTCCTCTTGCCCTAGTGAGACTCTGATCACATCACAAAGGCCAGCTGGGTTGCTGTGGGCAGCTGCTTAAGGGTCTGGCTATTCTGTGGAACATCGAGAGAAGTTGCTCTTTGTTCTCTTCCGTTGTACAATTGCAAATTGTTTAGCAAGCCACCGAGAGCCCTAAGCATAGGACAAGATATGTAATCTGCAAGGTGCTGCCTTTGTAGATGGTCTGAAGACTGCAGCTTGTTCAGAGTGCTGTGTTCAGGCTAGTGTCAGTGACTAGCTGTTTGGAACGTATTCCTTTATTGCTCAGTCTTGGGAAGCTGCTTTATGCCTTGGCACATTATTTGTACATCTAGGCCACTATTGCTTGTTCTGAGTAGCAGCAGTTCAGCTGCACATAATCTAAATTGTCTTGGTCAATGTTGGCACACAAGAACATTGCTTAGTGAATGTAATTGCCTCCTCTTCCAATCACAAATTATCCTGTATTAATATTTATTTAATATTTTTGTTGTGGGGAGGGGAAAAGAAGCTACCGTGTTCACTGAGGCCCCATCCCCAAGCAGCGGAGATCTTATTCAATAACACCTCTGGCTATTGAGGGCTAGAAACTATTATTACTCATGATTTTAAGAAAGCTGAATTCTGTACTTTTCCCATGTGCTTACAAAATAACAGGATCACTTTGGCTGTAAAGAGAAGCTGGACTCAAGGCATAGCAGCCCCTTAGCCTTTTTTTTCTTTTCTTTTTTTGCAACATTGTGTGGACTTCTGAAACCATAACTGCTATGTGAACATCCAGTGGGCTAACCTGTGTTGAAAAGTTATGGAGCAACTTTCCCAATTTCCTGTTGCACTGTAACAGTGTAACAGCACAGATGCATGCATGTAATTTTCTTAGAAGCAAGTCTCACCGGTGGTCAATGGGACTTACTCTCTAGTGAGCATGTTTAGGTTTGGAGTCTAATAAGATCGTTGTCAGTTGAGCTGACTGCCAAAGTTAGGCATGGATGGCTGTAACGCTCCATAGCTTCCCAGGCAAGCTGTTCCGTTGAAAAATTTTGTGAGCACTTGAGTGGTTGGTGTGGTTGTTTATGTAAAATCTATCAATGAAAATAACGGTTTTATGTCCTTGGTCTGTTGTTCGGAGAATATTAGCAACAACAGCTGTACATCCCAACCGCACAATTTCCTCTCCCAACTGGTACTAATGTCAGTAAATGTTAGCTTTTGGTATGGAAATGCTGATAATCAAGTTTAATCTATTTACCGTGACCGCTGGCATACACATAGTTTTGCTGCTCTGAAGGAAAGGCTTTGTTTAATCAGGGCACAAGCCAGCCAAAGATTATTTAACAATTAGTTGTATCAATTTCAATGAGAGAGTTATGGGGAAGAGGCTTTCTCAGTGACAGAGCACAAGGTCCCAGGTGTTCATCCCTGGAATCTTTAGGTAGGACTATGAAAGTTTTTCATTTGAAACCATGGTGAGATACTGCCCGTCAGTGTAGAGAATACACTGGTCTAACTTGGTATGGCAGCCTCCAACATTTCTAGTATGCACCATTGAAATATAAAAAAGGATGCTTAGCTTTGGGTGGATGGTTTTGTAGATCTAATTATCTTATTGGAAAATAAGGCAAGGTTTCCTGGAGCATACCTCATCACATATCACCCAAAAACACACACTGCAAGTTACACAAAAGTTGCAGCAAGAGGGTGGGTTTGGGGAGAGATAAGCGTGTTTGTTGGTTAATGATCCCCGCTCTCCTTAATTGCCCCATTCTCCTAAATATGACGCAGTAATTTATAGGATCATGGCGTCTCCCCAACACAGCAGGAGTTATTGCTATGCTGGCGCGTTCTATGTACAATTGCTGATGAGTAAAACCTGTTGAAACCTAGTAGGGACGCAGGTGGCGCTGTGGGTTAAAGCCTCAGCGCCTAGGACTTGCCGATCGAAAGGTCGGCGGTTCGAATCCCTGCGGCGGGGTGCGCTCCCGCTGCTCGGTCCCAGCGCCTGCCAACCTAGCAGTTCGAAAGCACCTCCGGGTGCAAGTAGATAAATAGGGACCGCTTACCAGCGGGAAGGTAAACGGCGTTTCCATGTGCAGCTCTGGCTCGCCAGAGCAGCGATGTCACGCTGGCCACGTGACCCGGAAGTGTCTTCGGACAGCGCTGGCCCCTGGCCTCTTAAGTGAGATGGGCGCACAACCCCAGAGTCTGTCAAGACTGGCCCG
Organism: Podarcis erhardii; assembly: GCF_964252035.2. Lineage (NCBI taxonomy): Eukaryota > Metazoa > Chordata > Lepidosauria > Squamata > Lacertidae > Podarcis > Podarcis erhardii. The sequence goes on from NC_138509.1 coordinate 29,625,497, forward strand.
TACGGGCAGGGGTACCTTTACCTTTACCTTTTAAAACCTGTTGAAAACATGCATAAGAGTGGGCTGCAAATAGTTAAATTTGGTAGGGGTTCATATTGCATGGCTTTGCAACATACCTGCTCAACGTCTGTTGTAGCCTCAACATGAAGCAATTGCTGTGAGAAACCAGTAACTTGCACAAAAAACTCCCTCTAAGCCACAAAGCGACAAGAAGCATAGCCTATAACTATGGCCTTGTTCTTGGAAACAGCAGATGAGGTGATAACAGTTATCATGCCAGAACTGCAAAAGGGGCTCACATGACTAAATGATACTGCATACGATAAAAATCGGGGTCAGGCCAAGAGGTTTTGTGACCTGAGGCACAGGAGAAGCTGGCATCCTCCAACGGGCAGAAGTCGGCCAGATTGGCAGTTGACTCTTTCTTCAACACTGACAATGAGACGGCAACATCCACCACCGCAGCCTGGATTGGTACACACAATTCTGTCATCGAACACTTGGGCAACGTTTCCCACCTCCAGCTGCTGCCACCAGAGGCACCTGCCTCAGCCTGCCTAGCAGAAGGACCCTGGAAGACATTATTCCTGCACACAGAAAACTTGATATTGAGGGGAGAGCTTGGCCTTCTCCCTATCACAACCAGCTTTTTCCATGCAGAATTGTGTTTGCAGGAAAGAGCATTCTTTCACATAGTCAGGTGGGCGGGCTGGGGGAAGAGCGAGTTCCTTACACAATATGTGTTATGTTCACTATGCATAGGATTGCCAGCACTTTAAATGGGGAAAAAAGCTGGTAACATGATGGGAGAGTACTACTCAGGATGTAAGGCCCAGACAGGCCCAGTGCTGGAGTCTAATGCAAATTTCTTGTCACAGGACAGAGGTCGGTGTTTAGAGGTGGGTCTGAGGGGGCCAGAGTCTCCCCCCCCCCACCCCCATCCTGTTTATTTTGTTATCCCGTTCATTTTTGCTATTAAAGACCACTGATGGATGCCATTTTGCCACCATGACTATATGCACACAGTGCCTTGGAAACAATGCAAAGTCCCTAGGCAGTCTGGGTAAATAAAATGAAGGCCACCCTGTAACAGTTGTTGAGAGAAGAAGCTCTGCCACTGCTGGAGAAAGATGATCCCTCCTGCCCGCAAATGGTCAATAATAAAAAGTCAGTGTGGTGTGGTGTCATGCAAAGTGTTAAGACTAGGATTCAGGAGACCCAGGTTCAAATTGGCTAAAAAGCTCATTGGGTGACTTGGGCCTGTCCCTGCCTCTCAGCCTGACCTACCTCACAGGGTGGTTGTGAGGGATAAAAAGGGGAGGGGAGAATAATGCATATCTCCTTGAGAAACATGGAAGAAAGGTGGAGTATAAATGTAATAATAAAAAGTAAAAGTATTGACTTTGCTAGAGGGGCATGGGCTTGTTGGTTTGTGTTGTTTTTCTTCTTGTTTTTCTTAAGTGTTTTGTGTTTTTATTTTGTATTTTTAAACTGTGCACCACCCTGAGATCTACAGATGAAAGGCGGTATAAAAATTTAATTATTAATAAATTTGATTATTAATAATAATAATAATAATAGACGTGTATGATTTTAAATGGTCCCATTGTTGACTACAGATTTTCATTCATTTTGAAATGAATACTGACTGCACCCCTAGGATTTTTGGTTGCGTGGGTAGAATCTAGTAGTAGAGAGCAGAGGAAAAAGTAGTCTGTTCACCTAAATACTTTTGTTTGACCCATTAGAAGGCTTTTCTTTTTTTAACTGCTGCTGCTGCTGGTGAAATGTGAACTTTGTCTTTTCTTGGCAGCTGGGCAGAAAACTGAAATGTTATGGCTTGGTAAATTGATTGATTGACCGACTGACTGCTGGGTAGTTAGTTAGGCTTCTATAATGTGAATAAATTCTTAGAGGAAAAAAATATATCTGTCAATATATTAATTCTGGAGGAAGCAGGTGGGAATATGTTGACAGCTTTTGGTATCTCCCACAACAGTTTAACAGTTATACAGTCAAGACATGCAACTGAGGTAGCCTGTGTCCTCTGTCAGAAGGACATCTGTTCTATGATGTTTCATAGATTGGAACTGTGTGGAACAGCTGTTTGCTGTTGATTTTACAAATGTTTCCTAATTCATCTTACTTGTGGTTTTTACATTTGCAGCTTTTTGAACTTTCTGCTTAAAACAATGTTGAGCTCCCCCCACCCCCAGTCATAGAGGATCATATGCTGAATTTCTGTTTAATATCTATAAGATAAGAGGGTCACAGTATGTATAGGCAGAATGGACGAATTTGTCAATTTCATTTTGTCTCTGTTTTTTCATTCTTGCAATTATAAATTCAGTTTTCCACATTTCCACAGCAGCTTAATTTCCCCCCCTCAGTAAGTGCAAAGGACCACTCTGCAACCAGTTTGCACAAAAGATGCTTAGGCAGGCAATCACAAGAATCTGGCATCATGTATATGGAACTTTTTCTCCGAAACCCAAGTGTAGCGCAGGTAATGTTTTCTACATTTTTATTCCTCTGTGAAATGAACACCTCGTTCTCTGACCACCGGCAAGACTCCAACACAACAAGAAGCGTGCATGCCCACCCACTCACTCAATAATGAGCATTTGGTTCAAACCTTTTTTTGCTTGGGTTTGCTAGGGGTGAAATTGTAAGGGGCCACCAATTTGTGTCTTTGCCTTGGGTCAGGTGTAGCAGGATTGTAATGGGACACAGGACACACTGTTGTGCTGTGTTGGAACTGCAGTAGTTGACCTGCTTTTGACTGCAGATCAATAGCACTGATTCTAGCAAGGGAAGGGTCTCAATCTGCTGTTCATCCCTGCTTGTTCTAAATAACTTCAGCCTTTCCTTCTATTATCTGACAGACATTTCTGTGCTACAAGAATCATTGATCCGGATAATTTTGATGAACTTAGTCCGGAAGCAGGGGGAGTGTTGGATTTTACAAATCTCAGATGCTACCCCAACATTATCTATGGCTTTGTGAAATACATAATACCCTTTGGCAACTCTTTACCCCCACCGTGCATGCAGTGACTACAGAATGCCTTTGTGTTATATCTGGCATATTTAACCTTCTGTATATAAATCATGGCAAACAAAATAAACCAAATAATTTTGTAAGCAGGGACCTGGATATTATTTCATAGGCAGGGAAACATTTTGAATCCGCAAATGCTTATTTGCTCATTATCAGCTACTTGCGAAATAACCCCAAGTATGCAACAATAAGCTACATGTGCCTGCTTGGATAGGCAGAGTCAAAAGTATTCGCAGGAAAGAAATCTCTCTCCCAATTTTAATGCCTTGGAAGAATGCAAAGCTCTTAATCTACTTTCCATGTGGCTTGAAAATAGTGTATGCATGTTGGTCCAAAGTGTAAGAAAAAGTTACAGAAGAAAGTAGTATATTGGGCTAACCTAAATGTTGTGTTTCTTCTAGTAGGATACTGTGTACTACTAGATGATAATGACGGTGGTAATTTAGGAAAGATGATGAATATCTGGTTAGTTCCAATGCAACTTTAAGAAAAACAAAACAGCCAGTAGAGGCATGTGCTCATAGTTTGTAGACAGTATAATTTGAATTTGATATGACTGTATTTAATAATAATAATAACAGATAAAGCCATTTGATTAGGTGTCCCTTCCCCCAATGGGGAATGAAGTTAGTATGTAAATAACTTTGTCACTGAATAGTTGTGATTTGGGCCTCATTCTGTTCCAGGGATTTCCAGCCTCACACCCACAGGTGCCATGGAGCCTCATGCAGATGTCCCGTACACTGAACGTTTCTTCTTTTTCTTTAAAAAAGGTAAGCCTCTAGCCATCCTAGAAAGAAAGTCACCCTTCTAAACAATTTATGTGAAATACGCAAGTCTGCCTGCTCCTGTCAGTGTTTTTAGCCAATGCAGGAAGTCAACACTGTGACTGATGAGTTGATTGGACCCCAGGCAATAGGAACTCCTAGAGACCTAAAGAGCTGCTGTTTCCCCTTCCACTTTAATGTTCTTTTTCCTGATTCCACCTTATTTTCTATGCAGAAATTGAACACGTTAAGCCTTTTATTGGATGGCAATACAACTGAGTGAGACAATACAGACAACCAGTTTATACCAAGTGGTTGAATATATACATCATAGTAATAATGAGTTAAAATTGCAAATGACCAAGCCATGTTTTGTTCTACAGATGAAACAGGCCTTCTTTTCTTTTGGTCATCATAATTATGACTTAGATACATGCTATAATGTGATAGCTTAGTTGGTAGAGCATGAGACTCTTAATGTCAGGGTCATGGGTTTGAGTCCCATATTGGGCAAAATATGACCCTTGTGGTCCCTTCCGACTCTATGTGTGCTTATGTTTTGGTCTCTGAAGAAAGGGTTAAAGACAGGGAGGCAGTTTATCCTTATGAAAAGATTACTGCTGTAGTGCAAGATAAGTTGTGAGGGATTTATCAACTTCTTTGAGGGAAGTGTTAAAATTAGATTTTGTCTGAGTGGCTATTTTGAACACACCTCCACCCACACCTCCACCAGGAGCCTACTGTAGTACACATTTACAACTCATTTTTAAACTCTCTTTCTCCAAACTTAGGGCTATCTCATACATGACAGTTATGACTATGGCTTAAATTAGTATTCAGGAAAAATGTGCAACTTACATTGGCAATCATGCACATTAAATCTCTCTCCCACATCCTGGCCTGCTTGAATGACTTTTGCATTTGACCAAAGCAAAGCATAAGACATCTGGAAGCCCTTTTTAGGGCCAAATGACAAGATACTACTTGAATGTTTAGGATTGAAGTCTTGTGCCATCAAAGCTTTGAAACTGATGCTGTAAAAGTTGCTCGTGTGTGTGTGGTGTGTGTGTAAGAGAGAGAGAGAGAATTTGGGGTAACAAAAGAATGCGTGGGAAAGCCCTGTAGATGGGTGACTGAGGGGAGGAATGAAAGGCAAACAAAGCACAACCCAGTCTGTCAAACTCTGCTCACTATTGTGAATGACCGCCAGAAGCAGAGTAGCAATGAATATCCAGGAAAAAACAGGAAACTGTGGAAGCTAAAGTGCCAAATGTACAGAGACATCAAAACCAGATCTTTATGACCCATTCACAATATAAAGCCCCCATATGGAAGCACCTTAAGAGTAGGTAATAGTGGGATTCATAGTCATACACAGGATAAGGCAGCTTCCTATGTGGTCATGATTTTGTGCCATTCTCTCTGACCAACTGGGATGTCCACAGCATGCCCACTCCATTTTGAACCCTGGCTTCCTCTATTCTCAGCATTGCTTCTCCATTTGTTGGTTCCTATCCAGCCAACGCTTTAAGATCTTCAGTACCGGGAGAAGATTTCTGGCACCCACCTATTTGTATTAAGTGTACGTGGGATAGAATATATGAGATGGAATATGGAGGTAGCTGTGAATTTGTTGTGTGACCTCATACTGGCCCAGAATATCACTCTCATTTCCATATGCTGTAATGGAACACAGAGGATTTCAACTCTTCCCATCTCCTTGGGAATGTTCCTGTCCTCAGAATCAATGTGAAAGACTCAGTCTTGTTCAGTATTGTCTACACTGGCAGACAGTGGCTCTCGAGGGTTTGAGGCAGCGGACATTGTTTGGATGGAGTGACCAGCTTATTATTGGTGGGAAAGTTCTGTGTGGATTTTATTTCTTCAGTCATTTCAAAAGCTTCCATGGAAAGTTTGATAGTGATATAGTTAAAACACTTTCTGTGACATAAAGGAAGTTGCAGTAGATTGTGTCCTAAGTGCTCAGCCACAAAGTGATTCCATCAAACTAGCTACCCACTTAAGCTGATTATCGTGTTGTAATACGAAAGAACACCATAAAAATAGGAAACAGCAGGCACTCTTAACTGCTGAATGTATGGCCTGCCATTTCCTTGAGGTGTATCTGCTTGGTATTAACGTCACTTGTTAGAGGTTTTGACCATGATGCATGTTCAAATGTTTAGGAATTCAGGTAATTTGAAAATGCTTGGTGTGCAAAAGCATAATAGAATCATAGAGTTGGAAGGGACCACAAGGGCCATGTAGTCCAATGCCCTACAATGTAAGAATCTTTCACCCAACATGGGGATTGAACCCATGACCCTGAGATTAAGAGTCTCATGTTCTACCAGCTGAGCTATCCAGCTATCACTTCACTCTCCTTAGAGTTTAATCTCTTAATCTTTACTGGAAAAGTTTGAAAAGAAGGAGGGGAGGTGGGAAGGTATTGATCACAGAGAAAACTCTTGAAATAAATGGTTGCTCCCATTCACATGTTCCTTGTGGCTTGCCAAAGAGTTGCTACGGTTTCTAATAATGGCTCGGTGTGGCTTTAACCCCCACCCTACAAAAAGTATGTTCCAGTTCATCTTATCAGCTATCCGGCAAGAAGTTTGTGCAGATCATTTGATTTGCTGCAGAAAGAACGACTGAAATTACTATGTGCTTCTGATGCTCTCTAAAAAGCTAAAAGTATCTGTGAGGGGACAAATAGCTTTATACACCACTTTGAGGGGTTTTTTCTACAATCAAGCAGCATATAAATTTAATGAAATAAATAAATGCAACCAAAGATGGGTATTGTCAGACTTAATGAACAGTTTCCTGCGCAATCATTAGGTTCCCCACCCCCGCAAGCAGTGTTAGTACTGTATTCTGTTTTCCCAGTGTTTCCTTACCTAATAATTTCCCCGTCTTATGTGATCTTTTACACAATGTGAACATCACTTCTATAAATGTGCAATCTTGTGCATGTCTAATGCTCATATCTGTTTTAATTGCTTCCAGACAAAACTCCATTGGCAACCCCGATAACCCCAGAAAATTGTGGGATGGAATTGGGGGCCGTATCCTGGTTTTCTGCTCTTTCCCACTGTTTTTGTTGGTGAATACAGTAATGGGGAAACAAAACATATGTACATGTGCTTAAAGGGTGGGGAGTGGTGTATGATGATGTCACACCATGTCCACCAGTGTGAATGAAATTTAGTGTCATATATAATTTAGTGACATGGTCAGATATCCATCAAAAAGCCACAGTTTCATAATGTGACAGGAACATTTGAAAGTGGGACAGATGAACTGGCATTACAACTGTGCTAGCTCCCACCCTCAGACACAGTACTTGGACTCTCAGCTCAGGGAAACCAGAGAGCTTTATTCAATAAATCAGTATATGGTATCAGCATTAGTTCAAAGTGCAGGACACATGATTCACAAGTCTATAAGATTCTAAGATTCATGGCTAGGCAGCAGCTAAGATATTATCTCAACATTTGACATGTTCCTCCTGCTCAACTTTTGAAGTGGGGCAGGACGAGTAATTTGCATGGTTCTTGTCCCAGGCAAAAAAGACTACACTTGCAAGCATGCACTCCTGTGGGTGTGCTGGGTCTGTTCACACCAACACAATCATTGGCACATCTTTGACAATGGGGCCTGAGTTGGTTTCTCCAACTCAACTTCTGCCTCTGATTCAGCTGGCCCTATTCATTGGCCAGCAGCCTCCTTGGTTACCATGGGAACTTCACTCTCAAGGGGTTGGGTAAGATTGACTTAGACAGTTTCCACTCCCCATCTCTGATGTCCAGTAACAAAGGGGTCAATCAATCAACTCACTGCTTGGCCTCTCCCCATCTCTGAACTCTGAACTCTGTATCCTTCTCCTTCTCTGCTACATCCTGCCCCAGTTAATGCCACAGGACCCATGACACTAACCTGGAAAACTAAAGTAATAAGATCCGTATGGTGCCAATATGGCCTGAGCTGCTTCTTGGAACTTTGGTTAGGTGTGTCTGCCCCATTGACAGTGCAGTAAATATATATTTCTGTTCAGAAGCAGGCTCTATTGACTTTAATGGGACTTACTCTCAGGTAAGTGTTTATTGGATTGCAGATTAAATTACTGAAAATATATACTCTCCCTTGTGAAGGAAACCAACCCTAGGAAGTTTTAGTAAGAAATAACTACTGCTCAGAAAAGAGAGAGAAGGATTTAAAAATATTTCTTTCTTTCTTTAAACCACCCATCATCTGAAACTCTTGTAGCCGCTTACAATATTTAAAACAAGCAACAAGATACTAATATTTAGTATTATTTATTATAGCTATATTATACTATAGTTATGGTATATAGTCATTTAAAACAATATTGTTATTTGGTATTATTTATATATAATACTATAATTATGATATATGGCCATTATAAAACTGGTTGGTATAAAACTGGTTGGTAGATGCCCTTATCATTATAAAACTGCACCCTTAACTACTCTATATTGTATTGACTTGCTGTGTGCATAGATTCTGAAAATTATTTTTTTAAGGCTGCAATCCTTAATGCTAAAGACCCCCTGTGAGTTTTCTTAGAATGAAGCCTGCAATCCAGTGACTTTGGAGTAACTCCCGCTGAATTTGGTGGGACTTTACTTCTGGGTAGCCATGCACTGGATTGCGCTGTAACCTGTCAGTCTTGTTTGGGCAACTTCCTTCTTCTGCTGAGTGGTTTGAGAGCTGTAGAATTAGGGCTCCAGGTTTTGATGTTAGATGCGTCACTTTTCTGTGCTCAGGAAGCTGTGACGCAAGTCATGGGTTGGGTTTGAGGTTTTGGAAACCTTTTGTAAAGGCAAATCACTCTCCTTGCCCTTTTGCATTTGCAAAGTAGCAGTGACAGTTGGAGGATAACGGAGGCATGCAGGCCAAAATGCAGATGCTTGTCAGACATAACGGGAGGATTTTCGTGGTGCTTTGTGTAATCCTCTTTATGGGATGCACAGTACAAGGTAAAACCGCACGTGGCTGTTTTCTCTTTTTTCTTTTTCTGTAATCTTCTTGTTGTGCTACGCAGCCTGATATAGGAAAAACAAGGCTAGTTAGTTGTGCAATCCTACACCTGTCTACTTGGAAACAAGTCCTACTGAATTCAATGGGACTTAACTCCCAAGTAACTGTGCAGAGGATTGCTGTCTAAAACAGAGCTGCTCCATGTCTTTCTCATGTGGATTTTAAGATTAGCATTATATACAACACCAGTCATGTGTTACTCCAACCCCACATATAAATGTGGAGGTAGCCTTGCTACAGCAGAGCACTTTCTTTGCATGGGTGGCTACACTGATGTGCTGCTTTTATTCTTTTGAAAAAGGAGATGTGTCTGCTCCTGCTCCACAAACACAGGAGTACACTGCCTCTAAAGACTTAAATTAGAAAGGGCAGGGGGAAGGAAAATAAAAGTGTACTCCTTTTATAAAAGAAGGCTGACTGAGTTACTGGGCATTGCTTAAAAAAAAGGAAAAGGTTGTCTTCTTAATGCTCAATACTCCTTGTTTTGTTTTCAGTAGGCATGATGTGCTCTCCTATGCGTGAGTAGTGCAGTTGGGGAGCACGTATATATGGGGAGGGGGGGAATATGGTCACTGAATGACATTGGTATGGTCTGTGGGGGGAAGTGTGTCACTTATTTCCAGTGATATCACAGACGCTAAAAAGTTCAACTATCCTCTACCCAGCACCTTACAATTGCAACGGCTATATGAGCTGTGTGCCTATGTGCACAAGTCAGTGAAGGGAATTCCATTTTTCACAACAATATATTATGGTTCGAGCACCTGGAAAATGCATTTGGTGTACTAGCTGGGAAAGCTGCTGTACTTGCACTTTTGTTATGCAGCAGCTAGTCATTAGGAACGTAGAACCTATTATAATTCGGCTATAAAGTAATCATAAGAAATACTTTCAACATCAACAAGTTCCAGTCTCTGTAAAGGTAGCAGAATAAGACACATATATTTGGAAATAAGTTTCATAAGTAAAGCTTAATAGTTTACACCCTTACTTTAAAATGCTATTATAATTTTCAAATGATTGATGGTACAGTGGTACCTTGGTAGTTCAACGCCTTAGTTGTCGAACAAATCAGCTCCCGAACGTCGCAAACCCGGAAGAGGGTGTTCCGATTTGAGAACGTTTTTTGGAAGCCGAATGTCTGATGCTGCTTACGCGGCTTGCCTTTGTTTTTGAACTGTTTCTGGAGTTGAACGGAATAAATTTGAGAACCAAGGTACAACTGTAATTTAAAGCAACGTTTCCCAGGCTGTGGGTTGTGAGGCCTGTGCAAGTGGGCTTTAGAATCCTAAACGAGTATGATGAATGCCACTTACAACTTGTAACCAATCATGGGAAAGCCTCAAGTCTTACATTTGAACACTTGGGAAATGTTCTCTACTGGTTGGCAATAGATGTGGTGATGGTTCACCACAAAGTGGTCATACAGGGAGTTGTTTTGAGTGACTGTTACAGTTCCCCTATGATGTGCAGGAAGATTCCCCCAATTAGGTGATATTGCAGTTAAAATACATGAAACTGACAGCTGCCAAATACCTAAGACCCAAAATTCATGTGACAGTAAATGGATGAGTCACCATACCAAGTACGTTTGGACTTATGGGTTTGAAATTTCCTGTATTTGGTAAGTTATAGAAAATAATAATTAAAAATGATATCTTATTATTACTTTATAAATCAAATATTACCTTAGGTGTGTTTCACCTATGTTCTCTATATTATAATAACCAAATATGCACCAGGGAATCCAATTCTATGCAGGTCTATTCAGAAAAAAAGTCCCTGAGTTTAATGAGGCTTACTCTCAACCCTAAGGCTGCAACCATAAAGGGACTTAACCCAAGCAAACTTATTAAGGATTAAACTGTCAGTTCCACATACTCATTTTGTAAGTCCTCTGAGCTGTTTCTAGTAACCTATTGTTATAGAGTTAGGGTAGAATCCAACCCTGTGTTTGGTCCATCAGCACAAGGATTTCTGCTTGTGTAATGGAATGTTCTCCCTTCTGATCCCCCATGTTCCCCCTAAAATCTGTTTGAGGGGTCCCACTAACCACCTGCACCAGATTTGGGGGGCACCATTGGGAGGAACGAGAGAAGGGGAAATTCTACTGTAGAAATGGAAAGTTTGCACTGACAGGATGCGTTAGTATACTACCCTCGGCTGGAAAATGTAGACACTGTTTTTCTCTCAGCCAATTTCTAGGCGCCTTGTTGATTTTGTTTGATTGGTGTGTGGTATGAAAGAAAAAAACAAGCTGTTTGAAAAGGCATTCAGCTTCCTCTGTTAGGGCTTCAGGTTGTCTTGTGGTACAAGAAGAAATTTGTGTAAGTGTGAAGAAATTGAGGGCTCTGTACCTCAGGAGTTACCACACAGGATACATGAACAGCTAAAAAGAAATGCAATTCACAGTCCAACGATCTGGACGTATTTATCCTCCCCCACACCATACATTTAAAGCACATGGCCTCCCCCAAAGATCCCTGGGAACTGTAGTTCTCAGGGTGCTGGGAATTGTAGCTCAGTGGGGGGGGGGGTAAACTCTAGTTTCCAGGATTCTTTGGAAGAAGCCATGTGCCTTAAGTGTATAATGTAGATGTATAGCAAACTCATTCTATGAGTGATGGTGCTTATGTAGCCAACGGGGCACCATCCACACACAAGAGGGGAGGTATCAGCACTTAGGGGCACCTTAAGGTTGGCAGAAAAAACAACAACCCCAAAATCTTCAGATTAAAAATCCCTAAGGGTGGATCCCTCACAAATGACTGACTGATGACTGAGCATGCTGTGTAGGCACAGAACACCGGCTGACTAGCTGACTTTTGGCAGGGAGAGGAAATGGAAATGGTACAGAATGGAATAGAGTATTGCAAAGTACCATGTTCTGGAAGATGTCCTGAACAATGAGCACTTTACACTGCATCATTATGCTGAAGGTCTGACTTGTGAGACCTCTCATTTTCAAGTTTCCTTGGGATAATAACATAGTGCCACATGTTGAACTGTGGCTCATCTTTTGGTGTTTCACAGTAAGCATATATGGCAATATGTCCTCTTTGTATTCAAACTATTAATCTCTCCATAGAAATGGCTAAATCTGTCAAATTCAGTTTATTCTCTGTTTCTCATTTACCTCATCATGAATTCAATTCTCTACATTTCCACATCCGTTTGTGGGAGAAATTGTCCTACTGAAAATTCACCAGCATTTTAGTGTGAATTTCTCCTTATTGACACCATTGTGCATGCAATTTTGCGTAATATACACCTTTTTGAAAAGCATTTCTCTCTCTATATTGTTGTATGATATTTTCATCAATATATACTTTTTAATGCACACTTTACATGACTAAATGACTAAACAACAACAAACCCCAGTCCAGTCCAGTCTATGTCTTTCTTCTTATCAACACATTGCTTGATTGGAGAATCAATTCAGGAAAGTGTGATCTTTGAAGGATGCCTGTGTTTTCAGTTCATGTATTGTTTCGGAAAGGTTGAATTAGGTAGATTTGCCTTTAATGTTAATTTCTTCCACATTCCTAGCTCTGGCATCCAAAGAACTGATTTGGTTTACATAAGGGCACTAGCCCAGCGGATGTTTTGATTCCTCCCTTCCCTTTGAATGGCAGGCAGCATGCCATACACACAAGCCGCTTTTGTAACACTCCTAGATTTAAAAACTGGCTGCTGTTTGAGCAAAAGAAGTGCAGAATCCCGCTTGGGCTGATGAAAAACAGTTTTCACGATTTTTTTATCTCCTTGTTCAACTGCTGCCTATGGCACTTTTTAAAAAATAGCTCAAATAAAATGCTGTTTGAAACTACTATACACAGGCTAAAGATAGCAATCCAAAAGTGTCAACAGGAAACAACTTTCAATAGCTACCCCCCCCCAAAAAAAAAATCCTTAATAAAACCAGCCTGTGCTTTTCAGAAGGCTAGGAAAATAACTTAGGCAAATTTTAAAGCAAGTATAACAGGAAAGACACTGCCATAACTTTAACTTAAGTTAAAAAGCAACAAAGGATGGACACAACTATAAAGCTTGCTATGTGATTAGTTAATACTATTAAAGAACAGGATGAAAGTTTAATTCCACAAATTGAAATGCTTATTTCTGCTTCTTTGATCTTTGGGTTGGGGGGAGGCCTGCACTGGAATGTGGTTAAGCTAAAACAGAAGGAGTTAAAGTCAGAAAGTATCTAGGAAACATCTGCAGTAACTATTTATCACAAGTAGTAAACAGGCCTTTATGAGGATTTAATCTATTCTTATTGCCTTTATCCAAACCACTTTCCTATCCTTTGTATTAATATACCTGTTGTTTCCGAACAGCGAAAACCCAGAAATAAATGCTTCGGTTTTCAAATGTTTTTCGGAAGCCGAATGTCCAAAGCGGCTTCTGCTTGAGTCCAGGAGGCTCTTGCAGCCAATCGGACGCCACACCTCGGTTGTTGAACATTTTGGAAGCCGAATGGGCTTCCGGAATGGATTATGTTCAACAACCGAGGTTTGACTGTATTCTCTATTCAGCCCCAGCTTACTAAGATTATTTTCAAACTGGTAAGTATGAGATTGTACCTGCCAATTCGAATATACTGAGGAAGAGGCTATGGAATTTTAAGGCTGATCTCTCTGTGTCTTCCATCAGCCACCAACTCTGCTTTGGTTACTCCCTGACTCGGAGCCTCCATATTTTTAAATGTTACTGTGCACATATGTTCAGAGGTGCCCATTTTAATATTAAGCTACTGATGGTTTTCCCATGAAGTGATATTTGTGAGAAGCTACTCATCCAGAGTAGGTTGCTAATCTTCAGACCTTGGCAAAAGACAACCCTGTTTGGAACTTGAATATTGAATTTTCTGTTCTGTTTTCCATAAAGTACAGTGATTGCATTAAATGTGAGGAGTCTGTATTAGTATTTAATGCAGGGTTATCTGTTGATATTTAATTGTTAAGGGTTATGAATACACCTGATTCTAACAAATGTACATTTTCACCAGGGGCTCCTGTTCAGTCCGGCCACTATGCGTGGGTCAGGTGCAGACCTGGTGCCAGTTCTGCAAATTGCATTGAACAGCGAGGGCTAAGCTTTGTGATTCCTGATGGAAGTGCTAACATGATCCTCCCTCCCATGGCTGATCCAATGCTGTAAGGAAAAAAAAACTTTTGTCTTTAGTACTTATTATGAGTTTTCACTAAGCAATGTTTACTAAGCAGTGTTTACAGGATGATGATGCAAAACGCAATAGATTTTAGGCAGCTGTACTGATGCCATAGGGACGCGGGTGGCGCTGTGGGTAAAAGCCTCAGCGCCTAGGGCTTGCCGATCGAAAGGTCGGCGGTTCGAATCCCCGCGGCGGGGTGCGCTCCCGTCGTTCGGTCCCAGCGCCTGCCAACCTAGCAGTTCGAAAGCACCCCCAGGTGCAAGTAGATAAATAGGGACCGCTTACTTGCGGGAAGGTAAACGGCGTTTCCGTGTGCTGCGCTGGCTCGCCAGATGCAGCTTTGTCACGCTGGCCACGTGACCCGGAAGTGTCTCCGGACAGCGCTGGCCCCGGCCTCTTGAGTGAGATGGGCGCACCAACCCCAGAGTCTGTTAAGACTGGCCCGTACGGGCAGGGGTACCTTTACCTTTACTTTTTACTGATGCCATGAAATATTTTTCATTTAACCACTATACATCTGCATCCCCATTACTTGGATTCAAAAAAACCACAGGCAAATAGAATTGCTGCTCCTTTCCCCCTGGCAGGGTTCCTGTGCATTTTACAGCAGCCTGACAGATCACCCTCTGCTTCTTTTCCAAGCTCCTTTCACAGAGGTGTGTGTGGAGTGGGGACCTATCCTTTGCTAATGAAGCTCTGCAAAACACCATCTATTTTATTTCTTTATATCCTGCCTTTCTCCCATTATAGGAGCAAAGGTGACTCACAACATGAACGAAAACAGATACAGCTAAAAATATACAATATAAATATAATCAATATAAATATTTTAAGAAAATAAATAAAAACAAGTAGCCATATTAAGCACAGCACTGAAAATACTATAGCTATTTTAAAGGAAACACAAACACAAAAAGAATATTCAACACCCACCCTGCCTAGCCAAAGGTTTGTCTGAACATAAAACCCTTTGCCTACCAGTGAAAGGAAAGCAGAGAGGGTGCCAACTTAGCCACCCGTGAAAGAGAGTTCCACAATCTGGAAGCAGCCACTGAGAAGGCCCTCTCTTGTTTTCACCAAACGTGCCTGGGAAGGGACTAAGAGAAAGTCTTTCTCAAGATCTCAAAGCCTGGGAAGGCTCATATAGGGAGATACATCATATCTACTAGGGATGGGCAGGCATTAGACTTGTAGGATCTGCTTAATCTGGTTAATTTTAGAAGCCTGAGGCCAACTAAATAGAGGTGCAGCACAGTGTCTTGGATGTTATATGCAAGGAATAAAGATTGCCTCTGGGTACATGCTCAGCCTAGGGCAAAAAACCCTAGTTTCCCCCAGCTTTGTTCCAACAGCCCAACTTAGAATATGGAGGGGGGAGGTTGCTTTTAGTTGTTGCTTTGTTTGGACTACTGGAAGTCAAACCCTAGCGGATATACTGCAAACCATCCAGCAATCTTTCAGTAGATCCCAATCTACATTCTGCTCATACTTTATCTACGCATTGGCGGGGCTGTAGAGACCCCTGACCATTAGGTCTAGTCATGGCCGACTCTGGGGTTGCGGCGCTCATCTCGCTTTATTGGCCGAGGGAGCAGGCATACAGCTTCCGGGTCATGTGGCCAGCGTGGCTAAGCCGCTTCTGGCGAACCAGAGCAGCCCACGGAAACACCGTTTACCTTCCTGCCGGAGCAGTACCTATTTATCTACTTGCACTTTGACGTGCTTTCGAACTGCTAGGTTGGCAGGAGCAGGGACCAAGCAATGGGAGCTCACCCCGTCACCGGGATTCGAACCGCCAACCTACTGATCAGAAAGCCCTAGGCTCTGTGGTTTAACCCACAGCACCACCCGTGTCCCTTGGTAGGGCTGTATATGTAAACAATGAAGCAACCATGCCTCTCATTTATTACAGCAACCCTGTCAAGTTGCTTGGGCTCTGCCCTTAAGATTTTAGCTCAAATCCTCCGAAGTCTATGTTTCATCAATTCCATTTTCACATTTACTCCACCTTTCTATTAGAATCGACAACACCTGGAGTCCACCTCTCAGTTTCTTGGAAGAATACGACTCTCATCAGACTCTCCCTGATGTCTGGCTGTAAAAGGGCACTCTTCCCTAGCTACACAGCATATACAGTATTTCTGATGTAAATGGTCCAATCTCAGGGTTGGCCCACCCATGAGGCTAGGCCAGATGACTGCCTCAGATGGCAGGATGCGCTGGGGCAACAGATCCAGATGTAGATCTTTATTCTCCCCTTGTTGCCGATGTAGATCTTCATTCACCACTTCTTTCCTACTGGGGAGGGAGCACATCATTTTGTGCTTTGCCTCAGGTGCCAGAATGGCTTGGGCCAGCCCTGTCCTATCCTTCATTTCAACATCATTAAATTGGTTCAGTTCATTCCCAAGCTTAGTTCGGAGAATGAGGATTTCAAAGTTATATCCAAGGTTTAGAATAAATTATTATTATTATTATTATTATTATTATTATTATTATTATTATTTGGCTATCTTTCAGAATGAAGAAATTTCAAGACCACCCTGAACACTTTCTAGTTTCTGGAGATGAGTATGGATCAGGAAATGAAATTGAAGAAGAATATGGGTCAGGCATCGAATTTGACACAGATGATGCCACTATTTCTGACCAGATCACACCTGATCCAAATCTGAAGTTTAAACTAAAAGATGAAGCTTTGTTTTTCCAAGATAACAGACTGTAATCTGTTATGGCAATTGCAATCTAATTTCTTGCATGCTTTTGTGTTTTATGATTAAGTGAAATGACACCCAGTCAAAAGTGTTATAAAAACTATCAAACAAACTATGCCTTAATTTTTTAGTGCTTCTCTTTGGTATAAAATGTGCTGAATGCAAGCGCTCTCTTTTTTAAAGATGTAAACTCGCCTTCCAAGATTTGGAATTTCTTTTTAGTTGTCGTAAAATAGAATCTGAACATATCAGCCATTTGTTCAAATAGCACTTGAGTTAGGGGGAAATACAATTTTTTAAAAGCAGCAACTTTGGTCACATCCACAACATATGTTTAAAGCACATGACTATTCCCCAAAGATTATTGGGACCTATAGTTTTGTGAAGAGTGTTGAGAATTGCTGCTCTGTGAGGGGTAAACTACAGTTACCAGGATTCTTTGGGAAGCTTTGTGCTCTAAATGTCTGGTATGAATGTGAAACTGAATTAGGTAATGGAATGTGAGGTAAATTTCTTCCGAATGGCTCACTTCCTTTTACTTGGCTTTTGACTTAGGGATGGCTCACTCTTTTTAGCAGCCCAAGGCAAGCCAGCAAGAGTGTGCCCCATAGCCCTTGTGTGCTTCTCAATGATCTGGAGACACATTCAACATTTAGCCATGGAGTTGGCCATGTAAGAAGCAGTGAAATAACCCAGACATTTCCACTGCTTCGGGTTTGGTGGACATCCTTTGAATTATACCATGCTACACAGTTTCCTAGTCTGTATAACACTTTTCAAAAGTTTCATTAGTTTGCTATTCTTTTAAAAAAAAATTGACATTCCGGATAGTGATGGAGAAATCTGTCAGTTTCTCATTCTTCCCATCTTAAATTCAGACCACCAAAATTCTGCACCAGTTTGCATTAAAAAAGGGAAAAAACACTGTTACAAAAATTTGTATGCATTTGCCCTAATGTGGTGTAAACACTTTTTCTAATATACACATTTTTGCAAGCAATTTCACCTAATATAATGCATTTTGTATGTTATTTTCACTAATAAAATGTATATATTTTGGGGTACACCTTCCCTGGATATACACATTTTAAACATATTTTCGAGTTGGAGAACTGCATTGAAACATTTGGCGAAGTGGATAGGAAGTGAAGGATAGCTGTCTTTGCGTATTGTTTCAGGAAATACAAATTAGGTCGGTTCATATTCAAATACAAACCAAACCAAACCAGATTTCTTCCCCATCCCTAATGCCAGACCACAAAATAATTATACTTATGTTCTATCCCTTCTGGAATTTGTTATTTGCAATCTGAGAAACTATACTGTTCTAATCACCCAAGTGTTCTTGTCCTGTTTCAGTTATATCATCATAATGTGGCCTTGTGTTTGCAAATCTGCACATCTTGAATCTTTTATTCATCTTAAAAGCAGCTACAGAACTTCTTTTATAGTATACTTTAAACTGCTTTCTAACTTTGCCCTGATACTTGCATTTATTCAACTATTATTCTATTAAAATCTAGATGCAATGAAAGACTCTTTTATTTCTTCAGTAATAATCTAAATATTATTGGTTATACTGCCATAAATATGGTGCTAATGTTATCTAAGCTACAAGACTTGTGAAAATGTTAACGTAAAGGACACAAGAAAATCCACAAATTGGAGAATATACATATAAAATACATATTTCAGCAATGCTTTACATGAGAGAGGGGAAGGTTAGATTGTTAGATTGTTATATGCTATAATGTTCTCTGGACAGTGTTACCACCCACCACTGCCCATTGTTCTGATTACCATTTGCTCTGTTTACCATAGGCGTTTGGAGAACCTAAAAGCTTGCACACCGTTTTTTGATGTTCTGGTTGGCCTAATAAATATGGCTGCTGCAGAAGTGAAGAGTGATACTGGCTTAGTTTGAATATTTTTGCTATCCAAGACCTCTCTGATCTGGTCTGCCTCCCCCTTCAATGGTAGTGGCTGAGAAGCACTAACACTTGTGCTAACCTAGAACTGTTCTAAGGAGCTGCCGCATGTACATACAATCTAGTGCCAATTTAGTGACTGTGGGTCCCTCCTCCAGCCACTTGACTGTAAGTAGGACAGTATATTTTGGAACCTTGTTGTGTTGCAGAAGTGCTGCCTGAGGCGAGACTTTCAGCCTGCATAACTCCCAGTACATACACACTCTATCCCCACTTCCACCCATTCAGTAGATGCCCAGAACTGATGGCTTTTTACTGAAGAATAGGGATGCCCACTGTGCGTGCAGCAGGAGGTATATACTCCTTTCCATATCATTGTACAGTGGTACCTCGGGTTTCATACGCTTCAGGTTACACACTCCGCTAACCCAGAAATAGTGCTTCAAGTTAAGAACTTTGCTTCAGGATGAGAACAGAAATCGTGCAGCGGCAGCAGGAGGCTCCATTAGCTAAAGTATGCTTCAGGTTAAGAACAGTTTCAGGTTGAGAACAGACCTCTGGAACGAATTAAGTACTTAACCTGAGGTACCACTGTACAGTCATACCTTGGAAGATGAACAGAATCCATTCCTGAAGTCTGTTTTACTTCCAAAATGTTCGGAAACCAAAGCTTCTGATTGGCTGCAGGAAGCCGCATCAGACATTCGGGTTCCAAAGAACATTTGCAAACCGGAACAGTCACTTCCAGGTTTGCAACGTTCAGGAGCCAAAACATCTGAGTACCAAGGCATTTGGGATCCAAGGTAAGACTGTACAGTGGTACCTTGGTTCTCGAATTTAATCCATTCTGGGAGTCTGTTTTACTCCCGAAACCGTTTTAAAACCAAGGCACGGCTTCCGATTGGCTGCAGGAGCTTCCTGCACTCGTGATAACTAGGGAAAAGGCCATAGTGCAGTGGCACAGTGTCTGCTCTGGCTGTACAAGGTCCCAGGTTTGATTTCTGGCATCTCCAAACTGCCTTTTTGAATCTCTGGAGAGCTACTGCCAGTCAATGTAGAAAATACTGAGTTAGATGCGCAAATGGTATGACCCAGCACAAGGCAGCTTCCATCTTGCAAAAAAATTAATGGGAGATCCAGGTAGAGCTTCCATCATGCAGTGGACAAAACAGGTGAGAAATGCTTTAGTTTAGAGAGGACAAAGAAAAAATGGAGGGGAGACAGGGCAGAAGCAGGGACTTATGGCTTCCCTGAAATAATCTTGGGAACTGTAGTCTGTTAAGAGTGCTGGAAATTGCAGCTCTGTAAACTACCATTTCCCAGGATTATTTTGGGGGAACCCATGTGTTTTAAATTTTCTTTATATGTCCTGTGTGGATATTGCAGCCAGGCCTCATCTGCTGCATCCTTCTGATCAGGAACAAGAAACACAAGTTCCCCCGAACATAGTAAGTAATATTTCTCAGTGCCCTCCTTTTGGCTACAATTGAGGTGCACCCACCATCTTGAGTTCACGGTTAGGAGGAGCAATAACATGGATGTGGTAGATGAGATTGGATTTCTGGTCCAAGGTCACCCACACGTCCAGAACTCCTCTGTATTGTTATGTAATGTGGATAGCAAGCTCTTCTTTCCCTTCTCCTCCAAATCAGTGTGTTCCCACACTTTACCTTCTCCCAATCCAGATTTTTTCATACCCTTTCCTTTTTGAAATATACCCAGCATGCCCCCCGTTTCTCTGATGAAAATAGGGACGCCTCATTCCATAATGATAATTTTATTCTTTATACCCCACACATCTGACTGGGTTGCCCCAGCCACTCTGAGCGGCATCCAACATATATAAAAACATAAGAAAACATTAAAACGTTTAAAGCAACCCTTCACTG
Source organism: Podarcis erhardii (assembly GCF_964252035.2). Taxonomy (NCBI): domain Eukaryota; kingdom Metazoa; phylum Chordata; class Lepidosauria; order Squamata; family Lacertidae; genus Podarcis; species Podarcis erhardii. The sequence continues at coordinate 29,646,096 of NC_138509.1, forward strand.
TACAGGATTGCCTTCAGACGGCTCGGGAGTTGGATAACTCCATACCCCCCAACATTTCTCCATTGAAAATAGGGAGACCCTAAGGAAAAGAGATTGACAGTCATCCTTCTGGTTGGTTGGTTGATTGGTTTGGCTAGGAGTTGGATAATTGGTTAATTGGTGAGCTATGAGATGAAGGGGAGGGGCAGGTGCCTTGTCAATCCCAGAATGCCTTGTCAACCAGTCAGAGGCAGCTTTGTCAATCCCAGCAGCAGGTATAAAAGAGGACGACCAGGCCCTAGTCTCCGGTTTTTGGGTTTTTTAAATTCCTTTACCACTCTTTCCTTCTTTCACTCTCTTCCAGATTGTGCAAAGTTTCCTCTTTCCTTCCAGCTCCTTTTGTCTCATGCTTTTACAGTTGTGAGCCCAAAAGGAGGAAGAGGAGGAGGATTTCTATATGGCAAATGCTTCAAAGTAGGGACTTCATCTGTGGTAAATCACAAATGGGACCTGCAACAAAAGGTTGCAGTGCATTCTGCTGCTTCTGTTTAGGGTTCCAGCCAGCTATTCCCTCCAAGTGCATTACACACACATCAAGTGCCAATGTATATTCCATGGTTTATTTAGCATTCTCAGTTGAATCATTATAGCTCTTGTCTCCCCGCCCCAAACATTTCTCTATGGAGGGCCTCAGTAAGAGAGGAGAAAGGAAAAATAGAGATGAGGCAGGGCAGAGGCAGGGACTCATGGCTTCCCTGAAATAATCTTGGGAACTGTAGTTTAAGAGTGCTGGAAATTGCAGCTCTGTAAAATACCATTTCCCAGGATTATGGGGGGGGAACCCATGTTTTAAATTTTCTTTATATGTTCTGCGGGGATATTGCAGCCAGGCCTCATCTGCTGCATCCTTCTGATCAGGAACAAGAAACACAAGTTCCCCCAAGCATAGTAAGTAATATTTCTCAGTGCCCTCCTTTTGGCTACAATTGAGGTGCACTGTATGTTTTTGACATGTGCCATAATATTGTTTCCACCTACCAAAATATATTTAATGGTATACATATTTTATTTATGTTGTTAAACTGTCTACAACGGGTACCAGCCCAAAAAGCAGGCAACGGGGAAGACGCCCGCGGCTACAACCTTTATAAAAGTAGTTGGGAAGAAGCGCCATTGAACTCGGCGGGCCTTTCACTCCCAAATAAACATGCCTCGGATTGGGCGGCATGGTTAGCTCATTTGCAGAACGGAAGACGTCAGGAGAGGGCGGGACCAAACTTTCTGCTTCCGTGTGTGTTTTTAGCTTCGTTGCGAGAAGTAGCGCCCCCTAGCGACCATTGCCTCCCTGCCTGCCGGCGCCGTTCGCCTAGCCCGGCTTTCTCCGTCGCCGCCCGAGGGAGGGCTGGTCACGTGCTGGGGGCGTGGATCCGAACGGCGGCCTCTAAGGGTCACATGACAGGGGCGCGGGCCGGGGTTGCTACTGTTGCTTGGGGAGGGGGGCCGGAGTCCGACTGACCATGGTAAGTGAGCGGCTGCCGGGCTTAAGGCGGCGGCGGCGGCGGGGTGCGGGGAGGAGAGAAGCGGGGCTGTTCATGGCGGTGCGTCGCCTCGCCTGTCCGAGGCCTGCAGGACCGTTGTAGTATGAGCAGCGGCGGCGGCGGAGGCGGCGGCGGCTTCCTCCTTCCTTCTCCTTGTGAGGCGGGTTGGGCCTTGGGGGGCTTTTGAGGCGAGGGAGGCCGGGCGAGCCGTTGGCCGTTCCCATGGATACGGCACTCTGGGCGCGAGGGGCTTTCATTCAATGCCGCCGCCCCGCTTCCACCACGCGCTCCACCCCGCCTTTCTGGGTGACGCGGGCGGCGTGTGTTCCGCTGCTTCTTGAGGAGAAGGCAAAGAACGCGGGGAGGGGCGCTCTTGCCGCCGGTGCCCCGGGAAGAGCAGGGTCTAGGTTTCTCACGGCGGGCTAAGCGAGCAGGGCGGGGTGGAGGGAGGGAGGGAAGTGGCTGGGATTTTCGTGGAGTGCGGGACACGTCAGAGTCACCTGGGCTGTCTCTGGTGGCAGTCCCGGGTTTGGCTTCTAAGAGGAGGAAATGTGGGGTGGGGGCGTAAACATGTCTGCGGGTTTATATTCTTGGGGGATTTATGCACCTCTTCGCGTAGGGAGAGGAGACCCTCACCACACAGTTACTTACAGTGCGCTGTTACTTCACGTGTTGCCCAGCAGCACTGGCATGCAAAACCTAACCAGCCTAATTGGGTTGTTGTAGTTGTAAGGTTTAATTTGAAGAATGCTGTTAGTAATTACCAGTAGGGATGAAAGGTGTATAGGGAACCCAAGAAGGAGAACTGGGAGCAGGTTGTAAGGATTGGACTGTGAATGCTTCTTTGCTGATTTTTTTTTTTATTGGCTTTATGTCCTGCATTTCTGCCAAGACACTTGAAGTGGTTTACAAATTTAAAATACTATAATATAAAATGAAGAGTTGATAGAGCCCTTTCAGGCCGACTGGGAGTTGGTGGCGCAAGATCCCTGGCCACCTACCCTCCCTCAGGGCACACAGGTATTCCTGAAGCAACCCTAGGAAAGGTGTAGCAGGCACTATCCCAAATCTCTCAGGCCGCTGATGGTTCTATGAAGAACTGGGTGGTATGAAGACTTTGCCTGCACAACTGGTTGCAAGTGGTCAGGCTGAACCTAGAGTCTGCAGTACTCTAGGCATCACACTTTGAAGAAGGGCACTGACAAATGAGCATGTCCAGAGGAGGAGGGCATCTGAGATGGTGAGAGTTGTTGAAACAAAGTTATCTGAGGAATAGTTGAATGAAAAGGTAAAGGACCCCCAGACGGTTCAGTCCAGTAAAAGGTGACTATGGGGTTGCAGTGCTCATCTTGCTTTCAGTTCCGGGGAGCCTGTATTTGTCCTCAAATAGGTTTCCAGGTCATGTGACCAGCATAACTAAACAGCTTCTGGTGCAGCGGAACACCATGACAGAAGCCAGAACGCATGGAAACTCTGTTTACCTTCCTGCCACAGCAGTACCTATTTATCTACTTGCACTGGCGTGCTTTTGAACTGCTAGGTTGGCAGGAGCTGGGACAGAGCAACGGGAGCTCACTCCGTCGCGATGATTCGAACCTTCCGATCGCCAAGACCAAGAGGCTCAGTGGTTTAGACCACAGCGAGCCTATGTTTGGCTCGCCAAAAGATTAAAGGGAGACATGAGAGTGGTCTTCAGATTTCTGACAGGTTTAATGAAGAAGATGGAGCAGGCTTGTTTTTTGTTTCTCCAAAGGGCAGGACTAGAACCAGTAGGTGGAAAGTAGGGAAGCAGATTTCAGCTAGGTTTAAGGAGAACATTCCTAATGCTAAGTACCATTTGACAGTGGAATAGACCACCTGAGGAGGTAGAAATCCTGTAGTTACTCCTTGCACTGGGCAGAGAGGGGGTTGGATTAGATTACCTCAAGGGTACTTTCCAAATTGCTAGTCATTTCATTCTAGCTAGTCATTTCATTCTAACATTTTTTAAAATTTTGGCAGGGTGCACTTTGTTCAGTGGTTCCATCCAGGTGTGTACTGATAGATAGGTAGCTTAATGGAACAGGTTGGGTATACTATATAGAATCCTTAGGAATTCTAGAACTGGTTTAAGACCTTCTTTATTACATATCCATCCATAACAATGCCTTAAAGAATCTGCATGTGGTCTTACACTCATGTAATAAAATGTAAATTGTTCAGGCAATATACTCTTGAGTCACTAGCAAAATAATATTTATATGAATCCTTAAGGTCAATTGATTAGAAGTGACTTATGTCTGTAAAAAGCCTATGGGGGTATTAGTGAGCTTTCAGGCAGTGGCTTAATATTGCAAATGGGTCATTCAGATCTGGTTTTTCTGTGAGCATGATTGGTATGAGTGTTGACACATATTTTCATAGGCATTATGTTTTTCCCCAACAGTGCTAGTGGGTGTTGGTGCCAGAATATTTCCCTGCTGTGTTTTCTTGTTCCTCCGCTGTATTAGTACTGCTTTGCTCTTCGACCTTTTCCAGTTTTAAATAGGTGCACAAGTATTTCTGTACCTGGGTACACACCTTTAATCCCCCCACTTGTAAATTCACAAAAGCAAACTTAAAAACCCTTAGTTATCATGTTTTATGACGTGTAAAATGGAGACTTTTGATTCTACAGGGTGACTCATTTCCATATTTTTTTTAAAAAAATATAATAAGTCTTGTGCAAGACCACAGAGGAAAGTGGGAAGGTCTTATGCAAGAAAGGTATTGCATAAGACCTCTATTTTTTTAAAGTCTCAATGCATGTACTACAGTTTGTCTCTGAGATATACCCTACATATACTGTGTGAAGATGTCTACCTTCTTTGAACTGGTTGGCTGAAATTTGAAGGTGTTCAGTGTATGGCAGTTGGTGGAAATAGGTAAATAGGCTGAGATTGTTTGGGTCGCCAGAAACAAAGTGACTAGGCTGTGTGCAGTTGAGAAAAAATGGAAGTAGGGGTGGCAGTAGAGACCACTCATCAAAACGTCACAACACATATGACTAAATTGCTTACCAAAAAAACAACATGGTAATAAGCGTCTGCACCAGGCGTGCCTGTAGCTGTATAATAGGTTGTTTTTACTTTCTCTTCTTTGCATAGTAAGGTGAAATTCAGATTAAACAGATTAAAAAGTCTTGTATTATGATACAGATGTCTTGTGGATGCTGTCAAATCTTGCATCCATGAACAGCACCTACTCCAGAATAAACTCCAGTCTGGAAGCACCCTGAGTCATTTACTTTTATATTTTAAGGTGGTGTGACAGTGCCTACAAGAATTATATACAGGGATTTCCTCAGTCATCATAAGCTGTAGAAATCTTTGGTGTAGTTTGTAGGTCATAAAATAACTTTCAGGCATGGCTGGCTACCATTAGTAACACTTCGTCTGGACGAGCTGCTGTGAATTTAAACCCCATGACATGCTAAACCAATGTAACTCCCTCCCTCCTGGCCCCACATGCTGAACTTCTGCTTTTCATGCAGCTGTTAAAGGCAAATGAAGTCTTGTCAGACCCAAAGGTTGACAATGCTAATTTGCCTTTGCTTTACTAGCCTACTTATATTAATAAATTAATTCTTGGATGGGTGGCAGATACTACCAGTACCTCTAGATGTTGAAATACTGAGGAGACATTTGCCATATATGTTCATCACTTGATGACTGCAACATCAATAATATGTTGTGCACGCTTACGAGTGTGCCAAGAGCCCAAACAGATAGATGTCTGAAGAACTCTTCAAATACAGCCTTTACTCTGGGGGCCTTGCGCATATTCAGCTGACAGTCATTGAGATGGCTCAGATTTAATGCTAAGGTTTGCTATTAACGGGAATGAGCCTCCTAGGACCCTTGGGCTTACATGTTTCTTCCTCCCAGCACATGCTGTGATCCCCTTCCTCTTAGTATATGACAAATTTGCCATCTTGTCTAAAGTGGCAAACTATGCTTTGTGATTGACTGCATCATGTTCAGTGCCTGGCTAATTTTGAACACTGCTGTACAAGCTGAATGGCCTCTGCGTTCCAAAGCAAGACAGGATAGACAAATTGTAGTTAGACTTAAAGTATGCGTGTGTGTGCAAATATAACAACTGTGTGTTGCAAACACACTCATTTTAGGATTTGAAGGTTTTCCCCCCTAAATTAATTCATTTTATTGTAGATCAGTTATGTAGTGTGTTAAGGCACTCAACAATGTTTTCCAGTTCAGTCAGAAAGTTCAGTTTGTTTTGCCTTTAATGGTGGCTTATTAAATTCTTGTAGGGCTCCTTTGAAGTCTGGACTTCCATTGTGCATATTGTTTGGATAGCTTGGTGTTTGCTTATTAGCAAGAATTGAATGCCATCTAGGTTTTCTTTTTTTACAGTGCTTTGAGGCACTGAGACAGGATACAGGTGGTCTGTTTTGCTTCTGTTCCTCCACAAGTCTCCTGGCCCACTCTCCTTCCCTGTTTGCTTTGGGGCCAAATTAAAGAGTCCTGCTGATTCCTGAAAGAAGGAAATAGGACAAAAGGGATCAGTTAAGGAATGGGACAGAGGGCCTTCAGCTGAATCAGGCCTTTGAAGTACTTCAAGTATAGCCCAGGTGTGGGGACTGGGAACCTTTTGCCCTTGCTCTACTTAAGTTCCCATCAGATTCAACAAGCATGTTGATGGCTAGGGATGCTGGAAGTTGTAGTTCAGCAACATCTGACAGGCCGAAGGTTTCCCGCACCTGGTAGGCAGAGAGTAGCTAACGTCTACTCAGAGTAGGCCCATTGAAGTTAAGAAATATGTGATCCATTAATTTCAGTGGGCCTGCTTTGAGTAAAACTTGGTTGAACGCCACCCATAGTCTCCGGACAATTCATTAGCAACTGAAATGCATTAAGCACTTTTTAAATGTTCTTTGGGTACCCGAAACCACTATTTCTAATAGTCTAATCCAGGCATGTCCAACTGGTCGCTTGCGGGGTGGGCGATCATGGTCGATCATGGGTTCCTGATCGATGGAAGTTGGTCGTGCTTGGTCTAATCTTTCCCTGAGTAGTGGTGCTTTTCTTAGATGAGGCACAAAAGATAGATGAGCAGCATCTGCAGCAATGGGACTAGGCTGCAAACTGTTTGGGGGTTTAGGGCATGGGGCCTTAGCCTGTCATTTCCCCATTTTGTTCAAGTGGCCCTTAGACAAAACTAGTTGCTGATTAGATTTCTGTAATGTAGTTTTAATGTATTTTGTAGTATTTTTCCCTTCCATCAATGCAGAAACATATATGTAAGAATTATTTTAAGTTGCTTAAATTAGTTATCTGTCACTTCACCCTTAAAATATTTTGATTTAAATTTATTCTTTAAGAAGTAAAGTTTTATAATTGTTATGGGGTAGCATGTGTGGTGGGGGGGCTGCACTGGCACATAAGACATGGTGAACCTGTATTTCTGTTCTAGCATGATGCTTGCTTTTCCCCAAATGCGACAATTCATAACCGTGTTCTGTTGCTATCTCACACCAGTTCAGTTTCTACATCTGAAATTTTTGGTAGAATTAATTTTTTTATATATGTTTAAAGGAGCAATTAAAACAAGGGCCAATCAAACCTTTTCTTCATTATTTAGCTACACTTTGTGGCCGCTATATTGAACTTGATAAAGTTGCTGTTTATTTTATCTAAGACTAAGTGAATTTGGTTTTTATTGCAGAGTTTTCTGGGAGGCTTGTTTGGTCCCATTTGTGAGATTGATGTTGTTCTTAATGACGCAGAATCACGAAAAACAGCTGAAATAAAAACAGAAGATGGTAAAATAGAAAAACATTATCTTTTCTATGATGGAGAATCGGTTTCAGGAAAGGTAATTTTTTTTTTTAAAAAAAGAAGTTTGTACTTTATGTAAGATATAGGGCAGAAACGGTATTAATGATATAACTGTTCCAGATAATCTCATAATAGAATCTAGATTCTAGTGTATAACAAATTTTTATTGTTGATGTTATCAAGTCAATATGTGTATGTCAAAGAAGGACCAACACATTTATTTTGTTGCGGAGGAACCTCTTTCAGTGTTGGCACAGGAAATAATAAGTCATCTTCATTAATTTTTATTACACAAATGTTTGATAATGTCATATTAATGATCTATGGTGTTAACTGATAACTTGTGGGTTTTATGCAAATTTAAAATATGTTAGATTAACTATCGAAATATTTAAGTTGTTGACATTCTTATTTTTATAAGTGGTTTCTCTTCATACAGATTCTCCCCCCCCCCATGCCTAAAACTACTCTGTATCTACATCTTCTAGTTCACAAGCTTATCTTCTGTGGAGCTTGGTTTCAACACTACTTTTTTGCTTCTCAATTTGATATTGAAAGAATGGAAGAAAATAATAAATTCTAATGGTTTAAGTAATAATACAAGCAAATATTGCTGCACCTGGGTCATATTTAAGGTGTTCTGTTTTCACAAATGTTTTACAGGGGAACTGATAGTTCTCCAGATGTTGCTGGACTACAACTCCTGTTATCCCTGCTTAATGTTCTAAGAAGAGCCTTCTAGGATTAGGCCAAAGGCCTGTCTAGTCCAGCATTCTGTGGCACGGTTGTATTGAACTGTTTTATTCAGAGTAGACTCACTGAAATTAATGGACATAAGTTGGTCTTGTCTAGTCTAACACTGGATACAACCCAAAGACTCTTATGCTAGAGGTCATATATAACCATCACATAAAGTTGCCAAGGATGGGACGCAGGTGGTGCTGTGGTCTAAACCACAGAGCCTAGGGCCTGCTGATCAGAAGGTCAGCAGTTTGAATCCCCGTGACGGGGTGATCTGCCACTGCTCGGTCCCTGCTCCTGCCAACCTAGCAGTTCGAAAGCACGTCAAGTGCAAGTAGATAAATAGGTACCGCTCTGGCAGGAAGGTAAACAGCGTTTCCGTGCGCTGCTCTGGTTCGCCAGAAACTGCTTAGTCATGCTGGCCACATGACCTGGAAGCTATCTGCGGACAAACACTGGCTCCCTTGGGCAGTAAAGCGAGATGAGCGCTGCAACCCCAGAGTCGTCCACAACGGGACCTAACTGTCGGGTCCCTTTCCCTTTAAAGTTGCCAAGGATAGTTTTATCTTCTACAGTTTTTCTTAAACCCTTTATAACAATATATTGAGTCCAAAAATACTACCCCTGTTGTGATGGTTTTGAATTTGCCTTTAACACAATGCCTTCAATTCTGGCAAATGATTAGAAGGGAGTTCTGGTGCAATCCAGACCCACAGTAGGGGTTCTGATGTACAGAAGAAGTATTTGTAAAGCCTGAACCTGCCCCATCTTCTACATAGAATATTCTATTGGAATTCTCTTACTTATAAAATGGAAAAGGGCAGTGTCTGTGCACATTGCACATGGCCAGATCCAGCGCCTCTGTTCTTCCAACCTTCTGCTATTCATTGCCCCTTTAGAATGCTGGAATGGTGCCATATTTATCTCCATTCTTTGCTTTAAAACTTGTCATTTCCTGCTTCTGTCATTTAATGAACTACTTTCACCCATTGCTAAATAGCTGCTTCACCAGTTTCTCTTCCCACAGTCCCATTTTTTTTTAGTGTTGTAAATAATTGCATAAGGAGGAACTGGCAGGGCGCAGGGAGTGCTGGTGGCATCTAGCAAGTTTTAACCATTTTTGCTGTGAAAATTCAGTAAATAAGAGTTGGAAGAAGGAATGAAAATGCCATGTAGTCCAGCATAACACAGGGCTGGAAAAGGGGCAATGAACCAGAACCACACTTCCTTTTGAAAAATACTGGTTTTATCAATTGCACCTATCTGTTTTTAACCGTTGTTTTATTTTGTTACTGATTTTTTTTTATTGTTCTACATTGCATTAGCGTTGCAAATGCAGTGGAATATATATATCTAAAATAAGTTTTTGTACAAATGGATCATTACACTTACACCTTTTCATTGTGTTTTGACTTTTTCAGGTAAACATAGTCTTTAAACAACTTGGAAAGAGGCTAGAGCATCAAGGAATTAGAATTGAATTTGTAGGACAAATTGGTGAGTCTCTTAGAATTACATTTGGTATGGATAGCTTTGAGTGCTCATAATCCTGATATAGGAATCGTAATCTGGACTGGTCTCTTGGTAGTTGAATACAGTGTTCAAAATTAGCCAGGCTCATTTTGCACCAGGCTTTTGACCTGGGCACCAGGATGTCACATGACATCTCCACCATCAGGAGGCACATTCTGGGGATCATTGTATCTTAACTGTTTTCACACACTATTACCACATCCTGTAGAATTCTATCAGTTAAGTTTTATCTGCACAACCAGGAGCCAAAATTTTATTTCTATGCAGTCTGAGCAGGAGTGGTGAACAACATTATAGTGAATTGTTGTTTGTCTTCACTTACCCCATCCCACTGCCCTGCTCACAGTTATAAAGAATATGGTTATGTTATGAATGGTCCATGTCACCATTAAGAAAAAGAGCTCAGAATAGGCCAGTATATATATGTGGACTGTCCCTGGGTCAAGTGACATTTCTTCTTTAAGTTCTCAAAGCTCTTAACCTAGCTCAAGGTTGTCATCTGAACTAGGCAGATGTTTAACTGAGAATCAATCACAGTCAGTCCATCATTTGAAGAATAAAACTTAAGAGCCATCTTGCCCCAAAATGGCAACCATTCTGTTTTGGCGACTATAACATTGGTTAAGGAGCCATTTGGTGCCTAGCTTATATATCTGAGTTTCCAACCCTGGTTGTATAACAAGTATCCCGAAGATGTTTGTTTTGAAGTAAATAATGTTTGCTGTCTGTGATTCAAATAAATTGTATCTGTGATATGTTGCCAAGCAGCAGTTACACAAACAGCATGCATCTTAAAAATAGTAACTATATTCTAGCTAGATCATATGTGGATCTTGAAGATTAAGATGCAACAAGTAGAGATGACATAATTTATTGAGGCCACATCTTTGTATGTTCTGCTTTTGTTTTTTCTTGAAGAGCTTTTTCTTAAAGTTTGTATATTCTGTTTCATAAACCAAAATTTGTTCAGTAAATTCTCAGTAAAATTGTTCAGTAACATTTGTTCAGTGAATTCTCTCTCTCTGCTTATAATATGAGAATATAAAATAAAATGACACATTTTGGAAAACATTCTACTAACCTACCTTTTAAGTTATTGAATTTACTCCAACAAGTCATTTGCTTGTTTGTCAAACTGACTGTTGATATTAAACAATGGTGGGCTGTTCTGCAGTATAATTAACAAAACAGTTGTATTTAGTACTTGTATGGAGGATCTTTGCAATACAACTGACATACTGAAGGAGTTCTGAATTAGACCACACTGTAAAATAAAATAAAAAATTTTTTTGAATTCACATGATTAAATGGAGATAGAAATAATGCCAATATTTTAATATCTTTCTATTTCTTTTCTTCTTTTCTTCTTTGACACTTGCAGCAGTCCCAAGTGTCAAGCCATTGTATACTCCTTAAGGAAAGCTTCTGTTACGTTTCCTCTCTGATTCTATTCATTACTTTCTTAGAGCTTTTCAGTGACAAGAGCAATACTCATGAATTTGTAAACCTAGTGAAAGAACTGGCCTTACCTGGTGAATTAACACAAAGTAGAAGTTATGACTTTGAGTTTATGCAAGTTGAGAAGCCATATGAATCCTACATCGGTGCCAATGTCAGATTGAGGTATGGAAACTGAAAAGTACTATTTCTGCAGTTATGGTTATAATAGTTTTAAACTTATAGCATTATATAGGTATGTGTAAAAATATATTATAAATTGGTTGCATCAAAAGGGCCCATCTGTTTGTGGAAGGAATTTTGATCTAGCAGAGACATCCACAAAGAGGGAAGGGGTTCTTTTGCCAAATCCCCCCTGCAGCCTCTCTCACCCCTTAAATTGAAGGAAGGTGGTATGAGGGTTATAAGGGGAAAATGGTATCTGAGAAAGTCACCTCCCTTCATTTCCATGTGTAGGAATGTTTGCTGAATTGAAAGCTGTTACATTGCTGAAAGAACTGTTTCCATTAATGGAAGCGTACTTTTGAATCTAACCCATATGGATCCTTTTTCTTTCTGATCTGATGGCTTTGATGGAATTTTTTTTCTTTTCTGGCCTTCAGAATCTAGATAAAATATCTTATGAATCAAACTCCCTATATGCTCCTGCAGGCTGGTAGGCTATTCATCTGAGTAGTCTCCAAAGCTGAGATTTTATGCAACCTGTGCTCCAAAGTGAGCAGTCTTGTGTATCAAACGTCACTCTATACTAAGAAACTTGTATCACTTGCTTAGAATAATTTCTTATAACAAAATCATTTTGCTCAAATCATTTTAAGTTGTTCAGAGTAATATCTGATTGTGGCAGGCCACTTTTACAACAGCTGTTTTGCTAGCCAGAGCCTTGTTTTGAGTGTAGCACAGCAGCTGAATCCAGTGAGAGAATTGTGCTTGTGAAACAAGTTGCAGAACTTCTTAGTGACAACTAAGCTTTTGCACTACTGATTGCAGAACAATGTTAATTCTCAAACTTATTCCACTAATGTTATGTTGGATGTTGCCCTTAGTTACATAGATTAATATGCAGCTTTTGAGAGATAATTGGAAGGTATTTGAGCCAAAAGGCATGCAGTGATGGAAGACTCTGAATTTCTGTTCTTTAGTCATTATTAAAATACTTGATTACAGCATTGTTAATTTTAAGAAATACAAAAATGAAAACAAGTTGCAATAAAATGAAAGAAATAAAAAATTCTACATAGTAAAAGTAATTAGCCATATAATAAATATGATTATAATAATGATAACAGGAAACTATATGGAAACGGTAAAAAAAGCTTTAGCAAGCAATCTGAAACAGATTTGGATGTGCCTGCCTTAAAAATAATATGTAAACCTTAGATTTAAATGTAAGTGGGTCCTCAAAATACATTCCATCCTGTTTATAGAGCTGTAAAGAAATACTGGATTGAATCCTTTCAGTTTGCAGAAGGGATTCTGGTTCAGCAGAGACTCATGCTAGATTGAAGGAATAGATTTCCTCTGCAGCATCCCACCACATCTCCCATGCTGTACCAGAAGGACCTTCAATCCTCTCAAGCCAATCTTCATGGAGAGCTGCAGGGGAGTGGGAATGAATTGCCTTTTCTCTTCTACCTGCTGAAGCTTTAGAGTTCTGCTGCAGGCATGTCTGGTTCCAACCCATTGTGCTAATAAAAGTTGGAATCGCCTTCTCTCGCTTTAGGGAACACTCTTATTAAATTCTTATTTTGGCCTTGCAACAAAAGGAATTAGAATTGTGAGCAGATTGTTTTAATTCAGATTTAACTGCTAATGCAGTTTATGAATCTCAATATAGTCTATTTCTGATGTTAGCTAATTTGATAAAGTTGGCCACTTCATGTATGTAAAATATTCTGTGTATACAATCTGTGCTAATTTCCTGTTTTGTAGGTATTTCCTTAAAGTTACGATAGTAAGAAGATTGTCAGACTTGGTAAAAGAGTATGACCTTATCGTTCACCAGCTTGCGACATACCCAGATGTTAACAACTCTATTAAAATGGAAGTCGGCATTGAAGATTGTCTGCATATAGAATTTGAATACAACAAATCCAAGTATGTATTATGAATAAGGGAATGTGTGACCTTGAAATGGGTAACCAGGGAAACTCCTTCAGGTTAAAAGTGTGGAACACATAGCAGTAATTAACTGGTTGCTAATGGACCATGTATAGGTATAGGTGGGTGAAGCTGACCTTCCAAAGTTGTTACACTTCAAGAGTATTATATTACTCTGTTCTTGAACCAACTGCCCACATGGAAACTTCATCTGATACAAAATGCTGCAGCTAGAATTATGATTACTATACCAGCTACTGGTACTGTACTGTGATTTTGATTACTGTACTTTATTGGCTCCACTGACACCCAGTCTGTTTGTGAGCTCAGGTAGTTGGAGGAGATGCTGCTCTATGTCCCATCAGTGTTTAAGATTGAGTTGCTGGGTATACATACATAAAAGGTCCTTTTTGAGAACTCTACCCAAACTTTGGAACTCCTTTCTCTGGGAGTCCAACTGGTGTCTCCTTGATGACATTTAGAAAGCAGGTGAAAACTATTCTGCTTTGGTGGTTTATGACGATTTCTTAGTCTTGCCTCCTTTAAAACTGTTTTGCTGGTGGCTGTTTTTCTGTGTTTCTTTTAATTTTGCTATTTTTTAAAAAATGTGATCATTGTATGCCAATTGAGTGTTCTGTTACTATGAGTGGGATTCAAACTAAGTTAGTTGTACTTATCTAAAAGTTAGACATTGCTGACTTTTCACATTGATTGCAGTGGACCTAAGTGCAAATAGCTTAGTCTGGATCCAATTCTACATGATGCAAAAGTAGGATACAATTTTTTTGATTTGTTATGGCATCAACATTTTGAAATCTCAACTTACATTCAGTGCATATTGTGATAACTTGTAACAGTCTCTACTACTACTAGCACTTTCTGTTCATTGGGCTTTAAAGTGGCTTCTGAAAACATACTGCCTGATTGAGGAATAAAACTGAGTAGCAGCTACAAACTTGAGTGTGGGTCTGCTCTTTGGTAAAATGAGTAACCCTGTTCAATATAGATAGTTCTGTTTTCTTATCCTTTTTCAGCAATATGAATACACAAAAGCATTGTAAAATGCTGTAAATTAGTTTAAAAATGTTAAATTCTGCAGTTTACAAGCCCCCTTCCTTTGTTTCTGTAAGGTATCATCTAAAGGATGTGATTGTTGGAAAAATTTACTTTCTCTTAGTAAGAATAAAAATTCAGCATATGGAATTACAGCTGATCAAAAAAGAGATTACTGGAATTGGTAAGATGAATTTTGAAACTGTCATTAATATTTTTACTTTTAATTTGATGTGTTCTAGAACTATCTTTTCTGATATTTCCAATTTATAATAGGCTGTTCTATTTTGCATATGTATGTGTAGCTAGTTAGCTTCTTTTAGCTGTACATAGTGACCAGTACTGGTTTGCAGGTAACTAGTTTATGCTTCACAGTGAATAGGTTCCTGAAACCTCTGCCTTCAACTGTGTATTTAGCAATATACATGACAATCAGGCATTCTGTTCAGCTACTTTTCAACTTGAAAGACCTTCTTGTACTATTGCTTTGCACTTCTAAATGTAGTAATATTTCATAATTGGTGTTGTGGGTAGGCTCCAAGTGGCAGATATGATTCACATTAAACTGGGGTAACCTGTTCAGATTTAAGACTTGGGTGACAGTTGTTTACTTTGACTAACTAATCATGTTGTTGGTCCTGATTAACAGCTGTAATCAGGGCTCATAATTCCTCTGAGGTTCTGTTGTATTGGACTGAGCTGGGGAAGTACAAATATTGGATATTACTAAGAGGAGCTGTGTCTTGAAGAGCTGAGTAGTGATATTTTCTGATTTCCCGTGTAATTCAATACCTATTCATGATCTGATAAGGTATAACTGCTAAGGGGCTTTAGTCCATAGAAATAAATAAATGTATTCAACTAAATATGCAAAATTGAATTAAAGGACTTTAAAAAAAAATATTTGTTTAACCAGGACCTAGTACCACGACAGAGACAGAGACCATTGCAAAGTATGAAATAATGGATGGTGCACCAGTTAAAGGTGAGTTGGTGTTTGTTAACATTGTCAAAGCATTTTTATGTTAAAATATAGGTTGTTTCTCTAAATTGAGTGTTAATCCTATTATGGAGTACATAAAAATTATCTTGAAGCCTAGACTGGTACAAAAAGAAAATCTAAAGCACTAAATACCAATTTTGCCTTTTGCATCATTTAAGTGCCTTAAATGAATAAGGGGCTCCTAATCTGGGGCCTTCACTCCTTAATACCAATTGGATAGTATTAGTTGCTTTCATAATTTAGAAAACTGATTTCTGGTTTGTGCCAGGTCTATCATTACTTTTTCTTGTGTTCTTAAGAGTCAAGAAAAAGAGTAGGGAAAACATGGACAAATGTGCTACCCCTGAACATAAGAAGAGCTCTATTGGATTGGACTAGTTTAGTGTAGCATCCTCTCTCCCACAGTAGTCAACCAGATGCTTATCTTCTGCTGCTGTTCCCCAGCAATTGGTATTCAGTAGCAATTGGCTTGTCCCTTTAAAGCCATCTATTAATCACCCTGCATGTTGTGATAACAAATTCATATTTCAGCTTTGCGCTTTGTCTGTCCTGAATTGTGCTCCCCAGCTTGATTGGATGACAGAAATGGATGCAGAGCCATGCTCACATTTAAATATATAGCTGTTTTCCTTTTTAGAGGCTACTCCCGCCCAGATTAAAAGGCATGTTGAGATTTGGTGTGACTTGCTTAAGAAGAAATTCCCAGTCCCCTTCTTTTTAAATTGATGTCATGCCATTTCCTGTGACTCCAGATTATTCACTGTCAGAAACTATTCTAATCCTTTAAATGTTGAGGAAAGAAGCAAAACTAATCACAACTTCTTTTTATCTAAGGTGAATCTATTCCTATAAGACTCTTCTTGGCGGGCTATGATCCTACTCCTACAATGAGGGATGTGAATAAAAAGTTTTCAGTAAGATACTTCTTGAACCTAGTATTAGTTGATGAAGAGGACAGAAGGTACTTCAAGCAACAGGTATGACAGATTGTGCACTGAAGTATTGCAATGAGGTGGATTATTATTTATTTGTGTTGCCTTTTCTGTTAGAAAATATTCAGGGCAACTTTCAAAGTACTAAAGCCAGCACCCAATAAAACAATAATTGGGATACTTAAGCAGAAAAAATGCAGTCCATTAAAACATCAGTAATAAAAGCAGAACAATGCTAATAAAAATCTTATCTCCCATTACCTGCTTAAGGGAAGGCTTTATGAAACAATGTTTTTATGTGCTGCCAAACTGTCTAGAGTAGGAGCAAAGGAGACCTCATGAAGAGAACTGTACAACATGGGCACCACTCCATGCTTCAGCATAACTTTCTGAAAAGGATTGTGGCTTTCAGTATCTAGGTTTTTTCAGAAGTTTATATGGAAATGCCAAAGGACGTGCGCGAGTGTTCTAGGAGAGATGCTTCTATCTGTGACATCAGTATGTTTAAAATATGAAGCCTCTAAACTGTACATTTTCTTTCACCTTAAACAGGAGATCATTCTTTGGAGAAAAGCTCCTGAGAAGCTGAGGAAACAACGAACCAACTTCCACCAGCGGTTTGAAAGTCCAGAACCACAGGCATCAGCAGAGCAGCCTGAAATGTGAACTGGGTGTTGGGAGTGAAAGAACTGTTGATAGATCAGCAGGTTAAAGGTGGCAACAGCCTGTAGGGAAGAAGGCCACCCATTTCAACAGTCTTCCTCATCTTACAGTGCTGCATTTCCCACACTACTAAAACATTCTTTAAGTAAACATTCAAGTGTGTACATACATTTAAAATAAGCGCTTTCTCAAACACTGGAACTTTCTTAAGCTATTTTATACTGCACATTTTACTTTTTGTCTGGTGTGATGCACTCAGATATATGCATAAAGCTTAAAAAAGTTACGTTTTCCCATGCATGTAGGCTGGTGCATTTAAGTTTTGCTTATCATCGATGGTAGACTAAAGCATTTCCTTTTCCTATACCACAGTCATATCATACATCCTTCCTCATCGTCTGCCTGTATCCTTCGAAACTAATAAATATATTGTTCTAAAATGACAAATTCAGGGTTTATAATGGGATTTTGTCCATACACTTGGAATAGTTCTCATGCCAGAGTTTTCAGACTTTGTCTCTTTCTGAGGAATGTATATAATAAAACAAGCTTCTTTCTCATACTAGCTTTATAAGAGGGGTGATGACTCTTCTAATTCTTTTCTTGGCACCTCCATCTTAATGATTTTATTATCAAATTGCAAAGCCCTTGAAGGCTTATATGCCCTTAGCGAAAATACAGAATTATCCCATTAAGCTGTGTTTCAGTGGCAAAGGTGTGTGAAAATGTAGCTTTTACTGATTACACTTTTGGAATTCGGGTCATAGGCACAAAATTCAGATCACTTTGCATTAAAATGCACACTTCATCTTACCACCTCAAACATTGGCTTGTAGGAAGGTCTGTGTATGTAAACCAAATTGAATTCTAAGTAGGCTTTGGAATTCTGTCTAGCAAAACACCCAGTCATTTTTAACTTTAGTGAATTTAGTCTTTGGACAACCCTTGTTAGCCTCCATCTATCCACAACTAAGCATGTAGTTTTCAGAAACGGAGTTTAACTACGGTCACAATATGGAACCTGCTGAATTAGATGGCTACTCATATTTGTAGTTCACTTGGCCTATCTACCAATAATGTTTCTAAACTTCACTGCAAGTGTTATTGGTTACCTTACTTTATGAGTAAGTGAAATTCTCAAATTATACTTCTGTAAGAACTGTTTTACTACCATGGCACTTTGATAAAGCAGTCAAAGATGCTGCGTGCTGGGATATTTCTCTTTAGCATGGATGCCTATGACTGAGAGAACTTAACTCCCTCATGTAAGTGCCTATTCAGAATTTCAAACAAAAAATGCCAAATATTTTCATGGACACTTGCATGTTGTAATCTGGAAACTATTCCAATAATTTTTTGAAAACTGATTGTATTTAACCAGCCTCAAATTGTGCAACTATGTATAATAGACATAATAAACTGCTCTTTGAATTATTAAAAATAGCTGTATTCTCACTAAAATATCTAGATTGTGTCTTCAATTTTACATTGTGCTGTAGTGAATTTCACTTATAGAATTATTGAATATCTTAAAGTTAGACTTGGGATGTTCTTAAATAGCATTTAATGCATTGTTGGGGTGGAAGAAATTCTAGTTCATCTCAAGTTTTAGTGATCACGGACTACCAAAACAAAACTGGGATTCTCAATGGGTGGCATACTTTCCCTTTGAACCTGTTCATTTAGATATATTTCTTACACTGGCACAACAAATTTGGTTGAAGTGAATTGAACAGATCATTGTAGGCAGCTAAGTGGTACTCTGGGTAGAAGTACTGAAATTAAGGGACCTCAGTTAGTCATGCCTATTAATTTCAGCATAGGACTAATCCATTTCTTTCAGTTAGACGTGTATTTTTGGAGATCAGCATTTAGTGCCATGGTGACTAATTATCTAGATAGAGACAATTTTCATATCTAAAACCAAGCCATTATAGTTTGCAACCCTATAAAGGAATATGCTGCCTTAGGATGTGGTTGATGCATTAAAAATAAGTGGCAGAATTATGTGGTTTTTAATCTCATTTTACTACACTTAAGAATATGTTTGAAGTCCTGCTCTCTAACACCATTTTTTTTGTGTTTTCTTCCAGCTTCTTGAAATTGATAAGGGCTTTTCTTTTGTATATGGATTTATAAAATGTTTTGAAGTGCAAAGCCCAGTCTCCTTCATTTTGTTGTTATCTTAAGGCTAGTTTAAGGTAGTAATTGGTCCCACCCACTCCTTAAAATTAGAATATGGCATACTAATTTAAGAAATAAATGAAAACCTTCTGGCCTTTTCTGAAAATATACTTTAAAAACACCTCAAATGCATCTACTCTGAGGCTTGGATGACAGTGCCAATAGACAATAATAACCTAATTACTGCAGCTTTATTCATGTGCAGATTTCTTTATGACCGACATCTATTTATGCAGAAAGCTTTGATTATAAATGCTGGTGATCTGGGGTTTCCCAAGGCTGAGGGGAACGTTTATCCAGCGGAGAAGGCTCAAAAGGCAGCGTCTGCCCTTAAGCGAAGGTCTGGAAGAACTTCTAATTCTTGAGGTGGATCTTAATAATGAGATGGGGTGGAGACTAGAGAGCAGGACAGGCATTATACAGAGCAGCTGATAAAATTTTGAGCTTGGCGTGGCGAGCTTCGAGCATAAGGCGCTACCCGCATTGGCGCAGCATTATCACCACCATCCCCTCACGTGCTTACTGCACTTGCATTCTCGTGTAACGTCAATTCGCCCACGATCCTAGCAACCCAAGCCAATGCGCCCCAAAGACACACCTCCGCCTAAACGCACGTGGCCGCCCGGGTGCTCGCTTGGCTGCCCTTCGTACTGCCTGCGAGGCTTCTCTTAGGGGCCCATGGCTTTGCGAGGAATGTGGCGGTGCGGGCGGCACTCCGAGTCCTTTCGCCTTCTAATAAAACTCCTCCTAAATTCACCTAGCCAACCAATGCCGTCTTTAGGCAGCTTTCCTCCGCACTACTTTTCAGGCACTACGCCGGACTTCCCTGAAGACCTGGGCCGCTGTCGCGATGACGAAACAGGCGCGCGCCGGCGAGCTCCAGGCTCCCTCTTGCTCCGATGTCCGTGAGCCGGTGCGCGAGGCTGCTCTCTCGGCTGCCGGCTGCCCCGCTCCGCTATGGCGGCCTGTTTGCTCTCCGGAGCCGGCGCGGTGGGCCCAGCCGGGCAGCCCCAGCAGCGGGTTTCTTCTCCGACGGGGGCGGCAACGGCGCGGGCGCCAAAGCCCCGGACACTTCCTTGTTCGTGCCTCTGCCCGTGTCCCCTTCGTCGCCTGGCCCCGAGGGGGACGTTGGAGCCGAGCTCACGCGCCCGCTCAACAAGAGTAAGCGGCGGCGGCGGCGCCGGGGGTGGGGGGTGGGGCGGAAGGACAGGCGGGCCAACCGTGCGCGTTCGGTTCCTTGCCCGTTTCTTGGATTTCTCTGTCATCCAAACAGGGGTGGGCAGCGGGCAACTTGCGAGTCCCACCTGTCCCACAAGGGCAGTTTTAGTAGCCCTTCAAAATATACATTGAGGTAGCGCGTGAGAGGGAAGCTTCAACTTGCATAGTACAATAAGCCCGTGAGAGTTACGTTCCGAGGATAGTGCCTAAAGCCAAAATTGCATATACAATGGTACCTCGGGTTACATACGCTTCAGGTTGCATACGCTTCAGGTTACAGACTCTGCTAACCCAGAAATAGTACCTCACGTTAAGAACTTTGCTTCAGTATAAGAACAGAAATCGTGCTCCGGTGGCGCGGTGGCAGCAGGAGGCCCCATTAGCTAAAGTGGTGCTTCAGGTTACGAACCGACCTCTGGAACGAATGAAGTACTTAACCCGAGGTACCACTGTACAGTAGTCCAAACAGATTGGGGTGCACTTGTGGTGGTGTTGGGGGATTGCCAAAGGTCCCCCCCACCCGACACCCGTCATTAAAATTTTTTTTTTGCCAAGCATGTAAAGCTGAGTGTGCACAAGTTAGATGGGCATATATTGTGAGTGTACTGTGTAGAAAAGAAGCAATACTGTATTGGAGAACCATGTGCATTTTGTCATATTATGGCCTCCATTTCTGGGAAATGAATGGGCCACAGATCTCTTGAGGGGATCGTTCAAGACACACGTTTATTCCACCCCTATGTCTGTGAACAACCTCTTATAATCTGTGATGCACTTTAGATCATGCAGAATTTATTGTACAACCTGACCATCCATGAGGTATCAGGCCCTCCCCTCACTCGCCCATCACTGTTTGGAGAACAGAAATTGACCATCCCTGATCAGATGGCAATTGTAAAGTTACCATAAAGGTAACTGTTGTTAAGATTGTTAGTCTCCATAGCAGATTTATAGAAGGTGGATTTCACA
Organism: Podarcis erhardii; assembly: GCF_964252035.2. Lineage (NCBI taxonomy): Eukaryota > Metazoa > Chordata > Lepidosauria > Squamata > Lacertidae > Podarcis > Podarcis erhardii. Next base: position 29,667,286 of record NC_138509.1, read on the forward strand.
ATATGTTTTTGGTGACTACTTTTTCTTTTGGTGTATAACCCTTTCTTGATTAAATGCTTGAAGTGTATAAAGTATTTTTTTTGCACAAGTAATTTGCCATTCCAGTTAGCTTGACAGTATCTGTATTTTGTCTTCTAGGCGAAGTCCTGAAAGTATTAAATAAATTTTACAAGAGAAAAGAAGTACAGAGACTGGGGGCAGAAAATGGACTAGATGGTATGCAATATGTGGTTCTAGGGATAATAGAATATTGGATGTTTCTACATGCTTTACGAGAAGCTCCTATCTGGACTTAATCTTTTTTTTGACTCTTAAGTTTTTCTAATTCTACTTCTAAAACTTACTGCTTAAGTCAGTGCTTAATAAAATAGTGTGTTGTTATTATGATTTTTTTTTTGAATTTATATCCTCCCAAAAGAGCCCGGGCAGCAAACACATTCACTTTTTGTATTTTTTTAAAAAAATGATCTTTATTGAGACATTCACTTTTTGTAAAGCACCCCAAAACAGGTTTATAAATACAGTTACAATTTAGAAACAGTTACATTTTAGAAACAGTTACAGTTAAAAACTTTAGTTCATCCAAGAGTTCATGGAAGTAGAATAGGCAGATTTTAGCTGATCACCCCTTTCCTTTGTCCCATTGAACAGCTTCTGAAAGTTGGAGACATTCTAGAATAGTGTGGGAAGCATTGCAGGGTTACATGGGGATTGTCAGGTATCTTAACATGATTTGAAATGTCTTGAGTGTTTCAGTGACCACATGCCTGGGTATAATCCTACTGAAAACAAAGCACTCTGTAGTTTTCAAGCTAAAAATCTTGTTTTGTCATTAGATCTCTGGTCCAGTTTGTAGGAAGTGGAGTTTTGTGTGCAATACCGAACTTGCTTGTGTGTATTTTCCTCTCCCCTTTATAGCTCGTCTGTTTCATCAAGCATTTATAAGCTTTAGGAAATACATAATGGAATCAAGTTTCTTGGGTCCTGATGTGCACATTCTCCTAAATGATATATGCTGTGGTGCTGGTAAGTATATTGAACATTATTTCCCCCTCCCCTCCCCAATCATTCTTCTTAAAAAAGACGCTTAAATGTTATGGGTGATAAACTTATGGGTAAATAAAATTTGCTTTACCCTTATGAATAAGGAACTTAATGGGTTAGATTATAATATTTGCCAGTGTATCATAATGGCTAGGAGTGAGAGATGGGAGTGAGTGCTGTGAACCAGTAAATGGCCTTAGGCAACCCTTTGTTGAATATGTGACAGAGGTGTTAAGTGCTGTTGTTTAAACATCAGATACTGGTACATCACCAAGACAGAAGTGTGACTGCATTACTGTGTAGAACACAGATACAAACAAGTGAAAGATCCAAGAGTGGGTGTGCCCAGTTCCCAGGTAATGATGAATCAACAAAGCAAAATAAAGAGTATGCATTAAATCTTCAAATAAATTCCAACTGAGCAACTTCATGCTGAAGCCTCATTTTGAACCCTTTTCCTTGAAGTATGTCATCTTAGACTCTCCTTGCTGGCTTCTGACTGTTTACATTTTAACATCTGGTTTATATCCATTTATTCAGCTTGTTTCTGTTTTAGAGCTTATATCTCTACTTAAATGAATGGGCACAAGTGTGTACTTGTGTCTGCTGTGCACATCAACAACCTTAATAAGTTAATACTGTAATGAGAATGTTAGAAGATTATAGTAGGGACAACAAAGAGTGAAAATTATACTTTGTATTTGCTCTTATTTCTGGTACCAGTTCACTACACTGAGTTCATTAGAATTGACCCTAACCTAAAATACAGCAAATGGCAATGCCAAGAGTATAATCCTCCTCTTTACACAGAGGGCAAGGTGTGGATGCTCCTGATTAGCCTGCATTCAGCTGTTTCACAGGCCATGGCAAAGCAACCCAGGGGCCCTTTAGGACATTCAGATTTGCAGGTCCTGTACAAGGAGCAGAGTACAACATGCTAATGGGAACACCTTGGAGTCTCCCTGCTTCTTGCAAAGGAACAGAGACTAGGAAACTGGGCACCCAGAGAGCACTGAGAAGGGAGGCAGAGAAGGCTGTTCCAGGCTGCTCCTTCCTTCTTCCCTCCTGGCTCTCTTCCATGTCCACATGGGACATGGAATCCCTCTACATGGGGAGAGCAGGACTCCAACCCAAATCTCATGGAAACCTTTCGATGGGGCTTCTTAATTTAAAACAAGGCATATGAGCTTTTGATTCTTGAGGCCATGATTGAAGTTGTTTGTTTAGTGCAGTACTAGAGAAGAGCTGCTGCAAATGGGCCTGTAATACAGAAAAGTATGTGTAAATTCTAAGTATATTAGAAATTATTTAGTCCCTAAAAGACGATTAAAAAAATGATATTGTGAAATGATGCCAAATGTCTTAAGTTTAATTCTGAGTACTTGGGTTTTCTTGTAATTTAGAAGGTTATTCACAGCTAATAGGGTTTTAAGAATTGTCCACTGACATTATTTATATCACCAGACTTAGCAATATTATAATTATTCTGAATACATCACTGGGTGATGGTTTACTCCTTGTTGATTTTAATATACCTTTCTCCTTCCTTCTAGGGCACGTTGATGATCTGTTTCCATTTTTCATGAGACATGCTAAGCAGATTTTTCCTATGCTGGAGTGTATGGATGATCTGCGTAAAATCAGTGATTTGAGATTGCCACCCAACTGGTTAGCTTTTTAAAATCACTTATATGTCTTCCTTATGATAATAACAATGTCAGTGCTGGGACAATGTGCATTTTATGTTCCTATCATGTCAGTTATTCTCACTGAAGTTGCCATCAGTGTCTTGTGTTACTTTTGAGTGTTTTTCTTTAATTGAAAAAACGTTATCAAAAATCACAGAAATTGAGGTGTGAGATTACATGGTTTGAAATCAACATATCTAAAGGTGTATTTAGTTTTCAGCTTATGTATATACTACGAAGTGAGGTGGTGTTTAAACAAACAGACTGCCAGGCTCAACTATGCATTTCTCTATGTATCGTTATAGGTATCAGGACGCCAGAGCTATCCAAAGAAAAATTGTATTTCATGCTGGTCCTACAAACAGTGGAAAAACCTACCATGCAATCCAGAGATATTTAGCAGCAAAATCAGGAATATACTGTGGCCCTTTGAAGCTTCTGGCACATGAGATCTTCCAGAAGAGTAACGATGCTGTCAGTATGTTAAATGTGTTTCCATGCTTCTGTGACTGTTACAGTCTGTGATGATGATTCATGATAAAGTATTGTCAGTGTACACAATATTTTTCACAGTCACATAAGCAAAAAAACAAAACAAGTACACCAATAAGCGCATAATTATATTTTGACAGTGGGTGTGCACAATAGTGGAAGGGGAGAGAAGAAAGGAAGAGGTAAAAGAAAGAATAAGTGCAAATACAGTTATATTAGTAAAAGTAGCTATCTAGTGATCATTTTTGTTATGCTGCATTGACTACCTTTTTTTGCTTGAGACATTAGTAACTTCTGGAGTTCTGTAGCTGTCAAATGAGTAAACAGAATATCTGTAGCCGAGACAGCAGAATCCAGATCTTGCGGCTGCTGAATGAGTACCTCTGTCATATTGGAGTATGTGCTTTCTGCAACAATCTCAGTTAAAGGAAGCCAAAACAGTTATGAGCTGTTCAAAGCCTGTATTGTAAAGCTCAGCACACCCTAAACCAAATGCATTGAAGGCAGCAGCATTCAGTCACACTGCCGCACCAGTTAACATTACAGGTTCACGACCATTGCAGCCTTCTCCACCCATATAGATTTATTTGCCATCATATTTATGTCTTTATCACGATGGCTAGATAGGAACCTTTTTTTTTTGTTTGTATCGTCGTATTTTCTGAGACTGAAAGGGCTATAATTCTTTGGTCAAGCACAAGGCTTGCTTTCAGAATACCCCAGGTTTGACCCCTGGCATCTCAAGGGAGGGCTGGGAAAGGCTGCCATCTGCCACCCTCGTGACTTGCTGCCAACTGCTGTAGGCAGTTCTGAGCTTCTAGAACTTAAACAAATTAAATGTGTCTGTTAAAGCCACAGGGACTATCTCTTAGAATATACTCTCCTGAAAAGTATGTCTATTCCAAGCTGCCTGTGGAGAGTTTGCCTTTCTCTGAAGCAAACCTGGGAATGTTAAGATGGCGCCCACTGGCTGGAGAGTGACAGTGTGGGAGGGGTGGTTAACTTTGGCTGCTAGAGGCCTCCTTCAAGAACTTCTGCTTGGTTCCTCCTTCCTTGCTTTGGAGGGATGCTCTTCCCATCTACCCTCTTTCTCTATTTGCATCCATTTTTTAGTAGCTCTTGTTTAAAACAAAAATGGGGGTGCTCGGGATTTGTTTTCTAAGATTTTGATTTCTGCACAAGATGCTTTATTGGGCTGTATGTTGTCTGTTTTCATATTTCAGTGTACAGTAGTATACTTTGGGAGCTTAGGTTGGATTTCTCTTCCTAGAAAAACCACCTGTATCTTCTCTCTCTTTAAACCTTATAGAACGTGCCATGTGACTTGGTAACTGGAGAAGAACGTGTTTGTGTTGATCCTGAAGGCAGGCAGGCTGCCCATGTTGCTTGCACTATTGAGATGTGCAGCGTCACTACACCCTGTATGTAAACTTCTTTCTTTTTTGTGTGTTCTTCAAGGGTATTGAAGCATATCATGTTCTAGTTTTATAAATTTGCCTCTGTAGTGTTCTGATATATTTCAATGTAGAATTTTTTCTCTGTTATAACAGATTAACAGGCCAGATAAATGACAATGTAGAAACCGTTCTTAAAACTGTTTGTAAAAACTGTTTAAAGAATTCATAATTGAAACAAAACAAATTCCTTCCAGTAGCACCTTAAAGACCAACTAAGTCAGTTCTTGGTATGAGCTTTCGTGTGCATGCACACTTCTTCAAAGTGTGTTTGAACACGAAGTGTGTTTGCACACAAAAGCTCATACCAAGAACTGACTTAGTTGGTCTTTAAGGTGCTACTGGAAGGAATTTGTTTTGTTTTGACTATGGCAGACCAACACGGCTACCTATCTGTAACTGTTCATAATTGAAATTATTGTTTTCCTTCTGTCTTTTACCTTTTGAAGTTTGTTTTTCTGGTCCCTTTTACCACATACCACCATTTTTTGTATTTTTAAGATGAAGTAGCTGTGATTGATGAAATCCAGATGATTAAAGATCCTTCCAGAGGTTGGGCCTGGACGCGAGCACTCTTGGGTATGTTTTCTGCAGGTTTCATGTTAGTAAAACAAATTACCTTTAGCTACTGATATGCGACTTCTCTTTCATATGGACAGTGTAGTGCAGGGCTCCAGAACAGCCTTCCTTCCCCAAGCTGGTGCCCTCCAGTTCTGAACTGTTTCTCTGACCATTTGCCATGTTGGCTGGAGCTAGTTGAAGTTGTACTCCAATAATATCTCCAGAGTACTTGGTGAGGAAGTCTGCTCAGGAATGTTAGTTGAACCTGTCCTATGTATGAGTATGGTGTACTGACACATTGAACTGTATCCAATTTTATTTAGATTTAAAATAAAAATAGCCAGTCTACTAAATTTGTAATGTGCATTTCGAATAGCTTTATTTCCATCCTTCGTGGTGGGATAGTGATGGCCGGGATCCAAAGAACCACTTAAGCAGACCATCTTAAGAACCACCCTTAGCAGACCATCATACAAAGCCAAGTCCCCTCTGTTTCAAAATCAGTGACTTGAGGGGTTGAAAAACAGGGTGTGTAGAACCAGTTGCAATTGTTTTGATCCTAGCACTTGCTTCCATCTTGGGTAGTTGTCGGACAATGAAATACTGTCCAAATTTTGGCATGGTTTACTCAGAAGTAAATTCCACTGCCTTCCCAGCAAAGTGTGTAACTTGATATGGATATTAGGGTGGGGTAAGTTATTCTCCTTGATATTATAGTTTTGAACAAGTGGCTCCACAGAACCTGCATAACAATTGAATGAGGTGGTTATTCAGATTCATGAACTGGGCAAGTCTTACTGGGCTTTGCTAGCTACAAACATCTGCAAGCAAAACATTTGATTATGATAGCCTTATAGTAGCAATGCAAGCCATATGTCTGTTTTCAGTATGTGTGATCTATGTAAACTGCTTTTGCAGTCTTCCTTTCTTGTGTACATTTTTTATTTAGGACTCTGTGCAGAAGAAATCCATGTTTGTGGTGAGGCTGCTGCTATTAACTTGGTGACAGAGCTCATGTATACTACAGGGGAGGAGGTTGAGGTAGGCATTGTCCATATCTATCTCTATAGCTACCCTTTCTTAAAAATACTCACTAGAGCCTGTGCATTAAAATCAGTGCATCAGTTGTGAAGCTGTTAATATGTTTCTGGCATTAGCAAGATTATTCACCAGGCCTCTTTTCCCTTAAGTGTCTCAGTGGGAGAAATGAGAAGCGGGGCTCATTCCATCAGTTTGCCAAAAAACCCACCTCCATCACTCACCACCTACTGATGAACTGCTTCTATGCCAGCTGGTGGTTATATATTATACTTCCACTGCAACCAACCCCTTGTGTGTGCCAGTGTAGTTTACCTGATTGCTACCCATGTCTCTTATTGACTGCAATTCTGTGATGGTTGCAAGGGTAAATGATGCTTTTTCTCTCCAGGTGAGAAACTACAAAAGACTCACCCCTCTAAAAGTCCTGGATCAGGCCCTTGAATCTCTAGATAACCTTCGCCCTGGAGACTGTATTGTCTGTTTCAGTAAGAATGATATTTATTCAGTGAGCCGGCAAATTGAAACCCGGGGCCTAGAATGTGCTGTCATATATGGAAGTCTGCCACCTGGTAATTACTCTTTGATATATGTTGGGGGAGTTGGGAGGGGTGAATGCTATGTGAATAATTAGGAAATTTCTGTTCAATATTTGAATATTGAAGTACTTGCAACATCATACCCAAGAATTCTGAGAAACCCCAAGAAACAGTGCAGTTTTGGAATCAGTAGTGAAAATCAATGCAGGTTCAGTCCTCTTACCTTGATTCAAAATGGCACCCAGTTGTATCCAAACAAAGGAAAAACCTGTTCCTTCATCTTGGGAACCATCATGCAAAATTTGGTTATGATATTTTAAGAAGGGTCCAAATGCATAGTGAACAAGCAGCTGTCCAGAATTTATAGTATGCTGTGTTTTTAAATGTGCATTTCTTTCTTTGGCACCTTGTCTTGGAAAATGTTAACTTGTTCATCTAGTACTTGTCTGGTTCACAGATTCTTAGCAGGGATGGCCTTGATTACCATACACTATACAGGGGATAGATCTGCCCATACAGCTTTAATAATACGCAGCTCAGTCTAGTTTTTAGTTCTGTGCTGACTGCATTTTCATGTACGGTTTGCATTTCCTGAAGTCTCCCTTCTTCTCCATGGCCACTTATTATTTCAAGAATTTCTAAACAGCCCTTTATCCTGACAGATTCCTAGCAGTGTACAGACACTTCACGTTGGGTATGGGCAGCATAAATGAAAACTTGCAAGTTGCCTGACACACAGGAAGAGGGGAAAGCAGTGATGATACTGTCTTAGGAGCTGGTTCAGTCATGTCAGAGGGGCCTACACAGATCTTGGAAGTAGACAGAGATGCCAGGGTGGGATGGAATGTGCATGGCACCAGAAGCTTGGGCAAAACTGGCAACTTAAGGTTCTTATTATCACCAGAAGCATATATGGCCACATATACATTGCTCCACATGGAGATACCAGCTCATGCAAATAGTGCTTTCATGTGAGCCCATGCCTGCTTCCAAGGTAATCTCAGTGGGCCACTGACATATCTGAACAGCTGCTAAGTAGTTCAGAATATTAACATTTTTCACTGTCACCTGCAAAACACCATTGTGGAATGGTAATTTTAAAGTATTTAATATATTTGGTTCATTTCAAACCAAACTGAAAACCATAAATGTAAATTGCAACATAGTCTACACTTGTCATTGTTTCAGGGACAAAACTTACACAGGCAAGGAAATTCAACGATCCCGATGATCCGTGTAAAATCATGGTTGCTACAGATGCAATTGGAATGGGACTCAATTTGTAAGTATCCTGGGTGGGTTGCAGATTCTATCAGAATGAGTTAAATGTGTTGGTGGTAGTTCTTGGCTTTTTCCAAAACCATATCTCAGTGCTACATATCCCCTGTGGCCCTTGTGTATAGGCAAGTACTGGTTTCTTAATTTAACCTGACTGGAGCAGGATTTCTAACCATTTTTGTCCCATTTCTCAATAGAGTGCTGCTTCCAGTGCAGAGACATTAGATGATGATCTAGATAACTAAGCTGTTCATAAGAGCCTGTCTGTGTGGCACTGAGCCTCATCATATCTCTTGTACCTTTCCAGCAGTGTGGAAGATGGAACGCCATCAAAAGTTGGATAGGGTTGGTGCATTCACTGGGAGTTGCATTGCACTGGGCCTAGTGAGCTTAGATGTATAGGGGTAGAATGTTTGTTCCAGAATGGACATTGCACATCTAGCAGCCACCCACTACTATGTGGCAAACCTGAGACTGTGGAGATATCTGTGTTCGGAGTCATCTGTCTGACACCTTTTCCTGACAAACCTTTGGGTTTGTGGTGAAATTCTGCATTGTATTGATAAGGTTCATGTTTTGAGAATTACAAATCATAGCTCTTTGTTCTGATGTCAGTGTTAATCCACTATCTATGCTTTTGTTCTAGGAGCATAAAAAGAATCATTTTTAACTCCCTCATTAAGCCAACTATCAATGAGAAGGGTGAGAAGGAAATGGATACAATTACAACATCTCAAGCTCTACAAATCTCAGGCAGAGCGGGAAGATTTAGCACTGTATTTGGAGAAGGGGAAGTCACCACCATGCATCGAGATGACCTTCCTTTGTTAAAGGAAATCTTGAATAAATCAGTGGATCCCATAGTGGTAGGATATTGTTATCAACAACATCATCATATTGTTGGTGCATTTTTCAGTTGTCTGATAGTAGAGCAGCATTGGAGCATCTTAAAACGAGTTGATCAGTCATAGGAAGCTTCTACCGGGTCAAAATTTCGTTTTTCTAGCTCAGTATTGTATTAATCTGACTTGCAGCTATTCTCCAGAACCTCTGAGAGGGATCTTTCCATCATGTGTTGCATACAGCTTTTAAGTGGGGAGTGAATCGGGGGCCTTTTACCACTGAGCCATCTCCCCCCACACCCTGCCAACTTATTTGTGCAAGTAACAATTCAAGCAATTGACATGACCTGGAATATAAGTACTTGTATGAGAATTAGCAACTCTTTTTTTTACTTAAATTTTATTGTTACCGTTCACATTAACACACCATACAGAAAAAGAAAATAAATTTCCATCACTTTTGGTGGTGATCATTAGCAACATTTACTAGCAGAACACTTTGGAAATGAGGAAATCCCTGCTCATGGGACTTACTGCTGCTTAATCAAATGAAGATGATAATGTATAAGCTGGTTCTCTGGAACTTTTTAGCTAAGTAGCTGTTACATTAATATTAGTGCAGTAAATGTTGCATAGGGCATATGCTGACTGGGCCACCTTGTTGTTTAGATGCTTGTTCTGATAGTCAGATAAAATAAATTTAGGAAAGTTTAATTCTTGTAATAATGAGACCCTTTTCTCCCCCCTCTTTTTTTCACCCAGACTGCTGGCTTGCATCCTACCGCTGACCAGATTGAGATGTTTGCATATCATCTTCCAGATGCCACTCTATCAAATCTACTTGTAAGAATCAGAAAACCTGTTAAGTTTTACATTTCTGTGTACAGCAGTTTAAGCTTCATTATCTTAGCTAGAGAATGCTAGTTAGGATTTTGAGGAGCTGTTTACTAGCGTCTAATCTGCATAGCCAGGCTATCTTTGCAGTGTTTGCTTCTGCAGTTGATAGGTTTCCCTTTTCCTTTTCAAGTCTCAAGAAGGACTTGTCTCATTGGCTGCAGAGATGCTGCAGGAAATTGCTAGTTTCCTTGTGTGAATATTGATAGATTTCTATGGGGATAGTCAGGGCTTCATCTAACTAAGAGCATGTTTATCTTTCTTTAAAACAGGATATTTTTGTGAGCCTCTCTCAAGTTGATGGCCTCTACTTTGTGTGCAATGTTGATGACTTCAAATTTCTAGCTGACATGATTCAGCACATTCCACTGAACTTGAGAGCCAGATACGTGTTCTGCACAGCACCCATCAACAAGAAGCAGCCTTACGTCTGCACTTCGCTGTTGAAGGTAAGTGACTTGCCTCTCCTGTGTGTGTGCATCAGCGTGCATTTTTGTGAGAGTAGTCCGTGTTGTACTAAGCTGGTGTCAGTCTCTTCATCCATTTGTAGGCATGATCAAAATTAGGTGACCCAAATGACAAGTTGAGATGGTGGTGATCAGAATGCTATATGGATATTTGTCTGGTCTCCCAGCAGTGGTGCCACAGTTACATCCTGGGACAGTGAGGGGTTGGAGCAAGATGCTGGTAAATTTGGGTTGGCTTGGGCTCAGTGGTGGGTGCACCCGCTTGCTTCTGCTGGTGTACCTGAACTGCCCCAGCCTTTACTCATGTTCCATAAAGCATGAGGAGTTACTGGACATTTCACAGGCCGGCAAAACTGTACCTTATTCATGATTACAGAAGCATTACAACCTTCAGCCTCTCCTTTTCCAGTGCCTGATCTGAGACACATGGGAAATTCTGGGGGGTTTTTTTTGGCATCCAAAGCATTTTAGAAAGTTTATATCATAAACTATTGTCATGGCTAGGTTTGGCAGGAAAAAAGTAGGCTGCTGCAAAGGGCATTTGGCAGTGTGAGAGATTTATGGTGGTATTGTTCTTGGGGATATATTCATTGCTTAATGCTTCTTCTTTTTCCTTTTCTAGTTTGCACGGCAGTTTAGCAGAAATGAACCTCTGACATTTGACTGGCTGTGCAGGCATATTAATTGGCCTCTAGTCCCGCCCCAGAATATAAAGGACCTTGTACACCTTGAAGCTGTTCATGATGTCCTCGATCTGTATCTGTGGCTGAGGTACTGGAGGCTTGGTTCCTTCTTCCTCCTCTTCCTTAATGTGGGCCGCTTTGGGGAATAAGGAGTCCTCCGCTTTGGGTAAAAGCGTGGTTCAGTCCTCATGTGAGATGACACCAATGCAGAATGTTGGTGGGGAACTATTGGTCTTAAAACTCCTCCTTGTCAAAATTTCTCTGCATGTGGAAAACACCCAACAGGGAGATGGCGTCTAATGCAGCCTCTTCCAAGATGGGTTTGCTTTCCATGTTCAGGGAGATTTTGAAATAGAGGCACTTTGAAACAAGCGATTTCCTGCATCGGTCTGGGGAAGGAGCAGTCCTGGGAGAGAACTGTACCATATCAGAAACTGCATATTTGAAGTGTCATTAAGTTGGGACCGGAGAGGAGTTGTTTACTGTCAGCTCTGCTAAGACAGAGGCTGAACAACCGGTTCTTTCGACCTATTCAGTTAATGCAGAAGAGAAACAAGATCTTTTTTGGAGGTGGAGAACAGATGAGGGACAGGTGAGGGGTGGGGGTGGGGTGTAGAGCTCTGGACATAGATTAGGGATACTTGGATTTAAATCCATGCTCAGCCTAAGCTGTTGCACATGACTGATGCAAGTATAAAATGGGTAACCCACTGCGTGCTGCTGCCACGAACTTCTTGGAGAACTGTGGAATAAAACACAGCTATTTTATAGATGGTTTCAAACCAGAGTGGCTAACGGGTTGCTCTCCAAATGCTTCTGAACTGCAACTCCCATCATCCTTGGTTTAAACTGGCTAAGGCTGATGGGATTTGTAGTTCAGCGACACTTGGAGAGCCAGACACTGCCCTCCTTTCATTTAAAATATTCTATCTTGTCTACTAGGCTATGCATAAACTGTGTGTGATATTAGCTTTTTATTGTAAGCCTTTTGGCTTAATGGTATTGCGTATTACACTTAAACACACCCACACCCACACCCCAGATTACATGTGTTTTTGAGGTATAACAACTTGATCAGCGGTTTGCTCTAAATTGCTACATAGTTTCATTTGTATCTTAACCCCAGAAACTTGAAGTGCATAACAGATAATATGCTGATCAGTTAATGCCCAGGACTACAGATCCCCAAAATGGGGTAGGGGGGAGCTTCAGAGCAGATCCAGAGAGCATGCAGGTGATGGGAGAAAAAGGAGAGGAAGTTCTGTTGCATGTGCAGAAGTTCTGCTCACACAAGTAGCTGGATTCAGCATTTTATTGAAGAGGTCCCAAAGTGCCTGTTGAAGGGGCTGGGGGCTGATAACCTTTCAAGAATTATTGGTCTGAACTTATCATACATGCATGTTTCCTTGTAGCTACCGGTTTATGGACATGTTCCCGGATGCTGCTCTCGTCAGGGACATACAGAAGGAGCTGGACGACATTATACAAGTCGGGGTGCTTAACATTACGAGGCTGATCCGAGTATCGCAGGCCGCTTCTGGGTCTGTCTCTTTACCAGACGACTTTCCTCTCCAGAGGGCTAGCATTGGCAATGGGATGTTGAATGCAGAGGACCTCCTAGAGCCTAACGCAGAGCTTTCCCCAAGTGACGTGAAGACCCAAGGGCACCGACGAGCAAGGGGATCCAAAGCGATGAACTATAGGCCTGCTGAAGCACAGGGCCGAGCTCAGGGCGCTCTGGCTGCCAGACTAATACAGCAGGGACTCCTCACCCAAGATATGCTGAAACAGTTGGAACATGAGTGGCTGGCTCGTCGCAAGGGCGGTGCCACAGATGAAAACACAGGCCCAAACAAAGGGAAGAAGAGGAAATAGGATGCTGTGTCTTTGCAAAATAAAAATTATATTTAATAAGCTTTGGTCTTTTGATGGTATAGGTTAGGAAGTGGGGAACTTGTTTCCCTGCAGATGTTTTTGGACTACAGTCAGCCCCAGCCAGCATGGCCAGTGGTTAGAGAGGACAGAAGTTGTAGTCTTAACAGTATCCTGAGTGGCACATGTTTTCCATCCTGATGTAGGTATAGATTTTTAAAAATTCGTATTATAAACAGTAAAAGAATTTTCCAGTTGTACATTGCCTTAAATGGTGCTTTACACCAGAAGCAAGAAACAAAATGGGGCATTTAGAGTCTTGGCTTCCAGTGATTGTGAACTGCATCTCCCATCAGCCTCAGCGAAGTTAATGGTCATGGACTGAGAGAACTGCAGTACAGCACACCATTCCTGATGGGGGCAGGTGGGTGAGAACAGGAGGAGAGGAAAACATAATACCACAAGAGAATGTGAGTAAATGCAGCTACATGAACTTTATTGGGCTTGGAGCTGAAGTTGTAGGCATCATTATAAGTGTAAAGTTTGCAGCAAGCATATTCTGTGAATGTTGTGCTACCCCAAACCATAACAATCCAAAGGGACCACACATCTTTGTTTAAACACTGAACCTCAGATAGCTTAATGCCAATGAGTCACATCACAAAGTTCATGCGTATTTTTCTAATAACGCAACCTACCTCTGCAGTTGGTCATCCATCTCATTCGACGAGGTACATAGTTCAGCAGATAAACAGATTAGTAGAAAGGTCTTTTGACTCGTAACACCCTCAGATAGGACACCCAACCCACACTTTTTAATTGTCCTTCACAGGAAGGAAATAGGTTGCATTCTTTGGAAGAGTGCTTTGGAGGAAAGGTCATGATTCTATCTCACGGTGTCTCTTTTTGAAAGTAATTTTCCAGTACAGTGGTACCTCGGGTTACATACACTTCAGGTTACATACGCTTCAGATTACAGACTCCGCTAACCCAGAAATAGTACCTCGGGTTAAAAACTTTGCTTCAGGATGAGAACAGAAATGGTGCTCCAGTGGCGTGGCGGCAGCAGGAGGCCCCATTAGCTAAAGTGGTGCTTCAGGTTAAGAACAGTTTCAGGTTAAGAACTTAACCCGAGGTACCACTGTACGAAGAAAATCTATACAATATTTCTCTGTGAAAGAGCAAAATATATTTAGTGGAAAGTGCCCTTAGAATTGAGCCTTTCATCTCTGAACACTCGCACCCTAGCAGTTAAGAGGGGTTGATGCTGCCCATATTGTAATAGCACAGAAGCAGACTTGGGAAGGGAGAACTTTGCTCCATGGAAGGGCACAGTGGCTACCTGAAGCTGATACCATAGGCTTATCATTTATTGCTGTAGTATATATTTCAAGAATGAACTTTGTTGATTGCGGCAGTCAGAGTTGGCTGTGGCTCCCTTCCATGTGACCTTGAGATTGTGGCTTTGTGACATTTGAATGACTCGGAACATCCTGTAGACAAGAAAGCGCTGGAGCTGTGCGCTAGCAAGTACAAAACGAAATCTTGGGTTTTGAGTAGTGAGCCTTTAAGGAGCAGAGCACTAACTGGGACATTCTTTTGAATTTTGCTGAGATTAGCACTTCCTTTAATTTGCTGTGTGTTCCCATAGTGTCTCCATAGTAACTGTTATAATCACTCTGAAGTTTGCTCAAGCGTTTCTAAGGCTGATTTGGACGAAAGTTTACTTCCACGCTAATGATGTGGATACAATTAGACTCGATGAAGAGTTAACTGGGTTCACATGATCTTCTAAATGAATAGGGTGTACTACTGCACTAATCCTCTGCTAACAAGTTCTGGAGCTAGCTAGCTCAGGACAGAATTCTCCACATGTTATTAACCTGAATGGCATTTTAGGATATAATAGAATTGGGGTGTGTAGACTGGCACAGTAGGCAAATTTTGGAACCTTGATTTTGCTGTGGGGGAGATGAATGGATGCCAAGTATTTTGTGGAAAGGGGACAAGTAGTAAAGACTAAGCTCCTCTCCAAGGTTGACTGTGTAAGAAACACAACTTAACAACTCCCTCTTGAAATGACCTCCTGTTTGTAGTGCTAATACAGAAGGCTTGCATTTAACTAGTCTGATCCCCTGTGGTGAGTAAGAATTGCCACCAGGTGACCATATGAATCACCATCCTCTCTTTTTGCTTTAAAGCACTCCTGTGGCCTCTTTGAGGTTATACAGGAGGTAAATGGGAGTGTCATGCACAGTCTCCTTATTATGTTCCTGAGGTCTGGAGGCTGTGTTTAAGATAGTGTATTAGCATGCTGTTGAATGTTATTGTTGGCTCCCCATCCAAGTTCTCCCTGTCTTCAAAAGACTTTGGGACCACAGAATAAGAGATTGGGCACAGAAGGTGATTGGAGAAGTGGCAAGAGAAGTGCCAAGGAACCTGCCTGATGCAGTGGAAAGAGAGGAGCAGGGCCTGAACTTTTATGTACAAACCTTTGATAGGTTCGTAAAGTGATGTGTCAGGTGGGAAACAGCAACCTTGAGATGGTGGCAAGCTACGAAAGAAAACTCAGGAGGAACATATTTTTTGCAGTCTTAACTTTTACAGACTGAGAATTCTCCTGTAATGTAAATATACATTAGGGGACCCAGGTCTTAATTTTTGACTGCTATCATATCCACCTTTGGTCAGGCAGTAGTGGGTGCCAACTCGTCTGTTGAAGACCAGCATGTTTGAGAAACTTTTCTTGCATTCGTCTCCCCCACTGCCGTTTCCCCATCAGCTGTTTCCCAGGAGGTCATCCAAACAAGGATGACATCGCTGTGCTGCCATTGTTCAGCACTCTGTAGCTGCTGGCCTTTTAATTGAGGGTACAGGGGAACGGAGGATAATGATGCCACTGATGGACAATGAATCCATTGTTCTTTCTTTCTGTGTGCAATTGTGAAGAGGCTGAGAGCAGTTGCAGTGGAGTCTCCGGGTGTCAGTTGCTGGAAATCACAAGTGCAGAAAGTGCTGTGCTCCCCTTGCAGGCTTCCCAGAGGTATCTGGTAGGCTACTGTGAGAACCACATTGGTAGCTCAGTCGGTAGAGCATGAGACTCTTAATCTCAGGATCGTGGGTTCAAGCTCCACACTGGACAAAAAAGATTCCTGCCTTGCAGGGGGTTGGACTACATGACCCTCGTGGTCCCTTCCAACTCTATGATTGTATGAACAGGATTCTGCATTAGCTGGACCGCTGGCCTGATCCAGCAGCTCTCTTCTTATGTTATAATGTTCTATACCATTGCATATGCTAAGCATCAGCCTGAGGGGATGGTGTTTCACTTACTAAGCAGAGCTAATCTAGGGTTAGGAAAGCTTCCTCTTGGGTACACCTTGTCTAGCAGCCACCCACTAGACACAGATCTAGTTCAGCTAGTGGCAAATTCCAGTAAACAAAACTCAAAAGCTGTACTGGCGCCATGCTTTTGGGGCTCTTCAATTTGTTGAGAAGTTATTTCAGCTTTGGAAACTTCACCAGCTATAGGAGGCTGGGGATCGCTCATGTTGTAAGATGTAACTGAGGCTGCCGCTCTCTGGATAGATCAACTTCCTTGGTTATAAGCCACAGGATAGGTTGGACCTAAAGTCGAGTGTTTGTGATGTCCATTATGCCTCTGTCAAAGTACTACACAGCTCAGCTCTTTGTGCTTAGTGGACGATTTCCAGCAATAAGCAAGGCTCCTTTTGCATCTGTTGCTGTCCAAGATCTTAACAGCCATGTTTCTTCACTCTGCTATGGCAGCTCCTAAGCATCAGTGCATGGTTGAAAAATACACATATATATATTTTTGCACAGCTCTTCCTTTCTCAAACTCTTTGAGATCTGGGGGTTGTGTGGCAGACGACTGGCACTTGAGAGCCCACAGGCAAATTATTGCGAAGACTTGCCTAGATGAAACGAAAATGTAGCAGCAGACTGGGAAAATGTGCTTTGCATTGCTGCAGAGTGCCAAGCGGCTGCGTGGCTGGGAAGGAAAGTGTCCTCTATTCCCATGCCGTTCCCAGCAATGTTTCTGAGCGATACAATGCCCATTGAAGTGGCTTGTTTTTACTACTTTTTCCCTAATGGAAGTGTGCCATGCTGTGGAAGATCGTGCTGGGTTTCAGTTAAGCAAAGAAGCACCCATAGCAACTGGTTTGTTCAGGGGTAGAACATTTCCAAATTGGGCCAGTAGCTAATTGTTTCCTTTTCTCTGCTCTTGGCAGTTAGCCACCTGTTCAGTATTAGACTATACCAAGTGGTGGGAGGGACTCTGTGTGTGTGAGGCGGGTGGGGAGAGAGGGGAAGGAGGAGAGAGCAAGAGGCTGGAGATTAATCATTGAACCAACTACACTGAATGGACTTGTTTAGGACTGGCTGCTCTGGGGTTTCTTATTAACATCTCTGCTGGCAAATGGCCCCGGCAAGTGAGTTTTGCTGGCCTCATAGTATATGAATGAGATCTGGAGTTAGTTGCTCACAGCCGTTCCATCAATACTGAGGCATTAGAGAGAAATGTTTGCTGTACACTTAGTGTCGTTTTATTTCACAAAACTAAAAGAGGACCAGATCAAAAAGGTAAGAGTTGGCTGGGCTCGCTGTTTTGACATCAGCTACTTTAAATAAGAGAATTGTTTTTTGACTTGTGGGTTGTCATTAAAAAAAGAAGAAAGTTTTGTGTATGTAGTTACAACATACACTTAGCAAAAATTGGCAGAGGATGAGTTTGTTCAGCTATTTTTAATTTGATTGCACTCTTAGAGGTGGAAAAAATATCTAAGGAAAGGAATCTTGGTGCAAGCAAAGTTCAGAATCTGTGACAAGTACACCTAAGCTAGAATGGTAATTTTTAGATTTAACAACAACAGACTGTCCCAATTATGGAACTGTGCAAGGCTAGAGCTGCTAATCAGGATTTGCAGTCACATAATTAATACTAACATTTTATAAGAGGACAAAGCTGCAGTTTTCTTCCCATGGCTAAACAGGCAGCAATAAATAAATAGATCGTCTTTTTAGAAAACACACCCAGGAAAATTACTGCTACTACAATAATTCTTTTAATAATCAAATGAGCTATAACTTAAACCTAGAGGTTTAGTTAAACATGGCATTAGTTACCAATCTGGGAAAGGCTTTTAGATCTAGTTCTGTGATATGTCTTTCTAAGGTCGTGTTATGAGCCTTCCATCATTCTCTGAGACCTCTGCTCTTCTCTCCTGTCCACCTTCCCTCTATGGTGGAAGAATGCCTTTTAGTCATTCTTCCACCATCATAAAGGAATTCCTAGAAATACGTGTAGGTTGTCACACAACATGTGCCCTAATCTCTTCAGACGATGTCTAAGTGAAGTAATTTCCCTATCTTGTAAACATGAGTCAATGGATTTGTTAAGAGAAAATGTGTACCTTAACATAAAATACGCTTTTTAAAAAACAAGATGCACCCTTGATCAGTCCTGCAAAATTTTTTTTAACATTGATAGTTTATTTTATTACATTTCTATTACACACATTGACTGCCTGTGTCCCCTGCCCTGCGAAGGAGGCTGTCCCATCACTGGTGTCAAAAAAAGTTTCAGCTACTAGTCTAAGCAGCTTCTGCATTGAAATGGAGGAAGCTTCACTTTGTCCTTTGCCTCAGACAGCAAAATGTATTGGGTGGGCCTTTGTATCCCTTTTTCCAGCCAGAAAGCTACCTGAACGACTTAAAAAATGTAATCGATAAAGGCAGCCCCTTGCCCTCAGACCTACAATCTTAAAAAGAAGCAACACAAACGGAAAAGGGATTGGAAGGGAGGAGGGGAAAAAGCAAATCTAGGCATTTGGTCTAAATTTGTAATGACCAGCTAGAATGTAAATATTTCAAGGAGAAGAGGACCCAAAAATTGTGGGTCTGTCAGCAGAGCTGATGGAGAGGCTCTGTGGTCCCATCTTTCTCCTTGGCATTGTCTATCACCTGATGGGACGGCTGCTGTAGATGACATTTAGGTCTGCCCCAATCGCACATAATGTGCGGTCTGGATATAATTTCTAGAAAAATAGGGGGTGCATGTGTATCTGCTATACCTCCCCTGCTTGACCACAGTCTACTCTTTCAGCTGCTTTTTCTCTTCAGCTGAACTCTGATCCTTGGCTCGGCAGAAAGATAATCTTGTGGGGAAGAGGCAGTGAGGAGGGTGCAGCCCCTGCAACCTTCATACCCTCTTCATGTGGTAAACATTAGACATTTTCCCCTGCTTGATATGCACTTCGGAGAAGGCCCAGGTTTCAACAAACAGCTCTGTTGCTGCCATGTGTTGTTTGGTCTTTAGGAGCAGTTGCTTGCTAAACTTACAGCACCACACTGGAGATTAGTGCTACCTTCAAGAACACACGTCCCAACTTTTCCTTCTAGATAGCAGAACAAAATAGTTAATGGGAACATGGCTAATTTGTAATCCCAGATATATCTTGTAATATATTAATTATTACCAGCTTTGGGCCCTGCCGCCATCAATAAATAAAGGCTGCTGAGGAGAAAACCCAGTCTGTTGGTGGAGTAGGCCTTAAACATTTCCTAAGCTTAAATGTTGTCAAGTAACACTGCTAAAATGTTCTATATTATTTTTCTTTCTTTCACTTTCTGTGGTGCCAGTTACAGATAGGTAGCCGTGTTGGTCTGCCATAGTCAAAACAAAACAAATTCCTTCCAGTAGCACCTTAAAGACCAACTAAGTCAGTTCTTGGTATGAGCTTTCGTGTGCATGCACACTTCTTCAGATACACTGAAACAGAAGTTTCCAGACCCTTCTATATAGTGAGAAGGTGGGGAGGGGTATTACTCAGAAGGGTGGTGGGAATGGGTGATTGGCAGATAGCTGTGATGAGCCTGTTGACGACTCTTAACGACTGCAATAGGTCTTACAGGAAAAAGCAAGGGGTGAAAAGGTGAAAAATGGCTTTGTCATGTATAATGAGATAAGAATCCAAGGTCTTTGTTCAGACCAGGTTTCTCCATTGTTTTGAGTTTGGTGATAAGTTGTAATTCAGCAGCTTCTCTTTCCAGTCTATTTCTGAAATTCCTTTGTAGTAAAAAAGGAATTTCAGAAATTCCTTTTTTCAGTTTTACTACAAAGGAATTCAGTTTTACTACAAAGGAATTTCAGAAATAGACTGGAAAGAGAAGCTGCTGAATTACAACTTATCACCAAACTCAAAACCATGGAGAAACCTGGTCTGAACAAAGACCTTGGATTCTTATCTCATTATACATGACAAAGCCATTTTTCACCTTTTCACCCCTTGCTTTTTCCTGTAAGACCTATTGCAGTCGTTAAGAGTCGTCAACAGGCTCATCACAGCTATCTGCCAATCACCCATTCCCACCACCCTTCTGAGTAATACCCCTCCCCACCTTCTCACTATATAGAAGGGTCTGGAAACTTCTGTTTCAGTGTATCTGAAGAAGTGTGCATGCACACGAAAGCTCATACCAAGAACTGACTTAGTTGGTCTTTAAGGTGCTACTGGAAGGAATTTGTTTTGTTTTTTCTGTGGTGCGTTAGCTCAGACCAACTTAAAAGATCTTGTGGGATTTTTATATTTAGAGACCTTTGGTCTAGTGTAGCAAAAATGGCAGTGCAGTCCTACACATATTTACACAGAAGCCCTGTTGAGTTCAGTGGTGTTGTAAATAAAAATATGCCCTTTTCCCTTATGGGGTATCCAAGAGCCCATATAGAGTCCTTACATAGGTTCCCTATTGGTAGGAGAGAATAACAGAGGCCAACCAGAGAATATTGAAGAAGAAGAAGAAGAAGAAGAAGAAGAAGAAGAAGAAGAGTTTGGATTTGATATCCCGCCTTTTACTCCCCTTCAGGAGTCTCAAAGCGGCTAACAATCTCCTTTACCTCCTCCCCCCCACAACAACAAACACTCTGTGAGGTGAGTGGGGCTGAGAGACTTCAGAGAAGTGTGACTGGCCCAAGGTCACCCAGCAGCTGCATGTGGAGGAGCGGAGACACGAACCCAGTTCCCCAGATTATGTGACTATCGCTCTTAACCACTACACCACACTGACACTGACAGCTAGTAAGCTTGATCTTTATTGATCTGTTGCAACAGGGTCTCCCCTCACTCGCAGGAAAGGAGGAGGACCCACAAAAATGCTGTGCAAGGGCTTATAAAGACTTTTGAAATTCCCAACCCCAGAAACATTATGCATACATCACAGAAGGGGTGTAACCTAAGACCACCCCTCAGATACATCCCAGAAAGGGCGGTCTAAAACAGAACATTTGCATGTTGTTTTTCTCCTGTCGCAGTTTATCTCCTGTCTGGCAAGTTACTTGATTGGATTTCCTGGGGAGCCTGGCCATTCTTTTGTAGTGGTAAAATACTTATTTCCTGGGCCAGGTCACAGGCTCACACCCTATTCATATCTTAAATGTGTCCTTAAGACAGGATTTGTGAGGAAAGAGACAATGGGGAGACTTTTCCAGTTTGACCTTGCAGAGAAAACATTTGGTCAGTTTAGGAATCAAAATGGTTCCAGGTTGGCCTTCCTGTGCTGACCTATGTATGTGCGGTTATGAACATTACCGTATATCTAAGACCATAAAACTCCTATCACAGTGGGGCTTACTAAGTAGATATAGAAAACCCCCATTTTGATGGTGATGGTGATAATATTATTATTATTATTAGTGCTGCCATCCACTCTGGGCAGCTTCCAACAAATTATGAAACCACAGTAAGCCATCAAATATTAAAAATATTGCTTTGTCCATAAACTCACTATGTAGGTTTAAGCAAACCACCTGTCCTCAGTCACTCCATCTGCAGTATGTGGTAAATGTGCTGACTTTTACAGCTACACAATGCATGTGAGTTACTTTGAACACAAAATACTTTACAAAGGTTAAGTGTGACTATAATTAAATCTCCCATTTCCATGTAATATCTTCTGAATGATACTCAAACTCATGCCTAGCACAGAATGTCAATTTTGGTTTCTCTTGGTTTCACTCAGTTTCTCATTTTTCTAGTTGTAAGTTCAATTTGCCCCCCCCCCTTTGTTAACAATGTGTTAAAACTCATCAGCATTTTATTGTAAATTTCTGCCAATTTACACATTTTTGTATGTAATCTATGTCCACACTATTTAGTTGGAGAAGCACTAAATTCAAAGAATAACCGTGTTTAGGTTCACATGTGGTTTTGGAAAGGTTCATGTTAAAATCCTAGCTGAACCAAATTCCTTTCCCATCCCTACATAGTGAATAAACTGTGGGATCTGGATACAGACCACTTTCAGGCATCTCAAACATAGCTCTGAAGTATAACACAGAAAGTCACCCCCATTGAGATGGCCCCCTTCTGGGCTCATTGATGCCATTTTGGGGTGGGATTCAACCCCATACCAGCAATCTGAGGTTGTGGAATTGCATTTGTTTGGGAGACCTTGTGCAACAAACCCCCTTCCCCAAAATATCAGACTTTTTGCAAGAAGGAAAGTGATTGGGAAATGTACCGGAAAGTGCGCAACAATACTTGCCTTGACACAACATCATCTAATTGCCTCACAAACAAATCAGAAGAAACACTCGTTAGATAGCCAATGCTGTCAAACAAATCAGGATTAATGCTCACGAAACAGTCTATCTGGAAGCTCCCATAGCTTGCAGCTGTGCACAGAGGCAATACATCTCTTCTCCCCAGTACTTCAGTGACAACATCACTGCCTTATCCAGGGTCCTCCCGACTCTTGGCAGTGTCAGATAGGTTTCCTGTGTTGACATGGGAGCCAGGGAATAATTTCTGCTCATTTGATTTCCAAAGGGAACAAGGAAGGGGCAATATGTCCTCAAATGTGCCCCAGCAGTAGTCGCTGGCTGGCTGAGTGCGGAACAGACCTATTTGTTCAACACCCTTGTAAATAGAATTCCCTTCCCATTAGGTCACTCACATGGCTAGTTTTACTCATGCACCAGACTACCGTCTCTCACATCCATTCTACCTCAATGGTACTTGTAGCCGTTAAAATATAATTTAATTTAGAATAGATTGTTGATAAGGATTATAAAGCTATCTTTTCACTCTGACATGGTATGTTGGATGCTACACATTCCTAGTGCAAAGGAATTCACAAAATGGGCCTCTTTCAAGTCCTAACAAAGCAGCTGTGCTTACCTTTGGATCAAAGGAAACCCACAAGTCTGTGCCAACCTCTCTTGAATCAGACAGCATCAAAAATGTCCTTAAATTTGGCTAAATCATGTCTCAGTGGCTTATTTTCACTTTGCTACCATAGCATCTCACCATCCCTGTTGTGTAGACAGTCCCACGGTCTTCTAGGTTTATCATGTGTTTCCATTTTAATTCCCCATGGGCAGGACTTTTTTCCCAGCTGGAACTGTCCAGAACTCAGTTCCTGTGCCTCTCAGGTGGGCGCCATTGCCATTATAAGAGAACAAGGGAGTTCATGGTGGGTTCTGGCACCTCTTTTTCTAGAGGTGCAACCTTCCAACAGTTTGACTTCACTCCCAAAGGTACACTTCTCCATTGTTTCCTGAGACAGACGGATGCTAGCAATGGTCTCTGTAATTTCCATGGTTAGCATAGCCATTTTGTCAGTGCTAATCCTCTGCTGCTAAGAGGAAAATGTTTCTAAGATCCTTCATTGGATCTCCCTCCCCACTGCCATGCCTCCCAATAAGAACTGGATTTTCTGAATATATATTTGGAAATGAATTTGGGAGGGCGGTTGAAGGGAGGAAGGGAAGACAAAGCATTCTCCCTGATCTGACCTCTGTTCATTGGATTGGCCTGGTTATTTACCCAAGGGTTCGGATGTCAACAACTCAGTAAAGTGAGAAGCAGGATTATTGTTGACACAGATAAAAGCGACAAGATAGCTCAGTCAATCCATAAATGGGGGGAACGACCTGAGGGCAATAACCTCCATTAGGACCAACTGAACGGTCATGAAGAAGTAAGTTTCCAAGATAATAAAAAATGTGATGCATAACAGAAATAAGAGTGAGGAATAGAGAAAGAAAAACATATTGTCAAGGAGGTGCAGGGCCAATGCCAAACTTCAGTGTGATCCCACCTTGGGGCCACTGATGCCAATAAGTGCTCCTGCTGCTGTTGTTTGCCACTGCTACCAAGCCTCCCCTCTTCCTGCTTAGCCCCCAGACATGTTTTAGTGATGGCACTTTTAAATAGTTGCTAAGCTGCTGCTTGGCTCTTTGGAATGAAAACGTGTTTGAAATCTAGGGTTTCTTTGCAGCCTTACATGGGTGGTGGGTGGGTTAAAAGCAGGCGGTGGGAGAATATATATAAAAATCAGCTTATAAGCATCACTGTTACAGTGCGGGATGGTAGCAAAGTCAGGGAACATGGACTTTGAAGAATGTCTAGTAACACTATATTGAACAAAAATATTGGTTTACACAGCTTGCTTGGCTCATGGTTATTCTTTTCAAAAGCAAGGGCAACTAACACAAGGAATTTCTTGCCCTTTCTGTTCCTAGTAGCAACTTACATTTTGAAGTTTCTTTGGGCAAATATGGGTTGTTGATGGAGTGTACACCAATGAGATTGCAAGCGCAGGTCTGTGTACATAGGATGTGTGCATGTATTCTTGCATGTGTGTCGCTACTAGTCAGTGCAAAAAAAAAAAAAGAGGCCACCCTTCTGCAAGGGAAAACTGCTTTAAGGCGTGTGGTTGTTTTTTTAAAAAACACACACAACCAAGCTGTGTATAAATTTTATGAAATAAACACATTTTATTCATAATAACAATTAGTAAAAAATATCTTGAACCTCTTGCCCCAGGTTGATCGGTACTTGTATCACATGCGTCTCTCTGATGACGTCCTCCTTGATTTGATGGCCCGTTTCCAGGCAGAGATGGTGAAAGGCCTGGCAAGAGACACCAATCCAACAGCCACACTAAAGATGCTGCCAACTTTTGTGCGGTCCATTCCTGATGGCACAGGTAAGCAGCCGTTCTGCATTCCTCCTGCCATCGTCAATGATAGCAATGAGGCTATCGATGGCTACTAGCCACAATGGCTATGATTTGTCTCCAGCGTCAGAAGGCAGAACGCCTCTGGATGCCTGTTGCTGTTAATCACAAGTGGAGAGACTCATGTCCTGCTTGAAGGCATCTCATGGGCATCTGGTTGGAGGATGTTGGACCAGATGGACCTTGGGCCTGATCCAGCAGGGCTCTTCTTATTTTCTTAATTTTAAGAGGATCGTTCATGATAGCGGCGCTGAGATTCCCCAAGCCAAAAGCAGAGAGCAAGGAGGCAGTGTGAGGGGAGAATGAAGCTGCCTATCTTCCCCTTCTCCCCTCAAAGAAATGAAATGAATTCCAGGATTGTATAAGCAGGCAGTTAAAGCACAATGAAGGAAAACCAAGATCCTGTGTCCTCTAATTTTGGGCAGAAATTGCAATGCACCAGAGTTGGAACAGGTACTTGCCTTTGGTTGCTGCATGCCAACCTGGGAGTCCAGCAACATCTGAAGGGTCACTGGTTCCCCATCTCTGCTCTAATATCGACCATATCGTACAAATACATTAGACGATCTGTAAGAACCAGACAACACACAATTGTTTTTACGTTGAGATTTCTGCATTGCATCAAGAATGGCACCAATGCCCATGTCTGATCTCTCTACTGAGACCCTGCTTGGGCTCTGATGCAGAGTTACCTGAAGTTTGGAAGACCCAACCATTTCTACCTGTTGTTTGTGTTACAGAAAAGGGCGAATTTCTTGCTTTAGACCTTGGGGGCTCCCGATTCAGAGTCCTAAAGGTCAAAGTGTCTGAAAATGGGAAGCAAAATGTTCAAATGGAGAGTCAATTCTATCCAACACCTAAAGAAATCATCCATGGGAGTGGGACAGATGTAAGTAGCGTATCTTCCTCTGAAACATGCTCTCTGTGAAGAATGTATTCTAAGACATAAAAAGATCCTATTAGCCAATTTTAGTTTTAATATTTGCAAGCTCCCAAGGCATACAACTTTCTCCGGGAATAGTTATTCAGAGCACCTCAATGGATGGCAGCTGCATCTGGAAATGAGCATGGCTTACTAAAAGTCAACCAAACCATGGCTGCCACATGCTGAGAATATGCATTAATCTTTAGCAAACCAGTGACAATTATGGGATGATAGATGCATAGGAAACTGGGGGATAATAGATATGCTGATATAGGATACAGAGGCTATGGCTGCATTCAGACGCATTATTGTGTTAGTTTTATGAGTTATAGCGCTAGCACTTCTGCCCCAAATTCTAACTTTCCTTTCACACCACAATACCCTGTTGTGTTTTGATCACTATACTGCCACGATCTACTAAATTTTAAATGGCAGGAAATAACAGTATGCCAGGATACTGTCCCAAATTTCATCACATGGGTATCAGTGAAAACAACAGGGAAGCTACAGAGCACAAATTTCCCGAGGTTCTCCTAGTTAATATGCAAACAGATTTTATTTTTCTGGAGAAAATTAAGAGGGAATTGAGTGCTAAACTTCTGCTAGATTCCACTAGATTTCACAAAATATGAAAACTGACAGGTAAGGAACTGTTGGGAAGATGAGATAAAGTACCCTCTGAATTAGGGTTGCTATATTTCAATAAGTGAAAATCTGGAAGCAAAGGTTATTGAGCTTTTTGGGAAAAATTGGAACAACAACAAAATGGACGTTTTTGATCCGTTTTTTTCAGTAAAATTGCCAAAAATGGCACTGCTGACATGCAGTGCCCTATGACATTTCTGCTGATTTCAGCCCAGACACTGCTTCCGAGAGCAATATTCCAAGAAATTCTGGACATATGACAACCCTACTCTGAATGCAGCCTGGTTTATGCTGACCTTGTGATAATGTACCTTAGGCTTTTTTGTTATCATATTGCATAGAAAATATAACCATTGTTAATTATAGGCATTGCATTACCTCCTATTCCATTTGAGCCATACAGAGCCTGCATTGTATTCTACTAGGTAATATATAATAACTCACACTTCCCCCCTATTTTGATGCAGCTGTTTCAGTATGTAGCTGACTGTCTTGCAGACTTCATGGAGACAAAGAATATAAAGCATAAGAAATTTCCTCTTGGCTTTACCCTATCTTTTCCTTATATACAGAGAAAATTAGAGGAGGTAAGACCAATGTTCTTTATGGCTTTGTAACCAGGGTGAATCTTCTCCCAAATTATTAACCAAGAGCTCCAGAGCTGAGAAGCTGCCATTAGCAAGCAGCAGGGGCTCTCCTGAAATGCCACTTTGCCCATGCTAGGAAGGTATAGAATTCGTTATGCAGAGAATATAGCTTTGCAAAAGCGTGCCTTATATCTGCTGGCTGTGACACTAAGTATATAAATTAGGTGTAGATTTTTTGCTTCTAAAACTCAGGGGCTGAGAGTGTGATGGGATGGGAATAGCAGTTGTGCAGAGACAAGAATACTAGGACAAGGCACTGCATGGGACTTGGAAAGCAGGAAATATGAGTCCTGCTGCCTTGGGAAAACCTGAAAGTGCATAAAGATAGGCAAATTTGTCAATTTCAGTTTCCTTCAGCTTTCTGTTTTCCGAGTCAGTTTTCCTCATTTCCATTTTTTAAATCCTTTCGAAAATTCATCAGCATTATATATCTCCCAATGTACAATTTTTTGTATGCAGTTTTGATTAATGTTTTGATGAAGGGAGGCTCGCCTGGTGCCTTCATTATACATCTTTAGGTGCCAGGCGAAAGCATTCCTCTTCAACTAGGCCTTTGGCTGATTAACACCCTATATCCTTTTTCAATGTGTTCCAGTTTTTATTGTGTATTTTGTGCTTCTATCCTGTATTTTTATGCTGTGAGCCACCCTGAGATATTTGGATGAAGGACTGTATACAAATAATAATAATAGACACATTTTTCAAGCGATTTCTCCAAAGATAATCAATTTCTGTATTTCCCCCAAAATATATGGATTTTATACTACTTCTGCCTCTTGGCATATCTGTCCAATCAAATACTTGATGCTTTAAAAATGTTTTAAGGTTTTATACACTGTTAATTTTTTATTAATATTTAAAATTAGAGCAAAACAATACATTACATCACAAACTACCGGTAAATTATAGTAAATATGTTACACCAGTCCATGCATAAACTAGAGAAAGAAAAAATAACACACACAAAAATAGGCTCTCTCTTTCTGTTTTATATGCCACTCTTTAAGCCATGCTGCACACATTGTTAATGGATAATTGCTTCTTTTATTTTAAGGGTATACTGATTTCTTGGACAAAGCATTTTAAAGCCAGAGGAGTTCAGCAGACAGATGTGGTGAAATCTCTCCAGAAAGCCCTCAGAAAACACCAGGCAAGTTGAGATTTAAGATTTGTTTTTAATAATCTGATTGCATTAAAAAAAGCTGACATTTTCTAGCAGTTCTGGTGTACAAGCTGGGACATTGGCACATACCACATGTCGCGCTCTGCAGGAAAAAAACCTGCCCAATTCAAACCTACAGAATTGTTATTGCAGAGCTTTTTCCTTCCTTGAAGTAAATGAAAGAACTTGGTTCAGCTTGTGCATTTCATCAGAGTATAATGGTCTGTCTGTCTGAAACTTCTAGGTAGTGGTGATATGCACCTCCACTTTGAAATTCCCATCTCTAGGTATTAAGCTGATTTTGTTTTTGAAAACATTGTGGTTCTTATTGACTAAGAATCTGAATATGTATTATTTTGACTTTACTGGTATGTTGCATTTGCCTCATTAGGACATTGACGTAGATATCTTGGCTTTGGTAAATGACACAGTTGGAACGATGATGACCTGTGGATACGATGATCAGCGATGTGAAGTTGGTGTCATTATTGGTAATTCTATATCTTTTTTTTACCAGAGGCAGGGCCAATCTGTCTTAAGATAAAGTGAGTATTCTGGGAATATAGAACAGTTGAGCCCATGTGGCATTGCACAAGGCATAGAAAATAATTTTTTCTTAGAAAAATTCTATTTTATTTTATTTTTAAATTATGATTATGTGTTTCTTCTTAATTAATTATGTGTTTCTTCCCCCCTTCCCTTCCCCCAACAACCTCCAAAATGAATCCGCTGGACTCAGGAACAGGCACAAATGCTTGCTACATGGAGGAAATGGGCAATATTGACTTAGTGGAAGGTGATGAAGGAAGGATGTGCATTAATACCGAATGGGGAGCCTTTGGAGATGACGCATCACTGGATGACATCAGGACAGAGTTTGACAAGGAGATTGATTTGGGCTCTTTCAATCCTGGAAAACAATTGTAAGTTTAGTCATCAGCTTGGGATAAGGCATCTTTCTAGTATTGTAGATATTTAGGCATGTGCACAATCTCAAAACAACCATGAAATAACATTGGGACAGAGGTAGCATTGAATATATTAAGTGGCAGGCAAGTACCGTGAAGCGCCGTTGATACTATTTAGGAGGAGCGTTTTGGCCAAGAATCTGGTTAAATCCTAAATCCCCAGCGGTTTAGTATCCTTCCAGTGATTGTTTGGGGGAGGCGGGGTGACAGTGAGAAACTGGGCCCAAAGGAAGTGCCTTTCTCTCTGACCCCAAACACATTCCTAACTGTACTTTCACAGAAGGGTGCTGTTAAGTTGTGGGCGAACATATCAGACGACACAGCGATTCTTCCAAAGCAGCTCTTTATTTGTAATCTGGAACAGAACTGAACTTAGGAGCTCAATCAGCCTGCTTATATACAGCTCCAGAACAATGTAACTGTTGCCATTTTCTAAAACTATCCAATCACTGAACGTCACTTTTGATCCTTCATTTGCATACAAACTATCCAATCACTGAACGTCACTTTCGATCCTTCATTTGCATAACTATCTATAGTATCCCCCTGCTGGCCTAGGGTGAGATCTTCAGTACATAACACGTGCTGAATGGCCCATGTTAAATAAATTGTGTGTGGTGCAGTGTGTGTGTTCTGAGTTGGGAGTTTTTTCTGAGTCCTTCCCCCATTCCAGCAGTAACTTAACTGCAAAGAAGAGGAGGGGGCGGATAAAAGAATAAAGAGTCCTTTGCTGCCATCTTTCTTTCCACAATCCTTTGTGGATCTCTAGCAGCAGTAGTAGCAATAGGTAATCATGATAACAATAATGATTGTAATAGGGAGCACTTCCAGACAGAGGATTAATATTACAAATGAGTCATTGGGAACACTGAGAGATCTCCTTTTTTTGGGGGGGGGGGAATTTACTGGATTTCTCCCAAGAAATGTAAATCTAATTCTTTATTAGAAAGCATGAAATGCCCTTGATGCTTTCTGACAACAGCTTTCTGTTGAATTGCAGGTTTGAGAAGATGATTAGCGGTTTGTATTTAGGAGAACTTGTAAGAATTATCCTTCTGAAAATGACAAGGGAAGGTTTGCTTTTCAACGGGAAGTTGTCAACAGCTCTCTGCACCAAGGGCAAGATTGAGACAAAACACATTGCTGCCATGGAAAAGTAAGAGGCTTTAATCTGTCCATCAGAGAGTTTTCTGTAAGTGCAGCTTCCGTTCTACAATTTGTTCAAGCATTGATTTTGGGCAGCTACTCTGCCTTCAAAGCTACTCTGCTTTGGTGAGGCCAAACGCTTGCAGATGTTATTTAGGGCAGCCTCTTCCTCCTTCTTGCTCCATAGATCAGACCAGGTACGATGAGATTTCAGATAGGGTGGACAGTCAATCACACAAAAGCAGAACATGTTGCTGCAAAAAATAGGACACAGCTTTGCATGTAATCTGCATGTACTAATTGGCATGTATAGATGCACCTTTAGAAATTACCATGATTTAAATAGAAACATAGTACATCTCAGGACAGTAGGGATGATGGTGGCCAAGGGTCTGTTGACCAGGTAGAAACTGCTGGTGGGCAACTGCAAGACCTCTGCTCTCTTTTATTATGATTTCTTGGCTGTGTACATTTAAAGCACATGACTTCCTCCAAAGAATTCTGGGAGCTGTAGTCTGTCAAGGGTGCTGAGAACTGTAACTCTATGTGGGGTAAGCTACAGCTCCCAGGATTCTTTGGGGGAAGCAACGCACTTTAAATGTATAGTGTATATGCAGTCTTTATCTTTAATTCGATTTGGACCAGATAGCCCTTCTGATAGAAGATGCCTTCAAATAGAGGACTGTCCTCTGCAAAGTAGGACATATGCCCCCCTACCTTCAGAAATTTCTGGCCTGCTTACTGGTTCCATACAGAAAGTGGTTCACTGCTGTCTCCCTCTCACTACTAAAAGCTGAAGTGATTTCCTCAGGCATGTTTCTGATTCCTTTGTTTCGGGTTAGGTATAAAGAAGGCTTGAGCAATACTAAAGAAATTCTGACAGAACTGGGCCTGGCTCCATCGGAGGATGACTGCATTGCCGTTCAGCACGTCTGCACTGTTGTTTCATTTCGCTCAGCAAATCTCTGTGCTGCAGCTTTGGCAGCGATACTCACACGCCTCCGTGAAAATAAAAAGGTTGCAAGGCTCCGAACGACAGTGGGAGTTGATGGGACGCTGTATAAGACACACCCTCAGTAAGTCACATCAAAGTAGGTAGGGTTGTCATGCCTGGGGAAATTATCATTGCTCATCTGCATATGATAATTAATTTAAGGGTATACAGTCATCTAGCAATCATGATGACTATGAGCCAAGTTGCCTTTGAAAAAGGGTCAGAAGAATTCATGAGCTGTCAACACTTATTGGCTGCGACAGCTATACATAACTTTAATGTATCCCATAATGTTTGTCCACTGATAGAAGACTCTTTGATCTGGCGGAGGCTTCCATTGGCAGAATGGAATTAGAGGGGCAATTCCCCCCCCCCCTTCAGAAGCAACATGGAAGATGGTGTGGAGGCTGCGGTGAGGAATCGGCAAAAATGTGCCTCCTTTGCCATTATAGTGACATAAGCATCTGCTGGATCAAAGAACTAACTGTTAGTAGAAGGGCACCAGTAGAAGGGATACAACTTGATACAGTATTTCTCTGGTTACCAGATGCTGTAGTCAAACTTGAGCAAATGGCTATTGCTATTAATGCCTAACTGATGAGCTTTCCACAGATATTTGGCTGGCCACTGTTTGATATTCTGATCTAGCAAAGCTTTCTACTTTGTTCTTGATTAAAACTGCCCTCAGAGGCACCGCTTGGTCAGCAAAAAACTAGCCTAAATAAGATCTCATGGAACTTCAGAAGAATGGTCTGGCAGTGGTTATTGCCAGGGAAGTCTGTGGACAGCTCTCCGTGATTCTGTTTCCCTCACACGTCCTGCTTTTGGCATGGATTTAGGGCGGTTTAGGTGGTTCCACCAAGCTGAGGGGGTGCAAAATTGAGATGATCCATAAGTAAGAAGAACCATTGATGGTGCCATATTTTGGCCTCACACAGGGCACAATTTTCTGAAAAATTATGGAAGTCTGCCGCTGCTTATGGACTTTCCATTGGCATCTGGTTGGCCAATGAGGGAAACAGGATGCTGAGAGGAGGGAGTAGGTAGGCCTTTGACTTGATTCATCAGAGATCTTTTCTTTTGTGCTCATGAACTGTGTGGACTTGAATCAAAAGGATTTCCTTGATCTGTGAAAGTGCTAAGCGGCTTAAGGGAGAAAGCAATTTAGCGCAATGGTGTGTGTTCCCTTGTATTTTATTGTGCACACAATATTTGTAAGCATTTAAAAGACCTTTTTGGCTTTAGGTATGCTAAGCGTCTCCATAAAGTAGTCAGAAGGCTGGTGCCCAACTGTGACGTTCGATTTCTGCTGTCGGAGAGTGGCAGTGGGAAGGGGGCTGCGATGGTAACTGCTGTTGCGTACAGACTCTTATCTCAGCGCAAACAGATCAACGAGGTCCTGAGCCTCTTCAAAATAACCAAAGAGAACCTCATAGGTGTGAAAACCAGAATGAGGGCAGAACTGGAGTATGGCCTGAAGAAAGAAACGCATCCTACAGCCACTGTGAAAATGCTGCCCACATTTGTTTATGGAACACCAGATGGAACAGGTAAGGACCCAGAAAAGCTAATCTAAAACAAAGGGGAAGGTCGATGCAGATTGGTTTCACTTATTTGACTATGTTAACAGGGGATCTTCCCATATCCCTCCAGCTTCTCATTCTTTGTTATGGTTATACCATCTGATATTCCAGGAACAAGATTGTAGTTTGGTACATTGGTTTGCTTTTATTTTATTTCACAACTCTGAATTTTTCTCTGTTACTGACCTGGTTTTTCCAGTGTTTACATGCTCTTGTACGTAACAAAAAAATAAATAAAAAGCTTTTAAAAAGAGAGAGAGAGGAGGTAATAAAAACAACAGATAAGTTCACAGGAACCCCAGAAAGCAGTGAACATGTTTGAAAAGTGATTTATAATTTTTTTGAACAAGAAGCTCAGAGTCAGCCAGTTTGATTTGGAAATTCCAGAAGCCTTTCTGTCCAACAGTTAGGAAGGAAGACTTCAGTCAGATTAAAATGCTGATTTTTCTGTTGCAGAAAATGGAAAATTTCTGGCCCTTGATCTTGGGGGAACAAATTTCAGAGTTTTGCTTGTAAAAATCAGAAGTGGAAGAAGCAAATCAGTCCGAATGTACAATAAAATCTTTGCCATTCCTTTGGAAATTATGCAGGGAACAGGTGAAGAGGTAAACTAAAACAAACCACTTATTTATTTTTATTGAACCTGTGGAGGGAATGCGGTATTTACTTGCTTACTCTGTAATAACAGAACCCAATTCCCACTCCAGTGGTTCTCCTAAACCCTTGCCACTGACAGCATTCAGTCTCACTTATTCCTTCTAAACCCTTAACTTACCAATAAACCAGTGACTATGGGGTACAGGCATGATACAAAGCCAATCAGATATAGATATTATATGTAAAGTATTTACATTTATTCGCAACAAGATTATTAAGTGCACAAGCTTATCTGGTTACTTTAAGATAGTATTGTATATTTAAATGTATACACTTTCTTGTCACTTTAAATACCAACAGCTTATCTCCAGCTACTTTGAGTTTGACCTCACCCCAAAGGCGCACTCCTGCATTGTCTCCTGAGACAGATAGATGCCAACAACAACAATATCCAGCTATTAATGTTAAATTAAGATAGCTTTAAGGAAGCAGTTAGTTACCTTATGAAAGCGTTTAGCAAAACTGCCCTTTTATTCTCTCCATCCCAGTTAAGTCCCATTAATGCTATAACAGAGGACTCCCCCCCCCAAAAAAAAACCCTTTACTGATTTACTGAAGTGCAGGTGTGTCTTGCTGTGTTGCTATTGAAATCTTCCCTCTGGTGATCCTGCCAGTCACAAGCGACCAACATGCCAAGCTGCTCCTCACTTCTCCCCGCCCCCCAGTGCAGATTGGGTCTTCCCTTGCCCCTTCAGCCTAAGCCAAACAATTAAGCTATCCCCAGCAAGCCTTTGGCCATTCCACCTGCCACTCAGACCTTCCTTTGACATTCCCCAGTACTTGTCCTCCACTACCTTCTTCTGACTCGACTCCACAAACATAAAGAACTCCAATAATATTCTCTTTCTTCCCTTCTAGCTGTTTGATCACATTGTCCAGTGCATTGCAGACTTTTTGGAGTACATGGGCATTAAGGGTGCCCGACTTCCTCTTGGCTTTACTTTTTCCTTCCCCTGCAGACAAGCATGTATTGATAAGGTAAGGAGGGGAGCTGAGATTTGACATGCTGTTTCGTTTCCTCTTTTAATTTGGGTTAATCTTTGCAGAATTTTCCATAGAAACATTTCTTTATTGTTTTTTTTTATTCCCTTCCCTGTGGACTGACAAGAGTTTTATCACAGGTTTTACCAGAGAGTGTATAAAATTGAATTAAATGTTAAACAAAAAACAATCTCATTCTTACACGCACTTAGGCAGATTTACTTTGGACAAGGCATGCTTGACACAAGGCTGCTGATGCATAGAGCAGCTCATGGAGAGTTAAAGCAAATTATTAAGGATGTCTGGAATAAAAAACAATTCAGATTGGGCCCAATGTATATGTTTTTTCTGCACTGAAAAACCACTTCTATATTGTCAGAGGCTTTGTGTTACAACAATAACAGAAGTGGCTGTCAGTTTGAATTGCATGACCACTTCTGATACCGGTGTTGCATCTCTGTCAGGGATGCTGATACAGGAAGTAATCAAACCATCCAGCTTTCTGTTTCAGCCATGGCCAGCCAGTTACTTATGGCACCTGGCATACCGTGAAGTACCACTGGTTTAAACTTCCCAACGCTAAGTATGTAACAGGCTGCCTTGGGAGTTGGCAAGCTCTCTTTTGCATGAGAGTGTACATTTGGAAGGGATCTTAGAGATAATCTTGTCTGGACTCTTGCTTGATGCAGGAAACCCACAACGACAGAGTGTATAGCCCTCCTGCTCTGTTCCCTGAAGCATCCCCCTCTATCAGAAAGGGAGCATTTTGGTATTTTAATATTTCCCCAAAATGCAATATGTTGAACCAAGCTCCTCTTGAAAGGGTAATCCAACTTTTAAGTGTTCTACCTGTTTTTCTCCTCTTGGTGTAAGCATCTTTCATTTATTGATTGTATGACTTCCCCACTTTAGGGAACTCTTGTTGGGTGGACAAAAGGGTTCAAGGCAACAGACTGCGAAGGAGAGGATGTTGTTGATATGCTCAGGGAAGCTATCAAACGAAGGAATGTAAGTACCATTGTGGGAAAATCTCCCAAAGGTTCAAGCACCAATCCTTTGCTATGACAGTAGTATAGAACTGAATCTCAGTTATCCAAATGTAGCTCTAGGTGCTGCAAATACTCTAAATGCATTCAAAGGTGTTGGTTTCATTTTGTGGGCTCCTTCGGATATCCTTTTTATTGTGCTTTCATGATGATAGATAGTATAAAGCTAGTGCTTAGTGCACAATACATCCAAGGGTGTGTATGTGTTTATTTGTTTTTCACTCTTTGCACATTCATAAAATCAGTTTTTTATTTCAGGAATTTGATCTGGATATTGTAGCTGTGGTAAATGATACAGTCGGGACAATGATGACCTGTGGCTATGAAGACCCAAATTGCGAAATCGGCCTCATTGCAGGTAAAAAGCAATCCTGTAACACTTGTGTATGGATGCTCCAGGATGTGGCAGAATAAGATTTGTAACCAACAGTGAAATGATACGCTAAAATCTTTTGGGAGATGGAATCTTGGTCAACTTGCTGTTTTTGGGGATGGATTCTTGTGGGCAAGGAGGGGAGAACCTTTGGTCCTCTGGATGACATTGGACTCTAATTCCTATTGGCCCCAGTCAGCATGGCCAATAGTCAGGGATGGTGGAAATTATAGATGATGGGAATTACAGTGAGCCTTGACGGGAATGATGGAAACTAATAATGTTATGAGCAATACGGATGAGGAGAGAAAGGGAGACAAAGTGTTGCATGCCACCTAGTGGTATGAGGTATACACTGCATCCCAAGCTATAATATGAACCTTAGTTACCTAAATATAGGGCATAAAATTGATTTAGTTTGCATTTAAAGGTAACCCTACCCAAGTCACAGTTTTTGAAACAATATACAAACTGAAACATAGCCGCTGTTTGAAATTCGCACAACTTTGAATTTTGCAAAGCCAGGTAATGTGTACAGAAATGTAAATATTGCAGTAAAGTGTGTGTTTACCTGCATATATTATTGAAAAGAAAATACCAACATGCAAAACATAATGGAAAACTGCTTTGCAAAATTGTGTATATTAACATTGCTTACAAAGATATGTCTGTTATGAGAAATTCACAGTAAAATGCTCCTGAATTTTCATGAGCACTTAGTGGTTTTTTTAAGTGGGGAATTAAACTTAAGACTAGAAACATGAGAAACTGAGTGAGTAAAACAGAAGTTGACAGATTTGCCTGCCCCTACTTTTAGCCCCTAAATTTTATCTCCCGCTTAGAGAGAAAAAGTAAACTTCTTCCAGGAAATGTTTTTTTTCCCCATTTCCCAGGTCTTTGTGCTTCTCCTGGTGGTTGCTTTAAAGGAATAAAATGCACATTTCTCTTTCTTCCTTCCAGGGACAGGCAGTAATGTTTGCTACATGGAAGACATGCGTAATATAGAAATTGTAGAAGGAGACGAGGGCAAAATGTGCATCAATACAGAATGGGGAGGATTTGGCGACAATGGCTGCATAGATAATCTCAGGACAAAATATGACAAAGAAGTGGATGAGGGGTCATTGAATCCTGGAGAACAGAGGTAACAGTCTGTGTTTTATTGCTATTGCAATGTCTTCAGGACATAGGTAGGAATGGCAGATAATTCTATTAGAAAAGGAGGTGGAAATAGTGGTTTGCGTGTTCATGTGTAGTCAGGAATAGAAATCACTCAAGTAAACACAGTTGGTATTTGTTCACATCATCATCACAGCTGTTTTTATGTCCACAAACAGTACAACAGTAATAACTTTTTTACATTGTTTTGATGTTTCCTTGACACTGAAACGAATGTAAGTTATGTAAAGTATGTTAAGTAGCAGACAATGTAGTGAATGTTATTACATTCAGTGGAAACCAGATTGTGATGAGCACAGGTTGGAATGGAAATCACAGTTTCTTCCATTCCTAGGCATATATGAACTTTGAGTAATCTTTCCACTTAAGAACACGCCTGCTATTCCACTTTAAAACACCTTACAAAGCATGAGTCTGTTGCTGTCGTGTTTATTTCTATCCTAAGAGTCAACGCACATGTTCAGAAAAGGCATGTGGTATGCACAGACTATATCCCAGGCCCCATTTTTGCATACGTAACTGAAAATGTGTTAAATGTTGTCCAAATCCTTTTTCTTTTTTCTGTATAAGGTATGAGAAAATGACCAGTGGAATGTATCTGGGTGAAATAGTGAGACAGATCTTGATAGACTTGACTAAGCAAGGACTTCTCTTCCGGGGTCAGATTTCAGAGCGGCTGAGAACAAGAGGAATATTTGAAACCAAATTCCTGTCTCAGATTGAAAGGTAAAACAATGTGTTGTACTAACAGAGTATTTTCCCCACTGCCTGCCACTTTCACACATATCAGACTAGTGAGAAGCAGCTGAATGTTTGCAGCTTTGTAAATATTTTAAACACCATAAGAAAATAATACAGTTGGGAAAAAGAAGTGTTGGTTGACTGAGATGCTGAACCCTGTTACTTAGGGCCATCTGCAGTTCTATAGTGAACAACTTTACTTGGGTTTTACTGGGTGTGAATGAACCCAGTGTATTTCAAACATCAGTATCACACTGCTTTCAGCAGTAAAGTACTTCGTATCTGTACTGTTTGCACTGTCGCTTCATAAACTTTAAGTGATCCTTTCTGCTTTGTCCTCAGATTGGAGGGGGTGGAAATGAGCAGCTATTCCCTATGCCCTTGGATTGAGTGAGCATGGATGATGCTAATTTTGAAAAGTACATTTCACCCATGAGAGCTAAAATAGTAGCATTCTGCTTTTAAACTAGTGTCTGCATTCAGACAATTAAATCTTGGCTGAATAAGCCAAAGTATCAAGAAATGTTTTTCCCACTCAGCTTTTTCTCTCCTCCCTTTGAGGTGCAAGCAAGGAAACAAGGAAAGTCTTTAGTTATTTATCATAATTCCCTGTTTAGTCTGAACAGGGTAATGATGATTGCCACTTCATAACATGACACAGGGCTGGCCCACCCATGAGGCAAAATGAGGCGACTGGTGGCTGTGTCCACAGGGGCAGCAGATCCTGAAATAGATCTCCCCCCCCCCCACCTTGTTCCTGTCGCAGATCTTCACTCACTGCTTCTTCCCTAGCAGGGAGGAGGGGTGCCATTTTGTAGTTCACCTCAGGCACCAAAATGTCCTAGGCCGGCCCTGACATGACAGGATATTAAACCGTGGAGCAAACACATTTCCACAAAAGGTCAGACTTTTTGCAATACAGTCGTACCTCTGGTTACCAACTTAATTTGTTCTGGAGGTCCGTTCTTAAGCTGAAACTGTTCTTATTCTGAGGCGCACTTTTGCTAATGGGGTTTCCTGCTGTGCGCATGAACCTCTGGCATGCAATTTCTGTTCGCATCCTGGGGCAAAGTTCGCAACCAGGAGCAGCTACTTCCGGGTTAGTGGAGCTCGTAACCTGAAGCATTTGTAACCAGAAGCGTTCATAACCAGAGGTACCACTGTAAAGGAAGTGATAGGGAAATGCAGCAGAAAGTAGAAGTGCCCCTTGTGATTTAGGCTCAGGCAGTAGGAGGAGTAGAGGGGAAAAACCTGTTCATCTATCAACTTATTTAGAAAAAGTAGGGGCATGGTCACAGATGGGAGGGAGTAGTGCTGGAAAAGTGTGTCCCTGCAAAGGACTTTGTGTCTTCTTACACCAGTGCTGCCTTCCAGTACATTTGGCCCTAGCTCTGCGTCCTAACCAGAAGTGCCTGTTGTGTTTTGGCTGAGTGTAGTGACCGGCTTGTCCTACTTCAAGTAAGAAGAATCTTGCAGCAGCTTGGGCTTGACAGCACTTGTGATGACAGTATCATTGTAAAGGAAGTTTGTGGCTCTGTTTCCAAGAGAGCAGCCCAGCTGTGTGGGGCCGGGCTGGCGGCTATAGTGGAGAAGATACGGGACAACAGAAATCTCGAGCACTTAAAAACCACTGTAGGTGTGGATGGCACCTTATACAAACTACACCCACAGTGAGTACACAGCATCCCCATTGTTGTTTTGCCTTGCAGAATTGACCGATTTTTTAAAGATAATATTCTGCTTAGTTAATGGGGATTAAAAAGGTTGGGGAAAAGAGAAATTGCCACAATGCTGTTTCAGTTAGCCCTATTACAGTTGCTTGAATAAGATTGTAATAAAGAGCTGGGGAAAGTTCTGCTTTGAATGGGCTACAGGCCCCTCCAGAGAGATGGATGATTTTCTGAAGGTCTTCTGCAACATGTCATTGATGGGAAGGGCCATAGCTCAGTGGTAGAGCATTTGTCTTGCATGCAGAAGGTCTTAGGTTCAATCCCCAGCATGTTTGGTAAGGCTGGGAGAGAATCCTGCCTGAAATCCTAGACAGCCACCACCAGCTAGTGCAGACAATACTGAGCTAGATAGCCCAATGGTCTGACACGGTATAAGGCACCTTCCTATGTTCCTGTGCAATATGGACGCATTAGTGGTGGATTTGTACTGGACTATCCACACCACATTGAGCTTTATTAGCTGTTCTGTGCTGCTTCCTCAATGCTGCACCCCAGGGCACCCCTCTACTTCCCCTCCCACTTATATTAGTGAAAACTTTCCATGGAGAAAGCTAAAGAGCTGTACTTGCAGATACAGTTGAAGTGAGAGAAGAACCTGCCCTCTTGCCCCTGATGCTGGTTGACTTACCTGTCGCTAGGAGCAGGATCTGCCAGGGGGTACAAGGTGTTTTGTGAGTGCAGAGCATAGAGAGAGAGAGAGAGAGAGAGAGAGAGAGAGAGAGAGAGAGAGAGAGAGAGATTTTGACTGGATTACTGTCAATCCTTACAATGTAAAAGCCCTCCCTCTGTATTCTCCTGTCCCTACCCATCATAATGACAGGCATTTTGCCAGTTAAGAAATAAACAGCAGTGTGCAATCATTGCATATATTTTTTTGCTTTGTTTTTCCTCTCTTTAGCTTTTCTAGAATCTTGCAAGAAACGGTAAAAGAACTGGCGCCTCAATGTGATGTGACATTCATGCTGTCTGAAGATGGGAGTGGAAAGGGAGCTGCCTTAATTACTGCTGTTGCAAAAAGAGTGCATAATGTTGCTGAAAATTAAGTGGACATGCAGGCATCTGTGTGTAGCAGTGATTTTTTTAAAAAACCAACCGAAGCAGTAGTTCAAAAGTGGTGCACACTTCTGTGGCCCAGAGTTAGCCAATGTTGTGGCCTTGAGATGCTGTTGGAGTAAAACTCCCATTGTCCCTGGCTGTCGGGACTTGTCATTCAACAGTCTCTGGAAGGCACCAAGTTTGGCCACTCCTGTTTGTATCCTGATGGTTGGGCAGCTGTGCAAACAGAAAGCAGTTTTTCTTGCCAAAACTGAGGCAGGTGTTGGCGCATCTGAACATAGTTTTCCATAAGTTGTCATGTTTAGAGATACAACAATATACTTGACATTTCTGTGTTATGCTCATAATATAAAACAGCCAGGCCATATAAATGTAACTATTTTGTCAACTATTTTAAACATATTTATATGTTCTACTGCTCCCTTTCCCACCCATGTCCTTTCGCATTCACGTCTAAATATCCTTTGTAATGTACAACTCATAATTTGGAAATAGATATTATGTCCTTGTATAGGTATCCTTGGATAGGCATGTGCCGAGAGCTGGCACTATTGTTTTACTTTTTATTGTTTCTTTTAGAAAAAGAAATTAAAAAGTCTGATGTGCAAAAGGTAATCAATCCATGTTCTTTTTCAAACAAATTGTTGTGTTTAATGAGTTGCTCGCAGTTGGCGCTGCTTGGGATGGAAATCTAGGCCCTTGTAGAAGGAGAGAAGAGAGATGGTCGGTCTGCACCATTCCACTTGGTAATCTGAAAATAATAATCTACTGACTGCCCACAGTAATATGCAGTGTGGCTCAAAGACTTTTTATGACCCCACTTTACACTTTAAAAATCAAGCTAAGGTGTTGGGCTTCGTGACTAGCTTTGGAGCATAGTCTGATGGTCTGTGCACTTTAAAAATTAGCCTGTGGGTAGGGATGGGGGAGAGATTTGATTCAGTTTGCATTTAAAAGTGAATCTTACCAAATCTGCACTTTCCAAAAAAATATAAGTACTGGCACCCAGCTATCCTTCAAAATTCACTCCTATCTGAATTTTGAGATACAGTTCTCCAACCAATACTTCATATTTTAATAAGAGTCACTGAAAGTTGTGAGTGAAACAACACACAATACCACCTAAAGCAACATAAACATACTTAGACTATGCCCAGAGTCTAAAATGCACCACTATTTTTTGTTCATGATATTTTTGTTTCATACAGAATTGTAGGATCATCTAGTCCAACCCCCTGCAGTGCAGGAATCTTTTGCCCAACATGGGGCTTGAACTCAGGCTCCTGAGCTGCAAAGGGTACCATCACTGCTTCCGCCAGTCACCTCAGGCAACTTGGGTTACAGCAGATTCCTTCTTGAAATGTTGCTACTTAAAACATTGCAAATATTCTTAATGGAACTGCTTGGTGGGTGTTCAACCTGTCAAGAGGCAACCTGAAGTATTTGTTTAAAAGGGCCCTGTTTCCTGCT
This sequence comes from Podarcis erhardii, assembly GCF_964252035.2. Taxonomy (NCBI): domain Eukaryota; kingdom Metazoa; phylum Chordata; class Lepidosauria; order Squamata; family Lacertidae; genus Podarcis; species Podarcis erhardii. Next base: position 29,709,483 of record NC_138509.1, read on the forward strand.
GCTGTCAATCCAACAAGAACTATTTCCATTATTTTTTTACGAATGAGAATGTGCTTAGGGAAACACCTCTCTAGCAACTGGCGTGAGGGTTTGCATTGTCTTTTTGTATGTGGGAATCTGATTTCATATAATAAATATGGAATAAAAGGAGGACCTTGTATAATTGTTAATGACACGTAATTCCTTTAACACTTTAGAAGATACTGCAACAAGCTACTTTCAAACATATTTTGGTTAAATTTATGGAAATACGTTGTTGGATTAAGCTTTGTAGGAGGTGTATACATTACCAAATACCTAAAGCAAAGAAAGGAACGAGTGGACTTTAAAGATTTTCTGTTCTGTACAGATCCTGTTCTGTACATATTATTTATAAGAAATAAAAAAGCACATAGCTAGTGCAAAGTAAACTGGATTGTCAATGTATGCTTTCAATATGCTTTATCTGAGATTGGAGACGTGTTTCTTGTTTTAAACTCGGTGGTTTCCCTTTAAGATCAAACTTCACTTGTGCGTTCAGGCCGACTCTTTTGCAATTCACACTGTGTGGTCACCAGCCTCGCTACTGCATGCCAAAGCACAGCCACAGAACAATGGAAGGGCCTGCCACATGCCACATGCCAGCTGCAGCATGCAGTTTTGCTTAACTGGCTTTCTGAGCCATACTTACAGTGCAATCTTACACATGGCTACTCAAAATTAACTCCCCCCCCCCTCATTCAGTGGAACTTACTTCCAGGTAAGTTGGCATAAGATCGCGGCCTTGAAGTGCTACAAGCCATCATACACTTACAATCAAACAATTGCCAGTGAATAAGAGAAACTAGCAAGGGTACATGCTTTCCAAAACTATAAAGGGGAAGATGTAGGATTTTATAACATACTGTTATGAGTTTGTGGGTTCCAGACCACTAAAATCTCTGGATCAAGCGAGTGTCAGAATTTAACTGAGGCTTAGGGTGCTGTGTGCTAGACACTTCTAATCCCGTGGAATCAGCAAGTTTTAAAAGCTAATTAACCCAGGCTGATTTCCCACAAAGTTATAGCCCGGGTGATGGACCATTAAGAGAACAAAGCATTAAAGGGACTCCTGTAACATGGCAAATGGTTGGGGTGCCTCTTCCTCAACAGATAAGGGCATAGCTTAGGTTAGAATAGTTAAGAGTTAGGTGTTACATGACCTAGAGGTGGGGAATGTTTGCAGGTTTGTAAAGGCTAGAGAGAGGGTCAGAGCACAATGGTTGATACCTGAATTAAAGGCTGCAGCTAGATGAGAAGCAAGATCCTCTTGGGGTGAATATGCTTGTGGTGATGGAACCCCTCCATCGTAGACACAGGGTATATACAGGGTGAATCCTTTAAAAGAGGCCCCGTGGATACAGAGTACACATGTTCCATGGGGCCTCTTTTAAAAGACTCACCCTGTATATAGAATCATAGACTTTTAGGCATTTGTGGGCAGGACACAGGATATCTTTATCAAGTTTATTCCCTACTGGCATTTCAGAAACTTTCCTGTTGCTTTCAAGTTTGTGTTTTCAGAGCAGCATTGTGCTTCCAAAGCCCAGGCAGTTACTCTGAAATTTAAATAACTGCACAGTCATTAAATTTTATACAAAAAAGGAATTGACTCTAAAACCAGCTGCTATGTTATCATGATGAGAGCAATAGCAAAGCCTTCATTCATTGCGGCAAAGCTACATTGTTGGAGAACATAAATCACAGTTATTGTTATTATTTTTGTCCCTGGAAGATTAAGAAGAATTTGTTTTCGGACGAAGAGCTTTTAATTCAGCAAAGCAGATGGGAGCGTGCAGTAAGTAACATCCCCCACCTCACCCCAGACAAATGTTTAGCCTCTTTCATTGTGGCATGCATGTGACAGAGAAGCCAGGAACAATTTACAGCTAGATATTCTGCTTAGTCAAGGCTGCACTATGCCATTCTAGAAGGTGATACCATATCATCTTGAGTGTCGTGACACAAATGAGGATTATTTACGTCTAGCATTCTTCAAGAAGGCATGTTCTTGCTCCACACTGTCTCAGCTGTCTCTCTTGCAGATACATCTAAATCCTAGGTTTGTGTGGCAATGCCTTTGTCAAGGATGCTTGAGGTTGACACGTTGGTGTACAGTAAAGTAGGTACTTCATTGTTGTTACTTCGTTTTACAGGATTGGTTTTGCTTCATCGACAGGAAGTTGCATTAGCCCAGCCTTCACCAACCTGGCCAGAGGCTGATGGGAATTGTAGTCTAAAACATCTGGAAGGTACCAGGTTGGGAAAATCTGCAATAGACAAGAGGCTGATAACTGTTGCTATGTGGCCTGTTGATTTAATTAAATTAAAACAGATTAATTAAATGCATAATTGCTGATTTGCTTATTTTATGTGTATGTGCTAGTAGTATTATAGACATGGCCAATGGTCTTACCAATTAATATGCTTTACTGAGTGGAAAGTTTTTAAATGAAATTTGACTTTATCCATTCTTTACTTTTACAGACCTTTGGAATTATAATGTGAACCAGGAAGAGATGCTCCAGTGATGGCCACAGATGAGGAGCCTGACGGATCAGACTATGGTTCTTCAGAATACAAAGTAGGTGACTTAATTTAGATAAATAAAAGCATCAACCTCACTCACTGGAAACTGGAAGGAGGCATGTCATTTTGTGTTGGGGCTTTTCTCCACGGTCACTAAAAGCATGTCAAAGACTCTTTTGGTTACTGTGTAAGAATCTAGTGTGTGTCTTTTTAAATGTCCCTTATCCACGTAGCTTGTGCACAAAGGAAGGGAACACGATATCTACGCTACTGTTTACCACCTTTTAAAAAAACTGAATATATTTACATTCATGTGTAAGAGTAATATAGGGGTGATGAGTTCAGATAATAAAAATGATTGCAAACTAAAACAAAATGTTTATGTCGTAGACATTACTGGAGGACATGAGAGAGATTGCTGTGTTTATTGGCTTAAAAGTAATCTGTCTCAATATGTGCTCCCACATTACAGGTTGAGAATTTGGGAGTACAACAAAATTTTGCAAATAATAACTTTTAAAAGTCTTGGATAATGGGAGAGTTGTCCTACTTGTCACTAGTCACATTTTAAAAAATATATATCCAATAGCTGCTTGTGACACTTGTTCAACCATACTCCACAAAGTAACCACATAAACAGAGTGATTTGGGTGGGAGCAGGATAGCATTTTCCTTAGCAAACAATATTGTGGTGGAGTCAGTGGTTCGAAGTTGTGAAGGCCTAGAAGACATCATGTATTTGGACTTTCAGAAATGTTTTGATAACTCCTTATTTCCTTATCAAACCTTTACACCTAGGGCACCCTCTTCCTTATGTGAAGTTACCTTGGAAGAAGGGAAATAGAAATCCGATACAGTGGTACCTCGGGTTAAGTACTTAATTCGTTCCGGAGATCTGTTCTTAACCTGAAACTGTTCTTAACCTGAAGCACCACTTTAGCTAATGGGGCCTCCTGCTGCCGCCGTGCCCCCAGAGCATGATTTCTGTTCTTATCCTGAAGCAAAGTTCTTAACCTGAAGCACTATTTCTGGGTTAGCAGAGTGTGTAACCTGAAGCGTATGTAACCTGAAGCGTATGTAACCCGAGGTACCACTGTAGAAGGAATTATCCCACCTAAACAGACCAACCCTAATCCACACCCATGCCAACAATGGGACGATACTCATACATACAAAGGATCCTAGCCAGGGATCCTTTGTATTAAGCAAAAAATAGGAGCATGGTGAGACATGAGCTAAAGAGGTGCATCATGCAGACACATGTTGCCTCCTAGTGGGGTTTGCTATGTACTAGCACTGCTTTTATAGAGACATGGAATGGGGAGCAAAGTCCTGTGCTCCAGAATGCTAGAGTTGCAAAACTCTGCCAAAAGCTATATTCTAGGAATCGAGAAATGTCTCCATTTCTCCTCTTCTCATACAGTACTTGGGAGCATCCATTAGGTAGGCCCAGAGTAGCAAAGTCCGGTCCCAGGTTCAGCTTGATCTTCACACTTCACATCCGCTAGACCCACCCTGCCCCTTTGTTCTCAGCCTCTGTAAGAATAAAACCATTCACACAAATGTAACCTTTCTGCTATGTGGTCGCTAAGCAGTTGCTAAAGACATTCTGGCTTGGTATCAAGATTACTGCTAGAACAATGCAAAGCTTCATTTATGCCAAGTTTCCAGTCTGTCAGGGTTAGAGACGCTTAACTTTAAAATGAAAGGACAAGGGTTGAATTAAGAGGAATGAGAGATATTTTTAAAGCCTTATGTGTAATAAAGAATTAACATATAATAAGCACCAATTGATTTACTACGTTGCCAGATGCACAAGTTGACCATGGTGCTTCTGCTTTATTAGGGCTTGCCAACCGTGTTTGGAACCATGTTTATATAATACAAGGGAAGGCTGCCCTAATTTATCCTTCTTTTTTTGTATGCATTTTTGGTTGAGGAAGTGTTTCACAAAACACTTGGGAACTGCAAATTAGGTAGGCTTGTATGAAAGTGCAAATGGAGAAAAGAATCTCCCTCTTTGGAGGATTTCTGTGGCATGTGCTTGGCTTTCTCCTTAAGAGATTAGCTTTCTACAGGAAGTGTGTGGTAATTCACACACATAATTTTTATGAACCCACAGAACAGCATATACCGTATTTTCCGGCGTATAAGACGACTGGGCGTATAAGACGACCTCCAACTTTTCCTGTTAAAATATAGAGTTTGGGATATACTGGCCGTATAAGACTACCCCTGCCTGCAGCAAGCGCTGCCAGGGGCAGAGTGTGCACCCCTCTGCCGCCGCCGCCGCCACAGCAGCCCGAGGCGAGGTGAGCGAGCCCCGATCAGCCGTCCAGCAAAGTGGCGGGCTGCGCTCACCGGCTGGTAGTTCTGGCTGCAGGGTGGCCCAGCTGACTTCCCAAGGGGATATTTTCCAGTTTGGTTTCAAGTCTGGGACACATCGCATGCAAGGACTGTGGTCATTTAAAAGTCTTTGAAGCTGCGGCAGAATCAGCATTTGGTGGGGGGAACGAAACCGAAACCTACCACCCGGAGGGAGGGAGGCCGGGCCCGGCTCCCTCCCTCCCTCGCTCCCTCCCGGAAAAGGCCCTGAGCGGCTGCCTCGGCCTCCGCCACCCTCACCTGTGGGGATGCTCTGCCCAGAATGCATGCGGCAGCCAATGAACATGCGCTGTGTCGGTACGGAAGAGGTGGGGCCTCGCGCTGCGTCACAGGAGGCCGGGACAGATGGTAATTCAGAATCTGCTTATTTGGAGGAACAATTGGCTCAAACCAGTGAAAGTTTTAAGATCGGCTTTTAAGAAAATTGGATGCAGAAGCTATTGGGATGGGGGGGAATGTACACTTCATGGTCCCTTTTTCTGCAAAACAAATTTGTGTTTCCTTCAAGTTTTCATCCAATGTATTATGTCTTAAAATTGTGAAGTGTGACCTAATGATATTCCCCCTGTGATCACTAGAGGGTGCTAGTGCATAAATACAGCTGTTGGATTCTTCACTACAAGTGGGCAAAAAACAGCTTGGCAGTTCCACTGTATAGTACTTGTCTTTAAGCTTTCATGAATATACTTTTTTCTTCTTCTCTCAGTCTCCTGCCTCTTTACCATGGCTTACTTAGTAATGAAATACTTTCATATGAAGGGCTTAAACTGTGGCCTATATACAAATGCAAGCTTCACACCCTGAAAGATAAGAAGGGAGTGTCTTACTGATTGATTATGCTAGAATGAGAAACTGGCTTGGCCAAGGTCAGACAAGCAAAGAGTTCTGACCATTCTACCTGCATTTCACACTGATAGTTCTTCTGCTTTTCCTTTCCTGCTGTTACAGTAACCAACACAGAAGTCCTCTTATTTACTTATGGTAACCAGAGAAATTCCTAACCACAGAACAAAGCCAATACAGACCTGCCCACAATCCTCCCCATACATACCTATGTGGGAGCACAACCCATTGAACTTAATCTCCTTTCTTCTGAGTAGGTACCCATAGGATTGCACTGTGGGGTACATTTAATTGTATTTTACTAATGACAGATGTGATGACACCAGGTTCAAAGGCTATTTTTTATGGATGCAACATTTCACTGATGAATAAAGTAATCAGTTAAGACACTTTTAATTGATTAAAAGTGTGCCCTTGATTAATTGGGAAGCATTAAAAAATAAAAAAGAGTATGTACTTAAAAAACCCACAGAAAAGCTATCCAGCTTCCTCTCACTTTGTAGCACAGGAAGAAATACCTCTTTTAAGATGGAACCAACCACAAAACATCTGTGCATCATGCACAAATAAAGTTATACTTTTAGCTTCAGAACTATAATTCTTACATGCAGATTTATTCAGATGGAAGAAATTCATTGATCAATCAATCAATTAAAATTCATGTAATTAACAAGCTAAGGCTAAAGCTATTTTTATTTATTTATACTAAACTTCACCAGCAGGGGTCTCCTTCTAAGAAGGGGTCACATACGTTTAAAATTCAGGGTGCTGCTAATTTGAATTTTAAATGGTTTCCTTAATCTGTAATGCAAACATATGGAAGAATGTGAATTTTATTACACATGTATTCATTCTTCCAAGGAGGCCAGGAATACAATATGGTACCTCACAGGATTGTTGAAATATAATGAATGACCCAGAATTACCTGGCACATTTTCTAGCTGAGTCAAAATTTGAAATCAAGTGTTCCCAAGCCAAGCCCAACCTTCTGTGTGATTATACTGCACTATCTCTCACATGCATACATAAATGCAAACACATCCCAGGTAAATACCATGCAAATTCAGAGATATATTCTATTGAATGAGACTTGCCTCTAGGTAACCATGCACAGAACACTCAAAGTTGTTTTAAGTGTAATGTGTGCAAAAGGCTCTCAGTGTTTGTCTTTGCTATGAACTTTTAATGGTCACACCTTCCTTTCACAAAGTTTTAGGAATTGTTTTCTGGAGGGTTTTTCATTCCCCCCCTAACTGGGAGTTGTAGAGTTTTTTGGGGGAGAAGCAGTGGTGTAGCATGGGGCGGGGGGCAAAGGGGCAGTTGCCCTGGGTACAAAATTGTTAAAGGCGCAAAATTTCAACACCTGGTGCGGCCTCAATACAGCTGCGTGCGTCTGTCACTGGACTCTGTTGAAAACGGTTTCTCCATGCAAACCAGGACGTGACCTCTCCAGACAATTGAATGACTCTTACTTTCTTTCTTTTGCAGCTGCAGTCTCCTGGGTGACTTGGTCACCATTAGGCAGTTGAATGCACATGCGTATTCCATCTATTTCCTTCTTTCCCTCCCAGCTACCCTCCATGCGGTCCTGGGTGCTGGTAACCCATGCCACACCAATGGGGAGAAGTTACTAGAGCTGGGGGTGGGTGGTAAATATGCACTGCTTCATTACTGTATAGACATGCTCTTAAACTTTCTGATAAGTTTCTGAGGTAAAGTAAATAATAAGAAAGTGATTTATAGCAGAAAGTATGGTGCGAACTGTTAACATTTATTTACTTCTAGTTTTCAAGCACAGCAGTAAAATGGAGAGTTGTATATTTGGGGAGACTGAGCAGAATACACTGCAGTTTGCTTTAGCGATAATCGTGGTATCTAGGCCATTTTAGTGCAGTCATTTTTTTCATCCTGACATGCATCAGCCTCATTCCCTCAAGTGGTGTTGCAGGTGCCGCTTCAACATTAGGCAGCAGTGGGTTCTGCATCTGACACTGTCTGATGTCGACTGTGTGTGGCCTTCATAAATCCAGTCTGCTTCTAGAGTAAAGCCCGAGTGCAATCTCTCTGCGTCTACAGCATCCAACTAACCCATCTTAGCCCCTAGTTTGTTTTTGAAAATTAAGCTTTATTTATTTTTAGATCAGCTTGATGTTTTAGCGACATGCCTGTTGGCCTCTCCTTAATGTTATATTTCCTCAGTTTGCTGTTCACATTTGCCTTAAAAGCTCTTGCACGACCACCAGCTGGCAGGATCCTCTCCACCTTTGCTGGTGTCACGTTTCTCAGGAGACCTACTTGCCCTTCACAAATGCACACTCCTGGTGTGTTATATGTCACAAAAATAGTTCCTCCAGCGAGCGCTGTTTTAAACTGGCTAGTGTGTGACCTTTGTATGCGTTCAGAGAATCCCCTCAGGGCATTTACCCCTGATAAAATCTCCTAGTAGGGAACATGAGTATAGGCACCAAGGTCTTGCCGCACAGTGGTGTCTGTTTTTTCTCCCCTCTGCCCTTCAGTAAGGTGAAAATTGTGTCTAAATTCAAACCAGTATTTTCCTGCCATTTCCTGAGTTGTTCTCAGTTCACTGACATACATTACAAAGAGGTAAAGGCAAGAGAGAGTCATAAATCTGGCTCTTAGCATCTTACTGCCTCAGTCCTTGGGCTTTACTAGTAGCCCGATGCAAATAAATTTACCACAGCTTTCCTCCACACTAGGAGAAGATTCATCAGTGTAATCTTTCTGCTGGCCATGCTGCTGCTAAAGATACCAAAGCAGGGTGAAAAGCAAAGACAGAACCCCCCCCCCAAAAAGAAAGGATTAACCAACAATTTAGTTTTTATTTTTATTATTTGTTTATTGGGCTTATATCCCACCTTTCCTTCAAGGAGCCCAAGGTGGCATACATAGCTTTCCTCCTCCCCATGTTATCCTCAGAACAACCCTCTGAGGTAGGTTCGGCTGAGAGTTAAGTCACCCAGTGAGCTTCATGGCAGAGGGAATGATTAAACACGCCAAGCAAGGAATACACAGTGACTCCAAAGAGGAATCCTACCAATATTATGACTGTATAATTATGTACTGATAGGTCTTAAACCTGTTGACCCTTCGGAGCCTTTTGTGGGTAGCCCACAAAGACCTTTCTGTAATTTGATGGTGGAAAATAAGAAATCACTCACTTTGTTGCTCAAAGATTAATGTTATGGCGAACAGAGTGTAGGGTGGGGTGATAAATGTTATATTGTTTGCAGGCTACTGAGGAACTACCTAATTTGCATTGATCCTCAATGATAGTATCTTAGTAGCTCTTGGGTAGTAGCATAAAGGTAAAGGTACCCCTGATCCAGTCGCGGACAACTTTGGGGTTGCGCGCTCATCTCACTCTATAGGCCAAGGGAGCCGGCGTTTGCCTGCAGACAGCTTCTGGGTCATGTGGCCAGCATGACTAAGCCGCTTCTGGCGACGCCGTTTACCTTCCCGCTGGAGCGGAACCTATTTATCTACTTGCACTTGACGTGCTTTCAAACTGCTAGGTGGGCAGGAACTGGGACCTAACAACGGGCGCTCACCCTGTCGCGGGGATTCAAACTGCCAACCTTCTGATCGGCAAGCCCTAGTCTCTGTGGTTTAGACTACAGCGCCACCTGTGTCCCTGCGCCACCTGTGTTTTTTTGATGGCATAGTGAACAAGTAATAAGAAAATCTGTTGAGATCTGCCTCTTTCATAGCTGTGTAGTCTCTCTGGTAATGTAGCAACCCTATTTTACCCTTACATTTGGCATTATCTTAAGTCTAGGACCATTCATCATAATGTTGTGATTTGGGTCATCATCTGGAGCTATTTATTCAAACGTTCCACTGATACTATATACCCACCTTTTCTCTGCTTCTGACATATTTAGGCCAGAACTGAGTAAAGAATATGGCTGTGTGTATGGTGCAGAGGATAGTTTTCTTATTCTGGAATTCAAGATGTGTGGAATGGAATCAAGGGGAATACATATGTTGCAGCCTGGGCTTTTTTCCAGCCGGAACTTTCTAGAACTCTCTTCTGGCAGGACCTCTCAGGTGGGCGCCATTGCCACTCTAAGAGAACAAGGAAGGCATTCATGGTGAGTTCCAGCACCACTTTGTTTAGAAAAATAGCACTTAAGAGACATGAAATACAGTGGAACCTTGGGTTGCAAACGTGATCCGTGCAGGAGGCACGTTCACAACCTGCAGTGCTGCCTGTGCGCACGCGTGGGTTGTGATTCGGTGCTTCCGCACATGCGCAAGCGCCATTAACCCAGAAGTAACCCATTCCGGTACTTCTAGGTTCAGCACGGTGCACAACCTGAAATCGCGTAACCTGAAGCGTCTGTAATCCAAGGTACCACTGTAACATATTTTAAAAATGATGTTGCAGTGAGTTATAACTTGAGTCTCACATTTTGAAACTAATGTGTCCTGTAGCATCAATTATAAGGATTTCCCTTCTGCTTCTTCTGTTCATTGCTGACTTTGGCTGCCATAATTGCAACCTGTCATCATTCTGTCTTCTGATTCAACGGGAGCAAGGCACACATGACTCAAGGCAGAGTTAGCTTTTGACAGAATGAAAGTTACAGATAGGTAGCCGTGTTGGTCTGCCATGGTCAAAACAAAATAAAAAAAATCCTTCCAGTAGCACCTTAAAGACCAACTGAGTTAGTTCTAGGTATGAGCTTTCGTGTGCATGCACACTTCTTCAGATACACATGTATCTGAAGAAGTGTGCATGCACACGAAAGCTCATACCTAGAACTAACTCAGTTGGTCTTTAAGGTGCTACTGGAAGGATTTTTTTTATTTTGTTTTGACAGAATGAAAGGTTCACTCAATAGGCCTGTTCATCCTTTCCAATATATATATATATATATTTAACTCACTACTATAATTAGAAGAATGAGCTTTTCCTAAACTTAAGCTTCTCCTTCTTCATTACAATAGAACATTAATATTTTTTAACACCACACACTATGGTGATGTGCTTTATTATATAATCATGTTTTATTTCACTAGCTTTCCACATTTGGAACTGCAGGCTATTTACACATTTATACCCAGCTTTTTAAGGTGAGTTCACAAAATGGCTTACAGTAATGTAATGAATACAAACACTGTTTTAAAAATAACAACCATTAAAAAACAATTTAGTAAAAGTAGTCTAAGTATAATTACAGAAGCCAAGCAGCAGCTGTTAAAAATAAAACTTAGCAGTACTTTAATTAAAAAAGCAAAACTAAATTAAGATAAAACCAGCAGTACTGTAAGCGAGTAAAAACCCAGCTGAGCATGTTAATTAAAAGTGGATTGCAATACAAAAGATTCCAAGCCAGTTTAAAGGATAATAAGAAGGGGCCATGTGTATATTTCATGAGGTAAAGGTAAAGGTAAAGGGACCCCGACCATTAGGTCCAGTTGTGACCGACTAATTTTGTGGCGTTCATTTCGCTTTATTGGCCGAGGGAGCCGGCATGCAGCTTCCGGGTCATGTGGGCAGCATGACTAAGCCGCTTCTGGCAAACCAGAGCAGCGCACGGAAATGCCGTTTACCTTCCTACAGGAACGGTACCTATTTATCTACTTGCACTTTGACGTGCTTTCGAACTGCTAGGTTGGCAGGAGATATTTCATGAGAGGGAGCTCCAAATTTTAGGGCCGCTACTGAAAAAGGCCTGTTTCTATTGCCTGTCAGGTTCACATGGGTCTAGGTGGTCCCAAATAAAATTCGAACTGGATTCTCTAGGAAGAGGGATTGGTTATTAAAGCACTTTGGGAATTGTAACTCTCTGAGAGGAATAGGAGTTCCTTAATAACTCTCACCACCCTTAACAAACGACAGTTCCCAGAATTCTTTGGGGGTAGCCATGACTGCTAAAGTGTGTTAAATGTATGGTGTGGTTATGGCCTTGTATTCCTGTCTCAAGATTTTCTGGAAAATAATGTGGGCAGTGCAATCCTGTGCAGGTCTACTCAGAAGTAATTCCTACTGAGGTCAAAGGAACTTACTTCCAAGTAAGTGGGTATAGTGTATCACGGCCTAGGTGTATCAGTTTGTCTAATGTAAAGGGAAGTTAGCTGAGGTGTTGGTTGTAGATTCCCCCACCCCCTCACGCTTAGCAAGATACTTCAAGTAAGATATCAGCATCACTGCCCAAGCTATATTTAAGCTTGCAGTGTATTCCCATATTTAGTAAGACCTTTTGTCATCCACTTAAGTGTATATGTGTGAATGTGCACGAAGCTTGTGAGGTCTGGTGAACCAAGAAATTGAGAATGGCTTAAGCCAGTGTTTTTTGGATTTTTTGAGCTTCAGTCCCACCCCCTTTCTCACAACCATTTTATATTTTAAAAAGCAATATAATGGGGATATTTTTAAAGGGTTGAAGCATTAGCACTGGGAGAGGATTTCTTTTAACCCTTTCTCTGATCTAAATTGCTCCACAAAGCTCATTAACCCTAGAGTGGCAGCAGAATAGGTATGTGTGTAGGCCAATAGAAGTTTTAGGAGGGTGGATTTAGATTGTGAAGCCAACATGGGAAGGAAATTGACCAAAAAGGCAATAAAATAAAAAAGAAAGCCTTGCCCTGTGCCACTGCTCCCCATTCAACTGAGAGCACTCTACAGCTACTTTTAAATAACAACAACAGTTGAGTTTGATCTGATCATGGATCTTTGATGTCACTTGTAGTTTGTACTCAAAATGTACTGTATGTCTCGGCCTTCCCAACCGAGGCTGGGATCTAAGAGAGCCATATAAAGAGCTACAGATAGAAAAGGGGAATCCTTAAATTTCCAGTGAATTTGGATGAGAAGAGAGTACAAAACTTTCTGCATACCACCTATAGATTTTCAGAATTTGTTATAGATTGACCAGATAACCTTTTTGGCAGATATACCTGAAGAACAGTGCTAAGGCAAAGCTATGTTGATCATAAATTGTATGTGTGTGTGCATTGGTTTCTGCACACTGTACTCAGGATGAAGGGTAAGGCCTGCAGGCAAAGAGGAGCAATTCAAGGTGGGAACTTTAGTGGAAATTTCGATGTGAATACTGATGAAGCATCAAATAGCTTTGTTTGGCACAGGACTGCAAAGTATAAGCTGGGAATTCTTTCAGTTCCTGCCTTGCACTCCTCTCCCTGCACAAGTCAAGGAAAGAACATTGTATTGTTGCCCAGATGAAGGACCTGATGTCCTCTATTTTATGGAGAAAAAATGTTTTATTTGCAGTATTAGAGGGCAAATGAAAGAGCAAGAACATATTTCCCCCAACACAAAATTCTGTTGCCCCTTTTAGAACTGTTCAAGGCGAATTCTCAATAATACTTAACTGCTCTGTGGTGTCCTCACTTCTACACAGTGTACACTTATCTCAGCTATGCTGAAAACTGCAGCTGCAGATACAGGCATGCATTTTTCCCAGCCCCTTGTTTATCTGCTCAGGAAATCCTGTTAATTTCATGAGTTTGGCCAGGCCAAGTGTAGCCTGGCTCCTTTTATCATTTGGGAAATGAATCAGGACAGAGCAAGAAAGACATTTAAAAAACAAACAAACAAACCCTGCACTAATATAACCCACTTTCCTAGCTCCCACTGCAGTTATATACAGTATAGTATCTGAAAATATAATCAACATTAAAATGGCCATCTTCTCTGTTTATTTCATGTACCTGGTGAAATGGGCTCTTGCCAATTAAAGTCCCTCGTAATATTAGTTAAAAAGTAACCAGTAATATGTCATATGGACCCGTATGTTTCTTTCCACAAGGCAAAAACAGCTTGGGAGGTGGAATTTAAAATTACAGTGGAACCTCAGAAGCTGAACGATTTGGAACCGAAACGCTGAAAACCTGGAAGTAATTGCTTTTGTTTTTGAAAGCGCCTCGGATGTGAAACAGCTTCTGAGGCGTGTTTTTCTTTTCCCTACAATGACTTTGCAGCCAGCCCATTGATCCTCAGTTTTCGAACTCTTTGGAAGTTGAACAGTCTTATGGAATCGATTACATTCAAAAACTGAGATTCTACTGTATCCAGAAAATAGTGCAGGGGGAAGGATTGATCTCTCCATCCTCCAATACTATGGTCCTGAGTTGATTCCCCCTCTATCTTTCCATGTCATATTATCGTTGGGTCAGAAGATTTCTGATGCCACGGGCCCTTCCTAAGGTCATAATCCTATGTCTGGGATGTACCCTGTCAAACTTCTGATGAGGGATCACATGAAAGAATGAATGGAGGGACGGAGAAGAATCCTGGCTTGTACACACATAAAACCAGAGGTCCAGGAAAAGCCTTTTAGCATGCCCTCTGACATCAAGTCTTTGAGGTAGAATGATGTTTTTCTATTTTGGGATGGAGTAACATTCCATCGCTTGAGCTTTGTCTTGTAATATGAAGGGGTACTGGCAGAACCACAAAGTAATGTTTAAAGCACATCCTATACACATTTAAAGCACATGATTTCCCCCAAATCCTCCTGGGAACTGTAGTTTGTTGAGAGCACTGGAGATGGTAGCTCTGTGAGAGGTAAACTATACAGTTTCTAGGCTTGCTTTACAGGACAAATATGACAACTATCCTGTTCTCTGATGCTGAAGCTATGGAGGAACTGGCAGCTAGTGTGCCCTTGATATATGAGGGACAGCAAAGGAATGTGGCCAGGCAACTATTTAGCATTAACTAAGCGGCTAGTAAAAATGTCCTACAAACCTGCCAAGACCTGCTTCTCCTTGGAAAAACTGGCATATTCTCTTGGGACTTGCTTTCATGATCTTACAGATTTGGAGTCAGGATTTTATAACGAGGGTACATATATAGAAATGTACAGCTCCCAATTACTTATCCCACTCTTACAGCCGGATCCTATACGTGACTTTAAAAAAATGTACCCTTTGGGTACCGCTGTAAAATGTGCTGGTAGGGTTAATCTTACGCTTACGGTAATATATTACCGTAAAATGTCTTCTTTTTGTTTGTTTTAAAGGTGCTTATTATATCTCAGACACATTATGCTTCCCTAATGCAGCAAGGTCAGGACAAATAACGCTCTTTGATTTACCAGGTTCCAAACAAAGCAGGTCGAACAGCCCTTCTTGCAAATAGTATTCGGAAGGGTGGGAGAGAGCCGAGAAAGAAAAAGCCGAGAGGATGCTGCATCATCGGAGTCCTCGTCAGCAGGTCACATGACAGCGACTTGGGCAACGCCCACATTGCTCAGCAGACGGTTGAGTGTCTCGAAGTGGCGTGCGCGTGTCTGTCTTATCCGTTCCGCTGCCTGTTTTCCTTTCGCTAATAATAGCAGAAGGCAAAATGCACCAGCCAGAGCCTTAGCAAGCGCTTGGGTCAAATATTGCGCGCTGCATGCATTTCTTTTGCAGTGACACAGCAGTTCCGCTGTCTTTTTGGGGGGTATAATTTATTTTAAGCCTGTTTGCTGCGTGCTTTCACAGTTCCGCCCTTGCGTGCTCAAGGAGTTGCGCTTTTCGGCGCAGAGATGTTCTGCCTTAGGAAAGCAATGAAAATGCATTGCCCATCTGTAGGGAGCTGACCGGAGCCTGGCGGTGGTCTGGATCTCTTTCTCCCGGAAGGTGTTGAGAGCGGGTATAGGCCATTAAAACACGTCTTGAGGATGTGTAGGGACGTGAGGAACGTGCACGGATGCATGCCCGTCCGGGGTGACCATGGCCATGCATCCTCCCCTTCCTGCACATAGAAGGCAGCGGAGGTTGTCCATCAAACCGGCAGCGGCGGGAGGAGGAGGGTGTGGAAATCGCTTCTTTCGCGACCGCTCCTTGAACAGCCAATCGCAAGGCAGGAAGTGGGCAGGTTTATAGTCGGTCGCTATCGCGTGGAGGGAAAGGAGGAGGGAGAAAGAGAGAGAGAGAGCGTTGCATTTTATATTTATATATTTTACCCTGTGAGGCTAAACCAAGGACCTCTAGAATCTTTCGCTTGTAAGAAGAAAGGGGAGGAGAGAAACGGATCGCTTTGCATCCTTGCAAATTTCAGCTGCCCTCCCCCGCCCCAATTGTGCTGGTTAGCAAAACCACCCTGGGAAAAAGCTCTTATTTAACCAGACAGAATGATAGCTGCTCAGCTTCTGGCCTATTACTTCACAGAATTAAAGGATGATCAGGTCAAAAAGGTAAGGTACAAAGCGAACGTCCTTAAAAACCTGCAGGTTCAAGTTCTTCAGTCTTGATGGGGGTGGGAGGGATATTTATTTATTTATTAAAAAACCTATGGGGTGCATAATTTGTGTTTATATATACGTATGTACATGCATTTCTTAGCATCCAGAATATTAAACTGGCATCATTTATTTTATCTTTTAACCTCTGCCTTGATCATATAGGTTTTTTGGGTTGTTGTTTTTTTTAAAAAAAGCTTGAAAGATCCGGCCCATTGCAAGGTTTCCGAACGGGCTGCAGTGTCCTTGAAGCAGGATGTAGATGTCAGAGCAGCGATGAGTAACGCAACAATCATGGTTTACTCCCCTTCTCCCCCCCCCCCCGTCTGAGTTGGATCCGTCTATCATGTGTTTATTACTATAAACGGCTGGTCATCCGCTAAGTGACACTGGGAATTGTGGACTAGGTCTTTTATGAATGTGAGCATTCAGGGCCTACTGAAATCGTGTATACAGATGCGTGTTTAGGGCCGGGTAAAAACAGGTGCATTCTTTGTGACTCGCAATGATAAGCCTCTAGACACAAAAGAGAGCCTTGGGTTACCTGAATGACTAACAGGTTTCTTTTGTGGCACGGGTTTTTTGTGGACTAGAGCATAATCTGCGTCTTGAATCTTCCCTCTGGAATTTGTTACCAAGACAGGTGCTGCATTTACCTGTAGGTTGCTCTTCTGGGATTGGTAGCAATCATAAGGAGATAGCAGGACCCCACAAAAGGGACTGATAAGGCCAAGCTTGTTAATTAGATTCCAAAGATGTAAATGGTTTGATAGGTAAAAAAAGTAAAATTGGCCTTTTTACTGAGCTGGATTTATTATATTCACTTTGGTCCCATATTGCCCAGGAGGTCTCTTAAGGACACCATCCCAGAAATATGGGGGAAATATCTCCTTTTCAGGAGAGATGTATAGTAGGCCTCTACCTGGGCACTGGGCCAATATTTTAACATGTTAACTTGCCCAGTGCTGTAAGTTGAGCTAATGAGCATGTTTTGCAGCAATAATATTTTATTAGGCAGATGTTAGTGTTTCTGTGTTTCAGAAATGCGTTGCTGATAAGGGAGGGATCTGATTATCATGGAGAGGAAATAATAAATAATCCAATATAAAATTACAAGAAAGAAATCATCATAGACATTTTCTACTTTGCTTCAGAAATGTAGTTTTCTACCCTATCATCGGTGTTTTCCTATGGAGGCCTGTCATGATGACTCTACTGTTGCTTGCATGTTAAACAAAACTGTGAACTCAAAACAAGCTTCATTACTTACCATCACCTTTCCATGTGTTGGTATTTTATCACTTTTGCAGCATGTGGAATTTTTCTGGGAAACTGATATTTGGCCTGTTTAGATTGATGAGGTTTTAAAAATGATGCAGATATCATCATCAAGCTCATAGTACTGAAGGCACACTTGAAAATGTGCTGGTCATTTTTTGCAAAAGCAGTAAAATAATAATAATAGCTAAGATATATTATAGCCAGACTGTGGAGCTACTATGGCCTGTATGAATCCGCTTCATGGTCTCTATTGTGCAGAAAAGGCTATTGGGGTTTTCTGGGTAGGATGTTCATTCATTAGATCCCAGTGATCTTTTGCCACCCTGTACTGGAAAGGAGAATACTAGCAGATGGGGAAGGGCCGTGTGATTAGCCCTAATCTCTTGATTGTGATACACATATTCCCCAATAGTGTAGACTTGCATACCTGAAGGAAGTGGCTCACTCATTGTTTTGGGTGTGGTGTGTATAAAGAGAGAGAGAAGGAAGGAAGCCAATTTAGTGGAGTAAGGATAGCCCTGGAGGCCTCTTGCTTATCTTGGATGGTGATGCTGAAGCACTGCCTTTAATGCTCCAGCAGTCTTGGTGAGAGTTGCTGTTCAAGCCATCCTTATATGTTTCTCCTTGTATTCAGAATCTTATGGATAGGCATCTACATTCATCCGCCTTACAGAAACATAAAAAATATGTACTCTGGTGTGTTCAGCAAACAAATGACTCCTAGCTTCTTAGATAAGCCACTTGGGGTCAGTAGCACAATTAGGGTGTGCCAGTATGGACTCTTACAGCCATGCAGAGTGCCAGGCAAGATGGGACTGGGGCACTGCCCACTTCAAATGATTATAGGAAACAGTTTATAGGAAAAAGTTTATAGGAAAAAGTTTGGGTTTGAGTAAGGCACTGTTAGCTATGGCTTAGTTTTGGGGATTTGGAATTTCCCCACCCCTGCCAATAAGTAAATGCTAACTTGAAAAACATGTTACCTGCCTCTTTAAAACCATACATTTTTGTTTTTGATTAGCCTGAAAACTTTTCTTTCTTTCTCTCAGAAACTTTGTATGGATGTATCATTTTTATATGTAGCTTGTCTTTTTGTAATATTTTGTTTTAAGTTGTCTGTTGTTGCTTATGTTTTTTTGTACACTGCTTAGGTACTTAAGGTTTAGGAATTCTTACAAGATTTAGAGAAGGGAACTAAAATAAAACGATTGACATGTGTGGGCCAAATGAGTGCTTCTGGGAAATAATGGAAATTACAAACAATATCAAGACCAATACATATTGTCAAGGTCTGGCTTTATTCCTCAGTTCTTGTAGCAGCTAGTTCATCTAACTGGTACAGATTTCAAGGTGCTACATCTAGAATGGCTTTGTGATTCCCTTGGGTAAAATAAAACCCTGCAAGGCATGTTTTGCATCTTGGTATGTGATATGATGTGATCACTCACCTTGTGAATATCTCGTATGGTATTATTCTAGGCACGGGGGTGTGGTCTCACAACATTCCACTGGTACATTAAAGAGATCCAGCATGGTGTAGCTCAGTTGTAGCCAAGGTGGCCTTCTCCAGAAACTCGTAACACACGGGAGTCTGGCACCCACAAACTCCTTATAGTATCATAGAATCTTAGAATTGTAGAGTTGGAAGGGACCACGAAGACTCATCTATTCTCCACCCCCATCATTCAGTCCAGACACTGAGATCCACCTCTGAGGGCCTTTTGGCGGTTCCCTCATAGCGAGAAGTGAGGTTACAGGGAAGTAGACAGAGGGCCTTCTCAGTAGTGGCACCTGCCCTGTGGAACGCCCTCCCATCAGATGTCAAGGAAATCAGCAGCTATCCTATTTTTAAAAGACATCTGAAGGCAGCCCTGTTTAGGGGAGTTTTTAATATTTAATGCTGTATTGTTTTTAACACTCGATTGGGAGCTGCCCAGAGTGGCTTGGGAAACTCAGCCAGATGGGCGGGGTATAAATTATAAATTATTATTATTATTATTATTATTACACCCTGCAATGCAGGAATCTTTTGCCCAGCGTGGGACTCGAACCTACAACCCTGAGATTAAGAGTCTCTTGCTGTACCAACCGAGCACGATAAGGACATGTTTAACTAAGAAACTGAAAGACGCAACCCATTTATAAGGCATTTATAAGGCACCTTTTTGTGTAAAACCTTTAGATTTCTCCAGAAAGAGAAACAATTGTGTTAGCTTGCCTGCTGAAAGTTTTAAATTTTGATAGGCCAATCGTCCCGGCCAGCCCACAAGGAGCGTGTGTGCCAACGTCATAGAATCATAGAGTACAACTCCATGGAAGGGACCCTGAGGATCATCTAGTCTAGCCCCCTGTGATGCAGGAATATGCAGCTGTCCCGTATGGGGGTTGAACTTGCAACCTTGGCGTTACCAGCTCTGCTGTGGGAAACAGTTTGATTGTGACCGACGAGCCATTCCTAGTGCATGGTTGCTGCTGTGGAGAGCAGATCTGGTGGTATTAGCCCTCCACATGTTGATCTGTGAGATTATTAAATTATTACATTTATATTCCACCTTTCCTCTAAAGAACTGAAAGTGGGATACATAGCTTCCCACCCCCCCACCCTGTCTTCCTTTTATCCTCAGAACAACTCTCTGAGGTAGGTTAGGCTGAGAGACTGCGACTCTCTCAAGGCCGCACAAGGAGTTTCATGGCTGAGTAGGGATTGGACGAAGTGTTGTAGTTCAGGGGTGAAGCTGGCTCGTAGGCATTTAAGGCATTAAGTTCTTACCACACCATTTGTCTGTGTAATATCTTCATTTTCGTTTTGTTGATGCGCTGTCTCAGACTGTGGGAAAGGTGGGTGTCCATGCAAAATGGCTGCTTCTTCTACAAACTTGTTCTTATATTTAGAAATTTGACCTAACATCACACAAGGAGGATGTTACAAGCTCAAGGATGTTGTATCCTTCAATGCTTGTTAAACTACATTTTTAAAGCCTGTTTGATTTCTAAATTATTTGAATTTGTCAAAGGCAAAGTTTATCATTTTTGGATTATTTGTCAGGGGAATGCTAGGGAAGAATGTTGCAGGGCGTGTTTCAGAAATGGCTGTAGATAATAATAGAATCACAGCACGGGAAGGCCATCTAATTCATCCCCTTCTGAGCTCACCCATTCCCCATAGCTCCTAGAGGTGATTACTGTATAGACATCCCAGACCAAAGCAGAAATGAGATGACACAGGACAAAATGGTTCTAGCGGACTTGAGCAAGGAAGCTGAGTCTGAGCTTTGGTTTAAAAACACCTCGATACAGAGCAGCATCCTGTTCATTTGGAACTTCAAGAATACACAGCACTTCTGAGTGCTTTGCATTATCTCATAGATTTTTACAACAGCCCCGTGTGGTAGGCCAGTGTTGTTGTCCTTATTGCAGGTGGGGGCCAAAGTAGGAAGATGGTAGCTTGCCTGGAACTGCTTGGTGAATTTGAGTTCTTAAAACTGGAGAATTTCTCAATTCATACTTAGGCAGCCTAGTCCATTCAGGGTGGTTGCTGTGTAGAACAGCTATATGTGTGTTTACTCAGAAGTAAATTCCAAGGTGTTCAGTGGACTTACTCCAGGAGACATATGCTTGAGATTGCAAGCGCAGAATTCCAGCACTACTTCTCCTTTCCCCTAGTAAAGGTAAAGGTAAAGGGACCCCTGACCATTAGGTCCAGTCGTGGCCGACTCTGGGGTTGCGGCGCTCATCTCGCTTTATTGGCCAAGGGAGCCGGCATGCAGCTTCCGGGTCATGTGGCCAGCATGACTAAGCCACTTCTGGCGGACCAGAGCAGTGCACGGAAACGCCGTTTACCTTCCTGCCAGAGCGGTGCCTATTTATCTATTTGCACTTTGACGTGCTTTCAGACTGCTAGGTTGGCAGGAGCAGGGACCGAGCAACGGGAGCTCACCTTGTCGCGGGGATTCGAACCGCCGACCTGATCAGCAAGTCCTAGGCTCTGTGGTTTAACCCACAGCGCCACCCGCGTCCCCTTTCCCCTAGTGCTTTTGTGCAATTTCTGCCTTGTGGGTGAACCTTTTCAAATTGGGGGACTTGTCCATTTTTGGGAACTGAAAAAGCTTGTTTCCATGTGAATTTATGATGCCAAAAGTTGTAGTTGGCTGCTTATGCTTGCTCTGCTGTATCCACCCAGATGCAACTTTTTTTAAAAAATAATAATATTTATTAGCAATTTTTGTTTTAATTACAATACCAAAAAAATCAATACAACACATCTCTTAACATAATTTTCTTAACTTCTTGGACTCCCTCTCATCTCCCACTCCTGCATTCCTGACTGTAAATTTTTCCAGCAAATTTATCTCCTTGTTTCTATTCTTATTGTCTAGTTTTCCGATGTTCTATCTCTAATTTAAATATCCTTTATTTAGATCTTAAAAGTTTAAATATAACCGAAAATTTCCAAAACTTTATCTTTTCTTAAATTTAACTTATCTTCATATTTCTTCTCATCTAGCTTAATGGTGCCAAGTTGTTTTTACTCTAGCATCCTTCTTAACATTCATAAAGTTTACAATATTTTTGTAAATGGATCTTGAATTTCTTCCAATCTTCTTCCACCGTCTCTTCTCCCATGTCGTCTCTTCTCCCATGCAGATGCAACTTGCCTAGTGTTAGATTTCTCCTTGCATTCAGGCTGCTTAGCATCACATGACAGAGACACAGTTGGTAACATTATACTCTTCAAGCTGTCAGCAATCCTCACACATAGAAGCTGCCAAAGTATTGCTTTATCTGGCCTGTGGTATCTGAGTCTAGGGGCAGGCCCAGGGATGTTGTTTTGTCAAAATAAGGAAGGAAAATAGAGAGTTAGCGTCTGTAATTTTATCCTCAAAACATTTAGTTAACTGCGGCTTCTCAGTCAGTCTGAACTGGGGGTTGTGTTTCATGCTAGCGATGGTCAGCTTCAAAATAAGCCAACTCCAAACTATGGGTTATGATGCTGGCTTGTTTCAACTAAGCAGAGTTAGTGCTAAGTTATGACTTCTGGTTCAGTTAGTGAAAGTGGACATGAAACCTTCTGGAGTTGTTTTCCTAGTCATGCAGGGTGTGGAAGGAGCACACGAGCCCAAGTTTTGCTGTAGCTTGTGTACATCCATGTGTTGCTCCTGCCAACTTAGCAGTTCGAAAGCACACCAGTGCAAGTAGACAAATAGGTACCACTGTAGTGGGAAGGTGGGAAGGTAAATGGCATTTCCATGCATTCTGGCACTCGTCACGGTCCTCTGTGTGCCAGTAGCAGTTTAATCATGCTTTCCACATGACCCAGAAAGCTGTCTGTGGACAAACGCCAGCTCCCTTGACCTGAAGCGAGATGAGCGTTGCACCCCATAGTCGCCTTTGACTGGATTTAATTGTCCAGGGGTCCTTTACATTTGCCTTACATCCATGTGTGAATGTGCTTGGGCCTTAATGACTAGAAGCCAGAGCAAAGATGAAAAGCCTGTGCAGCTTTTGTGTGTGTTTGTGCTGGAGAGAGCTAGGGCAACAACCTGTCTTCTGTGTCCCATTCTAAAAGCCCAGATCCCAATCTCCTAATGCCTGGGTGAGTCTGAAACAGTAGCAAGGATATTTCTCTCTTTATGTCAGGTTGCAAATAGTCCTTGTATGTCTTTTGCAGGACATGCCTGATTTGATTTGATTTGAGTATTGTGGCACAAGCCTTGGCTAAACCCGTGGATATGATTGAGGTGCACATTTGGATTCCAGCTGCTATATATTATCCTTGGGAGGTTACCTGCTTTTATGTGATATTAGGACACTGCAATCAGTGCATTGTAAAAGTCCTTAGAGTGCTAATGTACGGAGTGGTTTCTTGTAATGATCAGTAATTTGCCGGAAAACTCTTCTAATCTGTGCTTGAGTAGCTTTCCAATTTTCTTCTATAAAGTTTTATAGCACTAGGAGTAGGTGGTTAGAAGGAGGAAAGAAAGATTATCTTTTATCATGTTGGAAGGATGTCATTGTGACCATGTCAGGCCTTTGGTAATAAAACATGGCTGCACTTTTAGTAGAATATTGCGGCCCCCCCCCACCGGCAACTTCTATTTGTTTGCTTTACAACTCTTGCTGAATGTAATATTTAGTACGATCATAATGTGTGTATTGCATGCAAGGCAATAACAAACCACATCCTTTCGAGTTTGTTGGAATGTTTCATGATGGCAAATGTTGAGGATTGGGGACATGAACTTTGCAGGGGTCGCCAATGGGCACATTTGCATATCAGATAAACTGTTGTTGGTAGTACATATACACCACAATAGAATGCTTCTTTCAAGTCTTAATTCCAACAAGTGGAGGTGACCCTGTGGGTGCCAGGAAAGGCCCTGTGGGTGCATAGACACTCATGGGCACTGTGTTGGTGACCCCTGATATACAGCTACAGAGTCTGGGACTGATGGTCATGTGTACTGCAGAAAGCAGTAGGAGGCCATGAGCCTTGGTTTATTAGGATTATGCTGTGTTTTATCATATCAGAAGATTAAGCTGTACCTCATATCACATCAAAAGGGACAGTTGTGGAAAGTTATGCTTTAGGCAGAGTGGTTTTCTATATCTAAAAATGTTTATTGACATGGAGAGACTAGAAGTTGAATTAATGACATGGAGTTGAATTAATGACATGGGGAGACTAGAAGTTGCTTGCAAAGCAGATTAAACAGCCATAACAGTTTCTGCACTTTCTAAAGATGCTGCAAATTTTAAAATGTAAAAAAATGTTTCCCTTTTTGAGGACCATAGGAAGCTGCCACATTCTAGATCAAACCATTGGTCCATCTAGCAACTCTTCAGGTTTTAAGATTGAGAATGTTTCTCCTCTTTGCTTCTCAAATGGAAGCAAATGGAATACATATCCTCATTTTTTAAATGGTTTCATTGGCTCCTTGTCTACTTCCGAGCACAATTCAAGGGGCTGCCATTAATCTTTTAAAGCCCTAAATAACTTAGGACTCAAATATATCAAGGACCGGCTTCTCTCATATAAGCCTGCCTATGCAATTAGATCCATTTCCAAAGCGCTATTAAGGTAAGACGGGGAATATGCAGGAGAAATGATTTTGAGGACATATGGAAGGTATTTGTAGAATTTGTCCTGTTAAAACAGAAAGAGGTCAAACCATCGTCACAAGAGGTGTTGAAATTTTGGGATGTTGGATAGTTACAATGGAATGGTACAATGCACATTTTTACTTATTTATTACTTTGTCAGAAAAGAAAAAAAAGGAAGGATCCATTTCCAGAGCTATTCTTGGAGTCCCTTCCCTCCTCCATTGGATGAATGATGGGGGGACGGGATGGGACTAGGCAATAGGGCATTTTGGGATCTATGTTTGTAGTTTTGTGGTTGTGAGCATGTCTGTCCACACACATATAGGGCAGTTCTCAGAGTGGGTTGGGATGAAGCTTTGGGGGATGCTGTGTTGGTCACACCATTTGAGGACCACCTGCACTCCTTTGGATCAAGGCCATGGATAGCTTTTGCTAGAGCAGAATACAGTGGTACCGCGGGTTGAGTACTTAATTTGTTCCGGAGGTCTGCTCATAACCTGAAACTGTTCTTAATCTGAAGCACCACTTTAGCTAATGGGGCTCCTGCTACTGCTGCGCCGCCAGAGCACGATTTCTGTTCTCAAGCTGAAGCAAAGTTCTTAACCCGAGGTACTATTTCTGGGTTAGCGGAGTCTGTAACCTGAAGCGTCTGTAACCTGAATAGTATGTAACCTGAGGTACCACTGTAGTGAAGAGGCTGGGCGTAGCACAAAGCAATCTGAACAAGCTGTCTGTGCTTCAGGCGGGAGGGCCTGTGCCTGTCGGAGAACATTCTTTTCCAAAACTTGAAACGGAACCCATGACTTCTCCATTTGCAGCTCTGCTGCTGGTCGCAAATAGCATTTAATTATACCCACTTGGAGAGCCCTGTCTCTCATCGCCTTCAGCAGCTGAGCCGCACAGAATGTCACAATCTACTGCTCTATTGGTAGTTACTAGAGTATATCCCCAACTGTGACCCACCAGAAATCAATCCATTGTTGCCTTAGCAGAAGCCAGCACAAAGACCCTAGCTAGCACAATGGGGTTTTCTCCTCCCTCCCTCCCCTGCATGCCCCCTGTGCCTCTCCCAGATCCACTCTGGAGGGTCAGCAGAACCCCAAGGACAGTGTATTTTCCCTATGCATTTTCCCCTGTGTTATATTTTCCCTAATCTAATGCATTTTTCTATGTTGTTTTCACAAATGCATGCATTTTATGCAAACCTTAGCCATGTGTATGCATTTTTGTACACATAACTTGGCTGGAGAACATGATTTCAAAATTTGGAGAAGCATGAATTTCAGAAGATGGCTATATTTTAGTTCACCTGTTGTGTTGGAAAGTGTAGAATAGATAGGTGCTAACTGAATCAAATGCTAAGTGGGCTTTTAAGTAGAGAAGGACAAGAGGATGATGATAACCTAAGAGACTTGGAGTCATTCTATCTCAGTAATGGCTTCCATCCCTGTGTTTCATCATGACCTTTAAGATCAGCTGGAAACACCTCTTAACCTTGCCATTTATGCACCACCAGGACCACAAATACTTTTTGGTTGCTGCCTCTCGACTCGAGAATTGTCTTCCACGGAGGCCGAAGCCTAGGGGTCTTTTGGAAGCAGTGTAAGACCTTTTAATTGGCTTTTGGTGCCAGGGATAGGGTTGGGGGCAGGGAAAGATGGTGGTTAATTATTTTGTAATTGGGAGCTTTGCAGCTAAAATATTGTTACCTGCCCTAAGCACTTGGGATGGAGCCAGCTGGAAATCAAATGACACAAATGAAGAGTGTAGCTAAGTTAACACAAAATGGTGCAAGGTCTGAATGTTGTGTGCTTTTCTCTTATGTCCCCTCCAGATTGATAAATATCTGTACGCCATGCGGCTCTCTGATGAAACTCTGCTGGATATTATGGGACGCTTCAGGAGAGAGATGCAGAATGGACTTTCCAGGGACTTTAACCCAACAGCCTCAGTAAAGATGCTTCCTACATTTGTAAGGTCTATTCCTGATGGCTCAGGTAGGGATTATGTGCAGTTGTACTTCTTTAATAAACAGTTTTCTGAAACAAAACCAGAACAATCTCTTGTGACTATTACGAGCACAATGAGAGCCATTAGCTACACATGTATGCATAAAGTGGTCCAAGTATGTAAAACTAAAAGAAACTCTCAGCAATGTTTGTACCAAAGAGAAACAGTGTTTTTAAAAAGAAACAAACCTCAGCCTATTTCCCTATGGCCAGTAGCTTTGGCTCCTGTTGTCTTGGGGTCAGGGTGTGTTGCTTGTACAAACTTAAGAAGAAGACAGTCTGTTTGAAACCCAAATTAAACAACAAGTTGCAGTCTATGCTCAATACCTAGACACAGTGTCTGCATTCAGATTTAACACAGGCCCTTCCTTCTTTGGTGCTGCTGTGAGGAGGTAAGAAGCTTCTGCTTCTGCCTTTGGCTAAACACAGTTTAGTTAGCTATCCAAACCCTAAACTGTGGTTAATCTTAAATTCAGTTTCTGAAAAGCGTAGAACAAAGAATCCCTGTATGCCCCCAGCTGCCAAAACATTCCATACATATGCGGTATAAAGTATTCAGTCAAATATTAAGCAGGTTTGCATAATAGTGTAAAACTGATTATACAAGTTACAGTTTTTAAGTGTCTTGTTGACTTGGATGTGAGTGTGCAGACAGGGTGTTAATTTGCAACATATCCCAGGGTGGACGTTTCTGAAGTGCTGCGTTTATCTGAAGTGTATTCCATCGTTCAATTACTTTAGGGGAAAAAGGCCATCTGTTCTAGTGTGTGTTTTTCCTTTTTTTAAAAAAAGCTAATGGGGCTCAGTCTAAACTAGTGATGGACTACAGTGATAAAAGTCTGTTTGCACATTTTGCTTAATGCTCAGTACTTGTACGGAACAGTGATATTTAATTGGTTTTATCGACAGAATGGTTTAAAAATTACATTAGCTTCAAAATTATGCCGGTCCTGGATATTATGTTACCCTAAGTCACTGAGATTATATATATATATATTTAATGAAAAATGGAGTGCAGAGCTGCTTGCTAAATAAATAAAATTATAATACACAATTTGGAGAGCTTTGCTGCAAACAGAGTATCATGGGTGCTGGTAATGATGTACAATGGAGCATAATCAAAGAGCCATGGCGATGCAAGGGATTCTGGGATGCAGCTCCCAGATCTCACGCTTCTTCATTGGCAGCCCTGAAAGTATTGCCTGTTGGGTGCTTGTGTAGTTCACTCGGCTATTTAGAAATGTGTTTTCCCAAACTGACAGATTTGGGTCTCCCTTTTTTGGTGGCAAACAAGATGAGTCAATTTGTATACCCGGTATGATTTGCATAACTTTGGGCAAAAACACTGCTGTAACATCAGCTTGCAAGAGACTCAGAGTTGCCCTAAGAATAGCAAACTGATTTACCTCCTGGCCTAATTTCAATTCTTCATTGATTTCTTACCCACATGAGTGGACAGGCCCAAAGAGAGGCAGGTGAGATTAAGGAATTTGTTGCCATTTTTGCTGAGATGAGAACATGGTTGGAAGAAAACCTTTGGAAAGAGTAATAGAATACCTAAAAAGGGAAAATCCATGCCTGACATTTTATGTGGGTATGATGTTAGTGCTGAAGACAGAAACAAGGCTGCTTTAGTGGGAAGTTACAGCTGTGTTGCAAGATTGTTGGGTGGGTATGATGTCCAAGGCTTATTTGTATGGGCGAAATTGATTGTGTCCAGGTGGCCAATAATGCGTTGGTGGTGATAAAGTAAGAATGATATATTTAGTGAGTCTCAAACTGAAAGTGAATGGTAAGCCAGCCAGTGTCATAAATGATCCAACATTGTATTTTGCTTATTACCCTTCCTGCTTTTTGCCACTTTTAAAGCTTAATGAAAATTCAGAAATCAATGAAGAATTGAAATTAGGCCAGGAAGTAAATCAGTTTGCTATTCTGAGGGCAACTCCGAGTCTCTTGTAGGCTGATGCAGAGCCTGTTTTGAGGGTTTGAACATCCTTTTAAAATAGAGTAGAGGGGGTGTGTGAGTGTGTGTATTTGCATCTGCATCCATGTACCTGAACTTCAGTGTTTGCCTGTGCTCTGTTTACACACACTGGGTTTTTCTTTAATCTCGTTCCATAGGTTGTTTTAATTGGTAATCTTAGTCTCCAAACAAATAAAGGATTGTGGTCTTTGCTTGTCTGATTAGATAGGAAGAGGCTAATCACTTGGGTTGATCAGATATATTTGCAGTGTTAAAAGGTGAATGCTGATAGTTTAACTTTCAGTACCCAATGCGTTATTTTCAGTACCCAATGCGTTATTTTATGTAACTTTCAGTACCCAATGCGTTATTTTATGTAATAGATGGCAAAGATTCATTGTGCAAAGATTCAAATCACCCAGAGTGATTTGATGCTTAGGTGTTGATGTTCTGTTTCATCCAAAACAGAGAAAGGAGATTTCATTGCCCTGGATCTTGGTGGATCTTACTTTCGTATTTTGCGAGTGAAAGTGTCTCATGAAAAAAAGCAGACGGTGCAAATGGAAACGGAGATTTATAACACTCCCGAGGATATTATGCATGGCAGTGGAACACGGGTAAGATTGCTTCCTAGGAATGTTCTTGCAATATATGAGGGTTGTAAAACATTTTTTGAAAAAGCTTCCACATGGTATTGTTTGGATTTTCTGATAGTCTTGAAGGATAAAATAAAAACTACTACCTTGTAATTTTAATTTTTAAAGGAAGTAAAAGACTTACCTTTAAAATCATTTGGTGGAAAGTTAGGATGCATATTTTTGAGGCCAACTTCTCTGTTGAGAATAATGCAGAATGCTAGGTTTTTTTAATATTAGGAAACTGGATTCTTGTGATAATTTCTTCTAGTTTATTCATTGCAAACCAATGTTTCCTATACAATGATGACCAATGTTTCCTATACAATGATGACTTGTTGAATTGGAAGGCAGCTTAGAATCCTGATCCATAGGCATGAAAATGATGACCCAGTTGTGAGCTAAAATATGTATTGCTGTTTTTTTGTTTATTTGTACACTTATTAAACCCCTCTAACTTTGTGACCCAAGATTCATAATACAGCAGTTCAGCTACAGTCACAAACAACTTGCTGTTATCTTTCTTTCTCTTGCCCTTGCATATGCAAATTGGTCCAAGTATACATTTTGCAGCCAGCAACTCAGGCTGTAGAAGCTACATGGATGGTTGGTGAGACCAAGAAAGGCTGGAGGAGTTTCTCCTATTTCCCCCAGCAAAAACTCCTGTGTAAGTTACAGGTATTGGAATCTGCTGTCACCAATGCTGCCATTTTTTAAAAAGCCTACCTTACCCAATCCATTGCCATTTATTTATCTTGCTTCCCCTAGGATGAGCCTTAATGCCTGGTTTCCTGTATGCTGGCAGCATGGCCGTTAAGCCTGAATGTCAGTAATTTGGCCGGTTAGGCAGAGGCACTCTGGGCATCTTCTTGCTGTTGCAGAAATTCCCACTTTGAGCCAATAGATTCCAGGCTCGCCTGTGCTGTTCTTGCTATTTGGCTCTTGAAAACATCTGCGCAGTCACTTCAGCATGCGAAAGTGGCTCTCCTAAATGTCCCAAATGGTCTTGTTGGTCATTACTGAATGAGAGAGGTCAGTATCAGTCATACAGTAGTCAAAGAACCAAATTTCTTCTGTTTTATGTTTTGGGGAAAGTCTGTTGCCTTCCTGCGGCTGACACCTTATTCTGCCTGTGGTTCAGTAACGATGACAGTGCAAATACTCTTTCATAGTTATTTAAAATGTATTTGTATGTTTTTCAGGATCCTTCCAATATCCCAGCTCCATGACATTTCAGTTTCTTAGGCACTAGAATCGATTTTTTTTTTAATGAACCAGTATCAAAATGCTAAGGTGCCAGGGATGGGGGCAAACCTTACAAAATTTTGTCAGGTGTTTGGATTTCTGATGGCATGTTAAATAACTTGTTATTGGACTCCAACTCCCATGAGCCCCAGCCAGCATATCAAATGGCTAGGGATGCTGGGAGTTGTAGTCCAGTAGCATCTGAAGAGCTTAGGAACTTCCTCTGGCTTAAAAAGATAACACAAGATGCTGTTTCCACCGCAACAAGTAAAATAAAGGGTAGAGGTTGGGCCCTAAAGCTGCACTGCTCTTGTCACTATTTACTGGTAGCTTGGTGATTTGAGCCCTACGCCTCTTCCTAGAAGGGATCCCGAGGGTCATCTGGCCCACCCCCCTGCAGTGCAGGAAGGGATGCATTGGCCTGTTCAGTTTTGGAACACGCATGTTGTTGCCAGGCTGTAAAAGTCAAATGGATGCCAACAACAGCTTTAAGGCTCACCAAGCTTTAGGCTTGCCCCCAAAAGATTTTGGAGATAAATGATAGGGCATTTTCTGTGACTTTGCAAGGAAGATAAATGGGGAGGGTATAATGTAAAAGCAAATGGCTTTATGTAAAAAAAAATAATGGAAGATTTTGGGATTTTACTTGAAGTAAAGGCTCAAGCATCAGAGGAGCCAATTCTCTTGTTCTGTATCTAGCCGTATTTGTGCTGTGCCACCATTTCCAGCTTCCCCATTGCAGCACTTGTCACACCTGTTCCATGGCATGGAAAGAGCTGCAGCACTGAAACTGTAATTGGAGCTCAAGAGTTCTGCATCGTTTGCCTGCATAGTGCTACGTTAAAAAATAAAAATAAAAAGCTCTACATAAATTAAATATGAAACCAGTTCCAGGCATATGCTTTTAAAGAATGAGAGAAGACATTTTCGCTCTGCATGGAATCGGCATTCTGGTTATGATTCATCAATGCATTTAGGAGCTGCCAATTGAAAATGCTTGCTTGGGATAGTTCAGCTGGGGAAGGATGACTGAGTGGAAGAGGCAAATTGTGACTAGCCCCAAACTGAAAGTTATTTTCCAGTGTTGCAAACATTTCGTTCCAGAAAGCAATGGGCTATATTCAGATTTGCCACTCAACTGATGGTAAAATGTCCATCAGTGGAATGGGGAGGGTGATTTTTCTTTAAAGTTAGCTGAATGACACCATTGAATACAACTCAGTAGGTCTGTGACACCCGCAGTTCTGTAACTTTTAAAAGCAATTGTTTAAAAAGGGGCAGTTGGGTGTTGGGCTCCTCGGGGGGGTGGGGAATTAAGGAGGAAGATTCTTCTAGCATTACAAAATCACCCCAGATTTAAATCAGGAATATTTGATTTAGATCATTATTTTTATTTGTGGTGTATGAGTGTTGTTTAGCCTTGTAAATAATAATATACTTGCTCGTAGAGGTTTTTAACCTGCCAAATGGGCATTCCTACTCTAAACCCAGTTGCTAAACTGTGACATGAAATGCATTGGATAATGTCTGTCGAGAGTGCCAGTCTAAACTTTATTACCCTGTGCAGAGGTAATATTTCTAATTTTGTAACTATGGTTAGGAGATCAGAAATGTGCTGCAGGCTCATGTTTCGTCCTTCCCTCTCCCTGCATGAGTTCCTCCCTGCCTTCCCTTTTCAGAGTTGACCATGGTTAGTATAATGTGTAGCAAACCATGGTTAATTCAAACCAGATTGTGTTATAACCACAACTGAAGTTAACACTAAGGCCATCAAAAGAGCACTTCTGGATCAGGTCAGTGGCCCATCTGGTCCAGTATCCTGTCTTCACAGTGGCCAACCAGAAGCCTATGGGGAACCCGCAAGAGACTTGAACCCAACCGTGCTCTTCCCGCTTGTTTTCCCCAGTAACTGCCATTGAGAGGAATACTGACTCTGACAGTGGAGGCAGAACATGCACATCGTAGCTATCAGGGTGTTTCACAGAGTTAAAATGACAAAGAATTGGGGAAAGAGAGCTTTATGGAACAGGCTATTCGGGTTTTTATTATTATTATTATGGCATAAGCCATAACTCTCAGGGTGTTTTCGACAGCTTCTGGCTGACTGCTCAGGAAAGCAGAGAGACAGAGAAAACACAGGCTTTATAGTCCTTTTTATTATGATTCCAGGTGCCAAGGCAAGTCAGCCAAGCACCTTTCAGTTTCTAACATTGCTCCAAGTGAAGCTCCACGTCCCTCCCTCCTCCGTACTTCCCTATTCATTAGACTCCTGCCCTCTTCTACAGTGGCTGTTAAGGGTCCCCCGCCTTTGAGCCCTTTGCTCTGCTATTCTCAGTGAACACCTGGTTTTAGGGCACAGGACGGGTTCTGGGAGACTCTCCAGCGACAGCATATCAGTCAGCTGCTGCTCGGGCCCTATCTGCTCAGTACTACTTAACTCTTCATCTCCCATTATTTCTCAACTTCTTCCCTCTTCTTCCTCTGGGGTGTGCCCTGTGTCAAACCAGTTCTGTAGATCTATGCTATCTGCCCTTTCCTCCTCTGGGATGCTCCTGGGGAGGTGGTCTCCACCACTCCTCTTCATCTGCCCAGTCCCTGACAATAACCTAGCAGTGACTAGAAGATCAGGAAGATGTATGCCTTCCTAGTGTGACAACATTTTCCGTACCATGGATTTCACTCTGACCTGCTTCTAAGGAAGTGTGTTTACGGTTGCATTGACAACCAGTGAGAGTTGTTCGCAGAGAAGTCTGCTGAGCATTATGGCTTCAACGGAGTAGTCCTGCCAGAGGATGTAGTCCTGCCAGAGGATGCTCGCACAAGGTGTTCTGCCGGTGCAGCAGGGCTTCTCTCCGCTCCCCTTGCACACCCTGAAATTGGCCTGGGGAGGTTCAGGAAACCCCCAGAACCTCCCCAAGTGGGAGGAGAGAGCAGATCATTCCTTCAGGCAAGCAAAAAATGCTTGCCCTGACTGAGTGATCTGCTTAACACTACATTGAATTCCACCCGAAAGCTTTACTTTTCAAATGTTCCAGTTTTATAGGACTGCCACCAAAATAGTATTTATTGGTATGGGATCACCTAATAATTTTTCCAGTAGTGGCTATGGGGATGAAGCTGCAATTATTATTTTTATCAGGCTTTTAAAATGTTGTCTTATTGTCCTTCCTTTCTCCTCAGCTTTTTGACCACGTTGCTGAATGTTTAGGCGATTTCATGGAGAAGCAGGAAATCAAGAACAAGAAGTTGCCTGTTGGGTTCACATTTTCTTTTCCATGTAGGCAAACCAAGTTAGATGAGGTAAGAATGCAGGCGGCATCTGTGTTGCATCTGAAATTGCTTTTAGATATGTAATTGTCTGAATCTGTTTTTATATATGTAACGGTTTTAAATTGTTTTCATATATACACTTGTTATATATATATATGTTTTTACGGTATTGTGGAAAGGCTTTGGGATGCTTCATGGGAAGCGATCCATAAATACACAAATAACACTGCACAACTTTATTACTGTGCAGAAGAAACATAGGAACCTGCCTTACCCAAAAGCAGACTGCTAGACCATTTAGCTCAGTACTCTGTCTATGCTGACTGGAAGCAGTGCTCCACGGATTCAACTTCCCCAGCCCCATCTGGAGGTGGCAGAGATTGAACCAGGGACTTCTGGCAGGCAGAAAGAACATGTGCTGTGAATCTTCCCCAGCTAGATGGTACTAAAGTGCCCTTTAGCTGATATGACTTGGTTCGACTGAACGTGCTTGGAATATTGTTCTTGTTGCAATATTGTGTGTGGAAACCGTTGGAAGACACTTGAATTAGAACTTCATCTCTCCCAGCACGTGGCCAGGAAGCATGCAGTGTTTTTGGATTTTGGAAGTATGGACCTGTTTAATGTTACAAAGAAGACAAAGAAGACCATATAAATCCATCGTATGAAAGAATTTAGCATGTGAACTGTATATGCATACGTTAAGCATGATTCCCTGGTTATGGTACCTCCAAAATGGAGATGTATAATGGTAGCAAGGGTGGGTAATGGAGTATGTGAGTAGATTTGTTCACCTGTATTATGTCCTCCATGAGAACGTGAGCAAATTGATGCGTAGGAAATTCAGCAGTGTCACCACATATGAAAACTGATCTTCAACTCATTTTCCCCCCTATGACACTGAAAAAGTGAGTCTTGACTCAGAGAAACACTGGGCCTAATATCTTTAGGCCATTATTTTATTTTATTTTATTTTTCATTTCATTAGGGTGTTCTAATAACCTGGACAAAACGTTTCAAAGCAAGTGGTGTCGAGGGAGCAGATGTAGTGAAGTTGCTAAACAAAGCCATCAAGAAGCGTGGGGTAAGATTATCTTTTTATATACATGTATAGCTAGCATTGATACATGAACTTGGTTGATAATGGAACATCTTTTGTTACTTGCAGATGTCAGGAATTGTGTCAGTCTTTTTCAGTGTCATTGTAGAAAGATTAGATGGTTGCTAATTTCACATTGCTTTTAACTCCTAGTAAAAGTATTGAGCCAAGAAGATGTTCAGACTAAGAAACCAATTTCTTGGGGAGGGGGCTATATAGCATTTCTTGTTCTAGATAATATTTTATACCAAACAAACTTCCATAGACTCAACAGCCTTAGATTCAAACAATCCTCTCTTAATATCACAGTGAAGTTTTATGCATGTTAACTTGGAAGTTCGTCCAGCTGAATCCCCCATTGAGTGGGACTTGCAGCCAAGTCAATGGACCTAGAAGAGAAACCTAAGATAGTTTCAAGTAGTGGAAAGTTCTGTGTATGTAGCTGCATTTGACATGGATAGGATAGGTCTTTCAGTGGTCCAGAAGTCAAGGAGTCTTTTTTTTTTTTTGGCTGATAGAGTTTTTGAGAAGAAAAGGATATTGAGACCCTGGGTTAGTAATAATAAGGGGACAAAATATGAAACCATGAACAGCCAACAAACCTAAACAATGTGCACAGTAAATAACATTTACTGAGATCCTCAGTCACAGTAGCAAGTAGAATATGCCTATCAAAAGGTGTTTGTTAAAATTGCATATTAGAAATATTCCCTTTCATTTTGAAGGACTACGATGCAGACATCATGGCAGTTGTCAATGACACCGTAGGGACCATGATGACCTGTGGATTTGATGACCAGCGTTGCGAAGTTGGCTTGATCATTGGTATTGACATTTGATTCCTTTGCCAAGCATAATGCATGTTGACATTTTTGGTTTGCGCGCGCGCTCTCTCTCTCTATATATAAAGCCTGTTGACGAATCCCATTGCCTTCTTTTAAGGTACCGGCACTAACGCCTGCTACATGGAAGAAATGAGACACATTGATCTGGTGGAAGGCGACGAAGGGCGGATGTGCATCAATACCGAATGGGGAGCATTTGGAGACGATGGCTTGTTAGAAGACATCCGGACTGAATTTGACAGGGAGATCGATCGGGGTTCCGTTAACCCTGGGAAGCAATTGTAATTGAGCTTCCTTTCTTCTACTGTTCTTGTTTTAGACTTTCTTTTAAGAATAATTTTTTATTAACCGACCAATCACATCAAATCAAACCAAATTACATAAATTCCAAATTACACAGCCGAATTTTAAATTTTTGTTGGGGGTACCCATATTTCAAGTTCCAGAGGGGATCCAATCAACTTCTTGCTTCTTACTGCTGTTTTAATGTCCACAAATCTAACCTTATGATGTTCACAGTACTATCCAGTCCTTTCTTATTGTTTTTCCACATCTCTTGTTGTTATTTTCATATATTTTTTCTTTCTCTTTGTGACCTCTGATAATCTCCGCAAGCTGGTTAGAACAGTTTGTAATCCTGCGTGGATATTATTTTTTTTATCCAGTAGCCATATCCAGACATTTTCCATATAACATCACTTCCATACATCAAAACAGTCTTAGCGTCATTAATCTTCACCAATCTGCCTCCTTTCTCAAAAGCTCTGAGGAGATTCACTAGGAATGCAGTCTGAAAACAAGTCCATTCTTCCTCCCGGTTATAAATCCTTTGGCAAGATGGCAACTCCGAATTAATTGCTGTGCCATTCCCAAAAGCTCTTATTGCTTCTCGATCTCCATAAAGCATACTTTTGGTTAAAGTTTATCTCCACGCAGACCTTAATCATCCTGCTTGGGTCAGTTCAACCGACGATTCTAATGAGGAGGGGTTCTTGTAAATCACATAGAAGGAAAGTAAAAAAGGTCCCCCCCCCATTCAGTCCCGTTGTCAACATACCCAGCCTTTGGTGTATCTTCATCGTAAAATATTCCTGTTTCTCCAAGCCGTCCTCTTCTTTCGCAGAGGTCACTTAAATTAGCAGACTTCACTCCCCTTCTTCACTTGAAATATGTGCATTTGCTTCTTTTGTAATTAATTATTCCAAATTGCTGCAACTGGTGCGCGATCAGAAACAGCGTCCAGGAGAGCCGAGGTCCACACGGCGGGATTCTGCCTAGGGCCCTCACCCCCTTCTTTCGAATTAGGGGGTGATTTATGGGCACAGCAGGCAAGGGCAGTGTTCCCCATTTCCTTGGGGCAACAAGGGAGGCTGCCTACTCCCATAACAGCCTCTTAATTACCCTGTATGGGTCGGAGAGATGGTATTGTCGGCCATCTTCCAATGCGCCCCCTAGTGGCCCCCTCTTGTTTTAGACTTTCATGCCTGTCCCAAAGGTTTCCATAATTACCTGTGGTTGGGAGTTACACCTTAAGGCTTGGAACCAAAGATCCATGAGCAGAGCCTCCTTCCATTCTTGCCTCCTTCCCTTTTGCTCACCACTCCCCAAGAAGACTTGTGGATGGTTTCAGGACCTTCTAGAATGACCTGGGGAACTAGCATGGCAGAGGGGTTCTTGCAGCTGGGGGAAAATTTGTCAGAAATTGGGGACCCCCCCTTGAGTGAGTGGAAGTTCCCTGCATTTTTGCTACCCATCATTCTTTCCTAATTTTATTCTCTTGGCAAGTGTGTGTGTGTGTGTGTGTGTGTGTGTGTGTGTGTTAGGATGGGTGGTCTTGGTTGAGTTCAGCTGAGAGGGAGAGTGATTTGCTCAGGATTTCCACACTGTAAGCATGATGGCTAAAGAAGGAGTTGAACCCTAAGGATGCCTCCCATCGGCACCTACTGGGAATTGATCTTGGGTAACTATATGCAGGAGCGGGCCACACGCCTATAAACTACTCGTGAGTGTGTCTGATTTGTGTTTCTGCCGTAATATCTTTCCAGGTTTGAGAAGATGGTCAGCGGCATGTACATGGGCGAGCTCGTCAGGCTGATCCTGGTCAAAATGGCCAAAGAAGGTCTTCTTTTCGAGGGGAGAATCACTCCCGAACTTTTAACCAAAGGGAAGCTAGAAACAAAGCACGTTTCTGCCATGGAGAAGTAAGTAGCTTTGAAGCTTTCCTCCTACGCTTCCAACCTAGAATACTTGTGTAATGAATAGGGGAGTGGAATATATGCAGTTGGATTCTAAGAGCAACTCCTGGACGGGCTTTGAAATAAAATAGAGTTTTGTCATTATTTTAGTAGGCAGCACTTTTCAGCTTTCAAATAACATCACATCAGTGTATGTATGTCTTCTGAAGCTGCAGCCTTTTGACCTGACATTTTCTGGCTTTGCGCCATGTGGCCTATTTTAAAACAATGGCTTCCAGAATTTTACCCTTAACTGGTCCCGCTGATTACAAATGGTGCACAGTACGAGAACCCACCACCCAAATCCAGCACAGTGGAACTGAAAACCTCTTTGTGCTCTGTAGGCTCTTAATATTGCAGATTCCAATCTCAGCCTCCCTTCCCCTTCCTTTCCTCGCAAGATTTCCTTGGGACTCTGCTGCACCCATTCTCAGACTCTCGCAACACTCTCCCTTGGCGAGCAACCTGCCCACCCGTCAGGATTGTGTTACCTTATCGTAACTTTTTTGCGGTTTCTGTTTTTAGGAGCAAGGAGGGTTTGCAAAAGGCCAAGGAGATACTTACCCGTCTTGGGGTTGAGCCCTCCCACGAAGACTGCGTCGCCGTCCACCACGTGTGCACAATCGTCTCCTTCCGCTCTGCCAACCTGGTGGCTGCCACTCTGGGTGCCATCCTTAACCAGCTGCGGGACAACAAGGGAGTGGGCCGCCTGCGCACCACCGTGGGGGTTGATGGCTCCCTTTACAAGATGCATCCGCAGTAAGAGCCTGCCAGGTTTCCATAATTACATCTTGGCACCTGTTAGGGACTGTCTCTTGCAAAAGGTCAGAGATGTAGCACATCCAGCTGACATTTGGCTGTGTGCTCTGGACTTGGGCTAAGCAAACAGAGCTCTCAAAGGAGGTGAAAGGGGGCTGTAAATATCACAGTCCAAAGGCAGCTCAGTAAGTTAGGCAGGAGGCAGTGCTTGCAATGCACATGGAATAATAGAAGTTGAAAGGTACCACAAGGATCATGTAGTCCAACCCCCTGCAATGCAGGAATCTTTCACCCAACGTGGGCTTGAACCCACGGCGCTGAGATTGAGAGTCTCAGGCTCTACCAGCCGAGCTATCCCTCAGGATACCAGGTAGCTGCTTGCAGCAGACAATCTTTACAACTAGTTTTCTGCACATTGCAGTGATGTGGCCATAACATGCAATAGCCTGTAGTTTATCCCTCCCTCCCCCCCCCCCGTTAATTTGTACCATACAGATGCAAGGGGGTACTTTGCAGTTACACACTCCAAACCACCCTGTGATTCTTGGGTGGTATAGAAATTTAATAAAAAAAATAAACAAGTGATGCCACACCATTGGAAAAGCAGCTGTGGAGGCTCGTTGTTTTTTTGTTTTGTTTTGTTTTGTTTTGGTGTGGCCCGGATATTACTCTTAACATATCTGCCTGTATGTGGAAGATAACTTGTCTTGGAGAAACAGAGCAACAAAGGTTTATATTGCTGGGGCTGGGGAACCTGTGGCTCCCAGAGGCAAAATGTGGCCCTCCAAGCCTCTCTATATGTTTCAAAGCACATTCTGAGCCTAGGAGTTTGTTTTCAGTAGCAGAACCATCTCTTTTTCACAAAAGTCGCTCATAGCTAGCTTTACTTCAGCAGGCTGATTTAAGCATTTTATTGTCGCCTAGCTCAGTTGGTAGAATATGAGACTCTTAATCTCAGGAACATGGGTTTGAGCCCCTGCATTGCAGGGGGTAGGACTAGATGACCCTTGTGGACCCTTCCAGCTCTACAGTTCCATGATTATACAAAATCACCCAGCTAGAATGGCTGTTCTCCCACCCACCTCTGGTGTTGGCTGTGTATGCGTGCATATAAGCAGAGTGGGTGTGGACCAGTATCTGTGCGCTAGGCAGGCACCCCATTCCCAGGCCCCGTCCATTAGGCCTGCAATGCTGGAGCAGCGTGGGAGCTACTTCCTGCGATTATTTCTTACTCTGCTCCTGTGATGTCTGCAGAGAGGAACTATATGCAAGAGCTGGACGATGTGGCTCCTTCCCACGCTGGCTTTGTCACTCTCCTGGTGGTGGCATTACCAGTTTTAGAAAGAACCATGTCCTTTAGTCTTCCCACAGCATTCTCCTGTATGGATATTTCTGGTCAGGTGTGGGACTATGACACAGGAAAGTTCCTTGCATCTCTCAGATGGCATCGACTCTCAGTTAATGTCTGGATTGCAGTTATATGTGCTGTTTTTGCATCATTAGGAACTCTGCCTTGTATCTATAAAGCAAACTGCTATTACACTAGATCAGGATGGGGAACCTGTAGCCTTCCTGATATTGCTGGACTACAACTCCTATCATCCTGACCACTGATGGGAGTTGTAGTCCAGCCCATCAGATGGGTCTGATGGGAGTTGTAGTCCAACAAAATTAGCTGGGACACATGTTTCCTATTTATCCACTGTCTAGACAGCTCCTTGGCCTGACCCAGTGATTCCCCTCCCCCCACCTTTTATTAAGGAAAAATTCCTATTGCTGAACCTACTGTTTCCCCCCCCCCTCAGGTATTCCCGACGGCTGCACAAAACCGTACGCCGCTTAGTGCCCGACTCAGACGTGCGCTTTTTGCTGTCAGAGAGTGGCAGCGGCAAGGGTGCTGCGATGGTGACGGCGGTAGCATACCGCCTGTCAGAGCAGCACCGCCTGATAGACGAGACTCTGGCTGAATTCAAGCTCACTCACGAGCAGCTGCTGCAGGTGAAGAAGAGGATGCGGATGGAAATAGAAGCAGGCCTCAAGAAGAAATCGCACGATCATGCCAAAGTCAAAATGCTGCCCACCTTCGTCCGCAGCACACCTGATGGGACAGGTAGGTCTTTAGTCCTTGGGAAGGGACCTTTGGAAGAGGCAGCCTAGTTTCCTCATTGCAGAGTGAGGCAGCTAATAATCTAAGGCTGGGAGCCCCCAGATAGAGGGGGTGCATTCTTTCCATGCATTTCTGATTTGCTTGTTTTTAAAATACTGAGGTGCTGCTTTCCCAGCATCAGTTCAAAGTGACTTAAGAACACAGAGAGAAAAATAGAGTTACAACCATATCAAGTTCATAGAATTAAAGAGTGGAATGCAATAACTTAAAAGCATATGGACCAGTGAGAAAAGTTGCTCTAGGGGGACATTTCAAATGAAAAAAGGAACATTTTACACCCCCACCCCCAAATGCAGCTAAGGAGACATTCCTCCATAACTGCCTCCCCACCCATTGTTCTTGTAGAATTTTGTGTTCAGAAAACTGAACACAAAATGCAGTTTCAGGTTGCTATCACTTTTCATTGGGGAAATGGAAATAAAATAGATTATGTCCTCAGACTGATGTCCCCCTCCCCACTTTGGAAAGCTGCAAACTGCTTTGTAGAACCAGTTGATGTTGAAGAGCAGTTTGGAGAACCTGGTGGAAGCATTTTCTGAGGAGGCAACGGGGTGCAGAGGGTGTAGATGCCTGTTTAAATCTTGGCCTGTATCTAAAAGTTGAACAGATTTTGAATTCAATAGCTCTAATAAATATGTGTCATGCCATATTGATCCTTAATATCAGTCCTACAGATTTATTTAGTACGTTTACAGTGCAGTTATGCATGTTTACTTGGAAGTAACACCTACTGTGCTCAATTGGGCTTACTCCCCGTAAGTGTATTTAGGATTTTAGCCTTAATATACCACTTTTCAGCTGATGAGGTTTTCATATGCTCTAGTCATCTCAATTCATCAGAAACTGAAAATCACAATTGTGGTCCAACTAAAATTTCCCATGCCTTTCTTCTATGAGGATGGCAATAAAAACATATCACTGCTCCACGATGAGCTAAGATTCACAATTCCTAGGGACCACTTTTTTCTAAGTTTGCCGACACCTGCCTGATTTGATTTGTGCTATGTCAAATGAGTCCAGTGAACATTCAAGACCCAACTTTGCTCAGATTGTAGATGTGCTTTTGGAAGGTTTCTTAGGGTGTGGAGAATTCCAGTTTGAAACCCATCACATCACATACAGTGGTACCTCAGGTTAAGTACATAATTCGTTCTGGAGGTCCATTCTTAACCTGAAACTGTTCTTAACCTGAAGCACCACTTTAGCTAATGGGCCCTCCTGCTGCTGCCGCGCCGCCAGAGCACAATTTCTGGATTAGCAGAGTCTGTAACCTGAAACGTATGTAACCCGAGGTACCACTGTACAGGTTCTGGTCAGGTTCGGTATTCCAGAATCAAGTGGAGATAAAATCAGTTCAGCCTCATTTCACCACATAAAAAAATGCCATTGGCAACGGACAGGAGTCCTTGTTTTGTCACTTACTCATTAACTGAGTGGTCCTTTAGACTTCCAGTCGGTTTTTGATGTTGCACTCAATTGGTTCTTGCATTTCCTTGTCTCTCTTCCTGATGGCTCTGTAAAACAAAAGCTTGCCTTTCTTTGAAAGAGCACACCTTTTAAATGAAGATGGAGAAACATCGCCATCTGCTGGCTAATGTTCCATGTATGTATAGTAATTCATCCATTCCCAGCGAGCCATTTTCTCTTGCTTTTTTGAAGAGAATAATTGCATTGCAGTGTGTCCCCACCCTCCACCCTGTAGAAAAATCCTACTTGTTCAACCAAGGGTTTCCCCCAACACTGTCACCATGTAAATAAGTTTCCTATGTATAGGGCTTTCCTTTCCCACACTGCCAGCGTGTAATGTTTTGTTATTCCAAGTTGTCAGCGTGAGAGAGAGACTAGTGAAAAAACCAAGCCTGACCACTAGTACTGCCGCCACCCCTGTTGGTCCCCCCCCTTCCATCCTTAGCCTAGGAAAATTCAATTTTTTTCTGGGTGTCCTTGGGATTCACACATATAAGAGTCAAACAGTTTATTCACTGTCTTTTGAGCCTCCAACCTACAAGTTACTCAGCCAGGTACAAGATGCCGAGCCGAACTTACTCTAAGAAGCCACCCAAGGTTAAATGCACAAATGTTTGTAAAAATAAACATGAGAACCCAGTACCATAGAAGGTGGTTAATAAAAGGCTTAGAATGTAAAGATACCATTGGGAATTCAAGTACAGATAAAAAATAACAAAGCTAGCTTGTCTCATCCTCTATTAGGGTCACAGACCTCACTAACAAGCTGAACCCAGGAATATGTGGTTGTTGTGATTCACAGTCAACATCTGAATGGGGGCCATTAGACCCAGGCCAAAGACCAGTTTTATCAGAAAGGCAGAAGGGTAGTTTTTTCCATTAACCAGTCAGGGCCTAGGGGCATCTTTGCCCAGCACTAGGGGGTGTATATGCTGAAAGACTCAAGAGGATTTTTGCACAGTCATTGCGACCTTGATGTGATCTTGCATCAGGCAAGATGGACTAATTAAACATGACTTCTCCCCTCAGTAAGACGGTTCTCAGAATCCTGAGCAGCAAGCCATTTAAAAATGAGCCAAAAAAGGGGAATACTCCTCTTTCAGTCCTCCTTTCTGCTCTCCTTCAGTTAACTACATGTGCTGTAAGTCATGTATTTTGAAGAAGTATGTTCTCACCTGGCTGCTTCTATTTTGTAGTAAAAACATTCATGTTTGTGTGTCCAGATCAGGGTCCCGTCCTGTTTTTTGTTGCTTGATTCTGAAAGTGCCCCTTTAAGGGTAAGTAGAATATGGGGCGGTTTTCAGCAGTAAACCAGCATTGGGCATTACATTGCATTAGGCCTCTTTTTCACCAAAATAAAAGTAGCCAGGTTAAGCGTGTTCAAATCAAATCAAAACTTTATTAGCAAAGCCAACAGGCCACAGCTATACAAGAATTAAAAATAAAAATAAGAATAAAAAGAAGAAAAGAGCAGGCAAAAGGAGGTCCGTCAGATGAACAAGTCTGTCACTCAGATGGTGGCCCTCAATTTCACAGCTCTCTCGATGTACCTCGCGACCTTCTCTGTTATCTGACTATCCGTATCAGATAAGAGAAAATACAGTGTAATGTCTGGTGAGCGGCCGGGGTTGGAGAGAATGAGTGGAGTAATAATCTCATTCCTTAGGTCTTTGTAAATGGGGCAGGATAGGAGGACGTGGGACACTGTTTCCGTGTTACCATCTCCACATGGGCAGAGACGTTTTTCAAATGGAGTCTTTTGATAACGACCTTCGAGTACGGCAGAAGGAAGAACATCCCATCTAGCCAATGTAAAGGCACGTCTGTATTTTGGGATGGTTAATTTAAACAGATATGAAGCTGGGGAGTCAAAATGAGAAGGGGGAGAGTAGGTATACCATGGGCACAGTTTCTTTAAGATAGTCAGGTTGTTTTGCCGTTCAATGTCTTTCAGGCGCTGGCCTATTAGACTCTTTGCTTTAATGAGGCCCATTGATAGTA
Organism: Podarcis erhardii; assembly: GCF_964252035.2. Taxonomy (NCBI): domain Eukaryota; kingdom Metazoa; phylum Chordata; class Lepidosauria; order Squamata; family Lacertidae; genus Podarcis; species Podarcis erhardii. Next base: position 29,753,555 of record NC_138509.1, read on the forward strand.
GGGACTGTGAATGCAAACCGCATGTAAGGAGTTTTTGATGCACAGTTTTGAACCACTTGCTTTTGTGAGGGTCTTGCATTACTAGAGGCAGTAGACCAGGTGGATTTAGATTAAGACGAAGCCAATAGTTGAATGTTCTTTGCCAGGTCTGAGTTTCTACAGATGGAAGGCAGGCCTCGAGTCGTAATGCTGCGTTTGGAACACAGGTGGGGACGCCGAATATCTGCCTTAGGAATTTAGACTGAACAGTTTCAAGACTGGAGCAGTGGTTCCCCGTCCAGATTTGTGCCCCATACAGTAACTGCGCCAGAGGTTTTGCTTGAAAAACTTCAAGGGCTGCTGGGATGTATCTGCCCCCCTTCGTGTAAAAGAAGCGGGACAGCATCTTAATACTTTGAGCTGCTTTTTCTTTGGCACATTTTTGATGGACATCCCAGGACCCAGTCGACTGGAAAACGATGCCCAGATATTTGAAGGCTTTAACCTGTTCAATTGTCTGGTTATCCATCCTCCAGCTGTACTGTCTGTGTTTCCTTGCAAAAACCATAATTTTGGTTTTCTGATAGTTTATTGCCAGTTGCTCTCTCCTGCAGTATGCTGAAAGTTCACCTATGAGCCTATTTAAGCCTATTCTTGTTCGAGATAGGAGTATCGCATCATCAGCATACAAAAGTACTGATATTGATTTGTCAGCCAGTTTGGGGGCGTGGAAGTCCGGAGATGACAAACAGTTAACCATATCATTGATGTAAAAGTTGAATAGAACTGGGGCCAGGATGCAACCTTGCTTGACCCCCTTGCTGACAGGAACTGGTCCTATAAGATGGCCATTTAACGAAGTTCTTACATGCAGCACCGTGTCTTTATATAAACAGCTGATCAGAAATAATAGTCTTTTGTCTATACTTGATGTGCTCAATTTATCCCAGAGTCTTGCACGTGGAATTGAATCGAAAGCAGCCTTTAGATCGATAAAGGCTGCATATAGCACCCCACGGGTTTTTTTGGCATATTTGTCAATTAAATAGGCTAGGGTGAAGCAATGGTCTATGGTGGATCTGCCTTGTCTGAAACCCGCTTGCTCTTCCGCTAGAATAGCTTCAGTTTCCAGCCAGCTAGTTAGCTTAATATAAAGATGTTTGGCATATAGTTTGCTGGGTATAGGCAGAAGGCTGATTGGTCTATAGCTCGCCGGGTCTGGCATAGGTCCTTTTTTATAGATTGGAATAACTATTGCCTCAGTCCAACCATCTGGGAGTAAACCCGTTGAGTCGATCCAAGAGAATAAAGACGCCAGCAGGGGGGCCCACCAGCCAATGTTGGACTTCAGAAGTTCGGCAGGGATGTAATCATTCCCTGGGGCCTTGTTGTTCTTTAATTGTGCGATTAAGTTCTCAACTTCCTTTACAGTTACTGGTGGCCAATGAGGTAGGTCCTCCAATTGAATGCATAGTTTGTAATGTTGGGCTTCCTGGTCATAGAACAGAGATTGAAAATGGCGCAACCACTCCATTGGTTCCACTGTACAGATGGAATTAGTACGCTCCTGATCCAGTAGACCAGATATGGTTCGCCAAAAGCAAGTAGTATCTTTCTCGTGTGATGCCTTAACCAAACTGTGCCATGCGGCTCTTTCAGCTTCCAGTTTCTTTCTCCTTAGTAATTGTTTGTAAGACCGTCTCAGATAAATATAAGCATTAAGTAGGGGAGCAGTCCCTAATTTCCTATATCTCTGGTAGGCTGTTCTCATTTGTCTCCTTGTTTGCCTGCACTCCAGGTCGAACCAGCTAGCTCCGTCCTTTGCCCTCTTTGTAGCGGCGCTTTGTATCACTGTTGTTAAATGGGGTTTCAATCTTTCCGAAAGTAATTTAAAGCGTTCCATAATCGCATCTACTGAATTGCCTGACACAATAGCGGAGCGAATAAGCTTTAACTCCACTGACTGAAGAAGGAGGGTTAGATTTTCATTCAGTATTGGGGACCATTTGAGTCTTTTGGGAGCAGGTATACCCAAATTTACAGAAGGTATATATTGTGGCTCGGCAATAGAATAGTCAAAAGGCCGACCTGCAAGCTCTAAAATTAGAGGTAGGTGATCACTCAGAGTATTGTGGCCCACTTGAAACTTCCTTACAAGGCTGTGAGCAAATCTTGAGATTAGAATATAATCTATAACGCTTCCCCCAGCCTTGGAAAAATGGGTATATTCCCCGGGGCGATCCCCCTCTATGTTGCCGTTTAATATCAGCAGTTCCCTCCGTCTGGCAGCCTGCACTAAGCAGAGACCTGAAAAATTACTTCTGCTATCTTTGGACAGTCGTGTCGCACCAATATCCGTCTGTTCTTCAGGGTCCATAAATAGGTTGAAGTGAGTGTATAGACTATTGTCATCTGTTCCTATACGAGCGTTAAAGTCTCCACACACAATAGTCAGGGCAGACGGGTAAGTAGATTCGAGAGGCTCTAAAAACGCCTCTAGCTCAGCCCATGTAGCCTTGGCCACGGGATTTTTTTGGCCTGGGGGAATATAGACATTGACCAGCAGAAGAGTAGTTCTCTTGAAGCTAAGTAGAGCGGCTGTTGCTAAAGAATTGCAGCTGGGTAGGGCTGTTAGAGAATGCGCCAGCTCCGTGGAAATGAAGCAAGCTAGGCCACCACTAGATCTGCCGCCCCTTAGAGATGGAGAGGCAGGCAGGTAGTGGCAGTTATACCCATTGAGAAATATAGGGTCATTCTGCCATGTCTCCTGAAAGAAGATGATGTCAAATTGCTTAAGGTAGCACAAAAATTGTTGGTTGTTTTTCTTGGCGTGCCAACCCGCGATATTCCAAGACAGCACTTTTAGGCCCCGGGCCCTTCGGGGAGCTGGGTCTATGTCACCACGTCCAGCAATTCTTTGGTGTCTAAAAAAACACACCCATTGGCTCTTTTCGAGGATGACTGCTTGGAGAGAGTGTAGTGATCCTCTCTTCTTGGTGATTTGGGGCTAGATTTTGGAGTTGGGGGGGAAGCTAATTCGTTCGGAGACAATTTAAGATAGCTGTGCCAGGAGCTTTGAGATTTCACACCTTGATTTGGTCTTACTTTATTGTACATCACAGGGGGCTCAGATTGTAATTCCACGTCTACACATTTAAAGGTGCCTCCCACTGTCTTCTTATCCACTAGACATTTGGGAGATATGGGCTGCACATGCGGGTCCTTCATTGTCTCACCTTGGTCATCCTTTTTTTCTAGTCTGCTTCGAAGTAAATCAAGTCTTTTCAGGATCTCAGTTTGAGCTGGAGAATGCAGTGACCAGAATCGCTTTATCAGCGAGAGTTCTTCCTCCAAAACGGAGTCCTCACTATCACACGTGCGAGGCCAGACGCCAGTTGGATGTGGAGCTTCCTTTTTTTCATTTGGTACTGTTTGATGGAGATGATCCTGCTGGAACTTATGCTTTCTATTTTGATGGTTTTGGTGGTTGGTTTTTTCCCTTTTATGAGCTTCCATTCCTATGCCCTTGGGCCCCATCAGAGAGGTTAAAGGTGCTCTATTTTCAAATATTCTTAATAGGACTATTCTTTCTTTTTTGAATAGGTTTTTAGCTCTAAAAATAAGGCTGGCCAGATTATGATCTAAAAAGGTAATCAATGCTCGTACCGAGCAATCATCTTGATGTAGATACTCTATAGCGGCTATGTCGGATGCTTTTACTACCCCCGGTAAAATGCCACTTATAATGGACAAAAAGTGGTCTATACGGTCCGACCCTGCATAAAATCTAGGCGGTTTAGGGTAATTAGCAAAGACAAGCTTTTGTGGGATTAGGACTAAACTCCATTCTCTTTTGGGACACAACATCTGTCGAGCTTGAGAGGAGTGGTTCCCCTCAATAGTTTGGGTCGCCAGCTCACCTCTGTCTACAGATTCTGTGCTGGCCATAAGAGGACTCTGGGGCGGTATAATTGTAGCTGGATTAGTTCCTTTGTCCCAGCTCGGTGTTAATTCTTCAAAACTTGGTTTAGATTCTTTTATAGGTGTATCTACTTTACGTGTCTCTTTGATGGCACTCGAGTTGGATTTGTTTGTTCCACTTGTAGAAAGGGATGGAAGAAGGTTAAAGAGCTTCTGCCAATATTTTTTACAGGTACGGTGAGTTGTCTTAAGCCGCCTTAGATTTTTCATATTTTTGCTTTTCTTCATCTTAGGCTCAGCTTTTTTTTTCCTCCGGGGTTTGCTGGGGAGTGGTGGGTCCGGGCTGGCTAGGGTATTTGTATTCTGGACTGAAGCGCTCACATGTTGTTTGAAATTATCCACTAGGGTCAGGAGAAGCCCGTTTGTTATCGCTAAAAAATTTTTGACGTTAAGGAGATCCGTAGAGATCTGGTATATCTGCTCCTGAAGATAATCACCCCGCATTTCTGTTCCGCTGTCATTGGCTTTCAGCCAATGGGTTGAAAGGTTGCTTCCAAGTTCCAGCGGTGACAAATGAGGATTAGCATCAGGTGTGTTGGCTGTATTAGCCTTTGTAGCATTCTCTGCTATGGCAAGTTCTTGGGCCAAATTTGTTGGATGGTTTGTCCTCTTGTTGTTTGTTTGCAAGTCCTTTAGCTGTGTTGACCAATCCAACACTGTGAGTGGCAAAGGCATAGCTACATCTAGAATACTCTCATTCTGAGTTCTCTTACTCGAGTCTTTTTGAGGAAAGTAGCTGGTAATTTTACTTTGTCTCCT